>NC_045621.1:99021492-100257198 GCF_009829155.1 Mustela erminea | reverse complement strand
GGAATGACATTTCTTTTTTTTTTTTTTTTTTTTTTTTTAAGATTTTATTTATTCATTTTGACAGAGAGATCACAAGTAGGCAGAGAGGCAGGCAGAGAGAGAGAGAGGAGGAAGCAGGTTCCCTGCGGAGCAGAGAACCCGATGCGGGACTCGATCCCAGGACCCTGAGATCATGACCTGAACCGAAGGCAGCGGCTTAACCCACTGAGCCACCCAGGCGCCCTGACATCTCTTTTTTAATGATAATTGGTTTTTGTTTTTTGAGGGGGAACAGGGGTTGAGCAGAGGTAGGGGGAGAGAGGGACTCTTAAGCAGGATCCAGACCTAGTGCACAGCCCAATGTGGCATTCAGTCTCACAACCCTGAGATCATGACCAGAGCTGAAACCAGGAGTCAGACACCTAATCAACTGAGCCACCCAGGAACCCCGATTGCTTTTCTTTTCTTTCTTTCTTTCTTTTTTTTTTTTTTAAGATTTTATTTATTTATTTGACAGAGATCACAAGTAAGCAGAGAGGCAGGCAGAGAGAGAGGAGGAAGCAGGCTGAGCAGAGAGCCCGATGTGGGGCTCGATCCCAGGACTCTGGGATCATGACCTGAGCCAAAGGCAGAGGCTTAACCCACTGAGCCACCCAGGCGCCCTGCTTTTCTTTTTTTAAACTCTATATTACCTAGCATAGTTGAGCTCTTTATTTGTTGTTTTATAATATACTTATTTATAATATACTTATTTGTAATATAATATAATAATAATTATATAATAATAATTTATAATATTTAACAGACAGAATCTCATATCTGTTTCAATGTCCTGCAAACATGGAATGACACTTCTGGAGAAGCCACTGTAACAACTGAGAGAAGAATGAAAAGTAGCTAATGACAGTATTATGTTGTCAACTGCATGGACTTCATAGATTCCCTGAAAGTTCTTGAGGACCATCTGACACTGTCAGGCCACATCTTGAGAGATGCTGGACTAGACAGCAACAGACAAAGTGAACTATGAAATAACTTTCCGTCCTTTTGACCTGCATGCTACCAGTTCTTTGATCTCTTTACAAAGATCTACCTCTTTTGTGAAGACCTCTGTGCCCTGAGGTTAATTCCTGCAGGCCATCAATTGACCTGGCCTATTTTGCTGAAATAATCTGCTTGGACCTGGCTTGAAATGTACTAATTAATAGTGATGCTTTGTAATGAAGGTCTGAGAATCTTCTGGGGATGTTTTATACAGTTTGCTAGCATTGTATATTGAGAACAGAGATTGATGATTTGCATCTGGTCTTTTTTTTTTTTTTAAGTTTATTTTTTAAGACTTTATTCATTTATTTGTCAGAGAGGGAGAGAGAGACCGCTTGCAAGAGAGCCCAGAAGCTGGGGGAGCTGCAGGCAGAAGTAGAAGCAGGCTCCCCGCACAGCAGGGAGCCGGACATGGGACTCAATCCCAGGATCCTGGGATCATGACCTAAGCAGAAGGCAGATGCTTAACCCACTGAACCACCCAGGTGTTCCTGCATCTGGTCTTAATGAGACCTCCAGAAAGGTCAGCTGCTGGGGCTGATGACATAGCAAGAATATGCCTGCAGGACCAGTAAGGTGTAAGAAACATCGGTGAAGATTTAATTCCGTGCTTCCCGGGTGTGAGATGTTCCATGCACATTGGTGGTTCATGGTCCAGAGAGAAAGTGTGTCTGGTGGGGCCTTCACTGAGGACAGCGGGTGCTCTGCCTGGTCTCTCCCACATCTTGTTGTGAGGCAGCCTTGGGCTGTGAATCGTATGGTTAGTTTAGTGCTATTACTATAATGTATCCTTTTCCTGCAAAAACAGTACATTTGTAAGCATTTTTTTTTTCATTCTTTGAGTCTTCATTAGAAATGGAACCCTACCTGATGGCCACTATTAGCGCAAATTCTGTACTATTTCCAGCTCATCCCCCCTTCTCTCCCTCCAGTGAACTCTGGCAGTATACATGTTGCATTATAAGCTTGACATCTAATTGCAGTGTGCTTTTTGTTATCTTTAAATTGGTTTCTAAGTGCAGGTCATATCTTCCCATTAATTGTAAGCTCCTTGAAGTAAAACGCTATGATTCGTTTTTCTTTTTTCAAACTCCACATTACTTAGCGTAGATTGGCGTCTGTACTTATTAGCTCAGGCTGTCATAACAGAATACCTCAGACTGAGTGGCTTAAACAATATAGATGTATTTTCTCAAAGTTTTGGAGGCTAGAAATTCAAGGAAAAAAGCATCAGCTGGGGTAGCTCCTTATGAAGGTTTTTTTTTTTTTTTTCCTGGCTGGCACATGGATATCTTCTTGCTGTACCTCACAAGGCCTCTTCTCTTTGCTGAGAGAGAGGGAAAGAGAGAGGCGGGGGGAGGGGAGAAGAGACGGAAAGAGGTGGGGGAGCGGGAGGGAGCGTGATCTCTGGTGCTATTTTCTCCTCTTATAAGGGGGCAAGTCTCTCTGATCTAATCTAAATTACCTTCCCAAAGATCCCATCTCCAAATACAGTCAAATTTTAGTTTAGGGCTTCAGTTTATAAATTCAATTTATAAATTTTATAAATTAGGGGGACACCATAGCCACCTCAGTCCATAGCAAGCTCCCAGTGAACTCTTGTTGAATACGATGGAGCTTAACCTGTTTTATAAAAACAGGCAGTCACTGACACACCCTAAAACAAAATGATCACAGTGACCATAGCATCAGTGTATTTGTCAGTATTCCAATGTCTTTAAAATCACTGAGTCACTGGAATGATTTAGAAAAATAGACAGCAAAGAAGATATGTTTAGATAAGCTGCTGTTTCATTTTTTTCAGTAAATAACTAACCTAGCTTTACTGATCACTTGAATCACATAAACCACTGGTAAGATTGCTGATGTCCTTGGGCATTTGTTCTTGCAAAATAAATGATTCGTATGCAGGATGTAGCACCTTTGCAAATCACTGGACAAAATTTAACGTAGATCCAGAGGAATCTGAATGCATATCTTTAAAGTAATTCTACCTTATTAACCTTATTTATTTATTTATGAAAGAGCGCGAAAGAGAGAGACAGACAGACAGACAGACAGGTGTGGGAGCAAGGGCAGAAGGATTCCCAGGCAGGCTCATCGCCCAGTACAGAGGCCAATGCAGGCCTCGATCTCACCACCCTGAGATTATGACCTGAGCTGAAAACAAGAGTCAGACACCCAAGTAAGCCATGCAGGTGCCCCCTTATTAACTTCTCTAAAAGACCTCATTAAGAATAAATTCTAGTTCTCACATAGCTACCCAAGCATATAACACCTCTGAAGCAGTAGTTGAATTGAATTAGTGGTCCCCAGATCGGCAGGACCCCTGAGTTATAACAACCCTCCTGGTGATTCTGAGGCATTCAAGATTTTGAGATTCAAAAGTTGATCAATAGCTCCAAAGTCTGCCTAACATTAAAATACCAGGCAAGCTTTTTTAAAAAATGCTGGTGTCACCCCCACATATGATTTAGTTTTTCTAAGTTTGGAACTAGACAGCATTATTTTTAAAAAAAATTCCCCAAGTGATTCCAATGTGTAGACATGGTTGTGAACCAGTGTCCTAGACTAATTTGCATGCATGCCATTCAAAACTGAAGTGGTAAGTCTGTTTTGAGACCTCCAGCAGAATTTTTAAAGGAGGCCAGGATTCCTTTAAGGTCAGGCTTATTTCTGTTCTTTATCTTTCTTTGACATTTTTTAATATAGATGCATTAAGATATAAATACAATGTTTTCTTCCTAAATGCACATGTCAATGAATTTTGATAAATGTATAGTATCATCTAACCACAATCATGATCAAAGTAGAAAATCCTTCCATCATCCTCCAAATGCCTCTTTGTCATCAGTGCCCCGCCCCTGGCAACCCCTGATTTCTTTCCCTACAGTTTTGCTTTTTCTAGAAGGTCATAAAAACAGAATCATATAGTATATATAGCTTTTTGCGTTCTGCCTTCCTTTACCTCTTTTGCTTGGCAGAAGCATTTTGAGAGTCCTCCATGTCACTGCATGTCACAATGGCTCTTTTCTGTGTAGTGCTGAGTGTACCCCTTTACATGGGCACAGCACTATTGGTTTACGCACCAGCTGGCCGACATTTGGGATACATCCTGTTTGGCACTATCAGTAATAGTGGCTATAAACGTTTGCACAAACGTCTCTGTGGGACCTGTGCTTTCATATCTGTCGGATATGTACTACAAGTGTGAATAATGAGTTGTAAGGGACATAAGGTATGCCTGAATTTATGACACTGGCACCCTGTTTCCAACAAGGCCATGTAATTTTTATTCTCATCAGTAGCATGTGAGAGTTCCAGTTGTTCTACATCCTCCATAGGACTTTGTATTTTCTCTTATTTTACTTTGTTTCTGTTTTTGTCATTCTAACAGGAGTGTAATGTCTTATAGTGATTTTGATTGACTTTTCCTTAATAACTAATGATGTTGAGCATATCTGCCATCTAAGTCTCTTCTTTGGTATAGGGTCTATTCAAAGCTTTGCCAAAGTGCTTAATGGATTGTTTATAATGATAGAGTTGGAAGAGTTTGTTATATATTTTGGATACCTGTCCTTTATAAGTTATAGGTTTTTTTGTGAATATTTTCTTCTATTTCACAGCTTTAAAAATAATAATACTTTTTAAAGATTTTTTTTTAAATTTTTTCATTTGAGACAGAGAGAGAGAAGGAGAGAGAGAAAGAGCATGAGCAGGGGAGAGAGAGGTAAAGGGAGAGGGGAGGCAGACTCCCTGTTGAGCCAGGAGCCCCCACAGGGCTGGATCCCAGGACCCAGAGATCACAACATGGGCTCAAGGCAGACGCTTAACCATCTGAACCACCCAGGCACCCCTAAAAATGAATCTTAAATTTATTTCAAAGAGCTCACATTTTATTTTGATGGAGAACAATTTATGAATCATATACTTTTATTGTTCAGGGTTTTTTTTTTTTTTCCTGTCCTGTGAAATCCATGCCTAAACCAAGGTCACAGAAAATTTTCTCATATGCTTTTTTCTAGAAGTTTCATAATTTTAGTTTTACATTCATGTCTCTGATCAATTTGATTTTTGTATGTGGAATGTGATACCAATTGAGGTTTTATTTTGCTTCATCTCTATATATGGAAACCCAAATGCTCCAGTTGTTGAGCTCCTGTCTTTCTCAATGGAATTATCCCGGGACCTTTGTCGAAACTCATTGATTATTTATGTGTGGGACTATTTCTTGATTTTCTATTTGGTTCCTCTAATCTGTAAGTCTAACCGTGTGACAAAAATTTGTTTTGGCTTCTCTAGGTCCTTCTACTACTAAATAAATTTTGAGTGAAGTGTCCTTTAAATGTCTGTTATCTCGACTGGTTGGAGGTGCTCTTGGGTCTTTGATATATTCTTAATGTGTTAGTTACTTGTTATACTGTTTGCCAAGAAAAGAATGTTGAAATATCCAACCTTTGTGGGTTCGTTTGTGTGTCTCGTAGTTGTAATTGTTAGTGTGTCCATCCTTAGGATCGTTCCATCACCAAGTTGCACTGACCCTTTTATGAGGATGATAGAGCCCCTTTAACGCTGGTAATTTTCCCTGTATTGCAGCCTATTTTATCTGGTAATAACCAATTCAGCTTTATTTTGAACAAGGTTTGCTGGGTATGTGGGTTTCCATTCTTTTAACTGTAACTTGTCTTTATATTTAAAAGGAGTTTCACACAAGAAGGATATTATAGAGCCTTGGTTTCTTTGTTAAATCTGACAATCTCTGGTATTGTTTGGAGTATTTATATAATTTATACCTATCATAGCTATTGATATACATAGATTCAAAGCTACCATCATGCTAGTCCTTTCTATTTGTCTCACCTGCTCTGGTTTCTTGTTCCTCTATTTGCTGGCCTCCTTATGTATCAGGAATTTATTAATGACTTTTTTTTCCTTTTTTTGACTATTGGTATATGAAAATTGCCTGTTTTGTAAATATTTTTAGTGGTTGCCTCTGTGCTTTGCAATATATATGCCTTCCAATAATATACTTTTTTATTTTTTACACTTCAAATATAGTGTTAGAAATCAAAAAATATTCTATTTCCTCCCATCTTTTTGCTATTTTTGCCTTTATTTTACTGCTACATATATTTAAAATCTCCAATATATTATTACTATATTAGTATTTAAAACCATTAAATATAATAATAGAAAAACAAAAGTTAGTGTTCTGGTGCTCTTCATTTCTTTGTGTATAGCCAAATTTCCATTTAGTATCACATTGCTTCTGCATGAAGAATGGTCTGATAAGAATGAATTCTCTCTGGTTTTGTTTGTCTAAAAATCATTATTTCATTAATTTTGGAAGTGTCTAAAATCTATATAAAACTAGAGTTAATAATAAAAATACATAACAGAAATATATATATATATATAAAGTATATAAAAGTAGGGGATGAAAAGTGTAATCTCAATACAGAAATGTAAAAAATATACCTTTGATCCCCCCAAAATAAACCAAAAGTTTCTTCCCTCCTTAATTCTAAAGCGATACTTTTGTGAAGATTGCCAGATCTAACTTTTTTTTTTTTGCCTAAATTTATATTTTTCAAATGTTGCCTCTAAAGGGGACACACTACCCCAAATTACGGCACCTTTACATATTGAATATTTTAAGTTAAAGGAGTCTGAGAAAACATCACAGGTAGAAAGATCTATCTGAAGTACCCCCCCACCCCCACACACACATCCTTCTCCTATGAAATAGGTCAGAAATCCCTTTTGTGAGAGGTGCCCTCTCCCTATACCGAGAGGGGAGAAGCTTCCTTATTTCTGAAGACAAAGGGACACCAAGAAAAATCCAAACAAACAGGCCTTGTTAAATTTTCCTGAATCTACTACACTTGCTTGTGATCCTTAACCTATCGTTTTCTTTCCTATTTCCTCTTCATTAAACCCACCGTAAAAATACTCAGCCTTCCTTTTCCCCCTCATCTTCACTTCATTCTGAAGGCTCTCATGTCATATAAAATGTAAATCAATTTATAAGTTTTTCTTCTGTTACTCTGTTTTTGTCAGTTTAATTTTCAGACCTCACCAAGGACATTCAGAGGGTTGAGTCAACTTTTTTCCTACCCTGTACCTATAATACTCTTATTGAATAATCTAGACACCTGCTCTAATTCTGTCTTCTAGGTACATTTGGCACCTCCTTCGTAGAGAATTCCAGGTTAACTGTGGTTGATTTTGAGTTTTACAAATCCTAGATAACTAGACCACATACAATGATGCTTCTGGACTTCTCCCCACACAAAAGAATCCTTTATATTTCTAAGAAGCTATTTGTCTTTTATAATGGTCAGAACTTAAATTTCCTTTTTATTTCTCCTGTCTCTAATGGTCATAACCATCAGATCAATTACTTATTTAAATTTAATAAAATACTAAATCACTCAACTTTCCTTTTTACATTTACCACTCTCTTCAACTTTCAACTCAAGCTACAGCTCACTATACTTTCAAAATGAATCTAATCAGTTGAGTGAAGAGAGAATGTGACAGAAAATTTACGTCCCAATGTCCTTGTCTTTTTTCAACTCCCAGCAACAAACACAGAAGTTTGTGTCTTTTCACTAGCAACATAATTATTATAATCTTGAAAATGATAATACAAATTAGGAACATGTATTTCAAAATTCCTCGTAATTTTTTTAACAGCACTATATTCATTTCAAAGCACTTTCTAGTCTGTTTCTCACTTCTTTTTCACATAAGTCTATCAGGTAGGCAGGGGAGGTGTTATTATCCTTGAGGGAAATACAGGGAAGAGTAACAGGGAATTAGGTATGTCTCAGACATAACACAGTATTCTGCTAAGCAAGCTCAGAGGGCTAAGACTTGCTTTCTGGTCTCTTAGGAAAAGAAAAATAAATGGAGTGTGAAAAGGAAAATTCTATTTGTGGACTAGGAATCAAGAGAATTAGGATTTGTGCAGCCATTTCAGATGTGACTCAAATAAGTCATTACCTTTTTAATTTCTACATCTGTAATAAGATGACGATGGTGATTATATTGCCTGCCACACAGGATATGTGGAAAGTGCTCTGAAAGCCAATACAGTTCTCCCTTTCCCCTCAGAAGTCCGGACTTGTAGCATTTGCTAATTCCCATAGTGTTTAAAATAACACCAGTTCATAGAGATGGTTAAAATACAATAAAAATAATAAGGCAGTGACCATTTTTATTACATCTGTTTCTAATTTTTTAAAATATTTTTGAGAGCAGTTTTAAATTTACCAGAAATTGAGAGAAATGTACAAAGATTTTTCCGCTACACATTTACATAGCTTCCCTCATTATCATCACTCACCAGCATCTGCATTTGTTGCCAAGGATGAACCTACTTTGACACATATAGTCACCCAAAGTCCGTAGTACCTTAGGGTTCACTTTTAGTGTTATATACTCTATGAGTTTGAACAAATGAATAGTGATGGGTTTCTACCTTTATGGTATCATAGAGAGTATTTTCACTGTCCTAAAAATCCTCTGTGCTCCCTCTCTCCTCTCTAACCCTTGGAAATCACTGATCTTTTTAATGTCTCCAAAGTTTTGCCTTTTCTAGAATGTCATACAGTTGGAATCACACAGTATATACTATTTTCAGATTGGCCTCTCTTCTTTCATTCAGTGATATGCACTTAAGATTCCTCTGTGTCTCTTCATGGCTTGATAGCTCGTTTATTTTTAGTGCTGAATAATGTTCTCTTGTCTGGATGTAGCATAGTTTATTTAGCCATTCACCTACTGAAGGACACCTTAGTTCCTTCCAAGTTTTGACAATTATGAATAAAACTGCTATAAATATCCAAGTACAGTTTTTTGTGTGGACATAAGTTTTCAATTCCATTGGGTAAATACTAAGAAGTCGATTACTAGATTTTATGGGAAGAGTATGTTTGGTTTTGTGAGAAACCACCAAACTGTTTTCTAAGTGCCTGAATGATTATATCTTCCCACCAGCAAAAAGAATTCCTTCTGTTCCATATCTTCACCAGCGTTAGGGGTTGTGTTCTAATCCCCTTTAATTATAGATTTTTATAATGTAGTTTTAAAAGATTTTATTTATTTATTTGAGAGAGGGAGAGCATGAATGGTAGGGAGGGGCAGAGAGAGAGGGAGAAGCAGACTTCCCTCTGAGCAGGGAGCCCAACATGGGGCTCAATCCCAGGACCCTGGGATCATGACATGAGCCAAAGGCAGATGTTTAACGGACTGAGCCACCCAGGAGCCCAAATTTAATTTTTAATAATGGCATATTTAACAACAAGCTAGCACAATTCCTGAAAAATTAACAACTGGCTCTCATATGCCAGTAGTAGCAGCCCTACCCCACACCTTCCAGAAGACTCGACTTTTCTCTGGTACTGGTGAGAGAATGATTCTTTCTTGAGTCTGAGTGTTTTGCCTTGCTAGAAGTTCCTTTCCCAAGCCTGTTTTCTCAAGCGAAGCTATAGTCTTTACATTTTCATTCTGACTACCTCTGTATCCTCTGCCAAATCTGAGCTTAAGTGACCTGTTGAAAAATCACATGACTTTTTAGTGAGAGAGCAGAGGCCACACTTAATCCGGCCGATTCCTACATCTTTGGGCCTGAGATTGCAGCCTTTTGCCAAGGTGACGAGAGCCAGAGCCCAGTGGGAGAATGAGACATAGCTCCTTCTGTCACCTCTTTTTAATGTGTGGCCTTGTTTTACTCAAGGCATATACTTTAACACCATTTTGGAGTTTTTCCCAGCCTCCTGATATCTCTCAGGGTCAAGAGTGCCCCTTTTTGAGTTGAATAATCCATGGTAATGAATATTGATTTCTAGTAAGTTAGACCAAGATGAAGTGTGTTGCTCTAGATTAGCCATATGTGTCCCTTAATAGCTTGAGAAAAGGCTCCAGAGCATCTAATAAATAAGCACCAGAGAGAAATAAAAATGCTGTTGTGTTGCTAGGATACCTGGCTGGGCACTTGTTTTATTATCAAGTCAGTAAGTGTAAAACAAACAATGACAATTGCTACCTCAAAGAAATACAAAACGCTTGCTAGAAAGTGACAGAAAGGAAAAAACAGATGATCTCCGGAGAAGGGAAACCTTGCTTCTTGCCACACACTAAATTTGAAGAAATGTTTATTCTTTCTCCCCAGTCTCTCTGAGGCTTGAAAAACCAGCCATAGCAGTCATGACAAGGTGTAATTACAGCAGTAAATACAACATCCGTATACTATTGTTTTATTGTTGCTTCCTTGTTCGCTGTGTCTAATCAAGAGACAAAAGAAAGTTTTTCCATGGCAATGATCCACTAAGTACTACCAAGGTTCATTTAGGTTGTGTCTACACAAGGCTAGACCCACCGATCAATTCAGTCAACTCAACAGAAGAACAAGAATCATTAAAACTACTTTTGGAGCCTAGTAAACAAAACTGTTTGACTTCCTTGTCTGTCTCACTGAATTTAAATCACCTAACTAAGTGAAACTATTTTAAAATTGGTTTTCCTTGCCCCAAATTATGGTTGGCAGAATAAAGGTAACCCATGTCATACTAGTAAAACCTTCCTGCCATAAAGGTTCCTGGCAGACAGACTAGTCAGTTAACCCAGTCTTGGCACTGGCCAAGAGGGATCAGAGTCAGCTAAGCATGAATTAGATGGCAGCCAAAAATAAACATCAAGAGTGTTCTGTAGTTCTTTGAGTACAGATCCTTACCTCTTTGGTTAGGTTTATTCCCAGGCATCTTATGGTTCTTGGTGCTATAGTAAATGGAATCGATTCTCTTATTTTTCTTTCTATATTTTCATTGTTAATGTTTAAGAAAGCAACTGTTTTCTGTACATTGACTTTGTATCCTGCCACATTACTGAATTGCTTTATGAGTTTTAGTAGTTTGAGGGTGGAGTCTTTTGGGTTTTCCATATAAAGTATCATGTCATCTGCAAAAAGAGGAGAGTTTGACTTCTTCTTTGCCAGTTTGAATACCTTTTATTTCTTTTTGTTGTCTGATTGCTGTTGCTAGGACTTCTAGTATGTTGAACAACAGTGGTGAGAGTGGACATCCTCATCATGTTCCTGATCTCAAAGGGAAGACTGTCAGATTTTCCCCATTGAGGATCATATTTGCTGTGGGTTTTTCACAGGCAGATTTTACGAAGTTGAGGAATGTTCCCTCTATCCCTATACTTCGAATCATTTTAATCAGGAACAGATGCTGTATCTTGTGAAATGCTTTTTCTGCATCAGTTCAGGGGGACCACGTGCTTCTTCTCTCTTTTCTTATTGATTTGTTCTATCACATTGATTGATTTGTGAATGTTGAACTGCCCTTGCATCCCATGGATAAATTCCACCTGGTCAGGGTGCATAATCTTTTTAATGTACTGTTGGATCCTATTAGCTAGGATCTTGAGAAACTTGGTATCCATATTCCTTAAGGATATTGGCCTGAAATTCTCCTTTTTGATGGGGTCTTTTCCTGGTTTGGGGATCAAGGTAATGCTGGCTTCAAAGAAAGAGTCTGGAAGTTTTCCTTCTGTTTCTATTTTTTGAAACAGCTTCAGGAGAATAAGTATTATTTCTTCTTTGAATGTTTGGTTGAATTCTTCAGGGAATCTGTCAGGTCCTGGGCTCTACAGAATACTCATGAAAGAAATTGAAGAAGACACAAAAAGATGGAAGAGCATTCAATGCTCATGGATCAGAAGAATAAACATTGTTAAAATGTCTATACTGGGGGCACCTGGGTGGCTCAGTGGGTTAAGCCTCTGCCTTCAGCTCGGGTCATGATCTCAGAGTCCTGGGATCGAGCCCCGCATCGGGCTCTCTGCTCAGTAGGGAGCCTGCTTCCTCTTCTCTCTCTGCTTGCCTCTCTGCCTGCTTGTCATCTCTCTCTGTCAAATAAATAAATAAAATATTAAAAAAATGTCTATACTGCCTAGAGCCATCTATACTTTCAATGCCATCCCAATCAAAATTCCACTGGCATTTTTCAAAGACCTGGAACAAACAATCCTAAAATTTGTATGGAACCAGAAGAGACCCTGATTTGCTAAGGAAATGTTGAAAAAGAGAAACAAAACCAGGGGCATCATGTTGCCTGATTTCAAGCTTTACTACAAAATATACTACAAAAAATGCCATCTTGGTGATCACCAAGATAACATGGTACTGGCATAAAAACAGACACATAGACCAGAGAAACAGAGTAGACAGTCCAGATATGGATCCTCAATTCTATGGACAAATAATCTTTGACAAAGCAGGAAAAAATATACAATGGAAAAAAGATAGTCTCTTCAATAAATTGTGCTGGGAAAATTGGACAGCTATGTGTAGAATGAAACTAAACCATTGCCTTACACCATACACAAAAATAAACTCAAAATGCATAAAAGACCTCAATCTATCAAAATCCTAGAGGAGAGCATAGGCAGTAACATCTTTGCCATCGGCCACAGCAACTTCTTTCAAGATATGTCTCCAAAGGCAAAGGAAACAAAAGCGAAAATGAACTTTGGGACTTCATCAAGATCAAAAGCTTCTGCACAGCAATGGAAACAGTCAACAAAACAAAGTGGTAACCCATGGAATGGGAGAAGATTTTCGCAAATGACACTACAGACAAAGGACTGATATCCAAGATCTACAAAGAACTCCTCAAACTTAACACACACAAAACAGATAATCATGTCAAAAATGGGCAGAAGATATGAACAGACACTTCTCCAAAGAAGACATACTAATAGACACATGAAAAAATGTTCATCATCATTAGCCATCAGGGAGATTCAAATCAAAACCACATTGAGATATCACCTTACACAAGTTAGAATGGCCAAAATCAACCAGACAGTAAACAACAAAGTTTGGAGAGGATGTGGAGAAAAGGGAACCCTCTTACACTGTTGGTGGGAATGCAAGTTGGTGCAGCCACTTTGGGAAACAGTGTGGAGATTCCTTTAGAAATTAAAAATAGAGCTACCCTATGACCCTGCAATTGCATTCTTGGGTATTTACCCCAAAGACACAGATATAGTGAAAAAAGGAGACATCTGTACCCCAATGTTCATAGCAACAATGGCCACAGTCACCAAACTGTGGAAAGAACCAAGATGCCTTTCAACAGATGAATGGATAAAGAAGATATAGTCAATATATACAATGGAGCATTATGCCTCCATCAGAAAGAATGAATACCCAACTTCTGTATCAACATGGATGGGACTGGAAAAGATTATGCTGAGTGAAATAAGTCAAGCAGAGAGAGTCAGTTATCATATGGTTTTCCTTACTTGTGGAGCATATGGAATAACACGAAGGACATTGGGAGATGGGGAGGAGAAGTAAGTTGAGGGAAACCAGAAGGGGAGGCAAACCATGAGAGACTGTGGACACTGAAGAACAAACTGAAGGTTTTGGAGGAGAGGAGGTAGGGGGTTGGGTGAGCCTAGTGGTGGGTATTATGGAGGGCATGTACTGCGTGGAGCACTGGGTGTGGTGCATAAACAATGAATTTTGTAACACTGAAAAAAAATTAAATTAAATTAAAAAGAAATACTGGTAAGTATATCAGCTATTTACTTAAATGTTTTTTGAAAAATCATTATAATATCCATAGGAGGGTCTCCTTTTATAGCTTAAAAAATGAGAAAAAATTCATTAAAAATGTCTAAGACAAGCAAAACAACAACAAACAAACAAATATAGTATTGGGAAAAACTCCTAGGAAACCTCCACAAGAGTGATCAGAGAAAAATTAAAACTCGGAAGCCAAACGTATTATTGAGTCTAAGAGCTGATTCCAGGGGCCTGGATCATGTGATTATGCTAAGAGGTCCATACCTGATTAATAGAGGCATAGAGGCAGAAGTGAAACCCAACCAAATAGAGAACAATGGAGCATTATCCTTTTTCTCTACATACTAAAGGACACACACATTTTCCTCTCACAAAATTCTAGTGCTTTAAATTGTACCTCAGTGAACTAGATTTAAAAATAAAAGGGAGATTCTCTTATGATGGAAAAACAGAAAAGCTGACAAAGAAGACAACATTAGCACAGACTATACATCAAATGGTGGGTAATTCATGCAAACACTAAATTGAGAAAGAGGGAAGATCACTTAGGGCCAGTACTGATAGGCTTCCTAGGAAATCATATTCTAGCTTGCTTGCTTGCTTGCTTGCTTTCTTTCTTTCTTTCTTTCTTTCTTTTCACAGCTAAGAATTTAGATCTCTGAAGAGAGGAATGGAGTACTTTCCAGAAATATCTGTTTTAAAATCACTGTTTGGCTGTGATAGAGGTAAGTTTTATTTGATTTCTAAGAGTAGCTATGATCTTTTTTTCTCACAAACACAAATGCCGACCAAACCCAAACACGTCACGTTTGTCTCACCACTTTCCCCCTGAGACCTCAATCTTGATTTGAAGGGATGGTAATGAATGCTGAGAGGAAGATTCTCCTGCCAAACTCCTTCAGGCTTGCTCTCGCCAGCTGAATTATTAGCTTAGAGAAGGCCACGGAATTAGCTTTTTTCTTCTTCATTAATTCATAGAGAGCAATATTCTCCATGCCTGTCAGCCATGATTTTTTTTTTTTTTCCTGGACTGACCTAATAATGTCAGTGTTTAGCTATTCTTTCTATCTTCACAAAATATCAGGCACTTGGAAGATGCCCATTTTTATAAAAGAATATGTGACAAGCTATGAGATCATGATGCAAACGACAGGTAAGGGTCAAAGTATCTTCCAACTTTTATATCCTGATCTAAATCCTGATCTTAACTGTGCCTCTGTAATGTAGTTCTTATATGAGAGGGGTTCTGGCCCATATCCCACCATGATAATGTTGAAGTTTCCCCCAGCCCAGGTACATAGGATCAATAATGGTTTATCTTTCTTGGCTCCTGCTGTAGGAGGAAGCACTAATATCTTCTTTAATTAGAGCTAATTCCCACCCATAAACTGAGTGAAAGCACCTTGCTGCAATTCTCTCTAATCTTCTTCTTTAAAAAAAAAAAATTATTTATTTGAGAAACAGCAGGAGCAGGGGGAAGAACAGAGGGAGAGGGAGAGATGCAGACTCCTTACTGAGCATTGAGCCTGATGCAGGGCTCAGTCCCATGACCCTGTGACCATGACCTTAGCTGAAATCAAGGTTTGAACACTGAACTGACTGAGCCACCCAGGTGCCCACCCATCTTTTTTTTCCTTCTGCATAATTTCCTCTTTTCCCCTTACTTTCAGCCTCACTGCCCCCATGACATAAAAAGTGGTAGTTAAGGATAGGGGAGATTCAGATACTCTCTCTATCCTGTGGTATTCCTCTAAGATTCCTTTGTTTTCAGTAATAGCATGATTTTCCAGGAGCAAAGGCTCCTTGCTACTTTGATGTGTCCTGCCCTAAATCTTTTGCCAATACAACTCAGTCATCATACCATCCTGGGAAGGTTGGAATTCTGTGCTGCCTGAGAAACCAGGACCAGAGAGAGCTTGCAAATGTGTGACATCTCAATTTATGTTTGGTAGGATGAAACAGATGCAGGTCAGCCTCTTATTGCTTTGATTATAGGCTCATGAGCCCCACGGACACCCACTGGTGGAAGCTCTGCTCCAAGGCCTTCCTGCTCAGAGCCCTAGGGTGTTAACTATATTAAACTCTGTGAAAGAATTCTAGAAGCTCAACTACATATATATACAGATAACAGTTTTATTAAGATATAAGTCATATAACATGCAGTTCATCCAATCGAAGGGTTCAATTCAATAATTTTTAGCATATTTACAAAGTTGTGCAGCTTATCCTCAGATGTAATAAGGGTTCTCTGTCCTTCCCTTATTTGCCTAAAGCCAGGCACAAGTTTCCTTTTATGAAGGTGGCATAAATTTCCCTTGTGAAGGTGTCGCCTTTTCCTAAAGCAGTGAGAGCACAGTGACTCATTGCCAAACACAGTGATTCAGCACGAAGATGAGTCTGCATAAACAAACCCCACTGAAATAATCCATGTCTCCCATTAGTTCCTCCCATGCATTTACTAATCCTCCACAATTTATCCTACCTCAAAGCCCAAACCCTTTTTCCTTGGTTAAAATGGTATATAAGCCTCCAAACCTAACTACAGCTTCGAGCTTCACTTCTTTTCTCTGTCCATTCGCATAAAATATTAGTAGAAATTGTATGTCTTTTCTTCTCTTAGTCTGTCTCTCAGCAGTTTATCTCGCAGGTCCCAAGCCCCAAACCCAAAGGAAAACAGGAAAAGATTTTTCCTCCCTAATACCAGTCGAATTGCCAGATCATAAAGTAATTCTATTTTTAATTTTTTTGAGAAGCAGCCATACTGTTTTCCATAGTAGCCGCACCATTCTCCACATCTTCACCAAATTTATTATTTTCTGTTTTGTTTTGTTTTCTGGTAGCCATCCTAATGGCTATGAGATAGTATCTTACTGTAATTTGGGGTTTTAAAGATTTTATTTATTTTGAGCAATTTTACAAGGGCTTATTGGCTGTTTGTATATGTTCTTTGGAGAAAAATGTATTCAAATCCTGTCCATTTTATAAATATTTGACTTTTTGTTGAGTCAAATGTGGGAATTCTTTATATATTCTTATTTTTTTGTTCTTTATCTTTATATATTTTATTTAATATTTTATTTTATAATAAAATGATATATTTTATTCTAATCTTTATATATTGTTATTCTATATAATTCTTTCTTGTGGGAATTTTTATATATTCTGATCCAATATATGATTATGATTTTATTAGATATATGAATTGCAAACATCATCTCCTATTCTGTGGTTGGCTTTTCATCCTGTTGCTTGTGTCCTTTGGTGCAGAAATCAAATTTAGGGGCACCTTGGTGGTTCATTCTGTTAACGATCTGCCTTCAGCTCAGGTCATGATCTCAGGGTCCTGGGACCAAGCCCCAAGTTAGCTCCCTTCTTAGTGAGGAGTCTGATTCTCCCTCTCTCTTTCTGTTCCTCCCTGCTGCTCATGTTCCCTCTGCTCCTCCCACATGCTTATGCTGTCTCTCTCAAATAAATAAATAAGATCTTTTTTTTTGAAAAATCTAATTTATTATTTATTTATTTATTTATTTTTAAAGCTGATTTTAGAGATAGAGAACATCAGTGGGAGGGGCAGAGGGAGAAGGAGAGAGAATCTCAAGCAGACTACCCACTGAGCATGGAACCTGATGTGGGGCTCAAACCCACAACCCTGAGATCATGATTTGAGTGGAAACCAAGAGATGGATGCTTACCTGATTGTGTCAGCAAGGCACTCCTCACATTTTTTTTAAAAAAACTGACTGGATAATGTGGATAAAAACTTTCATTTCATGATAACTATTGTTCAACAATACCAACCAGAGAGTTTGGGCATTTCCCTTAATTTTAGTACTTCAGGTGGTACCCCTAGGGAAATGGGCCTTCGTCATCATCTGCTCCACATCCTAGCCCTGGTCAGTTTGTGTTGTTAAAGGAGAATCCTGCTGATTGACTCTTCATTCAAGACTTTTTTCAGTATTAGTGAAGGTAGTCTTTCTGAGGCTAAGGCCCTCATTAGTTCCTTGGCACTTACACTAGAGTGACTGTGCTTTCAGAAGCTCCTTTGTCAGGTTGGCTTGACTGCGACTTTCTTGTGACTTCTGCTTTGGACACTGATTATGCGTTGTTTAATTTATGTGTCCTGACTGTACAATAGATTATACCTGACACTGTATCTGCTACTTGTCTCACATCTGTCTGCTATAGTAGTGTCTACTCCGGACTTCAGAGTACTGCTTAGGAATATTTCCTCATGCAAAAATGAGGATCATAATAATAATGCTTTTTTTCTTAAAGTCAGATTGTTATTAAGATTCATGGATTTAATGTATGTAGAGCATTTAGTGATTCCTGCTGAAAAGCATAGATATTTACTACTGCTGATGCTTCTAAAACATAACCCATGTTATACCACCCCCCCAAAATTAGCTGCTTCTTTGAAGGGCTTCATCACTAATGAGTTATCTCTTGTATGCCCAGTCTGATTGATCAGCATCTTCATTGGCCTTGGGCTGCCAGCCTCTGAGTCTTTTATTACTTAAATTAAAATTTTTAAAAAATGCCACCAACCAAGAACTCCCACTGGATCCACTGTTTGTTTTATTTATGATTTATTTCCAGTTGGATGTTATCTTAATTGATATAAGAAACAAAGTGAAAATTCAGTAATAGATAGATGTCTATACCAAATGTAGAACTGTTGTAACAAATGGATTATAGAAAGCAGCATAGTCTACAAGATCTGGGACAACCTCTAAAATCAACTTCTACCCATAATCAAAAATATATGGGTCTATACTGATGTCTTTGGTTCGATTTATCCACCCAGAGCAAAGTGAGTACATGGAACAGAATAAACCAATACATAGATGCTTTTAGTAGGGGATTAGTGGCTTAGTCTCCTTATCTTCTTATCCTCCTCCTTATCAGTAAGAGGAAGAACAAGCCTGGATAAGCCCAAGGATGCTTAGCTAAGAGAGGGGAAGAAGTAGAAGGGGGTTCCCTACACCTGAACCTGGAGCTTAGTCAGTGCCTGTTTACATAGTATCCTGAGATTTGAAAAATATGATTGACAACCCCTCCACCTTTAGAGAGGCCCAAGTCCAGAAAGCGGCCAAAATTACAGAATGTAGACAGAAATTTCTTTCCTCCATGGACAGAATGGAACTCCCCCCCCTGCCCAAAATAACAATATCAACAACAATAAATACCAGTTGAAAAGGCAGATCTTTCCATTCTTCAAAAAACAACAGAGAAAAAGCCAGCAATGGGGAAGAAAAGGAAGTTAGTGAATATCACAATTCTTTAGAATCCAGTAAGCACAATAACACTTCAAATCGCATTCAGTCTTTTTGTTAGTATGAACATAAAGTTTCCCTAACATTGTTCAACTCAAAGTGACTTCTCTCTCAATCCATTTTTTAACTCTTGCACTTATCTTTCAAGGCTATCACAAGGTGGAGAATCTCTGCTTCCCTATATATTGCATTCAGCTTCAGTCCAAAAAATGGGGCAGAGACATATTTGGATTGTCCCCTGTGGTGCATGATTCACATTTGAAAGTCAGACCAAGTACAATGCAAGTTTCTCATAGTACAAATGAGTAAATTGGAAAAGTGTGTTTCATTATTCCATCTATAATGAGCAGCTTTAATTTTATGATCACACTCAATGCAAAGATTTTGAGGTCTGACAGGAATTAACAATATTTTTTTCTGTTGGGGCAACACTTACAAAATATGTCTAAATCGTTGTTATTTTTATAATTTGAAAAAGCAGTCAGGGGAGAGAAGAGTGAACTAAGGGAGGAGATGGCTACTAGTTACCAAAGCTTCTAGAACATACCAGCATTCTCAAGCTGTTTTCTTTGCATTTGTGAAACTGAAAGCATAGTTCACTTCCCACCCCACATCCACTTGTTTCCCCAGATGCCATTTATACCATCTGTCTTCAACATATAATCAGAGTGTTTCAGCTTTTTTTCCTCTCCAGTGTCATTACATGGTAGAGCGGTCATTTTATAATGGAAGGTCACTGGGAAAAAAAGGCTCCAGTATGTCAGTCACCAAGGTCTCTGAAATCCCAGTGCTGAATATATTCCTGGTGACTGTGTCCTTCCCACAGGCTGAGCACTACTACCTGTCCTCCTTATAACTGAGTCAATGGAAAGAATCCCACTTTTTTGCAAAGGCCTTGGTGGGACTGATATTTATGTAAGTCATTTTGGAAGAGCTGGTATTATTTTAAAAAAAATTATGTCCATCAGAGATTCCTTAAAACCCTGACAATGGCTGAGGCAAACAAACAAACTCACGCAGTGGACTTTTCCTCACCGACTCATTTCCTTAAATTAATCAGGGAGTGTAGACTTCAGCCTTGAGAAAGCTTGAATAGATGTCAGGACACTCACTTTGCTTAAATAATCACCATAGGAACTTTGGAGGTGTGTCCAAAGTAAATTTTCTTGCAAGCAAGTAATAAATAGCAAAAAAAAAAAAAAACAAAAACAAAAACAAAACAAAAAAAAACGTTGACAGAAGAATAAATACAAATGCTTTTTTCAATCTTACTGGTGATAAAAAAATATTAAGTAAATAAAAATGTAAGGGTCTGATTATTAAACTGCAAAGATTTCAAAATCATAGTACATATTAATTGAGGTCTAAAGGAATATACTCATGCATCACTATAGTTGTTAACATTTATAAGATCTTTTGACAACCACCATCAACCAACCTTAAAGAATTGGTAATACTGATTTAGTGATTCCACATATATTAAATTATCCTAAGGAGTTCAATGAATGTACAAAATCTGTATAAAATTATTTTTAATAATATAAAAATAAACTTTACAAGTCCCAATATATGGCAACAGTTATATAAGCTCTGGTACTCTCATACAATGAACCACAACATACTTGCCTTAGTCTACTCAGGCCGCCACAGCAAAATATCAGACTGGGTGGTTTAAACAATACAAATTTATTTCCTCTCAGTTATGGAGGTCAGAAAGTCCAAAACCAAGGTGCTGAAAATTTTGGTTCCTGTCAAGGGTTCCCTTCTCAGCTTGTAGATGGCTGGCTTCTATCTATGTGCTCAAATGACCTTTCCACGGTGAGTACACTTGTGGAGAGAGATACAATCTCTTTTTTTTCTTTCTGAAAGACCACCAGCCCTATGGTATTGGAGCCCCACCATTATGACATTATTTAATTTTAATTACTAAAGACCTTATCTCAAAATATAGACACATTGGAGGTTAGGGCTTCAACATAGGAATTTGGGGACTGGGAGTCACAATGCAGTCCATACCAGTACTCATGGGAAAAAGACACAAATTGATTTGTGAAAAACTAATGAAAAATAGTCATGTCCAAAGGGGATGAAAATTGTGTATCAGGGAGTGAGGGCAATGCAAATAAGTCTTAGATGTTGTAAAGGCTGGTGGCTTTCCAAAGATAGCTCTACCCTATAAGATCTTATTCCTTAGTATTTAATTTCCCTTGATACCGGGTGTTGGTTGTTTTTTTTGCTTTTGTTTTTGTTTGTGTTTTTGTTTTTGTTTTGGACTTCTGTTGTTTGGGATAAGAGTGTTAAGGACAAGACTGACTGGACTTTATCAGCAGCTGGATGACCTGGAAAGTTATTTGATGAAGGAGGTGGAGATAGAAGAGATTCTCCTGAGAAATGCCCAATCCCAACTAGCTGTGAGAAATTGCTTCAAAAATTCATTCTGTACAAGAAAAGGAAGAAAAACAGCCTCTTTGCCTACATGTTGTCAGAACAGATCTTTCTCTTCATCTTTAAACTTGCAAGAAAGATTAAGAAGTAAGGAAGGAGCTATGGTCTCATATAGAAATGATTATCATTTACTAATTTCAAAGATTCTCATTCTTGCTATAGCCATGAATTAATTGACTAAAATTTGTCAAATGGTTTTTCAAGGGTATAAAGCAACATCATGTCCTTTGTGGGCATTCATACTTTTTGGATGACCCTGCTTACCAATCAATCTATTATCTATTTACTATCTATCTATTTATCTATCTTCTATTTTCTATTATATCTATTTACTTAATTATAGTATGTAAATTATTTTGTTTATAGAACATAGTTCACACCTTTATATTGTGCTTAATATAAAAATTGGTTGACCTTTATATTCAGTGAATTTATTATTTTGCATGGCTCATTAAATTTTTACTAGAGTGAAGTTTTTAGTTGTTTAGTCTCAAAAATAGAAATGTTAAGCTTTTTTTGTAAGCAGATTAAAAATGGATGCTACAACCCCCCAAAAAAAGTGTGCAAATTATCATGTCTTTTGTAAAAAGCAGACATAAATTACATATATATGTAGAAAATAACTGGAAGGATATCACTCAAATATTAACAGTATCTCTGTGTATCTTCTCTTCTTTTGTGTTTATTTTTGATGGTCACAGTTTACCTTATAAATGCTGGAAATTATATGTTTCATACCCTCTTTCAGAAAGAGGAAAGAGTTAATTTTTTTAATACCTGTTCTTTTTACATGTTCAATCTCAACTTTATCCATGTCTGAAGTCATCAAGAGGTACACAAGTCAACTCTGCTATATTTTCTTCTATGTCACTAGTGGTTATGTGTGAATCCCTTAAATAAAGCTTTCAGTGTCTTTGTGCTCTACCTTTGGTCACTTTATAAAAACAATGACAATGTTATAATTCAGCCCTTGCAAGCTACACAAGATTGATATCTTGACATTCAGATGTCTGTTTCAAAGTGTAACAGTTACTGCCTAAATAATTGTATACTCCTGCTTTTGCTTCTGGGTCTTTGGAAATAATGTCTTTCTGCCCAGAATTTGCTCTTCTATCTTGCAATCTGGAAGACACCTTTAAGAGTAAAGACAACAGTCATCTACTTTCTGTTTCTGACTCTTTTTTTTAAAGATTCTATATATAAATGATATCACGTGGTATTTGTCTTTATCTGGTTTATTCCATTTAGCATAATGCAGATTGCTAAGGGGTAGGAGGTGGGGGAAATGCAAAGATGTTGGTCAAAGGGTATACATTTGTTAAAATACTAGTTATAAGGTAAGTTCTGAGGATCTTATGTATAGTATGGTGACTGTACTTCATTCTACTGTATTATATATTTGCGATTTAATAAGACAGTAGATATTAAACTTTCACACACAAAAAGATAACTATGTGAGGTGATGGATGTGATAATTAACTTGATTGTGGTGATCATTTCATGAAGAATACTTATATAGAATCATCACATTGTATCCATTAAATATATACAGATTTATTCATCAGTTATACCTCAGTAAGGCTGGGGGTTGGAATCCAATAATCATCTTTTGGGGGAAGCTTTCTATATATCTTCTTCAACCTTTATTCCCACCAAAAAGCCTAGGTAATCACATGCCTCTTTATTCCTGAACAACCAAGAATAAGCCACCATTTTAGCTCATGACATTATTTTGGATTATTTTGTTTACGTACTTGCTTGCATGTTATGTTAGCTAATGAATCAGTTGAGTGAAGGCATTTTGTCTTGAGGATTTATACTCTTAATCCTACTATAGTGTTTGCCATCATGAGTATATATAGAATAATAATTGGTCAAAAGAATGAATTACTGAATCATTCTTTTTTTAAATCATTCTTGAATAAAAATATAATTGTTAACATACATACGTACACACTGTAGAATTTTTTTCACTAAAGAAAATGCTAACATAAGTTATTACATTATTTTATGAGAAAATTGGTAGAGACAGTACCGAATATACAGTCACAGATGCTAAGTTTGAATTTTCATTTTCCTTCTATCAAGTCTTGAACATGCCTATGAACTTCTCTATTTCAAGAATCTATTTTAAGCCTATTCGCTTTTAATTTTCTGTTGGAAATCGTACAACTTAAATTAACTCTTCATTTGAGTCATATTTAAAATAGATCCAATATTTTAGAATTCTGTCATATGTTTCCGAACATTCACTTAAGCCTAAAAAGTACCCTAAAGCCATTATTATCAAGTCTAGAATATTTTTGAAGGTTATAGAAACTCTCTTGGAGCACCTACCATGCTAAAATAGGCATGACATATTTTTGCTGAATATAATTAAGATAAAATTCAAGTGAAACAGTTCGTTTGAATTTCCTGTTTTCCATTTGACAAGTGTGTATACTAAACAGGTGAGTTATTTAACTTGCCAGATTTCTCACAGCTACTTATCTGACGTTCAGTTTAATGTCCTTTTTATTCAGCTACAAAATTACATTTATGAGCTATAATGCCCCACATGGCAAAAGTGAAAACGTGAGGCACTTTATTTTTCCTTTATGCATTTCCATTGTAGCACTGTCCTTCTGAGAAATAGGTGACATTTGCAATATCTGTTCCCAAAATGTCTCCTTCCTTTTGTCTTCCTTCTCTTAATTGTTTGACTGTATCTCTCCAAACTAAAGTTAAAGAATAATAAGTCTGAAAAAGTTATTCCCATTTTCTCTATATCACTCCAACACCAAATTAAATAGAAAGTAGGTTGGAGAAAATGTGCCACAAAACCTACATGCCTTCCTTATATAGGATATCAGTCTCAACTCTCCTCTCTTGGGATCCAGAGTAATTTATTTCAAGAGAAGAACTGTCCTGATGTCTTGGTCTCCATTGTCTCTGTCTCTGTCTCTCTCTCTCTCCCTACCTACCTCTCTCTCTCCATTTTTTTTTTAATTGAAAATACTCTGAGACCTTTTAGCTAAAATGAGTCCCCTTAGAGATCTGTTTTGCAGCTTTACAAAAGTTTGCACTTTCCCCTGAAGTGTCACAAATGTTATCAGTGCAAGCTGTGAAAAGCATATAGTGGTGTTATGCCCTGTAAAAATTATGTTTCCCAAACAATTTCCTTGCTGTGGATAAATCTCAGCAAGGGCTGTGGTTCCTGAACATGGAAATTGGAAAGCAGCTTCCCAAAGTCCAACACCCATTGCTGCTCTTTCCTTTGCCAGGGAAACTCACTGCAGAGAACTAAATAGAAGAGCAAGAACTGGGAAAAAAGAATGGCCGCACATTTCCCAATGTCCAGTTTCTGGTGACCCTAATCCTTCCAAGTCACACAAACAGGCAGTAGAATCTATCAGGAGGAATCATGACATTTTTTTTTTTTCCACAAAATGTACCACTGACTATGGTATTCCTTTGGTGTCAGGGATTAGGTATTATTCCTTTTATACTCAGTACCTACTAAACTCTATGACAGATAGAAGGTGAAACTGAATGGTTATTTTAATATCAAAAAGATGATAGGAGGTAACATTACAGATTTTATTTAAGCTAATTTTGAATGTTCACTTCTTATTGTCTTGCTGTTATTGGTAGTGAAGGTGGTTGAAGCCTACTTCAACACCGTAGACAAACAATAGACCATAGTATAAATTTGTATGGACATTGAACTAAATCCAGAGTCCCAGAGATCCAGCAATTATTAGAAACTAAAACCCAAAGAGCTACCGTTCCATGTCCCTTCTCTGGGACTATGTAGTTTGTCATTTCCACTCTTCCACCCATGTCTCTTCAATGTTCTTTCCCCAGACATCTTTGGTCTTTCTTCTAGAGACACATGGTAGAAGACACCCACCAAAAGGTCACATATACCTCAGCTCAGACTATGAAGATAGACTCAGTAGGCTCTCTAAATCCCAATTACTAATATCTGAGCCAAACTAAATTCCAAGAATCAAATGGTCCAATCAACCTTTCACTAGGCGATCAAGGCATGGGAACCCCAACATGGCTGCCAGGGCTTATTTCAAAGGTGTGGACTATTAATCCAACACACATATCCATGAAGAGACACCCCTAAGATCATGGAAATTTTATGAATTTAAAGTAAAAAGTAACTACAAAAACTTCCGTTGACATATCTCTAAGAGGTGCTACTTCTAGTGCATTTCACTTTTCTTTAAGTGCTGCTCCTGTAACAGAAATGTTTATTCTACTACTCCCTGAGTTGCTGCTTCGTTTGTTTGTTTGTTCTTAAGATTTTACTAATTTATTTAACAGAGAGAGAAAGATCACAAATAGGCAGAGAGGTAGAGAGAGAGGGGAGAGACAGGCAGAGAGAGAGGGGGAAGCAGGTACCCTGCCGAGCAGAAAGTCCAATACGGGACTTGATCCCATGAGAACATGACCTAAACCAAAAGCAGAGGCTTAACCTAGTGAGCCACCGAGGCACCCCCTCCCTGAGCTTCTTGATATTTGACAAACATGAGCTGAAAGTGACATCCTTCCTAGGAAGCGAGATTCATCTGTGTTTCCTAGGCCATCTCTGCCACAGGCCCAGGGAAACACATACATCAGCCTTGTTACTTTGCCCCATTAAGCACTTTAAAGGCTGTTGGTCTTTGGCTTTTAATCTCAAGTAATTATCACTTGGGAGTGCTGGGTACCTCAGGACACCAGTCTTAATTAGTCATTTAGAGGGCAATCCCCTGTAGCTAATGAAAAATGAGACGGGAGCCAACTGAGAAATAGAAATAGTCAAGGCAGTGCCTCTATTTTCACCTCTCCATCACAGTTGTGAAATAACAAGGGACAGATTTTTGTTCTTCTTTGAAATATTCAGCAGTTGATTTACTCAAATTGAACAGCCAATCTACTCAATAATGAGTGGATGTATTAATATCAAAGTCTAGAAAATGAGCAAGGATTGAAAATTCCATTTATATCTGCACTAACTATTCATAATGACACTCTTTAAAAGTGAAAAGTGGCCAATATGATTGCTGGCATCAAGAAATATCATCACTGGAGATAATCTGGCCAACTGTGTTGGACATAAGAATAAGCAGATAACTAAAAATCCCATTTTTCTGACCTGTTAGGCTAGTCGAGTTCTGCTGGAGTAACAATCAACTCCCTACATCTCAAAGCCTTAACACAACAGATTTTTATTTCTAGCTCAGTGGTAGTCATTCGTAAGGGAACTATCCGCAGTGGTTCTTCTCCTAAGGGACCCAATGGTCCAAACAGCTTGTACTTCATCATGAACTCATCTTAAACACATGACTTTTAAGATCATGATGGAAGGGGAGGAGTTTTGCATGTATAGTTTTTAAGGCTAGGAGTAGGAGTAGCTTATAATTAACTTCTTCTACCTATAATCGACTAGAACTCAGCCATATGCCCCTTCACCTGCATGTAGGAAAGATAGTCTCCCATGGTCAAGAAGAAGAAAATAGTGTTACCTCCACCTAACCCATCAATGAGATATTGGACAACTGAATAAACACAAATAATACTTTTGCAGAAGGTAGGCAGGGTATTAATTTTTAACATTTACACATAGCCTACTAAGATGGTAAACTGGGACACTTAATATTTTTACTTTTGAAAAAAAAAAGAAAGAAATATATTAGAAAGGTAGCTAGAATTTCCAGTTCCATGAGATCAAGGTTCTTATCTGTCTTATTCATCACAGAAATCCTTGTACTTCAAATACTGGCTGGTACATGATGCTCAATAAATATTGTCTAAATTTATGACGTTATGAGATAGATACCAAGTTTCTCTTATTTGATATTACACACCAGTTTTTAGAGTATAGTCAACTTTTAATATTTTAGGAGGGGGTGATTTTATAAAGTTATTTTAATTTTTAAACATTTTTTCATTCATTGCAGAAAAATAACTGAGTGATTAAGGTAATTATTTTTGCTCTTTGAATACTCACTTTACCAAGAAAGAAAAAAATTCAGGCACACACACTCACACATTAGTTCCAACTAATTAGAGTTCTTATATATGCTCTACACTGTTCTGGGTGCAGTGAACAATATAGACAGAATATTTCCTTCGTGAAGCTTATATTCTAATGGAAATACAGATAAATAAAGTAAATTAATAAATGTATTAGCAAATGTACTTTAGTTTAATTGTATTAGTAAATGTACTGTGTGTGGTCACCCTGTAAAATCTGAAGGAACTTCCCCTTAAAATTTGGTCGAGATATTGAGGCTGGTGATGCCACACAAACGTAAAGAAGAGTATGAAAAGGTCTCTCACATGACTGAGGTCTCTGCAGGGAGGAAGCACAGCAGGATTCTTCAGCAGGTCTGTAATGACTACAGGAGCAAGGAAAGGACCCTGGCCTGGCCTCTTACTAGTGTTAGGCATGACTGGGGGCTGGGAATCTGAGAATTTCCATCTGTGGGCAGGGGCTACAGGGTTTGAATCTCTAGGAGTACCTAGGTTTTCAGATCAGCTAGCCCAGGTGTGGGGCAGAAGGGGAAAAGGGAGTTGGTGAGGTTTTAAAGCTGTCAGCAATCAAACATCCAAAAATGAGATCAGATTCCTCATTACATTTGTACCATATTGTGCCATGTACTGAGCAGAAAAACATAGCAAGGCAGAGTAATCAGTAGTTTTATCAATGCTATAATTTAGATAGAGACCAGAGAAGTCCTCACTAGTTTCTTGTAAGTGCCCATTCCTAGTTTCTTGTGCAGCACAGCCCATCGCTCTCCACGTGAAGCCTTCAGATATTACTGAAGTGGTATTTCAGGGACCAATTTAAATGCTGTTATGGACTGAAAAGCAGTTGGGAATGACTGTTCTTGCCAAGTTCTCTAATTCCAACTTTGGAATTAACTTTTTCAAGGCACCAGATTTCTCAAGAAATCCAATTTTCAAGAAGCCTCTAGAGTTTTCTAAAAGAAACAATCTTCATGGCTTTCTCTAAGTTGGCTTACAGTTGTTTCTGACTAAAACACTGAAGTTAACCATGTCTTGAAAACTCACTTCCTATCTCCTATCTCCTTCTGCTTATCTTCTCAGAGAAACACAGCTTTAAGGCTGTCATAGTTCTGTGATCTCCAAATACAAACATTTAGAGAATAGTTCAGGTATCAGTCCACAGGGATAGGCTGCATATATAAACTGAGGACCCAGAATTTTCCTATGTATTACATGATACCAAATTAATTAGTAATAATATAATTAGCAAAAATAATAAACACATAGTGTACATTGTATGCCAACTGTGTTCTTTTTCTATTGCTGCTGTAATAAGTTGCCACAAATTTTAAAGCTAAAAAAACCCACAAATTTATATTATATTTCTGGAGGTCAGATGTTCCAAGAGGGCTGGCAAGATTGGGCTGCCTTCTGGAAACTTTAGGAGAGAAGCCATTTCCTTACTGACAGAGTTTACTTCCTTGTGGTTATAAGGATGAAGCTTTTGATTTCTTGCTAGCTGTTCGCTAAGGGATAGTCTCAGTTTCCAGAGCCTGCCCACATTCTTTGGTTCATGGCCCCTTTCCTCCACCAGGAAGCCAACAATGCTGAACTGAATCCCTCTTGACTTTGGATCTCTCCTGCCTTTCCCTTGTCAAATCTCTCTGATCTCAGCTGGGAAAGGGTCTCTGTTTTGAAAAACTTTTGTTATTACATTAGGCCCATCTAGAAAAGATTATCCATAATAAATTCTATAATTTAATCACATATTAAAAGTCCCCTTATGGGTCCTCTGGGTGGCTCAGTCGGTTAAGCAGCCAACTCTTGATTTCAGCTCAGGTCATGACTGCAGGGTGGTAAGATCAAGACCGACATCAGGCTCTGCACTTGGCAGGAAGTCTGAGCATGCTTGAGATTCTCTCCTTCTCCCTCTGCACCTCCCTCTGCTTGTGTGCTGTCTCTCAAGTAAATAATAAATCTTAAGAAAAAAAAAAAAAGGTCTCCTTTGCTGTGCAAGGTATTCACAGATTTCAGGGATTAATGTGTGACATTTTTGTGTAGTCATCAGAAGATGTCTACCACAAGTGCTATTACAAAGTCCAATCTAAATTGTACAGATACTTTGAAGACTTTCTCCCTGATAATTTATCAGACACTTTGTGATTATTATTATTGTTTTTTGGAACATTGATAAGTAAATTTGGAAGAAAATTATGAGTATTTCTAGAAGCTGTAATAGGTGTAGGGAGCAAGATGGAATCTGTGGTGATATATTTGATAACATACCAGATTTCTGGATGGAAACTGAATAATCATTATTTATCAAATGTGCAATATTTAGATAATTCAAAATCATACCTGTAAGTGAAACATTTTTTCATATCCTGAAGTTGGGCTTAAGATGAGAAGTGAGTGAGCTCTTTCTCTTGTGGCATCTTTATCTTTAAATTTATTACCCCATAGATGAGGGGCTTACAAGTCTAGTCATCTTCACTTACACTTATATTATCATTTATGCTTCAAAACCTGGTCATGTATATTCGTTTCCTCCATAAAAGGGAGATGTATGTTAGGCAAGAACAATTATCTTCTTAAAACATGCTGAAGATTCTAAATAATTCTCTGAGAGTGCTGTGACTTAATGACAGAGTGAACCTCATAGTACTAAGGGCTAAAATTATTTAGTACTCTACCACATCCCAAGCCCTACTTTAATGGTTTAACTATACAAACTGATTTTAATTCAAAGTAAGTATATTATTATTTACCTACTCTATCTATGAAGGAGCTGAGGCAGAGAGATATTAAATAGCTTTCCTCAGACAATGCTGCTAGAAGGAGGCATGGCTAGAATTTGAACCCTGGCAGTTGATCTCTTCACTGGTTTTCTATATGCTTATTTAGAGTCAGGTTTTCATTCTAGCAACAACTTCTAGTATCACCCTTCTTTTATGTCTTCCATCCCCTTGTAGAAACATCACCAGGGAAAATGTACATATCACTCACCAGCAGCCTTCAGTATCTCTCTAGGTTGCTGTTGTATGGGGGGTTGCATATAAGCATAAGTGAGACTATCTTATCACACTGGGGACATCTCTTATCTTTCTCCCAGCAGTGAACATCTTCATCTGAGTTTCTCTCTGAGAATGGAGATGTGAAGCACCTGTAAGAACAATATACCTGTGACTTTGTAACCACTGTGGATTGACTGACAACAAATCTTTAAAGGCCATATGGTGGTAAAATCCTTGCAAGTATACACAAACTGTAAAAACAGATTTAGGAGTATATTCTTCCATCAATATGCCAGCCTTGACATGAATAACTACCATTAGCATTGAAAAGAATTTCCAGGTTAAATCTCCCAGGAGAAAAGATCCCAACTCTGTCATCTATCTCACAGACACACTAAATTATTTCTTATGGAGCATGTGGAATTGCCCAAATCAAACACCCAAATGGAGGCAGTAGAGTTTTAGTGGTGATGGTTCTTAAGGGGGGCGGAAGCTGTTCATAACCATTTAACAAATTAATGGTCCAATATAACCAGAATCTATTCCTTCCCTATAAACTAGAATAGTGTCAATTATTCCCTCAGTTGCATGCAAAGTAGCTGGAGGACATCCGAGTGTAAAATCTGGATCATTGTGGTGATATTTTAAGTCTTATCAGATGCCACAAGTAGGAAGCCTCTTATTTTGTAGAGTATGCAGTTTTATTGTTCCTACCTTTCCCAAATAAAAAATGGTAAACTCAGCATTTGTCCTTGTCTCTCCTCTTTCTCTTGTAGTCTGCTTGACATGAATAAGATCCTGTTAAAGCCAGACAGGCTGCTGACACATTTACAGTACAGATGCGGTTCCCATGAAAATAGGGTGGCTTTCAAAATTCTTTTCATGGATTTGATGTTTTGAATGAAAGGGCAGATGCTAAAAATATGGAGGTTTTATAAAAAATAAATCCATAAAAGTGACAGAATGCAATTCAAGCAGGATTGATGAAAGTTAGAGAAGATTAATTATTTGTCTCTAAGGTCATGATTGCCTAAGACTATGCCTTCTACTGTCTGATTATACAGTTTTAACTTTTTCTTATTTCCCTTTTTTTATATTTGTTGTGATGTTGGTGATTATGTCCTCCCAAATGCATCCCTTGGGCCTGCCTCATGACCCATTGCTCAGTCCAGCTCTTTGCGTCTCACGGGGGTCTTGCATCAATGTGCAAGAATGATATTCCATAATTCATGCATTCAGTGATTAGGAACCAGGCTCCCCTCCCATTCAAATCTCTGAAATGAATTCATTTCCAAATTTCAAATTTCCAAATTTTTCCAAATTTCCAAATATTTTTATAAAACCAGAATCACTACAAGTCTTTCACTGACTTTACTAATTAGAGACAAATCGAGATTAGACTCAAGGATGATTCAATTTGTAGTGGCTTAAATGATGGGCAGTTTCTGTGGGCTTCATGATGTGAGGGCCAACACCTCAGCAGTTCTCTTTATCATGACCTTATGGTAGCAAGATAACTTCCTCAGTTTGAAGCATCATTTCCCCCATTGAAGGCAAGAAGAGGGGGAGATGGTAGGGTTACAGTCAAGAAAGCAAAGTGTTACCACTTGAATCTTAGAGATGACTTAAATCTTTCTTATAGGCCCAAACCCAGTATCCTGACTATGTAGAGCTATAAGGTTGAGTAAGAAATAGAGTTTTATATTTCAGACCTCTCTAGGGAAAGGCAACAGGGGAAAAATGGGTTGGAAATGGCCTTTGGGAAGTCAATTATGGTAGCTTTGTTTCTTTAATACTTAAGAACCCATTTCGTTGAATCAAGATGTTGATGACATAGCTTTGATTTTTACCATCCATACTTTCCCTAGAGCATTTGAACAGATCTCATTTCCTTTTTCCAATTTCCTGAATTATTAATCTTAATTTTGTTAGCATAACTTTGTATAAAGATGCACTATCTCCTTTGTGATTCACCTCTCAATTCTAACACCATCCTGAAGCTCATCTACACATGGGAGATAGATCAGAGAGAAGTGGAATTTCAGATCTTTTTTCCCTTTTGCAAATAGCTATTTAAAACTGACCTTGGAGCTTTGATCAATCCTTTATAGCACCTGAAATTGTCAACTAGCTGGGAAATGCCAGTCAAGAATTCATGTGTTTCTGTTTATTATAAATTAATCACTTTTTCAACCAACCTTTCTCTAGATTTGTCTTATTTCCTTATCTACTAAATAAGGAAATATGGAATTCTTGGCTGTCCCACCATATTCATCATGAACAGGATATTTTCTCCACTTATCTGATTAACTTCCAATTTTGTTGTGGTACAGTGTGTTCCATGGCTTGGTGGTCAGAATAATGCTTCCTTCCCCTCCCGCTCCCCCCAGAGGAAAAATGTCTATGTCCTAATTCTTGGATCCTATAAATGTGTTGCTTTACATGGCAAAAGGGACTTTGCAGATGTGATTAAGATTAAGTACTCTGAAATGGGGGAATTATTGTGGATTATCTTGGTGGGCTCAACCAAATGATATGAATTCTTACAAATGGAAAACTTTCTCATCTGTAGTTGAAGATAAGTGGACTGTAAAAGGATTCAAGAGATTGCAATGTTGCTGGCCATGAATATGGCAGAGGAAGGGGCCATGAGTCAAGGAATGTCAGCTGCATCTAGAAGCTGTAAAAGACAAGGAAATCAATTTTACTCTAGATGTTCCAGGAAAGAATGCTGTGCATTGGACACCTTGATTTTATCTTGGTGAGATAAACATCTGGTGTTAGACATCTAATTTAATTGTGTTATTTTAAAACATTAAGTTTATAAAGATATGTTACAGCTGCAGTAGAAAACTTAGAAATATTTGGTCCCTGAAAGTTGAGTGCTGCTGTAATAAATACCTATGCAAAGTAGTTTGGGAATTGGGCATTGGACAGAGCCTGGAACAATCTTGAGAAGCATGGCATAAAAGTCTAAATTGTCTTGAACAGATTGTTAACAGAAATGTGGATTTCAAAGATTGTGCCAGTAAGAGCCCACAGGAAGTGAGAGGTGTGGTGGGACATACGTCATCTCAGAGAATTTCTGAATTTCTGGGAACAGACTGTTAATAGAAATATGAGCCTTCACTGTAGCATAAAGGAGGGAAGAAAGGGGACATTTATGATGGTGATATCTTTATGTCCCCCAAAAGACATCATAAATTATTGATTCTGAATAGACAGGGAAAAGTTATAAATGTATAAATAATCACATTAAATGTTAATAGTCTAAGCTTACTACTTAAAAGAGATTTTCAGATTGCATATAAAAACATGGCCCAACTATTTGAAGCCTTTAAGAAATTCACTTCAAAATAATATATGTAAGATAAAAATAAGAGTATAGAAAAAGATGTGTTATACAAAGATGAAGGAAAAGAAAGCTAAAGTGGCTATATTAATATCAAACAAAAAATTATTATGGAAAACAGATGTTACATACTGTTTAAAGTGATGATTCACCAAAAAACTTAAAAATTCAAGATGTGTATGTACTTTACAGCAGAGCATCAAAATACGTGAAGCAACAACTAACAGAACTAAAAGGAGATAGATAGATCCACAATATTATAGCTATTTCAAAATTCCCTTCTCAGTGATATATAAAGTCAGCAAGAATATAGGAGAACTACAGAATATCATGAACCAATGAGATCTAACTGATATTCATTGGCACTTCACCCAATTCACTTGAAGTACTAACCAAGATCCATTATACCCTGTGCCATAATCAAACCTTAACAAATCTGAAGATTTTAAATCATATAAAGTATGTTTTTAGTCTAAATTAAAGTAGTAATTTATAAGAGAAGCATAAAGAGACAATTTTCAAATACTGAGGAATTAAACAATAAACATCTAAATAATCTACAGATCAAATAGGAAGTCTTGGCAAAATTTAGAAAATATTTTGAACTGGATGGAAATGAAAAATCTGAGGGATGCAGCTAAAACAGTGCTTAGAGGGAAATTTGTAGCTTCCAATGCTTGTTATTAGCAGAGAAGGAGATTTTGCATGATTAACCTAAGCTTCCACCTAAAGAAACTAGAAAGGGAAGAGGTAAATAAAATCAAATCAAGCAGAGGGAAAGAAATAAGGATAAGTGTAGAAATCAACAAAATTGAAAGCAGAAAAACACTAGAGAAAAGTCCCAGCAAAAAATACAATCTTTGGAAAGATAAAAAAGTTGACAAAACTCTAGAAAAACTAATAAAATCAGAGAAATTGCCAATATTAGGAATGACAGGCAGGATAATCATGGCCACACTCACAGGAACTGAGAGGATAATAAGGGGATACCATAACCGACTCCACACACACCTAAGTGTCACAACTTAGAAGAAACATCACAGACATAGATCAGGCTCTTGTCAAAGATGTCTTTGAAATTTCAATATTTTTCTTAATTGGCATTCTGACTCTACTGTCACCTGACTCCCACCACTTTCTAGAATATGCTTGGAACAACCAAAATCTCTTCACTTTCCAAAACTGGTCATGTGACCCCTCTGTTTCATATTCTTGAATTCTTTTAATCATATATTAGGAAAAAAACCCCTCTTCATATAAAAGGTCTATTGTGATATGATATCTTCTACATGTTTAGCATCTTTCTGTATGATTCATCTCTTATTTTGACAAGCTAAAATTATTTGTTTTGACCTTAAAACACAATTATTTCTCATGTACGCTTAGAAGGCCCTTCAAGATTTGAACTGCAAACTTCCAGACACCCTAGACATCTAATTCACATTATCTTTGAAGACCTATTCCTCCAAGGTCATGTATGTATTCTTTCCTATGTGCACCTACTGCATTTTGTTTATACTTTAATTCCTACATGCATCTCATGGTTTTGCCATTACTTTCAGGTCTGCCTTTCACTGAATAGTACAATCTAACTTGTAGGCACTGTGTCTCTTTAGATCTTTATCTTCACTACCTTGCACAGTTCTCCCACATTGCAGCCATTCACAAGCTTCAGATGAATAGGCATATAAATGAGAAGATAGTCTAAAGCTAACAGATTTATGGAAGAGTCCAATCACTGGTGGTCAATTAGCTTTCAAAATGGAAAATTAGTAAGAGTTAAATACATAGATCATCTCATAATTTCCCAAAGTGATTACTTGAGTTTTATTTTACAAAAAAGGCCATTGTTTGTGTAATGCTGATCTGCTAACTTTGACCCCTAAGTTATCAACTTGACACAGACTATCATCTCCTACCACAGGTTTAATAAAATGTATCTTAACTCTGTAAAAGTATTTTGACATTATCTCCCACACATATAATTAAGTCTTCTCTCTTTCCATTTGCTATGCATGAGTGCACACAACATATGCTCACATGGCACTCTTTATGGAACGGCAGATACAAAATATCATTATAGCATTATTAAGCATGAAATATCATTAAGGGCAATCAGATGAAGGTACCAAAGGATTAATACCATGCAATATTGCCTTTTCATTATTTTCAGAGGTTGTAGCTCTCCTAGTGAGGCTGCTATAATTTATAATTTGCTTCCAACAATCTGTTTTAATAAGAACTTGCCCCACTGGCAACATCTTCTGAAAGAGACCCTCCCTCTTGCCATTTGGCAGGTCTCTCATCCTGCATCTTGTGCCATTTTCGTTCTATCTCATTACGCTCAGGGATAAACACTTCGGGAACTGGCAGCCACTTACTTATATTGTAAATGGGTTTATGTCACAAGCGGTTTTAAAGAGGAGACAGAATTTTCTGAATTAGGGGCTTTGGTCTGTTCCATTAGGTAATGCAGTGTGACAAAGTGACTCATGTGGATGACAGACTATTCATTTTGAAGGAGGAAAAATCAGAAGTGACATTACATTCTGGTAATCTTTTTTTCTTTGCTTACTTTCCTAGGAATTAAACTAGTTAAATTAGCTCAAATGATTGTTCTGTAAATGCGTCTCTTTTGAAACAGGGAAACAACAGTTACCTTGGGCAGACTTTCATTTCTCCAAAGGGCAGCAGAGTCATTCTGTTTGTGTGATTTTCTTCCAGATAACCAGCTCTTCTCTGTGGGAACGAGGTTCTCTCTGTTGAAAGGTTAGCCTGTGTTGAATCAGGTCATTCAGGGAGACCCCAGACATGCCCGCACTGACCTATCTCCACATGGGGAGAGCTGCATTAGTCAGTCTGCTGCCTCTGGGGCTTCCAGCAGAGTGACAGCTCTGTGGAGAAAGGCCATGGAGAGCAAAGGTGGCTGCTTGCTCAGAGTCTGAGAAGACCGTTCGCTCAAGTTGAGGCACACTGTAATGACGCTATCAGTGTGTTTGAGAATTGCAAATAGACCAGGCTTTCAAAAGAGTAGATGGAGTCCAGGGTTTGGAGTGAAGAATGACTTCAGGAAATGGGAGAGCCTTCCAGAGGTCATCTTATCAAGTTAGGTCTACATTTCTGTTATCATCATAAACATGCCAGGGCCTGACATTCCTCGGGGTGGCAGATGGTGAGGAAGCAAAGAATCAATTCCTTGAGTCAGTAACCACGGCTTCTCTGGTCAGCCACACTTGTGGCCATCTAGATGCTGCTCAATACCTTCAGTTCATTATTCTGTTTTTCTAGATAGCTTTCTAAGTAGAGCCAGAATTTACACAAAACCACAAATTGCTTATTGGCTAATATTTCTACATTCGACCTGCATATGAAAACGTGGCTTTTTAGTCATTACTTAGCATGTTTCATTTCTGCTCCACTGACAGGTTCCTTTCTTTTTCATGTCTGACTAGGCGTGGCATTGAGAAAACGAAGTTTCTCTATGTCTATCCTTCTGCCTTGTTTAGGTTCTTCTTTTTTCCAGACTGTCACAGCACAGCTGTGCCCAGAGCCCTTCCAGAAAGACACTCGGTCTAGTTTGCCTACAGGGCAATACACTCGGGTTTTTATCAGTGGCTCAATCTAGCTTGCATGATTTTCCTCAGACCTTTACCTGAGGAAGAATGAGGCCCATTCCTTTCCTGTTTCCTCCTCTTTGGGATGGAAGCTGGTACCCTGGCTTATTGTAAGAGATAAAGGCTCAGGAGAAGGGTCCATAAAGAGGACAGAAGAGATGAATATGGATTAACAATATGCTGCCTCACTGACCATCAGGCATCATCATTGAGTCTCTTCTTAGACACAAAGTAATTGTTCTTCTTTTGTACTATTTTCTTTTATGCCATTTTGCTACCAAATAACATACATAAGAACATTAAATAATTTAACAAGTGCAACTAATATTTGTTGACTGTCTGCTATGTGCCAGTCACTGCTGTAGGTGTCGCAATGCACTAGTGAACAAATTTGATAAAGATTGTATCCCTGCAAATTCCACATTAGCCTCAATTCAAATCTTCTCCTCCACCCAGATTATATAATCTGGATGACTTGAAAAAGTCAATTTTCAGGGATGAAAAGGAACTTGGGAGGCATCAAACTCACAATTTTCAATTTATAAATGAGAAGCATGGGGTTCTGGGTTTCAGTGTTTAGCGTACATATGACTGTTCTAGGAAATACTATGAAAATGCCAGTACCTGCATCCCAACATGAGAAATCCAGAGTTAAGATAAAAAATTCATTATTACAAAGCATCTCTGAGAAGTCCATTATGAGGTATTTGTGGACAATACTTTTAGAAACAGTAGCCTGGAAAGTAACTGGAATGGTGACTCATCACAGCTTGACTGGATATCTCCCTTAGCCTCCTATAAAGTGTGGCAGATGGGTAAGTTATTAGAAATTCTTCTTCTTTTTTTAAGATTTTATTTATTTATTTGACAGAAACAGAGATCGTAAGTAGGCAGAGAGGCAGGAAGAGAAAGAGGGGGAAACAGGCTCCCTGCTGAGCAGAGAAGCCAATGTGGGGCTCCAGCCCAGGACTCTGGGATCATGACCTGAGCCGAAGGCAGAGGCTTAACCCACTGAGACACCCAGGTGCCCTATTAGAAATTATTCTTATGTCCACTCAGTTTATATGCCCAAAGTTTAGTATCTGTTCAATACTGGTCAGTCTAGTTGCTATTTTTTTTTTTTGATGATGATTTATTGATCTAGATGAAGGTACCTGACACAATTTCATAAAGAAGTTGACCAGGGAAAATGTTTTGTTGAAGCACTAGCCCTTTTTTTTTGGCTCTTCCATTAACCTGCTTCCCCCCACACACACCATTTTAGGCTCCCAAAGACATATGGTATTATTATTGAGCTAACTTCTACTGTAAACTATTTCAGTTCATTTTCTGTCTCTTGATCCAACAGTCCTGACCAACCACCAAGCAAAAGCCCCAGAACATGCCTAACCTTACCAATAATACCTTAACAGACATCGAAGTGCCTCCAAATTCAGCATCCTGTCCTCCTTAAAGCCTGTACCCAGATATCTTAATTTGATGCCAAATAACCACCAGCTTTGTGGGTCTTTGAATCTGTTCTCTACTAATCCATTTCCTTTAGTCAATGTGGTTCATCATTTTTAAAGAAACAAAGAAATTCTATCCCTTGAGGATAGCCATCTAGTTCCTACTAGAAATCAGCACAAATTTCTTAGCAGCATGGAAGATGAGATTGTTCTCTAATTACCTGGAGGTAAAGGTGAGAACTTGAGGGTCACCAGGATGAACAGCTGGAAGAGTGTTAGTATTTCAGTTTGGCCCCTCAATTCCAAATGATGGTTAAATCCTGGAGAAGGTATTTGCTATAGCTCCTCAGGGAGTACCTTTATATTGGGAGAGAGTGGTTTTTCTGCTTCTTACAAGAGGTTTAAATTTCTTCGTGTGGCTTTCTTTCTCTATAGGAGAAAGGAGGCAAGATAAATGTCCATCTCACTAAAGAAAAGTAATCTGTATGGTGCCACACGTCTGCTTTGAGTGTCTTCAAAGCTGACCTGCTAGCTTGTCTAATTTACCATCCCCGGGGAGAAAGTTTATAGGAAGAAACAAAACTAACCTATTCTTAGCTTCTCCAAAGCAGCTCCCTTGTAGTAGTTTAGCAGGAGATTTGTTGATGTATTTTTTAAGCATTTTTTTTTTCATGGAAAGAATAGCAATAGAATACAGATACAAAATATGAAACTTCAATGGATGGTCAATTATCCTAGGGAAGTTTGCACCCTTTGCTAAGCATGAGAAAAAAATAACATGAAAAGTGTGACTCCTTGGGATATTTTTCATTGCACAGCTATTTAATGGAAAAGTTACCATGGGGTGTTTTTAAAGTATCAGACAACTTTGGTTCAGAGAAACATACCTCAGTATCTTAATGTCTGCCAGAGAGAACACCTGATTAGGAATCGGGAAGCTTGGAATCGATCCTGCCTTTTTTTTTTTTTTAATTCAATATTTCATTCTTGTGAAATAGGGAGAAGAATAATATCTACCAACTAAGTTGTCTGAGGATCAAATAGATGTTGTGTGAAATACGCATTGTAAATTACATAAGGCTGAATATGAGATTGTCTTTTTACTGGACTATAATTTACATGCAGTAAAATTCACTCTTTTCAGTGGGCAGTTCTTTGAGTGTTGACACAATTGTACTTTAATGTAGCTATCACCACAATCAAGATCTAGCACAATCCCATTGTCTCCATAGTTCTGTCTTGTTTCGCTTAGCAGAACATCATTGAGATCATCCGTCCTGTTGGATAAGTCCTCTCTTCCCTTTTACTGCAGGATAGCGTTCCTTTGTATGGATTTATGGCAGTCTGTCTATATATTTCCGGGTGAAGAATATTTGGATCTTTTTTTCCTTTTGGTGATTATGAGTAAATCTGCTATAAACATAAACATACGAGTGAATATAATTTTTAATTTCTCTTGGGTGAATACTTGAGAGTGGGGTTCTGAGACATATACGTGTATATTTTCCTTTCTACAAACTCTTCCATAACAACTATATAATATTTCATTCTATTTACCAATCTATGAGATTCCTAGTTGCTCTACTTGTTCATCAGCACTTAGTACTGTTAGGTTTGTTAGCTGTTTTGCTTTGTTTTTGGCCATCATAGTAGATGCATAATGGTGGTTCATCATGATCTTAATTTGTATTTCCCTAATAACGAATGAGATAAAGCATGCATTAACAGCTTATTTGCCATCTACACATCTTTTTATGGTGAATATTTGGCCCAAATGTCATGAAAATTTCTTTTTTTTTGGTATTATTTCATTGTACATTTTAATATTCACACTCTTCCAATAGTAGGACAAATCATTCCCATATAACAGATGATAAAAACTGACCCTCAGTGTGGTTTAAAACATGTATGAAGATGCACAGATAAGAGGGGTCAGAGCTGGAGTGGAAGAAGAGGTTAGTCTGATCATAAAAATCACAATCACACACTAGTTCCACAGAAGACAGTATGCTCTTCTAATATTTAAAAGTCTATCAGTTTCTAGTTGGCTTTAGGGAAATTACATGCATTGAGAATTACCAGGGGAAATTTTTAAATATAAAGTCAATTTACTTCTTTTTTTCAATCACTTTTTAGAACTAACCCAGTTCTCTGCAGTAGTCATATTTATTGAGAAGGTACAACATAAGTTCACTGTTTTGAATTAGGAAATAAATCTGTTGGACAAAATACATGTGATTCACAGTGGAATTTTAGGTAAATATAATCTTAGGTAACCTAAGATTACATACCTCTTCGGCTTATTGATGTCTCTACCCTATTCAATTAGTCTGGTAAATCAAAATTACTGTTTGTTTCCTGATTATTATTCATTATAAGCTTTTCTTATGACAAATATTTATAAATTAGTACAGACATTCAGAGTACAGGGAAGAGGGCCTGAGCCTCCATCAACATGCACAGAAAATAAAGATGATAAAAACTGCTACACTGACCACTATTTCCCATGACAGGTGATGTGGGTGATGAGTTTGGGCCATGAGTTAGTCAATGGCAGTTACTTTATAATTGTATTACCAACTATGTGCCAGAGATTTTGTTAAATGGATGAAATAATTCCAACAACTCTACGAAATAAAGTTATCACAATTTTACAAGTGAAAAATTGACATTTTGAGAGATTAAATAACGATATAAAATCACCCAAATAGTAACTGAGGAAGACAGGATTCACACCAGGTCTGATTCAAAGTCATACTCTTGACCCCTCTATTCAATCTGTTCAATGTAAAATATTGGAAATACTCCTAATAGCGATGTGATACCTAACATTCCACTAATGCCAATAAAATGTGTTTTTTACATGTTTATAGATATTATGTAAAGGGATTATCCTTAGAATCAGAAATAAAACAAATAACAGCTATTAGCTAAGCTGTAAATAGGAAACAAACAAAAAAACAACATTTCTATGTCAGGCAGAATTTTTTCAGGGAAGTAGAACTGTAGAACCATAGAACATTGACCTCTGAGCGGAACTAGGCGTAACACAACTGAGATACCCGTTTGGGAAGTAAGAGCCCAGGGGAACTGGAGAATGAGAGAAAAGTCCCTAACCAGCTCTGTTAAACTTTGAGAAGGTGGAAAAGTCAGAGCTTGTCAGGGAAGGTTAGTGAGCTGGGTGTATCCAGCTGTCAAGGTTGTGACCAAAGAAGAGTGCTGATGGAGAGGTCTGCCAAAGGCTGTTGTTCCTACACCTGGTGGTATGCTTGGGATGACTGTTGGTCAACAGAGCTGGAAGTTAGGAACAGTTGGATGGGAAGTGAGGTGAGCCAGGGAAAGCTGGAACTCACCAGCACCTCTGTGGCCTTTCACTCAACCTTCTGAGAGGAATGTCTGTCACGTGATATCTACCTTCCAAAACTCTAACAGATGTCTCTTTGGTCATCTCCAATGCATAAAGTAGAAGCATCTTAGTAAAGTTTTCATTAAAAAATAATAATAAAGCACCAATTGCCTATATTTATTTTACTCTTGAAATGTAGGAAATGCACCAATTTTTAAAATTTTTATAAAGTTTGCTTTGAGATGTGTTTCTTATCCTTAAATGTTGTTCCTCTAGCTACTGTATAAGCTGCTGATGTCTAGACCTGCTATAGTGAGTATTTATTCCCAGAACGTACCACTATTTATCAAAGGCACAGCATGCTGGATCCCAAAGAGGAGATAATTAAATAAGGTAAAAGAAGGAGAATTTCTAGGAATTAATAGTAACACAGGCAGTAAAGACTGGTACAGAAAGGCTGAGAGTAAGGCTTACTTCAGAAACCGAATACAAAGTTGGATATGCCTTTCCAACTTCAAGGTCAGCTAAGACAAAACTATATATGTAATGGGGACTGTATAACTAAGTTGGATAGGGAGGAGGCTAACGAGATGCATAGGTTTGTTTGTTTATTTGCTTATTTATTTTAAAACCAGAGTTCATTTTACTTTATTTTTTGCAAGATTTTATTTTTAAGTTATCTCTACACCTAACGTGGGGCTCAAACTCACAGCCCTGAGTTCAAGAGTCATGTGTTAAGCCAGCCAGGCATCTGCATATGTAAGTTTTAAGTGTGCATTGCAAAGAAAGTGTGAATGTTGGACATACACAGTTCTCTCTAAAAATTTCATCTGACAATATACCAAGGGAGAAGAAAAAGTATAATTGGTATGAATAAACAAATACTAGCTCACGGACCATTGGGCACAGGGCAGGATTCTTACTCGCGCTCTGTTTTGCTAAGGCAAATGAGAAGTGTTAAGCACCCAATAGACCTCAGCAGAACGAATTTAGGAAGGCATGTTGGCAACTCTAATAGGTTATTCTGAATGTATGTCTTTCCTGTGGTTTTGCAAACAGCCATTATAGTTGTATCTATTAAATCCATCCTGTGCATATGGCCTTTTTCTTACATCAATCTTTCCTCCAAAATGGAGGATAATATTCTCCATTTTATAGGTGGGGAAACTGAGGTTTGAAAATCTTGGAAAATGTCACATGGCTAGTAAGAAGTAGATCTTAGAAAACCAGGTTGTTTTGAAACTCCCGAACTCATGTTCTTTCCACTACACCATTCTCCCCCTAGATGGAATGTGCTAGACACCTCCAACCTTGCACACGGGGCCTCATAAATGCTGTTTCCAGACATCTTCATATGATGCACAGTGGATCACTCTCTGACTCTGGTCAAGGCAAGTGTAAAGAAGGACTGGAGTTTGCTGAAACCTTCCTCCGAAAGCCAGAAAAGGAGCAGGGAAGAGATAAGCCCCGGATATTGTATCCTTTTACTCATTCTGCAGAGATATTTCAAACTGGAAACTTTAGAGAACTGCAATAGCCCCAGGAAGCAAGGTAAACAGAAAAAAAGCAGAAAAGATTTTATTCCATTTAGAGTTAATAAGCCCTTGACACTTGATAGAAAATATCCTCTGTAAAGAACAGCTTCAAAGTACTGCCAGATTACTTAAATTATCACACTTCTATGCTATGTTCTGGAGCAAAAGTCTTCATGTCCTTATTTCTTAATTTAAAAAAAATAAGAAAACACAGTTTTATGTCTTGTGAAGTTAATTGTTTTCATAAATGAAGCAATTCTTTCTATGACATATGCTGTAATATGTGTGAGATAATGTTTTTGTATTCAAGACAGGCACAAGAAAAAGTATAGCATATATATAAGTTAAGGAATAATTAGTTAAAAGGTGTGAAGAAATTTCTAGTCTACTACAAGGTGATATGGACCAATCTCCACTATTCTTTTCCACTAAGTACAGTTATAAACCCTAAGAAAAAATGTGAGGCAACCAAGAACTTTTAAAGAGGGAAAGTGGAAGGTGGACTGGTTAGTGAGCCAGGACTGGGGTAAAGACATTAGCAGCAGGTGTCTTAAATCCAACACTGAGTAGAAAAAATAACTAGGGCCCAGTGTTTTCTGACTACCATCCTAGCCATGGAAGGTGGCCCAGGTAAAATTATTCCTCCTCCTGATATAATGGAGTCCTGTTACTTGACACTTATTATTTAAATCTTTAATTTTTTTCTTTTTTGTTTTTTATTTTTTAAGTAAGCTCTACACCCAACACAGGACTCAAGTTCACAACCCCAAGATCAACAGTAGCATACTCTACATACTAAGTCACCATAGTGGATCTTTTGTACAAAAATATCTTTCATACCTAAATCAAATTCTAGGCAGCTTCTCCACATCTGGGTATGTATGAACTAAAAATTATCATAGATACATAAGATTTTGGTATAGGACCTTGTTCATCACAGTGTTACTTGAAACTATGAAAAATCAAAGTTTCTATCTTTAATAAAAAGGAGAAAAGTTAAATAAATTATGATAGATAGTAGTAAAATATATACTATTTATAGATCAAATTTTTTTTTAAAGATTTTATTTATTTATTTGACAGAGAGAGAGATCACAAGTAGGCAGAGAGGCAGGCAGAGAGAGAGGAGGAAGCAGACTCCCGACCAAGGAGAGAGCCTGATGCGGGACTTGATCCCAGGACCCTGGGATCATGACCCGAGCTGAAGGCAGAGGCTTTAATCCTCTGAGCCACCCAGGCGCCCCTATTAGACCAAATTTTTAAACAAATATTCTTTCATGAAAAATATGCCCAATGTAATGTCAAATGGAAAAAAGCAGGATTTTTAAAAAAGCACTGCATTTAGCATGTCCTAATTTTTGTTTCAAAAGGTGCTGTGGGATAAGAGGACATGAAATCTCTGGAAGTAGCAACATTTCCGGACAGTAGGGTTCTTTAAATTCACCATAGTTTTCAAAGTTTCTATAATAACAAAGACAACTTTATGTTTTGCAAAACAAACAAACAAAAAACCCACTCTGCTTTAAATGGAAACTAAATATGCTGACATCTTGATCTCAAGACTTCTCAAAGTCCAAAAGTAAACTTGTACTACTCCAAAAGTATAAGAAAGTTAATTTCTGTTAAGCCACAGGATCTGTGGGACTTTGTTGTGGCAGTCCTCAAAGACTAATGCAAGTTATAAGGTATGCAAGACAGTGGGTGGATGAAATAGATAAAGGGAATTGAAGAGTACAAACTTCCAGTTATAAAATAAATAAGCCACAAAGATGAAAAGTACAGCATAGACAATCAGTCAATAATAGTGTAATAATGTTGCTTGGTGACAGATGGTGACTACAAGTATCCTGGTGAGCACTGAGTAATGCACAGAATTGTTGAATCGATATGTTTTTCACCTGAAACTATTATAACATTTTATGTTAATTATACTACAATAGAAGGATAAAGGAATAAAGATCCTCCAAAATAATAATTCCAAACTGATCTTTAACAAGATGCATTAAATATACAAAGAAGAAGAGGAGGAGGAAAATAACATAAAGATCATTACCGCTATTGTTATAGAGGAAAAAATTGTTTAAAAAGGCAAAATGATTCAAAAAGCACAAAACATTAAGAAAGAAAGGAAAAAGAATAAGGAAGAAAGAAAAATTAAGTTATAAGGTATCCAAGAGAAAACAGATTTGAACTCAAATAGGAAAGATTAAAGAAAGCTGGCAATAAGCCAAAAGAATAAAAAAGGATAAAGGAAAAAAAATTGAAAGTCAGAAGGAAAGCTGATGGAAAGGAAAATGAGCAAGAATGTAACATACATATAATTATAGAGTATCTGAAAAAGGAAACAATGAAATAGACCTGTCTTAAACTATAAAACAAGTAAAAAAATTAAAAAAAGGAATATGGCAAAGGAACTAAGATGGGATTAAAAAAGAAATAAAGTTCAGAAAACAGATGATGAAAGCATGATAAACAAAGATCTCACATGGATATAACTGGAATCCCTGAAAAGGAAAAGTGAAACAATGGAAGAGAACTTATATTCAACCTTATGTCTAAGGAAACAAAACCCACATATTAATTATAACATAACATAAGACAATATAGCAAAATAGGAACTAAAATAGAAGCAATAGCCATTGTTGTATAAAGGCTTAATTCTCCTACAAATAAAAAAATTTAGTTCAGCTCAAAAACAAGATTTAATTATATGCTTTATAGAAGAAAAACACCTAAAACAAAGTTCATTTTAAAGCTAAAATGAACAAATGGGTAAAGGTATGTGAGTCAAATAGAATTAAAGGAACAGAGAGAAAGCTGTGGAAAGCTGATATGAGACAGAGGAGAATTTAAGCCAAAAAACAATAAACATAGGAAATGAGAGGTTTTTTTTAAGGATTTATTTATTTATTTTAAAAAGAAAGTGTGTGGGCTGGGGGCAGAGGGAGAGGGAGAGAGAATCCCAGTAGACCCTCTGCTGAGCAAGGAGTCCAATGCAGGGCTCCATCTCGCAACCCTGACATCATGACCTGAGTTCAAATTAGGAGTCAGAGATTTAACCAACTGAGGAACCTAGGTGCTCCAGAATACTTTTTAATCTAAGGAGTCTTGGAGTCAAGATGGCGGAGAAGTAGCAGGCTGAAACTACTTCAGCTAGCCGGAGATCAGCTAGATAGCTTATCTAAAGATTGCAAACACCTGAAAATCCATCGGCAGATCGAAGAGAAGAAGAACAGCAATTCTGGAAACAGAAAAACAACCACTTTCTGAAAGGTAGGACCGGCGGAGAAGTGAATCCAAAGCGAGGGGAAGATAGACCCCGGGGGCAGGGGCCGGCTCCCGGCAAGCAGCGGAGCAACGGAGCACAAAATCAGGACTTTTAAAAGTCTGTTCCGCTGAGGGACATCGCTCCAGAGGCTAAACCGGGGCGAAGCCCACGCAGGGTCAGCGTGGCCTAAGGTCCCGCAGGGTCACAGAAGGATCGGGGGTGTCTGAGTGTCGCAGAGCTTGCGGATATTGGAATGGGAAAGCCGGCTACAGAGACAGAGCCGACAGTAAGCTCACAGCTCGGTGTTACCTTGAACAGGTCGCAGGCTCGGTGAGCTCGGAGCGCGGCCGGAGGTCAGGCAGATGGGAGTAACTGGGCGCTGTTCTCTGAGGGCGCACTGAGGAGTGGGGCCCTGGGCTCTCGGCTCCTCCGGGCCGGAGACCAGGAGGCCGCCATTTGTATTCCCCGTCCTCTGGAACTCTACGGAAAGCACTCAGGGAACAAAAACTCCTGAAAGCAAACCCGAGCAGATTACTCACCCCGGCACCTGATAAGGGCGGTGCAATTCCGCCTGGGGCAAAGACACTTGAGAATCACTACAACAGGCCCCTCCCCCAGAAGATCAACAAGAAATCCAGCCGAGACCAAGTTCACCTAACAAGGAGTGCGGTTTCAATACCAAGGAGAGCAACAGAATTCCAGAGGAGGAGAAAGCAAAGCACGGAACTCATGGCTTTTTCTCTGTGATTTATTTTAGTCTTGCAGTTTATTTAATTTTTTTCTTTTTCATTTTTTGTTTTTTTTTTCTCGCCTTCTGGTAAATTTTTTTTTAACTTTTATCTTTTTCTTTTTTAACATTTTTTAACTAGTTTATCCAATATATATATATTTTTTCTTTTTTATATTTTTCTTATTGTTTTCTTTTTTTTAATTCTTTTCTTCTCTTTTTTTTTTCTTTTTTCTTTTTTATTCTTTCTTACTTTTTAAACTCTTTTTATCCCCTTTCTCCCCCCTCACGATTTTGGATCTCTTCTAATTTGGTTAAAGCATATTTTCCTGGGGTTGTTGCCACCCTTTTAGTATTTTACTTGCTCCTTCATATACTCTTATCTGGACAAAATGACAAGACGGAAAAATTCAACACACAAAAAAAGAACAAGAGGCAGTACCGTAGGCTAGGGACCTAATCAATACAGACATTGGTAATATGTCAGATCTAGAGTTCAGAATGACAATTCTCAAGGTTCTAGCCGGGCTCGAAAAAGGCATGGAAGATATTAGAGAAACCCTCTCGAGAGGGAGAAATAAAAGAAATAAATCTAACCAAGTTGAAATCAAAAAAGCTATTAATGAGGTGCAATCAAAAATGGAGGCTCTCACTGCTAGGATAAATGAGGCAGAAGAAAGAATTAGTGATATAGAAGACCAAATGACAGAGAATAAAGAAGCTGAGCAAAAGAGGGACAAACAGCTACTGGACCACGAGGGGAGAATTCGAGAGATAAGTGACACCATAAGACGAAACAACATTAGAATAATTGGGATTTCAGAAGAAGAAGAAAGAGAGAGGGGAGCAGAAGGTATACTGGAGAGAATTATTGGGGAGAATTTCCCCAATATGGCAAAGGGAACGAGCATCAAAATTCAGGAGGTTAGGAGAACGCCCCTCAAAATCAATAAGAATAGGACCACACCCTGTCACCTAATAGTAAAATTTACAAGTCTCAGTGACAAAGAGAAAATCCTGAAAGCAGCCCGGGAAAAGAAGTCTGTAACATACAATGGTAAAAATATTAGATTGGCAGCTGACTTATCCACAGAGCCCTGGCAGGCCAGAAAGAGCTGGCATGATATTTTCAGAACACTAAACGAGAAAAACATGCAGCCAAGAATACTATATCCAGCTAGGCTATCATTGAAAATAGAAGGAGAGATTAAAAGGTTCCAGGACAAACAAAAACTGAAAGAATTTGCAAACACCAAAGCACCTCTACAGGAAATATTGAAAGGGGTCCTCCAAGCAAAGAGAGAGCCTACAAGTGGTAGATCAGAAAGGAACAGAGACCATATACAGTAACAGTCTCCTTACAGGCAATACAATGGCACTAAATTCATATCTCCCAATAGTTACCCTGAATGTTAATGGGCTAAATGCCCCTGTCAAAAGACACAGGGTATCAGAATGGATAAAAAAACAAAACCCATCTATATGTTGTCTCCAAGAAACTCATTTTAAGCCCGAACACCTCCAGATTTAAAGTGAGGGGGGGGAAAAGAAATTACCATGCTAATGGACATCAGAAGAAAGCAGGAGTGGCAATCCTTATATCAGATCAATTAGATTTTAAGCCAAAGACTATAATAAGAGATGAGGAAGGACACTATATCATACTCAAAGGGTCTGTCCAACAAGAAGATTTAACAATTTTAAATATCTATGCCCTCAACGTGGGAGCAGCCAACTATATAAACCAATTAATAACAAAATCAAAGAAACACATCAACAATAATACAATAATAATAGGGGACTTTAACGGTCCCCTCACTGAAATGGACAGATCATCCAAGCAAAAGATCAGCAAGGAAATAAAGGCCTTAAACGACACACTGGACCAGATGGACATTACAGATATATTCAGAACATTTCATCCCAAAGCAACAGAATACACATTCTTCTCTAGTGCACATAGAACATTCTCCAGAATAGATCACATCCTCGGTCCTAAATCAGGACTCAACCGGTATCAAAAGTTTGGGATCATTCCCTGCATATTTTCAGACCACAATGCTCTAAAGTTATAACTCAACCACAAAAGGAAGTTTGCAAAGAACCCAAATACATGGAGACTAAACAGCATCCTAATAAAGAATGAATGAGTTAACCGGGAAATTAAAGAAGAATTGAAAAAAATCATGGAAACAAATGATAATGAATTTAGAACGGTTCAAAATCTGTGGGACACAACAAAGGCAGTCCTGAGAGGAAAATATATAGCGGTACAAGCCTTTCTCAAGAAACAAGAAAGGTCTCAGGTACACAACCTAACCCTACACCTAAAGGAGCTGGAGAAAGAACAAGAAAGAAACCCTAAGCCCAGCAGGAGAAGAGAAATCATAAAGATCAGAGCAGAAATCAATGAAATAGAAACCAAAAAAACAATAGAACAAATCAACGAAACTAGGAGCTGGTTCTTTGAAAGAATTAATAAAATTGATAAACCCCTGGCCTGACTTATCAAAAAGAAAAGAGAAAGGACCCAAATAAATAAAATCATGAATGAAAGAGGAGAGATCACAACTAACACCAAAGAAATACAAACTGTTATAAGAACATACTATGAGCAACTCTACGCCAATAAATTTGACAGTCTGGAAGAAATGGATGCATTCCTAGAAACATATAAACTACCACAACTGAACCAGGAAGAAATAGAAAGCCTGAACAGACCCATAACCAGTAAGGAGATTGAAACAGTCATTAAAAATCTCCAAACAAACAAAAGCCCAGGGCCAGACGGCTTCCCGGGGGAATTCTACCAAACATTTAAAGAAGAACTAATTCCTATTCTCCTGAAACTGTTCCAAAAAATAGAAATGGAAGGAAAACTTCCAAACTCATTTTATGAGGCCAGCATCACCTTGATCCCAAAACCAGACAAGGATCCCACCAAAAAAGAGAGCTATAGACCGATATCCTTGATGAACACAGATGCGAAAATACTCTACAAAATACTAGCCAATAGGATTCAACAGTACATTAAAAAGATTATTCACCACGACCAAGTGGGATTTATTCCAGGGCTGCAAGGTTGGTTCAACATCCGCAAATCAGTCAATGTGATACAACACATCAATAAAAGAAAGAACAAGAACCATATGATACTCTCAATAGATGCTGAAAAAGCACTTGACAAAGTACAGCATCCCTTCCTGATCAAAACTCTTCAAAGTGTAGGGATAGAGGGCACATACCTCAATATCATCAAAGCCATCTATGAAAAACCCACCGCAAATATCATTCTCAATGGAGAAAAACTGAAAGCTTTTCCGCTAAGGTCAGGAACACGGCAGGGATGTCCATTATCACCACTGCTATTCAACATAGTACTAGAGGTCCTAGCCTCAGCAATCAGACAACAAAAGGAAATTAAAGGCATCCAAATCGGCAAAGAAGAAGTCAAATTATCACTCTTCGCAGATGATATGATACTATATGTGGAAAACCCAAAAGACTCCACTCCAAAACTGCTAGAACTTGTACAGGAATTCAGTAAAGTGTCAGGATATAAAATCAATGCACAGAAATCAGTTGCATTTCTCTACACCAACAGCAAGACAGAAGAAAGAGAAATTAAGGAGTCAATCCCATTTACAATTGCACCCAAAACCATAAGATACCTAGGAATAAACCTAACCAAAGAGACACAGAATCTATACTCAGAAAACTATAAAGTACTCATGAAAGAAACTGAGGAAGACACAAAGAAATGGAAAAATGTTCCATGCTCTTGGATTGGAAGAATAAATATTGTGAAAATGTCTATGCTACCTAAAGCAATCTACACATTTAATGCAATTCCTATCAAAGTACCATCCATCTTTTTCAAAGAAATGGAACAAATAATGCTAAAATTTATATGGAACCAGAAAAGACCTCGAATAGCCAAAGGGATATTGAAAAAGAAAGCCAACGTTGGTGGCATCACAATTCCGGACTTCAAGCTCTATTACAAAGCTGTCGTCATCAAGACAGCATGGTACTGGCACAAAAACAGACACATAGATCAATGGAACAGAATAGAGAGCCCAGAAATAGACCCTCAACTCTATAGTCAACTAATCTTCGACAAAGCAGGAAAGAATGTCCAATGGCAAAAAGACAGCCTCGTCAATAAATGGTGCTGGGAAAATTGGACAGCCACATGCAGAAAAATGAAATTGGACCATTTCCTTACACCACACACAAAAATAGACTCAAAATGGATGAAGGACCTCAATGTTCGAAAGGAATCCATCCAAATCCTTGAGGAGAACACAGGCAGCAACCTCTTTGACCTCAACCGCAGCAACATCTTCCTAGGAACAACGCAAAAGGCAAGGGAAGCAAGGGCAAAAATGAACTATTGGGATTTCATCAAGATCAAAAGCTTTTGCACAGCAAAGGAAACAGTTAACAAAATCAAAAGACAACTGACAGAATGGGAGAAGATATTTGCAAATGACATATCAGATAAAGGACTAGTGTCCAGAATCTATAAAGAACTTAGCAAACTCAACACCCAAAGAACAAATAATCCAATCAAGAAATGGGCAGAGGACATGAACAGACATTTCTGCAAAGGACATCCAGATGGCCAACAGACACATGAAAAAGTGCTCCCTATCACTCGGCATCAGGGAAATACAAATCAAAACCACAATGAGATATCACCTCACACCAGTCAGAATGGCTAAAATCAACAAGTCAGGAAATGACAGATGCTGGCAAGGATGCGGAGAAAAGGGAACCCTCCTACACTGTTGGTGGGAATGCAAGCTGGTGCAGCCACTCTGGAAAACAGCATGGAGGTTCCTCAAAATGTTGAAAATAGAACTGCCCTATGACCCAGCAATTGCACTATTGGGTATTTACCCTAAGGATACAAACGTAGTGATCCAAAGGGGCACATGCACCCGAATGTTTATAGCAGCAATGTCCACAATAGCCAAACTATGGAAAGAACCTAGATGTCCATCAACAGATGAATGGATCAAGAAGATGTGGTATATATACACAATGGAATACTATGCAGCCATCAAAAGAAATGAAATCTTGCCATTTGCGACAACATGGATGGAACTAGAGCATATCATGCTTAGCGAAATAAGTCAAGCAGAGAAAGACAACTATCATATGATCTCCCTGATATGAGGAAGTGGTGATGCAACATGGGGGCTTAAGTGGGTAGGAGAAGAATCAATGAAACAAGATGGGATTGGGAGGGAGACAAACCATAAGTGACTTTTAATCTCATAAAACAAATTGAGGGTTGCTGGGGGGAGGGGGTTTGGGAGAAGGGGGTGGGATTATGGACATTGGGGAGGGTATGTGCTTTGGTGAGTGCTGTGAAGTGTGTAAACCTGGTGATTCACAGACCTGTACCCCTGGGGATAGAGTATTATGCCTCCATCAGAAAGGATGAATACCCAACTTTTGTAGCAACATGGACGGGACTGGAAGAGATTATGCTGAGTGAAATAAGTCAAGCAGAGAGAGTCAATTATCATATGGTTTCACTTATTTGTGGAGCATAACAAATAGCATGGAGGACATGGGGACTTAGAGTGGAGAAGGGAGTTGGGGGAAATTGGAAGGGGAGGTGAACCATGAGAGACTATGGACTCTGAAAAACAATCTGAGGGTTTTGAAGGGACGGGGGGTGGGAGGTTGGGGTACCAGGTGGTGGGTATTATAGAGGGCACGGATTGCATGGAGCACGGGGTGTGGTGCAAAAATAATGAATACTGTTATGCTGGAAATAAAAAAAAAAAAAAAAAAAAAAGAAAATGTCTATGCTACCTAAAGCAATCTACACATTTAATGCAATTCCTATCAAAGTACCATCCATCTTTTTCAAAGAAATGGAACAAATAATTCTAAAATTTATATGGAACCAGAAAAGACCTCGAATAGCCAAAGGGATATTGAAAAAGAAAGCCAACGTTGGTGGCATCACAATTCCGGACTTCAAGCTCTATTACAAAGCTGTCATCATCAAGACAGCATGGTACTGGCACAAAAACAGACACGTAGATCAATGGAACAGAATAGAGAGCCCAGAAATAGACCCTCAACTCTACAGTCAACCATCTTCGACAAAGCAGGAAAGAATGTCCAATGGAAAAACGACAGCCTCTTCAATAAATGGTGCTGAGAAAATTGGACAGCCACATGCAGAAAAATGAAATTGGACCATTTCCTTACACCACACACAAAAATAGACTCAAAATGGATGAAGGACCTCAATGTGAGAAAGGAATCCATCCAAATCCTTGAGGAGAACACAGGCAGCAACCTCTTCGACCTCAGCCGCAGAAACATCTTCCTAGGAACAACGCCAAAGGCAAGGGAAGCAAGGGCAAAAATGAACTATTGGGATTTCATCAAGATCAAAAGCTTTAGCACAGCAAAGGAAACAGTTAACAAAATCAAGAGACAACTGACAGAATGGGAGAAGATATTTGCAAACGACATATCCGATAAAGGACTAGTGTCCAGAATCTATAAAGAACTTAGCAAACTCAACACCCAAAGAACAAATAATCCAATCAAGAAATGGGCAGAGGACATGAACAGACATTTCTGCAAAGAAGACATCCAGATGGCCAACAGACACATGAAAAAGTGCTCCCTATCACTCGGCATCAGGGAAATACAAATCAAAACCACAATGAGATATCACCTCACACCAGTCAGAATGGCTAAAATCAACAAGTCAGGAAATGACAGATGCTGGCGAGGATGCGGAGAAAGGGGAACCCTCCTACACTGTTGGTGGGAATGCAAGCTGGTGCAGCCACTCTGGAAAACAGCATGAAGGTTCCTCAAAATGTTGAAAATAGAACTGCCCTATGACCCAGCAATTGCACTATTGGGTATTTACCCTAAAGATACAAACGTAGTGATCCAAAGGGGCACATGCACCCGAATGTTTATAGCAGCAATGTCCACAATAGCCAAACTATGGAAAGAACCTAGATGTCCATCAACAGATGAATGGATCAAGAAGATGTGGTATATATACACAAAGGAATACTATGCAGCCATCAAAAGAAATGAAATCTTGTCATTTGCGACAACATGGATGGAACTAGAGCGTATCATGCTTAGTGAAATAAGTCAAGCAGAGAAAGACAGCTATCATATGATCTCCCTGATATGAAGAAGTGGTGATGCAACATGGGGGCTTAAGTGGGTAGGAGAAGAATAAATGAAACAAGATGGGATTGGGAGGGTGTCGCTCTCGACCCGCAAGAACGACCCGTAGGCGAGGTGAGTGGCAAACTTCTTTATTCACAATCTTCAGCCGGGGACCCCCCCCAGTCTAAGACCCCCAAGTATATCTCCACCAAGTGCGAACTATATCCAATCAGAGTATACCACGACTAACAAAACTACCAATCAGAAGGACTATCTATGTGCACGCATCGTGCTCGTGAGCACGTATGTGACTCCATAGGTTTTCTTTGTTCTACAGATCATGCGCCTTTCCCTTGACTCCTGGTATCTATCAAACGTCACCCGTGAATGCACTCACAGTCCTTGGGTTAATCTCTCACTCCTCCCACTCTTCAGGCCTCGCTTAGTACGTGACTCCCTGCATCTGCTCGCATTCCTTAGGCAAACTATCTACAGCCTTGGCCTCTCATGCCTTGCTTAGTACGTGACTCCTTGCTCCTGCTGCATGGCTCTCCACAGGAGGGAGACAAACCATAAGTGACTCTTAATCTCACAAAACAAACTGAGGGTTGATGGGGGGAGGGGGCTTGGGAGAAGGGGGTGGGATTATGGACATTGGGGAGGGTATGTGCTTTGGTGAGTGCTGTTAAGTGTGTAAACCTGGTGATTCACAGACCTGTACCCTTGGGGATAAAAATATATGTTTATAAAAAATAAAATATTATAAAAAATAAAAAAAATAAAAAATAAATAAATAATCTAAGGAGTCTTAATTCACAACATAGGTTATAAATCTATGTGAATCAAACAGCAAAAAAAATATTTATGAAGCAAAAACTAATGGCAATGTAAGGAGACAAAGAAAGAAGCTTATAATAGATTTTAACATACCATTCTGAGTACAGAGCAAACCAACAGAGTAAGAACAAGCAAGGATATAGAGGCTCTAAAAAACATGAGTATCTAACTAGGTCCAATAGATATGTAAGAGAAGAGAGATTCCATCTCTTCTCAGGCATGGGAGCATTCACAGAAATGGACCACTTGTTAGGTCTCACTCACATACCCACACACGACACATACACAAATTCTTTGGTACATTTCATAAGGAACAAATAGTTTAAAACACACTCTGGTCACAATATAGGAAAATAAAAAAAAATTGAACAAAGTTTTCAAAATACTGAGAATAACTGGAAATTTAAAAAAAACAAAAAATCAAAAAGTATTCTTTTAAATGACTGTTCAGTGAAAAGGGAAATATGAACTGAAATTCCAGATGTGGACAAGAATTAAAATAGTGAAATAACATATATACAAGCATGGGTACACTTAAAACAGTTATAAGAAGAAACAGCATAACCTTAGATACATCTCTTAATAAACGTGAAAGATTAAAAGTAAGAGAATTCTCAACTCAAAAAACTACAAAAAAGAGCAAAAAAGTGAACCGAAGGAAAGCATTAAAAATACTAAAGATAAGAAGGAAGTCATTGAAGAAGAAAACAGGATACAGAATTTCAATTGATATATTTTAAGAAAAACTAAAATAGAGCAACATATCAGATAAGAAAGAAGAAAGCACAAACATCTAATATAAATAATGACAAGTATGAAATGTACATGAAAGTGGGTAAAAATTTAAATGGAACATTGTGAAGATCTCTATAAAAACAAAATTGAAGGAATCAAGATGATGGAGGAGTAGCTGACTGAGATGACATCAGATCACAGGACTTCAGCTAGATAGTTATCAAACCATTCCCAACACCTATAAACTTAACAGGAAATTGAAGAGAAGAAGAGTAATCATTCTAGAAACAGAAAATCGACCACTTTATGAAAGGTAGGACCTGTGGAGAAGTGAATTCAAAGTGATGGGAAGATAGACTGCTGGCTCCTGGCAAGCAGTGGAGCAATGAAGCAATGGAGCACAAAATCAGAACTTTTAGAAGTCTGCTCCACTGAGGGACATCGCTCCAGAGGCTAAGTGGGGGTGGAGCCCTCATGGGGACAGCATGGTCTCAGGTCCCTTGGGATCACAGAAGGATTGGGGGTGTCTGAGTGTAGCAGAGCTTGCAGGTGTTAGAGTAGGGAAGCCAGCTACAAAGATGGAGCAGAAGAGTGAGCTCTCAGCTCGGGGTTACCTTAAACTGAGATCCATGGCAGAATAAGACTACTGTGCTTTGAGCGGGGACCCCACAAGTGGCAGATCCAGGGAGACCCACCTTCCTTCTGGAGGCAAGAATCTGCTGGGTTTGGAGACTCCAGGCAGGGCTGTGTGCCAGACACAGAAATGCTCAGTCACAGGCCGGGTGCGCTCAGAGTCAGCTGGATACCAGGGAGACAGGAGTGATTGAGCACTTTTCTCGAAGGGCACACTGAGGAGTGGGGCCCCGAACTCTCAACTCCTCTGGGCCAGAGACTGGGAGGCTGTCATTTTCATTCCCGTCCTCCAGAGCTCCGTGGAAAGTGTTCAGAGAACAAAAGCTGTTAAGAGTGAACCCAAGCAGATTACGTAGCTCAGGCCCTGGTAAGAGTGGTGCAATTCTGCCTCGGACACTACAACAGGCCCTCCCCAGAAGATCAGCAAGAACATCTAATTAAAACCAAGCTCGGTGATCAAGGAGAACAGTGGAATTCCAGAGGAGGGGAAAGCGAAACATGGAATTCATGGCTTTCTCCCCATGACTCTTCAGTCTTACAAAGTTAACTTTTTTTTTTAATTTTATCTTTTTCTTATTCTAATTTTTAACTTTTCCTCTTTCTTCTTTTAACCATTTTTAGTTTATCTTGACAATACCTTTCTAAAAACAAATCTTTTTAAACCTTCATCATTATAGTCATATTTTATCCTTTATTGAATCTAACTTTATTTTTTTTTTTGTATACATATAGGGTTTTTTCTTCTAAAAAAATTTTGGGATATAATTTCTTCTAATAGATCAAAATATACCATAAATCTAGCACAGGGCTTTGTTCTAGTCTCCAGCCTAAGCAAATTCCCTCCACTTTCTTTTTCTTTCTTTTTCCAACCAACTTATCTTATCAAATCCTTTTTTAGAATTTTTTAAAATTTTCAGCTTTATAGTCATATTCCATCCCTTCATCATTTTACCCTTATTTTTGTATATAAGTTTTGTATGTAAGTTTTTCTTTCTTTAAAGTTTTGGGAGGTAGTCTCTTCTAAGGGACCAAAATACAACCAAAATGAAGTGGGTGGCTCTGTTCTATTCACCAAACTTTTTAATTTTTTAAATTAAATTTAATTTGATTTATTTTTTAACTTTAAAAAATTAAATATTTTTAATTAATTAATTTTTAAACTTCTTTTTACCCCCTTCTTCTCCTCCTGATTTGGGAGTCTCTTCTGATTTGGTTAGCATATATTTTTCTGGGGTCTTTGCCATACTCTTAGTATTTATTCTCTTGTTCATATATTCTTACCTGGATAAAATGATAAGGTGGAAAAACTCACCAAACAAAGAACAAGAGGCACTACCAAAGCTAGGGACCTAATCAATATGGACATTGGTAATATGCCAAATCTAGAGTTCAGAATGATGATTCTCAAGGTGGTAGCTGGGCTCAAAAAAGACATGAGAGATATTAGAGAAACTCCTCTAGAGAAATAAAAGCACTTTCTAGAGAAATGAAGGAACTAAAATCTAACCAAGCTGAAATTAAAAAAAAAAAAAAACTATTAGTGAGGTGCAATAAATAATGGAGTCTCTGACTGCTAAGATAAATGAGGCAGAAGAGAGAATTAGTTATATAGAAGACCAAATGACAGAATAAAGAAGCGGGGAAGAAGAGAGACAAACAACTATTGGACCATGAGGGGAGAATTCAAGAGAAAAGTGATACCATAAGATGAAACAATATTAGAAGTATTGGGATTCCAGAAGAAGAAGAAAGAGAGAATGTCAGAAGGTATATTGAGCAAATTATAGTGATAATTTCCCTAATATGGCAAAGGGAACAAGCATCAAAATCCAGGAGACACTAGAGAACCTCCCTCAAAATCAATAATAGGTCCACACCCCATCATCTAATAGTAAAACTTACAAGTCATAGTGACAAAGAGAAAATCCTGAAAGCAGCCCAGGACAAGAAGTCTGTAACATACAATGATAAAAATATTAGATTGACAGGAGACTTATCCACAGAGACCTGGCAGGACATAAAGAACAGGCATGATATATTCAGAGCACTAAGTAAGAAAAACATGCAGCCAAGAATACTGTATCCAGCTAAGCTATCATTGAAAATAGAAGGAGATAAAAAGCTTCCAGGACAAGCAAAAATAGAAGTTGTAAATACCAACCAGCCCTACAGGAAATATTGAAAAGGGTCCTCTAAGCAAAGAGAGAGCCTAAAATAGTAGACCAGAAAGGAACAGAGACAATATACAGTAACAGTCACCTTACAGGCAATACAATGGCACTAAATTCATATTTCTCAATAGTAACCTGAATGTTAATGGGCTAAATGTCCCAATCAAAAGACACAGAGTATCAGAATGGATAAAAAACAAAACCCATCAATATGCTGTCTACAAGAAACTCATTTTAGACCCAAAGACACCTCCAGATTTAAACTAAAGGAGTGAAATACAATTTACAATGCTAATGGACATCAAAAGAAGGCTTGGGTGGCAATTCTTATATCAGATAAATAAGATTTTAAGCCAAAGACTATAATAAGAGATGAGGAAGGACACTATATCATACTCAAAGGGTCTGTCCAACAAGATCTAACAATTTTAAATATCTATGCCCCTAACATGGGAGCAGCCAACTATATAAACCAATTAATAACAAAATCAAAGAAATACATCAACAATAATACAATAATAGTGGGGGATTTTAACACCCAACTCACTGAAATGGACAGATGATCCAAGCAAAAGATCAATAAGGAAATAAAGACCTTAATGACATACTGTACCAGATGGACATCACAGATATATTCAGAACATTTCATCCCAAAATAACAGAATACACATTCTTCTCTAGTACACATGGAACATTCTCCATAATAGATCACATCTTGGGTCACAAATCAGGTCTCAATTGGTACCAAAAGATTGGGATCATTCCCTGCATATTTTCAGACCACAATGCTCTGAAGCTAGAACTCAATAACAAGAGGAAATTTGGAAAGAACCCAAATACTTAGAGCCTAAAGAGCATCCTACTAAATAATGGATGGCTCAACCAGGAAATTAAAGAAGAATTTTAAAAACTCATGGAAACAAATGATAATGAACCAAATCTGCAGCAAAGGCAGCCTTGAGAGGAAAATATATAGCAATACAAGCCTTTCTCAAGAAACAGGAAAGGTCTCAAATACACAACTTAACCCTACACCTAAAAGACTTGGATAAAGAAGAGCAAAAAAAGCCTAAACCCACCAGGAGTAGAGAAATAATAAAGATCAGAGCAGAGGTCAATGAAATAGAAACCAAAAGAACAGTAGGACAGATCACCAAAACTAGGAGCTGGTTCTTTGAAAGGATTAACAAAATTGATAAAACCCTGGTCAGACTTATCAAAAAGAAAACAGAAAGGAGCCAAATTAATAAAATCAATAATGAAAGAGGAAAGACCACAACCAGCACCAAAGAAATACAAGCAATTATAAGAACATATTATGAGAAACTATATGCCAGCAGATTGGATAATCTGGAAGAAATGGATGCATTCCTGGAGAGTATAAACCACAACTGAACCAAGAAGAAATACAAAACCTGCACAGACCCATAACCAGTAAGGAGATTGAAGCAATCATCAAAAATCTCCCAACAAACAAGAGGGCTTCCCAGGGGAATTCTACCAAACATTTAAAGAAGAACTAATTCCTATTCTCCTGAAACTGTTCCAAAAAAATAGAAAGGGAATGAAAACTTCCAAACTCATTTTATGAGGCCATCATTACCTTGTTCCCAAAACCAGAAAAAGACCCCATCAATAAAGAGAATTATGGACCGATATCCTTGATGAACAAAGATGCGAAAATTCTCACCAAAATACTAGCCAATAGGATCCAACAGTACATTAAAAGGATTATTCAACACCACTAAGTGGGATTTATTCCAGGGATGCAAGGTTGGTTCAACATCCACAAATCAATCAATGTGATACAATACATTAATGAAAGAAAGAACAAGAACCATATGATATTCTCTATAGATGCGGAAAAAGCATTTCAAAAAGTACAGTATCCTTTCTTGATCAAAACACTTCTAAGTGTAGGGGTAGAGGGTACATACCTCGATATCATCAAAGCCATCTATGAAAAACCCACAGTGAATGTCATTCTCAAAGGAGAAAAACTGAGAGCTTTTCCTCTAAGGTCAGAAACATGACAGGGATGTCCATTATCACCACTGCTATTCAACATAGTACTAGAAGTCCTAGCCTCAGCAATCAGACAACAAAAAGAAATTAAAGGCATCCAAATTGTCGAAGAAATCAAACTCTCACTCTTTGCAGATGGTATGCTACATTATGTGGAAAACCCAAAAGACTCTACTCCAAATCTGCTAGAACTTGTACAGGAATCCAATAAAGTGTCAGGATATAAATCAATGCCCAGAAATCAGTCGCATTTCTATACACCAACAAGACAGAAGAAAGAGAAATTAAGGAGTCAATCCCATTTACAACTACACCCAAAACCATAAGATACCTAGGAATAAACCTAACCAAAGAGGCTAAGAATCTATACTCAGAAAACTATAAAATACTTGTGAAAGAAACTGAGGAAGACACAAAGAAATGGAAAAATATTCCATGCTCCTGGATTGGAAGAACAAATATTGTGAAAATGTCTATGCTATGCTACCTAAAGCAATCTACATATTTAATGCAATACCTATCAAAATACTATCCGTTTTTTTTTTTTTTTAAGATTTTATTTAACAGACAGAGATCACAGGTAGGCAGAGAGGCAGGCAGAGAGAAAGGAGGAAGCAGGCTCCCTGCGGAGCAGAGAGCCCGATGTGGGGCTCAATCCCAGGACCCTGGGATCATGACCTGAGTTGAAGGCAGAGGCTTTAACCCACTGAGCCACCCAGGCGTCCCCCATCCGTTTTTTTCAAAGAAATGGAACAAATAATCCTAAAATGTATATGGAACCTGAAAAGAACCGAATAGCGAAAGGAATATTGAAAAAGAAAGCCAAAGTTGATGGCATCACAATTCTGGACTTCAAGCTCCGTACAAAGCTGTCATCATCAAGACAGCATGGTACTCGCACAAAAACAGACACATAGATCAATAGAACAGAACAGAGAGCCCAGAAATAGACCCTCAACTCTATGGTCAACTAATCTTCGACAAAGCAGGAAAGACTGTCCAATGGAAAAAAGACAGCCTCCTCAATAAATGGTGTTGGGAAAATTGGACAGCCACATGCAGAAAAATGAAATTGGACCATTTCCTTATACCACATACGAAAATAGACTCAAAATGGATGAAGGACCTCAATGTGAGAAAGGAATCCATCAAAATCTTTGAGGAGAACAAAGGCAGCAACCTCTTTGACCTCAGCTGCAGCAGCTTAGTCCTAGAAACATCACCAAAGAAAAGGGAAACAAGGGCAAAAATGAACTATTTGACTTTATCAAGATCAAAAGATTTTGCACAGCAAGGGAAACAGTTAACAAAACCAAAAGACAACTGAAAGAATGGGAGAAGATATTTGCAAACAACATATCAGATAAAGGGCTAGCATCCAAAATCTATAAAAAACTTATCAAACTCAACACCCAAAGAACTAATAATCCAATCAACAAATGGGCAGAAGAGATAAACAGACATTTCTGCAAAGAAAACACCCAGATGGCCAACAGACACATGAAAAAGTGCTCCACATCACGGAAATACAAATCAAAATCACAATGAGATACCACCTCATACCAGTCAGAATGGTTTAAATTAACAAGTCAGGAATCGACAGATGCTGGCAAGGATGCGGAGAAAGGGGAACTCTCCTACACTGTTAGTGGGAATGAAGCTGGTGCAGCCACTCTGGAAAACAGCATGGAGGTTCTTCTAAAAGTTGAAAATAGAGCTACCCTATGACCCAGCAATTGCACTACTGGGTATTTACCATAAAGATATGAGTGTGGTGATCTGCACATGCACCCAAATGTTTATAGCAGCAATGTCCACAATAGCCAAACTATTGAAAGAACCTAGATGTCCATCAACAGATGAATGGATAAAGGAGAAGTGGTATATACATATACAATGGAATACTATGCAGCCATTAAAAGAAATGAAATCTTGCCTTTTGCAACAATGTGGATGGAACTAGATGGTATTATGCTGAGCGAAATAAGTCAATTAGAGAAAGAAAATTATCATATGATCTCCCTGATATGAGGTATTTGAGAGGCAAAGTGGGGCGGGTTGGTGGGTAGGGAAGGGGATAAATGAAACAAGATGGGATTGGGAGGGAGACAAACTATAAGAGACTCTTAATCTCACAAAACAAACTGAGGGTTGCCATTGGGAGCAGGGTAGGGAAAGTATGGTTGGGTTATGGACATTGGGGAGGGTATGTACTATGGTGAGTGCTGGGAAGTGAGTAAGCTTGATGATTCACAGACCTGTACCCCTGGGACTAATAATACATTATATATTAATTTTTTAAAAAGTGAATCATTGAACACTGAGTCAAGGACTAGTTATGTATTATATAGTGGCTAACTGAACAGAATAAAAAAATAAAATAAGGGGTGCCTGGGTGGTTCAGTGGGTTAAAGCCTCTGCCCTCGGTTCAGATCATGATCTCAGGGTCTTGGGATTGAGCCCCATATTGGGCTCTCTGCTCAGCGGGGATCCTGCTCCCTCCCCCCAAATGCCTGCCTCTCTGCCTATTTGTGATCTCTGTCTATAAATAAATAAATAAAATCTTTTAAAAAATAAAAATAAAATATAAAAACAAAACAAAATTGGAAGTCTAGATGACTGGAATATTTGCTGGCACAATCCTGTTTATCACAAATGCTCAATGAGGAAAAGACACTTTTAAAATCCATAAAAAAGAAAAAAAATAATGAGATTACCTTACCAAAAAGTGCTAGACTGAGATGCTTTCACATGGGGCTTCTCGCAAACCTTCAAAAGGAATACATTTTTTTAAATTTATTTTTTATTTATTTTCAGCATAACAGTATATTCTAAGTCTATACAAAATTTGTAGTTTTAAAATTAATAAAAACTTTTCTATTGTTTTCTAAATCAAATATTTCATTGAGAGTTAGATAAAGAGAGCACAAAATTCAAAATGCAGACCAATGCCTTTCATGAATATTAATGAAAAAGCTAAATGAGATGTTAGCAAAAAACCCAAATCTATCTTAATAAAATAATATGTAATGAACAGGTGGAAGTTATATCAGAAAGGCACAGTTTGTTCACTATTAGGAAACCCATTAATGTAATCTGCCATGTTAATAAATAATATGATAATAATATATATATATATATATATATATATATATCTACAACGATTTTTTACAAAGCTAAAATGTAATTCAATACAGAAAGTTTTTTGTTTGTTTGTTTGTTTTCCAAAAACTGATGCTGGAATGATTGGATACACATATACAAAAGTAAAACTTTGATCTATACTTCATATAATATATAAAAATAAACTTAACATAACTCACAGACCTAAATGTAAAACTCAAAACCATAAAATCTCAAGAAGAGGACATTTCTTTTACATCTGTAATTTATTTTTTCCAGCTTTTTGAGATATAATTAACCTATAACATTGTGTAATTTTAAAGTATACAACATGATGATTGTATTCAAAACAGTATTTTCCAGGTCTATGTTAAGGTTAAAAAACAGCAACAACAACTATTCCAAAGATACCAATAGATATAAAGAAAAATTGTCCCTTTAATTTATTTTTTAAAAATTTTTAAATTTTTTATAAACATGTTTTTATCCCCAGGGGTACAGGTCTGTGAATTGCCAAGTTTAGATTCTTCACAGTACTGACCATAGCACATACCCTCCCCAATGTCCATAACCCCACCCCCCCCAAACCCCTCCCCCCAGCAAACCTCAGTTTGTTTTGTGAGATTAAGAGTCACTTACGGTTTGTCTCCCTCCCAATCCCATCTTGTTTCATTTATTCTTCTCCTACCCCCTTAACCCCCCATGTTGCATCTCCACTTCCTCATATCAGGGAGATCATATGATAATTGTCTTTCTCTGATTGACTTATTTCGCTAAGCATGATACCCTCTAGTTCCATCCAAGTCGTTGCAAATGGCAAGATTTCATTTCTTTTGATGGCTGCATAGTATTCCTTTGTGTATGTATAACACATCTTCTTTATACATTCATCTGTTGATGGACACCTAGGTTCTTTCCATAATTTGGCTATTGTAGACATTGCTGCTATAAACATTTGGGTGCATGTGCCCCTTTGGATCACTATGTTTGTATCTTTAGGGTAAATACCCAGTAGTTCAATTGCTAAGTCATAGGGTAGTTCTATTTTCAACACTTTGAGGAACCTCCATGCTGTTTTCCAGAGTGGTTACACCACCTTGCATTCCCACCAACAGTGTAGGAGATGCTGGCATCCTCGCCAGCATCTGTCATTTCCTGACTTGTTAATTTTAGTCATTCTGACTGGTGTGAGGTGATATCTCATTATGGTTTTGATATGTATTTCCCTGATGTCGAGTGATGTGGAGCACTTTTTCATGTGTCTGTTAGCCATCTGGATGTCTTCTTTGCAGAAATGTCTGTTCATGTCCTCTGCCCATTTCTTGATTGGATTATTTGTTCTTCGGGTGTTGAGTTTGCTAAGTTCTTTATAGATTTTGGACACGAGCCCTTTATCTGATATGTCGTTTGCAAATATCTTCTCCCATTCTGTCAGTTGTCTTTTGGTTTTGTTAACTGTTTCCTTTGCTGTGCAAAAGCTTTTGATCTTGATGAAATCCTAATAGCTCATTTTTGCCCTTTCTTCCCTTGTCTTTGGCGATGTTCCTAGGAAGATGTTACTGTGGCTAAGGTTGAAGAGGTTGCTGCCTGTGTTCTCCTCAAGGATTTTGATGGATTCCTTTTGCACATTGAGGTCCTTCATCCATTTTGAGTCTATTTTTGTGTGTGGTGTAAGGAAATGGTCCAATTTCATTTTTCTGCATGTGGCTGTCCAATTTTCCCAGCACCATTTATTGAAGAGGCTGTCTTTTTTCCATTGGACATTCTTTCCTGCTTTGTCGAAGATTAGTTGACCATAGAGTTGAGGGTCTATTTCTGGGCTCTCTATTCTGTTCCATTGATCTATGTGTCTGTTTTTGTGCCAGTACCATGCTGTCTTGATGATGACAGCTTTTTAAGGAGCTTGAAGTCCAGAATTGTGATGCCATCAACTTTGGCTTTCTTTTTTAATATTTCTTTGGCTATTCGGGTCTTTTCAGGTTCCATATACATTCTAGGATTATTTGTTCCATTTCTTTGAAAAAGATGGATGGTACTTTGATAGGAATTGCATTAAATGTGTAGATTGCTTTAGGTAGCATAGGCATTTTCACAATATTTGTTCTTCTAATCCAGGAGCATGGAACATTTTTCCATTTCTCTGTGTCTTCCTCAGTTTCTTTCATGAGTACTTTATACTTTTCTGAGTATAGATTCTTAGCCTCTTTGGTTAGGTTTATTCCTAAGAATCTTATGGTTTTGGGTGCAGTTGTAAATGGGATTGACTCCTTAATTTCTCTTTCTTCTGTCTTGTTGGTGTAGAGAAATGCAACTGATTTCTGGGCATTGATTTTATATCCTGACACTTTACTGGGTACAAGTTCTAGCAGTTTTGGAGTGGAGTCTTTTGGGTTTTCCACATATAGTATCATATCATCTGTGAAGAGTGATAGTTTGACCTCTTCTTTGCTGATTTGGATGCCTTTAATTTCCTTTTGTTGTCTGATTGCTGAGGCTAGGACTTCTAGTACTATGTTGAATAGCAGTGGTGATAATGGACATCCCTGCCATGTTCCTGACCTTAGTGGAAACGTTTTCAGTTTTTCAGCTTTGTGGTGGGTTTTTCATAGATGGCTTTGATAATATTGAGGTATGTGCCCTCTGTCCCTACACTTTGAAGAGTTTTGATCAGGAAGGGATGCTGTACTTTGTCAAATGCTTTTTCAGCATCTATTGAGAGTATCATATGGTTCTTGTTCTTTCTTTTATTAATGTGATGTATCACATTGATTGATTTGCGGAAATTGAACCAACCTTGTAGCCCTGGAATAAATCCCACTTGGTCATGGTGAATAGTCCTTTTAATGTACTGTTGAATCCTATTGGCTAGTATTTTGGTGAGAATTTTCGTATCTGTGTTCATCAAAGATATTGGTCTTCAATTCTCTTTTTTGATGGGATCCTTGTCTGGTTTTGGGAACAAGGTGATGCTGGCCTCATAAAATGAGTTTGGAAGTTTTCCTTCCATTTCTATTTTTTGGAACAGTTTCAGAAGAATAGGAATTAGTTCTTTAAATGTTTGGTAGAATTCCCCTGGGAAGCCGTCTGGCCCTGGGCTTTTGTTTGGAGATTTTTTTTTTTTAAGATTTTATTTATTTATTTGACAGAGAGAGATCACAAGTTGGCAGAGAGGCAGGCAGAGAGAAAGAGGAGGAAGCAGGCTCCCTGCTGACTAGAGAGCCTGATGCGGGACTCAATCCCAGGACCCCAAGTTCATGACCTGAGCCGAAGGCAGCAGCTTAACCCACTGAGCCAGCCAGGCGCCCTGTTTGGAGATTTTTGATGACTGTTTCAATCTCCTTACTGTTTATGGGTCTGTTCAGGTTTTCTATTTCTTCCTGGTTCAGTTGTGGTAGTTTATATGTCTCTAGGAATGCATCAGTCTCTTTCGTATTGTCAAATTTTTTGCATAGAGTTGCTCATAGTGTGTTCTTATAACTGTTTGTATTTCCTTGGTGTTAGTTATGATGTCTCCTCTTTAATTCATGATTTTATTTATTTGGGTCCTTTCTCTTTTCTTTTTGATAAGTCTGGCCAGGAGTTTATCAATCTTATTAATTCTTTCAAAGAATCAGCTCCTAGTTTCATTGATTTGCTCTATTTTTTTTGTTTGTTTCTATTTCATTGATTTCTTCTCTGATCTTTATGATTTCTCTTCTCCCGCTGGGTTTAGGGTTTCTTTCTTGTTATTTCTCCAGCTCCTTTAGGTGTAGGTTTAGGTTGTGTACTTGAGACCTTTCTTGTTTCTTGAGAAAGGCTTCTACCACTATATATTTTCCTCTCAGGACTGCCTTTGTTGTGTCCCACAGATTTTGAACTATTGTGTTTTCATTATCATTCGTTTTGATGAATTTTTTAAATTATTCTTTAATTTCCTGGTTGACCCATTCATTCTTTAAAAGGATATTGTTTAGTCTCCATGTATTTGGGTTCTTTCCAAATTTCCTCTTGTGATTGAGTTCTAGCTTCAGAGCATTGTGGTCTGAAAATATGAAGGGAATGATCCCAGTCTTTTGATACCAGTTGAGACCTGATTTAGGACCCAGGATGTGATCTATTCTGGAGAATGTTCCATGTGCACTGGAGAAAAATGTGTATTCTGTTGCTTTGGGATGAAATGTTCTGAATATATCTATGATGTCCATCTGGTCCAGTATGCCATTTAAGGCTTTTATTTCCTTGTTGATCTTTTGCTTGGATGATTTGTCCATATCAGTGAGGGAGTGTTAAAGTCCCCTACTATTATTGTATTATTGTTCATGTGTTTCTTTGATTTTGTTATTAATTGGTTTATATAGTTGACTGCTCCCACATTATGGGCATAGATATTTAAAATTGTTAGATCTTCTTGTTGGACAGATCCTTTGAGCATGATATAGTGTCCTTCCTCATCTCTTATTATAGTCTTTGGCTTAAAATCTAATTGATTTGATATAAGGATTGCCACCCCTGCTTTCTTCTGATGTCCATTAGCATGGTACATTGTTTTCCACCCCCTCACTTTAAATCTGGAGGTGTCTTTGAGTCTAAAATGAGTTTCTTGTAGGCAACATATAGATGGGTTTTGTTTTTTTATCCATTCTCATAACAGTGTATTTTGATTGGGGCATTTAGCCCATTAACATTCGGGGTAACTATTGAGAGATATGAATTTAGTGCCATTGTATTGCCTGTAAGGTGACTCTTACTGTTTATTGTCTCTGTTCCTTTCTGATCTACCACTTGTAGGCTCTCTCTTTGTTTAGAGGACCCCTTTCAGTATTTCCTGTAGAGCTGGTTTGGTGTTTGCAAATTCTTCAGTTTTTGTTTGTCCTGGAACTTTTTATCTCTCCTTCTATTTTCAATGATAGCCTAGCTGTATATAGTCTTCTTGGCTGCATGTTTTTCTCATTTAGTGCTCTGAATATATCATGTCAGCTCTTTCTTCCCTGCCAGGTCTCTGTGGATAACTTTGCTGCGAATCTAATATTTTTATCATTGTATGTTACAGACTTCTTTTCCAGGGCTGCTTTCAGGATTTTCTCTTTGTTACTGAGACTTGTAAATTTTATTATTAGGTGACAGGGTGTGGACCTGTTCTTGTTGATTTTGAGCGGGGTTCTCTGCACCTTCTGGATTTTGATGCTTGTTCCCTTTGCCATATTAGGGAAATTCTCTCTAATAATTCTCTCCAATATACCTTCTGCTCCCCTCTCTCTTTCTTCTTCTTCTGGAATCCCAATTAATCTAATGCTGTTTTGACTTGTGGTGTCACTTATCTCTCTAATTCTTCCCTCATGGTCCAGTAGCTGTTTGCCCCTCTTTTGCTCAGCTTCTTTATTCTCTGTCATTTGGTCTTCTGTGTCGCTAATTCTTTCTTCTGCCTCGTTTATCCTAGCAGTGAGAGCCTCCACTTTTTATTGCACCTCATTAATAGCTTTTTTGATTTCAACTTGGTTAGATTTTAGTTCTTCTATTTCTCCAGAAAGGGCTTTTATATCTCCTGAGAGGGTTTCTCTAATATCTTCCATGCCTTTTTGGAGCCTGGCTAGTACCTTGAGAATCGTTATTCTAAACTCTAGATCTGACATATTACCAACGTCTCTATTGATTAGGTCCCTAGTCTTCGGTACTGCCTCTTGTTCTTTTTTTTGTGGTGAATTTTTCTGCCTTGTCATTTTGTCCAGATAAGAGTTTATGAAGGAGCAAGTAAAATACGAAAAGGGTGGCAAAGACCCCAGGAAAATGTGTTTTAACCAAATCAGAAGATCCCAAATCATGGGAGGGAGAAAGGGGATAAAAAGAGGTTCAGGAAAAAAAAAAAAAGAAACAATTAAAAAAAGAATATATATATATATATATATATATATATATATATATATATATATATATATATTAGATAAACTAGTTAAAAACATTAAAAAAGAAAAGGGTAAAAGTTAAAAAAAAAGTTTAGCAGAAGAAGAAAAAAAAATTTTTAAAAATTAGATTAACTGCAAGACTAAAGAATCATGGGGAGAAAGCCATTTGATTTCTCCTCCTCTGGAATTCTGTTGCTCTCTTTGGTGTTGAACCTGCACTCCTTGGTAGGTGAACTTGGTCCTGGCTGGATTTCTTGTTGATCTTCTCAGGGTGGGGCCTATTGTAATAATTCTCAAATGTCTTTGCCCCAGGCAGAATTGCACTGCCCTTATCAGGGGCTGGGCTGAGTAACCCGCTGGCGTTCGCTTTCGGGAGCTTTTGTTCCCCGAATGCTTTCCGTAGAGTTCTGGAGGACAGGAATGAAAATGGCAGCCTCCCAGTTTCTGGCCCGGAGGAGCTGCGAGCTCGGGGCCGCACTCCTCAGTGTGTCCTCAGAGAATAGTGCCCAGTTACTCATGTCTCCTTGGCCTCTGGCCGTGCTCCGAGTTCACCGAGCCTGCGACTTGTTCAAAGTAACCCCAAGCTGAGAGCTCACTCCTCGGCACTGTCTCTGTAGCTGGTTTCCCCATTCTAATACCTGCAAGCTCTGTGACACTCAGACACTCCCAATCCTTCTGTGACACTGTGGGACCTCAGGCCACGCTGATCCCATGTGGGCTTCACCCTGGTTTAGCCTCTGGAGTGATTTCCCTCAGCAGAACAGACTTTTAAAAGTCCTGATTTAGTGCTCCATTGCTCAGCCACTTGCCGGGAGCCAGCCCCTCCCCGTGCGGTCTATCTTCTTGTCGCTTTGGATTCACTTCTCCGCCAGTCCTACATTTCAGAAAGTGGTTGATTTTCTGATTCTAGAATTGCTGTTCTCTTCGATCTCCCATTGGATTTGTAGGTGTTTGCAATCTTTAGATAAGCTATCTAGATAATCTCCTGCTGCCTGATGTAGTCTCAGCCTGTTACTTCTCCACCATTTTGACTCCTCTCCCAAAATTGTCCCTTTTAAAATGAAGTTTAACCATTGAACACATTAAACAGAATTTTTATTTATCTATCAAGCTCATGCTTATTTGTAACTCTAAGAAAGAGATTTTATATGTGGCATTTCATAAGCTTGTTTGACAGATCACTTTGTTTTTGGAAGATCAGTTAAGTATATCCCCAAACTTGTTTCTCAGATCAAAGTTTAGGGAAAATGGTCCTACACCCGTGGTTGACAAGCCTGACAGCCTATCAGAATCATCTAAGAAGATTGCTGAAAACTCTCTATAGTCCAAATTTTTTCAGCCAGTGAGTCTGGAGAAAGGATCTTCAAAAAGCTATACATTTGGGGCAGGTGGGTGGCTTAGTTGGTTAAGTGACTGCCTTCAGCTCAGGCCATGATCCCAGGGTCCTGGGATCAAGGCCTGCATCAGGCTCCCAGCTCAGTGGGGAGCCTGCTTCTCCCTCTTCCACTCTTCTTCTTATGTTCCCTCTCTCTCTCTCTCTCTCTGTTCTGTTAAATAAATAAATAAACTCTTAGGAAAAAAAACTGTACATTTGACTTGTGTACCAAGTAAAATAAAAATTAAAAGGTAATGTTTTTCTATATAACCTTATAAAATGCTATGCCAATATGTTCATGCCACTTCTCACTCTTGGACCACTACTGGATATTCTTCTGTATTATGCCCTAAGAACTAGCCTGTAACTTTAGAACTGGAAAAGATCCTGCAGCTTGTCTACTGTTCATTTGGATGCTCCATGGATTCATTACATTTAACATGTGTAATCTACGCCCATGGACTGTCCCACAACAAAAGAAGCTTTCCTTGCTTTCTATATATTCTCCCTGGCAGTGAAATGGTGGCAATATTCCTGCTGCCACCCAATCAGAGACCTACAAAACTCGCTATCCACTTACTGGGACATTTAATCAGTCACTGATTCAGGTGAAGTCCACCACTCTGATAATTAACTTAACCTTCTACATTTGCTATCAAATTAAGGGAATTTTTATTTATTTGTAAACAAATGCAAGTTTCATACCTTACAAACTTTTCCAATGTTCACTTCCTTCTCTTCAACTTCTACCAGAGTCATATCACTAAAGGGAAAAACTGATGGTGTTATTGACCTGTTTATAATCTTTATATTGTTGTTCGGTTTTCCTCCACAAACTTAATGTACAATATGGTCATTTTTTTTTGTAAATCCCTTCTTACTTTTAGGATCACTAATTTTTCTTCATGAGTTTCTTTTAATGCATTTCAATTGCTCAAGAATTCTAAGAACTTAATACAAAGATGGCATTCATCATTTTCTACCACAAAATAAGGAAGGGGCAGGAGTCTGGTCAGTCCTCTACTGAATGGCAGCTATATAAAATTAGAGTAACTTTTTCTTTTCTTTCTCTTTTTTTTAATAGAGTCATCAAATTTCATTGCAATTCTTTTTTTACAAAAAATAAAATCACTACTAACCACAAAACTGGTGAAAGAAGTGTTACTGCCACTTTTCATATTCCATTTTGTGTCATTCATAAAAGAACATGCTAAGATTAGCAATCATTAAAGCACTCATTTTTCTACAACAATTGGTGCTCTATTACTGTACTTTCATTTTCCTGGAGGTGTAAATAGGGGAAACATATTACAAGATTTTAAATATTGATTAGGGAATCTACCTTGAACTAAAAGAAATATTCTTAACTGATGTGTTTTAAAAAGTAAAAATAGGGGCACCTGAGAGGTTGAGTTGTTAAGCTTCTGCCTTCCTCTCAAGTCATGATCTCTGGATCCTGGGATACAGTGCCATTTCCATCCAGCTGCCTGCTCAGCAGAGAATGTGCTTCTCCCTCTTGTTCTCCCTCAGCCCCTCCCCCACCCTGCACATATGCTTGCTCGTTCTTTCTAATAAATAAATAAATAAAATCATTTAAAAAAGTAAAAATAAAGATAAAAATAAAATTTGCACCATTTTAAAGATTTTATGCATCATTTTAAAGTATGTCCCAAAAGGATGAATTTGGACACAAAATATTTTTAAAGCATGACAGCTAAGACACTGCAGTCACAAATTAATTCCCTCAGTAACGTATGCTTATAAAGAACTATAAGTGATATATAATATTGTGTAAATTGGAAGCATATGCTGCATTGGTTTGATACATTTATATATTGCAATATAATCAACACAGTAGCATTAACTAACATTTTTATCATCTCAAATATTTATCATTTTTTTGTGTGTGTTGAGAATAGTTAAGATTTAGTCTTTTAGCGATGTTGAATTTTATTATATGGTCTTATTGGCTTCAATTACTAGGTTGTGCCTCAGATCTCTAGAACTTATTTATCTACTGGTTTTGACTTGTATCTCTCTGATTTTTAGTGGTGGTGAGCATCTTTTCTTATACCTGCTAGCCATTTGTATATCCTTGGAAAAATGTCTGTTCACGTCCTCTGCCCACTTTTAATTGGATTGTTCACATTTTTGCTATTGGGTTCTGTGAGTTCTTTCTATATTTTAGATACTGGTCCCTTAGCAGATGGTCTGCAAATGTTTTCCCCCATTCAGTGGGTTGCCTTTCAATTTATTTATCATTTTCCTTGCTATGCAGAGCCCTTTAGTTTAATGAGATACCATTTATTTATATTGGTTTTTGTTACCTTTTTTGTGTGTGTGTGTGACTTTATCCAAGAAGTTATCACCTAGGCCAATGTCAAGGATCTTTCCCCCTAAGTTTTCTTCTAAGAGTTTTAGGGTTTCAGGTCTTACATTTAAATCTTTGCTCAATTTCAAGTTATAAAACTGCCAAAAATAATTCCATATGCTAGGAGGAGAGTAGGATATAATACATGTATTTTAGAGAATTCACCATCATCACCTGTCACCCATTAAAATCAGTAACATCTACTAAACCACTATAGGGTATGATTTTTAAATTTTTTTCGAATAAAAGATTATAAAGAATTTAGTAGAAGGTATGGCTTTGGACTAATATGGAGCCCAGAAAAATTATATGTAGTAAGAAACGAGGAGATACCAATTCAGTTAGAAGTACAAAATGTAGAAAATTTTAAGGATAATACTATAAATGGGTATACATCAATAAGAACCTCAAGTTGAAGCTATTGCATTTTAGGAGACAGAAGTCTCCATTGTGATAATTCACCAGAAGACATTTCCAAGGACAATTCTATAACAAGCCTTCCAAAGTGCTCTCCTATTGGATATTCCTTAGTAACAGCCCAAACTTTTACCCAGGTGTTCTATATAACTACATATGGCATCATCTCCCTTTGCGCTTTCTCCCTCATAATTTTATATTACTTTAGTTCATCATCTGTTTATGCTGAACACAGATATTAACACTTTCAGAATATCAGTCCTAACATGAAGAAGAGGCATTAAGCTCCACTCTTAGGTGTATAGCTGAGAAGACCAACTGGTGACCACAATTCTTCGTGCATAGTGTGGTTTCTACCCTAAAGCTCATTCTGGAAGCAGCTGTCAAGACACAGGCATATTTCTCAGTTATCTTGTAAGTATTTCTGGCCAGTAGAAGGTAAGCAAATGATGTTTATACCCAGTGTGGCTCTGTCATCTCATATTTTTATATGATGACTACAATGGGTTAAACTGTGGCTTCCAAAAGATGTATGTGAGCTTATTTGGAATAAGGATCTCCATACCTGTAAGTAAGGTAAGGATCTTCAGTTGTGATCACCCTTAATAGGGTGAGCCTCAAATCCAATAAGTTAGAATAGAAAAGAAGGGGAAACACAGGGGAGGGGACACACCAGGAAAGGCCATGAGAAGACAGTGAAGACAGCCACAGAGGTTAGAATAATGCAGTCACATGTTGAGAAAAGGCAAGGGTTACCAGCAGCAATGCAGAGTACGAGAGACAAGGAATTACTTCTCTAAAACACTGCTTTGATTTTGAATTTCTGAATTCCAGAACTAGAAGAGAATAAATTTCCGCTATTTTAAGTTAATAAGTTTGTAGTAATTTGTAGCAGCAACCCTAAGGAAAGTAACACAATGACTGGAGGTTATGACTTAAATTCGGTGATAAAGGATGGTTCCCTGAGTATCTTAGTAGAGTTTCCCAAGATAGCCAGTAACTTCCTCAATTGGATGGATGAGTGAGTAAAAAACAAGTCTTATTGAGCTACTGAAGTTTGGAGCTTCTTTTCTCCATCTTCACTTTTTTCCCCAGACGGTAGCTGGTATACTAACCATTTGCCTATGCAAGTGGCATAGACTACACTTTTTGTATGGAATGTTGAGGGTTAATTTCTGAGTTAAATTTATGGTCACACTGAGTGGACCTAGAAACAGTTAACTAGGTTTTCTTTTTTTTTTTTTTTTTTTTAACTAGGTTTTCTTAAGGATCAAACAGACTTGGAAGAATCCCAATGCAAATGCAGTCCAAAATGACATTGTTGTTGTTCAGAGGATGATTAATTTGGAAATGAAAGGGCTTGTTTTGTGGTTGACTAGGAATTTCAAATACTAGCAGATGACCATGTGTATAAGGGTTCCCTAGGCTTTAGTTTGGGTGATTTTAATTGTCAGTAACAATAAAAACCTGCAAGTGGCTTTCACAATAAGGAAAGTGTTATTGATTGAGCTGTAGCCCGCCCTCCACAGCAAAATTCACCACGTGAAGAACAGGAGAACAGGATGATGTATCTACAAGTCCAGAACCACCAACAATGGCTGGAACCTCAAGAAGATGGGCAAAAGGCAGGCAACAGACTCTTCCTCACAGCCGCCAAAGGATCCCAGTTTGTTGACATCTTAATTCAGAATTCTAGCCTCTAAAACTGTACAGCTATCAATTTCTGTAATTTAAACCCCTCCTTGTTTTGTTACAGTAGCTGTAGCAAATTAATACTGGAGGTTTACTGGTTCACATAACAACAACGACAAAAAGCCCAGAGGCAGAGTAGATTTCAGCCACCATTTTTATCAGATCTCTACCTTAATTCTCAGATGTCCTCTCTTTTATTGGTCACATTTGTGCTCCTGCAGGCTGTCCACATTGTTGTAAAGCAGTTTTATGAGTTCTAGGAATCACACCGACCTCCATGCTTTCAAGAGAAAGGGAGAGCATCTTTATCCTAGAGTTCTAAACAAAAGACTTGAACTTAGTTTGGACAGACTTAGGGCACTCCTAATAACTGCAGCTGCTAAATAATTAGAAGTATTGAGTCAACTAAATAAATCAGGGCACACTTTTAGGTTTAAAGGTAAAATCAACTTCTCTCAAAGCAAATGTGCTATGTAGGGGCAGGGAGCATACCTGAAGGAAAATAAAATACCAGGGAAAACTGGGAAGGAGCGAATGAAAGACAGGTGAGCAGCAAATGTTTATAGCTTTTGACCAGAGAGAGATATTTTAGCATTGCTTTTGCCTTACAGGTATTTTAAGATTTTATAGTTTAATCTATTGGCTTCCTCCTTTATGATTTAATTTCTGATTTAATGTTTTCTTAAAAAAATGCATATTTTTTAAATTGCTAATTTTATGACACGATTTATAATTTTGTTTTGATGCAACTGAGAATAACTGGATTGTTATGGTTTGTTGCATAATATTTGTTAATGGCTTATGACCAACAAAGAGGAAAGAACACATACATAAAAATACATATGTACGCAAGGAGAAGTGGATAAGAATATTGGTGACTTTTTTTAACTTATTAAAATACACATTTGATTTTTAATGTTATTATTCAGCTTTTTATAATAATTAAAGGTAAATTTAATTGAAATAACATTTCAAATTTAGGTGTATATTGCTAATCACATTGTTAATTCTTTCAAACAGTAACATTTAATATTCTTTTAAATGATAACCTGGGGGTGCATAGGTAGCTCAGTTAAGCCTCTACCTTCAGCTCAGTCACCATCCCAGGGTCCTGGAATCAAGCCCCATGTAGGGCTCCCTGCTCAGCAGAGAACCTACTTCTCCCTCTCTCTATATAGTTCCCCCATGCTTGTGCTCTCTCTCTCTCTCAAATAAGTAAATAAGTAAATAAATAAATAAATATGACAACCTGAATTTATATGATGCACCCAATATTTTCTAAGAGACACCCTATATTTTCTTATGTTGCTGGAAAAGTCATCTGTATTATCCTTATTGGAATAAAAAGTAAAAGTGATTATCTCAAGATCTCAATGACTAAATTTACTTTTGGAAATGAAAACATTTCAAAGGTCAAGCTTAAAGACAACTATTCTGCATTATTTTTATTCCATTGACCCAGGCTGATTTTGATGACTTCAAAATAGATTCTGATTAGGAAGGATGCCACCTAGTCTAAAGCACTCTCAGTTCCCACTTTAACGAAATGTACATTTTGTAAGGAATATCCCATGAAAGAAGCATTTGTAAGCAAGTTTAGAAAATAATGTCAGGGCATGATCTATAGTGAAATGTAATGAGAAAATACCATATTACTGTGATGTGATCAAAAACTGAAATGAAAACTGCAACAGTATTTATCTAGAATGATTACATTTTAAAGAGCCTCTGAACTTGAATGCAGTTTACAGATTGATAAACTATTCAATTAACCGATATCCAATTTACTAGAGTAGCAAGTCAGGCAATCGGATGAGACTGGGTCAGAAGTATGCAATCCTTTCCTATTTATGCGTTTTAAATGTATTTCAGAGATTAAACAGAGCCTTTCCATTACTTGCAATAAACAACACTATTCATTCTTTTATTTATTATTTGCTTTTTAAAAATGTAGCCTATATTTCTTGACACTTTCCATTTCCAGTTTTAAGCAGCAGATTTTTTTTACAAGATTTTGAATTTATTTATTTCTGATATTCTGATTTAATTCATAGCTAGTAATATCTCAAAACACCTGGAGCCTAAAGAATGGCCATGTAAGGGCCGCTACAACATTTGTATGTCACACTTGATTCTGCACTGCTTCAGAGTAGATACTTGGTAAAAAAACAAAACCAAAACAAAACAAACAAAAAAACAATGCTTGCCATTCGTTTCACAATGATTAAACTGTGTAATAAGTTAATATTTAATACTTCGGCAATAATTTTTAGTTTTTCTTATTGTGGACTTTGCATGATTAAGGTACCCTTTTTTTAGTAGTATCTTATGTTAAAAATGTGAGTTTTTATTAAGTGCTATTTATTGTGCTAAATTTTATGCTAAATACCAAGAATGCAAAGTGAGTGAGTCCTTCCTCTTGTTCTCCAGAAAGCAGTGAGAGCAATGGGAAAGACAGACAGAGAAAAACATTCAGAAGCCTGACTTTATGTAGCAATGACAAAGATGAGTCTGGGGTACCACACAGAGGAGAAGCATCTATTCTTGAAGGAGATGACTTGTGAAAGGTGTCATGGGGGGCTAGAGTTAACAAAATCCCAAAAGGGGAAGGGTGTTGGGAAGTTGAGGGCCTATGGAGAAGGAAGAACCAACATGAGGAAAAAGTCATATGGAATTAACTCTAAAATTAAATTTCAAAATCTCATTTTATTGAGGGCTTTCCTTGAGGCACCTATGTGCTAAGTTCTTTATGTACATTATTTTGAAACAATCCTGAGAAGCAGGTACTGGTTTTCACTCTGTGCTATGTGTAAGGAATTAAAACAGCTCAGGACTTGGTAGACTGTAAAGTTTAAGGCATACAGTGATAAGGACATGAAGCTAGAGCTATACAAGGAATAGTCTAAAGAGGAACTAATCTTTTGACTTTAGGAATTTAATTTTTAGTTGCTGGATGATACCATGTTTATGCCAGGTTGTCACCAAGAATTGGCATATTTACTGAATATTTGATATAGGTTACTCTGGCCACTCTGTGGAGGGTAGAATCAAGAGGCACACAGTGAAGGGTGAGGCCATGCTTAGAAGGTAAGCTGTTAGGACCAGGAACCTGGACGAGCGGGAGCCAGGCAGAGAGGAGCCCTCATTAATTTCACTAGTGGTTTGAGAATAACTTGCTCCAACATTTTTACTGAGGTGAAATATTCACCATAAGGAATCCTCTTAAAAAAAATACAAAAAGCCCACAACTGGCTATTTTGTGTGGAGGCAAGGAGATAACCATTTTTAAAAGTGACATTACCTTCTTCAACTGCCTAAGAAACCAGATAATGGAAAGCATCGTGCCCTAGTGATGCAGAGAAAATGCTAGAGATTTTTCACTTTAGGATGTCAGTGGCCACCATGCCTGGCTATTTAAAGACATTCCTTCCACTATTAGATCTGGGTGTCTCAGTTCATGCAAATACCGAAAACAGGGAACCTAACATTTCAGCAGCATAAGAAATAATTTTTAACTGTGTTATTTCAATACACTTTCATAGAAGCTGTTGTGAATCTGTCATCAATACAAATCTGAAGGCATGTGTGACAGAAAAATGGACAGAAGGACAAAAGCTTGGGTAGCAGACTGAGCTGGAAGACTTGAGCATGGATGATAGGCCAAGCAAATAAAAAAGACAAAAGTATAAAGGGATAGCAAAAGTTCTTGGTGGGGAATTGGTACAAATGTGGGTACTATATAGTGGGATTAAGCTATTATAGAACCAGTAAATGTACAATAATTTTCCCAAGCTAAAAGTAATAATTAACTCTGCATTGCCAACCAAATGATGCTTGTGTTGGGTCATTAGACCTCAGATGGCGGGGAAGTAGGAGGAGGCGCCTTTTTAACCGGTACCCCAAGTGAGCTGATTACCTACCAAGGAACTCTGATCACCCATGAAATCAGCCTGAGATCAGAATTATACACGTCTGGATCTCTACAGGGGCAGAAGACGCCAGTGGGCAGGGACGGCGAATCTGAACCTGCTCTGCCAGCTGCAAAGGGGGAACTCATCTGGGCTCAGCAGCCAGACTGAGGCTTCTCTCTGAGAGGGAGGTCAGGGTGCAGTCTGTTTTCCTCTAAAACTACAAAAACCATCAAAAGCGGTCAAGGTGAGAGAGGAAAAAAAAAAAGTGAACAAACATAAAAACCGCCAGAGAACAAAAGCCTGAAAAAAAAAAAAAAAAAAAAAAACAGTTTCCTCAGAGCCCACGCCCTTGAGGGGGGTGGGGGGACTTAAGTCAGGGAACATCATTGACTGAAAACCCACGTGGCAGGCCCCTCCCCCAGAAAACAAACCAAGAAAGAAGAAAAAAAAAAAAAAGACTGCAAGAGAACAACCACCACTACTTCATAGGACAACTTTTATTTTAAACTCGTTCCCACTATTCTGATTCATTTTTTTATATAGATAATTTTTTAACCTATTTACCATCACAGTGAGCTGTCCAGTACATCAAATTCCATAATAACCTTCTAACATGAACTTTTTTGATACATACACCTGTGTCTTTCTTTTACATTTCTATTTTTTGAATTTCTTTTTTTTTTAATTTTAGTTCAGTTTAGTCTAGTTTATTCCTTTTTATTTTTATCTTCTAATATTCATATAGAGTTAAACTTCAAAGTAATCCCCTTTCCCCAATCAATACTACCCCTATAGGTAAACTAATTTTTAATCCCCCTTTACCTTAGGAAAGTTGAGTCCTTTAACAAAGATATCAAGATACATCCAGGAAGAATCAAAACAACCTACCTCGCACACACTGAGAATTTATAACCCCTCTCCCATCTTTTTCTTCCACAAGTGTTTCTGTGTTTTTGTGTTTGTCCTGATAGTATATAAATCTTATACTTGGGGTTCTTTTTGATGAGGTTCTTCCTTTATTTGTATATATATATTTTTTTCTCGTGGCATATACTTTTATCAGTCTTTTTGTTTGTCTGTTTTTGTTTATATACTTCATAAATCATACAGTGGGGCCCATTTGGGCTGAACCTTCTCTTTCATCTTCCCTTTCTTTCCTGTCTCTCTCTCTCTCTCTCTCTTTTTTTCTTTTTCTTTCCTTTTGTCTATCATTCAGGTGGGGAATCCTGATTGCTCGGAAGTGCTCTAGGGTGCACCTTGACTGCACCATGGTCGATACATCCAGCTACATCTGTTCAGTCATCTCTCACCAAAATGATGAGGAGGAGGAATGCCCAACAGAAGAAAAACACAGAGGATGGACCTTCTGGAACAGAGCTAATGGCTATCAACGTAGACAATATGTCAGAAAGAGAATTCAGGGTAACAATTATCCAGGCAATAGCTAGGTTGGAGAAAGCCATGGGTGACCAAATGGAATTGATTAGGGCCGAACTGAAAGCGACCAGACAGGATGTTCACAATGTTAGGGCTGAGCTGAAAGCTACCAGGGATGAACTTCACAATGCTCTCAATGAATTCCAATCTAATCTAAATTCTCTCAAAGCTAGGGTAACTGAGACAGAAGATAGAATTAGTGATCTGGAGGACAAACAGATAGAGAGAAAGGATCAGGAGGTAGTCTGGAACAAACAGCTTAGAAACCACGAAAACAGAATCATGGAAATAAATGATGAAACATTCCAACGTCAGAATTATTGGAATCCCTGAAGGGAAGGAGAAAGAAAGAAGTCTAGAGGATATAGTGGAACAAGTTCTTCATGAAAATTTTCCCAATCTTGTGAATGGAACCAGCATTCATGTTCTAGAGGCTGAAAGGTCTCCACCCAAGATTATACATTCCAAAAAAACACCAAGGCACCTGATAGTCAAATTGAGGAATCATAATTGTAGGTATTATCTCTTGAAAGCCTCTAGGACAAAGAGGCTTCTTGCTTACAGAGGAAAGCCCATCAGAATAACGTCAGACCTGTCCACAGAGACCTGGCAAGCCAGAAAGGGCTGGCAAGACATATTCAGGGCATTAAATGAGAAGAACTTGCAGCCAAGAATACTTTATCCAGCAAGACTGACATTCAAAATGGATGGAGAGATAAAGAGTTTCCAAGACCGGCAAGGCTTAAAAGACTATGCAACCACCAAGCCAACACTGCAGGAAATATTAAGGGGGGTTCTATAAAAGAGGAAAAATCCTAAGAATAGCATTGAACAGAAATATAGAGACAATCTACAGAAAGAAAGACTTCAAAGGAAACTCAATGTCAATAAAAACGTATCTATCAATAATCACTCTCAGTGTGAATGGCCTAAATGCGCCCATAAAATGGCACAGGGTTACAGATTGGATAAAACGACAGGACCCATCCATATGTTGTCTACAAGAGACCCATTTTGTATCTAAAGATACACCAGACTGAAAGTGAAGGGATGGAGAAGCATCTTTCATGCCAATGGGCCTCAAAAGAAGGCTGGGGTAGCGATTCTCATATCAGATAAATTAGATTTTAAACTAAAGACTGTAGTCAGAGATACAGAAGGACACTACATCATTCTTAAAGGGACTATCCACCAAGATGATCTAACAATTGTAAATATCTATGCCCCCAATATGGGAGCAGCCAACTACATAAGAAAATTGTTAATCAAGATAAAGAATCATATTGATATGAATACACTAATTCTCCAAAGGCAAATTCAATAGTCACTAATCATTAGTTCAAACTTTTTTTTTAAGATTTTATTTATTTATTTGACAGACAGAGATCACAAGCACAAATTATGCCCACTCTTAAGTTTTTGGTATTACATAATCCAATGTTTTGTCTGTTCTTAGATATTATTTTTTTAAAGCTTATATTTATTTATTTGATACAGAAAGAGAGAGAGCACAAACAGGAGCAGCAGAGGGAGAGGGAGAAGCAGATTCAGTGCTGAGCAAGAGTCTGATGTGGGACTTGATCCCAGGACCCTGAGATCACAACCCAAGCTGAAAGCAGATGCTTAACTGACTGCACCACCCAGGTGTCCCTGTTGTTAGATATTATTAAAAGCATGGATGTCTATTCATAGAAGCATAGTCTACAACAACTGAAATGTGGAAACAACCCAAGTATCCACTGATGAATGGATAAGCAAATTGTGGTATAACATGCAATGGAATATTATTCAGCCTTAAAAAATAAGGAAATTCTGACATATGCTACAACACAGATGATACTTGGGAACATTATACTAAATGAAATAACACAATTTTAAAAGAGACACATATGGTATGATTCCATTTATATGACATACTTAGAGTAGTCAAAATCATAGAGACAAAAAGTAGAATGGTGGTTGCCAGATGCTGGGGGAAAATAAGGGGATGGGGAGTTAATGTTTAGTGTGCATAGTTTCAGTCATACAAAAGAAAAAGAATTCTGGAGATGGATTGTGGTGTTGGTAATACATCATGAATATATATATATATTTTTTTAATATTTAATTTCTTTTTTATTTTTTTTTATTTCCAGCATAACAGTATTCATTATTTTTGCACCACACCCCGTGCTCCATGCAATCCGTGCCCTCTATAATACCCACCACCTGGTACCCCAACCTCCCACCCCCCGTCCCTTCAAAACCCTCAGATTGTTTTTCAGAGTCCATAGTCTCTCATGGTTCACCTCCCCTTCCAATTTCCCCCAACTCCCTTCTCCACTCTAAGTCCCCATGTCCTCCATGCTATTTGTTATGCTCCACAAATAAGTGAAACCATATGATAATTGACTCTCTCTGCTTGACTTATTTCACTCAGCATAATCTCTTCCAGTCCCGTCCATGTTGCTACAAAAGTTGGGTATTCATCCTTTCTGATGGAGGCATAATACTCTATCCCCAGGGGTACAGGTCTGTGAATCACCAGGTTTACACACTTCACAGCACTCATCAAAGCACATACCCTCCCCAATGTCCATAATCCCACCCCCTTCTCCCAAACCCCCTACCCACAGCAACCCTCAGTTTGTTTTGTGAGATTAAAAGTCACTTATGGTTTGTCTCCCTCCCAATCCCATCTTGTTTCCTTTATTCTTCTCCTACCCACTTAAGCCCCCATGTTGCATCACCACTTCCTCATATCAAGGAGATCATATGATAGTTGTCTTTCTCTGCTTGACTTATTTCGCTAAGCATGATACGCTCTAGTTCCATCCATGTTGTCGCAAATGGCAAGATTTCATTTCTTTTGATGGCTGCATAGTATTCCATTGTGTATATATACCACATCTTCTTGATCCATTCATCTGTTGATGGACATCTAGGTTCTTTCCATAGTTTGGCTATTGTGGACATTGCTGCTATAAACATTCGGGTGCACGTGCCCCTTTGGATCACTACGTTTGTATCCTTAGGGTAAATACCCAATAGTGCAATTGCTGGGTCATAGGGCAGTTCTATTTTCAACATTTTGAGGAACCTCCATGCTGTTTTCCAGAGTGGCTGCACCAGCTTGCATTCCCACCAACAGTGTAGGAGGGTTCCCCTTTCTCCGCATCCTCGCCAGCATCTGTCATTTCCTGACTTGTTGATTTTAGCCATTCTGACTGGTGTGAGGTGATATCTCATTGTGGTTTTGATTTGTATTTCCCTGATGCCGAGTGATATGGAGCACTTTTTCATGTGTCTGTTGGCCATCTGGATGTCTTCTTTGCAGAAATGTCTGATCATGTCCTCTGCCCATTTCTTGATTGGATTATTTGTTCTTTGGGTGTTGAGTTTGCTAAGTTCTTTATAGATTCTGGACACTAGTCCTTTATCTGATATGTCATTTGCAAATATCTTCTCCCATCTGTCAGTTGTCTTTTGATTTTGTTAACCGTTTCCTTTGCTGTGCAAAAGCTTTTGATCTTGATGAAATCCCAATAGTTCATTTTTGCCCTTGCTTCCCTTGCCTTTTGCGTTGTTCCTAGGAAGATGTTGCTGCGGTTGAGGTCAAAGAGGTTGCTGCCTGTGTTCTCCTCAAGGATTTTGATGGATTCCTTTCGCACATTGAGGTCCTTCATCCATTTTGAGTCTATTTTTGTGTGTGGTGTAAGGAAATGGTCCAATTTTATTTTTCTGCATGTGGCTGTCCAATTTTCCCAGCACGATTTATTGAAGAGGCTGTCTTTTTTCCATTGGACATTCTTTCCTGCTTTGTCGAAGATTAGTTGACTTGACCATAGATTTGAGGGTCTATTTCTGGGCTCTCTATTCTGTTCCATTGATCTATGTGTCTGTTATTGTGCCAGTACCATGCCGTCTTGATGACGACAGCTTTGTAATAGAGCTTGAAGTCCGGAATTGTGATGCCACCAACGTTGGCTTTCTTTTTCAATATCCCTTTGGCTATTCGAGGTCTTTTCTGGTTCCATATAAATTTTAGCATTATTTGTTCCATTTCTTTGAAAAAGATGGATGGTACTTTGATAGGAATTGCATTAAATGTGTAGATTGCTTTAGGTAGCATAGACACTTTCACAATATTTATTCTTCCAATCCAGGAGCATGGAACATTTTTCCATTTCGTTGTGTCTTCTTCAATTTCTTTCATGAGTACTTTATAGTTTTCTGAGTATAGATTCTGTGTCTCTTTGGTTAGGTTTATTCCTAGGTATCTTATGGTTTTGGGTGCAATTGTAAATGGGATTGACTCCTTAATTTCTCTTTCTTCTCTCTTGCTGTTGGTGTAGAGAAATGCAACTGATTTCTGTGCATTGATTTTATATCCTGACACTTTACTGAATTCCTGTATAAGTTCTAGCAGTTTTGGAGTGGAGTCTTTTGGGTTTTCCACATATAGTATCATATCATCTGCGAAGAGTGATAATTTGGCTTCTTCTTTGCCGATTTGGATGCCTTTAATTTCCTTTTGTTGTCTGATTGCTGAGGCTAGGACCTCTAGTACTATGTTGAATAGCAGTGGTGATAATGGACATCCCTGCCGTGTTCCTGACCTTAGCGGAAAAGCTTTCAGTTTTTCTCCATTGAGAATGATATTTGCGGTGGGTTTTTCATAGATGGCTTTGATGATATTGAGGTATGTGCCCTCTATCCCTACACTTTGAAGAGTTTTGATCAGGAAGGGATGCTGTACTTTGTCAAATGCTTTTTCAGCATCTATTGAGAGTATCATATGGTTCTTGTTCTTTCTTTGATTGATGTGTTGTATCACATTGACTGATTTGCGGATGTTGAACCAACCTTGCAGCCCTGGAATAAATCCCACTTGGTCGTGGTGAATAATCTTTTTAATGTACTGTTGAATCCTATTGGCTAGTATTTTGTTGAGTATTTTCGCATCTGTGTTCATCAAGGATATCGGTCTATAGCTCTCTTTTTTGGTGGGATCCTTGTCTGGTTTTGGGATCAAGGTGATGTTGGCCTCATAAAATGAGTTTGGAAGTTTTCCTTCCATTTCTATTTTTTGGAACAGTTTCAGGAGAATAGGAATTAGTTCTTCTTTAAATGTTTGGTAGAATTCCCCCAGGAAGCCGTCTGGCCCTGGGCTTTTGTTTGTTTGGAGATTTTTAATGACGGTTTCAATCTCCTTACTGGTTATGGGTCTGTTCAGGCTTTCTATTTCTTCCTGGTTCAGTTGTGGTAGTTTATATGTTTCTAGGAATGCATCCATTTCTTCTAGATTGTCAAATTTATTGGCGTAGAGTTGCTCATAGTATGTTCTTATAATAGTTTGTATTTCTTTGGTGTTAGTTGTGATCTCTCCTCTTTCATTCATGATTTTATTTATTTGGGTCCTTTCTCTTTTCTTTTTGATAAGTCGGGCCAGGGGTTTATCAATTTTATTAATTCTTTCAAAGAACCAGCTCCTAGTTTCGTTGATTTGTTCTATTGTTTTTTTGGTTTCTATTTCATTGATTTCTGCTCTGATCTTTATGATTTCTCTTCTCCTGCTGGGCTTAGGGTTTCTTTCTTGTTCTTTCTCCAGCTCCTTTAGGTGTAGGGTTAGGTTGTGTACCTGAGACCTTTCTTGTTTCTTGAGAAAGGCTTGTACCGCTATATATTTTCCTCTCAGGACTGCCTTTGTTGTGTCCCACAGATTTTGAACCGTTGTATTTTCATTATCATTTGTTTCCATGATTTTTTTTCAATTCTTCTTTAATTTCCCGGTTGACCCATTCATTCTTTAGAAGGATGCTGTTTAGTCTCCATGTATTTGGGTTCTTTCCAAACTTCCTTTTGTGGTTGAGTTCTAGCTTTAGAGCATTGTGGTCTGAAAATATGCAGGGAATAATCCCAATCTTTTGATACCGGTTGAGACCTGATTTAGGACCGAGGATGTGATCTATTCTGGAGAATGTTCCATGTGCACTAGAGAAGAATGTGTATTCTGTTGCTTTGGGATGAAATATTCTGAATATATCTGTGATGTCCATCTGGTCCAGTGTGTCGTTTAAGGCCTTTATTTCCTTGCTGATCTTTTGCTTGGATGATCTGTCCATTACAGTGAGGGGAGTGTTAAAGTCCCCTACTATTATTGTATTATTGTTGATGTGTTTCTTTGATTTTGTTATTAATTGGTTTATATAGTTGGCTGCTCCCACGTTGGGGGCATAGATATTTAAAATTGTTAAATCTTCTTGTTGGACAGACCCTTTGAGTATGATATAGTGTCCATCCTCATCTCTTATTATAGTCTTTGGCTTAAAATCTAATTGATCTGATATAAGGATTGCCACTCCTGCTTTCTTCTGATGTCCATTAGCATGGTAAATTCTTTTCCACCCCCTCACTTTAAATCTGGAGGTGTCTTCGGGCTTAAAATGAGTTTCTTGTAGGCAACATATAGATGGGTTTTGTTTTTTTATCCATTCTGATACCCTGTGTCTTTTGACAGGGGCATTTAGCCCATTAACATTCAGGGTAACTATTGAGAGATATGAATTTAGTGCCATTGTATTGCCTGTAAGGTGACTGTTACTGTATATGGTCTCTGTTCCTTTCTGATCTACCACTTGTAGGCTCTCTCTTTGCTTAGAGGACCCCTTTCAAGATTTCCTGTAGAGCTGGTTTGGTATTTGCAAATTCTTTCAGTTTTTGTTTGTCCTGGAAGCTTTTAATCTCTCCTTCTATTTTCAATGATAGCCTAGCTGGATATAGTATTCTTGGCTGCATGTTTTTCTCGTTTAGTGCTCTGAAAATATCATGCCAGCTCTTTCTGGCCTGCCAGGTCTCTGTGGATAAGTCAGCTGCCAATCTAATATTTTTACCATTGTATGTTACAGACTTCTTTTCCCGGGCTGCTTTCAGGATTTTCTCTTTGTCACTGAGACTTGTAAATTTTACTATTAGGTGACGGGGTGTGGGCCTATTCCTATTGATTTTGAGGGGCGTTCTCTGAACCTCCTGAATTTTGATGCTCATTCCCTTTGCCATATTGGGGAAATTCTCCCCAATAATTCTCTCCAGTATACCTTCTGCTCCCCTGTCTCTTTCTTCTTCTTCTGGAATCCCAATTATTCTAATGTTGTTTCGTCTTATGGTGTCACTTATCTCTCGAATTCTCCCCTCGTGGTCCAGTAGCTGTTTGTCCCTCTTTTTCTCAGCTTCTTTATTCTCTGTCATTTGGTCTTCTATATCACTAATTCTTTCTTCTGCCTCATTTATCCTAGCAGTGAGAGCCTCCATTTTTGATTGCACTTCATTAATAGCTTTTTTTATTTCAACTTGGTTAGATTTTAGTTCTTTTATTTCTCCAGAAAGAGCTTTTATATCTCTCGAGAGGGTTTCTCTAATATCTTCCATGCCTTTTTGAGCCCGGCTAGAACCTTGAGAATTGTCATTCTGAACTCTAGATCTGACATATTACCAATGTCTGTATTGATTAGGTCCCTAGCCTTCGGTACTGCCTCTTGTTCTTTTTTTTGTGTTGAATTTTTCCGTCTTGTCATTTTGTCCAGATAAGAGTATATGAAGGGGCAAGTAAAATATTAAAAGGGTGGCAACAACCCCAGGAAAAAATGCTTTAACCAAATTAGAAGAGATCCAAAATCGTGAGGTGGGAGAAAGGGGATAAAAAGAGGTTCAAAAAGGAAGAAAGAAAAAAAAAGAAAAAAGGAAAAAAAAAAAAAAAAGAAAAGAATTAAAAAAAAAAAGGAAAACACCTAAGAAAAATGTAAAAAAGAAAAAATATATATATTAGATAAACTAGTAAAAAATCGTTAGAAAAGAAAAAGGTAACAGTTAAAAAAAAAAAATTTTACCCGAAGGCGAGAAAAAAAAAAACAAAAAATGAAAAAGAAAAAAATTAAATTAACTGCAAGACTAAAAAAAAATCACAGGGAAAAAGCCATGAGTTCCGTGCTTGCCTTTCTCCTCCTCCGAATTCTGCTGCTCTCCTTGGTATTGAAACCGCACTCCTTGGTAGGTGAACTTGGTCTCGGCTGGATTTCTTGTTGATCTTCTGGGGGAGGGGCCTGTTGTAGTGATTCTCAAGTGTCTTTGCCCCAGGCGGAATTACACCGCCCTTACCCGGGGCCGGGGTGAGTAATCCGCTCGGGTTTGCTTTCAGGAGCTTTTGTTCCCTGAGCGCTTTCCGTAGAGTTCCGGAGGACGGGAATACAAATGGCGGCCTCCTGGTCTCTGGCCCGGAGGAGCCGAGAGCCCAGGGCCGCACTCCTCAGTGTGCCCTCAGAGAACAGCGCCCAGTTACTCCCGTCTGCCTGACCTCCGGCCGGGCTCCGAGCTCTCCGAGCCTGCGACCAGTTCAAGGTAACACCGAGCTGTGAGCTTACTGTCGGCTCTGTCTCTGTAGTCGGCTTTCCCGTTCCAATACCCGCAAGGTCTGCGACACTCAGACACCCCTGCTCCTTCTGTGACCCTGCGGGACCTGAAGCCACGCTGAACCCGCATGGGCTTCGCCCCGGTTTAGCCTCTGGAGCGATGTCCCTCAGCGGAACAGACTTTTAAAAGTCCTGATTTTGTGCACCGTTGCTCCGCCGCTTGCCGGGAGCCGGCCCCTCCCCCCAGGGTCTATCTTCCCGTCGCTTTGGATTCACTTCTCCGCCGGTCCTACCTTTCAGAAAGTGGTTGTTTTTCTGTTTCCAGAATTGCTGTTCTTCTTCTCTTCGATCTGCCGATGTATTTTCAGGTGTTTGCAATCTTTAGATAAGCTATCTAGCTGATCTCCGGCTAGCTGAAGCAGTCTCAGCCTGCTACTTCTCCGCCATCTTGACTCCTCCTTTTACTTCTTCTATATATGCACATCATGAATATATTTTAATGCCACTACACTGTACACTTAAATGGTCACAACATTGATTTCATGTTATGTGTATTTTACTACAATTAAAGATATTGGGAAGGAAACAAAAACAAAAAAACAAACAAACATAAGATGTCTTATCTGTATGTAAGTCCTTCAAAAGGTTTCTTTCATATTAGATGAAGGATCAAACCTATCTGGTCAGGTCTCTATTGAACATTTAGCTAGTACACCAAACTGAAATACACTTTAGAACCCACTTTCTGCCTGTATATTTAATGTGGTTTTGGGACTAATTTTTCCTCCTATTTTTGGTGTAGCCACTAACTTTTCCAAGATTATTATGCATAATTAAAGCCCCACCCCCATGTTTGTCATTCCCTATTACTCGAGAGAAGCAAGGATATCATTGTAGTTTATAAGCAAACATATATTTAATAGAAGAAACAGTTTATGCATACAATTAATACTTCCTATTTTTGTATTGCAATCAATATAATACACTTTATGCTAATTCCTTACATTTAAATTTCACTATGAAATCATGGCCTTTCAAGAACAGAATTTGTTTCCATTAATTATGAGGGCTTTTTGTGTCATTATTAATTTAAAATTGTCACAGTCAGCCATTATGAGCCCCTTTAATATGATTCCTTTGTTCTTTTAATACAGGGATCCCAGCAGGCATCTCTGAAAGAACCCTTCCTTCTAGCAATAATAGTATATTCAAAGTCCAAATTGATTTTTTCCTCCCCTAAAATGTGGAATCAATCATGTTCAAGAAGCATAGCTATTTTTTTTAGAAAACACAATGGAAAACAAAATCATAAGAAAAGGTAAGTACTGGTTAAGGAAATTTGTTAGGTTTGTAATTAGCCTTCTCTCATGGAACATATGAAAAAAGATACTTGTTTTTTGTTAATTTATTTTTATTGTTATTTCCAATTTAACATATTACAATGCTAACTTGTTGTCAGATGGGAGATTTATTAATTACTAATATTTTCCATAAGGTTGAAAAACAAGAGTGGGTTTTGCAGATAGAATCAGTAAACTGATTTTGGGGACTGAGTTTCTTTATCTAGCTTTTTATTGCTAACTGGGTAAATATGCTCCAAAGCCAAGAGCCATTAGTCATAACCAGAAGAAAGATAAACATTTGCTTACTGAATCAGGCCTCTGTGAAGGAAGCAAAGGGAAGCGTTAGGGTAACATAACTGGATTAGAGTGACATGAACCCAATAGTAGTGATAGCACTGGGACTCTGACTCTAAAGATGATAGATGATAGATAATGGATAAAAAGAGCAATTGATTAGAAAGATAGCTAGATAAATATCTAGATAGATATAGATCACACATTATTTTCTGTATTAATTAGATGTGATTAACATTCAGATCAGTAGACTAAAACAAACTGCCTTTCCCATTATAGGTGGGCCTCATCCAAACACTGAAAGCCTGCTTGGAATAAAAAGGCTGAGTAAGAATGAATTTGCTCTCTCTGCCTGACTGTCTTTGAGATGAACATTGGTCTTCTGTCTTCAAACTCAGACACCTGACCAGAACTTAACACCATCCATTCTTCTGGGTCTCCAGCTAGCCAACTATAGATCTTAAGACTCTTCAGTCTCCAGAATCACATGATTCAATCCCTCATAATAAGCTATATGTGTATAATAAAATAATGTATAGCAAATAATCTATAATATAATTATACATAATAAAATAATATGTATTATAATATGAATAGCAATATATTTCTCAGTGGTACTGTTTCTCTGGATAACTTTGACTAATACAGATTGCAACACTTGTTATGTAAAACAGAAAAATAAAAAAATAAAAATTAAGTCATTCAGTAATATGAAATATTTTTCTTCTGGTACCAGGAGAAAAAAGCTAAGATAATTCCAAGTGATTGTGCCAGAGGAAGGAAAATTAAGATAGGAAATGAATGAGTCAGGGGACCATGTTTTTCAATATAAATCTTGATAAACTATTTGGTATTTTAAACTATTTACAAGTATTTCTATGAAAGTAAAACAAATAAAAATATTACTCACCCACAGTAAAGGATATTGAGAAAACTGAGGTAAAGTAGATTTTATGACTCTAGGAAAAGGAAAGAAAGCTTTAGATATTTCTTAGAAACTACAATAAAAGATGTGTCCTCTTTGAAACCAGAGAAGAAAACCATGTAAGGGGGAAAAAAAGATAAAATGAGAAGCCCTGACAACAAGCTATGATGAGAATAATAATAGTTTACCTTCACTGAGTATGTAACCTGTAAGAGGCACCTTCAAACTGCCTTGCATGAATTATCTAATATAATACAATTTTATGTGGTAGGCACTATTATTATCCTAAATGTATAGAGGGAGTAAGAGGCACACAGAAACTGAGAGGCTCTCCAAGGTCACCAACAAAAAATTATTAAGGGAGTTTGTATTTGAACCTAAAGACATTTCATCCCATTCTGAGTCCCCATGCACCACTCACTGCCTCTTAGGGAACAGATGTATATTATAGAGAAAGAAATTAGGAAATTGGGGTAGGATGAAGAGTGTAATTAAAAATGTAGGAGGAGGAAAGTATAGCTGACAAAGTAGACACAGAGTGGTTCTGTACCTAGCAAGGATGTTGCCTCACAGTGGGCCTTGCAGAGGCCATCTCTGATTCGTAGTCTCTCCATCTAAAATTGAAGAATTTTTCTTTACTAGCTCTAAAAATAGAAGTTTCTCTTTTTAAAGTTTTTATTTAAATTCCAGTTAGTTAACATACAATGTAATATCAGTTTGTGATGTCCAATATAGTGATTCAACAATTCCATACATCACCCCGTGCTCATCAGGAAAAGTGTCCTGCTTAATCCACTTCACCTGTTCCCTACCCCCACCTTCCCTCCAGTAACCATTAGTTTGTTTTCTATAGTGAAGAGTGTTCTAGATACAAACAAAACAAAACACAAAAACATAGAGGCAAAATTTTACTGAAGAGATTAATTAAGCTCTGGAAGTATTATCTCAACTTCACTATACTGATATTTTCTGAAGGCAGAGGAACTTCAACATTATAGATTGATCTGGCAACCCCATGGGGTATTGACTATTCTCATCTTAAGTGGGAAAGCTGAAGCTACACTGTCCATTTGTTTTCTCAGAGGCCATGTTCCACTTATTCCCTTATCTCATGTTTATTTTTCTTAATTTTTAAAAGATTTATTTATTTTAGAAAGAGAGAGCACACACAGTGTGAAGGGCAGAAGGAGAGGGAGAGAGCATCTCAAGCAGACGCCAGGCTGAGCACAGAGCCCCATGCAGGCTCAATCTCACAATCCTGAGATCATGACCTGAATCAGATGCTTAACCAACTGGGCCACTCAGGAGCCTCTATTTTTTGTATTAATGATGCTTCCTATCACTCAATATCATAAACTGTATACTATCAAAACAATGTGATATCTCTCATGACCATAGCTTTAAATTAGTGGTTCTCAGTCCTGTATGCTTATTAAAACTGCAGAGTTATGGGACCATTGGTGGCACAATTGGTTAAGTGTCTTACTCTTCATTTCTTCTCAGGTAATGATCTCAGGATTTTGAGAGCAAGCCCTGCCTCAGGTTCCACCAGCACGAAGTCTACTTGAGATTCTCTCCATCCCTCTCTCCCTGCTTCCCTCCAACTCTAGCTCCTCAATCTTACACTCCATCAAATAAATCTTTAAAAGCAAACAAAACAAAAACAAAAACAAAAACAAAAAACCCAAACAAAACAAAACCTGCAGAGTTAAAGACAAAACAAAAACCACAGGGGGCTGCCTTCTGCTCAGGTCATGATCCCAGAATCCTGGGATCGAGCCCCGCATCGGGCTCTCTGCTCAGCAGGGAGTCTGCTTCCCCCTCTCTCTCTGCCTGCCTCTCTGCCTACTTGTGATCTCTGTCTGTCAAAAAAATAAAATAAAATCTTAAAAAAAAAAAACCCACAAAACAATAAAACACATCCCTGATCTTCATGACCAAAGTTGAATTAATTGGCAATTAACATAGTTTTAAAGATCAGAGACTCTAATATGAAGCCAGTTTTTGGAAACACTGCAGCAGATAAATAAATTTAGCATATGCGGACAAATCATGAACTAAAGACTAACCAGTGAGCCTTGGCAAATAGATCATTATCTCTTATTTCATGTGCTTTCTATTTGAAAATTACCAGGTGGTTAAGCACTTTTGTATAAAAACTATTCTGACCAACTTAAATTAGAAAGGGGCAAGGTTAGTCAAAAGATGTAGTGTAGCTCAAATAAAGTATAACTAGGCAACTCAAAGGACGGGATCCAAAACATCTGGGAGAAAAGTAGCAGAACCGATGGGGCCTTTTAGGTCACCATCACTGGATAAACCAGTTTCAGTCATTTTGTTATTCTTATACCCTTTCAAAATTCAAATACCTGACAAGAAAATCTGGTTGGCCAAGTGAGTCATATTCCCCATTAATAAAAGAAGCTAGAGTCAAGACAGCTCAATGATGAAAGGGTAGTTCTCCAAGGGGAAATTGGGATTTCATTACCACTGACAAGGAGATAGATGATCAGTCAAAATCAGTCGACATCCAATCAAAATCCATTTCTTTACATAATCCCTTTATTACCATGAGAAATACTACTTTTAAAAATAGCCAATATATAAAAGTTCAAACTTACATATCATCAGACAATGATTATATACATTAACAAAATCTTGCCCCATTCCTTTCATGAAAACTCTATTGCATTAAAATATGATTTTATTAATAAATATGACTCACAACATGTTTTGAGTTGGTTGTATATCATTTTTATAGAAAAGAATATGTAACTCCAGTGCTTGTAAACTTCAGCATCATTTTTTATCTTCAGTAGTATTTTACTAGTTTGTCAAATACAATTCAGTGGAAACTTAATTTGCCAATGAGACTCTGGTTATCTTGAAGAGTTGATAGGGCATAAAAGAAATTTATGCTAACCTCAGAGAGGTTAGAGCTCTCTACTCCCCAGGGTTTACTCCTGGTAATAGAGGTTCTACTGGAAATGCATTATTTCAAAATTGTGTACCTTTTCTTCCCTATGTTTCCTTCAAAACACTTACAGCACTGTGGTAAACACTCTTTATATTTTTAATTTTCCATTTATGACACATCTGAGGAAATTTTGAAACACACTGAGTGCAAGAGTCCATATGAACAGATTCTTCCATAGCAGTTTCCACATTTTTTGTATCTACAAATGCTATAGTTTCTTGTTAGATTATTATAGAATTTAAGCATGTTTATATGCAGTATTTCATATAAAATATATTGGAAGGTTTAGGGTGATATTTATTAAGAGAGAAACAGATTATAGTCATCTTCTAGAAAGACAAAAAGCTTGAATTAATCTTCCAAGAAAGCATAGATCTCAGGTCAAATGAGAAGTTTTTTAGTAAATCAGGCTAAAATGGCTTTTTCTAACAGCACAATGTCCATGTGGTAGATAAATGTATCATTTACTTAAAAGAGGAGTTAGTAAAAAATGACTTTTCCCAACAGATTTGCTTCTTTGATCTGGTTAGATCAGATGAAGAAAAGATGGAGTGTGAAGATATAGTCCCAGGGCCAAGAGAATTCCCAAAGGGCTTTCTCAAACACCTAATCTGAGCATCATCGTCAATCTTCAAAGTAAGTAGAGGTATAAAAATACTTAATAAATGAGGAATGATGGCTAGAGAGGACCTCCACTTTCATACTAGTTTATTTGAAATTGTCTACCTACTGATCAGAGGGTGATCAGTGGTGCTTGATAAAATATAAAAACCTGGGCACCTGGGTGGCTCAGTGGGTTAAGCCGCTGCCTTCGGCTCAGGTCATGATCTCAGGTCCTGGGATCGAGTCCCACATCGGGCTCTCTGCTCAGCAGGGAGCCTGCTTCCTTCTCTCTCTCTGCCTGCCTCTCTGCCTACTTGTGATCTCTCTCTCTGTCAAATAAATAAATAAAATCTTTAAAAAAAAAAAAAAAATATAAAAACCTATCCTGAGAGCTTATGAGACTATGAAGCATTCTTGGAATAAAACCCAAGAGGAGATGTAAATTCAGACAGAATCTGTTTCTCTAGGGGATTTTTTAATTGAGTAAAGAAAGTTGAATACCTGAGAAGTGTACTGGAGATATTGACAGCCTTGTAGGGCTTGGATGACAAATGTACGTTGGATTCTTGAAAGGTACATCCCAGAATTAAGGATTAATTAGTAGTCCAGTCCTCGGTAACTGCAAAGCAATTTTAGATCATTTGAAAACCTTGAATTGGATAAATTGATTTATATTACCAGTACCTCCAGGCACTTTGCAAGACAAAAAGTAAACTCGCTTTTCTTTTTTTTTTAAATTTTTTTATTTTTTATAAACATATATTTTTATCCCCAGGGGTACAGGTGTGTGAATTGCCAGGTTTACACACTTCACAGACTCAGCAAAGCACATACCCTCCGCAATGTCTATAACCCCACCCCCCTTCTCCCAACCCCCCTCCCCCCAGCAACCCTCAGTTTGTTTTGTGAGATGAAGAGTCACTTATGGTTTGTCTCCCTCCGAATCCCATCTTGTTTCATTGATTCTTCTCCTACCCACTTAAGCCCCCATGTTGCATCACCACTTCCTCATATCAGGGAGATCATATGATAGTTGTCGTTCTCTGCTTGACTTATTTCGCTAAGCATGATATGCTCTAGTTCCATCCATGTTGTCACAAATGGCAAATTTCATTTCTTTTGATGGCTGCATAGTATTCCATTGTGTATATATACCACATCTGCTTTATCCATTCATCTGTTGATGGACATCTAGGTTCTTTCCATAGTTTGGCTATTGTGGACATTGCTGCTATAAACATTCGGGTGCACGTGCCCCTTCGGATCACTACGTTTATATCTTTAGGGTAAACACTCAATAGTGCTATTGCTGGGTCATAGGGCAGTTCTATTTTCAACACTTTGAGGAACCTCCATGCTATTTTCCAGAGTTGTTGCACCAGCTTGCATTCCCACCAACAGTGTAGGAGGGTTCCCCTTTCTCCGCATCCTCGCCAGCATCTGTCATTTCCTGACTTGTTGATTTTAGCCATTCTGACTGGTGTGAGGTAATATCTCATTGTGGTTTTGATTTGTATTTCCCTGATGCCGAGTGATATGGAGCACTTTTTCATGTGTCTGTTGGCCATCTGGATGTCTTCTTTGCAGAAATGTCTGTTCATGTCCTCTGCCCATTTCTTGATTGGATTATTTGTTCTTTGGGTGTTGAGTTTGCTAAGTTCTTTATAGATTTTGGACACTAGTCCTTTATCTGATATGTTGTTTGCAAATATCTTCTCCCATTCTGTCAGATGTCTTCTGATTTTGTTAACCGTTTCCTTTGCTGTGCAAAAGCTTTTGATCTTGATGAAATCCCAATAGTTCATTTTTGCCCTTGCTTCCCTTGCCGTTGGCATTGTTCCTAGGAAGATGTTGCTGCGGCTAAGGTCGAAGAGGTTGCTGCCTGTGTTCTCCTCAAGGATTTGGATGGATTCCTTTCGCATATTGAGGTCCTTCATCCATTTTGAGTCTATTTTCGTATGTGGTGTAAGGAAATGGTCCAATTTCATTTTTCTGCATGTGGCTGTCCAATTTTCCCAACACCATTTATTGAAGAGGTTGTCATTTTTCCATTGGACATTCTTTCCTGCTTTGTCGAAGATTAGTTGACCATAGAGTTGAGGGTCTATTTCTGGGCTCTCTATTCCGTTCCATTGATCTATGTGTCTGTTTTTGTGCCAGTATCATGCTGTCTTGATGATGACAGCTTTGTAATAGAGCTTGAAGTCCGGAATTGTGATGCCACCAACGTTGGCTTTCTTTTTCAATATCCCTTTGGCTATTTGAGGTCTTTTCTGGTTCCATATAAATTTTAGAATTATTTGTTCCATTTCTTTGAAAAAGATGGATGGTACTTTGACAGGAATTGCATTAAATGTGTAGATTGCTTTAGGTAGCATAGACACTTTCACAATATTTATTCTTCCAATCCAGGAGCATGGAACATTTTTCCATTTCTTTGTGTCTTCCTCAATTTCTTTCATGAGTACTTTATAGTTTTCTGAGTATAGATTCTGTGTCTCTTTGGTTAGGTTTATTCCTAGGTTCTTATGGTTTTGGGTGCAATTGTAAATGGGATGGACTCCTTAATTTCTCTTTCTTCTGTCTTGCTGTTGGTGTAGAGAAATGCAACTGATTTCTGTGCATTGATTTTATATCCTGACACTTTACTGAATTCCTGTATAAGTTCTAGCAGTTTTGGAGTGGAGTCTTTTGGGTTTTCCACATATAGTATCATATCATCTGCGAAGAGTGATAATTTGACTTCTTCTTTGCCGATTTGGATGCCTTTAATTTCCTTTTGTTGTCTGATTGCTGAGGCTAGGACTTCTAGTACTATGTTGAATAGCAGTGGTGATAATGGACATCCCTGCCGTGTTCCTGACCTTAGCGGAAAATCTTTCAGTTTTTCTCCATTGAGAATGATATTTGCGGTGGGTTTTTCATAGATGGCTTTGATGATATTGAGGTATGTGCCCTCTATCCCTACACTTTGAAGAGTTTTGATCAGGAAGGGATGCTGTACTTTGTCAAATGCTTTTTCAGCATCTATTGAGAGTATCATATGGTTCTTGTTCTTTCTTTTATTGATGTGTTGTATCACATTGACTGATTTGCGGATGTTGAACCAACCTTGCAGCCCTGGAATAAATCCCACTTGGTCGTGGTGAATAATCCTTTTAATGTACTGTTGAATCCTATTGGCTAGTATTTTGTTGAGTATTTTCGCATCTGTGTTCATCAAGGATATTGGTCTATAGCTCTCTTTTTTTGATGGGATCCTTGTCTGGTTTTGGGATCAAGGTGATGCTGGCCTCATAAAATGAGTTTGGAAGTTTTCCTTCCATTTCTATTTTTTGGAACAGTTTCAGGAGAATAGGAATTAGTTCTTCTTTAAATGTTTGGTAAGATTCCCCCAGGAAGCCGTGTGGCCCTGGGCTTTTGTTTGTTTGGAGATTTTTAATGACTGTTTCAATCTCCTTACTGGTTATGGGTCTGCTCAGGCTTTCTATTTCTTCCTGGTTCATTTTGGTAGTTTATATGTTTCTAGGAATGCATCCATTTCTTCCAGACTGTCAAATTTGTTGGCATAGAGTTGCTCATAGTATGTTCTTATAATAGTTTGTATTTCTTTGGTGTTAGTTGTGATCTCTCCTCTTTCATTCATGATTTTATTTATTTGGGTCCTTTCTCTTTTCTTTTTGATAAGTCTGGCCAGGGGTTTATCAATTTTATTAATTCTTTCAAAGAACCAGCTCCTAGTTTCGTTGATTTGCACTATTTTTGTTGTTGTTGTTGTTTCTATTTCATTGATTTCTGCTCTGATCTTTATGATTTCTCTTCTCCTGCTGGGCTTAGGGTTTCTTTCTTGTTCTTTCTCCAGCTCCTTAGGTGTAAGGCTAGGTTGTGTACTTGAGACCTTTCTTGTTTCTTGAGAAAGGCTTGTACCACTATATATTTTCCTCTCAGGACTGCCTTTGTTGTGTCCCACAGATTTTGAACTGTTGTATTTTCATTATCATTTGTTTCCATGATTTTTTTCAATTCTTCTTTAATTTCCCAGTTGACCCATTCATTCTTTAGAAGGATGCTGTTTAGTCTCCATGTATTTGGGTTCTTTCCAAACTTCCTCTTGTGGTTGAGCTCTAGCTTCAGAGCATTGTGGTCTGAAAATATGCAGGGAATGATCCCAATCTTTTGATACCTGTTGAGTCCTGATTTAGGACCAAGGATGTGATCTATTCTGGAGAATGTTCCATGTGCACTAGAGAAGAATGTGTATTCTGTTGCTTTGGGATGAAATGTTCTGACTATATCTGTGATATCCATCTGGTCCAGTGTGTCATTTAAGGCCTTTATTTCCTTGCTGATCTTTTGCTTGGATGATCTGTCCATTTCAGTGAGGGGAATGTTAAAGTCCCCTACTATTATTGTATTATTGTTGATGTGTTTCTTTGATTTTGTTATTAATTGGTTTATATAGTTGGCTGCTCCCACATTGGGGGCATAGATATTTAAAATTGTTAGATCTTCTTGTTGGACAGAACCTTTGAGTATGATATAGTGTCCTTCCTCATCTCTTATTATAGTCTTTGGCTTAAAATCTAATTGATCTGATATAAGGATTGCCACTCCTCCTTTCTTCTGATGTCCATTAGCATGGTAAATTCTTTTCCACCCCCTCACTTTAAATCTGGAGGTGTCTTCGGGCTTAAAATGAGTTTCTTGGAGGCAACATATAGATGGGTTTTGTTTTTTTATCCATTCTGATACCCTGTGTCTTTTGACAGGGGCATTTAGCCCATTAACATTCAGGGTAACTATTGAGAGATATGAATTTAGTGCCATTGTATTGCCTGTAAGGTGACTGTTACTGTATATGGTCTCTGTTCCTTTCTGATCTACCACTTGTAGGCTCTCTCTTTGCTTAGAGGACCCCTTTCAAGATTTCCTGTAGAGCTGGTTTGGTATTTGCAAATTCTTTCAGTTTTTGTTTGTCCTGGAAGCTTTTAATCTCTCCTTCTATTTTCAATGATAGCCTAGCTGGATATAGTATTCTTGGCTGCATGTTTTTCTCGTTTAGTGCTCTGAAAATATCATGCCAGCTCTTTCTGGCCTGCCAGGTCTCTGTGGATAAGTCAGCTGCCAATCTAATATTTTTACCATTGTATGTTACAGACTTCTTTTCCCGGGCTGCTTTCAGGATTTTCTCTTTGTCATTGAGACTTGTAAATTTTACTATTAGGTGATGGGGTGTGGGCCTATTCTTATTGATTTTGAGGGGCGTTCTCTGAACCTCCTGAATTTTGATGCTCATTCCCTTTGCCATATTGGGGAAATTCTCCCCAATAATTCTCTCCAGTATACCTTCTGCTCCCCTGTCTCTTTCTTCTTCTTCTGGAATCCCAATTATTCTAATGTTGTTTCGTCTTATGGTGTCACTTATCTCTCGAATTCTCCCCCTCATGGTCCAGTAGCTGTTTGTCCCTCTTTTGCTCAGCTTCTTTATTCTCTGTCATTTGGTCTTCTATATCGCTAATTCTTTCTTCTGCCTCATTTATCCTAGCAGTGAGAGCCTCTATTTTTGATTGCACCTCATTAATAGCTTTTTTGATTTCAACTTGGTTAGATTTTAGTTCTTTTATTTCTCCAGAAAGGGCTTTTATATCTCCCGAGAGCGGTTCTCTAATATCTTCCATGCCTTTTTCGAGCCCAGCTAGATCCTTGAGAATTGTCATTCTGAACTCTAGATCTGACATATTACCAATGCCTGTATTGATTAGGTCCCTAGCCTTCAGTACTGCCTCTTGTTCTTTTTTTTTGTGGTGAATTTTTCCGCCTTGTCATTTTGTCCAGATAAGAGTATATGAAGGAGCAAGTAAAATACTAAAAGGGTGGCAACAACCTTCGAAAATATGCTTTGACCAAATCAGAAGAGATCCCAAATCATGAGGGGGGGAAAGGGGATAAAAAGAGGTTCAAAAAGAAAGAAAGAAAAAAAGGAAAAAAAAAGAAAGAAAAGAAAATAATTTTAAAATAGAAAACGAATAAAGAAAATAAAAAAAGAAAAAACATATATATTAGATAAACTAGTTAAAAAACGTTAAAAAAGAAAAGGGTAAAAGTTAAAAAAAATTTTAGCAGAAGAAAAGAAAAAAAATAAAAAAGAAAAAACTTAAATTAACTGCAAGACTAAAAAAAATCACAGGGAGAAAGCCATGAGTTCCATGCTTTGCTTTTTCCTCCTCTGGAATTCTGCTGCTCTCCTTGGTATTGAAACCGCACTCCTTGATAGGTGAACTTAGTCTTGGCTGGGTTTCTTGTTGTTCTTCTGGGGGAGGGGCCTGGTGTAGTGATTCTCAAGTTTCTTTGCCCCAGGCAGAATTGCACCGCCCTTACCAGGGGCTGAGTAATCCGCTCGGGTTTGCTTTCAGGAGTTTTTGTTCCCTGAGCGTTTTCCATAGAGTTCCGGAGGACAGGGAATACAAATGGCAGCCTCCTGGTCTCCGGCCCGGAGGATCCGAGAGTCCAGGCCCCACTCCTCAGTGCGCCCTCAGAGAATAGCGCCAGTTACTCCCGTCTGCCTGACCTCCAGCAGTGCTCCGAGCTCACCGAGCCTGCGACCGGTTCAAGGTTACACCGAGCTGTGAGCTTACTGTCGGCTCTGTCTCAGTAGCCGGCTTTCCCGTTCCAATACCCGCAAGCTCTGCGACACTCAGACACCCCCGATCCTTCTGTGACCCTGCGGGACCTGAGGCCACGCTGACCCCACGTTGGCTTTGCTCTGGTTTAGCCTCTGGAGCGATGTCCCTCAGTGGAACAGACTTTTAAGAGTCCTGATTTTGTGCGCTGTTGCTCCGCCGCTTGCCGGGAGCCGGCCCCTCCCCCCAGGGTCTATCTTCCCGTCGCTTTGGATTCACTTCTCCGCCAGTCCTACCCTACTTCTCTGCCATCTTGACTCCTCCTTAGCTTAAACTTGCTTTTCTATAAAGAATTGCTACAGATAATTTTTCAACTATGCCCTCATTACACAATGTAAAAATAACAGGACACACAGAAAAGAAATAAAATATGAAAGAAAAGCAGCAGAGACAAATTAAAATTAAGGAATCAAAAAGGATTCAAGAAAAAAATAAAAATATGTACTGTGAAAACAAGATCAACAGATGTTGACAACATTTACATATATGGGACACTACATCCAAAAATCAGGAAATTTTTTTTCCATACCAAATATACATGGAACATTTGCAAAAGAAAATGACTATATATTGATTTTTTTTTTTTAAAGTCTCCAACATTTCTACCAGTTTTAATAATTCACTATGAGGACTCACAGGGCTCAGCATATAGCTGTTTCCATGACTATGATTTATTAGAGGAAAATAATACTGTTATGAACTAACCTATGCCCCCCTCCCAAATTCATACATTAAAGACTTAAACCCCATTGCGACTATAGTATATGACTGTACCTTTATAAGTAATAATGAGGCGCTTAGAGTGAGTCCTAATCCCTAGTATATTTTTACAAAGAGGAAGTCTGGACACAGAAAGACACAAAGAGCATATGCATAGAGGAAAAACCATATGAACAGGCAGCCAATGGGTGACCATCTGCAATCCAAGAATAGAGTCCTCAGGAGAAGCCAATTCTGTCAACATGTTGATCTTGGATATTTTGAATTCAGAACTATGAGAAAATGAATTTCTACTGCTTGAGCCATCATATATGTGGTATTTTGTTTTGGCAGCTTTAGAAAACAAATACGGATACAAGAAAGTTAGCAAAGGGATAAGGCATATACAATTAAATACCAAGGAAGTCAGGACACATAATTTCCCCAGCACCTAGTTAAGACATGTGTGAAATGTCACTAATTTCATTAGACACACACAGTGGCCAGGTTTTACTGGGCATCTAAGAACCCTCTGGCTATCACATATGAAAGTTCCAGACTCCCAGAAGAAAAGCAGGTGTTCACCATAAACCATATTGTTTGTACAAAGAAGGCAGACACAAGGAACCACTCTTATCAGTCACAAATCCCCCTGAAATCTAAGTTAACAGACCATAGCCCAGGGCCAATTTTGCAAGTAAGATTTTCTGAGGATAGTTTCAGTTCTGCTCTTTCAACTCTTCTACACCACCCACACCTTACTCTCTGCCCAAGGCATATTTACAGCAGAATGGTTATCAAGAAGCTTGCCAAATGGCAGTGTTATCTCAGTCATAACTTTTAAGGGGTCATGGGTTTATTCAGTTAAATTCCATTAACCATAAAAGTCTATCTTAAAAAGCCAAGCTACTTCCTCCTAAAGTTTGTGCATTGACTTTTTTACCTGGCCCATGGAATCAGTTTAGGCACAGAAGAACTCTGGCCAGTAAAGTGGAGTTGACCTGAATGCCTTCCAGAGCTGAGGCAGTGTCAAGATAGTCAGTATACACATGCAAGAAGTACAATGCCAGAGGGCATATTCATCATGCTTATAATAAACAGTTTACCATTTTTAGCCCCCCCCCAGCAGGATGCTTATTAATCAGGCAGTATAAGATAATAGGGCTCCTGATGTGGTCTCCACCATATTACCCTACCATTCTATGTTTAGTCCACTTAATTCAATCAGTTGTTGGTTTCAAAAAGACAACCTGAAGCTGTCAATTCCAAATAGTTTTGCTTGCTCCTGACACCAGTTCATCCTCTCACAAATGTGAATGGAAACTGGAGGTGTTCTGTGTGAAAAGTGCTGAGTCCAACCCCTGCTGTCTCCTAGACAGGTGTGATCATGTGCTCAGCAGTGAGATTGCATCAAAATGCTCAGAGTAGCTTGGAAAATCAACACTGGGGATTTTTCTCTGTTTTCTGGAGGGAAGGGAGGAAGAATAAGTTTCTAGGAACAGTTCTGAAAAACAAAGCTTATTAATCCTTCTCCATTCCCTGCACCTGCCCAGGTACCAGGGTTTTTGCCTTTTCTGAGTTGTTTTATCTAAGTGTGTCTCATGTAGCAATCATGCCTTTACAGTCTTTAGCCTCTACTTCTGCCCATATCACTCATCTAGAAGGATTCTAATCAAGAGGGTCCAAGCACTTTCTCAGAGCAAAACCGAACAAAGCAACACTTTATACAACTTAATCAGAAAGGCACATCATGCTTAGAAATTATGTTGAAGTACTGGATTTCCAAACATTTTTGAAATAGGTTTACACAACCTCCTATCCCTTTTGTTCTAATCATTTACTGAGTGAGCAATGTACAAAAATAATCACCCCTTTCTGAAGATAGCTGTGTTTATTAATAAAATTGCCTTACTGCAGTATGTGCTCCAGGAAAAAGGTACAGGAAGTAGACTCAAGCTCTCAGTTCATTGCTGCAAACTACAATGAATCAGTAAAGCCAAACACAACTGATTAAGAACAGTGAGACATCCCTAGTGGGTCAAGAGTCTCATTTGCAAGAGGTGGTTGGGGGGTTCACAGTCCCCATCATGTGCCCTCCTTCCAACTTGCAGCTATTGGCAGAGTTTAGGAATACAATCAGTTTAAAAAATATAAAGTTGATCAGGAATTCAATTTCAGATAGTTCTAACAGGGCTCTTTTCTGTGGGTGTTTGTATGTGACAGTCAGCATCAGCGATATCTTCATAGTTTCTGGCCCCTACACATGGAGGTCCTAAATCTGCAGCCATCTTGGAATCTGAGTTTTGCTGAGTTTTGCTGCCTTCAGTTCAGCAAAATCCATGCTGAGACCAAAACAGACCATAACAGAAAATACTAGGTTTCAGCTTGGAGTCAGGTCCAGGAAATTAGTATCTGAATTCAGATTTTTTTAAAAAGCTTTTCTTTAGTGGAAGCAAAGGCAAGATTCTACACAGCCAGACAGCTCTGTTCCAAGTCCAGGAGACATGCAAGGATTTCCAGAGCCCTTTATGTCTTGTCGGTGTTAGAGTCCAAATTGATCCACTCAAAAATATGCACATTAAGTTAGAAAATTATCTGCCTCTAAGGGTCAGATATCTGATTTCATAAGAGCTCATTAGTTACTAGGAACTGTTTTTACAACATCAAAAATGTATATCCATTTGGAGATTGATTCTCTGTTCATGTGTCTCTCTTTATTCAGAAGCTCTAATAATAGGCAAAAATCAGAGCCAAAAACATCAGTTATAAAGACATGTTTTGTTTTAAATGCTTAAAGAATTTAAATTGCAACCAACCCACCAGTGACAAAAAGCAAGGAATCTGTGTCCCACTAGCACCTCACTTTGTAGCTTCCCCTGATTGTGATGATCTCTTTAGAATTCATGAAATTATAAGCATTCACAATTTTTATTATATATGCAGATGCAATAACTGCAAAATACAAAGCCAGTTAAAAACTCCTTTTTAGGCTGTTGCAAATCTATTTAAACTTCTATCAGTAAATTCCATATTCACAGGTTTAAGATTACAGTTGCTGGGGGAATGTGAAAAGGCCAGGGCCCTTTTGCAGTGCAAGCATTTAGGCTGAAGAAATGGCAAGATGTCCCTTTTATCCCCATTTTGGCTCACCTAAAGCTTTGCTCTGGCTCTTGGAATTGACTTAATCTTTTTTATCCCACTTGGAGGAGAGAAAAAAACAAATTTTAAAATGTCCAGCTCAACCAGTGCTCACATTTAGGGATGTTTCTCCTTCTAAAGGGAGAAAAGACAAAACAATCCAACACATCACCCAGGTTGCAGTTTTTTTAATCCTCCACTTTAGACAGAATAACCATACACTGCTAGAGAATACAGCAAGCCAACTCTTTTAAAGGGGATATATCATCTTCAAATCCATAAGCAATTTTTACCTCTCACAATAGACAACAGTTCAGCTGCTATTTTGTAACATGGATGGCTTATAGACAACGAGGAAGTTAGGGCTCATCATTCTCTGCTCTCAATCGTTCCTTTTCAAACAAGATTTTCACCGTATTTCACTGTGTCAGGGTTAGGCCGGCATCCCACTTCTGACACCAACTATGTCAGGGAAGACTCAGAGGAATCAACACATAATCTTATCCAGGCCTATGATATATTACAACAAAAGAGTACCAAGAAAAATCAACGAGGGGAGAAGTTGATGGGGTGAAGTCTGGAAGAAACCAGGTTCAAGTTCTTCTGAGAGCTCTCCCAGTAGAGTCACACAGGACACACTTAATTCCTCCAACAATGAGTTGTGACAGGCATTTGAAATGTTGAAAGGAGGGAAGCTCATTAGAGACTGAGTGCTCAGAGTTTTACTGAGGGTTGGTTATGCAACATATTTTGTCTCTCACATACCAAAACTTCAGATACCCAGAAGGAAATCAGGCATTAAGCATAAACAACATTATCTGTAAAAACATTTTAGTCACAGTGAGTAGCTCTTCTCAGTTTTGAAAATGATGGGAATCCTCCCAATATCTAAACTCTCATATATTAGCCCAGGGTCACCCTTCAAAAAGGTCTTTCTATACTAATTTCAGACTCACTATGTCAATGATTTTCTGCACATAGACCCATTTAGTAAGCCTCAGTAAACGCCAAAGGTTAAATACAACAATGTTCTCTTATCACAATTCAATTAAACTAGAGATAACAAAATATTACAAGTTAATCTCTATATATTTGAACAATATGTATATGTACGTGTGGGGGGGCAAAGTAAAAAAAAATCACAATGAAAATAAAATATTTTAACTTCATTAAGAATCAAGAATAGAAGTTTGAAATCACTGTATTATGTCAGTATAGTCGTATTAGGATGGCAAAAGACAAAAGACTAAAACTACCAAGATTCAGTGAGAATGTGGAGAATATATCCCTTAATCACTTTCTTGTGAGTGTTAGTTGGTACAATAAAACTGTCAATAACCTTTGCAATGACTGGGATTCATGAAGTTGTAGATAAATGTGGAATTGTGATGGGGAAATTGGATGCTGTCAATGTTCTCTTTATGAGCAACATGCAGAGATTAAATAGATAATGGCTTTTGCTTTTTTGGGGGGGCAGTATATTTTAGTTTTGTACATTTTTATGAAAATGTGTACTAATTTCACATTAGACAACAGTTTAAGAGAAAAACAGAAATATTTTTTCAGAGAATGAAAATAAATTATTTCAGAACATCATATATTTTTGTCCTAGAAGCCACCTTGTCAAGTGTCTCAGAATGGATCTTTGTGATATATTGTACAAGAAAGCTTATGGTATGTCAGTTCTTCCTAATGTAATTACATGTCTCTGTGATGTCACTGAAGCTAATAGTACTGGATTAACATAAAATTAATATTCAGACATTGTCCATAATCTAAGTTTGCCACGCTTTTAAGCTATTAAATTATTCCTAATCCTGGTACCCATAAACTAACTACATTTTCAATTTTCAAGATATCCAAGTTAGGTCTCATATATTTCTTCATTTATTTACCCATTTACTCACAAAACAAGTATCTTTGAACATATGGACATTATGAAGACTTCATATTATGTTGGGAGGGATCTGGAACCTCTTGAAAAACACCATAATGCCATTAAAAGTTTTAAACTATAAACCTGCACACATATGTGCATGCATACATACTTATATGTATATATGAATCTGTATCTATCTAACATACAGGCATACACTTATGTAAATATATAATTACATATCAATTTTTATAAGACAAACTGAAAATAAAAATGAGGTCAACATATCTCTAGATAGGAAATAAAATGTAAATAAAGGCACAGAAGTGAGTGGGGGTTAAAGTGATTTTAAAAATAAAACAAAATGGGAACCCTGGATTAGAAGTCTTGGTATTCATTCCCTATGTAATTTTAGAGGAGACAGTCTTGTGTGCTGGGATCCTGGGCACAGACTGGATTTCTCAGCTCATGTATTAAGAGAAAAAACAATGATACACTGCTGTTAGGGCTCTAATCATGATGAAGCTGAAGCTTACAATGATAGAAGTAACAGGAAGAACCATGGATCTTAACCTAGATGTGTCATTTATTAACTTGGGAATTCATTTATTTTCCTTTGAGAAAACAGTCCTTAAATGACAATATTAAACCTTCTCGTGAAGAGGATCTTCACTACACTAGTTGAAGGCATCTGTAAAACCAGTAGGTATAGAAGGATACATTTGCAAAAATGAGAAGGAATTACCTATAGAAAGGGAAAGTCGACATTATAGATGGTGGCAATAATAATGAACAGGACAGAACAACATAAACAAACAAACAAACAAAAAAATAGGATTTTAAGAGGCCAGTGTTCTATTTGGCTAAGACAGACTGAACACAAGGTAGAGTGACTAACAATGAATGTAGAGGTGTAGGCAGTGCTGCTAAGTCACATATACTTTTGATTGTCATTTCAAAGCATTTGAATTTTATATAAACCATAATGGAAAATTATTGGAAGACTCTAAGTAGTCCAGCATCTTAATATGATTTGTTTTTTTAAAGATTTTATTTATTTGTCAGAGAGAGAGAGAACTGGAGAATGCACAAGTAGGGGGAGTGGAAGGGATGGGGAGAAGCAGGCTTCCTACTGAGCAAGGGGCCCAATGCAAGACTTGATCCCAGGACCCTGGGCTAATGACCAGGTAGACACTTAACCAACGGAGCCACCGCAGTATCCAGAGAACCTTTCCTTTACTGAGCCTGTCATAATACATTTGGGCTGCTATTACAAAATTACCAGAGACTGATGGCTTATAAATAATGGAAATTTATTTCTCATAGTTTGGAAGGCCAGAAGTCCAAGATTATGATGCCAGCATGATCAGCTTCTGGTGAAGGTCCTCTTTTGGGTTGAAGACTGCTGACCTCTTTTTGGAGTAAAATGGGCTAAGGAGCTCTGTGGAGTCTCTTTCATAAAACACTAATCCCACTCAGGAGGGCTCCACCCTCATGACCTCACCACCCACCAAAAGGTCTCATCTTCTAACACCATCACAAGAGACATTAGGATTTCAACACACAAATTTCAAGAAAACACAAATACTCAGAAACTCATTCAAAGCTGGAAGTCTTTGGGGTTATTTGATATCTAATGTGTAGTAACATAACTTGGTATATAGTATACCCCTCTGAAGAGTTCCACCAGACACCAGGTTTCTTAGTTGTGAAACTTCCAGCTGCAGTAACTTATCATTCGCCTTGGAAGGGATAACTCAACATGCCCCAAACCATAGGAGAGACAGATGTCTGAATTCTTATAGGATTTATTTCCCACCCTTTTCCATGTACGCACTGGACCAAAATGTCTAGCAGTGACCATTTTCATTAGTTCCATTCAGCATCATGTCCCCATCATAATAGAGCAGGGTGATATAGTATATTATGAGTTGGTGATTGAGGCATTTTGACATGAGGTAAGATAACTAGGATACATTGTAGACCTGTTAGCTGAAAGCAAACTGCTTTTTGTTGTCTTCATTAATTATTTGAGAGAAAACAGCATTTTCCAGACCCATAGCTACTTACTAGACAATAGGGAATGTGGAAAATTTTTTCCAAAGGTAGTGCTAAAATTTTTTTTTAAGATTTTATTTATTTTATTTGACAGACAGAGATTACAAGTAGACATAGAGGCAGGCAGAGAGAGAGAGGAGGCAGCAGGCTCCCTCCTGAGCAGAGAGCCCGATGCAGGGCTCAATCCCAGGAACCTGGGATCATGACCTGAGCTGAAGGCAGAGGCTTTAACCCACTGAACCACCCAGGTGCCCCGGTAGTGCTAAAATTTTATGGAGGGCACGTATTGCATGGAGCACTGGGTGTGGTGCATAAACAAAGAATTCTGGAACACAGAAAAGAAATTTAAAAATAAATAAAAATTTTAAAAAAATTTATTATACTAATGAATTCAGTAAAAATTCAAACAGAACAGAGATAATTTTTTTCATTGTCTAATGCTTCAGCTGGGAAATCTTGAATAAATAAGGATGACTCACTGTTTGGAGGGGGCCTCTCCACCATGTCTGATGCCTGGGCCAGGATGACGAGAAGGTTGGGTTTAGCTTTAACTGAGTACCTGACTGCATGTGATTTGGGTTTCCTCACAGCATAAGGGACTCCAAATAATCAGAATTTTAACATGGTGACTGAGTACTCTAAGAGCAACATTTGTGTGTGAGGAAGGCAAATGCCACAATAGCTCATTTGATGACTCTTAGATATCACAGCCCCACATCTGCTTCATTCTATTTCTAAAAACAAGCCATGCATTGTATTAGTTATCTATTGATGTTTAACAAATTAATTCAAAGTTTAGTGGCTTTAATAAAAAGGCTTATTGTCTTAGTTTCTGTGTATCAAGAATCTGGAGAACTCTGCCTTGAGATTTTTCACACATCTGTAATCAAAATATCAACCAGTGCTGCTGTCTCATCCAAAGACTTGAGTAAGGGAGGATTTACTTCCAACATCACTTATGTGATTGATAGCAGGATTCATTTCCTTACAGCTGTTGACCTGAGGATCTCAGTTCCTCCTTGGCTGGTGGCCAGAAACCTCCCTCCATTGGTTGCCATATGGCCTCTCTATTGGGCAATACACCATGACAGCTGGTATCCATTAGAATAAGGAAGAGAGAAAGCAAGACAGAATGAGGAGAGTAAAAGACATGTTTATGTGAGCCAATCTCAGAAGGGATGTGCCAACATTTTTGCCATATTGTATTCATTAGAAGAAAGTCATTAAATCAGCTCAAAATGAAAGGGAGGGGATTCTACAGGGTGTGACTACCATAGCAGGAGTTGGGGAACTTTATTGGGAGGACATTTTAGAGGATGCCTTCTACAATCTATACTCTGACCCTGAATAATTTATATACCTTCCACATTTAATATATATTTATGTTTTCTCAAGTTCCCCAAAAGTTATGTTATCTTAAATCCACCTTAAAATGCAGAATTTCACTATATAACATGTCTTGAGGTATGGTGAAGCTCCTCAGATATAGTGCCATAAGTGTCAGGACCTTAAGTACAATTCTTCTCATGTTGACTTATAAAGCTAGAGACTAATTTTCTGTCACTCATACAGTAGTGGGACAGGCATAATATAACCTCTATGGACATTCCTATTAAAAAAAAATGTGGAGATAAGAAGCAAAAAGTAGTCACCTATGGAAATTCTGAAATTCAGCCAAGTCAAATGTTGGCAATTCTTTGATTAGGTCTCAAGGCCCGAGAGTAATCATCCATGGCTCTCTTGTTCTTCATCAGGGCTTTCTGTTGTGCCTTTTTATTCATTCCTCATTTTTCATGACAGCACATGTTTGCACGTAAGTAATATTCTCAGCCTGCTTTTTGCCTGTAGGATTTTAAAGATCAAATAAAGCTTGTCATTTTGTCCCATCTTTGTCCCATGCCACCATGATATTATTTTGCTGATATACTTCACTCAAAAACTTCCTGTGGACACCACTAGAGTTTACTCCATGGTACAGAAGTTAAAGAACACAAGTTTCTTTGACATAAAACTTTCTCCACTTTTGGTTCCTGTAGAGACAGCTGAGAGACAATTCCATTAAACTTCTCTATTAGTCAGTTAGGGGTGCCATTAAAAATATCACAGACTAGGGGTTTAAACAATGTAAATTTATTTTCCCTTAGTTTTGGAAGCTGGAAGTCCAGGATCAAGGTGTTGACAGAAAGTTTGGTTTTTCCTGAAGTCTCTCTTCTTGGTTGCAGATGGCCATCTTGTCCTATGTCTTCATGTGGTATTTTCTCTGTGCACATGTGTCCCCATATGTCCTACTCTCTTCTTGAAAGGACACCAGTTAGAATGGATCAGGACCCATTCTAAAGGCCTCATTTAAACTCGGTCACCTCTTTAAAGGTGCTGTCTCCAAATGCAGCCAAAACCTGATAAATAGGAGGTTAGAACTTCAAGGTATGCCTTTTGAAGGGGACCCAATTCAGCTCATAACAGCTTTCTATAGACAAACTAATGTTGTTTGGAAGGACTTATGAGGTATACCCCACTCTTACACTTTTTCAAGGGCATTTATGTGACTAAATCTTACTGTGAAGTATCACCTTTGATATGTTTGAGGTTTAGGCAGTTTTCTCCAGTCAAGCCTTTTGCTTCATCTTTAGGGGTTTTTTTGGTTTGTTTGTTTGTTTGTTTCTTGGCTGTGACCTGATTTTGAACTTTGCTTAACAGTTATTTCTTAATTTTAGCATCTTCTGTCATCTAGAAAGGCGGAGAATTTTCTAAGCCATCAAGTTCTGGATCCTTTTTATTTAACTATTCTTCTCTAAATTTATGTCTCTCCTGTCTCATTTTACTATAAGCAGTGAGAAAAAGCTAGGCAGAATCTTCAACATTTTGCTATGAAATTCATTTTTCGGTGCTCTCTACAATGACTTCAGATGAGACTATTGCTAACCTTTCAGCCACAAAGTTATGAGGATCATCCTTCCATCAGTTTCTAATAATCTGCTCAACACTTCCTTTTGAGCCTTAACTGGTTGTATCATCAAAGTCTGTTAATAATTATTCATTTCAATAGAGACCTTCTCTAACATGCTCCTCAGAATCCTTGTAGGATTCTGCCACCTGGGCAATTCTAAAGACATTCTCTCCGCTTGAAAATCATTTTAGCCTAACTGGCTGAAGTGGTAAGGAAGCATCATCAGGGCAGGCAGAGCAGCCAGAAGTTTACAGGTTGCATTCTGAAAGCAAGAGAACCACAGAAGGAGCTAGAGCCCTGAATCTGGATATAATGTCTGCCTCTGTCCCTGGATGACTCCTAACTGTATGTTCATGAAGGAGATTTCTGGTAGCCTAGTGAAAAAGCAAGCAAAAATAGCAAGAAGACTATCTTTTCAAGGAAGTATTGCAGTGGGTGAGATTTGTGCTCATTTTTCACTATGTGGTTCCCTTTTTTTTTTTTTTTTTTAAAGATTTTATTTACTTGAGAGAGAGCGAGCACAGGAGGAGAGTAAGAGGGAGAAGCAGACTCCTGGCCAAGCAGGGAGCCTGATGCAGGGCTTGATCCCAGGACTTTGGGATCACAACCTGAGTGGAAGGCAGATGCTTAATGACTGAGCCACCCAGGTACCCCATCATGTGATTCCTTAATTTCTGAACAACTCAGGCAACAGAAAACTCTAGTGTTATCAGCTTAAAGTATTAAAGATCAGAGCTTGGAGCTGCCAGGACCAATGAAAATTTAAAAGGAGATACTTGGAAATAAGGGAGCCACAAAGAAGACAAGTTCTCAAGAGTGAATATAAACTGCCCAAATCCTTGACTAACCACTGAACTATATAGGTTCAGGAGAGATCCGTAGTGGGGCAAGAAGGGGTATGGGATGGGAAAGGGCAAGAAGCGGTAGGTAGAAATTCAAAGATCTGAGCAGGGTTATTAGCTATTTAAAAAAAAAAAAGGAAGGAAAAAATGAGTTTGCTATTTGAGTGCAGGTAAGTTAAATTACTGCCAGAAGAAAATTCCTCACAACACAATTAAATCCAGAATAGCTATATTATATATTATCCACAAAGTATCATTTTCAACCAAGAATTATAATATATGTCAAAAAGTTGAGAGAAAAATTTGCTGCTTGGAGGATGACAGTCTAGAGATGGATTGATACAAAGGGTAATGAGGAAGCTTTTAGAAGGTGGTTGAATTGGTGACTATTGTGATCATGGTGGTAGTTATGTGGGTGTAAGAATTCATTAGAACTTTCAAAATCTATACTTAAAATGAGTGCATTTTAGTGCACAGAAGCTATACTTAAATGAAATTGATAAAGGCAAACAAAAAAAAATTAAAAAGCAGAAACTTTTCCCCAAGTTCTACAGATAAGCAAATGGGGGCCACTGAAGAAGTAGGAGAGGGAAGGGGTACAGACAAAGGTGAACTTTGTTAAAATTCCTTAACATATACATCTTGGCACTTCATTTGTTTTAGTTTTTTAGTTTTGTTTGTTTTAGTTGACGGCGTATTATGCCTCCATCAGAAGGGACGATTACCCAACTTTTGTAGCAATATGGACGGGACTGGAAGAGATTATGCTGAGTGAAATAAGTCAAGCAGAGAGAGTCAACTATCATATGGTTTCACTTATTTGTGGAGCATAACAAGTAGCATGGAGGCTACTTTTAGAAGGTGGTTGAGGAGAAGGGAGTTGGGGGAAATTGGAAGGGGAGGTGAACCACAAGAGACTATGGACTCTGAAAAACAATCTGAGGGTTTTGAAGGGGCAGGGGGTGGGGGGTCGGGGTACCAGGTGGTGGGTATTATAGAGGGCATGGATTGCATGGAGCACTGGGTGTGGTACAAAAACAATGAACACTGTTATGCTGAAAATAAATTAAAAAAAAAAAGAGAGAGAGAGAAGGTTCAGCCCAAATGGGCCCCAAAGTAAGATTTATGAAGTATACAAACAAAAACAGACAAACAAAAAGACTGATAAAATTATATGACAAGAGAAAAAAGTATATATATATATGTAAATAAAGGAAGAACCTTATTAAAAAGAACCCCAAGTGTAAGATTTATATACAATCAGGACAAACACAAAAACACAGAAACACTGGTGGAAGTAAAAGATGGGAGAGTCGTTATAAATTCTCAGTGTGGGTGAGGAAGGTTGTTTTGATTCTTCCTGGATGTATCTTGATATCTTTGTTAAAGGACTCAACTTTCCTAAGATAAAGCGGGATTAAAAATTGGTTGACCTATAGGGGTAGTATTGATTGGGGAATGGGGATTACTTTGAAGTTTAACTCTATATGAATATTAGAAAATGAAAATAAAAAAGGAATAAACTAGACTAAACTATAATTTAAAAAAAGAAATTTAAAAAATAGAAATGCAAAAAAACACAGGTGTATGTATCAAAAAGTTCAGATTAGAAGGTTATTATGGAATTTGATGTACTGGACATCTCACTGTGATGGTAAATAGGTTAAAAAATTATCTATATAAAAAAATGAGCCAGAATAGTGGGAACAAATTAAAAATAAAAGTTGTCCTATGAAGTAGTGGCGGTTGTTCTCTTGTAGTTTCTTTTTTTTTTTTTTTTCTTTCCTGGTTGGTTTTCTGGGGGAGGGGCCTGCTACGTGGGTTTTCAGTCAATGATGTTCCCCGAGTTAAGTCCTCCCTCCCCCTCAAGGGGGTGGGCGCTGAGGAAACCATTTTTTTCAGGCTTTTTATGTTTGTTCACTTTTTTTTTTTTCTCGCCTTGACTGCTTTTGATGGTTTTTGTAGGTTTAGAGGAAAGCAAACTGCACCCTGACCTCCCTCTCAGAGAGAAGCCTCAGTTTGATCTCCTGTGGGTGCTGCAGAGCCCATATAAATTCCCCCTTGGCCACTGGCAGAGCAGGCTCTGAGTCACGGTCCCTGGGGACACATGGTCTTCTGCTTGTACCCATAACCACGGCAGCGGCGGCTGTCTGGGAAGCTCCAGACCGCCAGAGAGGTTCCAAGCAGCAATCGCACACTGAGATTTTCCTGCTGGCCCGGGCTGGGAGTGCCTGGTGTTTCTGGGTCTAAGAGCACCAGGCTTGCGCACACCTCTCTCAGGGGAGGCTGTGGGTCACGTGGGCGTCTCAGGCTCTGAAACAATGGTACGGGTCTGAGAGCGCCAGTGGGCCTTCGTGCACCTCTCTCAGGGGAGGGTGAGGGCATGCGTGTCTCAGGCTCTGTAGCAGGGCTTGGTGTTCTCCCATCTGGCAAGGCTCCCAGCCCCTCACAGGAGCTGGACTCCATGTGTTCTCGGGCACGCTAGAGGCTCAGGAACCAAGACCTGGTTTCTCCGCCGCACTCTCTCTGGCTCAGCACCAGGGGGCACTGTCCTGGGACCTGGGACTTAAGCCCCTGTCCCTAGCTGCCCAGATTCCCACAATTCCCCCCCCTCCCCCCGTGATCCTTTGCTCTTTTTGAGTGCTTTTAACCAGTCTCCAAGTTAATGCTGATCCCCAGATGCAGGGCACTCTCATATTAGGGGTATTACTTTCCAACCGGTCGTCTCTGGTGGCTCCCTCCCCCTTTTGTTTATCTTCCGATATCATTCCGATGTTCCCACTCTGCTTTACCTGCCCACTGGCATCTTCTGCCCCTGTAGAGATCCAGACATGTATAATTCTGATCTCAGGCTGATTTCATGGGTGATCGGAGTTCTTTGGTAGGTAATCAGCTTGCTTTAGGGTACAGGTTGAAAAGGCGTCTCCTCCTACTTCCCCACCATCTTGTCTCCCCCAACATTTCTTTTTCTATTCATTCACTGATGGACACTTAGGTTGTTTCCATATCTTTGCTATTGTAAATTATGCTGCATGAACATGGGGGTGCATATGTCTTTCTTAAATTAGTGTTTTTGTTTTCTTCAGATAAATACCCAGAAGTAGAATTTTGGATCATAGTGTAGTTTTTATTTTTTGAGGAGCCTCCATACTATTTACCATGGTGGCTAGACCAATTTACATTCCCATCACAGTGCACAAAGGTTCCTTTTTCTGCACATCCTCACCAATAGTTGTTATTACTTATCTTTTTGATAATAGCCATTCTAGCTGGTGTGAGGTAACAGCTCATTGTGATTTTTATTTGGATCCAAAAAATTATAGATTAATACCAATGTCAAAGAGGTTATTGTGTATATTTTTTTCTGAGAGTTTTATAGTTTCAGGTATTACATTCAAGTCTTTAAACCATTATGAATCAATGTTTGTGTGTAGTATAAGATAATAATCTGGTTTTCATTCTTTTGCATGTGGCTGTCCAGTTTTCCCAACACCATTTATTGAAAAGACTATCCTTTCCTCATTGTGTATTCTTGCCTTCTTTGTCATAAATTGACCACATATAAGGAGGCATATTTCTGGGGTCTCTATTCTGTTCCATTGACCTAGGTGGCTGTTTTTATGCCAATATCATACTGTTTTGATTACTATGGTTTTGTAGTATTCTTTGAAAGCAGCCAGTGAGATTCCTCCAGTATCTTCTTTCTCAAGAGTGCTTTGGCTATTTGGAGTCTTTTATGGTTCCACACAAATTTTAGAATTGTTTTTTTTGTTTCTGGGAAAAAAATGCCATTGGAATTTTGATAAGGATTGCACTGAATATGCAGATTACTCTGGGTAGTACAGACATTTTGACAGTAGTAATCCTTCCAATCATTGGGGACAGATATCTTTTCATTTATTCATGTTTTTTTTTTTCAATTTCTTTCATTAATGTCTTATAGTTTTCACTGTATTGGCTTTTAACTTTTTGGTTAAATTTGTTCTTAGATATTTTATTTTTGATGAAATTGTAAATAGGATTGCATTCTTATTTCCGCTTTCTGATAGTTTGTTACAGTTCTGATATAGTTTTGATAATTCTCTTTCTGATAGTTTTGGGTATATGCTTATTGATTGATTGATTATGACCTTATTAGAACTTTCATTTTGTCACTGTGATGGAAAAAACAAAGTTAAGAAAATGTTTCAAAGTCGGGAGACATGAACATTTTAGTTTTTAACATATATTTGGTTGGTTCCTAAAATGTCAATGCCAGTGTGAAACTCTCTGTTGAGTATATGTGTGTCACAACATATTATATTTATGTCTTGTGATTAGAGAAGGTCAAAGTCTATGGCAACTGCATGCTAATAACTCCTGAACCTCACTTCACTCAGAATGATTGTTCTCGTCCTAAGCAGCAAGGCATCGCACAGACCTGACTAGTGAGACTTATCTGGATGCAAATATTTCTCAACACACTGCTTTCTAGGGTTGATTTAACTGATTGCCATATGTGGGTGATTAATTCATAAATTTTTAAAAAGATTTTATTATTCATTTGATAGAAACAGAGAGAGCACACAAGCAGGGGGAGAGGCAGAGGGAGAGAGAGAGAGGGAGAAGCACACTCTCCACTGAGCCAGCCTGGGAGCCTGATGTGAGGCTTGATCCCAGGATCTGGAGATCATGACCTGAGCTGAAGGCAGATGCTTAACCATCTGAGCCACCCAGACACTCCTAATTCATAAATTTTTAAATAAATATATGCTCACTTTCTCCCAGTCACTGTGCCAAGTATTTGGATAAAAGCTTTTTTCATGAAACTTGTGATTTATTGTTGTTATTTTAGCTTCTCACATGGTATTCCTTCTACTGGGAATATACTCCTTCTAACTTTCCTCTAACTTATTCTATCTTCTACACTCAACACTCAGCTCAAGTGTCCCTTTATCACTGGAGCATTTCTGATCCTTTGGTCCAAATTATGTTTCCTCTTTTATCCTCTTCTCTGTCCCTCCTGTAATTATGTTAACATGTATGTCATTAATTGTTTTCCTTCACAAGACAGAGAACTAGATTATATATCATCTGGTACAAAAGGATAATTGGTAAATTGAATTTTTGCTCTGAATTAATTAAAAGGTATTTATATGTAAGTGAGAGTATGAAATACAATAGACAGAGAAAATATTTTGACAGAATTCTTGGCACCATTTTGTCCATGATTGAAAGTTTCTATGGCGTATATGGCAAAAAATCATGTGCAATTTAGATAATTTTTTTTCTGGGAATGTGGAAATAAGGTCCATATTTTTGTTTAGTATATTTAGTCTATGAGACTTTTCACTGAGTCAACCAATCATTACATAATTAAGATAAATCAAGGTCACTGTAAAATATTTTATTTATAATAAATTATAAAGCAGATGAGTTATGATCATTTGTATAAATATGCTAACCAACCCATATGAAAGTTCTTGTTCCTGTGACGAAGATCACTTTAACTTTCTGTACTTTCAAAAAATAGACCATAATAAAAGTATCATGAGTTTCTATGTAGAACTGAAAAGAACTACATAGAACTAAAAATCACCCTGCTGACAACCAACCACAGTATTCCCCCCAAGTAAGACAAGGCAACTCTAAGACCACAAAAATGACTAATTCCCTTTTCTCCTTACTAACATCTTTTCTAAGAGACTTATCCTTATTTGCCATTGCCAGTTCTAATACTGCTTAAAACTCCCATATCCTTCTTAAAAATATTAAAATATCCAACTTTTTTGTACCAGTTTTTTGTACAAAATTATTTTGTACCAATTGTATTATTGTACCAATAATTTTGTATGTTTTGTACCAATTTTTTAAAGACATTCAATCCAGAATAAGCGCTAACTTCCTAATCCCTTCTCAAAATCACTCACCAATGCTAAAGCCTGGTAAGTTTTTGTTCGCAGCTGTCCTTTACTGAGATGTCCTTGCGCTTCCCCTCATTTTCTCTGCCTGAGTACAGCAAACTAAACGCATGTCAGTTTTATTTTAACTGCAACTGGTTTTTGTTTGTTTGTTTTTGTGGTGGTCTTTAGGGTATGCGCCTCAAAAGAACTAGCCATAAAATACACATTTCACAAATGATGTTTCAGTTTAGAGAATTGCCAAGGGCTTTGACAGTGATGTCAAGAGTGCTTGGACCTAGCATGCTATCTAGTTACTTAGGTTCCAGGTTTGTTCCTTCCTCTTCAAAGTTCTGGAAACTCAGTTTTGTCATTCTGTGCTGAGAACTGGGGTGTTGATGTCCATAATAGGACTGAAGTTTTACAGTTCCACCCATCACTTGGGTAAAAGAAACAGGTTAAGCTTCTCTGTATTGCTCCTTGGCTCAATTTCACCCACTTGCTATGCAGCCAGTATGAATTAATGAGGAAAAATAAAATAAAGAAGTGGCCTTTTTTTTCAGGCAATATATTAAAGACATTGTTGTCTTGTGCGGCTATGAATGTTGGTACTCCCACTACTCCTTACTGTGGTTCTTGTCACTTTGTGAGGTTCAATATGCACAGAAACATCACAGAAATGCTATCTCCTGAGGTATCTTGGGAATTAGATGCTCCTCAGTTTCTAGACTCCATAGGTTAGCAGGGAGATATTCAAGAGTATAAATCCCATCTGTTAATTGGGAATGAGATGAGCATCTAGGAGGCTATTTAATAGATGAGGAAATGCAGGCTGACAAGCTGCGGTCCTAATCCAGAGCAGCTCTATCTCCATATCCCATTGCTTAACTGGAGAGCCCTCTACCCTCCCCAAATTCACTAGAGGCATTCTAACAGCATAAACAAACAAGAAAGACCTATTCCTGCAGGAGTAGTGATTATGTTAATAGGAACCATCATGCCTAATTACCTCATTACATTGTCCTACCCTCCTTTCAAGTCTTGGCTTCAGGAATGGGAGATGGTTAAGTCCAGAAACAGCAATTGAAGTTGATTTCCCCACCTGATATGAAAAGATTTCTTTTACTAAAATGGATCTGCCTTGTGATATTTGAATTGATACACGGCAATACCCTTCTGTTCTTATTTATTATTGCCAAACAACACTAACACTTTCCTTTTAACTGTGTCATTTTTGCCAAAAGTGGAAATAAAATACAAACATCAAACTGGGGATAAAACCTTAGGGACTGACAAGAGTTTTTACATTCTCTAAGACAGATGCAGTTGTCTGGTATCTATTCATATTTGGGGATTGTTATGGAAAACAAATATTTAAACGAATATTTCAAAACAGGAAGGCATGCTTCAGTTTGCTCCTTTGGACTCTTTCCTTCTTTTGGGTTTACAAATGTGTTAGTTATTGACTTTGCAAGTTCAACTTGTCCTATACCAAGTGCCACCGGGGGAATTATTAGCTGCTCAGTGAAGCCTTGCAGCTCAGTATTTTGTGTCATCCTGAGAATGTTCAATTGTAACTTAAAAATAAATGTGATATAACCTTTTTGGAGAACAGTGTGTCAAAAATAGGCAAAATACTTTCTTGAAAAATTGTGGCATTCAATATCTGCTTATTGCTGCAATCACAATCAGAATTTTCCCTGAAAATCCATTGCAGGCAATAAATGCACCTGGTGGTGTCATGAATGAGCTCTCACAGCTTTACATGATGCTCTGAGTGTTTCTCATGCTATGTCACCTAGGAGACATAAAAGGCAAATTACTGTATGTGTGTGTTCTGGTGTGTGTGTGTGTGTGTGTGTGTGTGTGTGTGTGTGTGTGTGTTTATCAGAGGATTATTTTGGGACATTCGATGCACTTCCACAAGCTAGCATTTTCCCATATAGGAAAGCTACATAGGACCAACTGGTAAAAGCTGTGGAAGTTAAATAACCATTAAATAATTATTACATAACTAATATAATGCCACTGAAAAAGTCTTTCTTTGCCTTCCTACTTTCTTCATTTAAATTCCATTTCACTAGGTTTTAGAGGCTACCTGAGTAATCACAGGAAAATTTGGTGATTTGGCCATGTATCTTATTCATCTTTCAGTCACATCTAGTTCACAGATAATCAATAACTCAACTATGAGTACACTAAACCAATAAGATTGTTATAAAGACGTAAGTATGATCTAGAGCTAGCAATAATTCTTTTGCATTGTTCACTCTGGAATATTTGATTTAACTCAATCAACCAAGCACTAATGAGAAGAAAAAAGTAATTTTTTTCATAAAACACTTCTACTCGGGGTGCCTGGGTGGCTCAGTGGGTTAAAGCCTCTGCCTTTCACGCAGGTCATATGATCCCAGGGTCCTGGGATCGAGTCCTGCATAAGGGGGGGGGTCTCTGCTCAGCAGGGAGCCTGCTTCCTCCTCTCTCTCTGCCTGCTTCTCTGCCTACTTGTGATCTCCATCTCTCAAATCATAAAAAAGAACCCACACTTCTCCTCATGTATGAATGCTCAGAAACCTGAAAGTAAGGAAAACTCTGTAAAGAAATTCAGTCAAACTCCGTCCTTCTCCACCAGCGGCCACTCAGCACAGGGGACTGCTGGATGGTTATATTGCCTCAGAATGTAGCACCTTACCCATCATGCCATTATGAATATGGATATGAACATTTAATGTTTGCATATTTAACAAATCTGTTGATAAAATCACTAGAACCAACTAATAGGCTTAGCAATATTTCATAGAAAACAGAACTTAGTGCAGTTGGTCACCTAGTAAAGTGTTATTTTTTTCATTAATAATTAGGATGTGAGCAGAACTATCCACTCAAAGGTTGTCTAGCTTCTCAAAACTTGCTTCTAATTTCCACTAACTTCTCTGATGATGTGTATAGCTATATAACTCTATAGTCGAGTAACTGAGATAATGTGTTGAACTTGATCTTTATTAAGGCCACTTCAACTGGGTAACTGGTATCTCCCCACATTAGGACCTAAGCTCTTTTTGAGGATTCTTTAATGTTCTGTTTGGCCAAAAGTGATCATTCATCCAATCCATATGAGAAGGTTGCATATCTTGTCTTATTTTGAGAATAAGCACCAGGAAGACTTACAGCAGATACCAACTGAATCCCAGTAGCTCTAGTGTTGTGTTTTAATAATGTCACAAACAAGGTGTCTAGGTGGCTAAGTCAGGTAGGCATCTGACTCTTGATCTCAGCTCAGGTCTTGATCTCAGGGTTGTAAGTTCAAGCTGCACACTGGGCTCCATGCTGGGCATGAAAAAAATTAAAAAAAATTATTATGTCACTTTATGTATATTACATTTTATTATATTATAATGTTATTTAAAAAAATAATGTCACAAACAGTTCCACAAACCAGGGCTTGAATGTAACCCATATAAAATGCAGCCCTTGCAATGTACCTCCCTCTAACTCCCATTCCTATACATTCATTTGCCAGTTGTTTTCTCAATAAAGATAGCCTTCTCATTGATAAAGTCATAAAGTTAAAAATCTGACCTGTTTCCTCCATTTTCATTACTCTTAGAGCCAATCAATAAGGCCCACAATTTAAAAATATTTTTAATTTTAAAATATTTTTAAAATATATTCTAAAATATTTTCAAGTAAGTCCATCCTTCCTATCTGACATTCTAAAACACTCTTGTCCCAGCCACTATCTTCATGTATTCCCACTGTAGAAATCACTTCCTTATCTGGTCCCTCTGCTGTGATTATTAACATCCTTCTAGCTCATTTTGTAGACAGCAGCTGAAATGATATACTTTTGATAGAAATCATTATCATATTGAAACTGCACTTGAAACCCTTTAATAGTTTTCTGCTTTACCTAAAAGACAGATATTTTAATGCTGCCTGGGAGGCATTTACACTATGATGCTTGGTCTACAGAAAATTCTCAAATATTTTTTCAATGAATGAAAATATTTTGTTAAATAACTTTATGAAAGAAAAAAAAGTGAAGTTATTTGGCAAAAGGAACTAAATCCATGCCAAGTAAAACATAGCTTGGTGTTAATTTAAACCCAACACATATTACAAATTTAAAAACAAACCCAAGTAAGCCCTGACAGTTAAATCATTTGGATTGAATATATGAATTTATTTTCTTCCTTAGATGATACTGAATGTAAAGACACATCATAAACAAGAAAGGGAAAAAAATAGGTGTAAGAAACAATACAGGAAAAGGATATAACTATAGAAATTTGGAAATCAAAAAATAATGGATGAGTAGTTACTGACTTGGATGTCCTAAAACAATGATATATAAGCCTACAAAGGGAGAAAGCACAAGAAGCAACTTATTTTTGTCACAAATTCTCAGAAATTAGAAATATTTTGTGTGTAAAAGCAGGTTCAGAGTGAGGCTAAAATCAGAAGGGCTAATGAACATTGGATGTAAAAAGTATTTCTATAATATAAGATTCTTTTCCCCCATGTTACAGGACGTGGGAATGGCCCAGATACAAGATGGGCAAAGAATGATGTTTAACTCCTGGACAGGAGAACATGAAAAGTTTCAGAAAAAAAAAAAAAAAAGGCAAAGCTGAATAATTTTTTTCTATTAGCAAATGAGTAATAGGGAGTAAGTGAAAATCTATACACTTGATAGCAAGGCTTCCAAATCCCTATTTCCCTTCTGCTTCCAGAAAGCCAGCACTCGGTATACCTTTCCTGTTCCCAATCTGCCAATCCCAGAACATCAACGTAAAATTATTTTCTGGTAAACCAGAAGGAAAGAACAAATAGATACTGTTTTTATTGTATTGCTATTATAATTATTATTAATGTTAGGTTTTTTATATCCTCATCTTTATTACACAAGAGGTAGCATTCTATATACACTATTTTGCAATTTTTTTTCCACTGTGTTATTTCACAGAGGTCTTCACTCAGTATTATAAATTTATAGTATTCTGTGATATGTACTGTGCATTTATTCAACCACCGCCTTAGGCATGGGCATTTAGTTTTTGTTTTTTTTTTCCCAGTAATTTAAGTGATACTTCAGTGAAAGTCTTTATGGAAATGTGAATAATGTGTGAATTCCTAGGAGTGAATAATGTGTGAATTCCTAGGAGTAGAGTCAAGGGATCAAAAGGTAAAAACATATCTAGTTTTGGTTAAGTGTTGCCAGATAGAATTCCAGAGGGGACATATGGGTTAGTGATCCTTTCACCACAGCTTCTTATATAGAGTAAGTTGTGAAACATTTTACTTAATCTATATGTCTATATTAAGCTAAACATGAGTTCATACTATTTTCTCTAAATCTAACCCACGTACCACATGGATCATTCTAATCTTCACCCTTTGCTTATCTGAAACCTCCTACTCACCAGAGAGAAAACTGGCTCCCACCATCCACCATGAATTTATTTGATATTACATTCTTTTATACGTATATACATTTCTGGTTTCAGAATCACAAACCCATATTTCTGTGCAAATAACTATATCAGCTAACATACAGCACTTATGTTCAGCTCCTTTTGCCTTTGGTCGGAGAGATTCTGCCAATTTCCAAAGATACTTAGGTCTGCACATTTCCCTCTAGCTCCTTCAGGGAGTTATTTCATACATGCATAATCAAATGAGGTTCTTTCATCTCATTCTGCATTGTATCCTGAAGTATCTCAGGATAAGTTTCTAAATATTTTTTTAATTTGAATACATTAAAGTTCACTCCTCATGTAAATTCATAGGTTTTGACCAAATGTATTATGTCATGTATCTACCATCACAGTATCATAAAAAAAGAAATTAGTTTCATTCTCTTAAAAATCTCATTTGCTTGACCTATTCAAGCCCTCCCTCCTCTGAACCCCTGGCTTTTAATACCATCATCTAGAAAGACAAATTGGTCTCTGATAGTTTTTTTAATTATGAAGAGAGATGCTTTAAGCATTCATATATATGCTTTTGTGTACATTACTCTTATACTTAGTTGAGGAAAAATCTAGAAAGCAAGATTGTTAGATAATGTGATAAAATTATGTCAAGCTGTGTAAGAACTGCCAAACTATCTCCAAAATGACTGTACCCTTTTATGTTTACACCAGCAATGAACGTGTTCCTTTTGCTCCATATCCTTACAAGCAATTGTATTGTCAGTTGTTTTGGGGTGTTAGTCCTTCTAGAGAAATGGGTACAAAACAGAAAATAGAGCAACATGGAAGAAAGAGAAATAGATCAAAAGAACATTTTAAAACTGAATTAATATCCCCAGAGAAAATGAGAGAGGTTGAGACCATAGAAACAGCATGCCATAAAAAGGACATTCTAAAACAAGGACAAATTCTTGAAAGTTAAAATGTGATGGCAAAAATATAAAATTTACATAGAACAGTTATAAATGAGTATACTTATGAAAAAATAAGGAGGGGGGAGTCAAGATATAACAAAGAAATAAAAAATAAGGAAATTAAGTAATCAAGTCAAGATGTCCACCATCTTGGACAGAGAAGAAATGAACAAAGTAAGGAAAAGGAAATATTTTTCTCAGAAGTTACAAATTAAAAAACCTGAATTTGAAAAAGATTAATTTTCCAGAAGGAATAGGGCAAATATACTAAATGAAAGAGACTCACATTGTTGTGAAATTTCAGAGTACCAGGGTTAAAGAGGAAGTGGAAAATATTAAATTCTTAAAGAAAGGAAGAAAATGAAGCTATAAAAACCTAAGAATCAAAACAAATGACATTGTATCCCCTAAGGCAGTACCAGAATATACCACAGTTCTGAGGTAAATACTACTTTAAAGCTAGAATACAATGGCTAGTTAAACTATGTTTATTCTGCACCACTGAACCACATTATCACTTCAGACTTGTTAGTTACCTCAGGTCTAGTACTGTCAATTTCCCTTTCTACAGTTACAGGATGGATCAAGTTGTTCTTACTTTTTTTGTTTTGTTTTGCTTTTGTTTTTGTTTTGTTTTACTATAGACTGCATTATGTGCATGGAGTTCTTTATTTCTATTTCTGTTTCTATGTCCACTGATTTCTATTTCTAACTGTGTCCAAAATTCTGTTGCACAAACTGGCTGACTTCTATACAGTGCCCTACTTAACATATATTTAATGGATTAATAAACATCTTAATAAATAAAGAGCCATACTTCTTTTGTGAGTTTCCCTTCCATTGGAATCAGATGTTTGAATCTCTCCTTTTAGGGAAACCATCCTATCTTTCTAAGAAAGGGAAATAAAAATACGTTGTTGCCTCAGCATTCTATCATTGCTATTTTAAAGATGTTGCCTTTATGTGTACTTCCTGATGATTACTATATACAGCTGCACTACCAAGGGTCTGTTTGATCACAGGGCTGAGCTTTACGTACCTGGAGAAGGCTTTGTTCTCCAACTGATTCACACCCATCACAGGAAGCTTATTCATTTCTTCTGACTACTTTGCATTCCCTGTTCTGTGCTTGGATCAGACTCCAGACGCTAAAATCAATCAGCAAAACAGTTATTCTCAGAAATATTATGAATATTGCTATCCTATTTTTTAATACTTTTATATTTTTAATTTTTATTAATTTTTTTATAAACATATATTGTATTATTAGCCCCAGGGGTACAGGTCTGTGAATCGCCAGGTTTGCTATCCTATTTTTATTTTTATTTATTTATTTTTTAAAATTTTATTTATTTGTTTGACAGACAGATCACAAGTAGGCAGAGAGGCAGGCAGATAGAGAGAGAGGAGGAAGCAGGCTTCCTGCCAAGCAGGAAGCCCAATGCGGTGCTCGATCCCAGGACCCTGGGACCATGACCTGAGCCGAAGGCAGCGACTTTAACCCACTGAGCCACCCAGGTGCCATTGCTATCCTATTTTTAAAAGAATACATCTGAGCATGTACTAATGTGGCAAAGCATTCTTACGAATGACTAAAGCAGTGGTTCTGTGAGGAGAGGTTTAGAAAGAATTTTTGTAAGAAGTCATCACAGAGCAAGAGAGTCCTTTTCTATTTGCTTTCATGAAAAGTGAGGTAAAATATAGGTGACAATATATCATTTCCCAACTGAAAGCCAAAGTCATGAAGAGTTGAGAGTTAAGAAGGTGGATGGTAATGCAGGTAGAAATGGAATTCTTTTACTTTCTTTTATTTGGAAATGCACATTGTTTCCCTTTGTGTAGTAGTATAATACCTAAGCAGATGACCAAGTCACCTTCTTTCCAGCCTTACTCTGGTGCTCTGAGCAAACAACCAGTACACACCTCTCCATGTATGTCTGGGAATTTCTCTGGGCTTGGTGGTCATTTTCCAGTCAGGGGTGGCCCCTTCACACAAAACTCCTGCCTTAAATTCTTTCATTTTAGTTTCTCTCTTGGATCATAACCCTTCTAGGCACCAGGAAGGTTAGAGATTGTTAACTTCTAGTTTCGATTTCTTTCTTTCTAGTAGGGAGAAAAAAATAATAACAATGTCTTTTGACAAGGCCTTCATTGAAAGGTTTTCTAAAGCAAAAATATACTTCTTAAAAATCTTGAAAATATAAAAGGTTGTCACCATTTAGAAAAAACACCAGTAATTTCTTTAAGATATAAACTTTAGTGCCCAAAGAGATAAATTAAAAATGGCACCAAGAATTTATTCCACCCCCAGAGGAAGAGAAACAATGTTTTGTGTTAAAACAGAAATACTTCTGGTATAATCCCACCAACATCTCTAAATCTAGAGGGAAAAAGAAATCATGCGAAGTCCATAGATCTTTTATGGGTTTAACTGTGTTCTCTCAAAATGCATATATTGAAGCCCTAACCTCTGACAGTATTGTGTTTGGAGATGAACCCTTTAAAGAGGTAACTAAGCTTGAATAAGGTCCTCTCCCCATCAATATACCTCACTCTATAGCAACCCAGTTTTTATAAATTCTATGAATTTTAGACATTCTATGAAATACATATGTCATTATCTATGTCTTAAAGTCTCTTGGTGAGTCAAAATCACAACCTTTATAAGTTATGAGGTCCCAAATCCTCTTAGCTACAATAAGCATTTGATCAGTGCTTATTGAGCATATACTATCTGAAAGTTCTAGGCATTGAGATACATTTGTAATGAGAAGTAAACAGACCCAAATTCCTATTTATGGAGTTACATTCTAGCAAAATATGTCTCAATATAAATTCATTTTCTTCTCTCTAATTCACAGTAGAACTCAATCTAATGGGGGCACCTAGGTGGCTCAGTCAGTTAAGTGTTCAACACTTGATTTGGGCTCAGGTCATGATCTCAGGGTCATGGAATAGAGCCCCATGTTGGACTCCACACTGAATGTGGAGCCTGCTTAAGATTCTCTCTCTCCTGATAAACCCCTGGCCCGACTTATCAAAAAGAAAAGAGAAAGGACCCAAATAAATAAAATCATGGACGAAAGAGGAGAGATCACAACTAACACCAAAGAAATACAAACTATTATAAGAACATACTATGAGCAACTCTAGCCAATAAATTTGACAATCTGGAAGAAATGGATGCATTCCTACAAACATATAAACTACCACAACTGAACCAGGAAGAAGTAGAAAGCCTGAACAGACCCATAACCAGTAAGGAGATTGAAACAGTCATTAAAAATCTCCAAACAAACAAAAGCCCAGGACCAGACGGCTTCCCGGGGGAATTCTACTAAACATTTAAAGAAGAACTAATTCCTATTCTCCTGAAACTGTTCCAAAAAATAGAAATGGAAGGAAAACTTCCAAACTCATTTTATGAGGCCAGCATCACCTTGATCCCAAAACCAGACAAGGATCCCATCAAAAAAGAGAGCTATAGACCAATATCCTTGATGAACACAGATGCGAAAATACTCACCAAAATACTAGCCAATAGGATTCAACAGTACATTAAAAGGATTATTCACCACGACCAAGTGGGATTTATTCCAGGGCTGCAAGTTTGGTTCAACATCCGCAAATCAGTCAATGTGATACAACACATCAATAAAAGAAAGAACAAGAACCATATGATACTCTCAATAGATGCTGAAAAAGCATTTGACAAAGTACAGCATCCCTTCCTGATCAAAACTCTTCAAAGTGTAGGGATAGAGGGCACATACCTCAATATCATCAAAGCCATCTATGAAAAACCCACAGCAAATATCTATGAAAAACCCACCGCAAATATCATTCTCAATGGAGAAAAGCTGAAAGCTTTTCCACTAAGGTCAGGAACACGGCAAGGATGTCCATTATCACCACTGCTATTCAACATAGTACTAGAGGTCCTAGCCTCAGCAATCAGACAACAAAAGGAAATTAAAGGCATCCAAATCGGCAAAGAAGAAGTCAAATTATCACTCTTTGCAGATGATATGATACTATATGTGGAAAACCCAAAAGACTCCACTCCAAAACTGCTAGAACTTATACAGGAATTCAGGAAAGTGTCAGGATAGAAAATCAATGCACAGAAATCAGTTGCATTTCTCTACACCAACAGCAAGACAGAAGAAAGAGAAATTAAGGAGTCAATCCCATTTACAATTGCATCCAAAACCATAAGATACCTAGGAATAAACCTAACCAAAGAAACACAGAATCTACACTCAGAAAACTATAAAGTACTCATGAAAGAAATTGAGGAAGACACAAAGAAATGGAAAAATGTTCCATGCTCCTGGATTGGAAGAATAAATATTGTGAAAATGTCTATGCTACCTAAAGCAATCTACACATTTAATGCAATTCCTATCAAAGTGCCATCCATCTTTTTCAAAGAAATGGAACAAATAATTCTAAAATTTATATGGAACCAGAAAAGACCTCGAATAGCCAAAGGGATATTGAAAAAGAAAGCCAAGGTTGGTGGCATCACAATTCCGGACTTCAAGCTCTATTACAAGCTGTCATCATCAAGACAGCATGGTACTGGCACAAAAACAGACACATAGATCAATGGAACAGAATAGAGAGCCCAGAAATAGACCCTCAACTCTACAGTCAACTAATCTTCGACAAAGCAGGAAAGAATGTCCAATGGAAAAAAGACAGCCTCTTCAATAAATGGTGCTGGGAAAATAGGACAGCCACATGCAGAAAAATGAAATTGGACCATTTCCTTACACCACACACAAAAATAGACTCAAAATGGATGAAGGACCTCAATGTGCGAAAGGAATCCATCAAAATCCTTGAGGAGAACACAGGTAGCAACCTCTTCGACCTCTGCCGCAGCAACATCTTCCTTGGAACAATGCCAAAGGCAAGGGAAGCAAGGGCAAAAATGAACTATTGGGATTTCATCAAGATCAAAAGCTTTTGCACAGCAAAGGAAACAGTTAACAAAATCAAAAGACAACTGACAGAATGGGAGAAGATATGTGCAAATGACATATCAGATAAAGGACTAGTGTCCAGAATCTATAAAGAACTTAGCAAACTCAACACCCAAAGAACAAATAATCCAATCAAGAAATGGGCAGAGGACATGATCAGACATTTCTGCAAAGAAGACATCCAGATGGCCAGCAGACACATGAGAAAGTGCTCCATATCACTCGGCATCAGGGAAATACAAATCAAAACCACAATGAGATATCACCTCACACCAGTCAGAATGGCTAAAATCAACAAGTCAGGAAATGACAGATGCTGGTGAGGATGCGGAGAAAGGGGAACCCTCCTACACTGTTGGTGGGAATGCAAGCTGGTGCAGCCACTCTGGAAAACAGCATGGAGGTTCCTCAAAATGTTGAAAATAGAACTGCCCTATGACCCAGCAATTGCACTATTGGGTATTTACCCTAAAGATACAAACGTAGTGATCCAAAGGGGCACGTGCACCCGAATGTTTATAGCAGCAATGTCCACAACAGCCAAACTATGGAAAGAACCTAGATGTCCATCAACAGATGAATGGATCAAGAAGATGTGGTATATATACACAATGGAATACTATGCAGCCATCAAAAGAAATGAAATCTTGCCGTTTGCGACAACATGGATGGAACTAGAGCGTATCATGCTTAGCGAAATAAGTCAAGCAGAGAATGACAACTATCATATGATCTCCCTGATATGAGGAAGTGGTGATGCAACATGGGGGCTTAAGTGGGTAGGAGAAGAATAAATGAAACAAGATGGGATTGGGAGGGAGACAAACCATAAGTGACTCTTAATCTCACAAAACAAACTGAGGGTTGCTGGGGGGAGGGGGTTTGGGAGAAGGGGGTGGGATTATGGACACTGGGGAGGGTATGTGCTTTGGTGAGTGCTGTGAAGTGTGTAAACCTGGTGATTCACAGACCTGTATCCCTGGGGATAAAAATATATGTTTATAAAAAATAAAAAATTAAAAAAAATAATAAATAAAAGGGAGTTGGGGGAAATTGGAAGGGGAGGTGAACCATGAGAGACTATGGACTCTGAAAAACAATCTGAGCGGTTTGAAGTGGCGGGGGGGGGGGTGGAGGTTGGGGGAACCAGGTGGTGGGTATTAGAGAGGGCACAGATTGCATGGAGCACTGGGTGTGGTGCAAAAACAATGAATACTGTTATGCTGAAAATAAATAAAAAATAAATTAAAAAAAAATACAACTGACAGAATGGGAGAAGATATTTGCAAACGACATATCAGATAAAGGACTAGTGTCCAAAATCTATAAAGAACTTAGCAAACTCAACACCCAAAGAACAAATAATCCAATCAAGAAATGGGCAGAGGACATGAACAGACATTTCTGCAAAGAAGACATCCAGATGGCCAACAGACACATGAGAAAGTGCTCCATATCACTCGGCATCAGGGAAATACAAATCAAAACCACAATGAGGTATCACCTCACACCAGTCAGAATGGCTAAAATCAACAAGTCAGGAAATGACAGATGCTGGTGAGGATGCGGAGAAAGGGGAACTCTCCTACACTGTTGGTGGGAATACAAGCTGGTGCAGCCACTCTGGAAAACAGCATGGAGGTTCCTCAAAATGTTGAAAATAGAACTGCCCTGTGACCCAGCAATTGCACTATTGGGTATTTACCCTAAAGATACAAACGTAGTGATCCAAAGGGGCACGTGCACCCGAATGTTTATAGCAGCAATGTCCACAATAGCCAAACTATGGAAAGAACCTAGATGTCCATCAACAGATGAATGGATCAAGAAGATGTGGTATATATACACAATGGAATACTATGCAGCCATCAAAAGAAATGAAATCTTGCCATTTGCGACAACATGGATGGGACTAGAGCGTATCATGCTTAGCGAAATAAGTCAAGCAGAGAAAGACAACTATCATATGATCTCCCTGATATGAGGAAGTGGTGATGCAACATGGGGGCTTAAGTGGGTAGGAGAAGAATAAATGAAACAAGATGGGATTGGGAGGGAGACAAACCATAAGTGACTCTTAATCTCACAAAACAAACTGAGGGTTGATGGGGGGAGGGGGTTTGGGAGAAAGGGGTGGGATTATGGACACTGGGGAGGGTATGTGCTTTGGTGAGTGCTGTGAAGTGTGTAAACCTGGTGATTCACAGACCTGTACCCCTGGGGATAAAAACATATGTTTATAAAAAATAAAAATTAAAAAAAAAAAAGATTCTCTCTCTCCTTCTCCCTCTGTCCCTTCTCCACCCCATCCCTGGTCACACACCCTCTCTCTTTCAAAAAAGGAAAGAAGAAAGAAAGAAATAATAAGAAAGAAAGAAAGAGAATAAGTCTAAACTAAATCTAATGGTAACAGTACTAATTTTTTAAAAATCTCCAATTAAAGTCATGTACAACAAGTTTCATAACTATAAGATTCTTGGGAAATAGTGTAGAATAACTGAAAATGTTTTATATTGCTATTTGAAAGTATCTTCAAATGAAGATTATGTAAGAGGGTGAAAGTTTGTACTTATATATTAAGCATCCAGTATGGTTTATGTGCAGATTTACTGTAGTTTTTTTTATTCTTTTCTTTCAAATTCACAGCCTAGTAAAATGGAAATTCAAAAAATGTGTAATTTTAAGATGTGTCAATCATTCTAAAATAAGATTCTAGTTCAGAAAAAGGAGCTTTTTCCAATGTAGTCTGAGTCAACATTCTGCCAGAATTTCTACTTGAAAAATTAGGAGGTCATTCAATCATCATATGTTTCCAAATATCTGGATAGTTGACACTACATAGACAAAGCTTATGGGTGAGGAACTGATCTTTTATATTTATGTATTTTTAACCAGGCTCTATATCAAAGTAATGCCATCACAGACCTCTCAGCTCAGATTAGTTCCATCAAGTTTAAAAAAAAAAAAAAGAAAGGAAGAATAAGAAAGAAAGAAAGAAAGAAAGAAGAAAGAAAGAAAGAAAGAAAGAAAGAAAGAAAGAAAGAAAGAAAGAAAGAAAGAAAAGGAAAAGGAAAAGGAAAAGGAAAAGGAAAAGGAAAAAAAAATCTTCATAGTAAGAAATTCCTGGCTATGGTCTGTTCTGATGAAACTCCATGGATTCTCACAGCACAATTATTCTTTTAACCCTTCATCATTTTCCCTTCAACCTCCAAGTTAAAAAAAAAAAATGATGAACTCATCATATCTATCATGTTATCTTAGACTAAAGTAATTTTACTTTCCCCAGAACACTGTACCACAGTGAATTGATTGCTTTTAAAGTGATCTTCATATGCAAATCAATTTAAATTGAATTCAGAAAAATTCCAAAGAATTCACCATCAAACCTAAAAATAAATTATGTATTACATATACCACATATAGTTATATTTGATCTATTTAATCTTGTGTGCAATGCATTTTATATGAGAAATTTGGAGGAGGAAGAGGAATGTGGACAGGTAAGCATGAAGAATTTGGAAGTGGGTACTGTCCTCGACATACTTCAATTTGGGGGATTTTACCAAAAATAACTCACTTGTTAATAGTTTTGTATGATATCATGCATGATTTTACCTAAATTCTTCCATGAAGCTAAAATTGAAGTTACAAAAGTTTTTTTGAATAGAACTTAGGAGTTCTGCCACAAATCTTCTCTCTCTCAGAATACTTATATTATTTCACTTCATGTACATTTATTTATACAGAATTGTCATCCAATATAGTATTTGACCCTCTGAGATATATTTATACTTACACACCCTCTAAATGAAGTCATCTGAGACGAGATGAATTGGCCACAAAGCAGCTAGAAGAAGCCCTCAGTTTAAGGCAAATCTATTAGGCTTAAAAACATACAAAAGTAGAGGTGAGCCCTTAGGTCACTAAGAATGTCATCATTTATTCCCTGAGGAAATTGAAAGTTGACCAAAGACATCTTACAATTTTGAAAATGCCTGTCTGTGATCTATAGCCATTCGGCCGCTACTCCTCACTATTGCCACACTGATTAATATGGGCTTGGAAAAGTTCAATGCATACCCATTAACACTTTGATGAAAAGGTTTTTCCTTTCTTCTCCTTCTTCTATTCTCTTGACATTACAGTAATAAATTACTGTGTCTTGGAAGAGCTCTTGAATTTAATCTTCTATGAAAAAGTTTTAATTAATTTTTTTACCTTGCAATTACTTCTGTTTGTATGCCCTTGGGAGAGCTTAATAAATATTTCTGAATTATTCTTGATTTAAATTGATATTAGAGTAATATTTAGGGGGTTATATTTATCCTTTACTTTTTTTTCACTTTGAGTCCGTATTATAAAGAGAAAGTGGAACTTTTAGTTTCCTTTAATTGACTATTTTTGAAAATGTCCTTGTGATCACATCCATGATCATTTTTATTAATTTATTTTTCTAGCCCATCTATTAATATCTTGCTTACCAAATACAATTAAATAGAAGAAATAATAAAGGGTATTGCATTTCTTTTATTTTCATATGGAGCTTCCAAAATCAGTGACTCAACCAAGTCAAAATAAGCATTTATTTTTATTAGTTTTTCCATTTTATTTTATTTTATTTTATTTTCACTGTTCCAAAATTCATTGTTTATGTACCACACCCAGTATTTTAAAAGAATTAGGCTAATAAGGTTGTGACATGTGACATAAATAAAATTTCCAGACTTCTTTTTATTTTAATCTTTTTACTGATAAATGCCGAGGATCAAATACGATAATTTTGAGGACTTCTTTCACATTTAAAATTATCTGTTATTCTAAATCATAGTCAGTATAACTAAGTAGATGCTCATATTTTATTCTCTATTTTGGTTGGGTGTTCTTTAAAATATTCATAATGATGAAGTACACCTTTTAAAAATTACCTATATGTGAAATTGACTTTTGCTATCTTGGAGACAAAACTTAAACTTATATAACCTAGAGTTGAAAGAATGGAAATAACAAATTCTCCAATTAGGTCATAGTCAGAAAGTATTGATCATGTCCCATCTTTGCAGGCTATCAGTTTGAAACTCATGGCTTCAGCTGTACATTGATTGGGTTATTCCAACATTTCATCAGCTTCCTGGTGTGCTATAGGTGACAGAACATCTTTGCTGTAGAGTGACTTCATTGATTATGTAGGATCCAGTGCCAATGGATCAAATATCCCATGAGCTCCTGAACAGTGAGTAGTCCTGGCTTAGATCTTGTGAACAGGTAAAGCAAACTCATCCCAAGAATATATTTTTAGTTCATTCTAGATAAATTGCTATGTCTTCCAAGGCAGAAGGGCTTCACACAGTCAATTTGACACCAGAGGCCTGATTCATCTGTTTGAAGAATGGTGCCTGTGATGGTGCAATCAGGCTTAATTTCTCTTCTTATAGTTAGAACAACAGAATGAGTTAACCTGGCTTTGGGAAGAGGGATGCCTTGCTTTGGAGCTTGTACCTAATCTCCATCTCAACCAACATATCTACTTGCTAATGGCTCAATTGTTTCACCACTGGTATGGCCAGCTGTCTGCTCTGGACTAGTAGAATTATTTTGTTACTTGATTTTTTCAAACTTGGGACTCTGGTACATCTCTTTGGAGAGCATTAACATGTGATACAACACTCTTTATACCTTATGCCCATTCTCACAAGTCCATCCATGTGTCTCTTTTATAGGTGTTCTTCTCCCCATCTTCCATTATAGCTCCTCCTTGAACAACCAGTCTGTGAATCCATCTAAATTCTAACCTCAAGACCCATCTCTTTACAGAAAATGTAGATGACCAGATGAGCCACCAGGAATTCTGCACTTTTTACCCCTCGTTTTTGTCTTTTCTGGGTACATATATAGTACAACTGCTATCTATTTTTAGCTTGCATGAAATTCTGGTTTCTTCACCCATATGCTAGCTATCTTGAAATTTTTCATTTTTGCCAATGAACCCAAAGTGATCTCCTGTGCAGCTCATTGCATGATCCGAGGGAAACGATGCACTGCAAAAGTGGTAGATATCATGGGGATCTAGGCTACTTCCTCTGAAGAATTTTTGAATCCAATAGTCCAACTCAGTAATGGGTATATTACTTACATCTTATGGATGATTGGTGCTGGGCCTACCCAGTCTGTGATGTAGTGGGTCTAACAAAAACCAGCTCATGGCAGTTCTGTTTACACAGTAAGTTTGTGTCCCATTATCAGGTAATCTGTCTTTACCAGTGCAAATCAGCATACTAAGAACAGTTTTTTAAAAAAGTGTATAATTCTCTGCTTTCCATGGAATAGACTTGTTTATGGTTCTTGGCATAAACTCTCCATGGATTCTTTTCCCAACACATGTCTCTAATACCATGGAGTCCACTGCCCAAATGGAAACACCTCTTGCATCTCAACGTGGACTTGTTTCAAATCCCCTACTTGCTCTGGGCACTACTCAAAGCTAGAAACTTATATGACACCAAATATTCCTAGGTGTGAAACATGCTGTCCCCAAAACCCATAAAGACCTACAGTGTGCTGTGCTTTTGTCTAGGTAGTATGAGATACAAGATGGAATCATTTGTCTTCAGCTTGGAAAGGAAAACCATGTACTGTTAACTGTCTCCTTAACTCTGGGTCAGATTCCTGGCTTTGTATTTGATTTTCTCCTTTTTACAACAATAAGCAACTCTGCCCATTTTTATCTTAGCCTCTGTCCTTTCAGGAGCCTATCTTTCCAATTGCTGCACTGTAGCCTAGTTATGTAAACGCATCTCCTACCATCAGATCAGCTATTGACTTCAGAAGACATCTAACACAAGGCTTCTCAGTGATGCTGGAGTCTCTCCTACCAAAACATTTTTTATTATTTTGGTGAATGGACTGCCCACCAAGAGCATTCTTCTGGATTTATCAACCTTGCATAATATATCCACTCTAGCATAACCAATTCTCTGAAACTTCTGATCCCCTTTTCCACTATCTGTTACAATGGTTCATGTATTTCTATTTCACATAACTGTGTCCCATTGGTTTCCACTTACTAGTGCTATCTCTTTGGAGATCTCTTTGGTCCTTGGAAGAGTGTAAAATCCTATAAACCAGAAAAGGGATCTAAATAAACAAACTCACTGTTATCCAACTTCATGTTATACCCCTCAATCTAGAAGTCTCAGAATCCATTCTCATAAATATACTCCCAATTTTGCCTGTACATGTTGGCTAGTTCTTGGTCACTCAGTATAGTCTTTTTTCTCCTTTTAAGACAAAGAATTTATATGGATCCATTACGTTGCTTTAATTGTATAGTGGCCAAATGTAGCTGAAGCAGATGAAGAAAAATCTATAATTACTTTCAAGTCTGGGGATAGCACACGGTTCATCATTGATGGCCATGGGAACTCAACATTTTTAAGTGCATCATCCCAGTGTGAATGTCCCTAAATTCACATTTTAGGTTTCCTTTTCTTCCCAACAAAAGTGTCTTTTCTTTGGGGGAGCAGACCTACTGGGACTAGAAACTCAACCTTTTCTAGAGTTTCACTACAATTTTGTTTATGGCCTGGGACTTGCTCTGAGGTTTTCCTAACTTTCTGCTGCAGAAGGTGATAGTTTCCTTACACACTGCCAAGAAACATTTTTGGTTTTCACATATAACATTTAATAATTCATTTATCACCCTTAGCCCCTTATTAATTTCACCTAAAGCGTGAATTGCTCCCATCTACATCCATCCACTGACATTGCCTTATAATTACTTTTTTTTTCTGTTAATCATAAATGTTGAGAGCATCAAACCCCAGTGAATTTACCTTTCGGTGGTATATACCCAGGACTGGAGAAGACCTCTGAACGCTATGAGACATACTTCTATTTTGACAATTTGGGGGACTGGTGCAGCTATGCTGTTCTATATCACTTCTAGGTTTTACTTCAATGAAAAACTGAAAATCTCTGGATATGAAAATTTTAATATACAGATATCTATGCTGAGTCTAGTTATACTATTAGCTTAATGATTCCTGCTGTCACTTAATTAAATGGTATTTAAAATAGAAGGGGGGTACAAGAAACAAGAGACTAAGTAAGCCACTTTATTGTTTGTACTATCCTAGGAAGTACTGTAAAACATTTTCCAATGATTAAACTAAAGTTAAATTGTGATTGGGGGATATTTGTCATTTAAAATCATCCTTATTCCTGGGTAATTAGGCATTCTTGTGTCCCATATTTTGGTGCATGCAATGACGCTATAAATTTATTCTTTGTGTAAAAAATAGTGGTAACTTTTTGAATAATTTATTTTTATTATTTTTTTAAATCGAAAACTTAACAGATGAAAAACGAGTCAATAAAATAACCGAAAACAGATAAAAGAAAACACATCTTCTTATTGGTCAGCTATTGCTGCATAATAAGTATTCCCAAACTCAGTGGCATACAGCAATACAGACTTACTATCATGCTGACAGGCCTCAGGTCAACGCCTCAGAATGTCTCAGAATGTCTGTGAAGTGAGGGGAATGGCTTGGTCTCACGTGTCTTATTCTAAGACTAATAGATTTCTAGGGAAGAAGGTAGGGAATGGGAAACAAGATACACAGAATATAACCTTATTGATAATCTGGGATATAAATTAGATAAACAATTACCTTATCTCTTAAGGCATTTCAGAAAGTCAAAATTGCAAATACTATTTTTATGAATTTATTGTTAATAATATTTAAGAATATTTATTTAGTATTATATGTCACGTGTCATAAATGGTGCTAAATCTCAGGGTTTCTAAGCTGAATAAACTAGACACTTTCTTTTCCATTAGGGAGCTTACATTATGATGAGTTTAAGATTGTGTGTGTTAGCTAAAACCCTAGATTCTCACAGGGCTAACTTTTTTACATGTGGTTAAATTTAAATTTGGGTAAATTTATGTAGGTAAAACTGTAGTTCTTACTATGATAAAGAGAATATAAGATTTTTTATTCTTAAATCATAAGATTACATAATCCACAATTAATTTTAATATATCACCAACTTGTTGTGTAATTTTGAGCCATTCACTTATTTTAGCCTCCTCAGTTTCCTTGTATGAAATATAAAACATATGTGATGGGAAATTTTGATTCTCCTAGCTGAAAGTATTCTCTCATTCCTCATGGGTACCATTCAAAGATTAACCTCTTAAATTTCCATCCTTAGCATTTTCTCTATTTCTTTAATTAGCAACAGGATACAAGAAAGGCAGAAAGTCATATGATTTCCTAGTTGCCTTTGCCAGTGATTTTTAAACTTCAGTACTTATGCCAGCTTACTTGTCTGTTCAGGTTTACCAGGGTTGAAAAGTCTATAGTGCTCTATTAATCTCTTTGGTAGGATTCTATCTGCTTTGCAGAGGTGGCCTGGAGATAGCTGCAAATTCTTTCATGCTCCCCAGACTGGGAGGTGGAACCGATTTCCTTTTTCCTTAAATCTAGATTGGCCTAGTGAGTGCTTACCCAATAGAATGCAGTAGAAGCAATGCTGTGCAACTTCTGGTAACTCTTTAAAAAGATGGGCAAAATCTGCTCCATCCTTACTGTAAGGCTGTGTCTTGTGATACTACACCTCTAACCCCAGCTGCCATGCTGTGAGAGGCACAAGCCACAAGTGCAGGTCAGGATGATAGCCCTAGATAAGACCATGACCAACAGCCCTAGCTAAGCACTGAGTGGACTGCCAGCATGAACTGTCAGTCATGTGTATGAGTCATCTTGGTTGCTCAGCTCAGCAAGTGCTCAGCTGGCACCTAACTCCAACTTCATGAGGACTACTAAGTGAGTTCTTCCTAAATGAACCTCTGAACCCCCAGAAATATGAGAGGTAATAGTAACTTATTGATTCAGGCTATTAAATATTTGTGGGGTTTTATCAGACAGCAATACATAATTCCATCAGGCATCTTCAGAGCAACTTATTTTCATGAGTGCCTTCTCAAGGTTAAATTTAAATAAAGTGCTAATAAAAAATAAATAAGTGGATTCACATGTACTTTACTCTTCATAATTTTACATTGTTTTTCATTAAAAAGTCCCCTCCAGATGCATAAGCTTTCTGTAACCTATTTTCTAATCCAATTCCTAGTGTGCTTCTTCCATTCTTCCCATACCGACCCCACCACCCCACCAATGCCACTACCCCTTGAGTAGATCTTGGTGCTAGAAAGAGCTAGTATTCTGTAGTTGTAAAAATGTGCACTCAAATGCAGTTATATTACCTCATTCTGTGACCTTCTCTAAGTTACTTACTTTGAGGTCAAGTTAGCCATCTGTAGGGGAAATGTGTCCCTGTATCACTGAAGAGAAACTTACCAAACAAATGTCACGTATTTCCTCTAGCACCTACTCTTGCTTGTAGTTTACAGTAGATATCAGTAAACATTTATTTCTCTTTCCCAAGCTCTGTCTTCTATGTTATAACTATTGATGAGTAGCACTTGCAGAGTGGTCCTGACAACTACAATTGACCTCCACCTCATCTCTACCCACAGTGGGTCCTCGTCACCAAAAACATAAAATCTTCACTTGATGAAAGTGCCTATAGCTCCTTAGGCTTAACTCTTCAAAGCACTGGAATCTGATTGCTGTATGGAAAACAAAATATCTGGTGGTTTTTAGAATATCCTGCTTCAAACAATAGTGTGTTTAATTAACACAATTTATATCAAGTCACACAGAGACTTTTGCACATTCTCACACTGTAGAGTATTTACCCAAAATAGACAACCTAATTACTTAAGGAAATTGGCTATATTTGCAGAACTGGAGTGTTATAAGAAAAAATGAACTGCAATCATAAAACATAGAAGGATGGGAAAATGCCAAATTCTTATTATTTTTGTTTTTAAAATGTTAATTAAGATATAGAGTCCACAAATCTTGTGGAATGTAGTACAAGTGAATGAATAAATCTCTTCAATATGGATCAAAGAGGAAATACATATTTTATGGCTTAATTAGCTAAAATTCATAAATCCTGAGAAATTATTGCTGAGTATCCAATACATAATGACAAAGAGGGGCAGCACTGGTTGTCTCTCATCCACATGGAGAAGCTGGATGCTCAATACAGGAAGAAATTTTGCTGGAAAGTCATTTAATCAAATTAAGAAGGAATATGATAAATGTAATTATTACCAACAAAAATTTCTTAGAGTTAAGTAAGGGGAAAATATTAATTTTAACATCACTCTCTGGTGGCCTTCTGTGACTCTACTTTTCTAAAGCAAATTCCTTAGGAAGAAAAACAAAGGGATGGAAAGGAAGGCAGGAATAGGCTTTAAAAATATTGAGGAAACCATAATTTTTCACAGAGGTAAACTTAAATTATTATATTATTATTATTACTTAAAGAGAAGGAGAGAGAAAGACAGAGGGAGAAAGAGAATCCCACAGAACCCGACATGGGGCTCAACTTCAGGACCCTGAAGTCACGACCTGAGCCAAAATCAAGAGTCTGATGCTTAACCTACTGAGCCACCCAGATGCCTGTATTTAAATTATTTTTTCTAGTTTTTAATTTTTATTAATCTTAACTAAATAGTGACCAACCAGGCTGGTCAGAGAAACAAAGAAAAGTATCTTTCATTCTTCCAAAAATATTTATTGAATAGTTATTATGTTCAGTGCATTGTACCTGGTATTAGGAAAGATAAAATGAATAAATAGACCTACTTCCTCTCCTTATAGTCTTGTTTGGGAGCTGGGAAAATACATTGATAAATCATATGATAAAACAAACTATTACACTAAAATAGACATAAGTTGAAAATGCTATGAGAACCATCAATTCTAACCTGGCAAGGAGGAGGTGATTAAAGAAGTGATATTTGACTGAACGTGGCCATTATAGCTCTGGTGATGAGCTCCCCCCTACTTTTTAAAAAAGGATTTATTTATTCATTTGCAGGAGGAAGGGTAGAGGAAGAGAATCTTAAGCAGACTCCAAGCTGAGTGTGGAGCCTGTCACAGGGCTCAATCTCATGATCTGAGATAATGACCTGAAACAAAATCAAGAGTCGGATGTTTAACCAACTGAGCCACCCAGGCACCCCAGCCCCATTCTTGACATTACAGTGAGTGATCAGTGAATATGTATTGCATCATTAAATGCAGTGATTTAAAAGGAGATTTGAAAGGATGATAACACAAAAGGTTGACTTGTAATTTCAAACTCAACAAGAATCAGAAATCTTATTGAGCATTAAGTTTTACTAATAATTTCAAGGTTACAGCTTAAATCACATTATATATGAGGCATGGAGTAGCCAGATTGCTCACCAAGTCCTTTATCACCATATTAAAATGTGCCATTGCCCATTTGATGTGGAACATCATCACAAAAGGGGCTTTTTAGGTTACAAAACAGCCCTAATTTTTACTCAAATACTTGTATAGCTTATACCATAGTCTTATGTTCTATTAAGCCATACATTTTCCTTTAAAGTATTTAATTTACCAATAAGGATGGACCTGGCACATCATGCTAAAAGCATTCCATATGTAAGGACTCTCATGTTCTTAAGGACTAACACTATGTTTTTATGGAGCTCTGCTCCTAGCATGTTAATAAGAAGATTTGGCCAGGTCAGCTTATCTTTTATTTCCCAGATGGTTTGGGGACAACATAGATTACAAGTTGCTATACCATAATCATTTTAAAAATGGGGAAAGCAGAAAGATAGATTATTCAAGTGGTTAGATAGATCACTTAGATAGATTAATAGGATGATTTATTAAGGTCTTTGGTACTTCATTTCCCATATTTTATTTTAAGAATTGGCTTTGTAATCAGAGTGACATGAATGCCAATCCTGAATTCACCATTTTAGGTGAGTTATTTAAGCTTTATTAGTAATAATTTTCTCATCTCTAAATTGTAAACAAAACAAAACAAAACAAAACAAATATCATGGGCTCTGGGTGACTTGGTCGGTTGAGCATCTAACTCTTGATTTTCGCTCTGATCCTGATCACAGGGTCGTGAGATCGAGCCTGGCATGGGCTTAGCACTTAGCAGGGAGTCTTCTTTTCTCTTTCTCTCTCTCCCTCAGCCCCTCCTCCTGCTCTCTCTCTCTCAAATAAATAAATCTTAAAAAAATAAATTCTAAAAAACAAAAATATTGACTTTGCCACATTGTTATGAAAATTAAGGTAGAAAACACTGCACATAATGCTAAATATATGCTGAATGTTCAAGAAATATTTTTCTATCCTTTATTCCACCCAGATTCCCATTTCATCCATCCAAATTATTGGATCAACCACAAGCCTGCTTATTCCAATTATTCATTGCCACATGACTTAGTTTTGAATAGCAGGTTTTCCTTTCCCTTGCCTTAATATCTCATTACTCCATATACCAATCAACTAGATACTCACTTTTTATATTTGATAGTTTGGTTCCCCAACTAAATTATAGGCTTCAGAAATTCTGGAGGTATGTCTAAGGTAATTTTTATTTCTCCAAGTTTTTAGCATAATATCATGTGTGCAAACATTGCCATTTAATATTGGCTGATTAAGTCTTGACTGGGTGAATTATAACTCAAGGATTAAAGTTATATGTGATCTGACCAAGCTCTGATAATATGTGCACTCATTACCTTTCAAAGAAATTAATCTTAATAGGTATTTTTCTCTATACATAAATTTTAACCTTATATATAATTTTAGACTTACAGAGGAACTGTAAGAATATTATAAAAAACTCTGAATCTTTTTGTACATGGTGAGAGGTACCATCATTACTTCACCCTAAGCACAAGAACCTTCTCTAACAAAACCACATAATAACAATCACAGTCAGAAAATTTAACATTGATATAATTTTATTATATAATTCTCAAGACATATTCAAATTTCTAAAAATATCTCAATAATATTCTGTACTCATGCGCATCCCCTTGGCCACTGTACAATCTAGAAATTGGCTGCATAGATACTCCAACTTCTCTTCTCCTATTCTTCTAGCATTGGGTTTATAGGCACATCTCCTGGTCCCCCTATAGCACCATGTCACTAATCCATAGACATAACTTTCCGGTTTTAATCCAGAATTGTTAGGTCTTTCAAGACAGTGACCCTTTCAATGAAAACCATATGGAACTTGAGGTTGAAGAAGGCATGAGTTGGCTCTCAGCAGGATGCATTATCTTCATCTATAAGTATTCTTAATATTTTGGTATCTATAGCTAAAATAATTTCCTTGCTTCTTTGATGGTATGTTTTCTCATGTTCTTTCAAGTGAGTTTTAAAAGAGAATACTGAAGCAAACATAGTTCTCCTGGTTGTCATTATTTGACATCAGGCAGATAATGACTAGGCCCAACTGTTTTAAGATATTATTAATTGCCATTATTTGCATTTGTTTATATAATTTATTATTTATTGACTTTAAAATACGTATTATTTATATTTGAAATAATTGTTGTTAATATTAGATATGTTTTTACATTTATAAATTATTTTTATTCATTTATATGTCTTCATTATATCACTGAAGATAATAAGACTGGAAAAATTTAAGCTATTATATTGATTTTGTCTGTTAGCTCAGAGAAGAATAGGGTCAAGATCCAGATTTTATTGGTTTTTATTGCAGCCAATATTCTACTGATCAATACCCAACTCTGCTCAGTTACCTAGGCAGGCAGAGGTTTCAGGTGAGGGGAGTTACAAGAGTGTTGAAAAACATGATACTCATCACATCTCTAGCTACAAGTATACCCTTTAATTATTATCACTGATTTTAAAGGAAGAATTATATAATCTCATATGTACTCCTTATATAAACAGAATACCTTATTAATAATACAGGGGAAAAATACCAGAAGTTTATAAACCTATGTTTTCTTTTATAATCAGCTTCTGTAGCATCAGAGAAGCATATTTGAATAAAGTTCTTTTATTTTTCAGCATTTTTAGAAATATCTCAGGGTATAGAAAGATTATCAGGATTACCAGTAGTACCATGATAATTTTTAAATGACAGTTTTCCATTTAATTCAGGAGATAGTTGAGATACAAAATTCAATTATATTAGTTAGATGCAAATGGTAATCATAAAAAATGTTATTCTATCTCTGGAGATAATTAACACTTTATCTTAGATTGCCTTTTGCTGCAGTGATGTTATCTAATTTATTATAAATGTTTAAACTTTACAGCATGTCTAATTGCCATTAATTCTCAATCTTCTAAAATTTTTAAAATAATCAAGAATATAGGCTTTGGAGCATGCTAATTATTTTTAATAGAAAAGGAATTTAATTTTATTTTTAATTAAATTAATTTTAATAATTGGAATTAATAATGGTTTCCAGGCTATAGAGGTAACATTTATAACATTATGAACAGTTTGGGGTTGTCTCTATAAAAATAGCATTCAAAAAGTCAATGGTCTCATAAAGTGTGAGTAAAAATTAAAATTAAAATGCAAAATCTGACAGAAAAAATCAGGATCATAAAATAAAAATAGAGATTACTCTGGAAATCTACCATATAAAAATTATATTAAGTATCTATAGAGGAAAATAAAAAGTACAAATGGATAAAATTAGAAAGAATAATGCCTGAATAGAAATCAATTGATGGGGGCGCCTCAAGGGGTTAAAGCCTCTGCCTTCTGCTCAGGTCGTGATCCCAAGGTCCTGTGATTGAGCCCCGCATCGGGCTCTCTGCTTGGTGCGGAGCCTGCTTCCCCCCGCCCACTGCCTGCCTCTCTGCCTACTTGTGATCTCTGTCTGTCAAATAAATAAATAAAATCTTAAAAAAAAAAAAAGAAAGAAAAAGAAATCAATTGATGGGAAAATAAGATGTATGTAAAAAGAATCCAACCAATTAAACAGAATCTTGGCCCTGAAGCCAACCTACACAGAAGAAGGAAAGTGATACATGACAGAGGACTGGTGTTGCAATTACTCTAGTGATGACATTCTTTACAACTAATGATCCTGGAATAATTGGGTATTCACATAGGAAAAAAAAATTATATTTAGTTTTCTCTTCACACTATCTCAACAGTATACAGATCAATTTTGAGTGCATGAAAACCTCAAATGTGAAAAAATGGGCAGAAGACATGAACAGACACTTCTCCAAAGAAGACACACAAATAGCTAACAGACACATAAAAAAATGTTCTTCATCGCTAGCCCTCAGGGAAATTCAAATCAAAACTACATTGAGATATCACCTTACACCAGCTAGAATGGCCAAAAGTTACAAGATAAGAAACAACAAATGTTCGAGAGGATGTGGAGAAAGGGAACCCTCTTACACTGTTGGTGGGAATGCAAGTTGATGCAGCCACTTTGGAAAACAGTGTGGAGATTCCTCAAAACATTAAAAATAGAACTACCTTATGACCTTGAAATCACACTATTGGGTATTTACCACAAACACAGAGATGTAGTGAAAAGAAGGGCCATCTGTACCCCAATGTTCATAGCAGCAATGACCACAGTCGCCAAACTGTGGAATGAGCCAAGATGTCCTTCAACAGATGAATGGATAAAGAAGATACAGTCCATATATACAATGGAATATTATGCAGCCATCAGAAAGGATGAATACCCAACTTTTGTATCAAGATGGACAGGACTGGAGGAGAGTACTCTGAGTGAAATATGTCAAGCAGAGAGAGTCAATTATTATATGGTTTTACTCACTTGTGGAGCATAAGGAATTACATGGAGGACATTAGGAAAAGGAAAGGAAAAGAGAATTGGGGGAAATCGGAGGGGGAGATGAAGCATGAGAGACTATGAACTCTGAGAAACAAACTGAAAGTTTTGGAGGGGCAGAGGGTGGAGCATTGGTGAGCCTGGTGGTGGGTATTAAGGAGGGCATGTATTGCATGGAGTACTGGGTGTGGGACATAAACAATGAATCTTAGAACACTGAACAAATAAAAAAAATAGTTTCAAAATCTACATTATAGAATAACAGAAATACGAATAGGCAACTGAAATGAAGAGAAACATATATGGCTCATAAACATGAAATGATGCAGGACTCCACTAATAAATAGTGAAAGTTAAAATCCTAAGTAGGTCCTGTTTTAGATCATCTATACTGATTAAAGAATCTGTTAATAATAGGTCTAGCAGAAGGTGTAGTATGCAGTGCATAGATTCTCATAGACGCTGTGATGAGAAGATTCATTTAGTATAACAAATTTGGACAATTTTATAGATTGCACAGAGACACATCATGAAAGTATATGCTAATGCATGGTGTTAATAACCATCAAATTTGGAACAAATTTGGGACAAAGTTTCACCTGGAGGAATGGGGAAATATGAGACTGGAGAGACATGCCCAGGACTGGTTTCCATTCTATCGCTAATGCTGTGGTTTAACCTTCATGATGGATCCAATTGTTTGGTTTATCTTTTTTGATATGGTTATTACCTTTTTGTGTATTGTAAATATTATATGCTAATGTTTTTCAGAGGAAAAACAGATGTGGAAAATGAAGTGGCTTTTTTGGGAAAACATTTTCTGTGTTAAGAAAATGTGAACATTTTCAGACAGGTCATCAGGAACTGGAGGGGAAACAATGACTTTCTTACCTAGTACATACAGAATACATAAAATTATAATGGTATGCCACTAAATGAAAAACTTGATAACAGATGTTTATGATTCTACCCTTTTTTATGTCATATTTTTTCTGCCTCTCAGCCTATTGACATTCCAAAACTGTAAAAAGGAAAATGGTGAACACACACACATCCACACTCAAAATCATCTGATCAACAATCAAATATTCTTGAAAGAGGGATGCCTCAGTGGCTCAGTTGGTTTAAGCATCTGCCTTCAGCTCAGGTCTTGATCCCAGCATCCTGGGATGGAGTCCAGCATGGGGCTTCCTGCTCAGTAGGGAGCCTGCTTCTCCCATTGCCTGCTGCTCTCCCTACTTGTGCTTTCTCTGTCTCGCTCGCTCTCTCTGACAAATAAATAATAAATAAATCTTTAAAAAAAATAAATATTCTTGAAAGAAATAAATGAAAGAAAGCTAAATGAGAAAGAACACTAATCAGTTTAGGTTTAAACATATTTTCTTTTAATTACTTTGAATAGGTTTTCTTTAACATCAATTTACTTCTTTTTTTTTTTTTTTTTTTTTTAAGATTTTTATTTATTTATTTGACAGAGAGAGATCACAAGTAGGCAGAGAGGCAGGCAGAGAGAGAGAGGAGGAAGCAGGCTCCCTGCTGAGCAGAGAGCCCGATGCGGGACTCGATCCCAGGACCCTGAGATCATGACCTGAGCCGAAGGCAGCGGCTTAACCCACTGAGCCACCCAGGCGCCCAACATCAATTTACTTCTTAAAATCAACTGCAAAATGGTCTACAAGCTATTGGCAAGTTATTTTTCTCTCTCTTTTTAAAGATTTATTTATTTATTTGAGAGAGAGAGTGTGTGCATGCTGGTGGAGGGAGGGAATAATCTTCAAGCAGTCTCCTGCTGAACACAGAACCCAAAATGAGGCTCCATCTCACACAACCCATGAGATCGTGGCTTGAGCCAAAACCTAGTCAGAAGCTTAACTGACTGAGCCACCCAGATGTCCCAAGTTATTTCCATTCTAACAAAATCTTTGCTTTCCTGCTTAAGATAGCTAAAGTCAGTTTCACTTTCCCAGATAATAAGAGTAATAGAGACTCTAAAACTATGGATCCTGAATTCAAGTCAGTTTTCAACTCTTCCATGATGGCAAGTCATCTGATCAAAGCAATGAACTTGGCTCAGTCACTCATTATGGGGATGCCATAGGGGATCCTCTATGTTATAGGGGATGGGGATTAACATTCTGGGTGCCAGATAACTTCTTTGGAAAATGAAGAAGCTGAAGAGGGAGGCCAAGTTCAAATCACTGTCCTACCACCTACCAGCTGTTTGATGCCAAGCAAATCACTTATTTTCTCTGTATCCATTCTCTACCTATAAATCAGAATCACTAATTTCACACTCAGAATTATATGTGAGAATTATACGATTTAATGTTTGTGTCAATATGTACATTGGTTGACACATGACAAATGACCAGTTATTCAAATTGTACTGTATATCTTTATCTAGACACTACAGCAGACTTGTCTTGGAAGATATTTCCACTTACAAAGGAATAACTACCCAATAGTCACGAATTCATAACTTTTGTATGCTAAAACCTCCTGGAATTGAGTGTCTTAGGTTTTATCTCATCTAAGAATGGACAAGCTTTTATAATACATTACAGAAACAACACAACAAGAGGAGCTAATTAAAGATGCTATCATCTTTTTATCTTTTTAAAAAATTTGTGCTTTACTATTTCTTTCACAATTGGTATTGGTTCACAACAAAGTAAAGAAGGACTTTAGCAATACATCAAGAAAATAGTACCCAATCCAACATTAATTCATTTGAGTGTTTTCAGATTTCTATCACCAGCAATAAAGAAACCTCAACAGTTCCAGTCAGATATGACTATTTGTTATGTTTCGGGGAGTGGAATTAAGGTTTCCACACAGCTATTTCACTATGTCAAGTTAAACTGATTCAAAATCACCCATGATTCTCCTTTTGCTCAACCAAACACAGTGAGCTGAGAGAAAGAGGTAGTTATGCTAGATGTCATTCTTCATAAAGAGATGAGCCCCTGTTCAATTCATGCTGAACTAGGACTTAGTCTCCCATTCACACAGTTGCTTCTGCCCAAATAGAAAAGAAATAATTTCTTACTTGTGCTTCTCCTTATCATTCATTGTGTCCTTGGCAGATATGCACTCTTGGTAGAAATGCCCCACCTTCCTCCTCAGCCTTATGAATCCTATTCATTTGTCAAGATTCTTCTCCAGCTTAAACCCTCTCTAGACCTACTCTAAAACAAATGGGACCATTTATTCCTTTTTTTTTTTTTTTTTAAATCTCCTGCCGTATTTACCACAGTACCTCTATTTTAGATTTTGGTGGTTAACAACACTTCATAAAGTACTGAAATTACTTTTTTTTAAGATTTTATTTATTTATTTGACAGAGAGAGAGATCACAAGTAGGCAGAGAGTCAGGCAGAGAGAGAGGGGGAAGCAGGCTCTCTGCTTAGCAGGGATGCTGAGGCAGATGCAGGGCTGGATCCCAGGACCCTGAAACCATGACCCGAGCTGAAGGCAGTGGCTTAATTCACTGAACCACCCAGGTGCCCCTGAAATTACTTTTGAACATCTGTTTTTAGAATTTAAGTAATGTTGGACAAAATATGTTTTTAAAATAACAGAAATTTTAAAAACTTGTAAATATCGGCAGAATAGGTAAAGACATGATTAAGACTTGTAATAAACCGGAAACTATGAGTATACATATTTGATAGATTTAAAAAGCATAAATTCAGACTTCAATCTTCACAGTAATGGGAGCCAGGTGGAAAAGGCAATCAGAATAGGCTCTGTATAAATAAGATGAAAACAAACCAAGATTTTTAGAAGCATAAAACTTTCTGATAGAAATAATTTTTCATGTGGCCCTCTGGACAGAGATGTAGTCAACATAATGAATCATTCTCAAAAGCATTGTTTTTTTTTTTTTTCTTTAAAGATTTTATTTATTTATTTGACAGACAAATCATAAGGAGGCAGAGAGGCAGGAAGGGAGAGAGAGAGGGAGAAGCAGGCTCCCTGCTGAGCAGAGAGCCTGATGTGAGGCTCGATCTCAGGACCCTGAGATCATGACCCAAGCCAAAGGCAGAGGCATTAACCCACTGAGCCACCCAGGCACCCCTCAAAAGCATTGTTTTAAGACCTACGGCCATGTGATTTGTTGTTCTATTTCTCATCATAACTTTCAACTCAGTTGATGACATCTCACCAAAATACAGTACACTGAAAGAAGTGCTCCTGGATACCTATCTAACATTGTTTACATATTGCCTTTATGATGTTTTGGATTAAGCAATAGATCAATGTCAGACTATGGAGAGAAAAACATGAATTGATAGTCTTTAGAAAATCTTCGTAAATTTTGTTTTTCTTAGCTGAACTTTTATGTAGTATCAATTGATAGACTATTCAAAAAAGTGAAACTATCTATACCACTTTTAATTGTAGAGCTATGTTTAGAAATTGATCAAATTGAGGATATGTTTAACATTCTTTTATGAAATTAGGGAATCCAAAATAGGACAGAACTGTAAAACAAAGGAGTGAAATATAAGATAGGGAGGCAATAATCTCTCCTCCATTGTTTGGTTTATTAGGACATATGTGTATACATTTGATTTTAAAATTAAAATATTAAAATATTTATGAAGATACTATTTTTAAAATATGATTTTAGATTTTCCCTAATGCATAGAAAAATGAGTTTCTGAGTAATAAGCCTTAAACCATGGCTATTTGTATCTGATCATAATTACTTTTAAGACCAATTGCTCATTAAGAAAACTTCCAGTTCGGGGCGCCTGGGTGGCTCAGTGGGTTAAAGCCTCTGCCTTTGGCTTGGGTCATGGTCCCAGGGTCCTGGGATCGAGCCTACTTCTGCTCAGCAGGGAGCCTACTTCCCTTCCTCTCTCTCTGCCTGCCTCTCTGCCTACTTGTGATCTCTGTCAAATAAATAAATAAAATCTTAAAAAAAAAAGAAAACTTGCAGTTCATAATAATTAAGTAGTATCAATTCCTTGTAGGAGGAGGCATTTCTTTCTGATCTCTATATTGAAGGGTCATACACTGAGTTCTTAAAAACATGGTTTTAAATAATTAACACATAGGTTAAAGTTGAATAGAAGGAGCTTTGAAGTTGTCACTTTCATCCTTGTAAGAAAAGTGCTGAATGGGTGAGTAATCAATGACTTTTCTTTGACTAGTCAAAAAACTGAAATCTCATGGCAAATGGCCAATGGGAAATCTGGAGGCAGGCTAATCCAGAATCACAGTCAGGATGTGCTTACTTGGAACTGGAGAGACACCTATACCTTCATCTGGTGAACTGCTGGAGGCCATATGGATTAGCATGAAGCTAAAACCTCCTGGGGGCTGTAGTCATGGTCAGCCTTCACAGTTTCATGGATTTTACCCCTGTGAACTCTACTCATTTCTCCGATAAAGAGTTGAAAAGATTCCCTCATGGCTCTGGCATGGAGAGAGGAAAGATAACCACTGTGAGGTACATCCAAAGTGTTTTCCAGAACAAAAGGCTAGTCTCCATTATAGCATTCATTTCATACATTGAAATGTATGGAAATGTATGGAAAAGAAGAGCTATCTAATATCAATAATCTATGCTTTTACCCCACTACACAATTTAAGCCTAAAGCTAGAAGAATAAAAGAAATAATTAAAATTGGAGAAGAAATCAAAGAGATGGAAGAGCAGGAAAATAGAGAATATCAACAGAATCAAAAACTGATTCTTTGAAAAGATAAGTAAAATCAAAAAACCTCTAGCCAGGGTGGCCAAAGAAAAAGGGGAAAACACAAATTACCCATTTCATAAATGAAAGAAAATAATTACTAATGCCATTGATATAATAATAAGAGAATCAGATGAATAATTTTAGGCCTCCAAATCTGAATTTGATAACTGAGATTGAATAGACTTATTCCTTGAAAGACAAACTACCAAAACCCAAACAATGTCAAATGTCAAAGGACACAGAAGTACAGAAGTACCCCCCTTCCTAATTCTGATGTAAGATTATATATGTGATTTTATGTACACACACATACATACACACATATACATATAAATGAACATATAAACATACATTATATATACATAAAACATATTATATATAATATAAACATAATGAATATTATAAACATACATTATATATAAATAAAATGCATGTATATATATAAATATATATATACACATACACATCAAAATCAATATGTGTGTGTGTGTGTGTGTGTGTTTATTATTTATTCCCAACACCTATCACAGTGTTTAATTCATGATTGGTACTAACTAAAATTTGTCAAAAAAATAAAAACCCAATTTTAGCTATTCCACTTAATGCCCAGGGATTTTATCCTAATATTTCAGAAGACTTATTACACTGATCATCTAAAGAAAGTGCCATATTCTCTCTTATTCTTCAGTCTCAAAACTAGGAATAGATTTTCCCACATTTTTATATATGCCATCTCATTCATGAAACTAATTCTTTCCCAAAAGGAAAGAATGAATTAAGTTAGGGTAATTATTAGGATAAAACAATGCATTACTTTTTCCACATGTTTTAAGGGAGTGATATCTTGAGCCAAGAAATACAATACAGTGAGATGATTAGTAGTTGGGGGGCGACTAGTAGAGGGATATAGTAATTATGAATAATATAATCTACTGGCTATATTATTTCTCCCAATAAATCCACTAAAAAACAGAAAAGGGAAGGAGAAATCAATATAAACAATTTTAGATGAACTGTGCACCTTATAGTCTACTTATTTCAGTGAATTTCCCAGATATCTTCTTAGACCTTAATTTATTTTATAAAGAAAAAATGTTAGTGATAAGACAATAAGTATGACAATAAAACTTTAAACATTAATTATGAGATGTTATGTGTATTATATAAGGTATAAAACACTTGTCAAGCTCTCACATAGGATGGTCCATAACACTGTTTCATGTCATTTTGTTATAAGCATATAGTGTGTGAAATGAACATACTTTTTCTGTATCTACTTCAGATTAAGATGCAGAAATGCAAACACTATTTGTAATGGGCAAATTGAACATGCTAATTTATCATGGAATGGTTTTAATAAGCAAGTACCTCCCTAATTAAAAATATAATTTACTTGGGGTGGCTGGGTGGCATAGTGAGTTAAGTGTCCAACTCTTGGTTTCAGCTCAGGTCATGCTTTTAGGGTTGTGAGATTGAGCCCCATGCCAGGCTTTGCACTTAGTGCTGAGTTTGCTTAAGACTCTCTCTCCCTCTCCTTCTGTCCCTCCTAACCCCCACCCATCTCTCTTATTCTTTCTGAAATAAATAAATAAATCATGTGTGTGTGTGTGTGTGTGTGTGTGTGTGTGTAATTATTTCTATTCCTAATTTTTTTTACCCCGTTAGTTCTTATTATTCCAATAAGATGTATTCAACTCACCAATAGACAAAGGTGAGTAAAGACTCTTTAAAGTCTATAAATACAAATATTCTGATCAATTTTGTTGATTTTATAATTGCCTTCAGGTTTTAGAATAAACACTTCACCTTGTCATTTTCCATTGCTATCTTTGTTGACAAAGATAAAGTGAATTTGTGGAAAACCTATAAGGAATCACTGCCTTTGTCCACTTTAGTCTTAGAATATCATTAGAAGCTTTGAAAACAATATTTAAAGAAGTATATATTGACACAGTAGTAGAAATACAAAATTGAAATCCTTTATGCTATACATCTTAATTAGATGCTCAATAGATGCCACACATCTATTGAGATAGATAACATATGATGGAGATGGGAAAAACAGTTTGTGTTCACCATGAAATCTGAATGGTTGTATATAGTTATTATCCCCAAAGATCTCTGCAAGCCAGAAACTTGCTGCAAATGTAACATATATTAGCAACTAAATCAAGATATAGGGAACATAATGTCTTCTTGAAGATTATGTATATAAATACAGTTTATAGTTTGAGAGTTTTTAGCGAGATCACCTGTGCAGATTTATATAGCATTTCTTTATAATATATGTGCCTGTACTTCAGCCTAGAATTCCTTTATAATTAATGTTTTTTTCGTTTAAAAATTCATTAAAAAGAAACTCGGGGAGCTCCTGTCTTCACTACTTTTCTCTATTTCTAAGAAGCTTTTTCCAAGTCATAATTTATGAAGTAATATAATAATGCTTATTAGTCCAGCAGAATTTTTAAAACTCTAGCAAAAAATAATTTGAGTCCTTTGGGTCCTCAGATAGGAGGAATCGCAATATTGGAGATTGTGGAATAAACACCTAAAGTCGGCTACCAGCACCATGGCTAGCTATATGCTCTGAGTCTCTGACAGTATACACAGATCATATCGTGCATAAGATATTCTTTTTTGTGAGACTGATCATTTGAAATAATTTAGATAAGCATTGGAAGGGCTGTCCTCCAATAAAAATGATTAGCTCAGACACACATATCAAGGGAAGTTAGCCTGAGAATAGATGTTACTGGCAGTACTGATCTTTAAGCAACAATGAGGTAAGAAAGCTCCTACAGCAAGACTCAGACTATATAAAAGAGCTGATGTTGTCCCAGATCAGTGTCACCTCCCACCCTGCTACTTTTTTTTTTAATTAATTATTTTATTTTTTTTTATAAACATATATTTTTATCCCCAGAGGTAAAGTAAAAGCAAATCTATCTGTAGGAATGCTATTCAAATTTCACATTTAGGCTGTAGGATTCTCACAATTACAAACAAATAATGCTAAAAAAAAAATGAAGGTACAATTAAAGATCAGGAGTACATACACAGAAAAAGCCACCATAACTAAGTTAATATTAGTAATGATAATAATAAAAAACTTACTTAGATTAGCAAAGACTAAAGGTATTATAATTGTCAGATAAGGAATGCAAAGCTGCATTTATGAAGTGTTAAAGAACATAAGAGACAAAACCACAAGGATGGCCAATTTAAAAAGAGATTTTTATATATGAATCAGAAAGATAAGAGCAAATGGATTACTAAATATCATAAACATAAATTTAAATAAACTTACTTAATAAGTTAAGCACTAGATTAAACACTGCTCAAGGGAAAAATAATACACAGGCAGATAATAAGAATAAAATGCATAGAATGAACTAGCAAGGCAAAGGAGACAGAGAAAAGAAGAGGCAGGAAGAGATTAAAAGGATAGAATTAGAAATTCTATAATTGGAGTCCCAGGAGGAGTGAATGGAAACAATGTAGAATAGTCAGTATATAAACACATAGCATTTTTGGATTTTTAAGATCTAGAGAAAGACGCAATTTCACACACTTTTTCTGTTTTTGCCCCTACAAAATGTCAGGATTCTCCCAAGCCATCATGACATCCAAAACTCCATGATAAATTTCAAAATGCATCCTAAAAGGATTATAGGCCCCTTGCTGAATAACTATTGTTCTAGACTTAAGATGAGGAGATACGCATTCAACATACTTTGATCAGAAATTCACAATTCAGCAGTGGTTATGTGAGCACTCAAAATAATGGAAACTGCATATTAGATTGTGGAACTTAATTTTAAATCTTAATAGTAGTGGTATTCTAGAACGAATGCACACCATTTTTCCATAGACGTGACATGAAATTCCATCAACTTCAGAAGCCTTAAAGATTCAAGTCAGTGCTGTCAGTCTATGGCTCTCTTTGTTGCCAGAGTTGCTCAGAAAATTGGCTCATTATGCCATCAAAATATGCTGTGTGTACTATGAATGAGCCTTTCATGCAACAGGCTTGTTGGAATGCCAGAGTGGAAAGCAGGGCTTCCCCAAGTTTTCAAAACAAGTCTGATAGTTGTTTCTGGGTCAGCATGTCAATAGATATTTTTAAGCTTGGAAAAACCTAGTGTAGAACTTTCTTTCATTAGATACATACTTCATGGTAAGATTGTGGATAAGGAATCATGTGGCTTCCTCCTACCTTTAATCATCAGGGTCTACCGATGTTTACCAGAAGAATCCAATAATTGCTGAACAAAGAACCTGGCAGTTTCAGACACAAACACACACACACAATTATATATAATTCTGTATACATACATACATACAGGAGTGAAGTATTACTCCTATAATTTTAGGGATTTTTTTAGGATGAAAAGTCATTTGAATTACCATTGATAAAGACTGTTAGCAAATAGTCATTTTCAAAAATAAAAAGTAATAAAATACTAATGAATTGGTACCCGGGTGGCTCAGTCGTTGAACGGCTGCCTTTGGCTCAGGTCATGATCCCAGGGGCCTGGGACCAAGCCCCACATTGTGCTCCCTGCTAGTCTGAGAGCCTGCTTCTCCCTCTCCCTCTGCCTGCCACCCCCCAGCTTGTGCGCTCTCTCTCTCTGTGTTAAATTAAAAAAAAAAAAAAAACTTTAAAAAAATAAATAAAATATTAAAAAATACCAATGAATTTTTTCTTCTTACCCCATGTTAGCAAATATAGGTTCTTACTTTTCAATTAGAAAAATAAATATTTAAACATATTTATATGAATGCTGACAATGAAATGGCTGAGTTTGTCATGATAGAGAAATTCAATACATAATGATTAAACATTTTGGAAACATTTTAGTTCTGATGATATATAGATTAAAAAAGAATATTTAAAACACAAAACAAAGATCAGTCTTCTGTCTTCCTTTGTTTAACTCCTTTTTTTAGAACCCCCAAAACATTAGCCAAATCAATAGTTTTTATTTTACATTGAAATGTCATCTAAATCTATTTCAGCTAATTTCCCAGATTGTTCACTCTCCCTGGAAAGAAATTACTCATGAACAAAGACAATTACGTAGGTATTGCCCAGGCTCACAAAATAAACTCCTCAAACAAACAAATGAACAAACAAAAAACAACAAAAATTTACTAATATTGTAAATATAAAGACTGTTAGAATAATTGACTGCTTTAAAAGGGCACACTCAATTTGTTATATAGGTAGAGAATAAATAATATAGCTCTATGTTTAACAACCCAAAATAGCATATTCTTTTTTTAAAAATTTGATTTAATCTTTTATCAGTGTTCCGAAATTCATTGTTTATGCACCACACCCAGTGTTCCATGTAATACAAAAAATAGCACATTCTTTTTTTTCTTATTTTTAATTTTTTTTATTTTTTAAATTTATTTTTTATTTATTTTCAGCATAACAGTATTCATTATTTTTGCACCACACCCATTGCTCCATGCAATCCGTGCCCTCTATAATACCCACCACCTGGTACCCCAACCTCCCACCCCCCTGCCTCTTCAAAACCCTCAGATTGTTTTTCAGAGTCCATAGTCTCTCATGGTTCACCTTCCCTTCCAATTTCCCTGAACTCCCTTCTCCTCTCTAACGCCCCATGTCCTCCATGCTATTTGTTATGCTCCACAAATAAGTGAAACCATATGATAATTGACTCTCTCTGCTTGACTTATTTCACTCAGCATAATCTCTTCCAGTCCCATCCTTGTTGCTACAAAAGTGGGGTATTCATCCTTTCTGATGGAGGCATAATACTCCATCGTGTATATGGACCACATCTTCCTTATCCATTCGTCCATTGAAGGGCATCTTGGTCCTTTCCACAGTTTGGCGACCATGGCCATTGCTGCTATAAACATTGGGGTACAGATGGCCCTTCTTTTCACGACATCTGTATCTTTGGGGTAAATACCCAGGAGTGCAATGGCAGGGTCATAGGGAAGTTCTATTTTTAATTTCTTGAGGACTCTCCACACTGTTCTCCAAAGAGGCTGCACCAACCTGCATTCCCACCAACAGTGTAAGAGGGTTCCCCTTTCTCCACATCCCCTCCAACACATGTTGTTTCCTGTCTTGCTAATTTGGGCCATTCTAACTGGTGTAAGGTGATATCTCAATGTGGTTTTAATTTGAATCTCCCTGAGGGCTAGTGATGATGAACATTTTTTCATGTGTCTGATAGCCATTTGTATGTCTTCATTGGAGAAGTGTCTGTTCATATCTTCTGCCCATTTTTTGATATGATTGCCTGTTTTGTGTGTGTTGAGTTTGAGGAGTTCATTATAGGTCCTTGATATCAATCTTTTGTCTGTACTGTCATTTGCAAATATCTTCTCCCATTCTGTGGGTTGCCTCTTTGTTTTTTTGACTGTTTCCTTTGCTGTGCAGAAGTCTTTGATTTTGATGAAGTCCCAAAAGTTTATTTTCGCTTTTGTTTCCTTTGCCTTCGGAGACATATCTTGAAAGAAGTTGCTGTGGCTGATATCAAAGAGATTACTGCCTAAGTTCTCCTCTAGGATTCTGATGGATTCCTGTCTCACGTTGAGGTCTTTTATCCATTTTGAGTTTATCTTTGTGTACAGTGTAAGAGAATGGTCGAGTTTTATTCTTCTACATATAGCTGTCCAGTTTTCCCAGCACCATTTATTGAAGAGACTGTCTTTTTTCCACTGTATATTTTTTCCCATTTTGCAGCCTCTTTGGAGAACAGTGTGGAGAGTCCTCAAGAAATTAAAAAATAGAACTTCCCTATGACCCTGCAATTGCACTTTTTGGGTATTTACCCCAAAGATACAGATGTCGTGAAAAGAATGGCCATCTGTACCCCAATGTTTATAGCAGCAATGGCCACGGTCGCCAGACTGTGGAAAGAACCAAGATGCCCTTCAACGGACGAATAGATAAGGAAGATGTGGTCCATATACATGATGGAGTATTATGCCTCCATCAGAAAGGATGAATACCCAACTTTTGTAGCAACAAGGATGGGACTGGAAGAGATTATGCTGAGTGAAATAAGTCAAGCAGAGAGAGTCAATTATCATATAGTTTCACTTATTTGTGGGGCATAACAAATAACATGGAGGACAAGGGGTGTTAGGAGAAGCGAGTTGGGGTAAATTGGAAGGGGAGGTGAATCATGAGAGACTATGGACTCTGAAAAACAATCTGAGGGGTTTGAAGTGGCAGGGGGGTGGGAGGTTGGGGTACCAGGTGGTGGGTATTATAGAGGGCACGATTGCATGGAACACTGGGTGTGGTGGAAAAATAATGAATACTGTTTTTCTGAAAATAAATAAATTAATTTTTAAAAAAAGAGAGAAAGTCATAAAATAAAAGTCAAAATTGGGTAAGGGGGGAGTGGTACATTAAAAGATGAGTGGGGCACCTGGGCAGCTCAGTGGGTTAAAGCCTCTGCCTTCAGCTCAGGGCATGATCCTAGGGTCCTGTGATTGAGCCCCACATCGGACTCTCTGCCCAGCGGGGAACCTGCTTCCTCCTCTCTCTCTTTGCCTGCCTCTCTGCCTACATGTGATCTCTGTCTGTCAAATAAATAAATAAAATCTTTAAAAAAAATGAGCTAAAAAGAAACCTGCTAAATATAGTCAATTGATAAACTAGGAGATTAGACAATGAATCCCACGAAACACATCATGGTGGTGTGTGTGTGTGTGTGTGTGTGTGTGTGTGTGTGTGTAAGAGAGAGAAAGAAAAAGAATAAAATTAAATTTAACATGCCCAGAGGATAAATGCATTTCTATCATCCATCAGTTCCTGTTATGCACAAATGGGACAGCAAACAATAAGCTGAGTAGGTAGGATGATATACAAAGAAATGCTTTTTACTTTTTATTTTTTAAAATATTTTATTTATTCATTTATTTGAAAGAGAGAGAGAGCACAAGTAGGGGAAGGAGTGGAGGGAGAGTGAGAAACTGACTCCCCGCTGAGCAGAGAGCCCAATGTAAGGCTAGATATTCGAGAGCCCTGAGATCATGACCTGGGCAGAAGGCAGAAGCTTGAAGAACTGATCCACCCAGGCACCCCCAAAGAAATGCTTTTTAAAATTTTTTCTAGAATTGGAGAGAAAACACAAGTCCTTATATTTTCATTGTCAACCCAAAATAAGAAAAGTAAATTTAAAATAATTCATAGCTTTCATAGAAGAATGAAAGTTTAGAATTCAAAGAAGTTTTGTCACTGGAAGTCCAATGGGATGTTATGGGATTATAAATATCTATTAAATTAATAACCAACAGAAAGTCAAATGAATTCTCCTTAGATACAAGATTCGGAAGGATTGCTTTTACATTTCTGATGTAAAGATTTACATAGAACTCTATATTAAACCAAACTAACATTGGATTATGAGAACTAAAAAAAAAATTAAAGCATGCCCAAACATACAATATTTCTTAATCATCCATCACCCCCAACTAAATAATTTACTAAAGGATGCACTTTGAAAAAAGTAACAATGACTCCAAGGAAGATATTTTACAAGAAACAGTGAAGAACAATAAAACCAGTGTCATATATACTTAGGCTTAAATAAGAGTAGTTCAAAAAATGACAACTTTAAAGTAAATTTAATTTATTGATGATCTCAGTGTACAATAGGTTTTTCAGCCCACTGATATAAGAGATGGCAGGAGACAAGAGGAAGAAAAAAATAAAATAAGTGCTAGGATTCTTGATTTATATGATATAAATATAAAGAAAATGATTAGCATGAGGCATTACATAGAAATAGCAAATCTTAAATACAAATGTTAAAATTTCAAGTGCAATCATTTCAAAGTTATTGAGATGTTAACTTATTTTTTTTAACAAAGATTAATTTATTTATTTAAGAGAGAGAGAGAAAGCATGAGGGAGTGGAGAAGCAGAGGGAGAGAGAATCTTAAGCAGACTCCATGCTGAGTGAGGAGCTCGAGGCAGGGCTCAATTCCACAACCCTGAAATTACAACCTGGGATGCTAAATTGACTATGCCTCCCAGGTTCCCTGAGAAGTTAAACTTTTAACACATTAAAGAAAAAAATTCAACTAAGAAAACTACATGAGGTAATAAAAAAAATAAGAAAAAATTTTTTTTAAACAGAGAAAGTAGAAAACATAAAATATGTTGTCAGTAAAGAGTCTAAACATCTCAGTAGCCACAATGAAATGAGTATCTAAAAATTAACAATTAAAGTGCTTAGTTCCAGGTAGAGCTTGTTTCTGTTTAAAAGAGCTTTACTTAGAAAAAAAAATGACTCATAAATGTTGGTAATAAAGAAGGAATAAAGTGTATCACAGATACATGTAAACATACACGCATATACACACACACAAACCAGATGTGTTATTATCAATGTTAGAGCAGAAGCAATGTTAGATAAATGCATTTAAGAAGACAAATAGGTATCTTTATACTTAATAAGATCTATAATCCTTCAAAAGATGAATTCATTCATTCATTCAATTTATCACATTGAAAATTCATGTCGTATAAGGCATGTTTTAGCTTCTAAAAGAAAGCAGGACGAATTTCATAGAATTGTGAAAGAAAAAATGGAGTTTCCTTAAATGGAGATGGCAGAGACTACAGGAAGAAATGATGGTAGCAATGACACTTTGGAGTCTGAGAGCTCAGCTTGGGGCATGTTTCTTTTGAGTAGCCTGGTAGAAGACCAAGTACAAATGTCAGGTGGAAAGTTGATTTTAGAAGTTTTTGGGTCAGGATGAAATCCATTTTAGAGGTAATCACTTTAAAGTCTTTAGAAAATGCACTTGACAGCATATGACTGAATGATACTTGGTGAGTGTGTATATGTAAAACAAAACAAAACAAAACAAAATGAAACAAACAAAAAACAATAAGAAATCTGAGGACAAGATTGAGCTCTTGGTAACTGAGTCCAGGAAATGAGAAAACAATGAGCAAAAGTGAATATGAATGTTCAGAGGTATACAAGGAAATCCAGGAGAGTCTGGATTAAAAATGTGTTCTAGATCAGAGAGGAAAAGGCTGCAGCTAGATTAAGCAAGATGAACACTAAGAAGTGATGGTGTATTTAGTAATTAAGAATTCATTGCTGACCTTGGGGAGCAATTCTGGTACAGTGATAGGAATAATAGGTCTAGTGAAATGGGCCCAAATAATAATAGGAAGAGAAGAATTAGAATAAATGAATTTGGATGAGTCTTCCAAGGGGTTTTGTTGTAAAGAGGGTAAAAAAAATTTTTATATAAAGAAGGAAACATGATACAGGAGATTTGGTTTCTCTTTTTAAGATTGGAGAAAAAACATCAGTTTCAAACACTAAGATCATGCACAAGCCTGAAGATAATGAAAGAAAGGTAAATCTTTATGGAGTGATACACATGAGGAAACTAGTAAGAATAGGATCCACTGCACAACTGAAGGTGTTACCTTTGGTTGGAAGTGTGGTGCAGTGAACCAGAAGGGCTTATATCCCCACAAACATAATCAAGTGGGTTGAAATGATGCAAAGTATGGAAATTCTCTTCAAATTGCTACAATTTCTTCAGAAAAATAGGACACCTTCATCTAGGGTGTAGCTGCTGGGGATTTGAGAAGAGAGGACAGTGTCTGAGAAGATCACTTAGAAGAATGGCAGAGTGAACATAAAATGGGAAAATATAATACAGTTGTTGAGCAGCAGTGGAGGCACACGGAAGGTAGTAAACATGATTTTCGGTCCAAACAATCAACAGGATGGTGTGTTTTACAGCACTGTGTTCAGGTAGGTGGACCCAAATATGAGGCAGACACAGAGGGAACGAAGGTGGTAATACAACTAAGTGAGTATAATAAAGCTGCTGGGGAGCATGGGACCTGAAGACCCAAGCAAGGGATTGATCATAGTGGTTTACCATGGAATCAAGGCTGGGAAAAAACAGACATGAAGGCATGAAATAAAGAAGTAACTTTGAGAACAAAGTAGATCAATGCATTTGGGGTTTTAGTCATTGTTGTTGGGATTCTAGAGCATGTGCAGTGTGGAAAGAAAAGGCAGAGGGCAGCATGCCTGAAAATGAAATCATGGAACATTTCCATGTATTTATAAGGATAAAATGTAGGTTTAAATGTGATTGCTAGGTGATCTATGTCAGTATTAAAATCAGCAAGAATTACAGAAGCAGCAATGTTGGACAGTGATCACATTGGGACATAACATCTTAAGGGTGTTAAAAGAAAAAAAGTGTCTACGGATATTTGCAAGAAGAAGAGATGACATAAAATTTAAATCTGGGTGTTTCTAGGGGTGAGGAAGGAACATTACCAAAACTAGGTGTTTTGAAAGAAAAGAGGAAGACAATAGATTAAATGTGATGAGGAGGATACCTGATCCCACCTCCAGATTATGAGGAATAAGATAAGAAAAGGGCCACCATTTAAGAATACTCCGGAAGAAGCAGTATTCCCTTGAAGGGTCAAGAGAGAGGGGAAAGTACTGGGATTTAATAAGACTCAGAAAGTAAGGCAATGTTTTAAAAAGTGGTTCACATGACTGAATCAATTATTTATTTCTGCTGAAGAAACTAACTCTTACAGAGTTTAAAGTCACACCCATTTGCCATGTGTTTCTCATATTACTCCACTTGTCATTCCATGTTTCTCATTCTTAATGTCTGAAAAGTTGCATTAATTCAAGAAAAAATGTAAAAGGCCAATAAACATGTTACCAGAAGTTTACTTTCATTGGTAATCAATGGGACACAAACTCAAATAGGTAGAAAGATAAATTTTTTAAAAAGATTTTATTTATTTATTGACAAACAGAGATCACAAGTAGGCAGAGAGACAGGCAGAGAGAGAGGGGGAACCTGGCTCCCTGCTGAGCAGAGAGCCCAATGTGGGGCTTGATCCCAGGACCCTGAGACCATGACCTGAGCTGAAGGCAGAGGCTTTAACCCACTGAGCCACCCAGGTGCCCCGAAAGATAATGTTTTAACATTTTAAGGAACATCTGTAAAACTCAGTGACAGTAATAAGGTAGAAAAATACATACTCTCTTTCACTTTTATTGAAAAGATACATTGATATTCCCTTTCTGGGAGCTTCAATGATATATATCAGTAATTAAATCCCACAATAATTTTTTTCTCCTATATCTATATATATATATCCTATTATTTCTGTTTTTCTGGATAACCCTGATTAATATTTATTTAGTTCATTAAAAAATATGGAAGTTGGGGCACCTGGGTGGTTCAGTGGGTTAAGCCTCTGCCTTTGGTTCAGGCATGACTTCAGGGTCCTGGGATTGAGCCCCACATTGGGCTCTGTGCTCAGCAGGGAGCCTGCTTCCCCTTCTCTCTCTGCCTGCCTCTCTGCCTACTTGTGATCTCTCTGTCAAATAAATAAATAAAATCTTAAAAAAAAGAAATCCCTTTATTTAAAAAATCTGGAAGTATATTACATTAACATAAACATTTTATTATGTTATAAATATATAAAATATATCATATATTTTATTGACATTAAATTGTTAACAATGATTATTATGTCTGTAGATAGTAGTTAGTACAAATGTGCAGAGACAGGACAGCTTTTATTCATTTCTATTTTAAATTTTAGAACACATTTAGGTATCAAATTTATTTAATTAAAATTTAAAGTTTTTAAGTAAATAAAATCATTTTTAAAATTCTGTTGAGAAATTGGTCAAGGTAGGAGTAGGAGCAAGATTTTTATTTGATATACATGAATTTATCCTCTAGTATATAAAATACGTAGAATCACAATGAGAAAACCATGACAAAGAGTTACTTCCTTAGCTTAAGTGGGTCATTTATCAACTTGTAATTACTGTTTATACTATCACCTGATCACCTGTACATCATATCTTTTATGTCAATGTGCATTCATATGGATTCTTCAGTTAACATTAAGAAATGACTTTTTCTGGTGGTAAGCAGAAATAACTTCCTCTGTCACACCAATGGAAAATAAAAATTGAGGTATAGAAACACTAACAACCTTCACCAATATTTCTGCAAATATTCACAGTGAGTTATTGACAGAACATTAAATAGAACACATTTTCCCCAAGATCTGGCCTAGCAAACTCTGGTCTATATCACCAGACAATCAAGGGTGTTTGCCATATGAAAAAATTATATACAGATGTTATATTCATGGTTTTATTACTTTAGAATCTTATTCTGACCCCTAGAAAAGTGTAAAAAAAGTTTTTGCTTCTAAAGGAAATTCTCCAATAGATAACAAATTGTACAATAATCTAAGCTTTTAGTTTCCAAGATGGGTGACAAGTTTCATCAGGACATCATGGTGAATTCCCGGGGATGCTAAAGGGTACTAGTTTTTTTTTTAATATTTGAATGAAATTTCAATTTATCGCATGGTACTTACAAGAAACATTGGTTCAATCTATTGATGGTTTGACATTTAAAATGAGTTGGATAGAAGATGGCGGGAAGTAGGAGGCCCCTTTTCAACCTGTACCCCAAAGTGAGCTGATTACCTACCAAAGAACTCCAATCACCCATGAAATCAGCCTGAGATCAGAATTATACACGTCTGGATCTCTACAGGGGCAGAAGATGCCAGTGGGCAGGTAAAGCGGAGTGGGAACTGCGGACTGACATCAGAAGATAAACAAAAGGGGGAGGGAGCTACCAGAGGGGACCGGTTGGAAAGTAATACCCCAATACAAGCGGAGAGTGCCCTGCGTCTGGGGACCAGCATTAACTTGGAGACTGGGTGAAAGCACTCAAAAAGAGCAAAGGATCTCGGGGGGAAATTGTGGGAATCGGGACGGCTAGGGACAGGGGCTTAAGTCCCCAGTCCCAGGACAGCCTCCTCTGGCGCTGAGGCAGAGTGCGGAGGAGAAACCAGCTCTTGGTCCCTAAGTTGCCAGCGCACCGGAGAACGCGTGGGGTCCGTTCCCTGTGAGGGGATGGGAGCCACGCCGGGTGGCAGAATGCGAGAGTCCTGCTATAGAGCCTGAGATACTCCCCTGAGAGAGGTATAAAGGCCCAGCCGGTGCCCTTTGATACCCGCCATTGTTTCAGAGCCTGCACCAAACTCTCCACCCAGAGAGGTGCGCGAAGACCCAGCCTGGTGCTCTCGGACCTGCGCCCCATTCTCAGAGCCTGAGACCCGCGCGCGAACTTCAGCCTCCCCTGAAATTGGTGCGCACAAGCCGGGCGCTCTTAGACCCAGAAAGACCAGGCACTCCCAGCCTGGGCCAGCGGGAAAATCTCAGTGTGTGATTGCTGCTTGGAACCTCTCTAGCGGTCTGGAGGTGCCCAAAGCCACTGCTGCCGTGGTTTTGGGTACAAGCAAAAGATGCTGCATCCCCAGGGACCGCGACTTGGAACCAGCTCTGCCAGCGGCCAAGGGGGAACTTATTTGGGCTCTGCAGCCAGACTGAGGCTTCTCTCTGAGAGGGAGATCAGGGTGTGGTTGCTTTACTCTAAAAATACAAAAACCATCAAAAGCCGTCAAAATGAGGAAAAAAAAAAAAGTGAACACAAAAACTGCCAGAGAATAAAAGCCTGGAAAAACAAAACAAAACAAAACAGTTTCCTCAGAGCCCACCCCCTTGAGGGGGGTGGGAAGACTTAAGTGAGGGAACATCATTGACTGAAAACCCACGTGGCAGGCCCCTCCCCCAGAAAACAACCCAAGAAAGAAAAAAAAAAGAGAGGAAAAAAAAAAAGAAAAAAAAAGGACTACAAGAGAACAACCACTACTTCATAGGAAAACTTTTGTTTTTCATTCATTCCCACTATTCTGGCTATATACATATATATATATATATATATATATATATATATATATATATATATATATATATATTTATTTATTTTTAACCTAATAGCCATCACAGTGAGCTATCCAGTACATCAAATCCCATAATAACCTTCTAACTGAACTTTTTGATACATACACCTGTGTCTTTCTTTTGCATTTCTGTTTTTTGAATTCCTTTTTTTTAAGTTTTAGTTTAGTTTAGTCTAGTTTATTCCTTTTTATTTTTATCTTCTAATATTCATATAGAGTTAAACTTCAAAGTAATCCCCTTTCCCCAATCAATACTACCCCTATAGGTAAACTAATTTTTAATCCCCCTTTACCTTAGGAAATTTGAGTCCTTTAACAAAAATATCAAGATACATCCAGGAAGAATCAAAACAACCTACCTCCACACACTGAGAATTTATAACCACTCTCCCATCTTTTTCTTCCACCAGTGTTTCTGTGTTTTTGTGTTTGTCCTGATAGTATATAAATCTTACACCTGGGGTTCTTTTAGACAATGTTCTTCCTTTATTTGCATATATATATATTTTTTTCTCTTGTCATATACTTTTATCAGTCTTTTTGTTTGTCTGTTTTTGTTTGTTTACTTCATAAATCTTACCTAGGGGCCCATTTGGGTTGAACCTTCCCTTTCATCTTCCCTTTCTTTCCTGTCTATCTTTTTTCTTTTCTTTTTCTTTTCTTTTGTCTCTCGTTTGGGTGGGAATCCTGATTGCTCAGAAGTGTTCCAGGGTGCACCTTGACTGCACCATGGTCGATACATCCAGCTACATCTGTTCAGTCATCTCTCACCAAAATGACTAGGAGGAGGAATGCCCAACAGAAGAAAAATACAGAGGATGGACCTTCTGCAACAGAGCTAACAGATATCAACATAGACAATATGTCGGAAAGAGAATTCAGGATAATAATTATCCAGGCAATAGCTAGGTTGGAGAAAGCCATGGATGACCAAACAGAATTGATTAGGGCCAGGCTGAAAGTGACCAGTCAGGATATGCACAATGTTAGGGCCGAGCTTAAAGCTACCAGGGAGGAGGTTCACAATGCTCTCAATGAGTTCCAATCTAATCTAAACTCTCTCAAAGCTACGGTAACTGAGACAGAAGATAGAATTAGTGATCTGGAGGACAAACAGATAGAGAGAAAGGATCAGGAGGAAGCCTGGAACAAACAGCTTAGAAACCACGAAAACAGAATCAGGGAAATAAATGATGCCATTAAACGTTCCAACGTCAGAATTATTGGAATCCCTGAAGGGGAGGAGAAAGAAAGAAGTCTAAAAGATATAGTGGAACAAGTTCTTCATGAAAATTTTCCCAATCTCGCGAATGGAACCAGCGTTCACATACTAGAGGCTGAACGGTCTCCACCCAAGATTATAGATTCCAAAAAAAATCAAGGTACCTGATAGTCAAATTGAGGAATCATAATTGTAGGTATAATCTCTTGAAAGCCGCTAGGACAAAGAGGCTCCTTACTTACAGAGGAAAGCCCATCAGAATAACATCAGACCTGTCCACAGAGACCTGGCAAGCCAGAAAAGGCTGGCAAGATATATTCAGGGCACTAAATGAGAAGAACATGCAGCCAAGAATACTTTGTCCAGCAAGACTGACATTCAAAATGGATGGAGAGATAAAGAGTTTCCAAGACCGGCAAGGCTTAAAAGACTATGCAACCACCAAGCCGACACTGCAGGAAATATTAAGGGGGGTTCTATAAAAGAGGAAAAATCCTAAGAATAGCATTGAACAGAAATATAGAGACAATCTACAGAAAGAAAGACTTCAAAGGTAACTCTATGTCAATAAAAACATATCTATCAATAATCACTCTTAATGTGAATGGCCTAAATGCACCCATAAAACGGCACAGGGTTACAGATTGGATAAAACGACAGGACCCATCCATATGTTGTCTACAAGAGACCCATTTTGAACCTAAAGATACACCCAGACTGAAAGTGAAGGGATGGAGAAGCATCTTTCATGCCAATGGGCCTCAAAAGAAGGCTGGGGTAGCGATTCTCATATCAGATAAATTAGATTTTAAACTAAAGACTGTAGTCAGAGATACAGAAGGACACTATATGATCCTTAAAGGGGCTATCCACCAAGATGATCTAACAATTGTAAATATCTATGCCCCCAATATGGGAGCAGCCAATTACTTATGAAAACTGTTAATCAAGATAGAGATTCATATTCATATGAATACACTACTCGTAGGAGATCTTAACACGCCTCTCTCAGAATTAGACAGATCATCAAAGCAGAAAATCAATAAAGAAACAAGAGCATCGAATGACACATTGGAACAGATGGACCTCATAGATATATACAGAACATTCCACCCTAAAACAACAGAATACTCTTCTTCTCAAGTGCACACGGAACCTTCTCAAGAATAGACCACATACTGGGTCACAAATCAGGACTCAACCAATACCAAAAGACTGAGATTATTCCCTGCATATTCTCAGATCACAATGCATTGAAACTGGAGCTTAATCATAAGGAAAAGTTCAGAGAGAACTCAAACACCTGGAAGCTAAAGTCCACCTTGCTTAAGAATGCTTGACCAGGAGATCAAGAAGAACTGAAACAATTCATGGAAACCAATGAGAATGAAGGCACTTCGGGTCCAAAATCTATGGGATACAGCAAAGGTGGTCCTAAGGGGGAAATACGTAGTCATCCAAGCCTCCCTCAAAAAAATTGAAAAATCCAGAACACAGCAGCTGTCTCTACACCTTAAAGAACTAGAGAATCAACAACAAATCAAACCAACTCCAGACATAAGAAGGGAAATCATCAAGATTAGAGCTGAGATCAATGAGGTAGAAACCAAAGATACAGTAGAACGTATCAGTGAAACTAGAAGTTGGTTTTTTGAAAGAATCAATAAGATCGATAAGCCACTGGCCACACTAATCCAAAAGAAAAGAGAGGAAGCCCAAATTCATAAAATTATGAATGAAAAGGGAGTGATCACAACGAACACCAAGGAAGTACAAACAATTATCAGAAGTTATTATCAACAGTTATATGCCAATAAGCTTAGCAACCTTGATGAAATGGATGCATTCCTGGACAACTATAAGCTCCCAAAATTGAACCAGGAAGAAATTGACAACCTGAATAGACCGAAATCTAGTAATGAGATTGAAGCAGTGATCAAAAACCTCCCAAAAAACAAGAGCCCAGTACCTGATGGATTCCATGGGGAATTCTACCAAACCTTCAAAGAAGAAATAACACCTATTCTCCTGAAGCTGTTTCAAAAAACTGAAGCAAGAGGAAAAGTTCCAGACTTTCTATGAAGCCAGCATTACCCTGATCCCCAAACCAGGCAAAGACCCTACCAAAAAGGAGAATTTCAGACCAATTTCACTGGTGAATATGGATGCTAAGATTCTCAAGATCCTAGCAAACAGGATCCAACAGCACATTAATAAGATTATCCACCATGACCAAGTGGGATTCATCCCTGGGCTACAAGGATGGTTCAACATTCGCAAATCAATCAATAATTGATTGATTAATAGAACAATTGATTAATAAGAACAAATTAATATGAGAAGAGAGAAGAACCACATGGTCCTCTCAATTGATGCAGAAAAAGCATTTGACAAAATCCAGCATCCGTTCCTGATTAAAAAGCTTCAAAGTATAGGGATAGAGGGAACATTCCTGAACCTCATCAAATCTATCTATGAAAGACCCACAGCAAATATCATCTTCAATGGAAAAAAGCTTGCAGCCTTCCCGTTGAGATCAGGAACAAGACAAGGATGCCCACTTTCACCACTCTTGTTCAACATAGTATTAGAAGTCTTAGCAACAGCAATCAGACAACAAAGAGAAATAAAAGGTAACCAAAGTCAAACTCTCTCTCTTAGCAGATGACATGATTCTTTATATGGAAAACCCAAAAGACTCCATCCCCAAACTACTAGAACTCATACAGCAATTCAGCAACGTGGCAGGATACAAAGTCAATGTGCAGAAATCAGTGGCTTGCTTATACACTAACAATGAAAATACAGAAAGGGAAATTAGAGAATCGATTCCATTTACTATAGCACCGAGAACCATAAGATACCTGGGAATAAACCTAACCAAAGAGGTAAAGGATCTGTACTTGAGGAACTACAGAACACTCATGAAGGAAATTGAAGAAGACACAAAAAGATGGAAGACCATTCCATGCTCTTGGATTGGAAGAATAGACAAAAATAAAACTGGGGGCATCACGTTAACCTGATTTCAAGCTTTATTACAAAGCTGTGGTCACCAAGACAGCATGGTACTGGCATAAAACAGACACATACACCAGTGGAACAGAGTAGAGAGCCCAGATATGGACACTCAACTCCATGGCCAATTAATCTTCGACAAAACAGGAAAAAATATACAGTGGAAAAAAGACAGTCTCTTCAATAAATGGTGCTGGGAAAACTGGACAGCTATATGTAGAAGAATGAAACTCGACCATTCTCTTACACCATACACAAAGATAAACTCAAAATGGATAAAAGACCTCAACGTGAGACAGGAATCCATCAGAATCCTAGAGAACATAGGCAGTAATCTCTTCGATATCAGCCACAGCAACTTCTTTCAAGATATGTCTCCAAAGGCAAAGGAAACAAAAGCCAAAATAAACTTTTGGGACTTCATCAAAATCAAAAGCTTCTGCACATCAAAGGAAACAGTCAAAAAAACAAAGAGGCAACCTACAGAATGGGAGAAGATGTTTGCAAATGACAGTACAGACAAAAGATTGATATCAAGGATCTATAATGAACTCCTCAAACTCAACACACACAAAACAGGCAATCATATCAAAAAATGGGCAGAAGATATGAACAGACACTTCTCCAATGAAGACATACAAATGGCTATCAGACACATGAAAAAATGTTCATCATCACTAGCCCTCAGGGAGATTCAAATTAAAACCACATTGAGATATCACCTTACACCAGTTAGAATGGCCCAAATTAGCAAGACAGGAAACAACATGTGTTGGAGGGGATGTGGAGAAAGGGGAACCCTCTTACACTGTTGGTGGGAATGCAGGTTGGTGCAGCCTCTTTGGAGAACAGTGTGGAGAGTCCTCAAGAAATTAAAAATAGAACTTCCCTATGACCCTGCAATTGCACTCCTGGGTATTTACCCCAAAGATACAGATGTCGTGAAAAGAAGGGCCATCTGTACCCCAATGTTTATAGCAGCAATGGCCACGGTCGCCAAACTGTGGAAAGGACCAAGATGCCCTTCAATGGACGAATGGATAAAGAAGATGTGGTCCATATACACTATGGAGTATTGTGCCTCCATCAGAAAGGACGAATACCCAACTTTTGTAGCAACATGGACGGGACTGGAAAAGGTTATGCTGAGTGATATAAGTCAAGCAGAGCGAGTCAATTATCATATGGTTTCACTTATTTGTGGAGCATAACAAATAGCATGGAGGCCACGGGGAGTTAGAAGAGGAGAAGGGAGTTGGGGTAAATTGGAAGGGGAGGTGAATCATGAGAGACTATGGACTCTGAAAAACAATCTGAGGGGTTTGAAGTGGCGGGGGGTAGGAGGTTGGGGTACCAGGTGGTGGGTATTATAGAGGGCACGGATTGCATGGAGCACTGGGTATGGTGAAAAAATAATGAATACTGTTATGCTGAAAATAAATAAATTTAATTAAAAAAAAATAAAATGAGTTGGATAGCATCTGTTTTATCAAACTTGTCACGTGACTTTCTCTCAGAGGGCAGTTTGGTTTGTAAGATTTTATTTATTTATTTATTTATTTGAGTGTGGAGGACTATAGGAGAAGGGAGGGAAAACTGAATGGGAAGGGTACTGAAGTTTTAAATTTTCATGGAAGCAGAGTGATACTAGACATTTGATAGCGCTGAGGGAATTGCTAACTCTAATGCAGTGTCTGTATTAGATGGTGTTGCATACACTTCAATTATGACATAGTTTTCCTTTTAGAATTATTTTTATTATGTTCAATTAACCAACGTATAATATACATCATTAATTTCTGATATAGTGTTATAGTTTCCAAAGCTGAGCTTTGTTAGCGACTGTGATAACAGGCAAGTACTATATGAAAATTAAACAGAAACAGCAAATTAGAGTGACTTTAGTCAATCTGATTCTGAGGTTTGAGAAGTTGTGCAGTGATAAATAGGCACACATGTGCCTTTAGTAATAGTATTTAATTGTGGCTAATTTCTTCTGTTTCATATGGCCTTAGTGATCTCAGTTATTTCTATTGGCTTAGGGTCCCTATGAAAACTAACTGACACCAAAGGTACCTAGAGCAGAGAAAGTTTGGGAAATTCTGATCTAAAGTATTAATATGAGACCTGAGAGAACCAAATTACTAAGGTTCTAGATAGAAGATTTCTAAGTACAGATCTTACCCATTACTCTCCTAACTTTAAACTTATCCTTCCTCTTCTCCAGATTACTAAGCCCCTGTATTTTGCTATGAGGGTGGGTAATTTACACAGTGTCCTCTTTCATGAATGTGTACTAGATGGAATGTTTCAGGATTGGCTGAATACAAATAAGGAGAACTAATGCTTTGCTCCCCTCATCCACTAAAATTATCTCCCTAATGTCAATTAATCATTTGTGACTCATTTGGCAGGGAAAATATGCTTGTATGCACGGTCTAGCAGAGAGCAGGTGTTAAGCATCGTACCATGAAATTATACTAGTTGATGATACCATGGAACCAAACATGGAGAGACAACAGTGATAGAAAGAGCATGGGGAAATCACATTGTGTTGTAACACAGAGTTCTAGACTAGGAATCAGAGCATGATCTCTACCATCATCTAGCTATGTTACCATGGCACATATAGTCTTCGGGGTCTGTTTTGTTTTCTCGTGGAAAATGTTAATTCACATATTTATCAATCTAACAATAATTTCTCAATATATAGAATATTTAGAGGAACTTAAGAATGAAGGAAGACAATATATACTCTAAGTTACTACAAAATCTCTTAGGTCAAATTAGGACATACCATTACTTTTTATTTTAGAGTCACTTAAGATGGCAGAAAAAAGCCAAACTCTTTTGCTTAGCGTCCCTGTCACATAGCCTTTTATTAATTGGCCATTATTATTTTTGCAACTTTTTCTTCTACCACAAATTATGACAATTTTTTAGCAATTTATATTAATGTTTCATGTGGTTTCACTTTCCTATGCCTTAACTTTAATAACTGATTTATTAATATATTAATGAATGAAGAAAACCACACATAAAATCCAATAATGTCTGACAGAATGTACTGGAATCTATGTGAGAAAATCAAAATGTGCTTTGGAAATTCAGAAAAATAAGAGTAATTCCTATTAGAAATTATTCTTAAAGGAAAAGATAGTATCACAAGGAAACTTCAAAGCATGGGAAAAAGGGAGTACAGGAGATATTATGTGAAGGCACTGAAAGTAGAGGAAGAACTACAAGCACAGGAACTAATCCTGAAAATGGAAGAACTCAGGCATATTCCTGCTTTCAAGGGGATTTTCCCCCTGATTTATTTGCCTCCTCTAATCTAGTTATACTCTCTTCTTCGAAACTCTGAAAATTGGGGGCACCTGTGTGGCTTAGTCAATTAAGCATCTGTCTCGGCTCAGGGTCTTGGGATCAAGCCTCATGTTGGGCTCTCTGCTCAGTGGGGAGTTTGCTTCTCCCTATCCCTCTATGTGTTCTCTTTTTCTCTTTCTCTCAATAATTAAAATCTTAAAAAACAAAATAAAACAAAACAAAACACTACCCTCTGAAGATTTATTGGACATGAAAAACGTGGTCTTCAATGCACAGAGACTCCTTTCTTCTGAGAATTCCCCACAGTAACTAGGTTTTTCCTCCTTAATATTGTTCTTATCATCATCATCTTACTGTAGATGATTGTTGCCATTATTGCCATATGGGGCTGGCAATAAGAAAAACAGGCTGGATATCTTCCATTTGCCAGACCTTCCTTTGTCTTTCTCCAGCTTGCTGTCTGACAATAAAGTGGATAATGAGAAACCACAGTTGATCAGTTTGAAAAAATGGGTGATATATGAGTTTTTATTTACCTAACTTTCTTTACTGTGTCATATCTCGGGTTTTACCATCCACAGAAAATCATAGCTCCTATTGAGAAGTTTCACTATAAAACTTTATGGGATCTTCTTCCTTTCATCCCTTCAAGTATATGAATCATAATCCCTCTGTTCTTATAAGTTTTAAATTTTTATACTTTATTTTCTGGTACCATTCAGTTACTGATAGAAATGAAGAATCTTTCAGTTTTAGCTCTGACATGTAAAGAGCTTAGAAGTTGTCACTGCCATTCTTATAAGAAAACTGCAGAAATATTCAAACAGTAAAAACTTTTCTTGGACCGGAGGACTGAATTAACAAAACAAATTTCCACTGAATCTAGAGAGAGTGGTGAATCCAGGCAGTCATAGACAAGATCTGCTTACCTGGAACAAAAGTTCTTAGAGAGAAAACCTCCTAAGGGGGAAAAAAAAATAGTAATTCTGAATGCTGCTGAATGACTGCTGGAGGCCAAGTGTGGCCTATTATTATTTTTTTTAAATGCGCAAAGCATTCTTCACAACAAAGTCTTTATCAGAGTTTTCTCCTACATGGGAAAAAACAACCTACCCCTTTGCTGCTACCCCCTCTTCCAGGTTCTTACGGCTTTCCTTTCTTATTAAGGGAATGAAGGGGGCTATTCCACTGGTGTAGGTCACAGTCCTGAGGTCCAGGCCCACTGAAAGAGTTAATCATTAAGATTAGAGAATGCTCTCTCTCTCTCTCACACACACACACATACACACACACACATTACCTCTATACCAACAGAACTCCACTCAAGAACACTAGTGTAAACCTAAAAGAGCTTCAAGACACAGACTCTTTGAGGATGAGTTCTTAGGAAGCCTAAAGTTGATGGCCAAGATAAAAACAAAAGTATCAGAAGAATTTGAAGCTTCTGGCTTCAAATTATCTATTACTACATAGAATATTAAATACAACCCAACTTTTAGCTTGGATTAACACAGCCTTACCCTAAAGGCTTATTTACCTCAGTTCCTAATACTCAGTACAAGATGTCTTATTTATAACAACAACAACAACAACAACAACAAAAATCACAAAGCATGTTAAGTAACAATAATTTTAAAAAAGGAAAAAGAAACCTATAGTACAAATGAGAAAGTCAATATCAGAACTAGATTCAATGGGCAGAAGACATGAACAGACACTTTTCCAAAGAAGACACACAAATAACTAACAGACATATGAAAAAATGTTTATTATCATTAGCCATCAGGGAGATTCAAACGAAAACCACATCGAGATACCACCTTACACCAGTTAGAATGGCCAAAATTAACAAGACAGTAAAAAACATGTGTTGGAGAGGACGTGGAGAAAGGGGAACCCTCTTACACTGTTGGTGGGAATGCAAGTTGGTGAAACCACTTTGGAAAAGAGTGTGGAGATTCCTTAAGAAATTAAAAATAGAGCTTCCCTATGATCCTGCAATTGCACTACTAGGTATTTATCCCAAAGATACAGATGTAGTGAAAAGAAGGGCCATCTGTACCCCAAGATTCATAGCAGCAATGGCCACAGTCACCAAACTGTGGAAAGAAACAAGATGTCCTTCAACGGATAAATGGATAAAGATATGGTCCATATATACACTGGAATATTATGCCTCAATCAGAAAGGATGAATACACAACTTCTGTATCAACACGGATGGGACTGGAGGAGATTATGCTGAGTAAGAAAGAGTCAAGTATCATATGGTTTCACCTACTTGTGGAGCATAAGGAGTAACACAGAGGACATTGGGAGTTGGAAGAAGTGATTTGGGGGAAATTGGAGGGGGAGACAAACCATGAGACTGTGGACTCTGAGAAACAAACTGAGGGTTTTGGAGGGGAGGGGGGTAGAGGGATGGGTGAGCCTGGTGGTAGGTATTATGGAGGGCACATATTGCATGGAACACTGGGTATGGTGCATAAACAATGAATGCCAGAACACTGAAAAGAAATAAAATGAAATGAAAAAAAAAAAAGAGAACTATACTCAGATATAATACCGATTTTTAAATTATCAGGCAAAATTTTAATTAACTATGATTAATACATTCAGAACTCTAAAAGGAAAAAGAGTAGACAACTTTCAAAAACATACAGGTAATATAAACAGAGAGACAGAAATTGTAACAAAGAATCAAAATGTTAGGGGAAAAAGCCTGAAACATAACTGAAGAAGGCCTTTGAGGGCTCATCAGTATATTGGATATACTGGAAACAAGTGTCAGACATCTTGAAGATAGTTCAATAGAAACTTCCCAAGAACTGTGGGAGAATTTCAAAAGGTGTAATAGGCACATAATTAAAATATGAGAGAAGAAGAAGAAAGAATTGAGTGGAAGCAATACTTGAAATAATATTGGCCAAGAGCTTTCCACAATTAATTACAGCCACCAAACCACAGGCTTAGTATTCTCAGAGAACAAAAAGCAGTATAAATACAAAACAAAAGAAAAGAAAAACCTGGACTTCTATATTTAACAAGATTCCTTCAACAGTGAAAGAAACATAGTCATTATCTGGTGTATGTGTGAGTACACATGCGCACACATGTACACACACACACTGAAGGATTAATCATCACTAAAACTTTCTTGCAAGAAATCTTAAAAAGAAGCACTTTAGGCAGAAAAAAATGATATAGAACAGGAACTGAGATGTATAATATAAGAAACAAGAAAAGTGTCAAAGAAAAAATAAAGGCAAAATAAAATATTTTCATTTTCTTATTTTTAAAGGACTTGAAACATAACTATATAAAAAAATACCAGTTTTTATGTATTACTGGGGTGTATATAGCATGTGTATAAGTAAAATGAATAACATCCAGTGAAATCATCATTACAGCTCATGAATCGATATAAAGGTATATTTTTGGGCATTTCTCTATCTGAACAATATGAACATTTAGCCGTACTGCTTGAGCTGTCTACTTTCAGATAGGGCCTGGGTCTCATATAAAATCAGGAAACCAGGAAACCAGGTCTGAGTTTCCCCACTTTCAGTCAACTGATTGTAGATGTTAGCTGCATCTAAATATACCTTCACAGAGAGATCTGAAGGAGTGCTTAATTAAATAACTGGGTATTACAGCCTCCCTATCTGACACATAGAATTAACTATCACACCATCTAAAGGCATGTTAGGGATTCTATTTAAAAAAAAAAAAAACACAACATAAAAACATTTGACAAGAACAGAGGTTTGGAGAAGAAAGGGAGGTTAATGAACCTGGGAACAATTTGACTTTATTTTCCGTTTAAGAGTTAATTTCCGCCCAGGGCTAGAGGAAGGTCATCAGATCCGAAGCAAGGAAAAAGTCTGTCATTAATAGTGCTTTTCTATTTCTGTCAACTCATTCAGTGCTCTTAACAACCTCATAATTTGTATTACTGTTGTCACATTTTAGGCACAGAAATGTAATTATGACAAAGTCAGATAGGTAGGTCATGGCAAAGGTAGGATGCAAACCCAGCCTGGCTCTAGGGTCTGGTTTCTTAACTGTAAGGAACATGGTCTCTCAGATAAAAAGAAAATTTATGGGTTTTCAATACTTAGACTGAGAGTCTCCAATTTTAATTGCTTTGTTTTATCCACCTCCCATTTTCCAGATCTACTAGCTCAGTTTCAACATCCCTGGCAAGTCTAAGCCATCGATGTTCAGAGCAGAGAGGTGAGTTGCAGCATCTGACCTCCATGGACAATGGCTGTATGAGCAGTGGACAGATTCTTTCATGAACGAGAGAGAGAAAACAGACTTGTGAAATGCACAGAAAGTGTGATTCCTGTCCTAAATCTTTCCGTGTGATAGACCAGCTGACTACTTCATAAATGGTTTCCAACTTCAGCTTTATTTTCAAGCTTCCCAATACTTTCATTTATTCACTCTCTCAGCCTGGTGTTTCCACACCACAGCCTTCTGAGGAAGAGTGCTCCAAACTTTCTTTGTCCTGTGCTCAGCCTCTACTTTGAAAAACCAACATACAAAGAGAAACAACAACAACAAAACAAAACAAAAAACAACACGTCAAAAACAAAAACAAAAATACCCTTGAAGCTCCACTCCACTGTTAACACTCCTGACCTACTCTGACCCAGTCTGTAGTCCTAGCTTGTTGACTATGGGGGTGCAAATCCCATAGAGAAGTGAATCTGATGTGAGTAATGGAGGACCCTAAAGAGCACTTCGGGAGAAATGTGCACTTTTTCCTGCAGGCACTGTAGAGTAATTAAATGTCTCTCTCCAAAGAGGTGCTATGTTTTCTTTCTATTCCTTGATGGATCAGTTTATCCAGCATATACCAAAGATGAGAGACTCGATCATTAGGATACTTAACTAACTTTTATTATATTTCCATTACATTTTATTTTAGGTCATTTGAGTACAAGCAGCTGTCCTAGGTAACCCGATCCATTGTTGATGAAAGCTAAGCAGGAATGTGCTCTGTAGTAGTTATTAGAGAGAAAGGGAATTAGAGTAAAATGCAGCGTGCATTATGAATGAGGTGATGCAGCTACCGAGAAACGAAAATTACTCAAAAACATCTTTACAAGGAAAACCTTTACAAGATACCCTTTTGAGAGCTTCTTCTTATTGCCTTTGTGTCTGGCCCTTTGAAAACTTTCTATTTTCACACTGGCATTGCTTCCTGGCAGGAAACAAAATGGCAGAGGAAGAGGAGTATAGATAGAAGGTACCTTGGTGAAAATGGAAACTTCTAAATGATTTTTTAAAATGACTGGCCTAAAATTCAAAGACAGAACTTTAAAGCTGTGTTTATTGCATAAGCTCTGAAGTGAGAAGTTACTTTTTCATTCTGAATTGACTTAAGGCCAATGAGATTGAATTCTTTAATTTCCCGTTTCAGCATTAAATGTGAAATTGTGCATACATGTACTCTAATTAAAATCAGTAACATTTGTTTTACAGAACAACTTTCCAGAGAATAACTTTATGGGCTACTGTGATTAGCCTTTACTTCAAATGTAAAATTAAATTGTATAGTTTTTCTTCATTGTTTTTCTGCTGGAGGAAAACATAATGGAATTCACTATTTTTATGTAGCAACTGTTAAAATTTCAATAAGCACACTAGTTAAAAATATAGAATAATGTACATTTCTCTAAGCTATATTTAACAATTTGTTGTAGGAATATTAACACATACCACTCCGTTCCATAGTACTGTACATGATACCAAAGAGAACCAGGAAAGAAGGTCCCATAGAACATCCTTTACTAAGGTCTCAGCTACTTTTTTGTTCTATGACATTGAAACAGACATTTTGTGTCTTTGAGCCCAAGTTCCACCTTATGTAAAATGAGGGAATAAAACTTATCACTCTAAGTGTGTTACAAGACCAAAATGACAATGTTTATGTGACATGCTTTACCCAGAATCCAGAATATAACAGTGATCAATATATTTACTTTCTGCCCACACAGGATAAGGATTTCTCAGCATTGCTTAGCTTTCATCACTAATGGATTAAAAAGTTGGTTTTGTTAATATGATTTGTAAAGAACTGTAGTAAAATCTGTGTCTTCATTAATGAAGATACTAAAATACTCCACTGATTTTTCAGTTCTCCCTGGGGCTCTTGGCTACTCGGTTTTTCGTTTTCTTAAAGCCCAGCCCCTGCCCCATGCAGATCGGTCTATTCTAACCTCCTTCCCAGGAAGCTGTAATAGCACCAGGTTGTTTTTCACAGATGCATTCCAGCACTACCCCACAGACCTTCAAAACCCAGTGTTTCCACTTTATATGATAAGATTTAAAAATAGGCAAGTGTTATCCAATGTGGAAGAGCACTGAGTACCCTTTTGAGACAGAAACATCTGTGTCTATGCCTAATTTTTGTAGAAGCCTGTGCTGGGGCACAGAATGAATATCTGTGGAATTGAATTAAACAGACAAGAAGCAGTAAGTATTTATCTTTGCACAAGGCACCCACTTTTGCCCGAGAGAGCCTGTAGTCACATGAGGGAAGTGTCTCACAAACATGGAATAACTAGACAAGGTTTTACATGGCTTTGCATGCTTTACCCAAGTAATGCTGTTTGGAGAAAAGACACGAACTCTGCTAACAGAGACAATCATAAAGCCTCCTTAAAAAGCAGCATGGCTAGAATACTAAAGCTTAGAAAGGAAAAGAAAGAAAGAAAGAAAGAAAAGACAATGCATATCTGAGGGATAGCACCGACATGAATTTTTCCAATACTTTTGATCAATGTTTTCAATCTATTCATGATAATTTATATTTGTTTTGTCACTTCCAAGAAGTTCTCCTATTTTTCTTTTCTGTAATTAATTAGTTCCCAAAGTAATGGAGCAATACTACCAAATATTCCTGGCTGCTTCATCTTAAACTTACCCACAGGAAGGAAAATCTGCAGACTGTATGGCTATCTTTAGAGACATTCCAAACACACTACATGTATTACTTGCATCCTATAATTTTGCTGCTTTTTCTTCCCCAACCAGCTGTGTTTTCAACTAAGCCATCACAGTTTGGCATATATTTTCCCAAATCTTGACATATTATATTGTTTCATGTCCTGACACAAAATCTCTGAGATGCCTTACAAGGAGAGAAATTCTGCAATTTACAAGGCTCAACTAATTACCGGTGTGTATAAATTCCCAGGCTCAATTTGAACTGTATCTCTCCTTGCAAAATGAAATGGCAGGGACTGCTAGACAACCAGCTGTATTAAGATATCAGTGTGATTTGGTAGATAACTTTTTAAAAAACAATTTAAACTAGTAATAAACAAGGAATTGTACAAACAGAAGTATAAATCCCATTAGAATTGAAATATGGTCTGGTGGCTCATTTTAAAATTTATTTTTATAGAAGTGGCAGAATGAAATAGAGTGAATGGCAACCAATGAGCAGATCTGTAGAAGGAATTTCTGTGTGAAAAAGGAACTCAAAGAGAATGTAACATTCAGTTAACCCAATCTTTGCTTAAACTAGATGAAAACAGTGAGTCACAGAGAAACTAAGGGATTTCCCACATACCTAGAAAATGGCTGATGGTTATTATAATCCATTTATCTTTATACCTAGCCATTTTTATAATTAGCCTAATTATAATTAGTCTAACTGTAAATTAATCTAATTGTAAAAATAACAAAATTAAAATTTACCTTATCTCCATAATTTAAGTAGTTACAAAGCTTGGCCATATGAAACTTGACTAAGGTTGAAAGCAGTGATTACATCTATGATTATTTATAATATACAGTGAAAATATATGGAGAATAAATTTTTCAAATATTAAGAAAGTAAACTAAAATAAAAAGTATTACTCTTAAGATATATTTTATATTTAAAATTTAAAAACCTAAGATACTCAGCATACATTTCAATGTTAATTTATTCACTCATTCGCCTCTTAAAAAAAAAAGTTGCTGGAGTTCTGTATGGATCAAGCAGAATAAGAATTCTCCACATAAGTGTCTCAATTATCTTTATTCTGAGAGTCTATAGAAATGTGAACTTCCAATGCAGACCAGTGAGAAGCATGCAATAATAATTGAATATTTTGCTCAATACATGTTTTTTTTTTTTTAAAGATTTTATTTATTTATTTGTCAGAGAGAGAGTGAGAGCGAGCACAGGCAGAGTGGAAGGCAGAGTCAGAGGGAGAAGCAGGCTCCCCGTGGAGCAAGGAGCCGATGCGGGACTCGATCCCAGGACGCTGGGATCATGACCTGAGCCGAAGGCAGCTGCTTAACCAGCTGAGCCACCCAGGCGTCCCTGTTTTGTTTTGTTTTTTTGCTTTTTACCTTTTATTAAGTGTGTTCAATAATTCTTAAAACAGTTTTTCCATTTCTTGGTCATTCCCATCCATTAAGTTTCTACCTTCAGTTTGTACTCTTTTAAGCTTGTTCTTGACCATTTTTATTCTCATCTGAATTTTACCTACAAGCCAATTAGGTGAAATATGTAAAATTAACTAATTTTTTCTTTGTTTAACAAAAATCATTTGGAGGGAAAGATATTTAGGCCACAGGCTAAACTTAGTCTTCTGCAGGATCTATTGATTTCGGTTATTGTGCTTTGGGCTTACTCATGATCACACAATGTATTTCTAAGTTAGTAATACCACATGACTTTTTTTGTTGTTGTTGTTGTTTTTCTTTTTTTTTTTAATTTTTTATTTTTTATAAACATATATTTTTATCCCCAGGGGTACAGGTCTGTGAATCGCCAGGTTTACACACTTCACAGCACTCACCAAAGCACTCAATACATGTTTTTTAAACAATGACTGTGTACCAGACACTGTTAGTGGTAGATGAAGTAGACACCTTCCCCACTCTTATGGGGCTTACACTCCAGTGGGGTGGCAATAGATGTGAAGCAGGTAAACAAATAAATCAGTTATTATAAAGAAATTGGGATGAGGTATAGATGAAATGGACTAGGAGTCAGGACAGAACACACTGAATGACTGTGAGCTCAGAAGGCAGGACATGAGAGCTACTTGTATAGGGTGAGGGGAACTCTGTGGAGGTAGAATTTAAAGTAAAATGTAAAGAATGAGAAGAATTCAGCTATGGGAGAGAAGAGAAGGATGGTATTCCATGCAGAAGGAATGGTAAGTACAGTAGGGCTGAGTAAGGAAGTAACAGTGTGTTGGAGGAACTAAAAGAAGGTAAAAATGTCTGGATGTGACTTAATTGGAAGAGAAGGACTCCCCATGAGGACAGGTCCAAAGGAGTCAGATTATCCAAGATGAGCAATTTGGAATTTGGCTAAAGTAAAATGGAAATTATATGAAGGGCTTTGTGGGTTTGCAAGTTCCTTCGGGGAATGGCGGGTGCAATCTGAAACTGGTCTCCATACATAGTGGGCAAGAAGAGACTGAAGAAACAGGCAGAGCTAGAACCTACAGGGCTTGCCTTGAGCACCTTCAAGTCAAGTAGGTCTCCATACTTGCCCACCAAATCATCAAAACTCACAGAGAGGCCTTAACTGGGTTCAGTCATGTATTCAGTACTAGCCCCACATTGCCATCTCAAGGCCATTTCCTTGCGGCAGCATCTGGGAGTGGCAAAGCAAGGAGAAGCCACACTCCCAGGACAGGCAAGAGGGTGAAGAGCCTCTGATTGCTGGGGTCCAACTCACAGGTCAACTGACAGTCACAGCCTCTAGCTAACCTCCCCCGTTTTTTAAAAGCCTTACTGGAATATAACTGACACACTATAAAATTCATGCATTTAAAGTGCACAGAAGCACTGGGTGTGGTGCATAACCAATGAATTCTGGAACACTGAAAAGAAAAAAAAGGTGCACGTAAGTTGTTCGACCATCTCTGTAATAGAATTTATGGTGGTGAAATACACAGAACATGAAATCTACCATTTGCAACTGTTTTAAAGTGTGCGAGTCACTAGTTAATGTGCATTCGTGATGTGGTCCAGCTATCTCTATTAGCTAGTTTCAGAACTTTTTCATCACCTGGAAGGCAAACCTCACACCCACAAAGCAGTTTCTCTCTGTTCCTCATCCCCCATGCCCCTGGAATCTATTAGTCTACTTTCCTTCTCTATAGATTTACCTATTCTGTATACCTTGCATAAGTAGAATCATATAGTGTGGCCTTTTTTGTCTGGCTTCTTTCCCTGAGTATGATGTACACAAATGTTCATAACCAGTTCTATTTAAAATAGCCAAAAGATGTAAACAATCTAAATGTCCATCTACAGATGAATGGATAAGTAAAATGGGGTATAATTATATAGTAGAATATTATTCAGTCATAAAAAGGAATGGTGTGAAGAATGAATCTTGAAACCATTATAATTATAGGACATTTTACATGAAGAGTTTTTAAAACAGGGATATAAAAGAATCCAGTTTACTTTAGAAAACACCTCATTGGCCACTCTATGAACAAACTGGAGAGAATGAGACAAATAGGGAAAATAGGAAGCTAGGAAGGATGGGGAGCTATTGCAGTAGACCAAGTGAGAAATGGTGTTTGTTTACACTAGAAAGTCAGCAATGAGAGAGAGAGAGAGAGAGTAGCTGACACATTAGAATGATGTTTAGAAATAGAATTATCAGGCCTTGTGCTTCACTGGATTCAGAGAGAGAAATCAATGCAGACACACAGGTGTGGAATGCAGCTATGCCACTTACTGTAATGTGCAAGACTTTGGAAGAAACAGATTTCAGGGAGAAAATGAGTAGCTGATATGTGATTACGTTCAATACTGTGTGGGGGTGTGGATGTGGACCAAACAGAACTCTACAGTAATGCAGCTGGAAGAGTAAAGTTTATATATCTACTTCAGAAAACTGGTTAGCTGCATTTTCAAAGAACATAAAATATACCCCAGTAATTCCTCTCCTAAGTAAATACTCAGCAGAAACTGTACATATATTCACCAAAAATAATATATATGGACTTTATTGCAGTGTTATTCATAGTATTCCCAAACTGGAAGCAACAAAATTGTCCACTGATAGATCTAAGTGGTTAAATTAATTATGAGCACAGATTACAGCTCCTGACTGACATGGAAACTGAGACTCTGTTCAGGTAAGAAACTTCTATTATACCAAACAGCAAATGAATGACAAAGCTGACTTTAGACCTGTCACCATGCCAAACTATTTCATTTTACTCACTATGTATCACTGGATGCTCTCTGCCCTTTGTATTCCTCCTGCTGACTTACAGGCAGAAAACTGTAGCCAGAAGGGTAGTCAGAGTCCTGTAGCTAAAACCTGATATGAACTAGGGCAGAGGTTTTAGGATTACTGGAAAATTATCATATTAGGAAGATCTAAATGATGCCAGTTCATCACTGTGACTCCCCCCACCCCATGGCACCTGCTCCATAAAATAGCAATGAAATTGTCATTATCAAATGAAAGAATATTTCACACAGCGTAATCTTCCTGATATATCAGACTGGCTGTCAACTGTTAAACCATGCTGAACATTGTGGAAAGAATTTAAAACACTATATCTTGCTATTTACCCCTGTCAGCCAAGCAGTTGAAATGGAACACAAATATTTAGGAAAATGGAGACCATTTTGCCTTCTCAAGGACTTTCAAATTCTAAAAACAAGAAACAAACAAAAAACCAGAGTTCTGAAGAGGTCATTAAGAGTTCCAGAAGAGATTATATTGCAAAACAGAAAGTGGTGCAGTTCACACATTCCATCAGGTCATCTCAAACCCCTCAAACAGTCCGGTGACCCCATGGCACCTTAGTGGGGAACACTATGCTGTTCACACTGCATGGGGAACTAAACTGAGAGTCAATGGTTCAACAGTGTTGACTCCATTCACGGGATGAAATTTGCCAGCATCTGCCTGTTTTCCCTTCCTCTTTGGTCTTCCCCAGGAGTCTGCCAGGTTTTCTGCCAACCAATCTCTTCTTCTACTTAATGTGTGCCCAGCCTCCTGCAGCTGTGCCTGCCTGCCTTCTCACCAGACTGGCTTTCTTTAATTGTATTATTTTTATAAACTGAAGCACAGTTTGTTTTTCTCATTAGATGTTCTGTTTAGAAACTACATAAGAGAAACCATCTCACCACTAGCCATTCCCATCTGGAGCTTCTCCCTCATCTTGCCAGAACCAGGCTTCCCATTCCTCTCTTTTGGCCAAGCTTCTGAGATGACAGTATATTTTACAACTGACCTTTCCCAAACAGTTTTGGATGGTTAAAGAAATGGGAATGTCCCTCTTTCCTTTTGCTCTTTGCATATTTTTATTTACCATTTCATTTGGGGGATGATATAGTGTGTTAGTTTCCTAGGGCTGCCATAACAAGTCACCATAACCTGAGAGGCGTAGAGCATCATAAATGTATTCTCTCACAATTCTGGAGGCCAGAAATCTGAAATTCAGGTGTCATCAGGGCTCACTGTGACCCAAGGCTCTGGACAGAACCCATTCCATGCCTTTCTCCTGGTAACTGCTGGCAAACTTTACCATTCCTTTGCTTGTAGCTGTTGGCACTTCAGTCTCTACTTCTGTATTCCCATGGCCACCTTCTCTGCTATCTGGCTTTCTTTTTCTCTATTGTAAGGATATTTGCCATTATCTTAGACCCATCCAGTAGTCCAGGCTGAGCACACCTCTAGAATCCATCTGCATATGGTAAGATCAACATGGATCATGTGACAGAGTATAACACAAACTCTTTCCACACCAATTCCTAGTTTTTTTAGTCCTGGGTAGTCCTAGTTAATGTTGCTCCTTCTTGAGCTCAGACAGTGTGCAGTATTTTTCACTCCTTTTGTTTTTTTTTAAAGCTTTTATTTATTTATTTGACAGAGAACACAAGTAGGCAGAGAGGCAGGCAGAGAGAGAGAGAGAGAAGCAGGCTCTGCACTGAGCAGAGAGCCCGATGCGGGGCTCGATCCCAGGGTCCTGGGATCATGACCTGGGCCGAAGGCAGAGGCTTTAACCCACTGAGCCACCCAGGCGCCCCGATTCACTCTTTTAAGCAAATATCCCAGTTTATCTATAGCTAAGCTCAATCCTGAAACTCGCGGGTTATTTCTTTTCCCCAAGACTCTGCCTTATATCAAAACATATATAATCAAGCAGGTTATTTTTAAAAGATTTTTTCAAAATTTCAAGTTATTTAGAAACATACAGGTTACTAAAAATGAGATATAATCTATTTTCATTGTTCTACATTTCTCTTCTATCTGACACAGGAAAGAGCTCTACTATTAATATGATGACAAGCATAGAAAATGCATAAACATCAAGGTTTTATGGCAGTTCTAACCCTTGATCTTTGGTTATCTCATTGACTGGTAAATACCTGCATAGTTAATCTAGCTATTCTTTTCTTTTTTTTTCCATAGAAAGTTTAGTGACCCCTAGAAATATTTATTCCTTTTCCTCTCTGTTGAAAACCCGACACGATAAGAACACTCTGGGCTATAATTTTAGCCACATTCATAATGATTCTTTAATTTATCAGAAACAGTGACTTTAATTTGCTTTTGAAAGCAGGTGACTGCTGAGCACAGCCCCATAAAGCTAATTAATTATGGTAATTGTGTCATATGATGCTTGAAAATGGGTGCTTACAGAATTGCTGAAAGAAATGCTTCTCTATGTAGTTCGGCATGCTACATGTGCACTTTCAATTTGTATTCTTCCATATTCCACCAGATTAATAATTTTCCTCCTGGAGAGAGAAACTGATAGAGGATGTGGCACTTTCTGAGATCCACGATAATCCAACCAAAGCCTGACATACAAATAGATTAATGGTCCACAATTTCCTGTGCGTTGATATATCTGTCACAAAAATAAATGTATACTGTCCTCCCTCCATTTTATGCTCTCATTATAGTCCTTGTCAAAGGAAATTATTATCTATTATTATTATTTTTTTAAATGTTCTGTTTCGATACAAAATCTGCCATTAGAGTGATAAAAATATAACCACATATTTTTAGATCTCATTTCCTGAAAAAGTGTTCTCATGATAGAATATAAAAGAGCACACAATAATAGAAAAATACTCCTATTACCTTAGTCAATGTTAGAGTGTATTGGTTTAAAAAAAAAAAAAAGTCAGCCCCTGTCACAATTACATTGTGGTGTTAGTTTTTCTTTAGATTTCTGCTTTTTCTTTAGATTCTTTAGATCTAGACAGACAGCAGGCCTGTCACACGTCCCACATATTCCGTGAATGGTACCCAGGAGAGCTCAGATTGGAGATACTCTGCATTTGGATGGCTCCAGGAAGCACTTTAAGGAGCTTTGCTTCTTTCGTGGCAATGTTGTAGAATGAAGAACTTTTGCCATTTACTTCCTTTGCTCCTTGCGGCGTCTAACAGAATACGCTACAGATAGCAGGCATTTACAATTTTGCTAACACTAAACCTGAGAACACAATAAATCTATTTAAGTAAAAGAGAATTTGAGTTGGGCCTTACTTGAGATTTCTTTTATGCTCATATGGTAAAATTTTAGCCATTTTGGCCTGTGTAACAATCCTAGCTGGTACTATTGTCTTAGGAAAACAATTTTTATGTTCCCAAATCAAAATGGGGTCCACATATATCTCAGCTTCTGGTAATATAAGGACAAATAGAAACTATCTTTTAATCTTCTCTAAATAGATAACTATACATCTTTTGTTATTATAATAATGTAAAGTACTTAAAAATATTATAAATGCTATTTATTTTTTAAATGGTTTTAATTCACTGCAAGTGTCCTGAGAGATCCATCTCCTTTACTGATATACCAATCCAGCTATGGTATACTGATATATCAATCTTTATTCCAATTTTCAACTAATTTTTAAGGCCTCAATGACAGGAGGTATGCATTTTCTCTTTCAGTTTCTTATTCACATCTTTCAGCGGCAGATACCATACCCATTAACCGGCTGCCCCTGCAGACAACATCTGTTGTCCTTGTCCATGCTTTGCACAGGACTTGCCAACTCTCCACATGCTTTCATTAAAAAACAAAACAAAAACTCTCTTAAAAGATCTTTAGAGTACAATTTAATAATCACTAAAGATTTACTGAAGATGATGTACAGAAAGTATATTCACACCACCATAAACTCAGGAGTCCTTCATACTTTCCTCAGAACTCCTGATTAGTCCTTCTGTCTATCAGGGGCTTCCTCTCCACCCACCCAGGTGCTCAAGCATTGCTCAGCTTTCTAGCTTGCTCCATTTTTTCTTCACTTATTCTCCATTTTTCTCCACTTTTTTTTTCTTTAGGTCAGTGGCTTTTTCCTTCTGCCTTAAAATACGTCACTTTCCCTGCAAAAAAAAAAAAACTCCAGACAAATTGCTTGGAAAGTAATATTTTCTCTATGCATTACAAATAAGTAATGTGTATTTTTATTTTTCCTATTTGACTTTTATTTTTTAATAATTTTTAAAATTTTAATTCCAGTATAATTAATATATAGTATTATGTTAGTTTCAGGTGTACAATGCAGCGATTCAACAATTGTATACATCACTTAGCATTATCGTGATAAGAGTGCTCTTAACCCCCTTACCCTATTTTATCTGTCCCCCCACCACCTTCCCTCTGGTATCCATTTTTTGTTCTCTAAAGTTAAGGGTCTATTTCTTGGTTTGTCTCTTTTTCCCTTGTTCATTTGTTTTGTTCCTTAAATTACACATATGAGTGAAATAATATGTTATTTGTCTTTCTCTGACTGACTTATTTCACTTAGCATTATAGACTTTAGGTCCATCCATACTGTTGCAAATGACAAGATTTTATTCTTATTTATGGCTGAGAAATATATATATATATATATATATATATATATATATATATATATATATATATCTATCTATCTCACATCTTCTTTACCCATTCACCTATTGATATACACTTGGGCTGCTTCCATAATTGGCTGTTGTAAATAATGTTGCAATAAACACAGGGTGCATATATCTTTTACGGTTTCTTTTCTCCACACCTTTACTAACAGGTTTCTCATCTCTCTGATTTTGGCCATTTTGATAGGTGTAATGTGATATTTCATTGTGGTTTTTGATTTGCATTTCCCCAATGATCACTGATGTTGAGAGTTTTTAAAAAAATATTTCATTTATTTGAGAGAGAGAGAAAGAGAGAGAGAGGATGAGCAGAGAGAAGGGGCAAAGGGAGAAGCAGATTCCCTGATGAGCAGGGAGCTCAATCCTAGGACCTGGAGAGATCATGACCTGAATCCAAGGCTGACACTAAACTGGCTAAGCCACCCAGTCGTCGCCCCATTGTTGACCACCTTTTCATGTGTCTGTTCATCATCTGAATGTCTTCTTTAGAGTAGGGTCTGTTCTTGGCTCTTGCCCATTTTTTTTTTTTCATGGATAAACCCCCCAAATTTGTAATCTACCCAGGGCTGACCTCTGTAACTAGATATGTTGCTTCCATCTGCCTTTCATCCTTTGGGCAGTTTTACTCTATGATTCTTTTTACTGAAGTAAAGATGCTTATTATACAGTCCAATGGCACTTAATGCAGATCTGAGCCCTGTGAATTTGAGAGTTTTTAATTGGATTATTTGTTGTTTTGGTGCTAAATTATATAATTTCTTTATATATTTTGGATACTAAACCTTTATCAGATATATCATTTACATATATCTTTTCTCATTCATTGGGGTTTTAGTTTTGTTGTTTCTTTTTCTGTACTTTTTAAATTTTGATGTAATCCCAATAGTTTATTTTTGTTTTTGTTTCCCTTGCCTCAGGGGACCTATTTAGAAAACCGCTGTTATGACTGATGTCAGAGAAATTACTGCCTGTGCTCTCTTTAGGATTTTTATGGTTTCAGATCTCACATTTAGGTCTTTAATTCATTTTGAGTTTACTTTTGTGTATGGTGTAAGAAAGGGGTCCAGTTTTCTCAACACCGTTTGTTGAAGAGACTTTCTTTTTCTTATTGCATATTCTTGCCTCCTTTGTCAAAGATTAGCCGACCATATGACTGTGGTTTTATTTCTGGGCTCTCTATTTTAAGTATTCTGTGTTCTAAGAATCAGAACGTCATTAAAGTTCTAGTTTTATCACTTATTTGTGTAATATTGGGTAAATTATTTATCCTTGCTAAATCTTATTCTTCTCATTTTAAAAACTGATTATATTATACACACCTTGTTATGTTTGCTGTAGAAATTAATAATATTTGGAAATCACTAGGGATATGTTTATTTTGTGTGAAGTAAGACCACAGACAGAATTTTTTTAAAGGTCCTCATCCTTCATAAGAACAATATTTCAGGAAGATGGGGAATGCATACTAGTCAACCACTGGATGACCACAGTCATGACATTGAAAAATTCATAATTTATACATGAGCAAAACCTAAGATTCTCTCAGATAACTGTCTCATAGTGAACAGGGAAAAAGAGGAACTTGGGACAGAGGAGAGAGAAGACCATGATATCATTAACAGAGAAGAAGGTATATCTTGCAGACAAAAGTAGAAAATGACAGCTATTTAAGAAATATTGTGGTGGGTGGGAGGTTGGGGTACCAGGTAGTGGGTATTATAGAGAGCACGGATTGCATGGAGCACTGGGTGTGGTGCAAAAATAATGAATACTGTTATGCTGAAAATAAAAAATAAATAAATAAAAGAGATATTGATACAATGCATTTGAAAGAAAACAGATTACTTTGAGAGGTTGGGGATCTAAAGGAGTCCCGGGTTTATTTGTCTAGCAGAGTAAAGCATTAAAGATATATAGTGGGGTTGCTGTGTTTGTTCTGGGCAGTAAAATATAAGTACCTTTTTGTTAGTTGAGATGTTAACTTTTCAACAAGTCAAACTTCTATTTATTGTGGAGGCTGATGTTTTTTTCCCCCTCATTGGCACAGAGTAAGCTCCCAATAAATAAAATAAATGTACCTTCTGCATTGAATTTTAATTTTTATAACAAATGGTTGCTTTGTCCAAGTATTTAATTGATGTGATGCCTTGTTTTCATTATGTATAAAATCCCTTACACTCTGCTCCAATAAATATCTTTATTAATAAAAGAAAAAAAGTAAAGAAGGTTAATTTCAATTCCAGGAATATATAGTCACACTTGTCAAATAAAAATGGGAAAACAAGGGGCGCCTGGGTGGCTCAGTGGGTTAGGCCGCTGCCTTCGGCTCAGGTCATGATCTCAGGGTCCTGGAATCGAGTCCCGCATTGGGCTCTCTGCTCAGCAGGGAGCCTGCTTCCTCCTCTCTCTCTCTCTGCCTGCCTCTCTGCCTACTTGTGATCTATCTCTGTCAAATAAATAAATAAAATCTTTAAAAAAAAATGGGAAAACAAGAAGCTTCTTATTAAAATGAAATTATTGACAACAGATAGACATCTTTGCACATGTTATTCTCACTCTTACATGGCATGGTAGGAGAAAAAAGAGAGATTCCAGAAAGTGCCTCATAACTTCAGGGAATAGAATTAAGATCATAGTAATGAGATATTTGTTAAAGAAAACTATGTTAAACAAGCATTTAATTAGTCTTAGATGTTGTCAGCTTTCTGGCTGTGATGGGATTGAATGTGCAGGACTTTTTTCCTCTGAGCCTTATTTTCTTCAGGGAAAAAAGAAATGTTGTCACTGATAATGCCACCCACATTTATCATTATAAACTGCTTACATTTGACTGTGGATGATGTTGTGTGGGGATGTAAGCTTGAGAATATGACGAACTCTCTTGCTCATTATGCTTCAAAAATTTCATTTTAAATGTTGGTCACCAGAGAGCAATCAAATCAGGACTCATCATTCAATTAGTAATGGGAAAGATGAAAAGGCCCAGGAGTTGGCATTTGAAATGAGACCTAGCTAAAAATGTAATCTTTTTTTGTTTTATTTTATGTTTAAAACTATATTACATATTTTATATGTAGAAATACATATATTATATGTGGTATTTTATTAATAATTTTATTAAACCAGTAATTCATACCTTACTATCATTTTACAGATACTGGAATTGAGTCTCAAGGAGGTTTGAAAATGTGCCCAAGGTTGTATAATGAGGAAGCAACATCAAGATCTGACTCATTTCAACTATAGCTTAATTAAACTGTTGAAAGAGATGGTTCACAAATGGAATTTGTCACATATTTAGGATTCACTGCTTAAAGCACCACTACTTTTTATCGTATCTTACCTGGTTGAGTCCTACTTACCTTGATAACTCATGCATTCACATGCTTATATAAAGCCCACGTGATTATATGCTCTTTTGAACCCTGTGTTTTGTTTTGTTTTGTTTTGTTTTAAATAGCCCCTTTGGCAGTCCAGCTATCAGTTATCACTTTTTGCAATTCTCTGTGTTTTCCCTCTTTATTTTTCTTAACTTCTCTGAGTTTGGGAACTAGACAGTTAAGGCAAAAGAGAGAATCAAGGAACAGTTTTCAGGGTCTGTGTACAGCCCAATGTAAACATCAACCAAAACAATGTCAGTCATACTTCAGGTGCAATTGTAAATGGAACTGTTTCTTAATTTCTCTTTCTCCTACTTCACTATTAGTATTTATAAAAGCAACAGTTTTCTGCATGTTAATTTTGTATCCTGAAACTCTATTAATCATTTACCAATTCTAGTAGTTTTTGGTGGAGCCTTTAGAGTTTTCTAAATATAAGATCATGTCATCTGCAAATAGTGACAGTCTTACTTCTTCCTTACCAATTTGGATGGCTTTGTGTCCTTCTCTTCTCTGATTTCTGCGATTAGGTCTTTCAGTATGATGTTAAATAAAACTGGTAAGAGTGGACATTCTTTATTATGTTCCTGACCTTATAGGAAAAACTCTTGTTTTTCACTGTCGAGGATGATGTTAGCTTGGGTTTTTCATATATGGCCTTTATTATGTTGAGGTATATTATTCCCTCTAAACCTACTTTATTGAGAGTTTTTATCATGAATGAATGTTGTATTTTGTCAAGTGCTTTTTCTGCGTCTATTGAAATGATCACAAGGTTTTAATCTTTCCTCTTGTTAATATGATGTATCATACTGATTGATTTGCAAATATTGAACTACTATTGCATCCCTGGTATAAATCTCATTTGATCGTGGTGAATGATGTGTTTAATGTATTGTTGATTCAGTTTGCTAATATTTTGTTGAGAATTTTTGCATCTATTTTCATCAGGGATATTGGTCTGTACTTGTATTTTGTAGTGTTTTTATCTGGTTTTGTTATCAGGGCAATGCTGGTCCCATAGAATAAATTTGGAAGCTTTCCTTTCTCTTCTAATTTTTGTGATAGTTTGAGAAGAATAGCGATTAACTCTTCTTTTACTGTTTTGTGGAATTTACTAGGAAAGTTCCTAGGCTTTTGTTTCACATTATAGGGATCTCAGAAAGAGAAGAAAGAGAAAACAAGGCAAAACATTTTTTGAAGAAGTAATAGCTGAAAAATTCCCAAATCTGTGGAAGGAAATAGACATCCAGAGTCAGGAGGCATAGGGAGCCTCCAACAAAATCAACCCAAGGTGTTCCGCACTAGGATACATAATAATTAAATGGCAAAAAGTCATGATAAAGAGATCATTTTAAAAGCAGCCAAAGAAAAGAAAACCATTATATGCAAGGGAAACCCCCAAGACTATCAGCTGATTTTTCAGCAGAAATTTTGCAGGCCAGAAGGGAATGTCATGAAACATTCAAAGTGCTGAAAAGAAAAAATCTACAACCAAGAATACTCTAACCAGCAAGGCTATCATTCACAATAAAAGGAGTGATAAAGAGTTTCCCAGGTAACAGAAGTTAAAAGAATTCATCACCACTAAATCAAACTTACAGGAAATGTTAAAGAGAATTCTTTGACTGGAAAGAAAAAGCTATAATGAGGAGCAAGAACATTATGAAAGGAAATAATTTTACAGGTAAATACATACATAATAAGATTAGTAGATTAATCACTTATACATCAGTACAGAGGCTAAAGTACAAAAGTTGTAAAATCAATTATATCTACAAAAAATCAGTTAAGCAACTCACAAAATAAAAAGATGTAGTGTATGACATCATATGCATAAAATAGGGGTGGAGGGGAGTGAAAATTTAGTGCTCTTAGAATGGGTTCAAACTTAAGTGGCCATCAACTCAATATATAGACAGCTATATGCATAAAATGTTATATATGAGCCTAATGGTAACCACAAATCACAAACCTGTAATATATACACATAAAATAGAGAAAAAAAATCCAAGCATATCTCTTAAGAAAGCCATTAAGCCACAAGGGAAGAGAGCAAGAGAAAAAAGGAACGGAGAAGAATTACAAAAACAACAAAAAACTGGTAACAAAATGACAATAAGTACATATCTATCAATAATCACTTTGAATGCAAATAGGCTAAAGGCTCCCATTAAAAGATACAGGGTGGGGCACCTGGGTGGCTCAGTGGGTTAAAGCCTCTGCCTTCGGCTCAGGTCATGATCCCAGGGTCCTGGGATTGAGCCCTGCATCGGGCTGTGTGCTCCGCGGAGAGCCTGCTTCCTCCTCTCTCTCTCTGCCTGCCTCTTTGCCTACTTGTGATCTCTGTCTGTCAAATAAATAAATAAAGTCTTAAAAAAAAAAAAAGATACAGGGTGACTGGATAGATAAAAAAGCAAGACTCATCTATATGCTGCTTATAAGCAACTTATTTCAGATCTAAAGACACATAAAGATTGGAAGTGAAGGGATAGAAAAATCTTAACAGAAAATGGAAGTGAAAAGAAGGCTGGGGTAGTAATACTTATATATATATAGAACAAAATAGACTTTTTTTTTAAGGAACCTTGAATTTTATTTTATTTTTTTTTCAGTGTTCCAAAATTCATTGTTTGTGCACCAGACGCAATGCTCCATGAAAAGACTGTAATAAGAGAGAGTGAAGGACACTACTTAATGATATAGGTAACAATCCTCAACAAGACGTAACAATTATAAATATTTAAGCACCTAACATAGAACACCTAAATATGTAAAGCAATTATTAACAGACATAAAGGAAGAAATCAACAGCGAACACTAATAGTAGGGGACTTTAACATCTCACTTACATCCATAGATAGATCATCCAGACATAAAATCAACAAAGAAATAGTGGTTTTGAATGACATGTTGGACGAGATGGACCTAACAGATATAATTAGAATATTTATCCCAAAACAGCAGCATACATATTTTTTTCAAGTATACATAGACTATCCTCCAGAACAGATCACAAAACAAGTCTCAACAAATTAAAAAGCACTGAAACCCTATCATGCATGTTTTCTGACTACAACAGTATAAAAGTAGAAATCAGTCACAAGAAAATATCTGGTTAGAGCACAAATACATGGAGGCTAAATAACAATGTTACTAAACAATGAATAGGTCAACCAAGAAAACAAAAATAAAATGAAAAAAAAAATACACAGAAACAAATAAGAATGAAAACACAATGGTCCAAAATCTTTGGGATGCAACAAAAGCTGTTTTAAAAGGGAAGATTATAGCAATACAAGCCTACCTCAAGAAGAAAAATCTCAAATAAACAACCTAAACTTATTCCTAAAAGAGATAGTAAAAGAACAAAAGCCAAAGCCAGTAGAAGGAAGAAAACAATAAAGATTAGAGCAGAAATAAATGAAATAGAGAATAAAAATAATAGAATATATCAATGAAACCAGGAATTGGTTCTGTGAAAAGCTCAACAAAATTGATAAACCCTGACCTAGACTCATTGGAAACAGAAGAAAGAGGACCCAAACAAACACAATCAAAAATGAAGAAGGACAATAACAACCAACACCATCTTCTACTTACTAGGTTTTTCTACTTTGGGTAATTTACCTAAGTTCATTGAGATTTGGTTTTCTTACTTGTGAAGAGTAACTGGCAACTTTTTAAAATTAAAACATATAAGTGGATGGCTCTAACTTCATAATGAATATAGTAGAGACATATTTTGTCTTAGAATAGGTTATGAATTAAGCAGTGAATCAGTAAAAGTCTTTTATAGATATTTTTATCTGTTCCTCCACACTTTTTAAATGTTTATTTAATTTTTCACATAGGATGCAAATGAGAGATAATCACCCACTCATCTAGTCAGATTTTTGGTTATCTGTCAATAAACAGGAAGACTTAGGGTCGTCCACACATTTATTACATAGGTTGAACTAATATGAATGATGATTTTATCATTCATCACTTCATTTACCTGTTAACTTCATGTTAGGAATGAAATAAATACAATAAAACACACAGACATGCACACACACACACACACTCTTTCTCTCTCTCCTTGGTCTATAGCTAAAAGATACACTTGCACACATTTCAAAAAACATGAATGAGAGCATATATGCAGAACTATTTTTAAAAGACTCAAACTGCAAAAATTCCAATGTCCATTCAAATAATAGAATGGATAGATACATTGTGGAATATTCAGACAGTAGGATATTCTACAGAAATGTTAATGAACATAATACTGCCATACACAACACGTAATATTATGGGTGAATCTCATGAAGGAAAAAAAAGACAAAATAATGCATAATGTGTAATTCCATGACTATAGTTTGCAAACAATAAATGATATAAAATATTATGTCAGTATACTACCATGTCAATACTTTGCAAATAATGGAAAAATTAATCCACGATGTCAAACATCAAGATAGTGGTTCCTTTAGGAGGAGGAAAGGGTAGAGGCTGGGAATGGTCAAAAGGAGCTTCTGGATCCTGTAATTTTCCACCCATTCCCAGTGTACAAGTACAAGTGTACATTTTGGGGGATGTATAGATATTTATAATTATGGTTTGTACACTACTCTGTGTTTCATCAATGAAAATGAATTTTTATGTTTTATTACATAAAGTTGAATTGCTGTAAGCTAAAAGGACTAATAAAGTATGTTTTAGTGGGAGTCTATCTCTTTTGAAAAATACAGCAGGTTCTCAGCATAGGTTGAGTTTTCCTTCAGTAGCAAATTTACAGCAACTCTACCTAAGGCTGGGATGTAGTGTGGACAGACTGTCAACCAGAAACTCACAGCATACACCCACACAGAAGGGACTGCAGGCTAAGGGAATTTCATGATGTGAACCTTGGACAATTAATGTTTTCAAAATATAAATGAAATAAAAATGCAGTTTTAGCTAGAGCTATTTGGTAAATAAAAAAATGAATATTTAAATATCAGCGTACTTCCTAAGAATAAAATCATGCTTAATGTTAAATGCTTCGCGTTAAAAGTTGTCAAATGTACAACCGATTATCATCCTTTCTTTTTGCATTCAGTGATTTATACACCCTTTCTTTTAAACTTCCAGAATTAATTAAGAGGCTTATTCATTAGTTACCACTTTATTCAGCAATTCCCTTTTGGAGCCTCCTACTATTTGTGACATTCTGTGCTAGGCACAAAGATATAGAAATTAAAGATATAGATACTTTATTTAAAGAGCTTTTAGTATAGAATGTTATGGAGAAGTTCATTGATTATTATAACACAGTGCAATCTATCTGCTAGCACAGAATTATTCTGACTGCATTATGGAAGTAAGAAAGAGTGGCCCCTAACCCAGGAGGAAGAAATGGCTCAGAATAGAGCAGAGAGGCTTTTTGGCTGACAAACTGTGGTTAGAGAATGAAGAAGGGCATGCCCAAAGACACTTTTATCATTGAGTTTATTCTATTAATTATTGCTTATTTAGTACCCATCCTTCAGTAAAAGACTTGAAGGGATGAAGTTGGACTAATCTTTAATCACTGAAAGCTGTCATTTTTTGAAAGATGAAATGCGACAGATCCTTAACAAATGGGGAGATCAAACTTAATGTAGCCATTAAAATAGAGCCCTCCTAACAAACAAGGTCTCCATGAAGCCAGGAAATTATTACTAAAATGGCTTCAAGACAATAACACTGTCTAGATATGAGACCAAGTTAACTCTGGTAGAAAAGGCTTGACCTTGCATTGATCTCATCTGCCTCTAAATCTTTATTGTTAACAGAACTCATGTTCTACTTGGCGGGCTATTTAAATAATTTACTAAGAGATCAAGTAACTCAGAAGCTATAAATGAGTGTACCAGGAGAATGATATTTACAATGTAGAGCCCAGGGGCATGGAAAGAGTTATTACTGTTACAGAGAATGTATTGTTGTTTGTGGTTTTTTTAGACCAGTGGAGATTTTCATGCCTTGAATTGCTGTCTTATTCTGCAAAATTGCAAATTTTATCTTTGTGCCTTCACCAGCATTAATTGAGAAGCAGTGTTTTCCTAAATCTTACGTAGCTGCTAAACCTCTTCCATACTCATTTGGGGTTTAACAAATGTCCATGAATTATTTAAAAGACAAAAAAAAAGATACAATATAGGAAGATACATTATTTGTGGAAAAAGGTTTTTCGAAGTCCAGTGAAGGGAGACTATTTAAAATAATAATAGGATACTCAAAATAAAATAACCCATGTAAAACTGGACAGAATAAGACTCACAATCAGAGTGGCTACCCAGAATGCAGACGTACAGCTAGTAACCTGCAGGTAAACAGAAATGAAGAGGACAGGCCCATCGAGTAAAAGGAAAGATAGTGCCAAAGAGCCCATGAAATGATATTTGTTTTATTTATTCATTTAAATATTTATTGCCTACTATGCTCTGGGTGCCTGAAATACTGTAACAGCACTCCAGCCTGCTTTTCAGGTTAACTGGTTTCGAGTCAACAAACTCCTTACTTGTTTACCTAAATTCCTTGATCTGTAACAGAACTATTTCAGTTTGAGATTGGCAAACCACTGGCATTGAGGAGTGAAGGACCAGAACTTTCCCAGGCTACAGAAGCCAGCAAATCTGTATGAGGCCACCTAGGCTTTCTGAATAACCTTGCAATTTTTTTAGGAAAGTGATTTTTTTCTTTTCTTTCTTTCTTTTCTTTTTAGCTCACACAAATTATTTCACTGACCTCCCTTTGCATACTTGTAGTTCTGACCCTCCTTTGCGGAAAGATCAGAGTATCCTGGCTTATCAAAACAAGAAACCGACCCTCTCAGAGGGCCCCAGAGCGCTGAGATAACTTGTGTAGCTGTAATTATTGATCTGCATCTAATCAAGACATGTTGCAGGCCACTGCACTCCCTTTGCTCATTAAGTCCCCTAAATCCCTTTAAAAAACCCCACACCAGCCAGAAACCTCGGAGTTGTCTTTTGGGCAAGAGACTGCCTTCTCCCCAGGGTGCTGGCCTCCTAAATAAAGCTCAAATTCCGTTCCAATAAAAATTTCATCTCTTGGGTCCCCTGGGTGGCTCAGTAGGTCAAGTGTCTGCCTTTGGCTCGGGTCATGATCCCAGGATCATGGGATCAAGTCTGCTACCTCATGCTCCTTGCTCAGCAGGGAGAATGCTTCTCCCTATGCCCCTCCCTCAACTCATGCTTACACACACACACACACACACACACACACTCTCTCTCTCTCTCTCTCTCTGAAATACATATATAAAATCTTTTTAAAAATCCAGAAAACAAAAAACCTCATCTCTTGAGTAGTGGCCTTTCCAGGGACAGCAGCCAAACTTGGGTCCAGTAACAATACATCAATAATAAACCTATAAAGATCCCTGCCCTCATTGAACTCACATTCCAGTGGAAGCAGACAATTTCCAACAATAATCTAATTTTCAATCTAAGTGGAGGAGCAGTGATAAGGAGTGATAAATACAGCTATATTGCTAATGCACTTTGTACTTCTGTCTACTATGCAGTGGAAATTATTAGACACCTATTCGGCAAAGGCCCTCTGCCAAATGCCAAGAGGGATGAACTGAGACACGGTTTGGACACAAAGTGCATATTATCCGGGTGGCACAGATGTCTATACGCTCAAAGATTTTAAGTGTCTGGCTTGATTGAAACAGCTGCTTCTTGGACAGCCAGTTTTTGAAGACATACTCTTCATTGTGAAATAAAACAAATGAAAAAACATGGATATGAGGAAGTGGTGATGCAACATGGGGGCTTAAGTGGGTAGGAGAAGAATCAATGAAACAAGATGGGATTGGGAGGGAGACAAACCATAAGTGACTCTTAATCTCACAAAACAAACTGAGGGTTGCTGGGGGGAGGGGGTTTGGGAGAAGGGGGTGGGATTATGGACATTGGGGAGGGTATGTGGTTTGGTGAGTGCTGTGAAGTGTGTAAACCTGGTGATTCACAGACCTGTACCCCTGGGGATAAAAATATATGTTTATAAAAAATAAAAAAATAATTAAAAAAAAAAAACATGGATGTATGATCCAGTGCTTCCACAGGCTGTTTCCAGTTGGGTGGCCTTACATACATCACTTCACATGTGTGCAAATACGTGTGTAGGATGAAAATCCAGAAATTTGAATTGCTGGGACAAAAACTGCTTTGAACTTTAAATCTAAGGAACTCTTTCAAATTTCCTTTGGGGAATTGGCTTATATATTGTGGTCTTGTGCATAAAAGAAAAAAGATATTATAATCTTCACTTTTACTTCTTTATTGAGGTTACAACATGTTGTCATATTTAAAAAGTATTTATATTTCCATTTTTTTGAATTCCCTATTCATAACCTTGGTTCATTTTTCTATTGATTCATCAATCTGTTTCTTACTTATTTGGAAACCTTTAATCCTTTGTAATATAAATTGCAAATATTTTTTCACTTTGTCATTTGTTTTCAGACTTAGGTTATGATATTTTGCCATGAATATAATATTTTTATGTTGCTGAATTTATCCTTAAAAAAAACTTTTATAGCTTCTGTAGTTTGAACCATGGTTATAAAGGTCTCAGCCCCTAAGAGGCTATAAAACAGCTTTTCCATGTTTTCCTCCTGTTATTTTATTTTTGCACTGAAATGTATGATCCAGTTGGAATCCACTGTGATAGCATGAAAAAATGTAGATCCACTTTTAGATTATTCTAAATGGCTCCAAGTTTCCTCAGTACCACTAACTGAGTGATCAACCTAATTATCTACTGAACTGAGATAACATACATAAAATGCAGTAAATTCCCATATATGTTTGGATTTTTTAACTTCCTATTCTGCTTATTGATCTGCCTAGCTAAATACAATTTTATTGTATTATAGGTCAATGATGCATAGTTATTAGTGGGTTTTAAGGTTTAATATCTATTAAGGCTGGTCATTGCTTTTTTCTTTCTTTTTTAAGTTTCTTGAGTATTTGTATCTGTCTGTATGTTTTCCAGGTGAAGCTAAAAAGCACTTTATCTAGCTCTGTCCCAGTTTCAAAAGATATGAGAAAACTATTGATATTGCTATTTGTATCATACTAAATTTAAAACAAATTAGAGTTGAGATCTTTATATTATTCAGCCCTTTTCTCCAAGAACATTTGTTCAATCTTTGTGTCCTTTAAAAAGATTTAAAAGTTTTGATGTTTGCAATCTTTAGATAAGCTATCTAGCTGAAATCTTGCCATTTGCGACAACGTGGATGGAACTAGAGCATATCATGCTTAGTGAAATAAGTCAAGCAGAGAAAGACAACTATCATATGATCTCTCTGATATGAGGAAGTGGTGATGCAACATGGGGGCTTAAGTGGGCAGGAGAAGAATCAATGAAACAAGATGGGATTGGGAGGGAGACAAACCATAAGTGACTCTTAATCTCACAAAACAAACTGAGGGTTGCTGGGGGGAGGGGGGTTGGGAGAAGGGGGGTGGGGTTATGGACACTGGGGAGGGTATGTGGTTTGGTGAGTGCTGTGAAGTGTGTAAACCTGGCAATTCATAGACCTGTACCCCTGGGGATAAAAATATGTTTATAAAAAATTAAAAAATTAAAAAAATGTGAAAGAAAAATAAAATTAATTACATCTTCAAAAAAAAAGATTTAAAAGTTTTCTTTATACAAATATTGTACATTTCTAGTTAGGTTTATTCCTAGCTATTTAATCTCTATAAAGCAATGTTATTTTTGCCAGGGTCCTTGCAAAGACCCTCTTTACATTTGGTCTTTTTCTGATTATGGGAGATACTCCAGGCATATCTCATAATTTCTCTTCCCTTCCTGTCCCGAGTACATTCTTACTTCAGAGATTGATATATGTGTCCATTATGGGTGGCTCAGTCTGTTAAGCATCTGCTAAGCATCTGCCTTTGGCTCTGGTTGTGATCCCGGGGTCCTGGGGGGGAGCCCCAGGACTCCAGGGTCCTGAGTTCAAATCCCGCCTTGTGCTTCCTGCTCAGTGGGGAGTCTGCGTCTCCCACTGCCATCCCAACTTGTGCTCTCCCTTGCTCACTCTCTCTCCAAAAAAACTGTAAAACCTTTAAAAAAAAATGTGTATCCATTATAACAATAGTTCACTGAGCTTCAATAATGTTTCTCTCTCAAATAATTAAGTAAAATCTCTAAAAAAATGTGTGTCCATTATAATAATCAGTTCTCTTAGTTTCAATAATGTTTAACTTTTTTTTAGACATGCTCAGGCTTATAGTGCTAAGCCTGGGAAGGCATGGTCTGCTTTCATCCTATGACCTAACTGTGCCTTTTCCTAGCCCTAGCACCAGGAGGACAGAGTGCCCTGGTACGTGTGGTGACGTTATAACCTGGCAGTGGCTCCCTCTGCACAAGATGGAGGCATATATAATTGCTGCTCTTTCTCTTCTGTGGTTTTACATTGCTTTTTGTTTTTGTTTGTTTTCAGAGTTTATCCTAATGCTTGCTCTTCTACTTTCTGGCTAGGCATTTAAGACCCCTCTCTCAGCCAGCCTCTATGCTTCCAGCATTACCCCCCACTCCTACTTTCCTCAATGTATGTCCTTACCCCAACCCCAGAATTTTTTTTTTTTTTTTTTTTTTTTGAAAGCCCAGGCTGACCTGCTCCCATCGATAATGCTAATCTTTGGAGAACAATTTCTTCACCTTTACCTAAGTGCAGTTTCTATTCAGTGCAAACTTCTTTTTCAAGACTGTCACATAGAGGCAGCAGATAGATTTTTATCTTTAGACAATACCTGGTGAGAATTAAACACTAATAATCACAACACTAGGAGTGGTCAAGTTCTCCAAACAGTTTTCTTGGTTGGGAGGGAAAGGTCCTCTTCTCCTGTGGAGAATATGAGGAGATGAGGAGCTTGGGGGAATGCATATAGTTTCAATAACACCATCCAAGGTGATTCTCGCCATGGTCTCTGAAAACTTGCTCTTTCAAAGATGAGATGGGAAGTTCCTACAGCTGGCAGAAGTAGTTTTCATGGCTGCCTCTTATTCTACATATGTCATCTAGTAACTTGTTTTAAGATGTGAGGTTTCTGGGGTGCCTGGGTGGTTCAGTGGGTTAAGGTCTCTGCTTTCGGCTCAGGTCATGATCCCAGGGTCCTGGGATCAAGCCCCACATCAGGCTCTCTGCTCAGCAGGGAGCCTGCTTCCCCCTCTCTCTCTGCCTGCCTCTCTGCCTACTTGTGATCTCTGCCTGTTAAAAAAATAATAAATAAAATCTTAAAAAAAAAAAAAGATGTGAGGTTTCTTGGTACCTATTCTATTTCTCTTTTATCTTTGATTTTCAGCTAAACTGAGAACGAATGAGTCTTGTTTTAACATCTGGATACACAAAAATTGCATTGCTGAAACCTAAAGGTGAAAATTCACTGAGGTCACTGTGTTAAAGTACTTTTTTGACTATGGCCCCCTTATTTTTCTAGAATACACTGTCATTTCTCAGGAGAACAAATTCTCTACAAGTTTTTAATCATTTAGGTTAATTTCAACTTTAAGCAACAAAAAATACAGGTGAATCAAATTTAACAACATAATTTTATAATCACCTCATTATGTTTACCTCCATGATAAAGTTCGGCTATCTTTTCTTTGACTGGTTTCTTTCACATTTTACTTTTTTTTTTTTCCCTCTCTTGCATTTCTAGAGAATAATTCTTTTCATTTGAAAGTAGCATTCTTCAGCCTCTTAAGTGTATCTGAGTTGACTTCCTTCTCTACATACTTGTGTGAAAAGACTAAAAATGCCATTGCTCAGAACCAAGAAGTTGAAGATACTGCTGTAGAAGTATTTTAATAATCGGAGTCACTCCTCACTTCATTATTTGGTTAATCCAAAATGCTGTGGTTTTTCCTCTTGCCTTCTCATGCATTCACTGACGCTACTACCACTGCGCAGACTGCTTTACCCACACCTTCCTCTGAGTAACTATCTTCCATTCATCCTTCAGGATTTAGCTTATGCATATATTGAAGATATGCTTAAAAACAAAGCTCAGTTCAGAATGCCATTGTCAAAGGATATAAGAAATAGCTAATTTTAAATTTGATGGTTTTCCCTATCATATTTATCATAAATTATAGAATATTTTATTTTAATGCTATTTATTCAGAGATAGCATTACACATATACTTTGCCCCTGTTAGATTTTAGACTAAAAATGTCAAGATATACATTATTCTCATATTCCTCTTAGTATTTTTTTAATATGATTGGATATAAAGCAACTTAGACTCTATACTATATATGTATCTAAGAAAATTAATGTCATAGACTTTTAGTATTTGAAGAAACTCTAAAGCTTATCTGGATGAAATTTTTGCTGAATCCAAAAATCCACTCCAGTATGTTACTGTACAATACATACACTGACAGCTCATCACCAGCTAGCTGCTTGAATAGTTCAGGTGAAGAGCACTAGCTTTTCAAAACAGAGCTCTTCAGGGTAGTTTCAATTTTATAAAATCCTTTATTGTGCAGAATCAATGTCTGCTTCCCTATAATATACCCACATTTTTGCTGGGAAAACTAAAGTCTACCTGTTCTTTTAGCACCTAGGAACTAAATGCTTGTTTTGTTACAAGTATAGAATCAGATACTCAAGAATAAACAAAAATAAACAAGATTGGATTCATACCCTAGAGGAGGTCAGTTTTGTGTAACTTCTCAGATATTTGGAAATAATTACTAACTTAAGGTCAATATTAGTATGCTATCACAATAGCTACTTTTTTTTAAAGTACAATGATGATTGTTATAGGTAATACCCAATTCAGGGAGTTTGGTTGTTTTGTTTTGTTTTGTTTTAGTAACTTAATATATATATTACTTTTATTTTACAGAAATTTGTCATGGCTTGAAATTTTAAAATAAAATATCTAAAAGTCATTGAATGTCGAAGGTATATGAAAGTAAATGTATCAAATGTATCTTATTTTTATTTATTTTTTATTTTTCAAATATATCTTTCAAGTTACATAAAATTATCTGACAATTTTGGTTCTGCAGAGGCCAAATGTGAGTTTTGCACTATGAAGTAATGCAGCGTTTTCAAAACCCAACACAATATTTATATACTTTTAATGGATTTGTAGGGTATGGATCACAGAAAACAAAAGCTCTTCTGTATTCTGTCCTGTCCAGACTACACTTGCTGTCCCCTATTCACTTCTGGAAACCACATTATAAAGCACTATTGAAAAGCTTGAAAACAATGAAAAAGAGCTGAGATGATAAGGCCTTTAGAAAGATATTTCAGAAAGAACCATTAAAGCAAATGAGAGAGTATAAGAGACACATGTAAGTGTCTTTACATTGTGGAGTGACTGTCACCCAGAAGAGGAAATAAGAGCTACCTTTTTTTGTAACTCTAAAGGGCAAAGCTAAAACCAGTGTCTGAATGTCACAAAGTAACATGTTTCAATTTACAATAGCAAGAGTCTTTTTTATTGAATCTTCTCCAATATAGAAAAGACTGTTTCATTGAAAATAAAAGTGTCATAGCAAAGAATGACTGAATATTTGTTTGGTATCTATAGAAGAAATCCTCATGCCACGTGTGGTTTTTAATAGGACAAAAGAAGAGAAGATGAGATTATATTTAAATTCATATAGAGTGACTTTATGGAGTTGGAGAAATTGTCAGTCTTGAAATTTTATAATGAACAATGCAACAAAAACACCACTTAACCTAAGGAAAAGACTAATTTATATATACATGTTAGGAAAAGGAGTATTGTATGTAGGAAATACCTTAGAGAGGAACGGCTTTTTAAAAAAGAATATCTATTGTAATGGGGATTGTTTTCCTTAAGCTACCATCAACCAACAGAGATAGCATATGCCCTCCTGTTTGAAACAACTACAAAATCATGTAAAATATACAAGACAATGATTTTTAAGATATTGGAAATTAGAATATGATTGATAATGATCCCTGCGATGTTTAAAATAAATGAAGTGAGTTCTATGATTGCCCAACCTAACAAGCTGAGAGAGTTCTCAGATCATGGCTCAGTGATGGAGAACCCAGGAGGAGCCTGACAGTAACTTGAGTTGATGAGATGATGCTGAGAGTCCCCGGAGGCCAAGATGACATGAGCAAGCACGGAAGAGTAACACAGAAGAGAGAGCTGCACATGGATAGAAGTCTAGAGATATGCATAGGGTCCTCCTCCAGTCTTAAGCTGAATATTTATCAGTGTAAGTATGTGCTGAAATTAGCTAAAGAGGGGAAAGAGCCACCTGAAGAGATTATCTCATGCTGACACAGGGCTGTGAATAGTTCCTGTTCTCAACAGTCCTTGTAGAAAATCTCACAATTCATCAGGTATTGCGTAATCAGAAGGATTCTACCTTAGTATTGGATAAAAGATTAGCCTTAGTCAACATGCTGGTCTGCTTCCACCTAAGAAAAAAATGTTTAATAGCAAGACAAAGAAGACCAAACTATTCCCAGTACTTAACTGCATCATGTAACAGGTCTCAAAATTATTTACAGAAGTTAAAAAATATTCAGAACTAAATACAGTAAAACTCAGAATGTCTGGCATTTAATCAAAAATTACTAGGCATACAGTAAAATACATTCCATATGAAGGGTGAATAAAACAGACTCAGAATGGTGCAAATGATAGAACTAACAGACAAGGACATCAAAATGTTAATTATAACTAAAAATCTGTGTGTTTAAATAAGGGAAAGATTAAGCATGGTAAGTAAAGACATGGAAAATATAAAGAGATACAAATAAAAATTCTTGAGTTAAAAGCCAAAATGGATGAAATGAAAAATATACAAAATGGGATTAATGGGACATTAGATATTGCAGAAGCAAAGTTTACTAAGTTTAAGAAATGGCAATGGAAACATCCAAAATAAAACACAGAGAGAAAGAGGGAAAAAAGCAACAACCTGAATTCAACTTCAACTTTAGGGAGCCAAAAAACTAGAAGATTTTAAATATGTAATGAAAGTCCATGAAAGACAGCTGGGCAGAAAAATACTTAAAACAAGTCATTTTTTGTTGCAAATTTGGCAAAAGCTCTAAACCCATAGATCCCCAAATCCCACCTAAGCTGAAGCACAAGAAACACAAATTAAATTACATCATAATTCAAAATTTGTCATCATAAAGGCATAAAACTTTAAAGCAGAAAAAAAAAATAAGTGCTGAGAAATAAAGATGATACTTTCACTTTGGGAACAATTTGAGCCAAAAAACAATATAGTAATATCTTTAAAGTACAAGGGGAAACTAGATGTCAACCTAAAATCTACTCCTGGAAAAAAATCTTCCAAAAATGAAGGAGAAATGAAGGTCCTAGTAGATACACAAAGCTGAAAGAACTCATTGCCAGTAGACCTAGACTTAAAGATATAGAAGAAAATCCATGAGGCTGAAGGAGAATAAAATAGAAGAAAAATATGGATCTATAATATGAAAACTAGAGCACTGGAATTGGTAATGACAAGGATAAATATAAATGCATTTTTAAAAATTATTTAAGGACTTTGAAATAAAAGTGACTATTAAAACAAAAATAATCACAATGTATTGTTATGGCTATAGATGTAGGTGCTAAGAACAGTTCTGAATACTGAATATACTTCATCCGATCCATCTGGAACCAGGAAAGAGATGAATTACTTGGCTTATAAATTTTTCTTCATTGAGTAGAAAAGATGTACAGCTAAAAGTCCTATTTCAGGATTTATTTATTCAACTTTTACTAGATTGTGCCATAGGATCAAACAGCTCCCAAATTCTCAATGGCTTACCACACAAAGATTTGTTTCTTTCTCATGATACACAAAAATTGCAGATCATCTATGACTATGTTCCATGTTTGAGGTAACATCCCTAACCAGGATATTGCTCTTCTTGTGCAGGAGGGAAAGAGAAGAACTGGAACCATGCCTAGCTCTTAAAGCCTCTCTGCAGAAGTAGCACACTTCATTTCTATTCGCATTTAAATATGTGATCAGGTCACATGGCCAAGACAGATGTCAATGGGGCAAGGGTGTTCAATCTTTTTAGAAGGAAGGCAATGAAAAATGAGAATAATCATAAAACTTTATCACACATTCCAACACCCAATGGTCCTGCTGAATGTGGTCTATGAACATGTATGAGGATGATAATTTGCCTTCCATATTTGTTTTGATTTAATGCTGTGATATTTTATCTTGAAAATACTATGCAAATTTGCCTCAGTGTCTTTCTCTTCATCACTACCAATATCAAAAGGCTATTCTTCTATTGCAAGGTTTCACAAAAAGTCTAAATGAACATACCAAATACAAGCAAAATTATAAAAACTGGGTAGATTTTTCTCACTTGGAAATGCTGAGTATATCACTGCATGGAAAAATGAAACAGAGATTAACCTACGGATTCAAGCTTTATTTATTTATCATATGATAAGTGCCAGTATCTGTACTATATATTTCATCTACACTATAATATTTTATCTACATAATAATCTAAGAAGGCAGATGCTTTTTCCAAACTTACAAGAGTATTATGTCTCAAGATATTATAAAACTCGACCTCAGATCTAAGATCTATATAGAAATAGGTATCAGATTAAAATTGAGCCCTATCAGTCATCATTTATCAGCTTGCTCAGTTGTGAAACAACTGAGGACCTTTTCCCATGATATACAGAGCAATTTTTGGATAAAGTCCACCTGTTAAACTACCTAAATATTATACATATGGAGTATTCGTTAAGGTAATTAATTGTTTGCTATAAGACTGAAACCTCAAAGTCTCAGTGACTTAGTGCCATCTAGGTCTATTTGTGATTAAATAATGTTTGATACAGGCTATCCTTTAGTTAACTCCCTCTAAACACTTGGCCTCGATGTGAGCAGGGTGCAGAAGGGAAAGAATAAAGGGTACACTGACGCACAGTGCAGGGATCAGAACTGGGCACATTACCCAAACTGATGCAAGGAAATGGAGGCAAACACAGGGAATATTTGTTGAGAGGGACTGCCTCTACTACATACCATAACCACAGACAGAAACATTTAATCACAGAGAAACTTATATAAAGCAAGAATCAAGAAATGCAATTGATAATTGTTTCATGTATTTAAATAAATATCCTAATTTCCTTCAGAACCTAAAAATTATGTCTTTTACAATGAATAAAAGCTCTGAGCACATATTAGGCATTCATGAGTTTTAAATTGAATCTAGGAAAATATGTATTTGTATATTCTGTTATAAACGTGGATTATGGACTGGAGGATATTCAATCGAATGAAAGAAAATTCATTTGCATTTTAATGCAGCAAATTGCAAAAGAACTTCCTGACTATTCAAGTATAGGATCTATGAAGTTCTTCACTGAAGCAGATGTGAAGTACTCCCACCCTTGAGAAATAATTAGGCTGTAGTTTCTAGGACTATTTACATGTAGAATTTTCCTGAATTTACTTTTCATCTAATTCTAGAATTCCATAATTTTTGTTACATTTTCAACACTGCATAGTATTTATAATGTTTATTTTGTTATCCAAGTTGAGCATAGTGCCTTGAGACACAGTATTATCCTTACGGAAAACAAGTCAAAGAGATAAATGAACCCATCTTCCTCTTTTCATTGTGGTTATTTATTTACTCTCTTCTGATCAGGTACTCCCAAATATAACAATCTCATAGAGAATAAGCTCATGAATTAAGAGAACAAAATAACACTCATTTTAGGGAACCAATGTCACTCTTCCTATCAATCTCAAATTTGAAACTGAGGTCAGTGATCCAAAATTAAGGTTAAATGAGAGAGGAGGGGCTATAAGCACTGGGGAAAACAGTATGAAGTTTCCTCAAAATATTAAAAATAGAATTACCACATGATCCAGCAATTTCACTTTTGGGGGTTATATACTTTTTTATATTCTTTTTTATATAAAAAGAAATAAAAATAATATGCTGAAGAGGTATCTGTACCCTCATGTTTACTGCAGCATTACTGATAATAGCCAAGACATGAAAACAGCCTAAACGTTTATTGACAGATGAATTAATTCAAAAAGTTGTAATGTGTATATATAAAATATTATTCAGCTATAAAAAAGTAGAAAATCCTGTGACAACATGGATGGACCTTGAAGGCATTATGCTAAGTGAGGTAAGTCAGTCAGAGAAAGACAACAGTGTATGATCTCGTTTATATATGGAATCTAAAAAACAAAATACCAAGAGCATAGAAAAAGAGATTAGATTGGTGGTTACCAAAGGCAGGCAGTTGGAGGGGGCGGAATTGGATGAAGGTGTATAAAGTGTACAAACTTCAAGTTATAAGATAAATAGGAAGAAAATGTAATGTTCAACATGATGACTCCAGTTAACGCTGCTCTATGGTATGTATGAAACTTGTTGAAGGAGTAAATCCTAAGAGTTCCCATTATAAAGAAAAAAAAGCATTCTTTTCCCTTTTTTTTCTTTCCTATCTATATGAAATGATGGATGTTAGTATAACGTCTTGCGGTAATAATTTTGCAATATATGTAAGTCAAATCATTGTGCCGTACACATTAAACTTATACAGTGCTATAGGCCAGTTATATCAGAATAAAACTAGGGGGGGATAGCATGTATATTTTTATCTTGGTGGTTGTTATCAACTTACTCTAAAAATGTACCAATCGTATTCCCATCTACAGTATGAGTGCCGATTTCCCTCTAGCTTGCCAAAATATGCACTTTAAAACTTTACATATGCTTACTGATTTTTTGATATGTATATATGAACTGCACCTTCATACATGTTGCCCTTTCTTTAGCCATCTTTTCCTTATTGACTTCTTTCTACTACAGGTGGTCATTTTTCTTTTGACATTGATATGACCCCTAAGTAGAAGTCGTAGAGGAATAAATTCTGTGTGTTAAATAAAAAGACAAAAATAAGAGACATAGGGTTTGGAAATTCAGTGAGCAATTTAAAATAGAAGCTCAGAGAGCAAAGCAAAATGGGTAGAACATATAAATATGTCATATGTTATAAAAATCTGATTAACACTCAGAAGTTTTAAAGCGACCCAGCAGGTAACAGATAGTAGAGCATTAACATCTAGATCTGTAAGCCAGAGCAAGATATAAGAAAGGATGAAACTAAAATGTTCATATTCAAATGGGTTTTTGGGAAAAAATGTACCTGATCAAAATGGAGTTGGGTGTGGGATTGCATCTCAGAATCCTGCAAATGAATGTAATTCTACCATTTTTATATATGCAGTGTTGTATTGCTCCCAAGAGACTTTGCCTTTATAATAAGGTATTTGTTATACTTTGGTAAGAGCTAGGAAATGAAGAAAGGCTGCTTCCAGAAATAAAGACCGGGTTCTTTGGTCTAGGAGATTACCTCATCATACTAAATTCAAAAATAGAAAATGCTTAGTAATATCCAGTCCTTCTAAGACGTTGTCAACACAGTAGGGTTTGCTTCAAATGAGAGGATATAGTATCAAATAAAAATAATAAAGAATCTCTATAGAACTCTATATTATATACATGGACAACTCAAGAACTCATCAACCATTCTGAAGAGTGGATTAAACTATGGCCATCTACTTCAGCATGTTAGCAAAAAGCAATTAACATGCCAAAGCCCTTGATGTATTTAGAATTTTATCATCATTCTGGCAGTTTAATAGTACAAACGTGACCAGTAAGATTTGGATTGGTTCCATATATAATGGTATGCATTTTGCTTAAATTAAAGTCCATGATTTTATTTCACTTTAGTGACAAAATAAGCAGAGAATATCTTAGTCATTTCTTGAGTTTGTCGAATTTTTGAACTGCTTACTTCAAGTGATGGAATTTTTATTTTACCTTTTTTTTTTTTTAAGATTTTATTTTATTTTATTTTATTTTATTTTATTTTTATTTCCAGCATAACAGTATTCATTATTTTTGCACCACACCCCGTGCTCCATGCAATCCGTGCCCTCTATAATACCCACCACCTGGTTCAAAATAGATTGGGTCTCAATGGAGCAAGGTTTATATTAAGAAAAATCTCACACATTAACAGTCAGCCTTTAGCCTTACCTAAGAGGTTTAATTACTAATGGATAAAACAATCTTTTTTTGAGGTAATGTTTCACTTATGTTATGAACCCCCAAATGTCCCCAGGTTAATTATGTCTCCTATCTTTGTGCTATCACTTTGCCTTAATCTGTCTACCACAGCACATATGATAACAAAGATTGTTTACAATGTCAGTTTTAATATTAAAAATCTCAATTTTAATATTAAACAGGGATTCATGTTTATGATCATGACTGACATATTGTGGTTTTTTTTTGTTTTTGTTTTTTTTGTTTTGTTTTTTATCATCCTCTATGTGTTGCACATTGCTGGGCACCTGGTAATCACTTAACTGCATTTTCTTCACTTGAATTGATGGAATGACAGTGATACCTCAGAATAAATCATCTGAATGGCCTGTCTAGGTAAAAATGAGTGCTCATTGACCTTTGACCATTAGGCCGTTTGCATCCATTTCACGTTTAGAAGGGTAATGGCAAATCTATATCTACTCTGATCGATACCACACTGTTCCTGAAACACTGCAGAAATAGATACAGATACTTTTAATGACAGATTGTTTCTGTGAGCAATTATGCTTCTTTTTTAGTTCCCAATGGTGCCAGTGAGATGACAATAAATAAAACACAGATGGTGTTAGAGAGTTTGAATATTTGATTGTCTTGTTAATAAACAAACTAGCTCTTCTAGAATTGTAACATTTTGTTGATTTGTTGTTGTTGTTCATTTGAAGTTAATATACAACCCCACAATACTGAAACTGTGGGCTGAAATGGCAAAAATGTTAGCCTGTGCTGTGAAAGAGATAGCACAAGTTTAGAAGTTAGAAAATATTTTAAATTATTGATTGAATTTTGGAAATCATTTAGTGATTTCTTTGATAATCTCTCCCCTTCTCTGGTTAAAAATAATATATGGTACATCTCACCTCTTATTTTGATAAATTCCCCATTTTGTTGCATTACAAAGATGACCTTCATTTAAAGAAATAATGTCTTGATTATATAGATAATTATCTAAATTACATCGATAAATATTTTATGAGGTTTGTATGCACTATTTGTAATATCAATAATAAATCTGAAATTTAATATCATTATTTCCATCTAGATGTAGAAAGCGAAGTGCAAAGATTTTAAGTAACTAACTCAAGAGCACATACTTAATTATAAGTCTAGGATAACAAGTCAAGTCAGTTTGATTGCTTTCCATTTTCTTTTTTTTTTTTTAAAGATTTTATTTATTTATTTGATAGAGGGAGACCACAAGTAGGCAGAGAGGCAGGCAGAGAGAGAGAGGAGGAAACAGGCTCCCTGAGAGCCTGATGCGGGGATCCATCCCTGAGAGCCTGATCCCAGGACCCCGGGGCCATGACCTGAGCCGAAGGCAGGGGCCTAACCCACTGAGCCACCCAGGCGCCCTGCTTTCCATTTTCTATGCTCTATTATCTTATAAGATATATCTATGTTTATATCTATATGTATATGGAGTTATAAAATAAATTATGAAATGGACAATGCAATTAAAAGGGAGTACAAATCATGCTTGTCAGAATTCACTAAACATAAGACCATACAAAACCATTAACTTTACCCAAGAAGATGCACTCCAGGCCCTTTCAAGTCTATGAGGTAGATTTATATGTGCACTTTATCTTATTTCCAAAAATTGAAATAATGAAAAGGTCATATACCCACAGCTGTGTTTCCATCTGAATAGAAGACTGTGGAAATTGGAAAGGAGAGAGTCCCAAGCATTTATTTAATTAATTTAAAAATCATCCTATTAACCAGATGTTGTCAGAAGTCTGCATTTCAGATGTCACTGTGAAAACTGATTTTTCCATTCTCCTTTAAACCCCAAATCTGTACACTGTGCTTTGGGGTGGCCTTCCAAAACAAAAATAGTCTCTATTGGATAATTTTGTAAATGTTTCTTTTATCTTTGAGAGTTCTGATTTCCAGGTTGCACTGAAAAGTATTGGGCTTCTTTCCCTACAAATAAAAGGGAAATTATTTTTGCTTGAAGAATATATTGTTCAATAAGCGTAAACAACAAACAAATGAAATAGGTAAGTATTTGATGGCTGCCCCTTTCCCTTCACCTTCTAAAAAAAGAATTCTTTGCTAATTTAGCGACCTCTTTCAGATGGGAGAAATGTAGAAAGGCAGAGAATGTAAGCCAACCAAACCAAGTATATACTCACAAACCATGTGAGTATATAATTGACCTTAAGCTACATGGGTTTGAATTATGTAGGTCCAATCACATGCGGATTTTTTAAGAGATTTTATTTATTTATTTGAGAGAGACAGACAGAGATAGCAATGGAGATAATGCGAGAGCACAAGAGGGTTGAAGAGGAAGAAATAGGTTCTCCATTGAGCAGGGAGCCTGACGTGGGGCACAATCTCAGGACCTTGGGATCATGACTTAATCCAAAGGAAGACACTTAACTGAGACAGCCAGGCACTCCATGTGGATTTTTTTCAATAAATATAGTACAGAACCGTAAATGTATTTTCTCTACCTTATGATTTTCTTAAAAACATTTTGTCTAAGTTTATTGTAAGAAGATAGCATATAATACATATAACGTACAAAATAGGTATGAATCTACTATTTATGTTATTAGTAAGACCTCCAGTCAATAGTAAGCTATTAGTAAAGTTTTTGTAGAGCCAAAAGTCTTACAAGTATTTTTTAACTGCATAGAGTCTTAAAACTCCTAACCCCCACAGTGTTCAAGGGTCAACCGTAGATGCTGGGTACTTCTGCTATGACAATTAATAGTAGAAGAGTGGAAAAAAATGGGATCTGGGGTTAAAGGAAGATTATATGAGCAATTACATGAAGATAAAGATTTTAAAGAGAAACATTTATATAGAAACTTTCTAAGTAATCTTTCAGCATGTTCTTTTATAACCTTTTCCCATATTTTTAAAAATAAAATGACTTTGAGTAGTCTAGCTATATTTTCAAGTTTTACTTTTTGAGTTTCTTCCATCCTTAAACCAGTATGTGGAGTAAAGTTCACCCACATTTGTTTCCCTTTGGGGACTGATAAATAGGATATGGGGTTTAATGTGCATTAGCTAGCTGTAGCACATCAACAATACTTTTCTAACATAACCACATAGTCACTGGGTTTAAGGTGCAAAGGAACAGAGAAAATTTCTAAGTAAGTCATAGTGTTTCTTTTAATCCACCTCAATATTAATAGAATTTGTGAAGTTGACTCTACCAATTAAAATTTAGACTTTGAGATAAATGAGAATGATCTGATTGGATCCAGAACTGATTGTGTTCAGGGTCATAGATCTTCACTAGAGAAGAGTAGCTCCACTGAAGATTCAACTACTGTGGTAGATAAGCAATCTAGCCAGTCCTGCAGCCACTTCAGATTTGGAGAAAATCATACAATTATTCCCTCATCCAGATAAGAAATAAAGGAAGTCTAGTCTAAATCAACTTATGAGGAAAAAGTATTTGAGGCAGAATCTAGAGGGATACAATGTGAGAGATGAGAGAGAGGGAGTGGGCCACTTATGTGTTCTCCCTGGTTTTTGGCTTGGTAGAAAGAATGGAATTTGGCATCATCAGCAAAGCTAGGAAATACGATGACAGAAAACAGCTTGAGGTAGTGTGCAGAATAAGGGGGTGAGAGTGTGTTCGTTTTGTACATATAGCATTTTATATCTTTAAGACACTAGCCTAAGTTTCCTAATACGCAGAGTATTATATGACTATGAAATCTTGTAACTGGTGGCATGGTTGATAAAACATAAGGGTAGAATCAATCTACTAAGGAATATGGATTGCAATGAGAACCTGAGCAGGTACAGAGATTTAATGGATCTTCTCAGTTCTATATGGAAAAACAGCTCCTTAGCTGAGTAATACCTAAGTAACTCATAAGTTTTTTAAAAATTTACATCTACACAACTGCAGGAATCTCACTGTGAATTGTATATGAGTCTTTTCATGGTTGCTCATACCTTCTGCTGGGTTCAAATTCTAGTTCAGCAAATCAATGCGAGACCGTGTAACAGGAACTTGACCTCTAAGCTACAATTTCTTCATTCATAAAAAGAGGCATAAATCCTTAACCTTTAAAATTGTATGATGATTAAATCTTAAGTATGTAAAGCAATTGGAAAAGTAGTCTATGACTTTACAATGAATAGCTGTCTCCACTTTCTCTTTAACTCTTCCTCATTATTTTTATGATCACTCTTCTTGTTGATTTTGACATTACTCCTAGATATAAAAGTAGACTCTATCTACCAGCTGGTTGAACCAAATTTTCTATACTTTTTAATCTACATTAAATTATAATTGCCATTGTAGCTCAGACTACTCAGGTATGAGTTCCATCTCTGAGCAGCAACTGTGTGAAATCTATATCAGCTTAATCTATATCAGCTTTAATTTCTACAATGTGTCCCTGGTTTTTCATGCCACTCTTGTGACAGGAAAAGATAGCTGCTAAAATGGAATAATATCATAGAGAAGAGTAGATGTAGCCCTCACAAATCTGTGATTTCCCTGGGACACTGGGAAAAAGCTTGCAGCCTTCCCATTGAGATCAGCAACAAGACAAGGATGCCCACTTTCACCACTCTTGTTCAACATAGTATTAGAAGTCCTAGCAACAGCAATCAGACAACAAATAGAAATAAAAGGTATCCAAATTGGCAATGAAGAAGTCAAACTCTCTCTCTTCGCAGATGACATGATTCTTTATATGGAAAACCCAAAAGACTCCACCCCCAAACTACTAGAACTCATACAGCAATTCAGCAACATGGCAGGATACAAAGTCAATGTGCAGAAATCAGTGGCTTTCTTATACACTAACAATGAAAATACAGAAAGGGAAATTAGAGAATCGATTCCATTTACTATAGCACTGAGAACCATAAGATACCTGGGAATCAACCTAACCAAAGAGGTAAAGGATCTGTACTTGAGTGTTCTACAGAACACTCCTGAAAGAAATTGAAGAAGACACAAAAAGATGGAAGACCATTCCATGCTCTTGGATCGGAAGAATAAACATTCTTAAAATGTCTATACTGCCCAGAGCAATATATACTTTCAATGCCATTCCAATCAAAATTCCACCGGTATTCTTCAAAGAGCTGGAGCAAATAATCCAAAAATTTGTATGGAATCAGAAGAGACCCCGAATCCCTAAGGAAATGTTGAAAACAAAAATAAAGCTGGGGGCATCACGTTACCTGATTTCAAACTTTATTACAAAGCTGTGATCACCAAGACAGCATGGTACTGGCATAAAAACGGACACATAGACCAGTGGAACAGAGTAAAGAGCCCAGATATGGACCCTCAACTCTATGGTCAATTAATCTTCAACAAAACAGGAAAAAATATACAGTGGAAAAAGACAGTCTCTTCTATAAATGGTGCTGGGAAAACTGGACAGCTATAAGTAGAAGAATGAAACTCGACCATTCTCTTACACCATACACAAACATAAACTCAAAATGGATAAAAGACCTCAATGTGAGACAGGAATCCATCAGAATCCTAGAGGAGAATATAGGCAATAATCTCTTCGATATCAGCCACAGCAACTTCTTTCAAGATATGTCTCCAAAGGCAAAGGAAACAAAAGTGAAAATAAACTTTTGGGACTTCATCAAAATCAAAAGCTTCTGCACAGCAAAGGAAACAGTCAAAAAAAAAAAACAAAGAGGCAATCCCTGGGACACTTGGAATGTCTTTCATTATGTCAGAAAAGACTTCTGTGCCTTCCCTGACCACTGCATGGGGCTACGTAATTTTGGCTCTACACATCATTCTCCCAGAGTATAGTGAACAGAAACAGACCCTCTGATTTTTTTTTTTCCTTCTAACTGACTTACACAGTTGGAGACCATTTGTAGTACTTTCTATCCTCCTATTTTAATGTTCACTTTCAAATGAGGTTCTAAACCTCATTTCCATCTGCTCTCTGCTCTTTCCATTCCCTCCACAATGACAGCCTCTTGCTGTTTGTCCAGCAAGAAAAAGAAAAACAGAAACAAGTAAACAAAAACTTCCTTCTTTACCATATATCAACCAACTTCAAAGGACTAACTTTAATGGAGTACTCTGAGAACAAACTCTAATATTGACATATAGAAGATATTTATTATATTTGTGAGTTATTTTGTTGGTCTTGCTGCTGTTATGGATTTTTATTTTTCTAACAGGAGAAACAGAATATACTACTTGGGGCACATGTCTCCATGGTTTGGAAACAAATATTTTAATATGATTTTGCCTACTTAAATGTGAAGGGGAGACTGTCTTCTGGAATTGATAAGCTATATAGAATCATGCAGTAAAATGCTGTTCGTAACAGTATGCAAGTTGTTCTTCAGTAAAAAGAGCTATAGTCTTGGATTTCATGTTATTGAGGAAAAATTAGATGAAAATAAGTGAAAAAGGGATTCAAGTATTTTGACAGCTGGCCTCTAAGGTTAGCTAGTTTGTATTCTGGATGGGAAAGGGCACTCCTGTTGTATGGGAGAATAGCTGAGTTGTGGAGAACAGAATACTATGGTATAAGGAGCAACAAAATGGCTGTTCATGAACTGGTAGAGCCTACAGACACTAGGAATGACAGTATTGTCTACTTGACTACATCGATTATAATACAGCAAGACTGGAAAGTTAAATGCTGCAATGGCTAATTGCAGTAAATGGTACAAAAGACAAATGACAACCAGTATGGATTTATAGATTATTTGAAAACTGTCTGGGAGAAGAGAATATAGTTCTATACTGAATTTGTTCAAGTTATCAGATAGCTTGTACTATTGTTATTTAGGCTTGGGAGAGAAGTTAGAGGTAGTTACACTATAAAAATAATGTGAAAATAGTTTTCTAAGGCACTGATACCTTTTAGCATCTTTAACAATTCCCTAAGTGATGTGGACGGTCACTTTAGTCCCTATCCCCGTTGACTTTCAGTCCTAACAAGGATAATTCATGGTGCCTACTCTCTCTAGAACGGTCTTCTCCAACACAGAGTGCTTACTCTGCAGCCTCTGTCAGTTAAGCAGCACAGCCAATAATTTGCCAGAAGTTATATGTCAATAGTAATATATTTTTATGTTTCTCTAGTGTTTTTTAAGCAATGTGATAGAGAATACAGTCAATATAGATTTGCTTTTACTTTCCCCATACGAGAAATATGTGTGCACATTATACAATGAAAAAGCTCAATTTCCCATTGTCTCACTTAAGGATTCCTGCTCTGCATGTGTGAACACATGCATCCAGGCATATAACCCTCCCCCCAACACACACACACACACACACACACACACAGACACACACACACACAAACTTGTCAGTCATCTTCTGGGATGGTGAGCTTGCCAGATAAGTAACTTCAGGATGGATATGTTGATAATGAATTTAATTTCTAGGATGGGTGGAAACCATTTTCCCTGGAGAAAATAAATGAATAAGGGTACTTATTGTTTGCAGGTCATAAAAAAAAAAGGCTAACAAGAGAAACAGAAATCCCGATTAAAGTTTGTCAGGCGAGGACCTATGAAGACACATATTTTCCCTGAACCAAGTTATTATGTAACCAAAGAGGGCTTGAATTCATTGGCATAAGGTCTTGGCAAGATACTAGCTAATCTAATAACCCCAATCCATGATTAATTGTGCATGGCTATAACTTAATAAGGCATCTCTTCTCAAATAATATATTTTTGTTTCAACAAGAGCCTTCTAGGATATTAGAACCAAACAAATCCAAATGTGTGAACATCGGGTCCAAGCCAAGAAAAATACTTCTTGGTAGAGGAATGTCTTTTCTGCTTGAATATGGAAATGGCAGAAGCCATACAAAGGCTTAATGTTTCCCAAAATATCACAGCATGGAATCAAAGGAGAGGGAGGGAGAGAAGGGACTGGAACAAACAGCAAGTGAAAGGAACAAACCTCCAAAGGTCTGTATTGTGTACACTCAGATAAGTATTCTGACTTCATTGAATCAGAAAGATCCTGTAAATCTTTAGAGACTGAAACATCTTTATTATGTAGTCCCATACCTGAAGCCACACAAACACAATGTTTTAATATGTCAGAATGTTAATGTCATCTTTCGATTGCAGCAGAAAAAAATTCTGCATGAATAGGTATTGATTTCCTGACTGGGTGTTCCTTAGCATTTCACCTGGTGTTAGTAACTGATAAGCCTTGCATGGGATTTTATTACAGAAATTCTGTTTCTCTTGAGCTTGTGCAGACTCTGATGCCAGGTCTTTTTATTGGTACATGTAATCTGATGGACTTCAAATTAAAAGCAATGAAAATCACATTAGTCTGTCTACTAGATGAGATGTTATTAAGAGTAATGGGATAATGCTATCAGAGCTTCATTTCTTAATGTTTGGTCCTTAGGATCCAAGCTTTCAGACAAATAAAGGCTGTCATGAGTTATTACTCATTGTAATACATGAATACTGATGTATTTATCACTGTTGGCTAAGGGGATGTCATCTTGAAGATGATATTTTTTCCAGATGGGGATGTAGAAAAGAGGAGGGAAGGTATAATGAAGTCAAGAAGTCCACACAGAGGCAAAATGGTGTGACCGCACTGAATAAAAATGTCAGCCAAAGCCTGACAGTAGTTTCATTATTATACCATGCCTACATAAATATGTTTGGTCATATCTGCTAAATGTAGACATTGTTTGTTATTATTCAGTAAGTCTGTTGGAGTACAACCAAAACATAATAAAATCAAGTATTATAGGTAAAACTACAAACTTAAGTCATACATTGAAAGAGAAGTTTATACAATGTATTCTAATGGATAATAAAGAGTTTAATATGTGAAATTGTTCCAAAATCATGTATTGGTAAAACCTGAATGGGAGTTATTAGAAATTTTGATTTCTAATTTAGTGTTCTTTTTATGACAGTTATGGTTTTTCACGCAATTTCCCCATGTTTAGAATTTTATAGTGTCTTCTCATTCCCTTCATTGTACATGATGTCAATATACTATTCAATTACTTGTCTACATAACTTGTGTCATTATTAAGCTATGACTATCTATGAATGATTTACAGTGAGAACTCTGTTAACAAGTATTCTTTTCACAAGTGCCCTCTGCCTCTCAATTATGTTTATGGTCCTAAATACATTAAGTCATGAGAGCGAAAGAAAGTGGTAGGAGGGTATATTTCAAACTTTTGAGACAGATTAGACATGGATATCTATATGACTATCACCTTTTCCTTTATCATTCAAAAAATGTGATACATATCCACTGTATTTCTTGCATAAAGGCATTTGTCCATTTGCACCTTAGTAAGCCTATTTGTATGGGATTTCTTTGCATACTAATGGACTGTGGGTAGGGGAAGAGAGAGAGAACTAGGAGTACAACATTAACTTTGTTTTCACTCATGAGTGCTCTGTTAAAATTACATAATACTATATACATATATGTCTATATGTTTTATATGCCTATCTAATGTATATATGATATATATGTGTATGTATATAAAGCTTATTTTTTCAAATGTTCCTTGGTTAAAAGGGCAAAACAACAAAATACTGGGACAACTGACACAGGATTCCCCACGGAAGAAGTAAGCACATTCTCAAATCTAGTTTTCCTTCTTTACTTCTCTGAAAACCAGTATCACTAAAATCATTTGTAGCTCTCTGTGCTCATCTCAGTGAGGGCATCTTCTTATAATAGCATACTTTGTACACACCCACTGACATCACCCTGTACAAGGGCCTAAGGCACATTTTCCCCTCTTTCAGAAGGAATGAGATCTACAGTAAAAGAGGAAAAATGAATAATCAAGTGGTATTTATGAAAGACAATTCACTGAGAGCACAACATTAATATCAAATAGCAGGTAAAAGCAAAACTAAACAAAACAGTATGATAGTACCAGCTAAGAAATCAATGTGCACCAGTGGTACTCAACACAGATTACTAGCCTGGGATTTGGCTGGTCTATGGACTGCACTTTGAGTAGAGCAGGTGCGTGTACACTGAGAATCTCTCAGTCCTGAGGGTTGATAAGAAGATACAGGATACAAGAAACTTAAAAGAATGAAAACTGTTGAAAAGCAACAAAGAATGGTTTTGAGATAATTGATGTAAATCGTGCAGCTGCAAGAAGCAAAAATGTTACCTCCAAGAATCCTGGACACATGATCATTTTACATTTTTGTGATATTAAGCAAAAATGCATGAGTACACATTTATAATTTTTATAATTATTTGAATATATGAGCACAACACACACTAGATATGTGTTCTGTGCTTCGGATTGTGGTATATGAAAACACAAAAGTCAAGTTCCCTGCCTCCCTTGTCCCTGTGCCTCCAGGAGCTTCCAGTTTGTAGATGGGGCAAAGATGCAAACACATAAATGCAAAGGCAAATAGTTATGTGTAATCAACACATCCTAAGTCTTCATGGTAGGATTTGAAATCTCACATCCTGCCCAACCCTGTGAAAAAGGAGATTTGTCTTTAATTCCTCCTTCTTTTGTTAAGTCCAAGGACCCCAAAGTTTATTCAAAGCAGTATTGTTCGGCAAAAACTGACATGTTTCAATCAGTCCAGCAGAGGGCCCCCTTCAACATGGCAGGGGTGAAGGAAAGGAACTACCATTGCCAAGAGTGACTTGGTCATGTATTGTCACTGCTCATCTGGCAGTCATTTCTAGGGGTAGAAGGACAGGAAGAGGATCAACTGGCAACTGTTAGTGTTTATTCATGTGGCCATGGGTTGTTCATGTCCTAGTATATCGTAAATACTTTAGAGATACAGCTCTTTGATTTCTAAAGGGTTTACAAATATAGCAAGTCTGGTGGTTGCAGCTATTCTGTTTTTTTTTGTTTGCTTGTTGAATTTTCTCCACAATTTTCTCATATCACAAGATCATTTTGTCTTCTACCTTTGAATTAGCTTTCAGAGCTTGGAAGGTCTCTATGTGGACACACCTGTATTACTTGAAGTGTGGTCCATGGACCAGCAGGTCGGCATCACCTGGGAACTTGTTAAAAATGAAATACCGGACTGGGGTAGTTTGAAGTCATTTGTTTCACCTTTTGTACTCTTATTTTAATGTTAACTTTCAACCAAGGTTCCAAATAGCTTCTACTGATCTCCATCGCCCTTTGCCCAGGATATTGTTTGCCCAGGGAATGAACTGCAGGGCTCACTCCTCATTTTATTCAGGTCTTCATCCAAGTGTCACTTTCTTTGTTATTATCACCTCACTACTCTATTTAAAATTAGAAAAGCCTTTCCAACTCTCTCTCTGAATTCCTAGCTTTATTTTCCTCCATAGAATTTATTGTCAACTAATAGTCTATTTCTCTATCTTTTCTTAATTTTTCCCTTCTACAATGTAATTCTTTGAAATAGAGAATTTTCTTCTGCTTTGTTAAATACCCATAATGCCTAGAACTTCACTTGCTATACAGCAGGTCCTTAGTGAATGAATGAATGAATGAATAAATAAATAAATGAATGAATAAAAAAGTGACATTTCTACTGAACTTCCAAAAAAAGCCTTTCCTTTTTTAAAATTCATCAAAGCATTACAGGAAAGTGATGTGCCAATAGCAGTGTAATAAGAAATCAATAATTTAAGCCTCTTTCCTATTTTGACAATATATATTCAAAATGACAATATATATATGATTTTAACGCGCACTTTTCTCCCTAAAGCTGATAATATATTAGTCTTGTTGATATTGATATTGGAAAAAATAGTGACATAAAACATATTTCTGGTGCAGCTGACAAGAAGAATAATTTATCTCTTTACAACCTTCTCCATCAGTAGATTAACAATGCTTACTTCCATTAGTAAAACTACTTAATATTTCACCTCATTATCCACTATGAGAACAATTATTTAAGAACTTTAAATTAAGAGCCACTGGGTGGCTCAGTGCGTTAAGCCTCTGCCTTCGGCTCAGGTCATGATCTCAGGGTCCTGGGATCGAGCCCCATATCGGGCTCTCTGCTGAGCAGGGAGCCTGCTTCCCTCTCTGCAAATTATACACAATATTGTTAGAAAACTCTAAAATATGAATGATGGTACCCTGAAATGCAACTGAAGATTAGTGTCTCATTAGTGCTAAGTCCATAATAAAGAACAGGGGAAAACATAAGGCAAATCATCTTTATCAATTATTATATTCAAGTGGGAAATGAGGTAATAGCATATTCTTATGTTACATAAAAGGGAGAAATTTTGAAGACATTTTATTGAAAACAAACCAGAGACTATATAAATAAAAGCGCAAAGATAATTTTCAGTCCTTCATCCTCCAAAGACACACACATTCTCATTGAATTGTTCTCCTTGTTGAAATAAATGCTTGAAAGCTTACCCCCACTTTCATCTTTTGAAAAAATTACAGTATTTTTAGTTTTTCTTGGTTTGTTTCCTATAGAATCCTATTTTTTCTATTTAAAGATTGCAGTCTCTGTGTTGGTTGAAGAGAACCACACTGAAGTCATTTACTGAGGACATCAAGTGGTAGAAACTTGACTTACTTTTCAGAATAATGACAGGATAACAAACCACTCGAGTTTTAATTTTCAGTTAATAGTGTGGGGCCGTGACTATTAAGACAATTTACCAGGCACTTAATAGAAACAGTAAATGTTAGTGTTGGAAGAAAGCATAATGTTTATTTAAATGCTGTATAATGGAAAGTGAAGGGCGTGTGGAGTGAAGAGGTTGCCATGAAGCCCTGGCTTCAGCCCCATTTTAATTCTGTGTCTGTGGAGAAGCCATTTAATGACGGTTAAATGATCAGGAGAAAGTTATAACCTCTCAGGTCTACCTCAGGTCTTATAACCTCTCAGGTCTACCTCATTCAGAAAGGTGTTTTAAGGACCAAATCAGTTACTCTGAGCAAATGGGTTGATGTAAAGTACTCAACAAGAGAAGGGCCTTGAGTCCTCCATAGGCTGAGGATAGATACATAATTAACAGTATCTTTCTTGATTCTCATCCTAGAGTCCTTTTCATATTCAGCTTTTCATGATACAAGTATAGAAAAGAAAAACATTGGCTTTGTTCAATCACATGCGAGTGGTTCTCAGGTGTGATCCCTGAACCAGGACTCCAGCATCTCCTCCCACCACATTGAGAATGCAGATTCTTGGGCCCCAGCTCACACCTACTGAGTAAGAGACTCTGTACAGGGCCCAGAAATTCTGCAAAATGTTCTGCTACAACTTGGAAGTTTAAGAACTACTGCCACTTTTTATACTAAATGGTTTAATGTCTTTATTTGTGGAAAAAGGTGGCCTTACTTTGACTTTCCCCTAAAAATGCTACATAGCCCTGAGGATTCCACGACCTCCTGCTTCCCAGCCTCTACTCACACCAAGATCCCCCAGGGCTCTTGGAGGTTCTGTCACATTGTCTTTCCTTCAGTTTGTGAACAACACCACAGCACCTGAGGGCCCTGCGGGAAATGTTCTCCCCTGGCCTTAAGCTCTCCTCTCCCTTTCCTAAACACCCTTCAGGTCTCCACTCAAGCACTGTTTCTTCATGAAAATCTTCTCTAATCCCCAGATTAGACTGTATCTCACTGTTATGACTCATATGACTCTTTGTACTTGCCCCTTGTTAGCACTTATCACAATTGCAAAGACATAATTTTGTGATTATCTGATTAATGTCTTTCTCACCTACAAGAATGCATGCTGCCTATAATCAGAATCAAACCTATTTTACTTACCATTAAATTGCCAGTAGCAAGCTCAGTGTCTGCACATGGATGTTGACCAATAAATATTGTAGAATGAATGAATAAAATGGTACTCCATTGTCCTCTTTCAATTTACTGAACTGTAGAAAATGGAAGACCATAATTATAAAATAAAACAACTAGACTGACCCCATGAGCATCAAACCTACAATTGAGCTTAATTATCATTAACTACTCAGTTAATATTACAGTGAATATCCACAAATGACCTAATTATTGAGGAACGGTGTGCTGAGGTTGAATATTTTATTACTCATTTGACTGAAGGGAATTAATTCAAGATGAATTAGGCTGCAAGTAACAACAAAAATTAAACAGCTACAAATAGCTTATAGAAGAGGAAACGTAGTGCCTCACCAAACAAAGTCAAGAGGCAGGGTGGTGCTGTGGTTGGTTCATTCACCAGCTCGAGGACATTATCAAGGACAGGAATTTTTTTTTTTCTTTAACTGGGTGCCTGGGTGGCTCAGTCAGCTAAGTACCTGCCTTCTGCTCAGGGCATAATCCCAGGGTCTTGGAATCGAGCTCCACGTGGCACTCCCTGTTTCCCCCTCTCCCGCTGCAGCTCCTCTGCTTGTGTTCTTTCTCTGTTTATTTAACTTTGAGAATGCTTTTTAAATATTTTTACTCAGCATTCCTTCCATAGTATTGTTCTTTTTCTTTAATGTTGTCTCCTCACTCCTTTACAACTCATCTATGGCTGCTTTCATGTGCAGCAGAAGAACTGAAGAGCCTCAACAGAAATTTCATAACTTTCAAAGCCTAAAATCTTTACTATCTGACCATTCACAGAGAATGTTTTTCTTCCCTGACTTAAGCTACAAAAAACACAAAAGAACCTAGTTATCCAGTACCACACATCTCCTGTATTTTAGCATTGGCACATTTGTGAATGAGAACAAATTTCTTAATTTGTAAATCAAGTAACAAGTCTTTGGCAATTTTGATTTATGTGGCATTTCAGTTGGACCCCCGACAAAGCACAGTGATGTTCCTCAGCCTCCCAGTTATAACCTAGCCACGTGAAGAAATAAAGGAAGGGAAGAAATAAAGGAGGATCACCAGAAAGAAACAGGACTTTCATTTCAACATATCTTCTAGATAAAACTGTTCCTGTTCCCCAATAGTAAATTTATCTAATTATGTGTCCACAAGAACAACATTTTGTCCACGATTTATGTCCAAGCTTTTCTCTTTAAGACTGAAGGAAGAGCATCAAGGTGGAGAGTATGACACTCAGAGACCTCTTTAGAAGGTTAGAAGATATGACTCTATCTGACTATAAATCTCTAGTGTGCATTTACTCTTCCCCTGAAATTCATTACTAGTGGCTCAGTCCTTGGGGAAAAGCTAATGTGCTTCCAAGTCAACCAGTGCTACAAGACAGAGGATTATGAAAAGTAGTAATGACATCTTAATTTGTTTATTAATACAATATGAAACTTCAATTGCTATTTTCTATCCCAAATAGTAAGTATTCTATTGCTGGAAATAATGGACAATGACGAATGGACAGAATATATGTTTATTTAGTGTGTACTTAGAAATTGTTACCACACAAAACTGAAATCTGCTCCAAAACAGAGTTAATTATGACGATGTCTGGTCTAACCTACTGCAGGACATTTATAACTATTTAGGTGACTAAATCTCTAAATATTTCTTTTAAACTTTCAACTTTTATACATAAAATAACAGCTATGCTTATAACACTTCCATGGAATTTCAGTTTTATGGCAAAGACTTACTATATATGCTTTTCTAGCTTCATTTTCCCCACAGCACTAGATAGATGAAGAAAATGAGGCTAAACTCAAAGGTAGTGAGATTTGTCACTGAGAGTCCACCAAAATATCTAGTTTAAAATATGCACAATTTTTACTGTTTATGTCCAGTTGCTTAGGAGTATCTATTACTTACACTTCCTCAAGTTTAAAATCTAAACCACACACATGCAGAGATATTTACTTAGAGCTGTGTGGGCAGGAAAAATTTATTACTGACTTTTTAAAGAATCCACAGTTAAAGCATAGTGTCTAGCTCTCATTAACTACTGAGTAAGAGGGGTCTTATTCATGACATAGCTTGTTTTGTCAACAAACATGTATTCATCCCTGTGTCTCAACTATACTTCAATAATTACTCACAAATAGGTTCCCACCAAGGCTTTTTCCTTGAGTTTGATACTCGTATTCACAACTGTACACTGAACACTATCATATGAATAGTTCACAGGATACCAACCCCAACTGCCTTAACACCAAATGCATAACTTTCCTCTATTCTTCTAGCTTCCTGTCTCCTCCGTGCAATGGATGGCACAAGAGTCACCCAAGCCAGGACCCCAGGAGATCTCCCCAACTTATCAAACTCATTAATCTCGTCATATTTTTAGTCCAACTTTCAAGATTTTAGTCATTTTCCAATATTTCTTACTTGAACTTTCTGAAAGGGGAGCCCAGTTGCCCTGTTTCCAGTCTCCCACTTGGAGTTGCTCTCCTTCACAGCTGCCTACTATCTGTTGCTTACAAGGCAAATTTACCCATGTTATTCCCTTACGAGGCACACCATTGTCTCTACGTTTTTTATGCCACCTTTCCAGACTTCTCTCCCTCCTTTCTTCTCACATCCTGCTTTGCAGACTGCAGTCCTCCTGAGCTAGTACAGCTCTGGTATCTGCCATGTGCTTCCGCCTACCCATGCCTGTGCTCAAGCTGTCTGCTCTCCCCAACTTTCCTACCTTTCTCCTATATTCTCTGCCTGAACATTTCTATTTCTCCTTAAGAGTTAGCTTAAATACAATCTCCTCTGTATCTGCTTCCCGATCCTTTTAGAACATGTTACATGATCCTCCCTCAGGTAAGGACACACATTGAATATTTACATTTTCTGGGTTGTCTCTTGCCAATTCAGCATCCTCAGGACTTCCTCTTTCAAGGGCTTTACTGCACAGCATAAGAGAAGCCAGGAACCTCCTATCCCAGAATTTTCTTCCCTTTTTGGTTCTGGCTTTGAGTTATTTCAATAAGAGAAACTCTTTGGAAATCTGGAGGGTTGAAAAGAAAGAAGTCATTATTCTCTTATACAGTTGTACTCATGTGGATGAGGAAGATATGAGATTCCGTGGCTTCTCTACGAGCTTCTAAGAACTAGCCATTTGCTGCTGCAGACAGAATGTTAATGAGAGTTTCTTAGAAATTCCTGAGCAGCTTTGCAGTGAACTTTTGGGATGACCTGCTTTTGCTTTCTGGTTGATTTTTAGTAACCTTTATGCAGTCTCCCTCTTAGGTTTCCATATCAGCTAAACTGGAACTATATTTCCAGAATTCTCTCCTCTGTTGGGTTCTGGGACGAAGCTGGCCTCAGGAGATATTTAATGAGATTCATAAGGTAAAAGTTAGGCAGCACTCATGGATATACTAGACAGGTCAAGGTTGACTTGGGCTCTGTTTTGGCCTGTGTTGTGATGGGCCCCCTGCTTCACTTTGTGGGCATGAAGCAGCAGCCCAGTTTAGAACTCTTACAGTTTCTTCAGGACATCTCTTATGGTGGCTTCTTTGACATTCCGAACAGATGCATATTGAGCTCTTCAGTGAAGGTCACCAGCTTTTTCGTGTGTGTGTGTGTGTGTGTGTGTGTGTGTGTATTTGAGAGAGAGAGAGAGAGAAATTGAGAATGAGGAGCAGAGGGAGAGGGAGTGAGAAACCCAGGCAGACTCTGTGCTGAGTGCGGAGTCCGACACACGACTCCATTCCACGATCCTGAGAGCATGATCTGAGCTGAAACCGACTCGGATGCTCAACCAGCTGTGCCACCCAGACACCTAGAAGATTCACGAGCTTCTGCCGCAGCTGCTCTTACCATAAAAGGAAGGCTAGAAGTCATGAGAGGCCCTTGCAGGTTCAAGCTCCCTCTAAGGGTTCCAGATTTCCCATTTGCATCCAGTTTGTACTTGTTCTTCTCCACTCCCTTTTCATCTTCTTGACCACCTGCCCTGCTGATGCCAGCCTAGCCCCCAGCACAAAAGCGATAACTATAAACTGGTTAGCTAGATCCTCCACTGTGTACGGTCAAATCCCATCATTATTCTATATCACTGTTAGTGATTCTGCCCTACTGATGACACCTTGACTGATACCCTTCTGATCTTCAGTGGTGACTTCTCTCATTCCACTGCTTCCTTTATTAAACTCTTTCTACCCAAAATTCAGACAGTGACTTTTCTTTTGGGTGTTTTTTTTTTAACTTTTTCCTCTTAACCCCAATTAACATACTATATTAATGCTTGTATTATTTAGTGGATCCTTAAACGTCAATGTGATTAAAATTTTATTCACATGTAATTAAAAAAGGATTTGACTACTATAAACATGTTATAGTTATCACTGTAACATTTTACTTCTACATGTATCCACATTGAATTCTGAGAGTTCAACTAATTGCATTTCAAAGATAAAAATCAAATACATAGAATTTGGTAGGTAATAGATAAAAGGAAACAAATCTACAGTGAGCTACTAATACAGAAATGTATTGAGTATATTGAGGTGACACAAGAGATCTACAAACCATATGTCCAGATTGATCTTAAATCTGTATGTTTAATTCATTTTTCATCTGGATCCAAATCCTTTCTACATGAGTCATCTCCCTCACTTCTTTCTACCATTTTCCCCCAATATGCACAATAGCTACTGAGATCTCTGCACATACATAATTACATGGATGGTTCGATTAAAAATTAGTAAAATGATCCACTTAGTTCCCAGAGTTATGAATTTGTTCAAAGAACGTGCTCATGTTTGATATTTTAGATACAGTACAAATAAGATTAAGAGCTAGAATAAAGAAAAATTTTAAACATGTATTTCCTTGAGAGCCACTCAGTTGTAATTATTGCCCTGAAGTTTATAACTATTTGTCTGTCACCACAACAGTCGGAAAATTAAGTAAAAAATTTCAACTATTTTAACCACATATTTTATATCCCAGAGGCCATACACATAAATCTAATTAAATATTTCTGATTTCACTGAGATATTTGATGAAAATGGCACAGCATCTGTGTGTGCATTATCTTAGATACTTACATAAAATCCCATGAGAAAGGTTCATGAAAGTGTAATTGTTGCAGAAAAATTTTATTCCTTAAACTCTAATAATCATGATCTAAAAATATAAGATCCTTACAAGTTGAACTTCAGTAATCATCTGTACTTCATTCCCAATAATATATTCAGTAAACCTCATGTTTAGTTGCCCAATTTTTCTCCCTAATGTAAACAGTTTTATTTTTTAAGCCAATTCCACTGGAGGAATGTGGTTATGTTAGCTTTTGTAACCAACATACTTTGTCTTATTATCTTCCAAATCGCGGTGGCTATTGTTCTTAAGCCATTCTAAACCCTGTGACTATTTTGTAGTTTTGTCCTGTACCGTATTATCAGTAAGACTATAGCTGGATGCTACACCATTTCAAAAGAGTGCATTAGATCTCACTGGCTTAAATAAGACACAATACCTCAGTCATTCATGGCTTAACATTTTTAAATTTTAGGCATGCTAAAATCTAAAGCAAATTCCTTAGGGACTTAAGCACAAGTCAATGAAGTAGATGAGTATTAGCTCAGCATCACCAATACAACTTTCTGCGTATAGATGGGAAAATGGCATCTCACTCAACAGATCACACTAGAACCTGAAAATCTCTTTCTTTCTTTCTCCTCTTCTTCCAAGCCAAATGCCTTTCTAATTTTATTTCTCACTGAGTGCCAGTGTAACACAACCTCTTTGTTCTGCTCCACATTCTTAATTTCTCCCTCAGTTCCCACTCACTACTTTTCCAGCTGGTGCTCATACTCTCTCTTAGAATAGATTTCACTCTCTTCTTCTTAAGGTCAGCATTTCTTTCAATACTTAGCCCAAGACTTATTTGCTTTAAGCAGGCAACTCTAATAGAAAGAAACATACAAGCCATATCACCTTAGGAAAACAGAGAAAAGCAGTTTCCTGATTAGCTAAATATATGTATGCACACCTGCTTCCATATTTGGCTACAGTGAGGCAGATACCACTGTAGTTAATAATGGCAAGCGGCTTGCAATGGGTGTGATTTATACGGTTGCTGGCAACAGAGATTTGTCTTTTTACTCAATTATATTGATTTCTTCTTAGATTGTCTTTTTATGTACAACATTGTAGGGGTGGTTCAAACTGGTTTTTAAAATATTATTTTCACTGGCATTTTATTTAAACAATAACATAATCAATTACCTTGCTCTCTTCCAAGAAACTGAATGCAATATAATCAAGTGTAGCTAGACCTATAAATATGGAACATGTTGGCCTAGCCTGCATATCCTAAAGAATATTGCCATTTTTGGTACGTTTTCATACTTTCTTAAACAAAGAATAAGAGTATAGATTCGGCAGGCATAAAAAGGATGACAGTCATGGATGAATGCTAAATAGCATTGTTAACTGTCGCTTAAATCTTAAAATATGCAGTTAAAATGAACTAAAGGAGGCAATAAGGACTAAGTATTATGAAGGTGGACACTCTCTACAGTCATCTTAATCAAACTGTTCCTCTCTTTTTCTTTTCTTTTCCTGAAAACACCAACAAAAATGCCCACCAGCAAGGAGCTATTCATGCACACTAATTCTACATCATGTCCATCCATCTTTACCTATTTCACCCTTAAAGTCCCAGATGAGTTGTGGCTATAGATTAAGGAAAAGGGGAAGGGGACTGGAAGGGTATGGCTCTGTACCCTCTTCCTTCCATTTTTGTCATCATTTTGTCATCCACCCTTATCACCATTTATTGTTTAGATAGTTAAATATGCACTTTTATGTTTTGTCCTCACCAGCATTGTTACTGTCTTTGTCTGGGTTAACATTGTACATTTTTTCAGTTCTAGGTTTTCATACCTAATATCAAGCAAATTTATCTTCCCCACTAAATTTCCTTCCATTTTACACAGTATATATCAAACAAAGTACCTGAGGCATGGTACTCATTTTATGAAATATGGGGATAGTGATTAATAATATTAAAGGAGGAGCACCTAGGTGGCTCATTCGGTTAGACTGCTGGCTCTCGATTTTGGCTCAAATCATGATCTTGGGGTCGTGAGGCTGAGCCCTGCATTGAGCTCCATGCTCAGCAGGGAGTCCACTGGAGTTTCTTTCTCTCTCCCTCTTCTTGCCCCTCGCCCCTACCCCGGCTCATGCCCTCTCTCTAACAGAGAAATAAATTTAACAAATAATATTAATGGATAAATAAGAACATATGGACTGGTGAGTCATTTCTAGTGAAAAGCTCAAAAAAGGATTTATCTATAGGAGAGTTTATGTACGGAAACAATAGTGATATTAAACAAAAATCTATGAGTAGTTAATATGATAATAAAAATCTATAGAGAAATAAAGAGGAAAGTAGTTGAAGTTGTGTGTTCTTTACTTGTCAGGCATGCTCAGGGTGCAGAGATACTGAGGGTGCAGAAATACACACAACAAAATTCTAGCACTCAAAATCAAAGCCACCTTCATTCTCTCACCAACAGTCTCTCCACCCAGCCTTACTCTTAGAGGATGAATAAGACTACCTCTCCATCTCTCCCTCCCTTTCTCTCCCTTTCTCAATCTGTCTCTCCCCTCAACCTCTCCAGTTTCAAAATTGATTAACACTATTCACACACATATATAAATACTATTTATATTTATATATATTATATATATATATATAAATATATATATTAATATATATGCATGTGGGGGCGCCTGGGTGGCTCAGTGGGTTAAGCCGCTGCCTTCGGCTCAGGTCATGATCCCAGGGTCCTGGGATCGAGTCCCGCATCGGGTTCTCTGCTCAGCGGGGAGCCTGCTTCCTCCTCTCTCTGCCTGCCTCTCTGCCTGCTTGTGATTTCTCTCTCTGTCAAATAAATAAATAAAATATTTTAAAAAAAATTAAAAAAAATATATATGCATGTGTATATGTTAGCTTATATACATATGTGTGTATGCACATGCATACACCACACATTCTATTAAAAACAAATCCTCTTAATCTTTGCTACATAAACTATTAACTCACTTCTATCCATAATAATCCTTTTCTCACTTCACTCTTGTTAGAATATAAGATACTGGTCATTCCTTTATCTACAAACAATGTTTCCACACAATTTGTTTCCTATTTGGTTCTCATCTTTTAGAAACCCAAAACCTGCAAAGTTCATTTTGCTTCTTTTTGTATATTTAATATTTCCCTCTTTAAAAATTCTCTACCTTGAGAATATAAGCTCTCTAATATTAAACAAATGAAAATTCTGAAAACCTTCTAAACTTCCCTTGACCTGCTATCCTTCTAGAAATCTCTCTCTTCCACTTCACAAAGAACTTGAGAAAAGTATCTATGTCAGCTGTATCCACTTCCTCATCTGTAACCATCTCACTTCCACTTCAGTCTGGCTTCTGCCCCCTGTCTCATTCCAAACAGCTCTATTCAGAACTTCATTGTTGCTGAAATCTATGATTAGTTTTTATCTCCTATAGGCCTTCTAGCTTTAAGATTCAGAAGCATAATCTCCATGGCCTACTTGACATTTCCTTTTGCATATCATAAAAGACAACTCATTCTCAGTAGGTCCAAAAAGGAAGTCATAATCTTCTTGCTTTAAATATGGTCTTCTGCTGTTCTCAACTAAGTTGCCTAGGAGCCTTTCTTGATAATCCCTTTTATCTCTCCACCATATATATACTAAGTCCAAGTTATCTTTATTGATTTCATTAATTTCCCCTGAATACTCATACGTCTCACCCTCACCATATGTGTCTATGCTAATTTTCTGGATTCTGAAGGCTGCCTGCAAGTCCTTGGCTCATGACCCCATCCTCAACACCCACTGGCATTATAGCTTCTCATCTCTCTCTCTCTGACTCTGACACTTCTATCTTCCTTTTACAAAAAAAAAAAAACGTGATTAAATCAGGCCCACACAAACAATCCAGGATAATTCCCTCGTTTCAAGATCATTAGTTTAATAACATTTACAAAGCTCCTTGTGTAAGATAACATATTTACAGGTTTTGGGGGTAGGCTATGGATGTCTTTGGAGCAGGGTATTATTCAGCCAATCACAACCTGTCTAGTGTAAATCAGTGTTATTTTCTGTCTGTGCACTTGAAGCCAATCTCCAAATTTATATCCTTCCTCTATTCATCTGCAATCCCTATTTTTATCTCCCATATCCTCATTCATTTCAACCAGAATAATGTTCCTATGAGAGACTATTTTATGCATATTATGTTCAATTGATGGTTATAATTGATCTGAGAATATTGACTATATTCCTTAATTTGGACAATAAGTCTTGGGTAGCAAGACCCTTTCTAGTGCGAACTGTCATAGCAAGCTCCTCACTCTTGACATTTTAGTTACATGAAATTGCACTTTATTCCTAAAAGCATCAGGTTAGGTAATTCCACATACTATTACACACAGCTCTTGCACAAGACTTTGTATGAAATTCTGTTCTCACTTTTCTCTCTCAGATTCCAAGCCTTGCTTCATTTTTGCATTCATAGTCATTATTCATTGAGTGCTCACAATATGCAATTCACTGTACCCAATGGTGGGGAGTCAGCAAAAAACAAGATAATTATCATATGATCTCACTGATATGCTAGACTCTTAATTGATAAATAAGACTCTTAAGACATTTAACTGATATTTAGAGACTTTTTAAAAATATTTTTTATTTTTTAATATATTTTATATATTTTTATATGTATATTTTTTAATATTTTATATTTTTATATTTTTAATTTTAATTTTTATTTTTATAGTTAGAGATATATTAGAAACTTAGGAAACAAATTGAGGGTTGCTAGAGGGGAGGTGGGTGGTGGGGTGGGGTGGGGTGGTGTAGGGCAACTACGTGATGCACATTAAGGAGGGCATGTGATGTAATGAACACTGGGTGTTACATAAGTCAATGAATCACAGGTCTCTACCCCTGAACAAATAATACATTACATATTAATTAAAAACAAACAAACATGAATCTTCATTTGCCTTCATAGATCTTACATTCTAAATTTATTTAAAGATTTTATTTATTTTTGAGAGAAACCATGAGCAGCGGGGCAGAGGGAAAAACAGACTCCCACTGGGCAGGAAGCCTGATCCCAGGACCCTAGGAAGATGACCTGATCTGAAGGCAGACGCTTAACCAACTGAGCCACCCAGACGCCCTAAATCTTATGTTCTAAAAGATATAGATATAGATATAGATATAGATATATCTCTTATATATCTATAAATTTATAGAATCTATGAATCTAAAATTTATAGATATTTATAAAATTTATAGATATATAAAAGATAAATATCTATATCTATCTTTCCTGGTTAGAGGGTATTTCCTTCACTCAAGGTCAGGTTCACATGTTACGCATGTTATGCATAATACAGACTTTAAGAGCAAGGTCAGGTTCACATGTTATGCATGTTATGCATAATACAGACTTTAAGAGCAATTGTGTCAGCCTATAGTAATATACTCATTTGTATAGTTATTTGATATCTGTCATTGAGAAATTATAAATTCTATAAAGGAAAGAAAATCTTTTCTTTTTTTTGTCTTAGGTTCCCAGTACCTGTCTACATAAAAATACTCAACAAAGTTTAGTTGAATAAATGAAAGCAATTCATTTTACTGCATATGTGTTTGTATACAGAGAAGTAAAATTTCTTTGTTAATGAAGTATGTGGTATAGCAATATGTAGATATGGTTGAGAGAGAATAACACATTTTATGTTCCTATACAGATTCATTTATTCAATGTATGTTAGAATTATCCACTTTGACACAGATTGTAATGGCAACAGTCCATAATGCAGGACAAGTCAGATATGATCTTTGCTTTTATGAAGCACATCTTTCTAGGTAAAAATCTTCCATGTTTATAATGAAGAGACAAAGGATGTCACCAGTTACATTATTTAACTTCTTAGGCTATAGTGGATACACGTCAGTAACACTTCTTTAAGGACTTTTTCTAAACAAACCTTACTTGTAAAATACAGATTCTTGGACAAAATTATCCCTGACCAGTATTGTTCTGGGAGATTCTATTGTCCTAATTCTTTCTATCACTCTCAATTATAGCATCATCAGTTGTCCATTATCCTCTCCAATTCCCTTTTTAACCTTTTACTGAATGTGTGATCATATTCACCATTTATTTTATAAATATCAAGTACACAGAAGTGGAGGGCTGAACTTCCTTCTAATTTTTTATTTCTTTTATTGTTTTTTAATTTTTAATTTTTAATTTTTAATTTTTTTTTATAAACATATATTTTTATCCCCAGGGGTATAGGTCTGTGAATCACCAGGTTTACACACTTCACAGCACTCACCAAAGCACATACCCTCCCCAATGTCCATAATCCCACCCCCTTCTCCCAAACTCCCTCCCCCCAGCAACCCTCAGTTTGTTTTGTGAGATTAAGAGTCACTTATGGTTTGTCTCCCACCCAATCCCATCATGTTTCATTGATTCTTCTCCTACCCACTTAAGCCCCCATGTTGCATCACCACTTCCTCATATCAGGGAGATCATATGATAGTTGTCTTTCTCTGCTTGACTTATTTCGCTAAGCATGATACGCTCTAGTTCCATCCATGTTGTCGCAAATGACAAGATTTCATTTCTTTTGATGGCGGCATAGTATTCCATTGTGTATATATACCACATCTTCTTGATCTATTCATCTGTTGATGGACATCTAGGTTCTTTCCATAGTTTGGCTATTGTGGACATTGCTGCTATAAACATTCGGGTGCATGTGCCCCTTTGGATCACTACGTTTGTATCTTTAGGGTAAATACCCAACAGTGCAATTGCTGGGTCATAGGGCAGTTCTATTTTCAACATTTTGAGGAACCTCCATGCTGTTTTCCAGAGTGGCTGCACCAGCTTGCATTCCCACCAACAGTGTAGGAGGGTTCCCCTTTCTCCGCATCCTCGCCAGCATCTGTCATTTCCTGACTTGTTGATTTTAGCCATTCTGACTGGTGTGAGGTGATACCTCATTGTGGTTTTGATTTGTATTTCCCTGATGCTGAGTGATATGGAGCACTTTCTCATGTGTCTGTTGGCCATCTGGATGTCTTCTTTGCAGAAATGTCTGTTCATGTCCTCTGCCCATTTCTTGATTGGATTCTTTCTTCTTTGGGTGTTGAGTTTGCTAAGTTCTTTATAGATTCTGGACACTAGTCCTTTATCTGATATGTAGTTTGCAAATATCTTCTCCCATTCTGTCAGTTGTCTTTTGATTTTGTTAACTGTTTCCTTTGCTGTGCTAAAGCTTTTGATCTTGATGAAATCCCAATAGTTCATTTTTGCCCTTGCTTCCCTTGCCTTTGGCGTTGTTTCTAGGAAGATGTTGCTGCGACTGATGTCGAAGAGGTTGCTGCCTGTGTTCTCCTCAAGGATTTGGATGGATTCCTTTCTCACATTGAGGTCCTTCATCCATTTTGAGTCTATTTTCGTGTGTGGTGTAAGGAAATGGTCCAATTTCATTTTTCTGCATGTGGCTGTCCAATTTTCCCAGCACCATTTATTGAAGAGGCTGTCTTTTTTCCATTGGACATTCTTTCCTGCTTTGTCGAAGATTAGTTGACTGTAGAGTTGAGGGTCTATTTCTGGGCTCTCTATTCTGTTCCATTGATCTATGTGTCTGTTTTGGTGCCAGTACCATGCTGTCTTGATGATGACAGCTTTGTAATAGAGCTTGGAGTCCAGAATTGTGATGCCACCAACGTTGGCTTTCTTTTTCAATATCCCTTTGGCTATTCGAGGTCTTTTCTGGTTCCATATAAATTTTAGAATTATTTGTTCCATTTCTTTGAAAAAGATGGATGGTACTTTGATAGGAATTGCATTAAATGTGTAGATTGCTTTAGGTAGCATAGACATTTTCACAATATTTATTCTTCCAATCCAGGAGCATGGAACAGTTTTCCATTTCTTTGTGTCTTCCTCAATTTCTTTCATGAGTACTTTATAGTTTTCTGAGTATAGAGTCTGTGCCTCTTTGGTTAGGTTTATTCCTAGGTATCTTATGGTGTTGGGTGCAATTGTAAATGGGATGGACTCCTTAACTTCTCTTTCTTCTGTCTTGCTGTTGGTGTAGAGAAATGCAACTGATTTCTGTGCATTGATTTTATATCCTGACACTTTACTGAATTCCTGTATAAGTTCTAGCAGTTTTGGAGTGGAGTCTTTTGGGTTTTCCACATATAGTATCATATCATCTGCGAAGAGTGATAATTTGACTTCTTCTTTGCCGATTTGGATGCCTTTAATTTCCTTTTGTTGTCTGACTGCTGAGGCTAGGACTTCTAGTACTATGTTGAATAGCAGTGGTGATAATGGACATCCCTGCCGTGTTCCTGACCTTAGCGGAAAAGCTTTCAGTTTTTCTCCATTGAGAATGATATTTGCGGTGGGTTTTTCATAGATGGCTTTGATGATATTGAGGTATGTGCCCTCTATCCCTACACTTTGAAGAATTTTGATCAGGAAGGGATGCTGTACTTTGTCAAATGCTTTTTCAGCATCTATTGAGAGTATCATATGGTTCTTGTTCTTTCTTTTATTGATGTGTTGTATCACATTGACTGATTTGCGGATGTTGAACCAACCTTGCAGCCCTGGAATAAATCCCACTTGGTCGTGGTGAATAATCCTTTTAATGTACTGTTGAATCCTATTGGCTAGTATTTTGTTGAGTATTTTCGCATCTGTGTTCATCAAGGATATTGGTCTATAGCTCTCTTTTTTGATGGGATCCTTGTCTGGTTTTGGGATCAAGGTGATGCTGGCCTCATAAAATGAGTTTGGAAGTTTTCCTTCCATTTCTATTTTTTGGAACAGTTTCAGGAGAATAGGAATTAGTTCTTCTTTAAATGTTTGGTAGAATTCCCCCGGGAAGCCGTCTGGCCCTGGGCTTTTGTTTGTTTGGAGATTTTTAATGACTGTTTCAATTTCCTTACTGGTTATGGGTCTGTTCAGGATTTCTATTTCTTCCTCGTTCAGTTGTGGTAGTTTATATGTTTCTAGGAATGCATCCATTTCTTCCAGATTGTCCAATTTGTTGGCGTAGAGTTGCTCATAGTATGTTCTTATAATAGTTTGTATTTCTTTGGTGTTATTTGTGATCTCTCCTCTTTCATTCATGATTTTATTTATTTGGGTCCTTTCTCTTTTCTTTTTGATAAGTCAGGCCAGGGGTTTATCAATTTTATTAATTCTTTCAAAGAACCAGCTCCTAGTTTCATTGATTTGTTCTACTGTTTTTTTGGTTTCTATTTCATTGATTTCTGCTCTGATCTTTATGATTTCTCTTCTCCTGCTGGGCTTAGGGTTTCTTTCTTGTTCTTTCTCCAGCTCCTTTAGGTGTAGGGTCAGGTTGTGTACCTGAGAACTTTCTTGTTTCTTGAGAAAGGCTTGTACCGCTATATATTTTCCTCTCAGGACTGCCTTTGTTGTGTCCCACAGATTTTGAACCGTTGTATTTTCATTATCATTTGTTTCCATGATTTTTTTTCAATTCTTCTTTAATTTCCGGTTGACTCATTCATTCTTTAGAAGGATGCTGTTTAGTCTCCATGTATTTGGGTTCTTTCCAAACTTCCTCTTGTGGTTGAGCTCTAGCTTTAGAGCATTGTGGTCTGAAAATATGCTGGGAATGATCCCAATCTTTTGATACCGGTTGAGTCCTGATTTAGGACCGAGGATGTGATCTATTCTGGAGAATGTTCCATGTGCACTAGAGAAGAATGTGTATTCTGTTGCTTTGGGATGAAATGTTCTGAATATATCTGTGATGTCCATCTGGTCCAGTGTGTCATTTAAGGCCTTGATTTCCTTGCTGATCTTTTGCTTGGATGATCTGTCCATTTCAGTGAGGGGAGTGTTAAAGTCCCCTACTATTATTGTATTATTGTTGATGTGTTTCTTTGATTTTGTTATTAATTGGTTTATATAGTTGGCTGCTCCCAAGTTGGGGGCATAGATATTTAAAATTGTTAAATCTTCTTGTTGGACAGACCCTTTGAGTATGATATAGTGTCCTTCCTCATCTCTTATTATAGTCTTTGGCTTAAAATCTAATTGATCTGATATAAGGATTGCCACTCCTGCTTTCTTCTGATGTCCATTAGCATGGTAAATTCTTTTCCACCCCCTCACTTTAAATCTGGAGGTGTCTTCGGGCTTAAAATGAGTTTCTTGGAGGCAACATATAGATGGGTTTTGTTTTTTTATCCATTCTGATACCCTGTGTCTTTTGACAGGGGCATTTAGCCCATTAACATTCAGGGTAACTATTGAGAGATATGAGTTTAGTGCCATTGTATTGCCTGTAAGGTGACTGTTACTGTATATGGTCTCTGTTCCTTTCTGATCTACCACTTGTAGGCTCTCTCTTTGCTTAGAGGACCCCTTTCAATATTTCCTGTAGAGCTGGTTTGGTATTTGCAAATTCTTTCAGTTTTTGTTTGTCCTGGAAGCTTTTAATCTCTCCTTCTATTTTGAATGATAGCCTAACTGGATATAGTATTCTTGGCTGCATGTTTTTCTCGTTTAGTGCTCTGAAAATATCATGCCAGCTCTTTCTGGCCTGCCAGGTCTCTGTGGATAAGTCAGCTGCCAATCTAATATTTTTACCATTGTATGTTACAGACTTCTTTTCCCGGGCTGCTTTCAGGATTTTCTCTTTGTCACTGAGACTTGTAAATTTTACTATTAGGTGACGGGGTGTGGGCCTATTCCTATTGATTTTGAGGGGCGTTCTCTGAACCTCCTGAATTTTGATGCTCGTTCCCTTTGCCATATTGGGGAAATTCTCCCCAATAATTCTCTCCAGTATACCTTCTGCTCCCCTCTCTCTTTCTTCTTCTTCTGGAATCCCAATTATTCTAATGTTGTTTCGTCTTATGGTTCACTTATCTCTCGAATTCTCCCCTCGTGGTCCAGTAGCTGTTTGTCCCTCTTTTGCTCAGCTTCTTTATTCTCTGTCATTTGGTCTTCTACATCGCTAATTCTTTCTTCTGCCTCATTTATCCTAGCAGTGAGAGTCTCCATTTTTGATTGCACCTCATTAATAGCTTTTTTGATTTCAACTTGGTTAGATTTTAGTTCTTTTATTTCTCCAGAAAGGGCTTTTATATCTCTCGAGAGGGTTTCTCTAATATCTTCCATGCCTTTTTTGAGCCCGGCTAGAACCTTGAGAATTGTCATTCTGAACTCTAGATCTGACATATTACCAATGTCTGTATTGATTAGGTCCCTAGCCTTCGGTACTGCCTCTTGTTCTTTTTTTGTGTGTTGAATTTTTCCATCTTGTCATTTTGTCCAGATAAGAGTATATGAAGGAGCAAGGAAAATACTAAAAGGGTGGCAACAACCCCAGGAAAATATGCTTTAACCAAATTAGAAGAGATCCCAAATCGTGAGGGGGGAGAAAGGGGATAAAAAGAGGTTCAAAAAGGAAGAAAGAAAAAAAAAAAGAAATGAAAAGAATTTAAAAAAAGAAAACAAATAAGAAAAATATAAAAAAGAAAAAATATGTATATTAGATAAACTGGTTAAGAAACGTTAAAAAAGAAAAAGGTAAAAGTTAAAAAAAAAATTTACCAGAAGGCGAGAAAAAAAACAAAAAATGAAAAAGAAAAACATTAAATTAACTGCAAGACTAAGAAGAATCACAGGGAAAAAGCCATGAGTTCCATGCTTTGCTTTCTCCTCCTCTGGAATTCTGTTGCTCTCCTTGGTATTAAACCGCACTCCTTGGTAGGTGAACTTGGTCTCGGCTGGATTTCTTGTTGATCTTCTGGGGGAGGGGCCTGTTGTAGTGATTCTCAAGTGTCTTTGCCCCAGGCGGAATTGCACCGCCCTTATCAGGGCCGGGGTGAGTAATCCGCTCGGCTTTGCTTTCAGAAGCTTTTGTTCCCTGAGTGCTTTCCGTAGAGTTCCGGAGGACGGGAAAACAAATGGCGGCCTCCTGGTCTCCGGCCCGGAGGAGCCGAGAGCCCGGGGGCCCCACTCCTCAGTGCGCCCTCAGAGAACAGCGCCCAGCTACTCCCGTCTGCCTGACCTCTGGCCGCGCTCCTAGCTCACCGAGCCTGCGACGGGTTCAAGGTAACACCGAGCTGTGAGCTTACTGTCGGCTCTGTCTCTGTAGCTGGCTTTCCCGTTCCAATACCCGCAAGCTCTGCGACACTCAGACACCCCCGATCCTTCTGTGACCCTGCGGGACCTGAGGCCACGCTGACCCCACGTGGGCTTCGCCCCGGTTTAGCCTCTGGAGCGATGTCCCTCAGTGGAACAGACTTTTAAAAGTCCTGATTTTGTGCTCCGTTGCTCCGCCGCTTGCCGGGAGCCGGCCCCTCCCCCAGGGTCTATCTTCCCGTCGCTTTGGATTCACTTCTCCGCCAGTCCTACCTTTCAGAAAGTGGTTGTTTTTCTGTTTCCAGAATTGCTGTTCTTTTTCTCTTCGATCTGCCGATGGATTTTCAGGTGTTTGCAATCTTTAGATAAGCTATCTAGCTGATCTCTGGCTAGCTGAAGTAGTCTTAGCCTGCTACTTCTCCACCATCTTGACTCCTCCATTTCTTTTATTTTTTATAAACATATAATATACTTTTATCCCCAGGGGTACAGGTCTGTGAATCATCAGGTTTACACACTTCACAGCACTCACCAAAGCACATACCCTCCCCAATGTCCATAACCCCACACCCCTTCTCCCAACTCCCCGCCCCCCAGCAACCCTCATGTGAAGGCTACAACCTATTTGAAGCACTCTCTATCCACCAAGATACAGAGTGAATTTTATAAATTTTAGGTTAGAATTTCTACCATTTTCTGAGATAAACAAAGAAGGAAACAAGGAGTCAGGTTGTACATTGAGAAATTTCCTCTGTTGGTATGACTTTTTTCCTCCTTGAAAATAGAAGAGCAGATTTATCTTTAAGGTTCATACTCTGTACATGTTTTTTGTTAAAAATAATGCAATAAATCAGAGACAACTCTGTGTTGGCTAGCATGAACTGGTCTGTAAAATATTTTTATTCTTACTTTAGCATAACTTGTCTCCCCAATTGTGGTAAAATAGTTAAGATAATTGGAGTTAATTCCTCTAAATTATTCTCACAGGTAACAAATCAGTGAGGGAAAGTCTCCTCATTTGTAACATAATATTTTTAGAGAACAAGGGTCAGAAAGTCTCAAAACTATCAACATCTCAAACCAGTGGAGCTAGAATAATCAAAAATATATATACAATATAGAACAATATATGCAATATACAATATATATACAATATATACAATATAGAACAAGAATATAAACAAAGAAATATGGAGATAGGGCTAGCGCTGAGACTCAGCCAGGAGTGAGGCCTCTGAATATCTGTCTGTTCAAGTGACTTTGGACTTCAACGTAAATCTTATCATCTTCCCACATGTGAATAAATGAAATAACCAAAACTTGAAGCTAAATGGAAGCCAACTCAATCTAAGGGGCAAGGAAGGAGGAAGTGAAGGAGTTATTTACATTATATCTCTAGATAGCCATACCCCTTATGAGTTAAATTACTCAGACTGTGAAAATCCTCTCTTTTAGAAATAGGGATTGAGTAACAGAACACTGACTAGTTTAATTATTTTCTTATTCAAATAAAACAGACTTTAAAAATATTTCTATTACTTAATGTTAGATATTTATTAGATATTTTAAATGTTAGCTATTTTTATTTAGATATGTTAGATATTTCTATTACCTAATGTTAGCTTAATTATTATCATTTCTTAGTCATATAAATGGGTTGGCAAGAACAAAAATATGTTCTCTATAATTTTAGTTCAGTTGATTCTGGTTCATATGGACAGTTCTGCTGAAGGGAAAACAAAAATATAAACAAGATTCCATAAATAGATGCCTCCCCTCGAATAATTTTAAGAAACCAAAAGCATTTTGCTTGACAGACTGGTGGTATGAATGTATACCAACAACAGTGGAACATGCCAACTTCTACTTAAATTTTGGTAGAGCACAACATACCAATAGGAAAAAGAGTTTATAGATTAAGATGAATTACACATAAATATGGAAAATAAGTGTCTCTTGAAATATTTCGATTTCATTAATATTCAGTAATCTGAATATGTAAGCTGTAGTGTAACAGCTAGTGATTATCTTTTTTTTTCTTTAAAAATTTTATTTATTTATTTGACAGAGAGAGATCGCAGGTAGGCAGAGAGAGAGGAGGAAGCAGGCTCCCTACAGAGCAGAGACCCGGATGCAGGGCTTGATCCCAGGACCCTGGGATCATGACCTGAGCCAAAGGCAGAGGCTTTAACCCATTGAGCCACCCAGGTGCCGCAGTGATTATCTTTTAATAATTGATGGAATGTCTTCAAAAGGAATAGCTCAGTGCCAAATATTAATGATAAAGAGAAAGAATGAATGAGTTTGAGTCCTCAGGGAGTACACAATGTTTGAGATAAATAAGAAGATAAGTATCAAATGACAATGCCATCAGTTTTATCATAATGATAATCATAATAGGAAATATACACACTCTTCAAAAGAGGAAAAAAAGAAAAAGTAGCAACTAAGGCATACCATTTTATACCCACCAGATTGGCAACAGTTCAGAACTTTGACCCTACCAATCACCAGTGTCATGGGAGTATAGGGAAGAAGCCCCAAAGCAGGATACTTAATCAGTGCTATAAAGTGGTGATTTTTAAGACCCACTGACAAGATGAGGTAGGCTTTTAACTGAATTGTGCTTAATAAGCAGGTGCTCTTGACATGAGTAATACAGTCATTCTAGAGGGAAAATATTATTAGCTAAGTTACAAAGACAGAAGGGATAGATATGGAAGGAGTGCTCCGTTAGAACTGCAGGTGAAAGAGACTGAAGACAGAGAACTAGAAAGAGTGAAGGGGATGATTATAAGTCAATCCTCCCAAGAAGCCAGAGAGGAATTATTTAAAATGACTTCCCCATTATGTTATGTAAATACTCAGTTGAAAAAATAACGTGAATATATTCAACTTTATCCCACCACACCTCAAACTCAGTTCATGCTTTTTGCTTTCTCCTTTTTGTCAGATATGCAACAAATCTAGAGCTCCAGGCTGTTTATTTCATTGATAAAGGACTCCCTCCTCTACATTCAGATATGGAAACCATCAATAAAAATTGACCAAATTGGTCTAAAAAGAATAAAGCCTTGAAGAGACTCACTATTTAATTCACATTTTAGGATTTTCTCACTACTTACTAATTAACATAAGCTCTTTTTCTCCCTCCATTTTATCCTTAAGTATCTGAAGGCAGGAAATGAGAAGAGTAAGAACTACTGAGTTCAAGGAATCGAGTCTTTTATTATAACTCAGCTCCATTAATATTCTGGCAAGTGAAAGGTACAAAATTTAAGACTAATTTCCTCAGGGAAACATGACAAATCTGTTCTTTGATTCAAGAGAAAAGAGAACAACTTATTCATGTAGCACATTATAATTTCTTATTCCCCACATTCTCTCTACTTCTTCTTTCCTTTTCTTTTCTTTTTTTTTTTTTTTTTTCTTGGAAGAAAGCTACCTCACAATGAGCTTTGACCTATAGGTAACGCTTAGGGTTAAATAAGCCGTACTAGGAGCTGTTGCCATGTTGCATGAAGAGTTGCGCTTGGAAGTACGGAGCATGCTGACATCAGCAGTATTTTTAGGTGATCCAATTTGCAAGGAATCATCAGTGGACATCTTAAGTCATTTTAAGTAATATTACTGAAGTTTAATTTCCAAGGATAACAAAGTAGTGTGTCTTCCTAAGTAAGAAAAAAGTCATGGCAACACTTGTGTCAGTGAAAAGAATATGGGCATAACCACCTACGGACTTTAATTCCCGAGCTGCAGTAATTTCTAAGATTTTCATGAAGAGACCAAAGGTGGGTTATCAGAAGAGGAGTATATACACATTTCTTATGTGAGATATATAAATTACTTAATGTCTTTGTGTTTTGATCTTCTCCCGTACAATTTGGGGGATATTTGTGAGGATTAAGTGAGTTAATTGCTCAATTTTATCAATGATAATCATGAACATATTGTATTATCATAATTTGGTCTATGTATAGTATTTTGAAGTACTGAAAAACACAGTCCCCCTTTTTTTTTTTTTTTCCATTTTAGAATTGCAACAAACTGGCAAGGTAAGAAATTCATAGGATGCAAGGAAATGGGTAAGAAGAGACAAAAGAGCTTTCCATTAATTCCAATCCTTTCAGTTGCATTCTGTCCTTGCAAAAGGTACATTTTGAAGCACCCATTCACCCACCCATCCAAACAAACAACTATTCATTCACCCATCCTTCTGTCTGTCCAACCATTTATCCATTTACCCAACCAACCATCCAACCATCCACCCAATCATCCATCCATCCATCCATATTACATAACTCTTTAGGGACCAACTTGAATGCCATATTTATGAGGTTAAGTGTACAAAGTATCCTGTGTATCTCATAACATTTTTAATGATAACTGTAAAGTTGTATAATAAAGTAAATACTCAGACTTGACTGACAGTATAGAAACATGGATAGATATATGTAATAATATATGATATATGAATATATGGTGTATGAAAAATATAATAAAATGTTAATTGTAAAATTAGTTGACAGTTACATGGCTGTACACTATACAGTTTTTCAACCTTAGTTTTACACAGTTTTATTATGTAATGTTGAAAATATTTAATATTAGAGTGTGTTAAATACAAACTAAAAATGGTTAATTGTATTAATTCATGTTGAAACAAAAATAATAAAACTAATTTGTCTTTATTGGAGGAGACTTGGGAATCAACTTATTTGAAAACTAAAGAACAAATCAAACATTTATCCTATCTTTTTATACAAACTGAATCCCTGGATAGCCAAATAGTAGATGAAGGGAAGTTTATCATTAGGGATTTATTTCAAGAAAAAGTGAAGAAGAAAGAACATAATGGATATAGTATCACCATTTCACACTCTTTTTGAATAATCCAGACACTATCATAAATAACATAGAGAGATGAGGAAGAGAGAGATTCAGACATTACTATTTCCTGATGGAAGAAAAGCTTCTAAAAATCAACTGCCCAACAAGTTCCAAAAAAGTAAAACAAAACACTAACTTGGATCTAATTACCAGTTTTTAGGAAATCAAAGGAGAGAGTAACATAGTCAACTATTCTGCACCAAAACCCAATCAGGATGGAGGAAAAAGAGAGGGTGTAGGAAACTCTAACTTAAAAAAGATTTTAAAAGTCTAATCAGTAGTTTCAAAGAGAGAAAACTAAAACTCTGTCATTATGACATTTATAAGACACTTGGGAATTTAAATATAAACTAGATAAAGGATTTTATTAATAAATTTTTATTACCTATATAGGTATGTTATTTTAAGTATGTGGTTTTTTTTTAATTCTTTCATCAATGGATAAAATAAAATGTAGGAATTTGCTTGAAAATGCTCTAAGACAAAGGGAAGCAGATGAGGAGGAAAATGAAACAAAGTTGGATATGAACTGACAGCTTTTGAGGCAGCATGATGGGTATGTGGGAATTCAGTGCATTATAATGTCTTTTATTACATATGCTTAAAGTTCATAATCCATAATAAATTGTTGAAAATGCTAGACAGAAATGACTCAGGCTTTAGAGTCAGAGTGTTATTATTGAATCTTAACTTTTCACCCAGTTCTTTCAAAGTGTGGCTCTTACTTTGTGCTTTCCACATCTCTGATGTGTACCAATGACTGAAGTTTCAATTCTAGAAAGCAAGTCAGATATCACCATAATGGCTAAGTGAACTCTGCACCCAGTATGGTCCTATGCTGGCAATCATTATTTTGGAGAATATATCACAGTCCTAAGTGTGGTCTTGGACTTGAAGCCTCAGAAATCTAGTCTTCTTCTTCTTTTTTTTTTTTAAGGCTTTATTTATTTATTTGACAGAGACAGTGAGAGAGGGAACACAGCAGGGGGAGTGGAAGAGGGAGAAGCAGGCTTCCTGCTGAGCAGAGAGTCCCATGTGGGGCTTGATCCCAGGACCCTGGGATCATGACCTGAGCCAAAGGCAGATGTTCAATGACTAAACCACTCAGGCACCCCAGAAATCTAGTCTTGTTTTCCCCATAAAAGTGGACTGTCTCTCAGGGAAAAGTTCTAAATCAGAACTTTTAAATTGGAAGCCAAAATATTATTACATAATAATAAGTTTAGTAATTATTGTTATTAATAATTATACAAATCATATACCATACAATTATACTATATTAATTATTTAAATTATATTAATTATAGCATGTAATATTATGTAAAATTGCATGATATGGTATAATTATATAATCACTAATGTAATTTATAATTATATAATTATATCATATATGATATATTACTTATATATCATAAAAATGACAATTATTTTATGCCAAACATTTATAGCATGCTTATTGTGTGTCAGACACTATCCTAAGCGCTTTCCAAATATTAGACCATTTTGTTCTCATAACAATTCATTTACAGATGAGGAATAGCACACAGAGATGCTAGATTACTCTTCCATAGTCATATAGCTCGGAAGTAACAGAGTTTAGATTTTAATGCAGGCAATCTGGACTTAAATCTGTGCTCTTAACTACATTACACTTGATAATCGCCAAGAAAAATAACTCAAGTTCTATAATTCCAACTTTCAGCTAAAAATACTCGGGCTGAAAAAGTTAAATAATTAACTATTGTGACAAAGCTGGGTCTCATGATTCCCTTTTTGTTTTGTTGACTGTTTCCTTGCTGTGCAGAAGCTTTTTATCTTGATGAAGTCCCAAAAGTTCATTTTTGCTTTTGTTTCCTTTGCCTTTGGAGACATATCTTAAAAGAAGTTGCTGTGGCTGATATCGAAGAAGATACTGCCCATGTTCTCCTCTATGATTCTGATGGATTCCTGTCTCACGTTGAGGTCTTTTATGCATTTTGAGTTTATCTTCGTGTACGGTGTAAGGCAATAGTTGAGTTTCATTCTTCTACACATAGCTGTCCAATTTTCCCAGCACCATTTATTGAAGAGACTGTCTTTTATCCACTGTATATTTTTTCCTGCTTTGTTGAAGATTATTTGACCATAGAGTTGGGGGTCCATATCTAGGCTCTCTACTCTGTTCCACTGGTCTATGTGTCTGTTTTATGCCAGTACCATGCTGTCTTGGTGATCACAGCTTTGTAATAAAGCTTGAAATCAGGTAACGTGATGCTGCCAGTTTTGTTTTTCTTTTTCAACATTTCCTTAGCAATTCAGGGTCTCTTCTGATTCCACACAAATTTAAGGATTATTTGCTCCAGCTCTTTGAAAAATACAGATGGAATTTTGATCGGAATGGCATTAAAAGTATAGATTGCTCTAGGCAGTATAGACATTTTAACAATGTTTATTCTTCTGATCCAAGAGCATGGAATAGTCTTCCATCTTTTTGTGTCTTCTTCGATTTCTTTCAGGAGTGTTCTGTAGTTACTCGAGTACAGATCCTTTACCTCTTTGGTTAGGTTTATTCCCAAGTATCTTATGGTTCTTGGTGCTATAGTAAATGGAATCAATTCTCTATTTTCCCTTTCTGTATTTTCATTGTTAGTGTATAAGAAAGCCACTGATTTCTGTACATTGACTTTGTATCCCGCCATGTTACTGAATTGCTGTATGAGTTCTAGTAGTTTGGGGGTGGAGTCTTTCGGGTTTTCCATATAAAGTATCATGGTCTCATGGTTCCCAAAACAGAGTTGCATACATTTATTGAAACATTCCCAAATTAAACAGTATGTGAATGTCAAACAAGGGGGTGTAAGAGAAGGTTTACAGACACCGCACTTCACCAACTTTTAAACTGTGGTTGCCAGATATATTGTTCTTTCCTATCATTAGTATTAAATGAAGATTCATTTCAGGTTCTATTTTCTTTATACAAGCCAAAGGCTCTGTTTTTAATTTCACTTAAAACAATGGAATTTTATCAAATGTCCAAGGTTTGCTATTTTTTCCCCTGAATACAAAATACTTACCTTTGATTATTTCAATCAATATCTACCTAGGCACCTCTTTTTCTATCCATGTGGGGTGTCCTTGTGTTGTATTTCAATTTTCCTCAAGTCAATACATTTACTCAAAATTCAGGAGACTCTGTAACCAATCTGAATTACTTACAGGAACAAGATAAAATAATTATTCTGAGAGACATAAATCTAGTTTCTCTATATTATATAGTAATATTTTACAACCAAATTCCACTAGAGTTTGTTTTTGGAAGTATTTTATTTTGAATTTTGGTAGTATTTTATTTTGAATTTGCAATTTCCACTGTTGATAAAATTCATAGTCAGGTGAAATGTTAAGAAAATTATTGATTGTGTAATTCCTCTCTAACAAAGTCATCAATATAATCAAATATAAATTGTTCAGGTCCTCAATATTTTGTTATGTTAAATTTTAACTTAAGTCATAGAGTCCATAGTAATTATAGTCACTTAAGGGGTCATATTTGGATTTGCAAGTTTTAAGGAGCAGCAGTATATAATTCACACACAAAGAAAGAAAGGAAGAAATAAAAGAGAGAAAAAAAGAGAACCAACTGCCACTGTATCATAAAAAGGCTTTTGTCACCATTGTAAGAAAAGATTTAGCTATGCTGGTAATTAAATTCTGAGGAAAGACATTCTCTCTTTTTTAATGCTATACTGAGGTTCAAATTGATACATATTTTTTTTGCTCTAAATAATTATCCGTTGCTGTTGATATAAATATATTAAAACTGAGAGTACAAGATATTGATATTCTTAGATTATTTTGAAGTCAAGGAACTGTTGTAATCAGAAAACATAGTTTAGTTTCAATTCTCTTGGTAAAATCAATATAAGAACTGCTTGATGAATCACTTGCAGGAGATGTTAGCAAAAATTTTTTTCTCTTTTTGTTTATATGATAAAGTTTTTGTAATAAGGTATTTATAATATGTTTTAATATTAATTATAAAATTAATACTTATAGTTTTCTAAGTATGATTAATGTAAAGGTGGAAAAATAGATAAATATAAAATTATAATAACAGTAAAATTTTTAATTGTTAGAATATTAATTACTAATAAAAAGGACACCCTAAATAATTTTCTTATATAAGATAGGGAACAGAGATAATTCAGATTTGACACAAATACATGAAATACTTCTGAATCAGTAGAGAGTGTTTAATTGTTTCACATGTTTTATTCTGGGGAGCATCTTGTGAAATAATGCAGGAATGCATATTTTTACTGGAATTTTGAGAGAAGGATACTCAGTCATTTGAGTGACCTATTCCTTTTATCTTTGACTTCACCATCTGCTGTCTTTTAATTATAAACTTTAAAATGAGCATATTTTACAGGAACAAGAGGGAATGGAAAGATGTGAATCCTCATTATACATAAGAACTTATAAGCCTGCATTCATGGTGTTTCATCCATAGACACTTTTCTCATCCTCACTGTTGTTTTATTCAACACATTTTCTGACTCTGATTTATCACATTCCTATCAGTTGAGTGTGTACCCTAAATTACATACTTTAGATTACACCAACCGAAAGAGGTTTATTTAAAATACCTCAGTCATGCTCAGTGTCAGAAATACAGAGAAGCAAAAAGGACAACTCAAAAATATATATTTCTTTTATAAGTATGACATATGTCTGGGTGAGGGTCTGTGTGTCAGTGTGTGTGAAGAGAACACGGAGCCTTCTTGTGAACAGTTCCTACCTGTGCTCACCTCTAAGCTGTACTGGTGGACAGAGATTGACAGATGCTTCAGACAGTTATTGAGGAATATCAAGTTAGGCTTCTATACTGAGGAAAATAATTTTAACCAGAGCAAAGGATTCAGGTGAAACGAGATGACAGTAAGAATCTGAATGAATGGAAAGAAGGAACATGAAGGAATGGAAGGAAATATACAGTGAGAAGAGCCATACATTTTCTAAACTTAAAAATAGAAACACAAACATCTTGTATTTCATCTACACTTTCCTGTCAGACCATCAGGATTTGCTTCTCTACACCATTTCACAATTTGGTATGATACATGCTCTACAGATACTATTGTCCATCTGTTGAAGCATCTGTGACACTAATGCCTAAATACCTTTCGACACAACAGTTCTTCCGAGTAAATCTGTGATTTCAGAGTGCCATTACTATGGCAATCTAGCATTGAATATGTATATATAATATATAGATTTGTAATATATATTGAACATATATGCATGTATGAGATGTTTAACACACACACCCATAAGAACGATAAAAGTCCATATATAACTCATGTAAGTTTAGGCAATCTTCATTGTATCCTTTGATTTATAATCTGTTACCTTACTAAAATGCAGTCCTTCCAAGACTTGTTATTCCAAGCATAAGCAAGCACATGCAATCGTGTTATCTTGGTGCTGTCAGGTATATGTTACTATTCTCATTTTGCAGATCAGACAGGTTAAGTAATTGTCTAAATTTTACACAGTAAATAGGTAGCAAAATAAGATGCAAGACTATGTCTGTCTACTGTTAAAATGGTGGCCTTACCATGCAGAAATATATCTAATAAGAATTTCAGACTTCATAGCATTCATTAGGGTTTACGGTTTGAAGCCCACTAGTACTAAACTTGACTATGTCCTTTTCATATGAGAATGACACAACATGCTAAGAGATCTCCCCTTGCATTGGGTTGGAGACATACAATGATCACTGCAGAAATGTACTTGAGACAAGGATAAATATATATTTTTATAATTTACAAAATCACTCCCTGTTTTCATGAATCACCTTTTTGTTTTGTATTGTTTTCATATCCAAACAAGACACTATAATACATTACTATACTATTGGAATACAGAATAAAAAAGATTTTTACATTTTCTTTTCCTTTCTAGTTATTTATCAGAATCAGAGAAGTCTAAGTTGAATTTCATACTTGCTAGATTCAAGGTAAAAAGACTATGCTTTTTTTTTTGATAAAAAAAAATAAAATGTATTTTTTCTTTTTAAAGATTTTTATTTATTTATTTGACAGACAGATTACAAGTAGGCAGAGAGGCAGGCAGAGAGAGAGGAGGAAGCAGGCTCCCCACTAAGCAGAGAGCCTGATGCGGGGCTCAATCCCAGGACCCTGGGATCATGACCTGAGCTGAAGGCAGAGGCTTTAACCCACTGAGCCACCCAGGTGCCCCAAGAAAATGTATTTCTGAAAAAGAAATTGAATATGAACACACATCTATAAACCACACATAGAATGCATGACAGGAACTCTTCATATAAGAAAAGTCAGTGGTAAATTCTTCCATAAAAAGAAAATTTATCAATTATTTTTGTTTGGGTTTATGTTTGAAGAGACTCTCATAAAAATAGTGCATACCTGTGTTTGGCTGGCTGCAAAATAAACATTCTTTGAAAAGAGTGACAATTCTCACAAAACTAAGTGAGAATGTGAATCTTTCTGCCTCTTCCACATATTAACCATTTGGCCTCTAAGGCACGTTTTTCCCCTTATTCACATGACTGAAGTGTAGGTTGCTTTGCAAATAAGGTTTTTTTGGCTAATTTTTAACAAAAACTAAAAAAACCTAGACCATATCTGTTGAATTCTATGTACAAAACCCTCAGTGGTTTCCCATTTCTGTCGTGATAAAATCAAAATCCATTGGAAGATTTTGTTTATCCAGGGAAAGTGACAGAATCAGATATTTGTTTTATTTGACATAACATTTTCAGAATTACAAATCATTAAAATCATCAAATTTCAATATTCATATCTCAAGTCATAAGTTGTTGCCTCAATAAAAATTTCCCTGAACCTCATCTGGGTCATGAGCCTAAGACATATGCTTTCATGATGCTATGTATCTTATAGTAATTATACATGTATTTTTAGATTTAAATATCTAAAATTAATTTAGTTTAACCAAGACAAAGATTTTGTCTGATACTGCTCACCACTGAAGTCTCTCAGGGTCTAGCATAGAATATACTAGGTGGCTAGTAAATGCTTAAGTAACATATTTTTTTAAATTATATCTTGACATTTCTGCACATGTGAAAAGAAATTCACCCTAAAGTTAACATTAGTCTATGTAGTGTGTTATTTGATGTGCTCTTAATAATTGTCTGATTTATACATGTTTTTAAAATATATGGTTAATTTTATAATAAAAACAAAATATTTTAAAAGCAAATGGTTCAAATGTAAGTATCCATATCAATTATTTAACATTGACACTGACAGGATTCAAATTAAATTTAATTCAAATTAAAACTCCTTGCTTTCTATATTAACTTTTGCTTTCCTCATTTTAAGATCCAATTCCATTTCTTTGGCTAGTGCTCCGTCTATGAATTGATTTAGACCTTTAAAGATTTTATTTATTTATGTTAGACAGTGAGAGAGAACGTGCATACATGGAAGCGGGAGGGACAGAGGGAGAGGAAGAGGGAGAGAGAATCTGGACAGAGAGAGAACTCCCTGTTGAACTTGGAGCTGGATGCAGGGCTCCATTCCAGGATCGTCAGATCAAGACCTGAGCCCAAACCAAGACCTGAGCCCAAACCAAGAGTTGGACACTTAACCAACCAATTTGCATCCTTGAATTGATATTTTTGAATGAAGCTCTATCTCCTCTCTTGAAAACAAGAAAACTGTGATTCCTCTTCTGTATTGATGACTTGAATATACTTGCTTTACGCAAACCACATCAACGTGTTTGCACTGACTTCTTTAGGACCTATTGCGCGATGATCAAACTGGGTGCTAATGACATTAAGGAGAGAAAGACATGTTTCTTGCCACAGATAAACACTTAGAATAGAAATGATGATTTTAAAAGTCACACTGCAGTAACTGCTAATAGAACATGATGCTGGATGTGAGTTGAAGCATGAGCAAAAGTCGTGAGCTATTCTCGTGAATACATAAAGAATGGGATTAGTCTACTCAGCTTCCAGATGAATTTAAAATTGAGCAGAGTCTTGAAGAAAGAGTAAGACTTCATCAGAAATAAAGTGAGTGGAGAATAGAGTCCTGGCCAAAGAAACAGAATGCGCCGTGAAGTGGCAACATGTAAGTGCCTGCTGTCTTGAGGGAATAATAACAAGAAGGGCATGGCCAGTCCATATGGCCCCCGGGGGAAGTGTTAGGAAACAACACGGGGAAGGGAGAGGGGAGCCAGAGAGTGAAGCAAATCTTATGCCTTGCTCAGAAAATGGCTGGCTTGTTACATAGGAAACTTTACTGCAGTAGAAAGCAGAATGCATTCTAAATATTGAAAGTGTGCCTTTCTTTAGATTGTGGCCTTAAGTACATGATGGGATCATAAAGCTAGAAGATGGCTTCATATACTTTCTAGCCCAAGTAGAGTCCATGATTTCAATGTATGAGTAAAAACTCACTAGTAAATATGCTTTGCTAGTATTGACAGAATGAGTTGACATTTCCCACATCATTCCTTGTGGAATTTAAAAATTCTCTTTTGATAGTAACATTGTATCTCAGTGTTAACACATGTTAGCCCATTTTTTCTCTCCTGAGGGAAAAATTATTTTGTTCACTAAAAAGAAATTTTGAATAAGAAACATCAGTTATGATGTAGAATATTTTACAATTTATTTTTAGTTTTCAGCATTTATTATTAGAGAGATTTTGGAATCAGATAAACCATGCTTTTCATTCCCCACCTGCTTATTGTCTATGTAATGCCCATCATAAATGATTCTCAGCCTCTATTCTACATGAAGAAAGTGATAATAATATCTGCTTTCCAATAGTGCTTATTGCTTCAAGACATATATATCATGAGTCAACAACCTCTCCTTTCAATAGCTTCTTTCTCATGTTATACCTCTAGAAAGATCTGAGATATAGTCTGTGTCTTTGGAAGTGAAAAGCCTATGAGCTCCTCAGAAACTGAATCAAAACCTTGGTATCATCATATATTCCATCAGTGTTTCTCAGACTTGCATATGTTCAATACATTTTCAAGGAGGAGTAAAAAAAAAATATTACCTTGAATCAGTTTTATTTTAACGTTGCTTGAATATATGAATGTAAACTCCTCCTCTTTATAATCTGTATAACTTTTATACAACTAAAAACCCCTTGAAAATGAAACTATCAACTCTTAAACTCAAATTACTAAGAGTAAGTTTATTACTTTGCTGAAAGGCAAATTCTACCTAACAGGAGACTACTAATACTTTATGAATAAATACAGGAACACACACAGAGTCTTGACTGCCGACATTCATGTTCTATTGCATTCGGAATTCCAGTACAATTACTGGCCACCAGGTTATGGTTAATTCTCCCACCATTTTCTTTTGTTTGATCTATAGTGCAATCTTTAGTGTTTAGAGTCTTTATAGTGTTCCAGGATATTATTTATCCTTCAATTAGCTTAAGTGGCTTGTTCTACAAAAAGCAGCTTCTGTGTGTTTTTACTAGTTTGTCATAAAGTAATACTTTTCTGTACTAACGATATTTAAAACCTTAAGTATAAACACTGATACTGAAAGTTCCTTATGGCAATTATCAATATAGGTGATAGATTTATAAATTACACTACGTTTTTACTAATATCCACTTTAGTATAACAGTATACAATTAAAAATAAGGAGAATTCATGGATACCAAAAAATATTTGTACTAGCCTGAAGGTTCTGGGGAAATCCAATATAAAAAATAATTCCTTAAATAACTTAGATAATATGATGCTTGGAAGTGAAAGGGTTTCTTTATAAATATTTGCTAATTTCAAATAGCAGTATCCTCTTAAAAGCATCTTCATAAATTTTTTAAAAAGTGAAAAAACTGTTTTAAACAACATTCAGACAATGTTTGCTTTTCCTTCTTTAAGAAGTCTCCATTTTAGTTTGTGTGCTTTAATGAATCTTTGTCATTATTCTGTGTCACATTCCATAGGCCCTGAAGAACATTCCATGGAAGAAATTACATTAAAATGATGAGTCATGGAAATATTTTTGTCATTATAATAACTAATATTTATTAAATATAGTAGAGCATTCTACTATACTATACTACTTAATATTTAAATATACTATTTAATATTTATTAAATAGTAGAGCATTCTACTACCTGTTTTACAAAGGACAATTTATCTGATTTTACTTCTCCTAATATTGTGATGCAAACATTGTTCCTTTTGGCATATGTAGAAATAGGCTAAAAAGAGTTACATTGGCTCACTAAATAAAGTTCCACAGTGAGAGAAGGATATATCCAGGATCTAAACCTAGGCTAATGGGACTCCCAAACTCCAGCTCCCCCCACTGTAGCAACAGGTACCCAGTTTTTTCATGATTATTTTTAATAGAATATGATATATGAGGTCTGAAATATTAATTATAAAAAAAGAGTTAGTTTCATAGTCAGCTTTACTCATGGTACTAAAAAAAATTTTTGTGTGTGAGAGAATATCATACCATAGATATTCCTAATATCAATATCATAGATTTGATTGAAGAAGTATTATCTAAAAGTATCTTTGCATCCGGGTGTATGATTAGTATGTATTTTAATCAAAATAATAACAAATATGAAACTCTAAAAATTCAGTTGACTGGCCATACTCACAAATCTGAGAAGGTAATTTTAGTGCTCAACATGGATTCTCAAATTTTGGGGAGTTCTAAAACTATGTCCAATTAATCTCACAAGTCTTTGTCATTATTTTCTAAGGACAAAACCAAAGTTTTTGTCTTTTGGTTATTCTGACATTCACATTTTCTAAATATAAAAAGAGATGTGCAGGAACTTTGGGAGGAATAAACTTCACCGATAATTACCTCTGCTCTGCTAAGCCAAAGCACACCTGTGGTATCTTGGCAGAACCATGTTTACAGACTGAAAATGTTCAAATTTAGGATTAACTAATTTCTTTTTTTTATGTATAGATATTTATTTTCCCTAGATTAAACACTAAAAGATAAAATATTTTTTCTTTATCAGTATAAATGTTGCTAGGGAAGTATGTGTGAGTCAGAAATGTGGTAGAATGGGAAGTCTCGGGCCTCATTACCCCACAGAGACACCAACTTAACAATATATGGGCATACCTCAGAGAAATTGTGGGTTCAGTTCCAGTACATAAAGCAAATAACATAATAAAGCAAGTCAAATAAATTTCTTGTGTTTCCAAGTGCATATAAAAGTTAGGTTTACATATACTATAGTCTATTAAGTGTGCAGTAGTGTTATGTCTAAAAAAAGTATGTACATACATTTATTAAAAAAATAGTTTCTTGCTAACTAATGTTACCCATTATCTGAGCTTTCAGCAAATCTATTTCTTTTTGTTAGTGGAGGGTTTTGCCTTGATGTTGATGGCTGCTGACTGGTCAGAGGGATGGTTGCTGAAGGTTAGCGTGGCTGTGGCCATGCCTTAAAATAAGACAACAGTGAAGTTTACCTTGGTTGAGTATTCCTTTCATGAATGACTTCTCTGTTGTGTGTGATGATGTTTGATAGCATTTTATCCACAAACGTCTTTCAAAATTGGAGTCAGTCCTCTCAAAACTCTGCCATTGCTTTATGAACTAAGTTTATGTACTATCCTAAATCCTTTGTTGTCATTTCAACAATTTCACAGCATTTTCACCAGGAGTAGACTCCATCTCAAGAAACCACTTTCTTTGCTAATCCCTAAGAAGCATCTCCTCATCCGTTAAAATTTTATCATGAGAGTGCAGCAATTCAGTCACAACTTCAGGCTCCACTTATAATTCTAGCTCTCTTACTATTGCCACCATATTTGCAGTCAGAACACATGCATTTATCTGTTAAGTTGGCTGTCTTCTATGGGCATGGTTCAGGCACCCCAAAACAATTACAATAGTAAATCAAAGAATGCTGGTCACACAGACTACCCTAACGAATATAGCAATGATGAAAAGTTTACAATGTTGCAAGAATTACCACAATGTGACAGAGCTATAAAATAAACAAAGGCCTGTTGGAAAAATAGCACCAAAATACTGCTCAATGCAGGGTTGTCACAAACCTTAAATTTGTAAAAAAATCACAATATTGGCAAAGTACAACAAAGCAAAACACAATGATGTGTGCCTGGATGGATCAAAATATCTTGATGAGAAGTGCAGAAACCATGTAAGAAGTCACAGTGTGATAGTTGTGTGCAAAGCCAAGAACAGACACACTGAAACAGGAAAGAAGAGCCATTTCACTTTGCCCTCCACCCCTAAGCTGACACAGCTCAGTGCCTTTGGAGAAAAAACAATGCTCAAGGCTTCTCCCTTGGGAGGGAGTGAAAAGAGTAGAGTATGCATCTGAGATTCTAGTTTTTCACCGGGCTGCCCAAGGGACTGATTTTTGTCTCACTTGACTTTTGGTGCTAACAGAAGCCTGGGCCAGAGTGGGGGTAAAAAAAAAGGCAAAAAGGTTTGGCTGTAGTACTATAAAACCTATTGTACTACAGACAGACACCAGAGGGAGCAAGAGATTATGAACTCCTGAAGAAGAAATCAGCAAACCTCTTTAATTGGAAAATTAAACACACAAACCCAGAAAATTTTCATCCCCCAAAGGATGTTTCCAAGGCCCCAGAATCGGTATGTAGGCTCACTGGTGAAATTATTGCCATGAACAAAGTCAGCCTATAATTACTGGAATGGTGGCTGTTTTTTCAAATACATAAAACTTCGCAAAAATTTAAAAGGCACATAAAGAAACACGGACCCATAGTCAATCAAAAGATAAAATAAATAAAAAATCAACTCTCCAAAACAGAGACCTGTGAATTACCTAACTTAAAAAACCTAAAAAATGTACAAGAGAATATAAACAACTAAACAAAATCAAGAAAACAATGGACAAACAAAATAAGAATTATCAACAAAGATAGAAACCATAAAAAAAGAGCAATCAAGAAATTCTGGAGCTGAAGAATGCAACAACTGAATTGAAATCTTCACTAGAGAAGTTCATCAGCAGACATAATCAAGTAAAAGAAGAATCAGAACTCAAAGATAGGACATCTAAGTGAAAAAAGCCCATGGGACTAACGTGGTATCATAAAATGGACTAACATATGCATTATGAGAGTCCCAAGAGAGAAGAGAAAAGGAAAAGGACAGATTGCTTGTTTGAAGAAATTATGACTCCAAACATCCCAAATCTGAGGAAGAAAATGGATACCTGAATTCAAGAAGCTCAAAGGATAACTATAGTGAACTCAAAATGGACCTCAAATAGCCAAAAACAGCCCTATGAAGGAAGAACAAAATTTAGGTTTCACACTTCTTGAGTTTGGAACACATTCTAAAACTATAGTAAGCAAAACCGTATGGTAGTGGCATAAAGACAGATACATAGGCTAATGAAACAGAATAAAAAGCACAAAATAAACCTTCATATATGGTCAAATGATCTACAGGAGTGCCAAGACCATGAAATGGATAATGGATGGTATCTTCAATAAACAGTGTTTGGAAAACTTGATATCCACATGGAAAAGAATGAGGGTGGATCCTTATCTTACCTCATATATAAAAATTAAATCAAAATTGATTAAAGACCTAATTATAAGTCCAGAAACTACAAAAATCCCAGAAGAATATATAAGGGGATACCTTCATGATATCAGAATGGGCATATACTCTTGGATATGACATCAAAAGTACAGGCAATAAGAGCAAAAATAGACAAGTGGATCTATATCAACCTTAAACATTTCTGTGCAGAAAAGAAAACAAACAGAGTAAAAAGGCAACCTGTAGAATGAGAGAAAATATTTGCAAACCATATATTGAATAAGAAGTTAATATCTAGGATATATAAAGAATTCCTGCAGCTCAAGAGCAAAAATAATAAATAACCCAATTAAGAAAGAAGAGGTATTTCTAGGGGTGCCTGAGTGACTCAGTTGATAAAGGTATCTGACTCCTGATCTCAGTTCAGGTCTTGATCTCAGGGTCATGAGTTCAAGTCCCACACTGGGCCCCACACTGAGCTCCACACTGGGCATGGAAAAAGGATAGGTATTAAAAAAATAAAATAAAAAAGACATACAAATGTCCAATAAGCATATGAGACGATGCTCAATATCTTTTCATATCATCAGAAAATCATCAAAGAAATGTAAATTGAAGCCACCATGAGGTACCAACTCACATCCATTAAAATAGCTACTATAGTTTTTTTTTAATTTTAAAAATAATAAATGTAACAAGGATGAAGACAAATTGGAACTCTTGTGCACTGTCAGTGAGATTGTAAAATGGTGTACCCACCATTTTGGAAAACCATAGGGAAACTGCACTAAAAAGTAAAGAAATAGTGTTTTTCTTAAAAAAATGAAAAAAAAATAGGACTAATGTATGATCCAGCAATCCTACTTCTGGGTATATAGCAAAAAGAATACAGAACAGGATCCTTTTCAAAGAGCTATGTGCACATCTATGTTTATTGCAGCATTATCCACAAAAGCCAAGAAATGGAAGCAAGCTAAAATGTCCAGTGACAGATAAAGGTCTAAAGTAATTGTGGTGAGAATTAGAGCATAGGGAATATAATCAAAAAGATGGTAATATTGTTTGGTGACATATGGTGACTTTATAGATCTTGGTAAGTACTGAGTAATGTATGGCATCGTTGAATTGTTATAATTTCCACATGAAACTAATACTAATTAATAAATTAATTATACTTTAGTTAAAAAAAAGAAAAAAGAAAATTTGGTACATACATGAATATATACAGTGGAATATTATTCAGCTTTAAAAAAGAAGGAAATCCTGGTAATACTACAACATGGATAAAACTTGACATTATGCTAAGAGAAATAAGCAAATCATGAAAATATCAACATTTCATGATTCCACTTACATGAGGTAAATAAAGTAATCAAGCTCATAGAAATAGAAAATAGAATGGTAGTTGCCAGGGATTGGGTGGAGGGAGAAAGAGGAAACATTATTCACAGAGTTTATATAGCTTTATTCATGCAAGATAAAAGGGTTTTAGAGATATGTTATACAACAATGAGCATACCTTACAATGTTGTACAGTACACTTAAAAACTGATAAAAGGGTAAACTTGTGTTTTTTAACATAGTACTATATATATGCATATATTAATAATTACCATCATAAATTTCATTATAAAGCTTACGTTTTACATGTATTTTTTTTAATTTTTTATTTTTTATAAACATATATTTTTATCCCCAGGGGTACAGGTCTGTGAATCACCAGGTTTACACACTTCACAGCACTCACCATAGCGCATACCCTCCCCAATGTCCATAATCCCACCCCCTTCTCCCAATCCCCCTCCCCCCAGCAACCCTCAGTTTGTTTTGTGAGATTAAGAGTCACTTATGGTTTGTCTCCCTCCCAATCCCATCTTGTTTCATTGATTCTTTTCCTACCCACTTAAGCCCCCATGTTGCATCACCACTTCCTCATTTCAGGGAGATCACATGATAGTTGTCTTTCTCTGCTTGACTTATTTCGCTAAGCATGTATTTTTTAATTGGGACAATTTTGTTTCCTCTATTTTGACTGAATTTTTCTCTCTTTCAAAGCTAAAAATATTATAGGAGTATCAAAGATCTTGTTCTAATTTTTAAATTTCAAAAATTTGACAATGTTATTTCCCCATCTTTTACTTCTTTCCTCTGAATCCATGACAGAAAAGGAGGTATTTGACCACTATTAATTCAAACTCTTACATTTTTATAAGGGAGATGAGTCTGATATTAAAATGTTCTTCTGAGCTGGGCCTTTTGGTTTTATGCAATTCTCCTAGTCTGTGAAACATATTGAATACTTACTCACAATTCCATTCTTGGACTCTGGTTCCCTTTCCTAAGGGAGGAAAACCATCTGCTCTGAAAAATTTCTTCACACTTGAGCTCAAACCAGCTTTGCATTTTTTATCACAACTGAAAGTTTAGGAAAATCACAGAGAGAACTTTTAGAACTAGTCTCTTTAAAAACCAAAAACCACTGCTGTTTTTAGATATAGCTTTTTGAAAAATGTAGACATTTCAGGGGTTTTGGTTTATTTAAATTTATACTGCTTCTTCACTGGGTTTAGTAATCTTTATCATCCCAGCAGCATACAAGGGAATTTTATTTCATATATATTAACAGAGGTTTGTACCCAACGTTGTCTTCTATTATATTTTTTCTATATTTTTACTTTGTGTCCTTTCAAATTCCGAATAACATTTTGTTCGATTTTGTTGTCTTTTTTGGTTTGTTTATTCATATAGCACAGATACACTGTCCTGTTGGACTAAATGTTTCTGGTGGGGTTTAGGAAACGCTACCTCCAAAAATGACACCTTAATATATTCAGTATCTTAAGCTGAAGGAGTCTGAGAAAACAGCAGAAGCAGAGAGGTCACTCTGACTTCACCTACCTCATACTTCTTCCATCAAACAGGTCATAAAATTCCCCTGTGAAAGGTGCCCTCCTGTACCAAGAGGAAGGAAGAAATTTTTATCATCAGAGATGGAGAAATGGGGGATGACAAACCTATACAAAGTTTATTAAACAAACCCTTATGTTCTCAAAGTAGTTAATTCTTCATCGTTTACTAACCCTAGTCCCAACCCCTTTGTCTTGTCTGTTCTTCATAGTATTATTTTTTCTTTGTTTAAAAGGAATAAAAGCATCCTGTCCTGCCCACCTCTTTGGGTCTTCATTCTCTTGTGAAGGTTCCCATGTACACATAAAATTCAATAAAACTTACATACTTTTCTCCAGTTAATCTTTGAGAGTTTAATGTTCAGACCCAGCCAGGGACTCTAGAGGACTGAGGCAATTTTTTTCTCCCTTACCCTTCTTGAAAACATTTTCACTTTAAACAATTTTACCTTTTTTTCATTTTTTTTGGTTATGGTTTTACTGTTATTTTATGGTTTTTTGAATAGCATAGTACTTAATCTTCAGTTAATTTACCTCTCTTGCTTTTCTTAATTTTCAAGAAAGTGAGTTCCAACTGTACTTCTTCTTATTTAATAATTACACCTTTGAATTTTAGTCAAAGTGCAGTTTAGGCACCACCCTATGGTTTGATATGTAATGCTGAACATTTTCAAGTGTTCAAAGAAAAATCAGATTTTTGGCTCAGTTCAGCTCAGATGAGGTTTTATTAATTATCTTAGTTATACTTTAATTTTTGCTATAATTTCTGTAGTCTTATTATCTGGATCATACAATTTCTGCCTTTTGAAGGTTTTTTTTTTTTTTTAAGATTTTACTTATTTATTTGACAGACAGATTACAAGTAGGCAGAGAGGCAGGCAGAGAGAGGAGGAAGCAGGCTCCCTGCTGAGCAGAGAGCCCGATGTGGGGCTCAATCCCAGGACCCTGGGATCATGACCTGAGCCGAAGACAGAGGCTTTAGCCCACTGAGCTACCCAGGTGCCCCTTTTGAGGGTTATGAATTTTTTTTATGTCTTGGTCATGCCATCAAACAGAAAATGTCACATAATTATTTTCACATGCACACTCTCCAGTAGGTCCTTCCACATTTCTTTCCCAGACCTCTTTGTCAAGGGTGATTGCTCTCTAACATTTATTTGTTTGTTTGCTTAATAAGTGAATTTGATGAGATGGGAATGACCCAGTAGTTGAAAAGGGATAGAAATATAGAAGCAAGGGAAAATTAGGGAAGCAGGGGCACCTGGGTGGCTCAGTGGATTAAGCCACTGCCTTCAGCTCAGGTCATGGTCTCAGTGTCCTGGGATCCAGCCCTACATCAGGCTCTCTGCTCAGCAGGGAGCCTGCTTCCCTCTCTCTCTCTTCCTGCCTCCTGCCTACTTGTGATCTCTCTCTGTCAAATAAAATAAATAAAATCTTAAAAAAAATATTAGGGAAGCAAATGGCTTAGGAATTATGAAAGTATGTAAACCAGGGCGCCTGGGTGGCTCAGTGGGTTAAAGCCGCTGCTTTCGGCTCGGGTCATGATCCCAGGGTCCTGGGATCGAGTCCCGCATCGGGCTTTCTGCTCAGCGGGGAGCCTGCTTCCCTCTCTCTCTCTCTCTGCCTGCCTCTTCATCTACTTGTGATCTCTCTCTGTCAAATAAATAAATAAAATCTTTAAAAAAAAAAAAAAAAAAAAGAATGTAAACCAGAGTCTAATAAAAGGATTAACTAAGGCCGGGGCTAGGGCATTTTTCATTATAAAAAATGAAATAGCACACAGTGGTATGGAAAATAGCTATCTGTAGATTTTTTTTTTTAAGATTTTATGTATTTATTTGACAGAAAAATCACAAGTAGGCAGAGAGGCAGGCAGAGAGAGAGGAAAGCAGGCTCCCCATTGAGCAGAGAGCCCGATGCAGGGCTCAATCCCAGGACACTGAGATTGTAATTTGAGCCCAAGGGAGAGGCTTAATCCACTGAGCCATGCAGGCGCCCCTATCTGTTGCTTTTTTGTGACGGGAAATTGTCAGTGTTCCTGAGCAATGACTCCTGGTTTTACAGAGAATAGGGAGTAAACCTCAGAATTAAAGTATGTATCTGTGGAATTTTATCACAATGTATTAAGTCCAAATTCTTTATGGTAGTTTAGCAAGTCCATCATTTTTACCCATCCTTCCTTTTCAGCACCCCATTAACTAAACAACTACATACTCTAATCTATTTACAATATACATTTTATGTTAAGTAGACTATGTGGGCATTTCTTCTTTGATCATGCTCTCCCTTCTGCCTAAAACACTTCTTAATGTCTTCATATGGTCAACTCTTGTTCACTCTTCAAAACTCAACTCAATAGTTCCCTGTTACAGAAAACCTTTCTAATACTCCTGGGCAAAGCTTCATTTTGTCATATCACTGTATTTTCATAACATACTGGATTTCCATGTATGGAGGCATTTTTAGGTTTCATTTCTTTGTTTACTTATTTGATTATTCAACTAGACACAAACTCTTTGAAGGCACTGTCTATGAATTTGGATCCTTAGGGCCAAGCACACAATTGATATTCAATTAATATTTGTTGAATAAGTGAATGGCTTAATTAACTAATGTCCACTTGGGACTGAATTAGCATGTATTTAACACACCAAATAAAGGTCTATACGAGCAAAGTGAAGAATTTATATGCATATAGACTAAAATTATCTAATTTAGATTAATAATTGTAAAAATTTAAATAGGATCAGTGTAAAATCTGTAGTTCCATGAAATTGATAGATTGAGGAAATGTGAAACTAAACTTGATAATCAAATGTTAGAACACTGAATTAGCAACTGAATCCCTGCTTCCACCAATCTCCATCCACATCCATACATACACACTTAAGGAACATGAAGGAGAGAATTTAAGAGATATAAAGTTGTAAATGAGTTTACAGAACTAATTATCCCAAGAGCTTCACAAGGATGATTTGCAAGTAGTTTTAATAAAAGGTTGTAAAATGTAATGACTCTTCTGTGACACCATGAACAATATTGTAACAGTAACCGTTAACAGTAATTTATAAGTGTAATCATAAAAATAGTTTTTAAGAGTGAATTAGAGGATTAATTGTAAAGATAACTACTTTAGTAATTAAACACACTAGCAAAAAGCAGCTCACAAAACGGAAGTTCACAGAGTAAGTTTAAGTGTCTGGTAACCTGATCTGCACAAGTATGAAGGTGTGACTAAGAAAAAAAAAAAGGTGGTGGTGTGTTTCACCATTTTCTCCAGGTCTCAGAAATTGTAAAATTGATCAAAGCATTCTTCTAAGATGTAATGCTCTTTACTTTGAAGGATATTAGTATTAAATAAATTAGACAAAAGTAAGTGACACTGAATAAAATCCTTCTATTATAACTGAGATGTTTAGTAAACAAAACTCTTAGGGGAATTCCATGAAAATAAAATCAGCCTACCACCTCATTTTCACAGAGCTTGCTGCTCTGAATGAATACAGTAACTATGACTGAATCTCTGAAGAAGGGATTTTACACAGTTGCTTTCACTACTAGTATCTCCACCCTACTGACAGTATCTGGCTTCTATCACGCACTCAATTTGTACGTAATTGTGATGTGGATGAGGAAACATCCAGAAATTAAATTTTATATGAGACTTAGTTATCCTGAGTGGAAATTTTAGCTAAGTAAGAGTTAGATAGTCATAAATAGTAAAGAATACTTTAATCAGAGAAATTATATGCACAAGGACGTTGAGGCAAGAGAGTGCTTAAATAGTTCATGTAATTAAATAAAATGTGTATAGCTGGATTAGAGACACCAAGAACATCAGGCTGGAGAGGAAACATGGGTCATATCCTGGAGGGTCTTTTTAATCATAATGAGAATTTTGTGTTTAAGATTTTGGGATTTTTAAAATTATTTCAATCAAGAAATTTTAAAGTAGAAACTGTTCAAAGTATTATTTTGAAATTTAACAATTATATCCTAAAGGTTAAAATATTTTTAGTGTCAGATATGATGATGGTAAATGCATTAATTTCACTCAATGTGTAATTTTGTGTAACATAAAATAAATTGAAGACATCAAGCCATACACATAGGCTTCTAGAATGTGAATCTCTGATATTCGTGGGTCACAGATAAATCTATAATTAAATAAATAAATAAATATAATTTAAATAAATCTATAAGTTAAATCTATAATCTCTCCTCTAGGATTTTAATTATTGCAAATTTTGCCCAAAACTGATTCACGATTTATTATTATTATTGTCACCTAAATGGACACTAAATTCAAAAACCTAAACACAAATATAAACTAAATAGTAGTTACTGTAACATTCTGCAGATTGAGCACTAGAAATCTGAGGATTTTTCCCCTACTCTTTATTGTGAGTCTAGTCTTAATGATTGTCTTGTACTTAAGAGATAGTTAAGGAGGTGCTTTTGTTCATTTTAAGAGACAATAAAAGTACCTATTTTTAAACAGAATCACACCAAATTAAACAAAGACAGCTTCTTGCTATAATCATAGCTTTTAGCAAACCATTACAAGTACTTAATCATTTCTTCTTGCTATAAAAATACAAGAAATTCGTGAAGAATAATATATTGTGAACAGTACATCTAATTTTAGTGTAGCGTCAGAGGGTCTCAGTAGCTGTTTGTCCCTCTTAATTTGAATCACACCCTTTCCTTACAGACCTCCTCAGGAAAAAGAGTGGACAAGAATCCAGGCTTCAAAATCAAGCTAACCTGGATCTAAAACTTGGTACAGCCACTTACAATACCTATGTTATTTCAGGAATGTTTCTTAATCTGAGTCTTGTGTTTCTCATCTGTAAAATAGAGGCAGCAATATTTTAATCAGCCTTTTGAGTTATATAAGATAACTTTTATGTATTGCTTAATACCTCATTTACCTATCATATAAAAGCATCCAATAAATGGACATGGATATAAAAAACATGGCACTTCTCAATCTTATCTTAACATTTCTTAGAAAACTCAACTGCTGTTCATGGAAACTTTTTTTTTTTTTTAAGATTATTTATTTATTTATTTGACAGAAATCACAGGCAGGCAGAGAGGCAGACAGAGAGAGAAGAGGAAGCAGGCTCCCTGCTGAGCAGAGAGCCCGATGTGGGGCTTGATTCCAGGACCCTGGGATCATGACCTGAGCCTAAGGCAGAGGCTTTAACCCCCTGAGCCACGGAGGCACCCCTAATTTTTTTTCATGTTTTCTTTTAGTTTATATTTAAATTTTCTGAGGTAGGGATTTCCATGTGTAAAAACCTTGTGTTCCTACTGAGATGATTAACTGGACAATATTTTCTTCACTCCAACAGTAAGAATGAAATAAATTTTTAAAAATCTTCCTAATGATAAGAACTGCAGCTTATAGCATGCCCCATGTCTGTAAATATACAGTTTACAAGGAAAAAGGAAAGCAGACATATAAGGTTACTTTGTGAAATATAACTTTAGTCTCAGATTTCATCTTAAATATAAATTAAATGAAAATTGGATTTGGGATTATTTTCTAGTAAGTATTTATTTTAAATTGTTTAAACCTGGTAATGATGCAATTTTAAGTATTTCATATGCTTATCTGATCCTCAAAAGCAACTTCTGAAGTAAAGAATCAGGTACTTCAACTGTTTTTTATAAGAGGAAACTGTAAATCAAGTCATTTGGAATAACTGGCCCATGTTCAAAGAGCAACTAATGAGTCAAATGATTAATCTACATACCACATCACTTTACACATCAAATTAGTGTACTAATGATTTAATATAAAGAAAATAAGAAATTTAAACCAGACACCAAAGCCGAAAAGGGTTTTCATAGAAATACTGAGGGAAAGAAGCTTAATTCACTAACATAGTAGATGATGCATTTCAGCACTGATTCAGGTTAAAAATGAGGAATTACCTATAACTCTTTTTTTTTTTTCCAAATCTCTAATGCATCTTTTTCTCTAATGCATTTTTTTTTCAAATCTCTAATGCATCTTTTTCTCTAATGCATTTTTTTTTTTCAAATCTCTAATGCATCTACTACTAACGTAGTAGATGATGCATTTCAGCACTGATTCAGGTTAAAAATGAGGAATTACTTATAACTCTTTTTTTTTTTTTTTTCAAATCTCTAATGCATCTTGCAGCCTATTGAGAGCACTGTCATGTTTTCTTTAGCAGAATGAGGTGGGATTGCAGGCCACAGACCTGGGATTATCTTAAATATAATTCTTAGAGGAAGAGAAGGAAAACAGTAAGAAGCTGATGAGATGTGGAAGCAAATCTTTGGGACAAAGACAGATATATTTGTTTGGAATTGAAGTTGGATATTGGAATTGGAATTGAAGACAACAGGATAGAAGAGTGAAAATTCGGTGAAATTTGAATGAAATACAGGAGAAATATTTCAATGAAGTAAGAGGAAATGAATTCAGATCTTCATTTACAGCTTTTCTTCCTAATTTATGATCATTATTAGGTCCTATAATATTGAAAACCAATTTTAAAAAATCGTGTTAATGGGAAATGAACTTCCTTGACATTTCAAATGTTATCATTACTTTATTAAATCTATCTACATTTCTTACAACCATTTGTGAATTCATATATATTTACATATATACTATCCTTGATTGTTATATAGTATCACTTGATAAAAAAACACAGAATTATAAATAATACTTATTCAGTTCTTAAAACATAACTATGAATAACATTTATTCAATTTTTATATAGAGAGAGACAATTTCCATTAGCTTTTTGGAATCTACAAAGATAAATCTTCTATAATTTGGTAGTTTACAGTATTATATTCAGAAATCATTTCCCATGGCCTTCTTTTCTGCAAATAAAAGGATAGGTCTTGCTGAGTCATTCAATTTTTCAATTCCTAATTTTAAAATAAATCTTTCCAAGGTAATAAAGAATGTGTAAATAACAAGTGGTTTCTCAGGAGGACTGTGAAAATCAGGGAAGAGATCGTGTACATTAAACATTTTCTTAATGAATCAATTTGCAATTAATATACTTGAATGTTATTTCAGGGAATGATACCTCATAATTTACTTCATTTTACAAAACAGATCTTTTTTTTTTTTTTTTTTTTTTTTTTTTTTTTTTTTATTTCCAGCATAACAGTATTCATTATTTTTGCACCACACCCCGTGCTCCATGCAATCCGTGCCCTCTATAATACCCACCACCTGGTACCCCAACCTCCCACCCCCCGTCCCTTCAAAACCCTCAGATTGTTTTTCAGAGTCCATAGTCTCTCATGGTTCACCTCCCCTTCCAATTTCCCCCAAAAACAGATCTTAAGTATACTTTCGGGATACTAGAAAACTGCTCAGGCAAATAATATTTTGCTTAAGTTTTATATAAAAGTCACTGAACTTAGAATAGCAGAAGGACTGGCAATAATATACTTTTGATGCGATAATACTGAGACAAAAACATTTGCCTCATTAGATTTTAAAAGATTAGAAGGTGAAGAAAGATTTAAATCACACATACTAATTTGGTTTAGAAAGCCTGCAGGAAACAATGTCCTTCATGTTTAAATTCAAATTTTAATTTTTTATTTTTTTTATAAACATATGTTTTTATCCCCAGGGGTACAGGTCTGTGAATCACCAGGTTTACACACTTCACAGCACTCACCAAAGCACATACCCTCCCCAATGTCCATAATCCCACCCCCTTCTCCCAAACCCCCTCCCCCCAGCAACCCTCAGTTTGTTTTGTGAGATTAAGAGTCACTTATGGTTTGTCTCCCTCCCAATCCCATCTTGTTTCATTGATTCTTCTCCTACCCACTTAAGCCCCCAAAGGAAACAGTTAACAAAATCAAAAGACAACTGACAGAATGGGAGAAGATATTTGCAAACGACATATCAGATAAAGGACTAGTGTCCAGAATCTATAAAGAACTTAGCAAACTCAACACCCAAAGAACAAATAATCCAATCAAGAAATGGGCAGAGGACATGAACAGACATTTCTGCAAAGAAGACATCCAGATGGCCAACAGACACATGAAAAAGTGCTCCATATCACTCGGCATCAGGGAAATACAAATCAAAACCACAATGAGATATCACCTCACACCAGTAAGAATGGCTAAAATAAACAAGTCAGGAAATGACAGATGCTGGCGAGGATGCGGAGAAAGGGGAACTCTCCTACACTGTTGGTGGGAATAAATTCAAATTTTAAATTAACAAACGCTTCATGTGAAGATAAAAGTAACTGGAGAATTTCTGACCATGCACTTAAGTGAAATAACATTTCTATTGCTATTTAAGGATGGATTTTTTACAGTTTTTGTTTGGTGTATTTTTATCAGGATTTGTGATTTTGTGGCAATTTCTCACTGGATTTGATGTTGGGGGTGAAAAGAAGGACTGGCACTCCATAGCAAAATAATAATCACTGGCAATTCTGTATGCTATTTGGTTAAAGATACTTATTACCTTAAATTTAGAAAATTAATCTCATTTCTCAGCGATTATTTTCTTGCTAACAGTTATAGATAAAGGTAATGTAATGAAATTTCTGTTTTTCCTTTGGATGGTACAGCCAATTCAATCTAATTATAGCATAGAAATATTTGTTGGTAGGCAGAACTCACGAACTTTACACAAAGAGGCAACTTCAACATTTATATTATTAATTTTCTTGTGAAGTATGACTAATATAAAGATAGTCTGTGGTAGAAAGGTTGTTTTGCTCCATCAGACATTCATGTATTCATTCATTCATTCATTCATTCATTTATTTATAAAGATTGTATTTATTTATTTTACAGACACAGATCACAAGTAGGCAGAAAGGCAGGCAGAGAGAGAAGGAGAAGCAGGCTCTCTGCTCAGAGCCCGATGTGGGACTCGATCCCAGGACCCTGGGATCATGAGCTGAGCTGAAGGCAAAGGCTTCAACCCACTGAGCCACCCAGGCACCCCAACATTCATGTATTTAATCATGTATTCATGTATTTATTCATTCAACAAAATGCTTGCCAAATCACTATCACTAAACATAAAGTAAGAAATAATCAATAGATGATTTATTGGACTGATTAAAGTCATTCATTCATTCAACAAACCATCCTAGCTAACTGAGATTATCAGCCTTCAGAACTGTGAATGAAGACAATAAATTGTTAGGTTAAGTCACTAGGTATGGGGGCTCAAAAACTAGTTTGCTATGCAGTAATAAACAAATCATGTATTTTAATATGTTCCTAACAGGACCTAGTTAAATATATAATGAAATAATTCTATTTTCTGGATATTCAGATAACTGTGCAGACTCTTTGAATAAATAGATATTTAGCATTCTTACCTGTGACAACTGAAATCTGAACAATGAATTCAGAGCAAATGAACAGTGATACTTTTGTTTCTTCCTTCAGGCAAATTGAAAGTATTGAGATGAATTAGCTTTGGTATTCATACTCATACTCCTAGCTGCCTTCTTAGACAAGATTTTATGTTAAATGAGTAAGAATAATTAGGACTCTTCTGGTTTCCAGTCCCATGTGTCATGAGCTGGATAGGCTGAAATATCAGCAAGTCTTCTTAGACTCTTAAGAGAGTGAGGGCACAATGCAATCCACTGCCCCCTATATTAGAGAGACAGGTGGATACAGGGAGTTGTGGCTTACTAGAGCAAAGACTCACAAGCAGAAACCATGCAGGAACCAGAGCTGGGGTAAGGAAACCTGAACTGTAATTGACAAATTGCTGGAGGCTCCCTGTGGACCACCCTAATAGGCAAAGTCTTTTAACCCAAATATTGTACCTCCAGATCAGCCAGGTTCTTGCACTAAATATATGAGAAAAACTCCTTTAGGCTTGCAGCAGAGGGAGCGAAAGAAGCCATTTTTTAATAATAAACCAGAGTACTCTGTTCTTTTTCACAACGTCTACTCTCAGATAAATGGAGTTATCCAGAGCCTCACCTAATGAAGTATTATTCTGTGACCCTAACTGACCTGGGAAAGGGAAATATCCAATTCAAGTCTGTTCTACCTGTCCTGTCTAACCTAAGGGATGGAGAAATAGAAATTGAGACATACTTGTGCAGATCCCAGTCCAGAGGTAGAAGCTCACACAGATACTGAGTCCTTGTCACAGGCTCCAGAATGCTTTCCCCATCACACACATACACCTCACCATCACATTACTAAAGGCCTATTTATAGCAGTAAAAGGGCTTTTTATCCAGTAGAGAACACAATGTCCAAGGACCATGGAACAACTACAAAATATAGAACATACACATTATTCATGAGAACACTGGAAGGGGGAAAAAAAAAGGAGGAGCAAAAGAAATATTGGAAACAATAATGACAAAGTTTCCCCAAATTAATGTTAGATATCTAGGAAACTCACAGTACAGTTTTTCTCTTTTTCCTAATCAATTCCTCATTTTCAAGTCTGTTTTGTCTGAAATTAATACAGCTACTCCTGCTTTCTTTTCATTTAAAGAATCAGGTTTTCATTAACCTGATATATTTTTCTCCCTCCATTTACTTGTAATCTAAATGTGCCTTTATATTTGAAATGGTTTCTTGCAGACAACACAGAGTTGGGTGGCGGTTTTTGATCCTTTTCTGAGACTCTCTCTTAGTTGTGCATTTAGACCATTGACTTTCAAAGTGATTATTGATATAATTGGATTAATATCTATCTGTTACTATTTTCTATTTGGTGAACTTGTTCTTGGTTCCTATTTTTGTTGTTTGTGCCTTTTCTGTTTTTTGTGGTTTAACAGTATTTTACATGATTCCATTTTTTTCTTCTTCTATCTTATAATACCAATCACACTTCTTCTTTTTTTAATGGTTGCTCTAGAGTATTTGCAATACACATTTACAACTAATCCAAGTCTACTTTTTAATAACACTATATCACTCCACAAGTAGTGTGAGTACCATAAAATGATGAAGTAATCCTATTTCTTGCTTTTTGTCCCTTGCATTTTTGTTATTTTTTCACTTATATATAAGCATATATGTGTGCATAAAATACACACATAAGTGCACATAATCAAATACACTGTTGTTATTATTATTTGGCACAAACTATCATCTGATAGATAAACTAAGAATAAGATAAATAAGAGCTTTTATTTTGCACCCGTTTATATTCCTTCTTTGATGCACTTCTATTATTTATATATGCTCAAGTTGTATCATTTTGATTCTCTCTAAAGAATTTAACATTTCTTGCAAGGCAGGCCTACCAGCAACAAAGAGCCTCAATTTTTATTTTTCTGGGAAAGTGCTGGATAATGTATTCTATAGATATCAAATATGTCCAGATGATTGATGGTATTGTTGAGTTCAACTATGTTCTTAATGATTTTCTGCCTGCTGGATCTGTCCATTTCTGAAAGAGGGGAAGCGAAATCTCCAGCTGATAGTGGACTTGTCTATTTCTCCTTGTGGTTCTACCAGTTTTTACCTCATGTAGTTTTACACCCTGTTATTTGATGTATACATATTGAGGAACGGTTACTGGGAGAACTATCCCTATAGTACACATCATCCAACAACAGAGAATCCATAGTTTTCAGAAGCTTACAAGGATCACATTCTGGGCCATAAAACACACCTTAATAAACCTAAAAGGGAGGAAATCATACAATGTGTGCTCTCATACCACAACTGAATTAAACTAGAAACCAATAACAGGTAAACGGAAAATGTGAAGATTAAATAGCATGCCTCAAAATGACACATGGGTCAAAGAAGTAATTATCAAAAAAAGTTTTAAAATTTTTGGAACTAAATAAAAATAAAACACAACATATAAGTATGTGATAAGTAGCAAAAAGAAGTATTGAGAGGGAAATTTATAGCATTGAATGCAAATATTGGAAAAGAAGAGCCAATATAAGTAATCTAACTTTCTACTCAGGGTAGAAAGAAAAGCAAATTAAATCCAAACAAAGCAGAAGGAAAGAAATAATAAGAATTTGAGCAGAAATCAGTAAAACTGAAAACAGGAAAATAATAGAGAAAATCAATGAAACCAACAGGTGATTCTTCAAAACGATCAACAGAATTGATTAAGCATCTAGGTAGACTAAGTAAAAAAAAAGAGAAGACACAAATTACTAATATCGGAAATGGAAGAGGGGACATCACAACATATGCCATGTAAATTAAGGGATAATAAGGAAATGATGAACAATTTCCCACAAATCTGATAACCTAGATGAAATGGACCAGTTCCTTGAAAGACACAATCTGCAAAAACTCACACAAGAGGAAATATATAAGATGAGTAGGTCCATATGTATTAGTTAAATTAAATCTATCATTAATAAACTGCCAAAATAGAAACAAACAAACAAAAAAACATACAAACAAAAAACACCAGGCCCAGATCAGTTCACAAATGAATTCTATCAAAATTTTAAGGGAGAAATCTCTACAATCTCTTTTGGATGACAGAAGCATAAGAAATACTTCCTTACTCATTCTATATGACTAGCAACATTCTAATACCAAAACCAGACAAAAACATCACAAGAAAACTATAGACTAGTATCTCTCATAATCATAGATGTAAAAACATTAACAAAATACTAACAAATTGAATTCAACAATATATTAAAAAAATTAAAAGAATTATACACCATGACCAAATAGAATTCATCTCAGGTATCAAAGGCTGGTTCAACATTTGAAAATAAATTAATGTAATCCACCAAATCAACAGGCTAAAAAAAGGAGAGCCACATGATCATGTCAATAGATGCAAGAAAAAGCATTTTGCAAGATCTAATACCCATTCACAATAAAAACTCTCAGTAAACTAGGCATACACAAGAATTTCTTCCTCACAATAAAGGATATCTATAAAAAATCCACAGTTAACATCATACTTAATGGTGAGGAACTCAAAGCTTTTCCATTAATATAACATACAAGGTGAGGGTGTCCCCTCCAGCTACTACTTTTCAACATCATACTCCAAAGTCCTTGTTAATGCCATAACTCAAGAAAAAGAGAAAAAAGTAATACAGATTGGGAAGGAAAAAATAAAACTTTTATTTTAAAATGTTGTGATTATCTTTGTAGAAAATCCAAAAGAATGGGGAAAAAGCTCCTGAAACTAATAATTGATCATACCAAGGCTGCAAAGTATAAGGTTAATATTCAAAGTCAATGTTATCCTATATATCAATAATGAATAACTGGAATTGAAAAAAATACTATTCATGTTATTAGCACGCCCAAATGAAATTCTGAGGTATAAATCTTAAAAAAAAAAAGTAAAGGATCTATATGCAGTATACAATAAAACTCTGATGAACAAAAGCGAAGAAAATAAATAATTGCAGAGATAGTTCATCTTCATGGATAGGAAGACTCAATAGTGTCAAATGTCCGCTCTTCCCATATTGGCATACGGTTTTAATGCAACTCCAATCCAAATTCCAGCTAGATACTTTGTAGTTATTGATAAACTAACCCTAAATTTTATATGGTGAGGCAAAATACTCAGAATAGCTTATATAATATTAAAGGAGAAGAATAAATATGGAGGACTGATATTATGCAACTTCAAGACTTATTTTAAGCTCAGTAGTTGTGATATTGGTGAGAGAACAGAGAAACGTATCAAGGAATAGAATGGAAAGCCTAGAAGTAGACTGCCATAAATATAGTCAACTAATCTTTTTTTTTTTTTTAAAGATTTTATTTATTTATTTGACAGAGAGAAAGATCACAGGTAGGCAGAGAGGCAGGCAGAGAGAGGGGGGGAAGCAGGCTCCCTGCTGAGCAGAGAGCCCGATGCGGGGCTCGATCCCAGGACCCTGAGATCATGACCTGAGCCGAAAGCAGAGGCTTAACCCACTGAGCCACCCAGGTGCCCCGTCAACTGATCTTTGACAAAGGAACAATGACAGTACAACAGAGCAAAGATATCTTTTTTGAGAAATGGTGCTAGAACAACTGGATATTGACATGCAGAAATAAATAAATAATAATCTAAATACAGAGTACTCTTCACAAAATTAACTCAAATTAGATCATGGGTTTAAATGTAGAATGAAAAACTTAGAAGACAACATAAAAGAAAACCTATATGAACTTGGCTATGGGAATGCTTCTTTCAATATAACACGAAAGACATAATCCATGAAAAGAAATAACTGATAAGCTGTACTTCATTAAAATTAAAAACTTCTGCCTTCTGCTCTATGTAAGAAAATGTCAAAAGAATACAAGTCCCAGACTGGGAAAAAATATTTCCAAAGGCATATCTGATAAAGGGCTGTTATACAAAACATACAAAGAACACTTAAAGTCAGTAAGAAAAGAAACCAGATTAAAAATAAGGCTAGTGAATTTAACAGACAACCCACCAAAAATGCTATATGGATGGCAAATAAGTATTATGAAAAGATGTTCTATATCGTATGTCATCATGGAAATGTAAAGTAAAAGAACAATGAAATAATACCACTATACACCTATTAGAATGGACAAAATGCAGAACACTGATACCACCAAATGTTAACAAAAATATGGAGCAATAGGAACTCTCATACATTTCTTATGGGAATACAAAATGGTACAGCCAATTCAAAAATAAAATTTGGCATTTCCGTATGAAATTGAAAATACTCTTAACATACAAACCAGTAATCACAATCCTTGACATTAATAGAGAGCTGAAAACTTATATTCACATAAAAATCTGCACGAGGATGTTTACAACAGCTTTATTCATACATGTCTGAACTTGGAAGCAACCAAGATTCCCTTAGATAAAAAGATAAACTGTGGTACATCTAGATAATGGAATATTATATTTAGTACTAAAAAGAAGTAAGCAACTTAAGCTATGAAGAGAAATGGAGGAACATAAAATGCACATTACTAAAAAGAAAAGTACTATATATTTCCAACAATATAACATTCTGGAAAAGGCAAAACTTATAGACTGCAAAGTCAGCAGTTGACAGGGATAGAGTACAGTTGAATAGGTGCAGCACAGAGAATTTTCAAGGCAGTAAAAATATTCTGTATGATATTACAATGCTGGATATATCATTATACATTTGTCAAAACCAATAGAGTATACAACATTAACAGTGAACTCTAAGGTAAACTCTAGACTTTGGGTGACTATGATGTGTCAATGTAGATTAATTAATCCTTGGTAAAAAAAAAGTGCTACTTTGGTGAGCGATGTTAATGGTGATAATAGGGGAAGTTCTGAATGTGTCAGGCTAGTTAGTGGGCATATGGGAAATCTCTGTACCTTTCTCTCAATTTTGTAATAAACCTAAAACTTCTCTTTAAAAAAAAAAAGAAGAAAGAAAGAAAGAAAGTCTTAAAAAGAAGACTAAATAAGACTGGTTAAGATCAGCTTTTCTTGGGGAACCTGGGTGGCTCAGTTGTTAAGCATCTGACTTTGTCTCGGGTAACGATCTTCGGGTCCTAGGATCCATTCTCACTGGACTCCATGCTCAGTGGGGAGTATGCTTGTCCCTCTCTCTCTGCCCCTCCCCCCAGTCATGCTCTCTCTCAAATAAATAAAATCTAAAAAAAAAAAAAAAAAGAAAGAAAAAGAAAAAAAGAAAGGCCAGCTTATCTCATATGTAAAGGGATACATACTACTCTATCTCACAGAAAATGAGCTAGTGAGGAATCCTATTCATTTCTGATATTAAGAAGCACCTAGAAGGGTAAACATCAAATTAAATTGTTTCAGTGTTTCAAATAAAACAAAAGATGAATGTAATTGACAAATTAATAATTATTCAATATAACTGAGAAAAAAGGCAATGTTCCAAATAAACCTAAAGGAAGAAGATGAAACTATCACTATTCATGAGTAAAATAAGTGTGTTTTTAGACTAAAGTCAGTTGCAATTTATCTGGGTATATACCAAATTAGACATTCATATTTGGTGTGTGTTATGGGGTTTAAACTTTTAATTTTTTTTAATTTTTTTATTTATTCATTTGACAGACAGAGATCACAAGTAGGCAGAGAGGCAGGCAGAGAGAGAAGAAGGGAAGCATATTCCCCGCTGAGCAGAGAGCCCGATGCAGGGCTCGATCCCAGGACCTGAGATCATGACCTGAGCCGAAGGCAGAGGCTTAACCCACTGAGCCACCCAGGCACCCCAAACTTTTTAAATTTTATTATTTATTTTGAGGTAAATGTAGATTCACATGCTGTTTTGAGAAAAATTATGGAGATCCTATGCATAATTTACCCACCTTCTTCCGATAGTGACATCTTTCAAAATTATAATTATTATTAATAATTCCATTTTTATGTATCTACTTATTATTCACATAAACTTTTTTTCCCTTCATCTTATTCCTAAATATCTGAAGGCATGAAATAATAATAAGAGTAAAAGGAAAAACTAATAAGTTTAAAGAACTGGGTCTTATTATAATTAAACTCCATTAATATTCCAGGAAGCAAAAGGTGGAACTTTAGGATTAATTTCATCAGGGAAATATGACAAATCTGTTCTTTGATTCAAGTAAAAAGAGAACAACTTGTTCAGCCAGCCTATCATAATCTCTTATTCCCAACAGACTAATTTGCTCTTTTACTTTTTTTTTTTTTTTTTGTCTTGGAAAAAAGCTACTTTACCATGAGTTGTGAACTATAGGTAAGTTTAGAGTTAAATAAATCATGCAAACAGCCATTGTATAGTGTACAGCCATAAACCACCAACTAATTGTACAGTAAAATTTTTATTATATTTGCTTTATCACATCTCAGTATCTCTATTCAATCGTCAGTCAAGCAAGAGTTTTTTACCCACTTTATTATGCTACCTTTCATTTATCATTAAAACATCCTATGAGGTACACAGGATTTCTAAGTGTTTATCTCATCATAAAAATGGCACTCAGAAATGGTCCCTAAAAAGCTGTTAAGAATGAATGGATTGATGATAGGAGTGGGAACATGAGCAGATAAAAGGACAGAATGAAACCATGGATGGTAGATTTGAAACTAAGCTCTTTTTACTCTTCTCAGCCATTTCCTTTCATCATATGAATGTCCTACTTTCCTAAATTGTTGCTATTCCAAAATGGGGAAAGGAAATAAAGAGTATATTTTCTAACACTTTAAAATGCTATACAAAAGCAAATTAGATAATAAAAAATCATTATTGTTATTATGATTGATATGATTGTGATTAACTCATTTCATTCTCAAAAATATCCCCCAAATTGTAGAAGAGAAAATCCAGGAAAAAAGGCATTAAGCAACTCTTGCATTTCTCACATAAGAAATGTGCATACATCCTCTATATTCCTCTTCTGACAACTTTCCTTTAGTTGCTTTGTGAAAACCTCAGAAAGCCCTGTTGCTCAGGAATTGTAGTTCCCAGGTTAACTATGCCTGTAGTCCTATTCACTAACCCAGGTGTAACCATATAAAGATACACTACATTGTCATTGTTGGAATTAAAGGGTAGTAGCATTAGTGAGTTAAGATGTCTAAATGATGATTCCTTACAAATGAGATCATCATCTAAGAATACTGCTGACTTCAGTATGCTCTGTAATGTCAACCACAGAAACAGCATGGCAATGGTTCCTTTCTTTGGCTTACCTGAACATTTTTTTAAGAGTTCCATTTTGATATATCTATGGTGCTTTTCTTATGATGGCTCCTATAAATTCTTTATCAGATAATATCATCTTAATGTTGGCATATTTTGATTATTTTTTATGCTCATTTGAAATCTTCCTCATTCTTAAAGTGACAAATAATTTTCCATTAAAACCTGCACATTTTATGTATTATGAGACTCTGGATTTAAAGTGACAAATAATTTTCCATTAAAACCTGAACATTTTATGTATTATGAGACTCTGGACCTTATGTAAACTTTCTGATTTAGTGGCTTTCTCTGTCATCATTCTGACAGAGCAAGGGAATGTGCCTTCATACTCCTATTATTGCCAATTAGGGATAGAAGTCTGGGTTCCCTGTTTGATTCCCATTGTCACCAAGGTCTTGGTTTCCTTTTTACTGTTGGATGAATGTGGGAATTTGGTTTCCAACCAGCTGGGAGGGTAGAAGAGTACTATGTTATTTGTTTCTCATGTTGATTTACTAACAGGGGGGTGGTAGATGTCCTTATCACTTCTGGGTGGTGATGAATATCCTCAGTCTCAACTAGGCCTCCTCCCACATTCCTCCAGGAAAAGACAGAGGAGATCCTTATTGCTTGATGGGAATGGAAATTCAGATGCCCCACTTGGTCTTTGCTGACATCACAAGATAGGGCTTCATTATTGCTCAGCAGGGATGAAAGTTCATGCTCCCTACTCATCCTTCACTGATACATCATTCACTTTGCTACAGTTTGGTGAGAGTAGAAAGTTGGGTTCTCCAACCAGTCTTTGCTGGTAGCAGTGAGACCACTGGTGTGTATGTGTGTATGGTGTGTTCGATGGGTTGGAGCCAATATTTTGTGAATGTTTTGTGTCCTCATAAGCTATACCTTTCTTAGTCCTTTGGCTAGAGAGAGGACTGTGTTAGCAAATTTTTTGGTTAGCGCCTATTGGTGTTTTTAGGTTGCTGGCTTCTCCAGCACCATTTCTGGGTAATATTAGGTAAAGAGAAGAAGGAAACTCACCACCATCATTCTTTCCATTCTGGGATCTCTGATTAGTCTGGTGTTTTCTCTCCACCTCTCAGAGATTTCTTACGTTGGTTTCTCGTTGTGTTTATCTGGAGATACAGAGAAAAGTTATGACTGTTCTATTTTTCTGGTATCAGAAGTCTATACCATTTAGGTTTACTGAGATGATCTTGACAGATGTGTCTCCAGATGCGATAATCTCTAAAATATTTATCAAAATAAGAAACTCAGTCTACTCTTTTCCTAATGAATAATGTATTTTCCTATGCTTTTCCTAATGAATAATAACTGTTTTAACACAGATATCAAAATAGTATCTACTTACTAACTAGATTAAGCAACATGATCAGAACAATCAATTGCTGTAATCAGTGTCATATAACCCAGTAGCAGTATTCTAAAGAAAAGACCACTCTCTAGGGACAGCTAATATACAATAGTATAGTATAGCATAGCATAATATAATTAATATAATATAATATGATATAATATAATATAATATAATAGTGCTACAGCCATCATTATCTCTGGCAAAAAAAAAATTTCTTAGAGAATATATTTATGAGCATGTGTTAGATTTTTATTACAATATTCTTTGGAAAGAAAAAAGACCCATAGTACACTACTAAAAAGATTCATCCTCGTCAGGACATTTTTTTTTAAAAGATTTTAATTTATTTGACAGACAGAGATCACAAGTAGGCAGAGAGCCAGGCAGAGAGAGAGAGGGAGAAGCAGGCTTCCTGCTGAGCAGGGAGCCCGACGTTGGGCTTGATCTCAGGACCCTAAGATCATAAGTTGTGCTGAAGGCAGATGCTTAACCCACTGAGCCACCCAGCTGCCCCTTGTCAGGACATTTTTATAGGAGAATTAATCACTGTTAGACAGAAAAGAAGAAAAGAAAACCTGGTGAAATTTACTATGCTTTGACTGACAATCAGCTAGGTAGAAGTATAAACAGTTACTCCATTACTTTCAAAACAATCTTATTTGCAATAAAGTTATTTTAAAGCTTCACTTATTTTTATCAGGAACGCTAATTTCTTTTCAGAAGAAAGTTGACAGTCATGGTCCCAAGAAGTTTCCAGACCATGTTGGGGGTATCTTTTCTTTTTAGATGCATATCAGTACCAGAAGCCTTTCTTACTAATGCAATAAAGATTAGGGGGGAAGAGTCTTAATTAGAAAATGTATACCTTAATAAATAGCTTAAAACTGTTAGAATTCCAAGATAACTAAGAGAGTTTCTAGACATTCTGACTTTAAGTGAACGGAGCATGTGAATCCTATATCCTCTTCAATATTGCCTATCTGGCTTGATCTATAAACCACCCCGTGTCGACCCATCCATTTATAGAATCTCTTACTTGCCTCTGTTTGACTACTGGTCACTCTAGGATTGCCCCTAGAACACCGCTGTAATTGTCTAGGGTCATTCTTACGTGCAGGATATTTTAGAGCTCCAAAAAGACTGAAATTGGCAATCACTGAACTTACACAGTGGTTGTGAGATTGGTTTTTTTCCTGTTTTGTTAAAAAGTGTATGTGTAAGTAGAGTTTGGCCTGAACTTAATTTGTTATCATTTATAAAGAAGCTTATGGGGGAGAAACTAGAGCTCACATACCAGCAAATATTGTTTACCACCTTTATTTACCAAAAATATACAATAATTGTGCATTCCAAATCATCTCTCTCAGTTTGAAGCTGTATGTGTATCAAAGCATATTTTCTGTTAATTAAACACTGTGATATAATTTTGCTTAGGGAGCTTATCTGAAATAACAGATTTTTCTAAGTGTTTTGAGACCAGGGAAGCTGCATCACCTGACAATATTCCATGATTCTAATTACCTGGGAGGAATCTCATCAAAAATTTTACTTCACACCACATCTGTTTTAATGTTTGTAGTGTTTCATATTTTTTAAAAAGTTATGCTCTTTTTAAAAAGCAAAATACGGTGTCAATTTTCTTACCAACCTGATGTTTTAAACTGTGCAATTACTGGCAAACTTCCTAATCAGTGATGTGAAATATTGTAACCACAAATGCCCAAAACAACACATTTACCAGTAAAATCACTCAGGTTTGGGCACCCACCATTTATCTCTATATAAAAGCCACATAAAAACCCTAAACTGGGGCACCTGGGTGACTCAATCCAATAAAGCAGCTGCCTTCAGTGTAGGTCATGATCATAAGGGTCCTGGGATTGAGCCCTGTGTTGGGCTCCCTGCTCAGTGGGGAGCCTGCTTCTCTTGCTTCCTTCCCAGCTCCCTCTGCTTATGCTCTCTCTCTCTCTTTCTCTCTCAAATAAGTAAATAAAATAATTTTAAAAAAATACTAAACTTTTTTAAACTTATCTTTCCATTGATGGTTTTAGAGATTTAGAATCCTCAGTTTATTCCTCAACACATGGAATGGATTATGCCTTTTCTATATGTTACATCTGATTAATGCTAATTGCTCACTAGGCCCATTCTATTTATTTTAACTTATGCTCTTGTGTCATAGGCTATTATAAGTAAACATTTACCAACCTGCAGCTTCAGTCTTGCAGATTGGGCATTTCCAAAAGACTTCCTATAACAGTTATTTACCTGTGATTATTTCTGTGTCCATTAAGGTTCTAAGACATCTAGGTATGGATGTAAACCACTGTCATTTCACAGAGTCAACATTCAACAGAAACAAGGGCCTAAATCTGTTTCTGGGTCCCTTTTTGGGCAACACATTATTTAATGAAATGTGAAAAAGACATCTCATAAAGTTTTATAACTGATCTATGGGCCTAGAAAAGAATGAACATGGCCAAATTTATAGTCTGAAAATATAAACCCTTTTCATATAACTTCCTTCACTACTAATAACAGCTAGATCCTAATCTTTAATTCAGAATTAACATCAGAAGTATGAATCCTTTCTAATTCTGAAGGTACTGAGAAACAGAACAGCCAAATCATATCTACTTCAAATACTTATCAGTGGACCTAACACAGTGATGAGTGTAAACGATTTCAGTTGCAACCTAACTAAAAATGACCAAAGCAATATGGAAAACTAATTTACTTAGCCAGAGTCCAGAAATAGAGCAGCTCTAGAATTGGTTAGTTCATCGGCAGAATGAAGTCATCAAGAATCCAGCTTTTCCTTGAACCTTTTTCTGTCATGCTTAGTATGTTAGATTTTTTCATGGGTAAAGATTGCTATTTTATTTGTAGGCCTCACTTGCAGTCATGGCAATGTTAAGTGGACAAATAATTTGCTTTTTCTGACATGTTCCTTTTCAAAAGTTAGTAAATATTTCCCTCAAACATTTTTTTTCTCTACTATTTCATAGGTCAAATGCCCTCTCCTAAAATAAGCATTAACAAAGAATTTCCAGATTGATTTACTTTCTCTAACAGGTGACTATCTCAACACAATTAGGGTTTTGATAACAAGGGATTGGGGAAAATGTTTCCAAAGGCAACCATGAGTATCTGCTATAAATTTCTTGTCTACTACAGATATTCAGCTAGCCAGCCATGTACAGCAATCTACAATAAACCAGAAACTATGTAAGCATTTATATGAGATTTTAAAATAAAGAAGTGAAAGTAAAAAAAAAAATTAATAACTACACTGAGAACATCACGGTTTAAGCCAAGTATTTCACACAGCTAGATTTTACAACTATCGTGGAGAAAGGCTAATGTCCTACAATGCTTCTGCATTCTCTATTTTCCCCCTGAGTGTCTTTGTCATACAAGTGTCTTCCAAAAGAATCAGCTTCTATTTAAAAAATGTAATTCTAAAAGGTAGATGTAAAAGCTGGCAGACATGAATCCCTTTCAATTATCCCTGGTCCCTATAGTCCTGATGAATAAATTATATGCATTAATTGTTGAATATTTTCAGCTTTTGGAATCACGTTTCATTCACACATCTTGGCAGAGAATACTCAACACCACATGTACATCAGTCAAGGGAGATTGGTTTGGGGTAGAATTTCCAGGGCTAGGGTGTTGCTATGGGTTTCTACTCTGGTTTTCTATATTACCATATCATTTTTCCATTTTAAATATAATTGTTTATAGTTATGTGTGCAGAGATGTAAGAATGGGAAAATATATAGCAGATAATGACAAGAGGCAGGGTAGGAAGCATAGGGCTTGAGACAAAGTCAAGGGCTTTACATTAGCAAATACTTTATTATCCTTCCAGTCTTTGACTCCCAGTGTAGTCGGTGCCCCAGTGCTGGTCCACAAATTGCTAAATGTCAACAATGAGAATATAGGGAAATTGAGAGTGAGCCTTTAGAAGCACATTGTAGCAACATCCAAATGAATATTCTTTTTATAGACCACTTCTAGATCTGTTCAGGAGATGGTTGAACTTCTGCGCTAAATCACATGTAGTGTGAACAGCGTGTATTGGTCTGTGATAAATTGTAAATGTAAAAATTAGGGAGAAAAAAAACCCTTTTTGAAAAAATCAGAACTTGTGAAGCCTTACAATATAACACTTAACCTAACAACCGTTCCCTTTAGTTTTAAATAGATGACCCATAAGAATGTGTTCATGAATTAATAAATGGATTATATAATAGTAGCTATAAGTATAAGGCATAACATAGCACTCATTTTGGGTAATGAGTGTAGGTCACTCAAATGTCAAATCAGTGTGTTACTTTCAACCTCAGGACAAAGTATTTTCAAAAGTAATATGAGTAGGACCTACCCCTAAAGCTTTTGTTTCAAGTTTATGAGGTAAGTCTTATCTGTGTGATTAGAAACAGCAGTAAACAGCAACAAGAAACACTTCTCTGCTTATAATCCTAGAAATCGAAGTCTGAAGCTCAGTGGATATTTAGCTGAGGTTGAAATGGTAAAATCCTAAGTATGAGGATCAGTGCTGGAATTGAGTTCGAGGTCAGGCTAGCTTCCCAGGTGCTAGGAAACACCCACAAATTGAGTGCAGAACATTGTGATATAACTAAGATGGGCTGGTTAAGTGAGAAAGTATGGTGAATTATGGAAAATAAGAAACGCAAAAGAAAAAGCAGAGAAAGATATAAGTACTGCTTCATCCTAAATTTATTTATTTAGGGTAACTTGTAGATTTCGGAATAGTAGACACATAAACCTTTTTTTTTTTTTAAGGTTTTATTTACTTATTTATTTGACAGAGAGAGAAACTGCAAGTAGTCAGAGAGGCAGGCAGAGAGAGAGGAGGAAACAGGCTCCCCGCCTAGCAGAGAGCCCAATGCGGGACTCAGTTCCAGGACCCTGAGACCATGACCCCAGCCAAAGGCAGAGGTCCAACCTACTGAGCTATCCAGGAGCCCCTATACATCAGACTTTTAAATGAAATACATTATTATATTAATAAGCACTGAAAATTCACACTCTAAAATTATAAATGGAGGTATTATTTGTTATATTGCATATACTTTTTATGATTTTTTTCAGTATTAGGCATATATTATTCTATAACATTTAAACAAAAGTATTTAAAAGTATAAATCAAGATAACACACAAAAAAGGGGAAATGAAATCCCAGTTTTATAAAGAAGTATATAGGAAAAATTAAAAAAAGTCTGAAAAGCTACTATTTTTAAGGGTGCAAGAATTCAAACTCTCATATATTTTATTTTATTTTATTTTTTTTTTTAAGATTTTATTTATTTATCAGAGAGAGAGAGGGGCAGAGAGCAAGCACAGGCAGACAGAATGGCAGGCAGAGGCAGAGGGAGAAGCAGGCTCCCTGCTGAGCAAGGAGCCCGATGTGGGACTCGATCCCAGGACGCTGGGATCATGACCTGAGCCGAAGGCAGCTGCTTAACCAACTGAGCCACCCAGGCATCCCAAACTCTCATATATTTTAGATAGAATTTATGAACTTGTACAATAATTTTAGAAAGTAAAATGGTAATATCTGTAGAAATATGCATTTTCACCAAGTCATATCACATTTGGGACTATTATTTGAATTAAAGAACTATCAGGCATATATATATTTAACATGCATTTATAATATATTTAATGATATATAATAATACAATACACAATTACATAATAATATAATAAATATAAATATAATAAATATAAATATAATAAATATATTATAATAATATAATAAATATGAATAAAATAATATAATAAATATAATAAATATATAATAAATATAATAAATAAATATAATATTCTAATAAAAAGATTAGAACCTAAATTTTGAACAACTAATGAAATGATTGGATAAACAGTGGAGAAACTAGGAAAAAAAAGAACTAATTCTTTATGTATGAAACTGATCAGACATTCTTGATATATTGATCCAAGTCACAAAAGAATGTGCAAACAATAAATTATTTGTGAAAACAAAGTAAAAAATCTTATATGTGTGGATTTATATAAACAGTTAAGTATGAATTTGATGGACATGTTGTAGTAAGGTGTGGAGTGATGAAAATTTTCTGTTTACATTTATTAGCTCAGAAGAAAAAGAATGATGGGGGACAGGGTGGAGAATTGAACCAATTTCTCTTTTTTTTTTTTGAAAGATTTCCTTTTCACAAAGAGCATGTCTCAATTGAGAGTTTTTAATCAATTTTTGTTCATCTTTTTTTAAAGATTTTATTTATTTATTTGACAGAAAGAGACACAGTGAGAGAGGAAACAGAAGCAGGGGGAGTGGAAGAGAAGGAGACTTCCCATCGAGCAGGGAGCCCAATGTGGGGTTCCATCTCAGGTCCCCGGGATCAGAACCTGGGTCGAAAGCAGATGTTTAACGACTGAGTCACCCAGGAACTCCAATTTTTGTTTATCTTAAAATAACTTTAAACTCACACTGAATCTGCAAGAGGAGCACAGCTAGCTATTTACCATGATTCATCAATTGTGAATACTTTGACCATATCATGCTCTGTCTGTACACATGAATGCACATGTGCATGCACATACGTGTATTTCCTAGAAAAATTTGCTTTTTTATATAACTACAATGAGCAAAATCAGAAAATTTAACGTTGAGACAAGGTAATTATCAACACATGATCCATATTCAAAATTCACCAATTTCTCCAGTCTTCTCTTTCACAGCATGTTTCTCTATGCAAGATCATCCAAGAACTCAAATTTACATTGAATGTCATATCCAAGTAGTCTCTGATGATATAGAACAGCTCTAGTCTTTACCCTTTAAGACACCATTATTTTTGAAAAGTACAGGTCATTTTTGTAGAAAGCTCTAGAATTTTTATTTATCTTATGTTCCCTCATGACAAATACAGGCTATGCACCTTTTTGTCAGGAAAGTGACATTTATGGAGTTAACTCCGATCATTTGGTTCAAGAGCTACTACCAGGTTTCTCTATTATAAAGTTATTATTTTTCCCTTTTGTACTAGCTCATAGTATGATAGGGAGATATTTTAATGTTATATAAACATTCTATTCTCATTAAATGCTCACCTACCAGTTTTAACATCCATTGATGATTCTTTGTTAACATAACAGTTGTAAAATGTTGACCTTCCAACTCCACTATTTCTGCATTTATTGATTGGTATCCTACAGTAGATTGTTTTTTTTTTAATTTCAACAATGCTTCATAAATAAGATAATAGCAACTAGTGGTATAACATATATTGGAGGCTACTGATGATTAATCAGTCTTTAGGACCAGGTGAGGTTAGTGGTTGGCAAAACCAAGCCTTGGATCGAGCTCTCGCCCTAACAGGATGAATTTCAGTACATCTTGTGCCTTTGTTTCCATTTCTGTCAAAATAATGTTAATTACTGCAAAGGCACTCTTCAGAATTATGATCCTATGAGATCTCTGGAATTGCTTCATTTCCAGGAATTCTTGCACTGGGAAAAGTAGCTCAAATTTAAAAGCTTTGGATGAATAAAGATGGGACAATTTGGCCTTCTACCATGCTTCAGTGGCCATGACTTCTCACATGGCATTATGCGCAAAGGAATGTGATTCTGTGTAACTAGGGCATTGTATAATTTTTCTGACAACTGATTAAATTATAGCTTTTGTACCAGAGCCAAAAGAGTAAGTAATATGGAGACAGAGACAATATGAATATTTAAATATTTGTTTTAAAATATTACAGTGATTTCCCCCCCCCCCCAGTTCCTCTATGCTTTTGAAAGATTGGATTGCATATAAAGGAAGCATTTCCTGTGAAAAATAAACCTCCTCTTTGTGTAAAGGATAATAATAAAGTGAAATTACACCTCAAAGGAACATGTCTTATTAGCAATAAAATTTAAATTATCAACCTACAAAAGAGAAAGCAGATGCTACACATAATCATACAACTAGAGAGAATCTTAGACATCATGAGGTCCCACCTCTTTATTTCACGATGATGAACTGAAGTCAGCTGAGATGAATCATTGAAAGTCATGGGGATGAGAATGCAGATTCTTTGCTGTATAGCCCATGGTGTTTCTACTGTTCTATACTTCCCTTTCGCATCTATCTATCATCCATCTCTCTATCTATCTATCCATCCATCCGTCTAACTGTGTATTCATAAATGAAATCCAAAATAACATGCAAAGGAATCAGCACAAATGGGTAAATTTTGCTAATTTGTAGCATATGGAATACAAAACTCTCAAATTTATTGTATTACTGTGAAGACACAAGGAACCACTGGGAAATGAAATTTTAAAGCCATTCCACTTACAATATAAAAGAAAAACACCTAGCCATAGATTTAATAAAAACATTCCTGAAGGAAATTAAAGACTTACATGGGAAAATAAAGGTGTGGAAGACTCAATATTGTTAGGATGGAAATTTTCTGTAAACTTTTCAATTTTATTGGTGGAAACTGACAAGATAGATTCTAAATATTATTAGAAATGGAAAGGAATTAAAAAGGCCAAAACAATCTTAAAGAGGAATAAGAATTTGGAGTAATAATACTGCCATATTTCGAGACTTATTAGAAAACTATAGTAATAAAACTGATTGTGTTGGCTTAAGAATAGACAAATAGATCCATAAGACTGACTAGAGTCCAGAAGAATATCTACACATATAAGCAACTTGATTTATATCATATGTTTCTTGAAATTTTGTTGGAAATTAACTATCTTTTAATAAAAGGTGTTGTACATCATATTACAGCATCAATTTGTTATAAAAAGGGAAGGTAAAACACTAAAAATTAGGGAAATATTCTCATGACCTTGAGATAGACAACTAATTCTAAGACATAAGACAGAAAAATGATAGACTTAAAGAAAAATTAATTAAATGAGTTTTATTAAAATTAAAAACCTTTATTCATTGAAAGGTGTTACTAAAAGAATCTAAAAGTGAGCCACAAATGATATGACAATGAAAATATTTGTGTGCAAAAAATTAAAAAATCACTATAATTTGGAAAAATCATGAACACATTTAAACAAAATCAGAGAATTATTTTTTTAATTTATTTATTCATGAGAGACAGAGAGAGAGAGAGAAAGAGAGGCAGAAATAGAGGGCGAAGAAGACTCCTGCAGAACAGGGAGCCCTAATTGTGACTTGATTCCAGGATCCTAGGGTCATGACCTGAGCTGAAGTCAGACACTTAACCAACTGAGTCCCCACTGAGCACCCCAAATTCAGAAAATTCTTAAATATATATTTCATAATCAAATTAAATAAGCCCAAACATAGATGTTCAGGATTATCAGTTACTAGATGCAGATTCTGACCCCAGTGGGGAGTTCCAGATCCTGCATGACAGCAAGAAGTGCTTTGCAGACTCATTCCTCAGTGAAGATAATTTTTAAAAATGATTTAAAATATCATTTTTAAAAATATAATTATCTTCCTTCCCTCAAATGCACACAATCCTTCATATTCTCTTAAGAATATATCATTGATTTGGAGGACTGGGTGTAGAGAAGAGAGGAATATGAATTTTATATCCACCTTTGCTATTTGAAAACAGTGTGGAATTGAGTTTAGTAATACAATATACTCCTCAACTGTCTTAATTACCCTTTCATTACCTGCAGGTTTTTTTAATTACCCCTTAATATTTGTGTCTTTCATTCCCGTATATGTGTGTCATCAAGATTACAACATTGAAAATGATGCTATTAAGGTTCAATATTAAAGCAATTCTCTAAGAATAAATTGGAAATACTGGCTGAGCTGGGATTCAGTCTAGGTCTGTTTGAGACCAATATTTAACCAATATTACTTTGTAAGCTATAAGATAATTAGATTAGTATATTTTAAATGTAAGAAATGTAGTTAAATCTATATTCAGTTTTATAATTTGATATTCAGTGTATTATTGTAAGAATGTATGAAAGTTAGCAAGGTATATATTCAACACTATTTAGAAAAACAACTCTAAAACATAAAGTTAGAAGAAACATATAAATAAAACAAAAAATAGTTATTTAAAATATAAGAACCATAGATTTAAGGCATACCCAAAATTATTTAATTAAAAATATTGTTCTGAAGATACCAAAGTAATAGATTGCCCTTTGTAGTCTGATCAAGAAAAAACAGAGAAAACAAATACATATAAGAAATGAATACATGCAAAAAGACAAGTATATATTAAAATAAATAAGTCACAGAATGTAAAGTACAGCATAGGGAAAGAAGGAAAAATAAATGAATACATAGATGGCTCAGTCAGTCAGCGCCTGGCTCTTGGTTTCACCTCAGGTCATGATCTCATGGTTCATGGGATCAAGCCCCATGTCAGGCTCAGCACTCATCAGGGAGTCTGCTTGAAAAGTCTCACCCTCTGACCCTCCCTCCCATTGACTCTCTCACACACTCTCTCTCTCAAAATAGATAAATCTTTAAAAAAGAAAGTTTCACTTCCAAAACAAAGATAACTTCCAAAATATCCCAAAGCAAATATGCTCAGTAATAAATGATACTTCTATGGAAAAGTTATTTTAATGTAAATTGTAAAAGACAATACTTTCCAACTCTTGCTGATTTACAAGGAAAGGCTCAGTGATATCCAAGTGCTGGATGCCATGGAGACCCTGTTGGAGGGGGGAAGTTATGTGGGCCCATGGGATTGGAACAGCTACCTTCAGTTGGGGTTTAGGTGGGAAGGAGACACACACACACACACACACACACACACACACACACACACACACACAAGTGTCTCCTATATATTCAGGGGGTCAAAAGACCAAAGAGAAATGGAATTTTTTCCTCAAGATATTATAGTGACTGTTCAAAGACCGAATAACAGCATAAAGTCTGCTCATATAATCGAATAAATAAGAGGGAAGGAAGCTCAGAACCTATTTCCTAGAATGATTAAAAACTTGTTTTGTTAGATGGGAATAATTAGTGTAGGATTAGGAGAAGGAAAACAATTCGGTGGATGTGTCATTATAAGACTTGATGAATATTAAGGATTATTTTTTCTGAGTTTCAATAGTGTTTTGCTTAGGTGAATGGACACAAGACTAGTCTCCCTCAGCTCTACAAGAAAGCTTAGAATTTTAATGCCAAACTGGTTATATATATGTGTATATATGTATATATATATATATATATATATATATATATATATTCTATTTTTACCATATTCAAGAAGATTTTTTGGCTATTTTTAGGGCTAAAATTGAGAAAGTGCAATTTAAAAAATGTTTCATTATTGAAAGTTTTTAAATACATGGAATTGACTGTGTATACATATATTTTAGCTCCTATTAAAAACTCCAGTAAGATTCTTTTCTAGAAGCAGATATAAATTTTTCAAAACTTCATTTGAATAAATAAATTTATAGATGAAAAATAAAAACAGAATCATTGACTTTCCCTACCATATAATGAAATATATTCTAAAGCAAAAACAATTAAATTCACAAATATTCAGGCAGATCATTGAACTAAAACAGATAGCTGTAGAATTTACCTCATGGTAGCTTGTAAACTGTCCTAGATGGGAACAATGTACACCTTCTTGGCTTGCTGCCACGAAAAGGCATTAGTGATCAATAATACATTCAGAATCAGAGATTTCAAATAAATGGACTTACAGCCTATGCAGATCTAAGCTGTTCATAGGCAGTGGCTCCCCTGTTTATATAAAGCCTTACGGTATAAAAACGGATTTTATAACACATAATCCACTGAGGCTGATAGCTTATTACTATGGGACCAAACAAGTATGTTAACAGGGGAAGCTAATTCAGGTGTCTCGATATATTGGATATGCGAAGGCATGAAGAGAAATAGAAATATGGTCAACAACAACCGATAACTTTATTAATTTAAGGACTGAAGAATTGATTATATTGGCAATCCTAAAGAGAAATGAGTCATCAGAATTGGTTCCTTAATGATTGGTTGTAGAAAAGTCAATCTGAGAAAGGAAATATATGGAAATCTTTGCTACTCAGACTCTTATTAAGTGGCTTCTCTTAAGCATTCATGGTTTGAATATTAAACATAATTTGATTTGATTCTGGAAAAGACAATCTTTAAAGAGAATTTAACAATACATTCAATAGATTTCAAAGGGGCCTGAATTACGGTATGCGTTGCAACCTGCCTTGCTCATTTGCTTTATTTTTGTTTTTTCTAAATTAGAGTATTTGCAAATGTGCCAATTCTTCAGTTCTCTTTATTGTTTTACAAATGGTTTGATTGTATACTTTTTGTTGTAAGTCAGCAAAACCCAAATATTTAATTTTCTTTTCTGTACTTTCCGTTCACTGCTAGAATATTTTATCCTCTCAGCAGTGTTTGAAGAATCTGTTAGTGATCCATTTGTCTGCCTGCAATTTTAGCAGTTGACTTTCAGTCCTGACATCCTTCTGGTTATACTGAATACCTGTGTGTCAAAGACAACTCATGACAAGAACAGTATATAAAACAGAACTCAGAGTAAAATGTTCTCTGAGACTTTGGGTCAACTGCACTATTTTCTGCTCATTAGTGTCACTGACCTCCTGTTCTCTGGTTTCTACCTGTCTGGATTCCTATTCCCTGTCTGGTCCTGCCTACTCTAAGTTACCTTTGCTGAAGTCAATGTCTTCCCTTTTAAACCAAAGGAAATAATAAGAGACGGATGTAATCCTTAGACACCCTCTACTCTCCCCAACCTCTACTCCATCCCCAGAACCTGCTTTGGTCTGACTTCTGGATATGTCCTGATCTAACCTTATTGCCACTATTATTTAAATCAACTACAACTATTGCTTCAATTAAAATCTCACCAAAATGTAATTTTAGACCAAATGTCATATTTTATAAACAATAGCTCTTTTAGCCTACACATTAGTCCTGAAATACAAGAGAAGAAAATTATGTCACGAAGATTAATAACTTGTTTTAAGACATATGTAAATGATAGAACCAGGAGTCCTATCCATGCATTCTTACTTCAGTATTATTCTCAACTTGCCACATTTATAGACTAGTTCAACAAGAAACCACATTAATTAATCTATGCACCAAAAAGGGATTATACATTAGCCCCAGTGTGCAGGCCTTGAATTGCCAAGGTTCCAGAAAGAGCATGTCAAAAAATTAAAGGTATGAACAAATTTGAAAGAGAATTAATATTTTTAAATTATTTGAACAAAAAATTAAATGTATATACATTTGCATATACATATTTATACATACATATAAATACGTGAGAGTGTGTGTGTGTGTATAGAATTTTGTTATTTAGACCCAATATAGGAACACCTGTTTATAAACATGTAATTTATTGGCTTATATCAACAGATAAAAATAGGCATACTATCTTATGAAGCAAATAAAATTAACCATTAGCAAAAAAGGCCTAGAAGAAAAATATTGTTTTCTATTCATTCAATTACCATTAATTATTTCAATATGAAGTTTACCTTCATAAAAACTTAGAATTAAGTATGCATTTGATTAAAGGGGTCTGTGGAAACTGTAAAGAATACAAACAAAGCTATTTTCATTTGATAATTTTATGTATATATATATATGATTTTTACAAGATATTATATTTTTCATTGACTAAACTAAAAGGATAATGTGCTCAAAATAACCAGTTACTCATTTGAATTGAGAATAATAGAATGAGTCTATTTTATGATAAACTTTTTTCCTTCAAAAATGGTCCATATTTTATACTTAAAAAATAATTAGATATTGGTACAAAATTTCAGACAACTGTTAAATTTTTATCAGGATCTAGAAAATGCCAAGTACACATTAAAATTTACTGTTGCCAGTAAATTTTTTAAATTTTCTGAATTCTTTATGTTTTCCTTTTCTCTGAAATTAGTATTTTACAATTAATATTTTGATAATATTATTTATATTCTACAGGAGGTTAGAAATTGAGTTTAAATTTCAAATTAGCTATCATAATGATATTATATTCACTTTAATAATTAAATATCTATATTCTTCTGAAATTGAATATTGAGTAATGAGGGGGAAAATTCCAAGCTTGATTTCATATTAGCCAGCTTTTAACAGAATATCAGTATGTTTTTGGTTCATTAACTTATTTGAAAAAAGTCTGAGTAAATGCCACTGTGTAATACTGCAAATTATGCTGACCATTTTCCCTTTTATAGAGCTTCATCATGAATCTTAGGTGGGTAAATATGAAGCGCACATTTAGAACTGTTGTAAAATTTTTTATTTCAGTTCTTTGTACCACCCTTCCCTGCTCTGACAGTTAATAGAAGCTGACCATTTCATGACATTTATCTGATGCTATCATCACCTAAAATTTTAAAACTAACTGAATATTATTTTGTTGGTAGCAACAGTATCTGCTGGGGTATCTTTTTCTATTGATTTTGTGTCTCTCGTTATTTTTCAAATTTTCTATCTTGGCAAAGCTGAATTGATTAATTGTTCCTGTCTTCCAATAACTTGAAAATTATTATTAATGATGTTGACATTCACAATATGTTTACTACCTACAACATCATAGAGGACAGATATGAATATTTCCCAAGGTAAAATGACATGTATGGCATTTGAGAAGTTTCCACTTGCTACTATATTAAAATATTTCTTGCATTTTAGTACAATACCTGCTTGCTAAGAAGTCTACCCTCCCTGTAAAATTACAGTTTCCACCCGTGTGAATTTTTCCCTAGCTTATGTTCAGCTCTGTACTTTGAAACTTTGACCCAACTGTTCTTTATTTCTCTTCCCTTGGGAAAGGCAGTTTGATTTTGACACACCTATTTTTAACTGCCAAGTAATGAAGTGATCATGACCTTTGTTCTGGAATTATAAAATATAGGAATAATTTATGTGCATTTTCTGTTTCAGAATTACTTACTAATAGAATAAAACTAGTTGGCTATTTGCTTTCCTTCACCTGTTCTTTCAATGAACTGACCAATACCAATCTCCCTCACCCTAAAAACTCCACTTACTTTGCATTACTCTTGAATATGACCACAAGAGCTTTGAAACAGATCAGGATGTGTCTTTCACTGCATGGTCATATGTATCCCACATTTCCCTAACCCCTTACCCATGTTTGTTAGTTGCCTATCCAATCTGATGCTCAAAAACCTGTGTACATGCATTTACTTCCCATATAATAGACACTTAATGGATATTTGCTAAGTGAATAAATAAGAAAATGGATTGTTATTGCATTATAATATGTGTTTGTCTTCTACAGACTTCTATTTGTCTATAATATGTATTTGTCTTCTACAATAATAATTGTCTATTATAATATGTATTTGTCTTCTACTGTGTCAGAGAAAAAATATATAAAATTCATTTTTTATATCCCATTTACCTAATACAGAACTTGAGATATAGTAGAAGCTCCAAAAATGCATTAAATGAACTGCATTTGCCTTTTCAGATCATAAAAATGATGTAAAGTAAATCTTTCCCTCTCCCCTTCTTCAGTGTCAACATTTAGGTCTAGGCTTTTTGGGTGATAAAAAATCATGGCCACTTAGAGCTGGGTGAAAAGGAAAAACAATCAAGAAGGATTTGAACAACACTTAGGTAAGGCTGTCTAGCCCAGTGATTTATATTACTAAGGAAGGACAGCCTCAAGAAAAGTCTTTGAAATCTTGAGGACATAATCTAAACTTTCAGATACCAAATTTCATACACTAAACCTACAGTGCACATAATCCCTTGAAGTTTCTTTTCTCCTTTTGTTAAGAACATCACTTTTTTTGCTTAAAAATAGTGTTGCTTATTACAAAGCATTTATAACATGAAAAAGCACAAAGAAAACCATCCCACATTACATCACTAATTATAAATTGCTATAAATTCCAGACATCATTTTTCTGCACATATACATAGACAAGATATTAAATTAAAATTTATTTCAATTTCACCCAAGTAAAAAAGAAAAGTAAAATAAAAGGAAACTAAGGAAATTGCAGAACTGTTAAATATGGCCTTATGAAAGTCATTATGTCCCTAAAGCTTTCCTCTAACATGAAAATATTATGAAAAAAATTACCAGTTTGAAATATTTTTTCATCAATAATTTCAATGTTATGCAGTACCTACTGACTCTCTGCTATGGAAACTGACTTTAGCATTTGACTCTCTTCCCACTTTCACTCTATGAACTGCTTCATGTGTACTATTTTGTTTGTTATCAATTAAATCATTATTTTTTACTGTCAGTGTCTCCAACATGTGAATTTTCTACTGTAAAACAGCATAATCTCAACAGTTCTGGATACCTGTTCTCTATTTCCTAAGTTTATTCATGTTCAGAACTATACCTGGTCTTTATTCCTTATTTAAAATGGTAATTTGGTGTAGGTGAAGTATTTGTTCATTCTACAAGTTGACATACACTACACTCTGAGTATTATCTTCTGATACTGAATGTTGTTTTAAGAAAATTTGAAGCCACCCTGACTTTTTTTCTTCTAGTAGTTATATTTTTTCTACCAGACTTTATATTACTTCACTCTTAAAAATCATGAATTTAATGAGGTGATGTTTCAGTAGGATTGTTCAGGTTTGCTAGAACATATGTTCTTTTAATATGAAGATCTTATTCTTTACTTCAGGGTAAATTTATCTTTTTTTATCTTTTAATATGTTTTTGTTTCATTTATTTTTCTATATTAGAAGACAACCCATCTTCTTGTTTGATTAATATTTACTTGCTTTTTGGTTGTCTTTGTCACCTATATCCACTGGAATTAACTATAGCTTTATTCTGTGTCAGTAATTGGATTCTTCAGAAGATACATCGATTCTTCTAATATATACTTTAACCTTTAATTCTGCTTTTTTTTCTTTGTGTTCTTACTGTTGTTGCTGGTGTTTCTCAGCTTGTTGCCTTATGTCACTTCTCTTTTTATTTTTGATCTTATTTTTAAAACCATTTTATCTTTGTAAACTTTTTTTAATTACATTGAAATTATTAGTTTGTGTTCTAGACTTCCAAAACTGTGAAGAACTTTTCCTCTCTTTACCTGACTTTTGTTTCTTTCTTGGCCACAAAATGGCCCAGTATAATGGTTATGAGTTTAGACTCCAGAACCAAACTGCCTTGATCAAAGCCCAGCTCATTTATTTGCTGTTTGACTTTAGCCAAGTGACTTAATCTCTCAGTCACCCAGTTTGCTGCTGTAAAATGGGGATGATAGTTACTGCATGTACTTCAACGCAGTTTTTGTGAAGAGGAAATGGGTAGCATTGGAAGTATATAGCCTAGTACCTTGAAAAAGGTAAAACCACTGTACACTGTATATAATCTCACTCCCCCAATACTTGGTCAAGTGGATAATGTATAACTGCCCCCCGAAACAGTGGCCACTAGAAACTAAACAAGGGAAAATACAGAGTTCAAGAGCATAAATATCAAAGAACATAATACAAGATTCTAGAGTAGTAAATCACACCATAGCAATATTTCTTGCTCCTGTTTCTTTCCCTTAGGAGGCAAAGTGGTATCAAACAATTCAAAATCCTAAGAACTTTCAGTAATAGTTCCCAAATCTTTTGAGCAGGAAGTTTTCAACCTTTCCTATGATAGAAGAGAAGGAAAATGGACTGAAAAGGAAACAGGTGAAACAGGTATAGCAGAAAATATATTGTGTTCTCCTTTTTTTCCTATTCATAGCTCTTCTACATTTCCTAACATCCTTTAGAAATAAGCGTGACCATGAGATTAAGTACACCCAAGGAAGTATGTGTGGAGCTGATTTAGGCCACTCTAATCCAGGCTCTTAGAAACCTCCTTTGTTTCTATGTCAGGCTAGACAGAGAGGGGACAGCCCAAAGAAAAAAACTCAAGAAGCTACAGGATGAGGCTAGAAAAACTTCTTCCAGCCCAAGTTTCAGAAATATGCCATAGATTACATCATGTTATATTTCTGTAATATATTTATTCAGTATGGTAAAATGAAGAAGAAAAAAAAAACTTTAAAAAGACACCTTTTACAGTATTTGATAAATTTACAATTTTTACAAATTTCAAACCTTTGTCATGTAAGGCTACATTAACTATAATTCATGAGCGATGGAAAAAAAAAAAGTTATCTCAGTCTCAGTGAATGCAATAAGTTCCAGGGCCTCATGCTGCTTTGGGAATTTATATGAAGCCTGGGGCTACTCTGCACATAACAGACTCCTTCAACTCTGTGTGGCCAACCCTCACAGGTGGCATTCACAGAAACTCAGGAGTGAGGGAGGAACTTCTATATCCTCTTTTTCTTTGTAAGATTTTATTTATTTATTTGACAGACAGGGATTTTCAAGTAGGCAGAGAGGCAGGCAGAGAGAGGAAAGAGGGCAAAGCAAGCTCCCAGCTGAGCCCCTGATGCGGGGCTTGAACCCAGGATCCTGAGATCATGACCTGGGCCAAAGGTAGAGGCTTAACCCACTGAGCCACCCAGGTGCTCCTGGAACTCCTATATTCTATCAAAAACTGCATACCACTTCAGATGAACTCTCTCCATTCCTATCATTTCCTTCAGTTACAGAAAAGTTACAAGAAACACCCAGCCCCATCTAAATGAAAGATCAAAAATCTGAGAAAGGAAAGAACTTGGAAGTTTAAGGAATGGAAAGGCAGAAAATCATAAGGAGGCAGGAGAGTTGTGCCCAAGTCAGAAGTGACATAGGATAATGTGAAGTATGCTGATCCTATTGGTCTTGCAGATATTATTTTAGGTATTATTGTAGACCTCATTTAAAATTTTTATGCTGGGAACTATGGGAAACACTGAAGGATTTCAAGAAGATGGCAACAAGATATAGTTTATACTAACAAAAATTACATTTCAGGCGTAGACAAACTTATAAGTAGGAAAGTCAGAAAATCATTATACATGCTAGTAAAAACATGACCTATTCTTAGAAAATGACCTTCCGTTTAATAGCTACAGTAATTAGGAAAGACCAGAACCAGTTTGAAACCTGACACATCAATAACATTTCACTTCAGTGAACATGCCTCAAAAATCCATCCAACTTGTCATAGTCCCCATAGACTGACTCAAGTAAACACACTTCTAAGACTGGTATCAACCTCCTGTCACCTATATAAGCAATACAACTCCATGATTTAACTCATTAATATTGTGCAGTGATAAAAGAAAGAGTGTTTGGAGAGACCTGAATAATCCATCAAGTAGCTATGGTCTTTCAAATGGAGATATATATATATGACATATCTATATATCATATATATATATAAAATAAAAAAATAAAAAAATTAAAAAAAAACAAGTTTTTTAATTAGTAAAACACATACCTAATGATAAGCAAAAGAATAAGGTATATGCTCAGGGTGATTTCCATATTTCATCTTTTCTCAAAACTAAAGACAAGATTTCTTAGCAAGTGTTCAAGACATCTTCAGTTTTGTTCACTACTACCTTGGGTCTCAACCATCTCAAAAACTCTGTTTACAGCACTGTGACTAACCATAGTAGACATTCAGTAGGTAAGTGTTGAATGAAGGAAGACTTGAATTTTGGAATTCATACCCTTGAGTACTCTTTGAAAATGTCAGTGTTCTAGAAATCACTCTGTGGGTTTCTGAATAGAAATCTTTAAGACATGTGTAGTTTCCTAAGTAAATACTGAACAATAATATGTGTGCCTTTGGGGCATAACTGTTTTGTATTTCCTCCATTTGAATTGTCTTCCATTATCCTAGTCAATCTTTTTGCAGCATTATATTTCCCCTTCTTCTCAAAACACTCTTTTCCTCTACTTTCAGGGCATCATCTTTGCCTATTTTTTCTCTTTCACACATTTTCCTTTTCTATCTCTCCTGCTCATCTCTAAGTATTAAAGTGTCCTAGGGATTTGGGCTATCTATTCTTCTATATCTGTACTGTTTCCTGGGTGGGCTTCTCAAGTTTCATGGTTTGGCCAATTATTTAAAAATATAGATTTCCATCATTTACTTCTATTATACACTTCAGATTCATATAACCAAGTGACTAAACACTTAGCATATGAAGCCACTTAAATTTAACTTGATGAAAGCAGAACTCTTGGTTTTCACCTCTGCTAATGGAAATTTATCATTCCTTTCTTTGCTTCATCCCTAATATAATTCACTTCTAACTCCTTTTGGCTCTGTAATGAGGATATATCCATACGTCACCTTGCAATGCTACCTCCTTTGTTCAAGACTTCATATATCAAACCCAGGTTATTTCAATATCCATGGAGGTGGTCTCCAACATTCAGGCTTGTCCTCCTTCTATTGCTTTCCACACAACAGCAACAGTAACTTTTTTCAAAAATAAATTAGATTATATTATTTCCCTATATAAAATATTTCTGAGATTTTCATCACTATTATGAAGTCCAAACACTTCATTGGCCTACAAGTTCTTACACATTCTGGGCCCTGCTTATCTCTTTGACTTTTCTTTTCTTATTTTCTCATCTCTTATTATACCCAGAATCAATGGCCTCCTTTTTCTGTGTCTTAAGGTCTTTAAAGTTTATGTTTCCTAATCCTATAGGTCTATCCTCCCATGTATTTGCATGATTATCTCCTTATGTCTCAGTACAAATATATCTGTAAAAAGCCCCTCTTACCACCCTATCAAAAGAACTGTACCTGGAGCCAAACTTGATTACATACCTCTAATTTATTTTAAGGCAATTATAACTACTTAAAAATATTTGTTTCCATTGTGTTTATTTTTCATTTGCCTTTCTCTGTTAGAATGTGATATGATATGATATGATATGATATGATATGATATGATATGATAGCAAGAAAAGTAACTCACCTTTATTACTATATCTCTGGTCCTGAGCACAGTGCCTGGCATGTAGTAATAACTTTAATGTGCTGAACAAACAAATTAAATACATTTATATGGATAAGCTCAAAATGATCAAAATGGGGGAAAATAACTATAATCCAGTCATATGGTTGAGTGACCAGTACTTGAATGTATCTATGACTAAACAGATTAGTAGATAAAGGCATGGTGCTGAAATTATTTTTACATGTCTTAACATTTTATTTCTTCAATGTTGCCTAACTTGTTATTCCATAAAAAATAGTTGACACTTTATTTATATTTTACTAATATATTTTACTAATATATGTTTAGTATTACCTGTAAGCCACCATAAAATCTTCTATAATCTAAGGCAGAGGAAAAAGAATTAAAGATGTGACTTACAACCTGAAGAAAATTCAAGATATATAGTTATCAATAAAATGACTTTCTCTCATCCATCACTGCCTTTGAAAAAAAAAAATCTTTTTATGCCTGTGATTGAAGTTGATACCAATTTAAAATACACTATCATAGCTTTAAGATGTTTAATGTAATTGTAATGGTAACCCCAAAGAAAACATCTGTAGAACTGACACAAAAGAAATGAAAAGGGAACCAAACCATGTCATTACAAAAAGCCAATGAAATAAAAAAAGGAGAAAAAAAAGGACAAAATATACAAGTCCTACAGAATACAATAAAATGGCAAATGCAGTTCATTCTGTATCAATAATTACTTTAAATGTAAATGGACTTAATACTCCAATTAAAAGATACATAGTGGATGGGGGTACCTGGGTGGCTCAGTCATTAAGTGTCTGTCTTTGGCTCAGATCATGACCCAAGGGTCCTGGGACTGAGCCCCACATTGGTCTCTCTGCTCAGTGGGAAGCCTGTTTCTCCCTCTCCCACTCCCCCTGCTTCTGTTCCTTCTCTCACTGTATCTCTGTCAAATAAATAAATAAAATATCTTTAAAAAAGATATACTAGAGTAGATGAATGGATAAGAATAAGATACAACAATACACTGCCTACAAGAAACTCATTCTATAAAGAAACATAGAGACTGAGGGTGAAAGGACATAACATGAATGGCCATGTTCATATGACACAAAATAGACTTTATAACAGAAACTATCTCTAGACACAAAAAAGGCAGTATATAATGATAAAACAAGTCAATTCTCTAGGAAAATATAGTAATAATAAATATATACGCACTGAACAGAAAGTACCCAAACACATAAATGAAACATTGATAGAACTGAAAGGAGAAATAGACAGCAACATAATAGTAGAAGACTTCAATATTCTACTTTCAGATATGGATAGGAGAATGAGAATAATCAATAAGGAAACAGGGGATTTGAACATCATTATAGACCAATCAAACCTGATATAAATGTATATATTTCTAAAGTGCACATAGAAATTCTCTAAGATAGACCACATATTAAGCTATAATACAAGTCTTAACAAATTCAAGAAAATTACTGAAAACATCCACAGTATTTTCCCTCAACACAATGGAATGAAACTAAAAATTAATAGCAGGAGGAAAATAAGAAAATTCAAAAACATATACTAATTAAACAATTCACACTTAAATAACAAACAGGTCAAATAAAAAATGACAAGGGAAATTAGAAAATACCTGTAGACAAATGTAAATGAAAACACAGCATCTCAGACTCTGAAATGCAGCTTACACAGTACCAAGCGAGAAGTTGATAGTGATAGACACATATATTTAAAAAAGAACAAAGTTCTCACATGAATAACCTAGCAAAACACCTCAAGGAAGTACAAAAAGAACAAACAAATCCAAAAGTTACCAGAAGGAAGGAAGGAAATAATAAAGATTAGAGCAGAGATAAGCAAAACAAAGAACAGAAAACATTATAAAAGTATTGGGTTTTTAAAAAGATCAATTAAACTGATAAATCCCTAGACAGACTAAGAAAAGAAGAGGGAATGCTCAAGTAACTTCAATTCAAAATGAAAGATGAGACATTACAGCTGATTCTACAGGAATGAAAAGGATGATAAGAGACTATAATGACAATTACACTCTAATGAATTACATAATCAAGAGAAAATGGATAAATTTTTAGAAGCATAAAACCCACCAAGACTAAATCATAAAGAATTTTTAGAAACCTAAATAACCCAAAAAGGAGATTGAAACAATCAAAAGCCTCCCCCTGCCCCCAAATAAAAAAACCCAAGACCAGATGCTTCACTGGGAAATTTTACCCAACATTTAAAGAATTAACATCAATCTGCCTTAAACACATTTTTAAAATTTTGTAGGAAGAAACACTTCCAAACTTATTTCATGAGGCTTGAATCACCCTGGTTAAGATATCAGACAAAGACACAGTAAGAGAAGATAATTACAGACCAATATCCCTTTTGAATCTTGATGAAAAATCCTTAACAAAATATGAGCAAAAAAAAATTCGGAAGCATGTTAAAAGGATTATACACCATGACCAATGGGATTTATACAAGGAGAGTAAAGATGGTTCAACATGCCAAAATCAATGTAATATGCCATATTAACAGAATGAAGGACAAGAAAACACATAATCATCTCAACTGATAGAGAAAAAGCATTTGATAATATTTAGCATCTTTTCATAATAAAAACACTCAACAACCCAGGAATAGAAGGAAACTACCTCAGCATAATAATATCCATTAACTAAAAGGCCACAGCTAACATGAAAGCTTTCCATCTAAAATCAGGATCATAACAACTCTTGTCACTATTATTCAATACAGTACTAGATGGCCTAGCCAGAACAAATAAATGATAGACAGATAGACAGGTAGATTAGATAGATAGATAGATAGATAGAATAAAAAACAATAAAACTAGAAATGAAGGAGGAGAATTATCTATGTTCACAATTGAAGGATCTTACATATGCGGAAGTTAAAGATTTCCCCCAAAATAAGTTAATAAATGATTTTAATAAATGAAATTAATAAATGATTTTAACAAATTGCAGAATCCAAAATCAACATACAAACATCCACTGTGTTTCCAAGCACTAACACTGAGCAATCTGAAAAGGACAATTCCATTTACTACATCATGAAAAGGATGAAGTATTTTAGGATAAATTTAACTGAGGAGGTGAGACTTGTATGCTGAAAATTATAAAATATTGCTAAAAGATATTTTAAAAAATGGAAAGATACATCATGTTCATGGACAGGATGACTTAATATTGTTAAAATGTCCACACTACCTGAAGCAATCCACAGATTTTATGCAATTCCTATCTAAATGTCAGGGACATATTTTTGCATAATTTTAAAAAAATCCTAAAATTTATATAGAATTTTAAGGGACCATAATACTCAAAACAATCTTGAAGAAAAGGAACAAAATTGGAGGTCTCACATTACCTGATTTCAAAACATAATACAAGTAATATTAGTTAAGAGAGTGTGGCATTGTCACGGATATGTAGACCAAAGAAACAAAACAGAAAGCCAAGAAACAAACTCATGTGTTTATGACTAACTGATCTTTAGCAAGGGTACCAAGACTACATAATGGAAAAACTACAGTCTTCTTTTCAACAAATGATGTTAGGAAACGTGGATATCCACATGCAAAAGAATGAATTAGGACCACAACCTTATACCATATACAAAAATTAACTCAAAATGGATTAAAAACCTAAACATAAGCCCTATCCTATCAAACTCCTGTAAGAAAACATAGGGGAAAATATCAGGGCATTGGATTTGGCAATTATTTTATGGATGGCACCCAAAGCATAGGCATCAAAAGTAAATTAGACAAATACAACTGCATGAAACTTAAAAACTTCTGTGCAGCAAAGGAAACTATAATACAACAAAAAAGAAACCCACAGAATCAGAATCAGATAAATTGTTTGTAAACTAATATTTGATAAGGAGTTAATATCCAGAATATGTAAGTAACTTCTACAACTCAATAACATCAAAACAAATAACCCGATTTTAAAATGGGCAAAAGACATGAACAGATAATTCTCTGAAGATATATAGATGGCCTTCAATCACATAAAGAGATATTTAACATTACTAATCATCCAGGAAATGCAAATCAAAACTACAGTGACATATTACCTTATACCTGTTCAGATGGTCACTATCAAAAGAATAGGAAATAACAACTATGCCAAGGATGCACAAAAATTGGAACCCTTGTGCACTGTTGGTGTGAATATAAAATGGTGCAGTCATAGTAGATCTGTGAAAAAATGCTCAGCATCACTCATCATCAGGGAAGTATAAATCAAAAGCACAATGAGATGCCACCTCACATCTGTCAGAATGGCTAAAAATAACAAGTCAAGGATGCGGAGAAAATGGAACCCTCTTACACTGTTGGTGGGAATGCAAACTAGAGCAGCCACTCTGGAAAAGTGTGAAAGTTCCTCAAAAAGTTAAAAATAGAACCTAGGACTCAGCAATTGCACTAACTAGGTATTCGTTCAAAGGATACAAAAATACTGATTTGAAGGGGCACATGCACCCTATGTCTTTAACAGCACTATCAAAAAAAGCTAAACTATGGAAAGGGTCCAAATGTCCATAAACTGATGAATGTATAAAGAAGAGGTGAGATATGATAACACTCAGCCATCAAAAGAATGAAATCTTGCCATTTACAACCCAAAGTAAGCCAGTCAGAGAAAGACAAATACCATATAATTTCACTCGTATGTGGAATTTAAGAAACAAAACAGATGAATATAGGAGGAGGAAGAGAAGGAAAAATAAAATAAGATAAAAGAGGGAGGCAAACCATAAGAGACTCTGGACTACAGAGAACAAACTGAGGCTTATTGGAGGGAATGTGGGTGAGGGGCTGGGCTAAATGGATGATGGGCATTAAGGAGGGCACTTGTGATGACCACTGGTTGTAATATGTAAGTGATGAAACACAAAATTCTACTCTTGAAACAAATATTACAATATTCATTAACTAACTTGAATTTAAATAAAATCTTCAAAGAAAGAAAAAAAATGGTGCAGGCATTACAGAAGACACTATAGAGGTTGTTCAAAAAACGTTAAAAATATAATTACTATATAATTTAGCAATCCCACTTTTATATATATATATATATATATATATATATATATATATATATATATATAAAGGAATTCAAAGCAGGATCTTGAAAAGATAGTTGTATACCAACGTTCAGTGAAGGATTATTCAGGATAGCCAAGAAGTTTAAGCAACTCAAGTGTCCATTAATAGATGAATGAACAAAGAAATTTTGGTATATACAGATAATTGAATATTGTGCAGTCCTAAAAATGAAGGAAATCTTATCACATAACACATCATGGATGAACTTCAAGGACATTATCCTAAGTGAAATAAGCCAATCATAAGAGGTCAGCCACTCCCTGATTCCACTCATATAAATGATCTAAATTAGTCAAATCTTAGAAAAAGAAAGTAGGAAGGTGGTTTGTCAAGGGCTTCTGGGAAAAGAAGGCAGAATATATTTTTAATTGGTAGAGTTTCAGTTTTGGAAGATCAGAAATTCTTTTTGGGGGGTAAAAAAACATGGTATTAAATAAATTCTATTGAGTTGTTAGGAGGTATTATTAGAGATGAAATTTCTGCAATTTGTGAAAATAACCTATGAGTTGGGTATGAAACAAAGAACAAGATTTTTTTTTCTTTAGTTTTTTTTTTGTTTTTTTTTTTTTTTTTTTTGGAGAAACACAAAGCCAAAAGCATCTAAAAATGTTCTGAGTCAGCCTCTATAAAGCGTATACTTTTCAGGTATAGAATTTAGTGATTTATCACTTATATACAACACCTAGTGCTAAGATGAAAAGTTCTAGAGATCTGTTGTACAATGTGAATATACTTAACACTCCTGAATTGTGTACTTTTTTAAAAAAGTGATTAAGATAGTAAATTTGATTTTATATGCTTTAAACCATGATGAAAAAGTTAAGGCAAAATTCATATAGCATAGAATTAACCACTTTAAAGTGCACAATTTAGTGGCATTAGTTAACAATGTTGTAAAACCACCATCATTCTAGTTCCATAACATTTTCATCACCTCCCCCAAAAGCCTTGTAACCATTATGTAGTCACTCCCCATTACCACCAATCTATATTTTGTTTCTGTGAAATTGTTTATTCTGGATATTTCAAATAAATGGAATCATATAATATGTGACATTTTGTGTCTGGCTTCTTTCACTTTAACATAATATTATGAAGGTTCATATATGTTGTAGCATGTATGAGGACTTCATTCCTTTTCGTGACTGAATAAATTTCCACTGCATGTATATACATTTTGTTTATCCATCATCCCTTCATAGGCTTTTAGGTTTTTTTCCCACTTCTCCCTATTGTGAATAATGTTGGTATGAATGTTGGTAAACAAGTATCTATTTGAATCCCTGTTTTCACTACTTTGCGGTATATATCTAGGAACATTATTGGTGGGTCAGTAATAATTTTATGTTTAACTTTTCAGTTCTACCAACAAAGTACTCCCTTAGCTTTTGTTCATCTGAAAACTATTAATATTTCCCTTCATTTTCAAGGATAGTTTGGCTCTGCATAGAATTTTTGGTTGACAGGATTTTTTCTTTAAGCTCTTAAAAATGCCATCTCACTGCCTTCTGGATTTCATAGTGTCTGGTGAGGGATTAGCAGCTGATATTATTAAGGATTCCTTAAATATTATGAGTTACTACTTTCATGCTGTTTATAAGATTCTCTCATATTCACTTTTCAAGAGTTTGATTATAATGTATTGAGTTGTTTTTTAGATTTTTGGATGTGTAGGTTCAAATCTTTCATCAGTTTAAAACGTTTTCCTTCATTATTTCTTCAAATACTATTCTATCCCCCTTTTCTTTTGCTCTCCTTGAGTCTCCTTGATCCTTGGCGTTTGGGATATTGTTTTAGAACCCCCTCAGGTTCTATTCATTTTTCCTCATTGTTTTTTCCTTTATGCTCCCCAGACTTGATAATTCCAATTGTCCTTTTTTTCAGGTTTACTGATTCCTTCTTCTACATTCTCAAATTTCCTGGTGAATTCCTTTAGTGATTTTTTTTTTCTTTTAGTGAAATTTTTATTTCAGTCATACTTTTCAGATCCAGAATTTCTATTTGGCTCTATTATTGCAACCTATTTATTGATACTTATTTTCTTAATACATTATTTTCCTGGTTTCCTTTATTTATTTGTTCATGGTTTTTGTTAGCCTTTGAGTATATTTAAGATATATGATTTAAACATTTTGTCTAGTAAGTACAATGTCTGTGCTTCTGCTGAACCAGTTTCTATCACTTTATTATTTTCATGTGAATGAGCCATACTTTCCTATTTCTTTTTATGCCTTGTGTTTTTTTTTTTATTGGACACTTTTGAATATTTTAATGTAGTAATGGTGGGAATTAAATTCTCCAAGAAATCAACTTCTTCCCCAGAACTTGCTAATGTTATTTAGGGATGTAGTTGTCTGGCAAATTTTACAAACTATTTTCAAGGACTCTATTCCTTCTGCTTTGTGGTCACTAAAATTGACCACAAATAATTCCATTATTTTAGCAGTCAGTATTCAACCTGACAAAAATATCTTTAAATATCTGAAGTCAAAAAAAAAAAAGAAAAAACTAGCCTCCTAGATTGTTTTCAGATCTATTGTGAGCTGAAGCATCTCCGCAGTACTAATCCAGGCCACCTAAAACTCTGTTTTAACCATTTCTTGCTTTTGAAGAACCCACATATTCTTCAAACATGCATGCCTAGCATCTTCTCAGACTTCTGTAGGATCTTCTGAGACTGCTTGAAGCCTTGGGCATGTACACTGTACTTCATTTTGCACAGTGAAAGCTAATCCTTCTGAGTCTTTATTTCTTCAAGAAACTTCTTTTTGAGCTGCTTCTTTCCCAGGTGTTAGAATTGTCTGCTGTTTGCCACGTTCACTGTCTTCTTGGTTCTACCTGAAGACATACATTGTGTCTTTAAATCTTTTGATGGATGCTGTCACTACTCAAAAAGACAATCTAACTTGATGTGGGGGGTAGGTGGAGAAATAAATGTTAGTCTCCGCCCTGGTCCCTAAGAAAACCACCAGTGCTATACACTGAAAATCTGTGCCTTTTCAAAATTCATATTGAAATTTAATCCCTAATAATCCCTAACATGTTGGTATCTAAAGGTGGCATCTTTGGGAGAGGATTAGATAATGAAGGTGTAATCCTTATAAAAACAGGATTAGTGCTCTTATAAAAAAAAATCCCCAGAGAGCGCCCTACCATGTAAGGATGCAATAGAAAGGCAATAGTCTGTAACCAAGCAGAGAGCTCTCACTAGAATTTGACAATGAATTTGACATTTGACAAAATGACAATTTTGACACTTAGACAAAATGAGAATTTGACACTTTGATCTCAGACTTCCGGTCTCCAAAAGTGTGACAAATAAATTTTTGTTGCTTGTAAGTCACCCTATCTATGGTATTCTGTTATAGCAGCCCAAACTGACTAAGACAACCAGTCAGTCAAAACATACAACTATAGTACTTTAAAAATAAGATCCGTATTAGCACCCAACACTAGCAAGCTGCACCAGTTATGTGGGCCACCATCCCCGTGGCTGCTATTCCTGCTATGCTGGGGAGCTGGGTATTGTAATTAGATAAGAGAAATATTCCAATGCCCTTACCAATCTTAGCTGTGCTTTTCTTCATTGAATGGTCTCCTGGTTATAAAAAATTTTGGATTAGTTTAGGTTCTAGAGTTCCACAAAAGTTTACTCTGTCTGTATTATCAGTATGGTTGTTTCAGTGGAGGGACCCATTATTTAACTACCTAACTCTGACATTTCCTGAGGCATCACTCCCTCTATGATTATCTCTTGGTCTAAGGATTGCACCTTATCTCTCTTTCTCTGATGCATAAGGATTAACATCTGGAAAAGAGAGATTGTCCTTGGCTTAGTTCAATTTATCACTACAACTAGATAAAAGAATTTGAGATAATGGCCAAAATTCATAGATCAGTAGTAGCATTTCCATATACTAGGATAAATTAAGGTATCACCTAGGAATATTATTTATGTATTTGCCCAGAGCAATTTCTTTGCCTTGCTCAATTTTCTCTCATTTGTCAATTATGGAGTGGCATAGAAATGTGTCTTTGATAACTGATAAAATTACAATGTTATTATTATGTTTTAATTCCCATTTCATAGAAATCTTTAAGTGTATTATGTATCACACATTTTTTGAAAGCCACAAAATGGATTAGGAAGAAATTATATGATTGCATATACAGTATTTACTAAGGTATAGCATGTCTAGATCTACTTTATCATTCTAAAGTCATTTTTCTTATTCTATATATTTTTAAAATTTTTCTATGTACTGCATATTGCTTTCCAAAGTAGAGTTAAGCATTCATATGAAAATAAAAAATTAAACTGTGAGCAGGAATAAACAGAATAATAAAGGATAGTTTAAAAGGCAAATTAAAAGCAGAAAGTTCTCAATTTAATCCTTTCATTGGAGTTGATATATGATGAAACTGGAACACACCTATATGAGATCACATATCCAATTCCTCAGGAATGAAGGGAAAAGCAAATAAACAAATAAAAAAGAGTTCCCAGAAAAGGAAGTTGTTGTATACATCCACTCTGAAAATCATGAGGCAATGTGGGAGAGTTCTGGCAACTTTCACCTCTCCACTGGAAATTACTGACATTTATACAAGTGATAACAGTTAATCAATTGATGTCTAAAATAATAAAATAACCCAAAATATAATAACCATTTTTAATATTTTATTATTATAAATCATGTGTATATAAAATGACTCACATGACATATATGTATACTCTAACAAAAAATAAAAATAAATTCCTGCTGTATAGCTTAAAAAAACTAGGAGTCATTTAACTACCATATGATAAAGTTGCATATTGTCACACTGGTGACTCTGCTAGCTAAGTTTGTTTCAGTGTTCTTTGTTTACAATTGTGCACTGATCAATATTTGGAAAAAGGTTATTTTTTTTTTTCATTTTTAAGTTTTAAAAAATGGAATGATTCAAATGATAATTCTGAATCTTCCAATGGGACATTTCCAAGATTATGTAGGGTCTCCACTCCTTAAAACTTTTTCTTGAACCATCCAATATAGTTGCTTATTAGATTGCCAAACAATAATAAAAAGCTCAACAATGTTACAAAGACTTTTAAATAATGCCATGTGTCTCAAAAAATATTTTCAAACTAGCTTTTCTTTAGAAAAGTTAGAAAGACTGGAAAGGGGTTCCCTTTCTAAAAGATTTTCTCTGTTTCAGTTGATAGAGTTCCAAATATGTTCTTTCTATCTGTCATGGATTATCTACCCATCTACCTATCTAAAGTTCTATGGAAGTTGACATTTACACATAGAGTTCTAACTATGGTCTACATCTAGTCGACATATCTTTTCACTTTGGGATATTGGTCATGACAGTACTGAAGTCACACTACTCCTCTTCACTATAAAACTGGGTAAAACTTTCACATTTTATGACTAGAAAATATGTTAATTTTAGTAATTGCAAAATTCTCTTTGTAGAGAGCTTTTTTCCCCACCTTCATCAAGAGAGTAGTATTATGGGAGAATTTGGTACTCTTTGCATCCCTTTCAATCTTTATGAAACTGTTACTACTCTCTAATTCAATGTCCAGTAGTACCTAGTCTTATTTTTCATTTAAAAGCAATGCTTTAGTATTTCAACATTTAATTTGATATTTATTTTAAACATAGAGTGCTTATGAGGGTAAGAATATTTCAATTCTATTTCTAACTGCCTATGAACTTTATCATAAATCAATATTTTTTATTAGGTGATATTTCTGCAGCTACCTTGATGAGCATGAGATTTCCTCTTAAATCCATAAATCCATAAATATGATATATTAGTAGAGTTTTCTAATATTGAAACAACAAACCTTTATCTCTGGAAAAAACCCATCTTGTTCAAAATAGATTACCTTTTCTACCTTATGTTCAATTCTGTTTGTTAATTTTTTTCCTGAATTTTTACATCAGTGCTGCTTATAAGATTGCCCATGATTTTTCTTTCTCATACTGAACTTGTAGGAGTTTGAAATTAATATTATAATTTGCTAAAATAAATAAATAAATACCACAGACATGGTAAAACGTGGTTCTTTCAAAGAACAAAGTTGAACAACCTTTGGTGACAGTATTCAAGAAGAAAGAAGGAAGGTATGGACAGAATCAGGAATGAAAATTGGCATATCATTATAGCAGATTCTGATAAGGCAATAGTAAATACAAAACTGTAAGAATGTACTTGAAAATTAGACAATGTCATTGTTAGAAATATAAGTCTTACAAACTGATATAGAAACAAAATTTGAATTGCATAATATTATTAAAAAAATCAATTAGTAGTCAAAAATATTTTCACAAAGTAAACATCAGGTATGGATGGCCTCATCAACAAGTTCCACTGAATAGTTCAGAAACACATAATTTCGTCTGGACCTAAAGTCTTCCCAGACAGTACTCCCCAGCTCAGTTTATGAGTGAGGATCATAGAACTTCGAGGTTGAAAGATCGTAATGAAAGTGTGAAAATGACTAATTACAGGCTGATCTTACTCATAAATATAGATAAAAAATGTTAGCAGAAATATTTAACAATACATGAAAAGATAATACAATATGAACACGTTAGATTTTCCCAGATATATAAAATTGTTTCAACAGTTGCAAAATTAATCAATACTAGTCAGCATATTAGCACATTTAAAAAGGTAGGAATTGATTTATATTTGTAAATATTTTGGCCACTGGAAAAAATGTACTTTATATAATATATATTATTATACATAATATATATTATTATATAATATATATAATTTACTTTATAACATATAATACATATAAAACAATTTATTATATAATAAATACATGTATTTAGTTCTAATCAGGCTATATATATATTTATATATATAAATTCTCTGAAAACATAGTATATCAATCCTGCAGTTAAAAGTAAAATTACTTAAAAATGAAAGCACAGGTACTCACGGGCTTGGGAATTTATGATGATAACTTTTTATGTTTATTTGGCAAGGAAATTTTTGTATTTTTATTCTACTTAGTTCATATAAATGTACTATAATTTAGGCACTGCTGTCCCCATTTTACAGATGAGAAAATGTTGTATAGAATATTTTTTATATAATAAAGTTTTTGACTAAGATTTAAATATATATCTGTACAACTATAAACATGCAATTTATTTTTTAAAACATTTAATATATTTATTTGTCAGAGAGAGAGAGAGCCATAAACAGGGGGAGCAGCAGAGGCAGAGGAAGAAGAATGCTCCCTGCTGAGAAAGGAGACTGATGCAGGACTCCATCCAGGACACTGGGATTATGACCTGAGCTGAAGGCAGATGCTTAACTGACTGAGCCACCTAGGCGTCCCACCTCCATGCAATTTAGAGAATATTTTTTTATTGGTGATAATTGATCAACTGGTAAATCATTGAGAATCTGCTTAAAACCACAACATGCCCAGAACTCTTAAATACAAACAGAGTTACTACCTTATGTGCTAGAAACTTATAGTTTAGGATTTGTGTAAGAAGTCTTATATACTCATAAGCAGTTAGATAGAAATACAAATGATCTTTGATAGAGTTCTAAATTGACCTGTTGTAATTGTTGGTTGACTAAAAAGGCATTAATTTCTGGGATTCTCCACTTATAATCCAGTTTAAAGACATTCAGCATAAATTCTGTAAAACATCTGAACATAAACAGTATTTTATCTTATTTTATTTTTAAAGATTTTATTTATTTATTTGACAGAGAACACAAGTAGGCAGAGGGGCAGGCAGAGAAAGAGGGGGAAGTAGGCTCCCTGCTGTGCAGAGAGCCTGATGTGGGGCTCAATCCCAGGGCCCTGAGATCATGACCTGAGCCGAAGACAGAGCTTAACCCTCTGAGCCACCCAAGCACCCCAAAAACACTATTTTTAAAAATACGGTGGATATTTGGTATATAGAGAAGAGGGTTAAAGGTCCAAATTCCAATGTTTAGAACAAATTAAATGTATATCCACTTGCTCTACTCTTGCACAGAACCACTATGAAATCATAAGGACTTTGGTTTGAAGAGCCAAATTCACAGAATCTTTTATGGCCAATACCACATGAAATGCCATGCTGACTGGCCTGAAAGCAATGTTTCACGCATGGAAATGATATATGTGGCTTTAAAAAAACCTGATTAATAAGTGCGCGTGAGGCACCCTTTGAATACTCTTGGTAATACTTCTGATGTTTGTACATGTAGAAGACTGTCAAATTCTGGGAAAGCATCTTATAAAACAGATCAGAGTAGACTGATGTTTACCAAATTATGCCTTTTTTTTTTTAATACAAACAGTTGCTCTTTATTAATACCTTCATAAATGAACCAAATTATGCCTTTTTAAAAATCACTTCAGTTAATGATACCATGGTTTCTTGAAAACTATCTTAACTCTATATAAAATATGACATTAGGATAACTTATTAAGCATGTTAAAAAAAAAGGCAGGTGGACAGGTAGATGCCCTAAAATACACCACAGATGTAAATAAACTGACAATTAGATTAATGACACAAAATTAAAATGTATAATTTTAAGCCTTTTGTATGAATATTTGATATTTGGGATAGAGAATTATTTCTTGAAAAGCACTCAAAAAGAGGAAAATATAAAATTGAATATTGAGGATATTATCTATATTGCAATTGATATTTTCACATAAGCTAAAAAAAGAAAAGAAAACTCAAGATCTTTTCAATTACACAACTGAGAGAGGATTAGCATTCAAGAGATTTTAACAAAACTACAAATCCTTTTGATGTACTGTTGAATCCTATTGGCTAGTATTTTGGTGAGAATTTTCGCATCTGTGTTCATCAAAACTACAAATCAAAAGAAAAATATTAAGAAACATAATTAGAAAAATGAGGTAGGGGTGCCTGGGTGGCCCTGTTGGTTAAACTGGCTTAGGTTGTGATCCCAGGGTCCTGCGACTGAGCTCTGCACTGGGCTCCCTACTCAGTGGGAGGTCTGCCTCTCCCTCTCCATTTGTCTCTCTCCCAGTCATGCTTTCCCTTGCTCTCTCTCAGATAAACAAATAAAATCTTAAAAAACAAAAAAAGAAAAATGAGATAAACAAACCAATAGGAAATGCATACAGCCAATTAGATGGATCTCTTGTTTTGATTTAATCAGGGTTAGCAGCAAGAGCCACAGGACAGTACATAAAAGGTGTTTTTCATGTGAGCTAAAATTGTTCACCTGCCCCTCTATCAATGTATCCAAATACCTAGTCCCACCTAAAGCAGGGTATTCAGTATATTTACACTAAATTTTAAAAGTCTGTGAATATAAATATTATCAAGGATGCAAAAAATAAGAATATTTACAAACTGTTGATGAGAATAGATAATGGTAAATTTAATTTGGAGAAAAATGTGGCAATGCATCATAAATTCTACCCTTAGGTATATTCCAAATAAACTATATGCAAAAGTACATAATTATAGGAATGTTTATTATAGTAAAGTTTAAGAAATTAGAAACATAAATGACCTTCAGAAATAAAATAGATATATAGTTTGTGAATAATGATATAAAGTACTTAAAATGAATGAACTATATGATATATATTAACATGAATAAGTTTCAAAACATAATGTAAAAACAGAATAAATATATATATATTAGCTCTTATTTATTAAAAGTCAAATATTACAAAATGTGTATGAGTATGCACATACAATGGAATGTATGCATGTGATATAAAACCCAAATTTCTTGTAGTGATTTTCTCAGAGGAGGAAGAGAGGCATTAAACCTATATTTATATAGGGGCGCTTGGGTGGCTCAGTCTGGGTGGCCCCATTGTTTGGCATCTGCCTTCAGTTCAGGTCATGATCCCTGGGTCCTGGGATGGAGCCCCATGTCGGGCTCCCTACTGAGTGGGAAGCCTGCTTCTCCCTCTCCCGATCCCCCTGCTTGTGTTCCTTCCCTCACTGTGTATCTCTCTGTTAAGTAAATAAATAAAATCTTAAAAAAAAAACTATACATATATAGGATCTATGAAAATTACACCCATATCAGGATGTACTCCAAGTGGCTGATAGGTACATTAAACATAATAGTGTTATTATAAATTCTTACCTCCTTTTTGTGGTGCTTCTTTAATTAACCACATTTTAAAACAAAAGGATTAGAGGGTACATAATCTAGTTATAGATTAAATTTCTTGAAATAAGAATATCACTTATCAAATATTAAGGCTTTCCTTTTACAGGTGATATATAAAACCTCTAACAAATCTAGAAATTAGATTAAATGTATACTATATATAATTTATTTTCATTATATATATGTATACATATATACACATATATGCATATATGTGTGTGTGTATATGTGTGTGTGTGTGTGTGTGTATACATATATTCTTATATTATTAGTTTTAATGTTGATCTCATGAATTATACCAAAATGGTATAGAGTAAGTAAGTACATATCACTTTTAAGGAAAAAAATTACCTATCAATATATGTTCCAAAGATTTTGACAAACCACTCATTTACACTCATTTAACAGTAGAAAACCAAGCAAAACAGTACATTTGACCTAATTAAAATGTGTAAAATGGGTGTCCAATTTCTGGCAACAAGCCATTCACTTGAACTGATTTTCAAAACCACATCCTTCTCATCACCTTCTCTTGAGCTCTGCAGACTGATTCCATTAAGTTCCCTTCCCAATCTGAAGCCTCTCTAAATTCATCCGACTATGGATTTAATTTGCATCAGAATAAGAGCCAGCCACATAAAAGTGATATTCTTGTAGAAGGTGAGACAATGAAGACATCCATCCAAGTGGTGTCAGAGAAGTGCAAGACAAGTCTGACTCCTATTCACAGTGGGATACTGGCTCCAGTTGTGGGGTTCCTACCATGGACAGCCCATTTTGTGGAAGAAAGATTGAGGTCCCCAATTTATTCCACAAGTCTCTACAATACTTGGGCTAGAAATTTTAATTGGCTAATGAAATTTTGAAAGGAATGTAAGTTTGGGAGAATATCCAGAAGTTATTGAAAGAAAAATTACTATCTTTCTAATGCATTGCAAATGACATGTGTACATCACACTGAATATGTGTATATATGTGAGTTTGTGCTTTGGAAATATTTCTGAATTGAGAACTGTGTTGTTATGGATTCTTTATCTCATATTTTGCTTCTGGTTTACGTTTTTGTGGTATCATAGCAGCTTTTATCATAACAACATTTCATATCAATCACTTTGAAACTGAGGACTCTAATTTCAACTTGTCAAGGACAAAGAGATGAAATGTGAGGAAACTACCTGCCAAGAAGCAGATATTTGTGCACTAGGAAATGATATTCACTATTTCCACTATGAATCAGATGTATAAAATTATGGCTATCTTGGCAGTGATTGGCATTTGAGGCATTTTTTTCCTACAAAAGGGTGTCAGAGAAACATCTTTAATAAAACACATGCCCCTCTGTTGGCCTATAGTTCACACAGTGATTCTAGAATTCAGTTTTATACAAATGCATATATAACATATCTAAATTCCAGTTTTTATAACTATCCTCCCCTGTTTCTATGTACTATAATGTTACCATGTTATTGTCTTGCAACTATAATTTAAATGTTAGGGCAGTATAGCCATTATAAAGACTACTTCATATAACCACCTACAGTTAGAGTTAGAACAACTGCTTGGTAAACTTTGATTTGATATATACACTTTCTCAATTGGTGGTGTTTTTATTTGTTTAAAGGGCACTGGGTGCCAAATATCCTTTGAGTATATACCACATAATTCTTTGATTAGTCACTTCCCTATGGTGTGTATGATGGATAATTCTAGATATCAGCTTGACTGGATCATGGGGTGCCTAGATAGGTGGTCAAACATTATTCTGGGTACTTTTATGATGATGTCTGGGATGAGATTAACATTTAAATCATAGACTGAGAAAGCAGACTACCCTTCACAATCCACAGAGGCCTAATCCAAGTAGTTGGAAGGCTGAATGGAACAAAAGGGCTGACCCTTCCCCAAGAAAGAATGCTTCCTGCCTAATAGTCTTTGATCTGGGAGATGGCATTTTTCCTGCCCTGAGTCAAACTGACACATCAGCTCAGCTTATCCCAGGTCTCAAGCCTACCCTCTTTCATTCTGGAACTTAAGCCATTGGCTCTCAACTTGGTCTTCTCTTGTTGATCCACCCTACAGATCTTGGTACCTGATAGCCGCCATAGTCAAAAAACTAACTCCTTGTAATAAACCTCTTGGTCTCTTTCTGTGCTTACATCTAACTGGTTCTGTTTCTTTGGAGGACCCTGACTTAGCTAATAACATGTGAATGAGTCTAAGTGATTAAGTTTTCAGTGACAGAGAGTAACAAATTTTTGAGTATTAAATTGAGATAATTATCTTCCTACTATAAGATAGAGAAACTCAGAAGAAACATGTAAAACAGATCACAGTATACTAATATATACAAAAACAGATTAGGCTGATACATACAAAATTACTTTTTTTTTTTTTTTAAAGATTTTATTTATTTATTTGACAGAGAGAAATTACAAGTACACTGAGAGGCAGGCAGAGAGAGAGAGAGAGAAGGAAGCAGGCTCCCTGCTGAGCAGAGAGCCCGATGCGGGACTCGATCCCAGGACCCTGAGATCATGACCTGAGCCGAAGGCAGCGGCTTAACCCACTGAGCCACCCAGGCGCCCCAAAATTACTTTTTTAATCACTTAAATAGAAATGATGAATGAGATATCTGAGATGAAATTAACTATTTTATCATAACTATTTGAAAATTTTAAATAATCATTTACTAATTTTTAATAAAATATAATAAATAAGTAAACAAATAAAATAATAAAGCTTGGATAGGACCCAAATAAGCCAAATTTCACCAATATTTGTCTGTCATGATATCATTTTTAAAATTTATCTTATAATCTTTAAACTTATTCTTTATCTGTGGTCTTGCATATTCTATTGATGTTTGAAGCTGATTTACAGCAAAAATATGTGACTAGAATTTGAGAAGTATTTCCCCTTACTCAACATTTTTTCCTCTTGTGTAGTAGTATTATTCAAGGAAATGTCAATTTCAGAAAAAAAAATGCTTTTCCAACATTTTTAGATAACACACTAAACACAAAGGCAGAAGTACAATAAGCTTTTTTTTTTTCTGTGAATTCCAGCTTAATATAAATCTAAGACCTGAACATATAGTCAAATCTTACTATTTGAGAGGAGGCTGCATCTGTAGAAGTTCAGAATTAAAAATAATTTAAAAACCATTAGTAAACTAAAATAAGCTCACTGATATTTATAAGAAACACACTACCCAAACAACAGCAGAGAGACTCTTCAAGGATACACTGAACTCATAATGAGACAGGCCATATTCTGGGCCATAAAACAAGTCCCAATATTTTCACTGGATTTAAATATGTAAAATATATTATCTGTCTACACTAGAACTAAATTGGTAGTTAATAACAAGAAGCTATCTGAAAATCTCATATATCAACCAAAAAAATCAATTTCTATGTCCCAGCTAAAGTAATGCTTAGAGGAGAAAGTGTAGAATTGAACACATTCGTTAAGAATGTGATAGAGGGAGAGCACTCATATTAATGACCTAACTACCTTTGGAAGCTAAAAAAAGGAAAAAAAAAAGAGAGAGAGAGAGAGAGAACATTAAAATTAAAGAAACAAGAAATAATAAATATAAAGGCAGAAAACAGTGAAATAGAAACAGAAAACGAACAGAAGATATCAATGCAACAAAAAGATTTTTCTTTGAGAAGATCAATAAAATTGAAAAATCTGTCAGGCTGATCATAAAACATGAGAAAAAACACAAGTTACCAATGTCAAGAAAAAGGGAGGGGACATCACTGAATCTTCTAAGTCTTCAACAAGTTGATAAAGGAATGGTATGAACACCTGTATGTTAATGCATTCAAAAGTTAAGATGAAATGGACAAATACCTTGAATGACACAAACTACATTATCTCATTCAACAAATAACATATAACCTAAATTTTGTTTGTCTATGAAAGAAACTGATATGGTGGATAAAATTTTCACACAAAACTCGCATTTCATATGACTTCATTAGAAATTCCACCTAATATTTGAGGAAGAAATAACTTCAGTTCTATAACTTCTTTAGAAAATAGCAAGAAATACTCCCCCACTCATTATATGAAACTGGCATACTCTGATATACAAACCAGATAAAGATATTATAAGAAGAGAGAACTACAGAGCAACAACCCTCATGAATACAGATAAAAGATCCTGTAAAAAAAATTTTAGCAAATCAAATTCAATGATATTCAAAAAGACAATAATATAACACGATCAAGTGGGGGTTATCCCAAGAATGCAAGGATGATTTAATTTTTTTAAAAGATTATCCTGGGCACCTGGGTGGTTCAGTTGGTCAAGAAACTGCCTTCAGCTCTGGTCATGATCCCAGGGTCCTGGGTTCGAGTCCCATGTCAGGCTTCCCCTGCTCTGCAGGGAGCCTGCTTCTCCTCCTCCCTCTGCCTGCCACTCCCCCAGCTTCTGCTCTCTCTCACTCTCTGTCAGATAAATAAATAAACTCTTTAAAAAAATAAATAAAAAGAATAAAAAGATTATCCTATTACCAGATTAACAAAGAAAATACATAGGATCAGCTCAGGCATTTGACAAAATTCAATCTCCATTCACAGTGAAAACTCTTACTAGACTAATAATATAAACAAACTTTCTCAACTTAATGAAGGGTATATATGAGAAAACATATTTAATCATTTTTAGTGAAAACTGAATTTTTTTCTTTTAAACCATAAATAAGAAGATATTTGTTCTTACCTCTTCTATTAAAAATTGTATTGGAGGTCTAAGTAGTATGGTAAAAGTAGGGAAAATAAATAAAATCATAGATTGGAAAGCAATAACTAAATGTCTTTATTTATAGATGACATGATCATTTATGTAAAAAGTTCTAAGAATCTGTAAAAAAATCTATTATAACTAGTAAGTGTTTCTGGAAACGTTGGAAGATATGAAGTCAAAATGCAAATATTAATTGCATTTTTATATACTAGCAACAAATAACTGGAAACACAAGAGAAAAAGAAGCAACAGGAGATATGTTTTCATGAATATACATATATATATATTCATCTGTATGAATATATATAGTAATATATATAGTCTTCATTTTGCATGGTAAGTGGTTAATGGAAACACACATCAGTTTTTTGCATTTCATGTTACCATGTGGCTCAATATGCACTACTTCTGGTAACACCATATCATGCAAAGAGAAGCTGCCTGACTATATGTCAATACATATATCATATTATATTGCATATTCTAGATGTACATAATATATTTGAGATGATTTATACTTAAGTCAAACTTTAAAAAGTAGACTTTTTCTCACCACTTGTCTTTTTCTATGAATGAAATTAAAAATATCAAAGAGCTATAACTTTAAAGACAAATTCATTTCTTTCATACAAATTAACACCTCCTATAATATGCCATTTCCTGAAAACTAATGGGAGCTCCTTGAATCTGAATATCTCCACACATCATCCCCAAACCATCCAGGTTAACAAAGAGAACAAAGAAAACCACCCATAACATTTGCCTGGAATGAGTAAAAAAGAGAGAATACTACAGCTCCAAATTATGTGAGTGATGACAAGAACATCTCATTTCATTCCACAGTCAGCTACATCTGCAATGCAGAAGCAGGATTTAATGGAGATTTCTCAGGAAGAGGAAAGTCCTACTCCAAAGGAAAAAAAAATATTTCAAGCTGAGGCTAAGCTGATCAGATCAATGGCCACAAGGAAACTGCTAAGAAGGGGAACAACTTTTGGGAGAAGGAAGGTGATTAGAAGGTAAAACTTTTTCCCTCAGAGCCTTGGTAGTGAAGGTAAAGAAGGACATAGGCAGTCCAAATGAAGTTTTCTATATAAACAAACAAAAATATTCACAAAATCAGCCCTCTCTACCAATAAAGCACCAAAAATTAAAGATGCTGCTTTCCAACAGAAAAGAAGATCCTTTATCCAAAAATTGGCCAAACCCCTCAACCCTGCCTATGTTGAAAGAGCTATTACTATTAACCTAAGAAAATACAAAACATGAAAATAAACACATAATGGCAGGTAATATATAAGTAATACGACAACAAAGGGAAAACACAAAGACAAAAAAAATGCTAAAAAAAATTACCTAAGTTACAACAACAAAGCAGAGAAAACCTGTAACATATTGCATAGACCTAAATTTAATGCCATCGAACTAGCCTTTGTAGATCTGAGTCAGAATTCAAAAATCCCTTGAAAAGAAAAAAAAATCAGCAATATATGAAAAAGAAAACTTACTAAAATGAGAATTAAGTAGATTTTTTTTCTAAATTTAAGTCTATTATAAACACATTATTTTTTATTGTAGACAACAATAACAACAACAACAAAAAACCCATAACTCAGTCTGTAGGGATATTCAAAGTATGTCACTTTTTAAGTTTTAGGTGAATTATAATTTGCTATATCTGTATTGGAATAATATTTGATATTTATGTTTATATTCAGATTCAAGGAACAGAGATCAGTCACCTATGGGCCGTATTCTTCTCTTACACTACATGTTAACTCATTTAATCCTCATAAATTCCTTGTAGTGGCTGTTTTAATTTCTATTTTGAAAATCTGAGAAACAGTACATTAAAGAAATAGGCTCAAAGTCTCAGAGCTTAATGTCAAGCCAGATTTAAATCCAGTTCTCTCTATGTCCAGTGTTTTTCTATTTTATTCTGAGAAACTCAATCTATTACATTCTATAAACTGTACATTACATAGATGTTCATGTGTAAGTAACTACTTTTCATAAATTTTAACTTTATTTTTCATGTATTAAATGCTAAAAAGTTGTCATGAACACCAAAAAATGTTGGATAGAAAAAGGAGGTAATCCTGAATTCTAGGATTCAGTTAAAACTGAATTCTAGGTAGAGTAGAGGTGACACAGTTTAAAATGAAAATGCCATGGGCCTTCAGTTGTGGCTTGTAATAAAGTTGTAATAAAATATTGGTCAAGATCTAACAATAAGAACAGGACAGAAAACCTATAAATTATAATTTGTTTCCTAACATCCAACACAGCTGAGGGGAGGGATGGCGGGGACAACTACACACACACACACACGAGTAGATGGCAAACCTCTCTTAGGAAAGAGAAGATAAATGGCTGATTTCATTCTCAGCAGAACATTGCAAGAGGAGGAACCACAGTGGCTAAGAGGAAAGAAGGTAAAATTTTGACTCATTTTAAAAGCTATCTTAAGAGCTGGTGCAGTGGTTCTGAGTCCATAGAAGCCTCAAACATAGAAAGGCCCTTGCCAGCCCCCTGCAGGAGGCTTCCCTAGTACTCACAAGAAAGAGAGAGGGCAGGGCAGAAAAGCTGTGAGACCTCATCTGAACTACAGGAACAGCAAGCCTGGTGAAGGCTAAGGAAAGAACTGAGAACCCAGACATCTGAGCACTACATGGAGCATGAATCTGTTGTCATCCTCAGCTGAAGACCTTTCTCCCTTCAGTACAAGCATACAGGATCTCTTAAAGTCTGTTGGTAGGGGCAAAAGAACTTCAAGTCTCTAGGTATATACTGAGCCTTATTCTGAGTACGAGGAAGCAATCAGCAGTGACTGAACAGAAACAGGAGATGTGAAAAATGCAGGTGTACAGAGTCTGCTGAAGGCTTAGAGTCAGCCTGAGAAATGAGACCAATATTCCAGGCAAATAACATTTACAATAGGATACATATACATGAAATACATAGGAGAAAATGTAACAAAAGATGTTTTAATAAAAACAAGAAAATGTTAGAAAAATTAAAGATGGTCCATTAAATAGGGATATCATATCTATTAATCAGGTGATACAGTATTGCTAAGATGCCAATGTTCCCCAAACTGATCTATATTCAATTTCATTACATCAAAATTCTGACAGGTACCTTTTGTAGCAATGCATGAGTACAATGGAAAAATACAAAATTGCAAATGATATAGGAAAAGAACGTCAGAAAAGAAGTATAAAAATAGAAGGCTTACGTTATCAGAGTATAGTAATTAAAATGGCATAGTATTGGTTAAAGGACTGATAAATAGTTGAATGGAGAGAGAACCAAGATTCTAGAATTAGATCCATCCATACAGAATGAATAAAGAATGCTAATGCAATTTAATGAGCAAAGGAAAGTTATCTTAGAAATGGTACTAAAATACATTTATATATATTTTTGACTGCCTCTCTCTCTCTGTATATATATAATTTTATAGCCTATGTGTGTATATATATATATATCCTTTACTACACTAGAGCCATAAATCTAAAAATTGTGTATTTTTAGAATAAAGAATAAAGAATTTGTGTATATATATATGTGTGTGTGTGTGTATATATATATGTGTGTGTGTGTATATATATATATATATATATATATATATATATATATATATATATATCCTTTACTACACTAGAGCCATAAATCTAAAAATTGAAAGTGCAAATACGTAGAATAAAACTGCAGTAAGGATTTGGGAACCTAGAGTCAACAAGTAATTTTTGGAGGGGTGGTGTGGGTAAGAGTAGAAAGCACTAAGAATAAAATTTCAAAATGATAAATTGGGACTTCATTATCATTTATACCTTGTATACATCCAAAGAGAGTAACCAGTAAATCAATACAGAGGATGCAGATTGGAAAAATACATGTGTAAGTATGTATCTAAGAACTAATAACCAGAATATACAAACAACTCTGCAATTCATTTCCAGGATTTTTCATCATGCCAAATGTAAATTCTATACCTGTTAAATAAAAACTTCTCATTTTCCTTCCCCCAGTTCTACTTTCCAAGAAATTGCCTATTCTAGATATTTCATATAAGTGAAATTATATAATATTTATCCTTTGGGTTTGGCTCTTTTCCCATCTTGGAATTATCTCTACTAAGAAAAGACTAGGGACTGAAATACTACTCTGTAAGAATAAAGAATTATCTGTAGTGTCAATGTCCTGGAAGCAAAAGGAATCTGAATCAAGTGACCTCAATTCTACATTAGATACTTGCTTATCAAGACCAAAGTAATTTAGAGATGCCTGGGTCCCCTCAGTTTTTAAGCCTCTACGTTTGGCTCAGGTCATGATCCTAGTGTCCTAGGATCAAGTCCCACATCAGGCTTCTTGCTTGGTGGGGAGCCTGTTTTTCACTCTGCCTGCCATTCCCCTTGTTTGTCCTTTCTCTCTCTGTCAATGAATAAATAAAATCTTTAAAAAAAAAAAGACAAAAATAATTTGAATAAAAATTTATGTTTATAAAAAATTAAAAATTTTAAAAAAATAATTTGAATAAAAATCGAACGTGCCATGCCTTATTAAAATATGAAGAAATACATAGAAAGTTTTGAACTTTATTCAATAACAATAACTTTCCTTTCATATAAATATATATATATACATATATATATATATTTAAAGAGTTTATTAATTTATTTGAAAGGCAGATCACAAGTAGGCAGAGAGGCAGGCAGAAAGTGAAAGAGGAGGAAGCAGGCTCCCTGCTAAGCAGAGAGCCCCATGTGGGGCTCGATCCCAGGACTCCTGGATCATGACCTGAGCCGAAAGCAGAGTCTTTAACCCACTGAGCCACCCAGGCGCCCCTCATATAAATATATTGTTTTGAAACTATCATCTGGCATTTTACTTAGAAAAGATATATAATTATATTTTTCAATTAATTATACATTTTATTAGCAATTAGTAGTTTCTTTTATTTTTTTAAAAGATTTTATTTATTTTTTGACACAGAGAGAGACAGTGGGAGAGGGAACACAAATAGGGGTAGTGCAAGAGGGAGAAGCAATCTCCCCACCGAGCAGGGGAGCCTGATGCAGGGCTGGATCCCACGACCCTGGGATCATGGGACCCTGAGAAGGCAGAAGCTTAAGGACTGAGCCACCCAGACACCCTTAATTAGTAGTTTCAAAATAAGAAAAAAAGGTATAATTGTATAATCAAATATTTAAATTTTTAAAAAATATGTATTATTGGTATTATAAATAAGAAAGATCAATTTATTGGGGCATGTGGATGGCTCAGTGGGTTAAGCCTCTGCCTTTGGCTCAGGCCATGATCTCGGGGTCCTGAGATCTAGCCCCATATGGGGCTCTGCTCAGCAGGGAGCCTGCTTCCCCCTCTCCTTCTCTCTGCCTGCCTCTCCGCCTACTTGTGATCTCTCTCTCTCTCTCTCTGTCAAATAAATAAAATCTTTTAAAAAAGATCAATATAATTTTACAAAAATTGAAATAAAAATGAAAAATCTGTTTTTTCCAGGTTTTCCCACTGAAATGGACATTCAACGATGCCCTTAGCCCTCAGATTCTGATATTTTTATTTCTATAAATTTGCCACAAAGAAAATACAGCATTCTCTAGAGAACTGTTTATTTTCTTCATTCTGATTCTGAGGCAGAAGGACAACGAGGAGAGCATGATACACCTGGTCATGACAGAAGCTAAGAAAGCTTTCAAAGGCTATTCAAATATGGCAAAAAGACACAGAAGCCAGTCCAAAGGGAACCTCTACTGATACATAAAATTGATATCATTTGAATATGAATATAGTAATGGTCTAGTTAATTAACATATACGAAGTCCTAAAATCCTCAAACCCATAGTTATACACTATATTTTAAAAGCTATGTAATCTTCAGATTATAAAATAATGGCAACTGCCATGACATCTGAAGATATTTAAACTTGTCTTTCTTGAGGTTCATCGAACTTATCATTCTTTAGATTAAAAGAGGGAAAAATACAATTTATACACTTTTAGAGTCACTCAACTCAGTGACAGTTAGACTTCTTAACAGTAAACTGCAGAATCTCAAAAAGGAATACAATTGTTTCTCTGGGAGAATAAAACAATGGAGATCCCTTTGTTAATTAAAATTTCTAAATGGAATATATGAAAGGATCTTTGTGTGTGTGTGTGTTTGTAACATTGATTTCCTTCTAATCTTCGCTCTGTATCTGAAAGCTTTACATACATATTCCATCTATTAATAGAACTACAAATGTGCCTTTTCTAAGGTTTTCATTCTCATCAACACAGACCCTTGTAGAAAGTGAATGTCTTCAGAGTTGAGAAAGACTTTCTGTTACACAGCAGTAAGCGGGCATAAGGAAAAAAAAAAAAAAAAAAAAAGACAACCATGAATCCTAAAATTACTGCTCGCACAAGCATGGTAAATCTGGGGGGTGCTGAAGAAGGCAAGCTGGTCAAAACAGAGAGGTGTGCGGCATGCCGAAATAAACACCGTCTACCAAAATGAGAACAGATGGGGGCTAACTATTCAGAACTTGCTACAGCAAAGGAGTCAGCCTCCATTACTTGTTTGGCAGAAATTCAAATGCCATACTGGTTTGCATGGGTGGCTCAGAAGGTTAAGCTTCCTTCTCCTGATTCCTGCTGAGGTCAAGATCTAGCACCACGCCAGGCTCAGGCTCAGGCTCCGCCCTCAGCAGGGAGTCAGCTTCTCTCTCTCTCTCTCTCTGCTCCCCACTACCCCACATCCTGGTCCTGCTCCTTAACTCTCTAAAATAAAGAAATAAATCTTTAAAAAACAAACAAATAAATGCTATGCTATGGAGGATATGGGAAATTTTATAGCACAATAAATTAAGGGTGGTGGGACTTCGGGTATGTTCTGATTGGAGATTGTTGACATGTGGAGACTGAAGGTGAGCTAATGGCAAGTGCGATATCTTTAATGACTAATTTGGGAAAGATATTCTGCTTTCTTTGGTTAGTACTGAACTGCAAGTGCAGGTAAAAATAGGGAAGAGGGTAAAATTAAGGAAGGGAAATCACTGACCAAGCCATGGCTGATTACTGCAGACATTGTGGTTTGGCTTGTTCTAAGTTCCTGTGGCATTATGACCAGCCAAGTCCCATATGTATAGCCAGACTCTCTACTGTGAATTACTGAAAAAATAAGTTTGGATAGAAATGAAGGCCCTTGAGAATCAAGGGGAATTTAGGTAAAATTCTTATTTTCAGACAGCTCGTAATGTTACTACACAAAGGAACTTTGATTTTTAAAAATAGCAAAAGAATTGGATGATGCTTTGGGTTGAGAGAAAAGGATGAGTAAAGACTAAAGATGTTTATAATTTAAGTAATTCAAGCAAAGCTCTCTTACGGCATTTGTTTAACCTCCAGGTATAGGGGGCTTCTATTTACTTCTCACTGTTCTGACTGATACTCAAAATTGAGTATCTGCTGTCTATTTCAATTTCACTCTGTTGATCAGTCATTTCATTGTCATCTGAACACTACCAGACTATTTTTCCAATCCCCTCTTTTAAAAGGTTTAAATCATCACTGAATGAAGTAGAGTTGATCAGTCATATCAGAATTTGGATTATTGGATTATTCAAAGCAGTCTGCTTGCTTCTGTTTATCAGTAGTGATCAGGCTTTTGAAAATTTCTATTTCTATGTCTCCACAAGAAATAAATGGAAAATCCAAAAGCTTAAATGAAATGTGAAATAGCAGATAAAATTTAAAATACTGGAGGGGTGCCCAGGAGACTCAGTTGGTTAAGTGGCTGACTCTTGATTTTGGCTTAGGTCATGATCTCAGGGTCATGAAATTGAGCCCCACATTGTGTTCCACACTCAGTACAGAGTCTGCTTGAGATGATTTCTCTTCCTCTTCCCCCACCACTCATGTGCACAGACCCACATGTGTGTTGTGTTTTGCTCAAATAAAATCTTAAAAAAAAATACCAGAAAAAATCTAATCTTTGGATTATCTGAAAATTTCATTTTTCTAAGAAAGCTATGTTCCTCACCAATACAGATCATTTCTTTCCTATATCCAAGAACATGTTTTTCAAGATGGCAAATATTAATAATATATAATATGTTGAACATAATATCAGCATAAAATTTTTTCTGGCATGTTGGAAGTGATCATGTTAAAATTCTCAAAAATTTTCATTACCCTAATTTGTTCCTTGAAAAATATAAAAACCTAATGAAAAAGGCTTTCAGAGAACTCACAGGATGTAGTTTCTAATTATAGGCATACTCAGAGATTTTGTGGGTTCAGTTCCAGACCACCACAATAAAGAAAATATTGTAATAAAGCAAGTCAATGAATTTTTTTGTTTCCTAATGCATATTAAATGTATACTAGTCTATTAAGTGAGCAGTAGCTTTATGTCTAACCAAGTGTACATAACTTAATTTAAAAATACCTTTTTCCTAAAAAATGCTGACTATCACCTGAGCTTTCAGTGAGTATAATACTTTTGCTAGTGGGGGGGGTCTTGCCTTGATGTGATTGCTGCTGACTGGTCAGAGGGATGGTTGCTGAAGATCGGGTGGCTGTAGCCATTTCTTCAAGTAACTCAACAGTGAACTTGCCATATAGATCAACTCCTCCTATAAGAACAGTATCTCTACAGCATGCCATGCAGTTTGACAGCATCTTATCCACAGCACTTCTTTAAAATTTGGAGTCAATTCTTTCATACCCTGCTGTTGCTTCGTCAACTAAGTTATGTAACACTCTAAATCTTTTGTTGTCACTTTCAACATCTTCACTAGAATTTCATCTGAAGAAACCACTTTCTTTGCTCATTCATAAGAAGCATCTCTTCAGCCACTGAAGTTCTATCATGAGAGTGCAGCAATTCAATACTCTTTCATGCTGAGGCCAGCAATTCCTATTGACAATTCTCACTACACAGCCTCTTTATTTGCTCCTTGGTCTGTGGGTGGCTAGAATTCATTTTTGGTCAACACTAGATCATAAACCTATAAGCAAAATGATTTACTCTAAAACCCTTTGGGATGGGAAGCCTGAAGCTTTTTTTATATTTCCTAATTTGACATGCTTTGCTTTTGGCTATAGGAAGAATACAACTTTCAATGACTTGAGCTATGAGAGGTTAAAGATAGAATGACATGACTCTTTTTAAAGGTTGAAAAGAAACCAGGAAAAAAATATCTTGTGTGTGTGTGTTGTTTGTTTTTTTTTTTTTTTAAGTAAGCGAGCAATAAAATATTGTGTCCATCTGCTGATATTTGGGAATTATTTATTACATATAAAAGCTCATGATTTCAACTTTGATTAATTCATTCTTCAGTGTTGTGAATAGACATCCTCTAGCCAAAATGATAGATAACCTTTTTCTGTGTACTGTGTGTGTGTGTGTGTAAATGAGTGAGTAATAAATATTTACTGTGTACCCTGTGACTTTTGAATCAAATAGAGAGAACCTGACATATTACCAAATAGAAGTTCCTCTCCTACTTGCTTTGTTTTTGAAGGGGTCAGGAGATTCAGTTAATTTTCAAGACACCGCTCAGAATAACAGCTGAGAGCACAGATTCAGCAAACAGCCTGCCTACAGTTGAATACTGGCTGAAATACCATTCAAGTTCAGTGTTGTTTTAACTGAAGACCCATCCTCTTTCCACATTGCTTCTTTTTTTAAATATAACATTCTAACCAGCAAAATTCAAAGAATGGTCCAATGTAAAGTATATATATTTTTAGCAGAGACACAATGAGACAGACCAATTATAAACAGCAATGTCTTCTGAAAGAACTAAACTATTTTATGTTGCTCAGGTTCAGTGAGTATTACAAATGAAATCAGTTGAAATATGATGATACATAGCTGTAAGACTGCTATAAACACTTTAAGCTTGACAATTTACTGTTAAAATTCATCTAATTTTCATCTCAAAGCTGTTGCAAATGCATACCTGAATGAATCAGTCAGTTGTTGATTTTCACTGTGGAATTCAATAGTACATTTGCAATTATATCAATGCAAATTTCCTGAAAAATGATTTTTTCCTGAAGAAAGTACAGACTATTCTTGTGGTTTCTTAATATTCATATAAACATGTACACATTTATATACCTTGATATCTCTATTGAAAATTTTAATCAAGCTCTATTTTATGCTTTTAAAAATTGTCATTTTATATTAATGAAAAAAATGATGAATTGATAGTCATTTTACTGTTCAGTTACAAATTATCTGACAGGAAGCATCTGAAGCAGAGGAAGATCAATAAATATTTTTCTGGTATATTTTGTATTTTTGCTGTTATCCAAAGATTGCTGATGTCAGCAGATAAGTTAGGAAAGAAGAGGCCTTTAAGTTACATATTTGGGGCCAAACCATCTAATAGTGCTAACTTCTTTAATGCCTTTCAATTAGAATTTCACTAACACATTATGATTATGTTCTTATTATAATACCAAATCAACTGATCACACTTAAGTAGTTTTATTACAGATTTTGATTATAAAGAACAGATAAGGATATTCTGAATAAGAAGTAACTCCTTCACCCATTCACAAAGGAAGTTTCTGTTAATTATCAACCAAAATGTTAATTGAAATATGTGTTTACTATACTGTTTGCCTATTACTTTCTTTCCAAACACAGAATTAGTATGAACTTGGATGCCTGGGTGTCTCAGTCAGTTAAGGGTGTGTCTTTAGCATAGGTCATGATCTCAGGTTACTGGCTTCGAGCCCCTCATCAGGCTCCCTGCTCAGTGGGGAGTGAGCTTCTTCTCCTTCTGCCCCTCCCCTCTGCTCATGCTTGCTTTCTCTCTCTCAAATAAATAAATAAATAAATAAATAAATAAATCTATCTTATTTTAAAAAAAGAATTTTTTTAATAATGAATAAATGAGCTCAAAATCTTTAAAAGTTATCACTTGAAAGGAGTAAGTAATCAATAAAACACAATGAATTGTTCCTATTTACTCAAAATTCAGTGCTCAACCAAAATTCCAAGCAGGTAGGTGAGAGTAGAAACAATAAAATTCAAACAAAAGATTGTTAATTTTGAACTATTGGATTATCCACTAGTGACTGTGGATAGTACCCAAGATAATTTTCAGGACCCCTAGAAATGACTTAATTTTAACTTCTTTTAAAATCAAAGGAAAAAATTAATAGTGTAATATTAATGAAAATATAATAGTAATTTGATTCTGGACTACATTTATCTTCATACCAATACAATTGTAAAATATAATTTTTAGGACTTTTATAGAGGAAGGTGTCCCTGCAGGCAAAAGGGCCTAGGTTTCATGGTAGTCATAATGTAGCTTTTCTACTGGTTATAAATTTTAAATAATTATTTGAATAAAGGAATAATTAATTGAAGTTAAATAAATTTGAGTTGTCTGTATAAAGTACTGGGTTGCCAATACTAGGCTGTCAAAATTTAAGTATCCCAAGATTTAATTTACATTAGTCAGCTTTATGTAAATTGGTCTTAATAATTATACTAAAGAAACCTCAATTCACTTAAGATGGTATAAAAATGTTCAGAAATGGTCTTTGATAATTCTGAAATCAAATTCTTAGGCAACATATTTTATGACTGAAAAAGGCAAAAGCAAATAAACTAAAATAGTGCTAAACAAAACATTGTTTTCTAATTTATGACCCATAAACACTGATGTTTGTATAAGGACATTTATTAAAACATAATGTTGAAATGTTGCAATCTTTCTCAAGGAAACTTTTTAGTGCAATATCAACAAATAAATATTAAATTGCAAGCATGGATTAATGACAAGGAATGATTATAAATAAAAGTATGATAGTAGTAGGCAAGAAATAACTCAGGCAGATTTAAACAGCTATTCTCAAAAGAACTTTTTTTTAAGTACAACCTCGAGAAAAGTTCTGGGAACCAGACATTCATTCAGTTATCATTTATTAAATAGTATATATTGGTTAGCTAAAACTCCCAACTGAAGAATAGAAATACTGCTTTGATAAGAGACAATTCTTTATCTTGGAAGAGGCTAGCTTCAGTATAACAAGACCTTCAACTTTTTCAGTTAACTTACAAAAAGTATTATTAAACTGTCAAATTTTAATGTATCAGCCCTACAAATTTAAATAATACTTTTAATGCACAGATTTTTTAATGATTTATTTATCTATTCTAGAGAGACAGAGAGTGTGGGGGTTGGGGAAAAATGGGCAGAGGGAGAAGAGAGAGAATCTCAAGCAGACTCCCTGCTGAGTTGGGAGCGTTACACAGGGCTTGATCTCAGGACCCTGAGATAATGAGCTGAAATCAAGAGTCAGAGCCTTTCTGATGGAGGCATAATACTCCATAGTGTATATGGACCACATCTTCCTTAACCATTCGTCCGTTGAAGGGCATCTTGGTTCTTTCCATAGTTTGGCGACCGTGGCCATTGCTGCTATAAACATTGGGGTACAGATGGCCCTTCCTTTCACGACATCTGTATCCTTGGGGTAAATATGCAGGAATGCAATTGCAGGGTCATAGGGAAGCTCTATTTTTAATTTCTTGAGGAATCTCCACACTGTTCTCCAAAGAGGCTGCACCCAACTTTTGTAGCAACATGGATGGGACTGGAAGAGATTATGCTGAGTGAAATAAGTCAAGCAGAGAGAGTCAATTATCATATGGTTTCACTTATTTGTGGAGCATAACAAATATCATGGAGGACAAGGGGTGTTAGAGAGGAGAAGGGAGTTGGGGTAAATTGGAAGGGGAGGTGAATCACGAGAGACTATGGACTCTGAAAAACAATCTGAGGGGTTTGAAGTGTTGGGGGTTGGGAGGTTGGGGTACCAGGTGGTGGGTTATTATAGAGGGCACGGATTGCATGGAGCACTGGGTGTGGTGAAAAAATAATGAATACTGTTTTTCTGAAAATAAATAAATTGAAAAAAAAAAAAAGAGTCAGAGCCTTAACTGACTGAATTCCCAGGTACCCCCAATACATAGATTTTAAGGAAAACAGAAAATTGATCAGATAAATAAAATTTTCCTTTTGACATCATAAACTCATTATTAATTTTATCATCTAACATATAACATTGTCTAATAGTATAAGGATCTGATATATGATCAATAAATGAGATTATATAGTTTTAGCTTCAGGGAATATACACCATTTTAAGTCCATTCAAATTCAAAAAGTGTAATTTTGATGAGTGATGTTGCTTTTATGACAATTCAATTACTTTGTATACTTGGCTCTTTTATTTTCACCAGAAACTTTGAAGATTTAAAAGGAAAGTAGAAAAAAATGTTAGTATACTTAAATACTGTTCAAATAAGTTACCTGAATGCTTACTATGTGCAAGTACTTCAGGCAGAGAACATAAATAAGCTTTTGCTATTGTCATGACTGTATTTCAAAATAATTATGGACTTCATGTGAAGAATGGTTCCAACCAAATAAAGACTGGGGTCTTAGAGAATGTATTGGCAGTAGTAATGAAGGATAAATAAACTTGATAGAGATTTTGGAAGTATAATTTAAAAAAAAATATCATTGACTGGAATGATTAGATCTGGGGGCAAGGATAAAAGGCAGAATAAACATGAACTAGGAAATTTTTTACTTAAAAGTTAATTGATGGGCGCCTGGGTGGCTCAGTGGGTTAAAGCCTCTGCCTTAGGCTCAGGTCACGATCCCAGGGTCCTGGGATCAGGCTCTCTGCTCCACAGAGGGCCTGCTTCCTGCTCTCTGCTCCACAGAGGGCCTGCTTCCTCTTCTCTCTCTCTGCCTGCCTCTCTGACTACATGTGATCTCTCTCTCTGTGTCAAATAAATAATAAAATCTTAAAAAAAAAAAAAAAGTTGATCGAGCTACTAACTAGTACAGTGTTTATAAGAATAAGATACATTTTGGGTGGGAGGGTAATACATGATTAGTTCTCAGTTCATATTTTAAGTTTGATACCTACGTAGTAAGTAGTTAGTTGGCTATACCAGTCTAGAACTGATTCAGGAAAAGAAATATTGATGGAAGAAAAAAATACAAAGTTCTTGCAATAATGGATGTGAATGGAATCACACACATGGAGATGACAATCGGGGGAGGGGGCACCAACATTTGGGACAAAGGAAAAAGAACCAATAAATAAGATTATAAATGTGTTACCGGGGAGTTGGATTAAATAACCAACTCTCCCAAAAACACTTTCAGAAAGATTAAATTGTCAAAAATTATAAAAGTGATAGTTATCCATAGGATTTTGAAAGAAACTGAACATAGATGACCTTTGCCACAGCAGTTTTGTGAAGCAAAAACTAGACTGCAGTGGGTTAAGAACTCTATGGGAAAGGAGAAAACAGAAACATAAAATAACAGAAAGGTTTTAATAAAGCTCATCTCCCACAATTTATTTTCTTCCTTTTATAGGCCTCTAAAGGGAAGAAAGGATATCATAGGATCAAAGGCTCATGGTTGAAGAGAGGAATAGGGGAGATCAAAGTATGTTTAAATGGTGATGGGAAAGAACTATTAGAGAGAAAGAAAATTGAGAATAGAGTGAAAAACTGATCAATTATTTTATTGGAGGTAGATATCAAGAAGAAACATGATTTTCGAAAAGTTTGTTCTATATTTTCCTTTGTGACAATGGGCAAAGAAAATGAAGATTGTACAGACGGAGGAGGAGGTATAAAATCCTGAAGGACTTTCAGCTGCTGATGAGTACAATGCTAATAAAAACATTAAATATTTATGTGGTACTTACGGTATACCCTCCATGGTTCTGAGTATAGTATATATATATATTTTTTTTATATAGGAGGTAAATGAGATTTTCTCTTCAGAATTATGTTGTTTACATGTAGGTTTACATGTAGGCATTTAAGTAGAATATGGGACAGAAACTAGCAAAGATAAGAGACAACATAAAATAGTCAGAAAATTACTAGACAGTATTGAGTGTCCAGTAGGGCTGGTAAGCAGGAATCTCTAAGATCACAAAGCTGAGTGGTTAGAAGAGTTTCCTCAGTTTTGCTCAGGAGTTCCTGTAAAAAATGTAGAAAATGAGAACTATCTCTTGTCTGAGTGTTTCAGACACAAGTGACAGCTGTATGAGGGCAAATAAGGAGGTGGAGTCAGAAGTCATCTCACAGAATGGAGGAAAGAACAGGTGTCAGTGAAGTCAAAAAGACAAGTTGAAATTAAAAAAAATATATAAAAAAAAATAAATTAAATATTAAAAAAAAAAAAAGACAAGTTGAATTGGGAAAAGCAGAGAAATATTTGTATAATATGAGGCTGCTGTCATAGTCTGAAGTATTTTCATTTATGATTTCAGTTTCAGAGGAGCCCAGGATCACAAGAGCCAAGATATGGCTACAGGAGTGGATATTAAAGTACAGTATTAATGTAGAGTTGAGATGTAAGTCACTGGAGACAAGCAGAGGTCAGGAAAATTTAACAAGTCATGCTACTAGACTGATTATCACCCCAGATCCTGGAAGATCTTGGAGTCAGGAGGAGGACTGCCATCAGTTGTTCTGAAGCAGTATATGAGAGTAGGTCTGGTAGAAGTTTGAGCATGAGAGAGAATAAAGAAATGAAGTGATGACTCAATTTGGTAACAAATCTACTAATTTTTAAGTGTATAAAAACAAAAAAACTTGTTTCACACCAAGACAAAACTCATTTGTTAATTCATTTTACTTTTCATTGTCCAAATTATACAATGCGAAGTCCTTGCCTTGCCATCTTCTTCTAGCAAGAGCCAGCCCTACCTAGAATGATGTAATGATGATGACAGCAAATACAAAGGATTTACTATTTCCCAGGCATCACTCTGAAGGTTTATTTTACCCAAATCAATTTCACAATAACCTTATAAAGAAGGTACTACTATCATTCCCAATTTGCTAATTTAAATAATGGAGACCCAGAAAAGTTAAATACGCTTGCCCACAATAACACCATTAAAAAGAGTAGATCTCTCATTTGATTAAGTAAATAAGATCATTGGTTGATTGTAATTAGGTAAGTCTAATAAGAGGAGAGTGTTTTTCAGATTTCTGCTTCTCTAATTAGTAGATTTAGTCCTGCTGTCTGGGGTGATCACTAAAAACTCTTTTCCCTTCCATGAGGTCCCAGTCATTAAGATTTGGTCTAAGTTTCCTAGTATATCACTTCTACTGTTTGGTACAATGAACCTATGCTCTAAATGGCAGTGGATTTTGTCTCCCTATTTCATTTCAGTTTTATGTCCCAAGTTTCTTTATTATTCCAAATCTAGTTAAAATTGTGAGCATGGCCATGCCTTGGGAAGGTTGGTTTGAAGCAACCATGACAATTTCCATTTCCTGAAACCTGTACTGTCTAAATCTGAGCAAAGGACTAGAACACTTGATACTAAGACATTCTACATAACAGGCTGCTTATCACACCCTTCTTAGGACATTTTAATTCTCATATAACCTCATATTAGTTTCAAATATATTAATTACACAGCATGTGTTGAGCACGTGTTCCCTTTTCACGGGTGTTGTCAGCATTCTTTTTATTTATTTTTCTTTCACTTTTTCATCTTTACACTGAAGTCAGCATTCATGCTAATTAAATACCTCAAAATCACCCCATTTGTCCCAGACAAACTACAAACAAACAAGAAGGCAAGTTGCATTGAGTGACAGTCCTATTATTTAGATAACTAATAGAATATACTTCACATAAGAAAGAACAATATCAAAGGGAGCAATAAATGGCAGATTTCAAAATGGAATTAAAAACAGAATAGATGTCTTTTCTCTCCCTTCTGTGAGGCACCAGCCTTCTCATATTAAATGTTAAAGGTTATGTAAATAATGAAATGGAAAGCAAAAGCAAGATATCATCACTTAGGTGTTTCTCAACAGACATCAATGAATTGGGTTATTTTAACTTTAAGCTATTTTTCAATAAAAGACACCTCACCCATGAGAAATCAGAGAAGTCAACATAGTTTATATGCTTTGTGATATTTGTAGTGATAAAAAAATTAAGTCAACAATTTAGAATGAAAAAAGATGATCTGGATAAACTAGATTAGAAAGATAAAACTGTCAAGGTCAAGTAAGACATCTACTTAACACATCTCTTCATTTAATGATTTTTTCAAAGAGAAGCAGGAACGTGTTCATCAAACTATAATTTTTAGCGGATTAGTATATTTAGCTCTCAGTCAACAGGTTCCAGGAATGAGCTGGCTTGATATTTTTCTTTTCCCCTTATCTGCCTGAAAATATAGAGTACAATAAAGCCTCTCTGACACATTCAGCTAATTTGCAGAAAGATAAAGAACCACAAATCAGATATGGCTTGCCGTAGAAAGCCAACCAGGTCACAAAGGGCATCAGTCTTTTGCTGGAAAAGATTTTGCATTTGTGAACATAAATTCATACTAACATTTACTATGGCAAATATTCCAAGATGCACTATTATTTGGAGGGTAAGTCTTTTTACTATCTATATTGGAGGAGAGTTGTATGGTTTATAAGAAGAAAATTAATGTCGGGCGCCTGGGTGGCTCAGTGGGTTAAGCCGCTGCCTTCGGCTCAGGTCATGATCTCAGGGTCCTGGGATTGAGTCCCGCATTGGGCTCTCTGCTCGGCAGGGAGCCTGCTTCCTCCTCTCTCTCTCTCTGCCTGCGTCTCTGCCTACTTGTGATCTCTCTCTGTCAAATAAATAAATAAAATCTTTAAAAAAAAAAAAAGAAGAAAATTAATGTCATCCGACCATTCCAGTGGATCACTGAAATATTTTTTATATTTTTTTTCCTGCAGTACAAAGGTTTTGATTAAAAAGCTTAGGATGATGTATAAGTATCAGCAATAATATGTTTTTCAAATATTTATGGTCATTAGCACTAAATAAACCTAGAATTTGGCATCTCTGAATTCTAAATAAATATAAGGACAAAAAAAAATATATAGTAATGACCTTTGTACTGTGTCCACCCAACAGAGTCCAAGTGTTATTGTTCAAAACCAGCAATTCAAATGCATGGTATTTTTAAGGAATTAATGACAAATGGGGGGAGTAGATGGCCTAAGACAGAGTTGAGGATAGTTAACTTCAGACGGCCATTAGTCCCCAGGAAATGTTTCGTGCTTGTTATTGCCTCTAAATATTGAAAGGAGAAATAATGCAGTGATAGGAGTTCTTTTTATAGCAAAATTTATAGTTACAACAGCAATTACTAAATTCCCATGGAGGTTTGCCCGTGTTAACTTACTTAAGTGGGCTAATTACCTAACCTTTGTTATCCTACTCATAAAATATATACAAATCATGAAAAATCAACCACCTAAAATCCTGCTTGGATGTTTATGGAATATAAATAATAATAGAAATGAAGTAGCAGGTGTAGTAAATATTTCATAAACTGTGATTATATCCAAACTTGACAATTCTCAGTTGTGCAACATTGGGCAAATTACTGTTTGAATTTAGTGCCCTCAACCATGTAATGTGGTAAATACTAAAGATAATATAGGAATGTTTCACAGATTAACTAGACCCACAAACACAAAGTCCTTAGCTTAGAACATTGTACCTATTTAGGACTCAATAAATGTTATCTCAGTCCTCTTACTTCCCTAATCACATGGAACTTAATTGGGTACCTAAGTGCAATGACTGAAACGATAGCAAGTGTGCTCACTGTCCTCAAAGAGTCCTCAGCATATATCAGATGTACTCCAAGGAAAAAAAATCCACGTTCCGGGGCGGGGGGAAAAAGTAAGCATTTTGTAGCTAAAAAAGTTTATGAACTAGATTGGTAGATAGATAATATCTATTGATAGCCACTTAGCTAAGCTAGACAGACTGATCCTAACTGGCATATTCATAAGGTACAGAAGCATATTAAATCTAAGCAATCCTGTCATAAAAAAGCTTTTAGAATTTTTTTTCATTGCTATGCAATGCCTATTAATATCCTCTAGGAAGTTTCTAAGGAACAGACACTGAAGTACTGTTGACCCTTGAACAACATGGGTTTGAAGTATGTGGATCCATTTATATGTAGTTTGTTTGTTTAAGAGTTGATAGCAAAAAACAAAATACATTTATTGACAACTGCCCACGTCAGTCTCCACCAGACTGAATCAAAGGCAATTGAAACAGAGGGTACACCCAGTGACTTTGGAATATTTGGGGAGTTCTGTCAGGGCTTTCAACAGTTCCTGGGGGCCCTAGACTGGACAGGCTATAGGTCACCCTGCATGCCCATAGGTTGGTCAAGTTAAGCTCCCATGGCTGGTGGGTAAGAGGGTGAGCTGAAGCGAAGGAATGTGCCCAGAGGGCAGGAAAGGTACTGTGCAGGGACTCTTGTGTCCCCAATGTTCCTGCTCCCCATGTCGTTTGCACACTGGGCTTGAGGGCTATACCAAGAAAGCCTTCATCTTTGCACCTCTCTGAGACAGTCACAAATTCATCCTCACAGAGGCACTCCAGCCCTGCAGCCTCCCAGAAGCCAGCACACTCACATGTGGCAGCAGCTGCCAGAGGCCACAGTCTGATGGTTTACCACCAGGAAGATAAGACAGTGGTCCGGCAGCCACCTGCAGGCCCACCTCACAGCTGCTGTTGCTGAGCCAAGGTCACCAGGCTGCAGAATATTGTCATCCGGAGCCAGGCCCTCTGCATGCTCCTGTCCCAGTGGGGCTTGGCCCACCTGTACTAGCATTTTTTTTTCCAATAAATATACATACGGTACTATAAATGTATTTTCTTTTCCTTAAAATTTTCTTTTTTTATATTCTTAAAATTATTATTTTTTATTATGTTATGTTAGTCACCATACTGTACATCATAATTTTTTGATGTAGTATTCCATGATTCATTGTTTGCTTATGACACCAAGTGTTCATTGCATGGAGCCTTAGAATGTTCTTAATAACACTTTCTTTACTCTAGCTTACTTTATTATAAGAATACAGTATATAATGCATATAACATATAAAATATGTGTTAATACACTTATGTTATTAATAAGGTTTCCAGTTAACAGTAGGCTATTAATAGTTAAGGTTTGGGAGAGTCAAAAGTTATAAGCAGATTTTCCAATGCACAGGGGGTTGGCACCCTTAACCCCTGCATTGTTTGAGGACCAGGATCACAACTTACTAAAGAAGTTGTTGATAATATATTCTATTCATAAAAAAGTCTGGAATTGTACAAGATTTGAAACCTGCATACATTTGAAACCTGTGTGCATTATTGCATTTTATAAAAACTTATACATGAAAGGATCATTCAGGATTAAATTGTAAGAGCAACAGAAAATCTGAACAGCTGGAGAAGACTCCATGAAGGGACCCACACTGGAGCTGAATCTTGAAGTCCACACAGGATTTGAAAAAGTTATTGTATGGGAACAAAACCTGCCATCCCAAAATATGTCTCTTTGGCATGTGGGTATTTTATGCTAGCTATTTTAAAAAATGGAATACTTAAGATGTTTTCCTTTTTGCTTCTCCCTTAATTGCCTAAAGAATTTTAGAGGACCTGTTCTAGGAAGTGAAATATCATCATAGATAACTACATTATAATATGAATTAGGTGTAGTAAGGAAAGAACCTAGAAATGGCTGTTTATTAATTTCTCTCCCAGTTCCCTTGTTTCGGTATACTCCAGCAAACATTTATTTACCAAATATTTAGTTTTTCTACTCTTCTTGTGGATTGCCTTCCTTTCCTTTGAAACCCCAGAACGCAACCTACTTCTCCTTAATTCAGGATAACATATATAGCTCATTTTGCTTGTCTCTGGAATCTTTCATGTTAATGTGGATTTCCTATACATGTGTAATTAAATCTGGTTTTCTCCTATAATCTGTTTCATGTCAATATAATTCTTAAACCAGCCAGAAGAATCACAAATAGAGGAACATTTTTCCACCCCAACAGTCAGTGTACTAGGCAGATAAATTTTCCTGGCTAGACATTGCTCACTTTGAGGCTGTTGCACCTGAGAGATACTGGAATAGCTGATAAGAGCTAGCACAAGGTAATATTTCTTACCATGTCAGCCTCATGATCTTTATCTGTGGGGTCCAATGAAAGTAGAAAGTGGTGACAGTGCTTTTTTTCTTTTTCTTTCTAAATTTAGATTAGCAGGAGAAAATATCTGTGGAATTCGTTCCCTGGCTTAGCAATTCTGGTAAATTTGGTAGAGTACTCTTGATTTAACTAATTCATTTCCTTCTAGAGATGGTCACTGTTTTTCCTTTGTCTTTTGTGTTGTCATGAGGATGGAAAACCATAGGACAGAACACAGGCATAAGCCCTAACAGGCCTGCTGTTTAAGCCAGACTCACAGAGTAGTAGGTTCACAGTTCTCACCGGACTGGTGTCTGCTTAAACAAACTATTCTGTGGTTTAATGTGAACATGCGATAAAGGTTATTGCTAAAAGGCATCTTAGAAGCCAAAGCCACACAATTTGAAGGCATGGATGAAGCACCTAAGAGCTGTTAGAGCATTTGCCACCTAACCAAAGACTCCCATATTAGGATCAGTTGGACATGGAATGGGTTAGATTGACAGTAGGTCACCTGTCAATCCCAAGAAAATTTCCATTTAACAAGGTACTCTGTAAAACACTGCATAATCCCCAACACCTTAACCGTGGCCATCTTCCTAGGCATCATTTTTGGCTCTGACAGACCTAAGGCGTAGCTAAGTTGTTAATGTGCATATAAAGAAAAATGGGGCGGGGGTGCCTGGGTGGCTCAGTGGGTTAAGCCTCTGCCTTCAGCTCAGGTCATGATCCCAGGGTCCTGGGATCGAGCCCCATATCAGGCTCTCTGCTTGGCAAGGAGCCTGCTTCCCCCGCTCTCTCTGTCTGCCTCTCTGCCTACTTGTGATCTCTCTCTCTCTGTGTCAAATAAATAAATAAAATCTTTAAAAAAAAAAAAAAAAAGATTCTCTCTCTCCCTTAGAAAGAAAGAAAGAAAGAAAGAAAGAAAGAAAGAAAGAAAGAAAGATGGCTGACGTTTCCCTTTCATCTTGTCCTATGTCCTGATAGTTTGGCTTTTTAACCAGTGAGAATGTTTTCTCTAGTCTTTACTAAACAGAAGGTGTATGTACTAGCATGCAACGGGTAGACAGCTAAATAGACTGTGGATTCAATAAGTGGGTTTGTCAGAAGTATAGGTAACAATCTGGACTTTTACTGGCATCCCTTGATAAAACACTTCCAGCTATTAGGTCAGGTTGTCATAAAGAGTTCTGGTCCATAAAGGACTTTTGCTATCTCAGCCTTCATTGTTTTGTTATTGCCAGGGAAGTCCCATTCAATAGCACCTGTCCAGTGTCACAAGTTAATGGGTTTGTGACTGGAGGCATCCCACACTTTTGACAATGAAGGCCTTTTGCTTCCTTAGGCTAACTTTGGAAGTGAATTTCTGGATCTTGTAAGGATTCCATTATTTGCACTCTCCTTTGGGGATGCCTCCTGAGTTAAGTCATAAAAGTTAAGTCATAACTTAACTTGGTTAAGTTATAAAATCTTACTGGCTTGGGTTGCTACTGAGATTAAGAAGATCCTGCCTGTCAATGGCCAGAGGATGGATCTATAAATTGGCAATATTTGGGGAAAAAAAAATTAGAACATTCTCATTCTGAACAGTGTCTTATTGGTTTACAATTAGCCTTAAGGAGTCCCTTAATAAGTCAGAAGAATAGAAATTAGAACAAAAATCAAAGTCCATTCAGACCCTTTCCTATTTGCCTTGAGACATTTGCAGATATTGTTAAAAAAAAAAATCAGGGCACTGGAAGTATAGCTGTCCTGCCCTTAACAAGAAAAGAAGAAAAAAAATTGACAGCAACTTCCCTTACCTTACAGGTATCTGTAAAACTCAAAAACACAACTCTAGAAGCAACCAAAAGTCCATCTACTCCTTCTTACCAATCCTAAAACCTCCCTTATTTATCTCAAAAGGTTTTTAAAGTATTAGGAAACCAAAGTCCTTCTTGGAGGAACTTGCATTCTTTCTCCACCTCTTGAAGATATAAATCTTACCATTTCATTGAAATATAAACATGCCAGAAGGTATCTAAAACAATGCCCATACTCACCTAAGACTAAAGGAATTAAAAAAAAAATGAGTTTTAAAAAACATAAGCTACAAAAAGGGCTCTCTTGCCCAAACTTTGGATCATAGCCTCCTTAAGATTACTTCCAGAAACAAATACAAATTGTAAAAGTCCTCTCCACAAATAGTAAAAAAAAAAAAAAAAAAAAACCCAACCAAACCAAAACGAACAAACAAACAAACAAAAATAACTTTAGCCATCTGAGTGAGTAAATTTTCTTATTCTAAATTTTATTTATGAATTAGTGAGTTTTGTATTGTTTTATGACTGAAGCTCTAAGCTGTGTTTGTCTATATGTACATCTACATTATAGATATTATATTTTTCTGCCTTGGGATGGTATTACTGGAATCAATTTATATAAATAGTTCTATTTAAGTGGCTTAGGGAAATTAAGCACTTATATAAATTTAATATTCATAAAAATTCTCAAAAATAAAGTAGAAACTTTGTTCAAAAGAATTTCAGGTTCATATGATCTGGGAAATTATTCAGTTTCAAACCCAATTTAAAATAGACATGTCTTACTTTTTATTCCACCTGGATTTATTACTCAAAAAAATTCATGTTATCTCTGCTGCAAAATTTATCAGCAAAAAATTAATAATAACTTAGAATGATGGTTGATTTTATCTAATAACTCATAAAGTTTTTGTGAGTAACCTAATCATAATTGTTGGGAATAAATGATTGAAATAGATGCAACTGTGATTCGAATTTTTAGGTGAACTTTTTTGCAAAATATATGTTTTATGGTATGTACACTTTAAAATAATTTCAAAAATCTTTTTGGTAACCTGAGACTTTAGAATTTTGTTAAATTAAATAATGAAAATTTGTGGAATATCTTGGGCTATTTCCAAATAGGGTAAAATAATGAATCATTAAATCCTCACCATAGGTTTAGCGACTTTTGCCTTCCTTATTTTAAAGAAACTAAAGATAAATTTGGGTTTGTTCATAAACATGTTTTATGTTTTATTGAAAGACTGCACTATGAAGAACACATTTCTGGAAATTATGGAATGTATTTATAAATTTGCCAATCTAAAGAATGCTGATGTAACACATACTTCACAATTGCTTACTTCTTAGATTTTATTTGAAATTAAGGTTTTTAAAAGTTGTAATTTTATTGTTTGAAACACTGCTGATGCTTTTTAATGTTTTGTTTTCCATATATAAGGAAATTTTTTCTCTTAAGTCAACTATGACTTACAATTTGGTAAACTATATCATTGTAAGCAGAACAATAACCTCTCTCCCTATCTGATCACTCCAGCATTCAGAAATTGTCAGTGAATACTCTTATTTTTAATGACAATATGCTTATTTGCATAAGTTCAATAAGAATCAGTTCTCCCTGAAAGAGGATCCAATTGGAATCAGTGATTATATTACCAAGGCTTTGACTAGAAGGTCATATTTGAGAGAGCTGTGTATATATTCAAGCATGACCAGGCAGCTTTAAAGAACTAAGGTTGGCTTTAAGAGGCCAAGAAAGCTCCTTGGATATACTGGTCTGATAACTTGCTTACAGGATTCCCAGCAGCCTTACCAGGTGAGTAAAGAAGATCATTTCCTGGCAACTGCAGGAATATGAGAAGAAAGGAATTAAGCCAAATCTATCAGTATTGAAGACAAAACTAGCATATCTTTAGTTTGGCTTCTCAGCCTCAAGAGAAGACAGGAGTTCAAACTTGAGATTTCTAATAAAAATTTCCAGCCAAGTAGATTTAAAGGGCCTCCGTATGATCAACCAATATTCTTGCTACACTTATATAAATAATCAGGCCAAGTTTACTGAAACTGAAACTAGACTTATTCTGCAAACAAATGTAGTCTTAATTTCACTATATTTGGTAGAAATGAGGGTGACTATAAAGAGAAAAAATATATGTTAATAGCATATCTTTGTAGATATTTTCCATTATAAACTCAACTAGATCCTGAATTCTTCTAGTTGTGCCAGTGTCTGGATACAACTCTCCAAACTACTAACATTTTCAATTCTTTTTCTATTCTTCTGACTTAGAGTCACTGAGAACTAAAACTGCCTTTTCCCTGAAGGCCTGCAAATTGAATATGAACAACTTGATATAAACTTTAGAGAAGTCACAACAGTCATGTATGGATAATCTTTGTGCCAGTTGATATGGGGCTACTCAGAAAGTTTACCTGAACACCTCTTGACTTCATCACAGACATTCAAACTACAAAAAAACAAAAACAAAAACAAAACTCTGACCTTGACATCAAAAAATCTTCTTGACTGGATACCCTCAGAACTCAGAAACTGGTTTATAATTTCCTCTAATCATTAACCATTGTTTTTCTTTTATCTCCGTGGAAATGCCTCTTATTTAATACATGAATACTTGAACCACAAGTCTAACTTTGAGAACCCACTTGTATCACCACCTTTTGAAATGAGTTTAACTGATCTATTGTCAGGACTAAGACTCATTCAATACGATGAAACAAGCTACCAATTTAATTTCTGGACGATAAAACTTCTTGGACAATAGGAGAGCAAAATAGGCCACCCCAAAATGTGTCTCTTTGGTATGTGAATTATTTTAGTTTAAAGGTGGGGTGCTCAACACTTTGGCTATAAAGCATCCCATTTAAACAAAGTTTATTCACTTGAGGCTTCTACTGGACACTGTCCAGCCTAAACCAGACCCAAACTAGGTCTTAAATTAGACCCAATCCACCTCAGGCCATAACCTCTAATGATTGCCAACATGTATGAGTAAATGGAGACTGTAGACTATGGACTGGACTCTAAACACTGGGGAATTCCATACTGAACCAAAGGCTAGGAACTTGGATTCTTGATGGAACCATCTGCCAGCTCAAGCTGACCCACTAAGCCCTGGACTGGAAAGCTATTTATACCAAGTGCTTAACCAACCAGAGCTCAAACTGAGAGGAACTTGCCAACAGCCTTAGGAAATCGTGGGGAAGACCATGAACTCAAAAGTGTTCTCAAGGTGCCATACCTGTGTTTCTCATTGTCCCCAAATGTTGACAGAAGTTCCCTTTGATTTCATTGTTGCCTCCAAGTCTATTAAAAAAAATGAAAATTCAATTGAGTAAATTTGAAGATCTAATTGGTTTTATTCAATGATTCATGAATTGGGCTGTATTCCTACTAAGAAAGGGCTCTAAAGACTTGTACAAAATGGAAGGTTCTTACAGATAGAAGGAAGGTGTGGCAAGGAAGTTCTTAGCAAAATAAAAGGAAGGATTGTTTCAAGTCAGGTCAACATCTTTTGGGAGAGGGGGATGGGAGAGGTCATATTATGCAGATTATATCACCAGTACTACTCAGGAAACTCCAGATTTATTGTTTAAAGGGCACATTTCTGGGAGAGGCTGAAACTTCAGTTAGGTCTTCATTTGCTGGTCTGGAAGCAAAAGACTCAATTTGGGCTTATTTGCTCCCCCACCCTCCGATGCTACAAGTTCAATATGACCTATCTATCTACTTCTCCACTCCTATCTGCCACCACACTTTACTTTATAGCAAATTGATAACCACCCTCCTTTACCCCTATCCTGTCCCCACAGATACAGATGATACATATAGGAGGCAGTAGAGTACAGTGATTTTGAATTCGTATTCTGGAGTCAGACTGTGTAGATTTAAATAAATCTAAACCCAACCAGTTAATATCTTTAAGTTCAGCATATCTCATTGGGACTATTAATGCCCCACACATCAATGAAAAATTAAATAATATTTATAAAGCACCTAAGTAATGCTAAATACAGACTTATTCTTAGCATTATTATTACTTCTGTGATGGTGACAATGATAATAAGAAGGACGAGGTGGAGCTCCTGCTTATGGCATTGTCTCTGTCTACAATACCTGCCCACCTTCATTCAACTCTGTGACAATTTTTTATGTCAACTTTATTTGGCCAAGGGATGCCTAGATAGCTGGTAAAACATTATTTCAGAGTGTATCTATAAAGAAAGAGATTAGCACTTGAATTGGTGAATTGAGTAAGCAGATGACCCTTCTCAATTTAAGTAGCATAATCTGATCCTTCAAGAGCCTGAATAGAAGGAGGTGGAGGAAGTATGAATTCTTTCTCTGCTTGAGCTGTGATATCCAATCTTCTCCTGCCTTTCAACACTGGTGCTCCTGATTCTCTGGCTTTCAAACTCAAATATCCTTGCTTCCCGGTTATCAGACCCAGACTGAATTCCATCACTACCTTTCCAGGTTTTTCAGCTTGCAGATGACAGATCATGGCACCGCGTGGCCTCCACTGAGCTAATTCCTATAATAAATATGTGTATATATTTATAGCCTATTGGTTCTGTTTCTCTGAAGAACCCTAATACCCCTACCTAATTATATTTGCCCTTTATATTGAGTTCAGGTATCATCTCTTCTAGAAAACATTCCCCAAAGTTCTTTGTTGAGTGTAGTATAACGCTCTCATAGTATATATGATTCCATGGATTAAAATCATAAATGTCCTTGGAATTGCCTGCTTGGGTTGCCTGGCTTCTACACTACTCTATGAGGAAGTACCTCAAGGACAGTGATAATATCAAATTTATCTGAGTATCACCATTACTTAGCCCACTGCCTTGCTCAGAATATGTGTTCAATATCTCTCCTGTTGAAGCGAGTTCCATGAAGACAAATTATCAACAATTTATACTTGCCAGTGTTGCTAGTACCATGAGTTTAGAGGACAACTCAGAGTGAGATAAATTGAACCCAACCTATCTACCACTCCTCACTTCTTTCCCCTATTCTTTTCCATGAAATAGCCCTAACATCTGACTCCTAAGAAAATTGGCTCAAGATTCCACCTTTTCTGGCCTTTGCCTTCTGCTCTAGTTTTCCAGTCTTACACATTCAGTAGTCTCTCTTACCACATTGTGCTGTAAAGAGCCGGCATCATGATGACACACCATTGACTGCCTCCAACATGCCTCCTGACAGCCATCTTCACAAATAAAATTTAAATTGAAACTATTCCAAAAAACATCCATGACCTCAAGAAGATTTATCAGTTCTCCTGGTGTATGTAGTAAATGAAGTTATTATTCTCTCTCCACACAAATTCTGTCTGACAGATGGTGTTTTGTTATTTTAGGAAAGAAGCAGTCTACTGAGTCTTTAAGGGTTTCTTTTAACAGTCCCATTGAAACCTTTCTATAAATCTTTTGTTTCTAAGAGAACACATGCAATAAATTCTTCCTTGGTATAACTGCAGAGAAACTAGCATCTCTTAGGATTATGAAGAGGAGATTAAGAGCACTGATATGAAAGGCCTCTGTCAGCCATCAGTACTTTTCAAATAAGTGTCCAAACAAGGAAACTCATGTTTTCCAAGCAAGTGTCTTGAGGGATATTTCTTCATATTATTTCCATATGTCCATGGAACTAGCCACTTAAAATTGCTCTTGTCATTCAGGCACCTCTGTTTTCCCAAAGTGACATGCTCCTCACATTTGTCAAATGCTGGATGATAAACCTGAGTTTTATAGTTATCACTATCCTTCGTTCATTTCACAAGAAAGCAAACAGAGAGAGTCAGAGTTAACCTCACCTAGGAAACAACAGGTCCATCTGAAAATTTAGACCAAAGAGATGATATTGCTTTATTAATGAGTCCCATGGGAAAGTAATCATGTGTTTTTATTGATATATATCACAAGAGCCAGGCAATCGGATCTAAAATTAGAGATGTTTACCAATGGGGATTAGGTCATTATAGAATCAGTGCTCAAGGGAAGGCAATGAGAGTTTCTGTAAAGCAAAGGCTGTGCAGTCTGCAGAAACTTACACTTCCAGAAAAAGACATGTTGAGCATTTTTTTCCTTTGATTTGTTGAACATAAAATACACAGTTTGTCATTCTTAGTGGATTGAAAGAAAATTCACTATACTGAATTAAAACACAGATTAAAATTAGTAGTTTTCCTTCAGTGTATTTTAAATGTATTCAGTAGTAAGTAAAATAAATGTAAATATGCCTATATTATTTTTATTATATTTTTATATGTATTTTCTTATATATTTTTATCTGTATGGCCTTACAAAAAATATAAATAAGATAAACTGGCATAATATATTTTATACACATTTAAATTCTAAGTTCACAGAAGTGGCCTTTTATTTTTTTATTTTTTTTTAATTTTTTTTTTGAAGACTTTATTTATTTATTTGAGAGAGAGACAGTGAGAGAGAGCATGAGCGAGGAGAAGGTCAGAGGGAGAAGCAGACTCCCCATGGAGCTGGGAGCCCGATGTGGGACTCGATCCCGGGACTCCAGGATCATGACCTGAGCTGAAGGCAGTCGTCCAACCAACTGAGCCACCCAGGCGCCCCAGAAGTGGCCTTTTAAATTTAGGAGCATAAGGTAGCTGTGTCACATAGCCCAAGTGTGCTGGATCAGATAATTAGGAATATAAATTTGTGCAACATTTTCTGAGCATTTTCTCAATATCTACTACTAAGTTTTTAAAAAGTGCACACACATTTTTGACCCCATAACTCCACTGCTAAAAGTTGGTTTCCACCTGGAGCAAAAATTTCATACTTACATTGTGATATTTGAAGTATGGTAGAAAAATCCAATAACAACAGACTACAGACACAGTGGCTTTCGTACACAATAGTAATCAAAATGTTTAGTCGCTTATACACGTTTTCTTTTCCTCTGAAGGGATTCTAAACAAACTAGTTTCCCTGACATTTTCCTCTGAACTGAATAAATGTTTGAGCTATACTGATACTACATAAATGTTAACTTCCATACAGTATGGTGATACATTTTATACTTCTATAATGCACTTTATAAAATATTTTACATCAAAGCCCTGAACAGCTTTGAGGATTTTTATGTTTCAACTTTCATGAAGTTACAGTAATATGCTATCATACTCTGTTCATCCCAATTAAACTCACTAAGACGGGCAAGGAAGTAGATCCCAGGCCACATGTGCAAGTCTCATGATCAGTCATTGCAGTGATACCTGTGAAAAGCAAGGCGCCCCTAGAAAACTTGCTTCAGACAGTCCAGGTCTGCGAGCATTTTCCTGAAGTAGTTATTAACAGTGCAGCCTAACTATCAAGAGTTCCCCACTTGGTTCTCACTAATAGATAGAGTAGATAAGGCAGTGTTGCTAGTGATTTACTCACTCTGCTGGCCAAAAGGTAGATCACTAGGAATAGGGACCTACTGTAAACTGTGTTGTTGTCAAATAAAAATGCCTGGACTCATGCAAAAAGTGCCTCTTTCCTTTTGTCACCTTTCAGTAACACTCAGGTTTTCACTCAGTGTCTAAGGTGGAAGCCACCCTTCCTGCCTACAACAATGTCAAACTAGGCTCATATTAGGTTGAATTATATGGAATTCAGAGGTCAATGCTATAGGTTAGAAAGTGTTTAATATTCACAATTACATATTCGTAAGTTTGTATATTCACTTCTTGGTATCATCCTGCCATCATCCTACAGGATGTGGTTAGGTAACCTAGTTTTGTTTCGTTTTTTATTTTTTCCCCCAATTACATGCAAAGCATATCAAACTGCTGAGATCTAAATGATCAAAAAGAAAAACAAAAATAAAAAACAGACGTGTTAATAGTCATTAACAGTTGCTAAATAGTTGCTGCATTATACTTATACTATTGGATATTCTTTTTTTCCTTTCCTTTCAAGCCAGTTTTTTATAACTTAAATCTTTTTGTTCCAAAACAGTAATTGGACTTAACCATCCAACTTTTATTTTGTTAACTGTGTATCTCATAACTATATTACTAATAGAAGGGACTAATTCACAAAGGACTTTTTATGCTCTGATAAAATATTGTTAATAGGGAACCATTGAGAACTTTATGTATGTTTGAAATAATTTTCCCAAAGAGTTTATCCCAAGAATTTTACCCAAAAATGACTTAGATACCAGCTCTCCTAAGTGAGTAGCAAATAAGGTGCTTAGTCTATACATGATAATACACAGGATTTGTCAATATTGTGAAGAATGTGAAGTACTAAGTGAAGCAGCTGGTAAGAAAGGGGATCTTTTTTTCCAGTAGCCATAAAGATAAGAACTGAAACTCTTCAAACTACACTGAGGTATACCTTGACCAACAAACTCCGAGGCCAAGGTACTTCCTTGGATATTGGCCAAATAAAAGCAAAATAAAAAGGCTTTCAAGATTTATAATGCAGACTTGAGAAGACTAGGATAAAGAGAGAAATTTATGGTGTGGATTCTCAGTGCTGGGTCAGAGGGAATCAACAGTGGTGATGGCAGACATTGAATCTCTCACCAAGTGATCCCAGCAGAGAAGTCGGGGAGAGGAACAAAGGCAGCAAGAGAGTCAGGCTACTTCATTAATTCCATATTTGTTTTGTGATTATTTAAATCTAGACATTTGAGATGGAAAGAGAAGATGCATCCCTGAATACACAGAACTTTTAGTCTAACATAAATAAGAGTTGTCACTCATTTGTTCGCTCATTCATTCATGTGTTCATTCATTAATTCTCTTAAGTCTTCAACCAAAGACTTGCAGGAATATAGAGGTAACTGAATAATGAAAAATCATGGGGCATCTCATTAGAGGGTTTTGGAGAGTACTTAGAATAGTAGTTGGGTTTGTGTTAATGTTTTTGACAAGGGTACAAAGAAGCAGGTCTATAGGAATGCTGTCAGGAAATGGGGTTATTCTATGTTGGGTATCTTAATAATTCTTATCTAGAGAGCAAGAAGAACAAAGAGAGGCTAAAGCAATGAATTAAATAGAAACATCAGTGCATCATATTAGGCCAGATATAGGGGTAATGGTCCATTTTTGTGGTTTGAGCAACACCATGTTTTTGTCTTGATTCAACAGAATCACTGAGTAGCCTTGTCTGATATAGGTGTTCTGTGGGATTATGCCCAAGGAAAAACACCAAGCCTTTGCTCTAAGTTCTAGGCTGACCCAAACTCTCAGGAATGTTTTCTTTTCTTTTTCCATGTCCATTTATTCAACAAACATCTATTAAACATCTAATATGTATATGCCTTTAAAATTATTAGTATACATTTGATAGGCACAGTGCTCAAACTGAGTTTTAAAGTTACAGACTATAAATTAGAATTATTTGTTGATGAAGTGGCCCAAATGAAGGAATTTTCAGGGTGGTGGGAAATATTCATTGAAGGCTCCACAAAAGAAATGGCATTTAACTGAGAGTTGAAAGAAGCATAGTTTTTGAAAGTTTAAGATAAGGAAGAATACTATGGGCAGAAGTAGCAACTGAAAAGTTCCTAATAGGTGAGAAGTACTTTGAGCATGGAGATAAGTCTGAGAAAGGACCTCACACATTAGGCAGATGAATTAACGCCTTTCTACTTTTCCTTTGACCATAAAAATCTATGGAAGCATGTCATACAAAAGAAATCTATGATCACACTGGTATTGTCCGAGTATTTAGTTAATACAGTGGGGTTAAAAACATATATAATGATTGGAGTACTAAATAAGATTATACCAAAAGAGCCCTGTACAGAGCCTGGCATGCTCTTGGTGCATACTGATGCTCTCATCACATGGGTTCCCCTCCTGCTCCCAGGGAGGATGTTAATCCTGTGGAAGCAAAGGCCCCCAGATTAGATGAAACTACAGTCATGGAGGAAAGACTATTTTTTAAGGAGACAGAAATGATTCAGTGTCTTTAGTAATTTCAATTGATTTTGGAGAAGGATAAAAATAATTATGAGATCACATGTAAACAATAAGTATTCTCTGGCTTTACAAAGCAATCATTCTTTCATAACTTTCCATTACGCCACCATTAAATATAACATTTAAAATAGTCTGTCAGCAAAACATTATTAAGTGCTAAAAGGCAACAACAAGGGAAGACATGGCAACTTCTCAAAAGGTCTAAAATAGGATGGATTCTAATCTTCCTTGGATAATTTAAGAGGTATCTTGTGTGATGATAAGGAAATGGAGGAGATGACCTCTCACTGTCCTTTATAGACTAGAAATTATCCAATAATGCATTCAAATAAGTCCTTGCAGTTGACAAAACAGGAAAGGTCTTCTTTTAGAACTCTGTTATTTTATTTTATTTTTCTGTAGAATTAAGGATTGATTTATTTAAAGTTAAATTGGGTGTGAAATTGGTTCTAAAGTTTTTTTAAGCACAAAGGTTACCTGTTATTTTTATTTTTTTATGATTTCATAAGTAATATATACTTATTTTGGAAAAATTTGAAAATATAATTTCCAAGAAAGAAAAAAAAATCACCCATAATTTTATCACCTATTTATGTTTTTGTTTAATAATTTGGCATCTACTCTAGTATATTTAATGTGTTTAATTATATATATATTTTTAAATATTTTATGTATTCGACAGAGAGAGACACAGCAAGAGAGGGAACAAAAGCAGGGGGAGTGGCAGAGGGAGAAGCAGGCTTCCCATCAAGCAGGGGTTCCTTCCCAGGACTCTGGGATTATGATCTAAGCCTAACGCATACACCCAACGACTGAGTCACCCAGGTGCCCCTATTTAAATGCATTTAATACAAGATATTGCTGCAGGCAACATTCAATTCATAACTCTCCCTGGATTCCATTCATCCTCCAACGGCCCTGCCTGAATTTCTACTCCTTCAAAGATTATTATTTCTTTTCCTTTTCATAACACCCTCTCTCACCTGTCATCCTAAATCAGAGTGTCTTTTAGGTCATTTTACAATTCTGTTCACCACATCTACATTGAAGGACAGTGAATAGCAGGGTTGAGGAAAGACAGCATCAATTGCTTTTTATTTATCAAACTACTTTCTCCTCCCTCAGAGCTTTATGTACCATTAAATGCAGTCCGTTGAAAAATGCCCACAAAAATGTTCAAGGAATAAAATGGTACAAACAACTCAGGGAAACCACTTAGCCGTCTGGTATATAAACATCAAGTCTATAGACAGCTCTCTCGAGATAATCGACATCGAAACAAAGAGAGGAAGTCTCCTGTATATAATTCAATACAAAGTCACACATTCGACTGTATTACATTAGTGGCAGCAAAAATTTCACTCAAGGACTTAATTCTGAAACAGATTTAAAATTTTATATTACTTATAATTCTTTCAATAAGGAAATTGAATATAGTATCAAAAGCAACACAGGTTTTAATTTTAGGCATGGCAAGTCCCAACTGTTCCAGCCATGATCAGAGTAAATTTAAAAAACAAACAAAAAATATAATCATTTGCGACAACATGGATGGAACTAGAGCGTATCATGCTTAGCGAAATAAGTCAAGCAGAGAAAGACAACTATCATATGATCTCCCTGATATGAGGAAGTGGTGATGCAACATGGGTGCTTAAGTGGGTAGGAGAAGAATAAATGAAACAAGATGGGATTGGGAGGGAGACAAACCATAAGTGACTCTTAATCTCACAAAACAAACTGAGGGTTGCTGGGGGGAGGGGGTTTGGGAGAAGGGGGTGGGATTATGGACACTGGGGAGGGTATGTGCTTTGGTGAGTGCTGTGAGGTGTGTAAACCTGGTGATTCACAGACCTGTACCCCTGGGGATAAAAACATATGTTTATAAAAAATAAAAAATTAAAAAAAATATATATAATCATGTTTCACTTAAGTTTTCATTTTTGGTTAATAAAAAAGAACTCAGCTAAAAAAGAGACACTTTGGGGCACTTGGATGGTACAGTCTGTTAAGTGTCTGACTCATGATTTCAGCTCAGGTTGTAATCTTGGATCATGAGATCAAGCCCCACATTGAGCCCCACATCAGGCTCTGTGCTCTAAAGGAGGCCTGGAGTCTACTTGAATTTCTCACTCCCTCTGTCCCTCCCTCTCCTCTTTAAAATAAATAAATAAATCATTAAAAAAAGGCAGGGGTGGGGGGAGATACTTTGCGACAGCACCTGAATGGAATCAGACAGATTTTTCTGGAGTAGCCATTTTGCTTTGGAGAGATATTTATTTTTTCTACTAAACGCCTGTTCTGGTTTTTTTGTTTTGTTTTGTTTGTTTTTTCCCTTTATCCTACTATTCAGCATGTTTGGGGGTAATCATTAAATGCCCTGCATAGTGCTAAATACTTTCCATGATAGTGAAGACTCTATGTGCAACATCTCATTTAATCCTCATTATAGACTTAAGGTAAGTACAAATATTGTACAGATTTTATATTTGAGTCAACAGATTGCCAGAGATTAAGTCATTGGACTATGTTCACACTGCTAGTGAATATCAACAGACACCAGTGCCATCACAGTTGATGCCTAAATAGATGACCTAACTTCATTCTCTTTAATAATATTTTAAAATGGAAATAATATTTGTCACCATCATATCCCATCATATCCCATATGTGTATAATACATTATATATGTATTTTCCATATATATATTTTTTTAACTTTGGGGGGGTGATGGATATGTTCATTACCTTAATTGTGCCATCTCTTCACATATATACACCAAAATTTATCAAATTATAAAACTTAAGTATTTACAATTCATTGTATTTCAGTTACACCTTAATCACAGTCTTAAAAAATGAAGTCTGTTTTCTTAGAGAAAGAGTGAGAAACTGCTCCTTGAAGGGCAATACAAAGAGTCTCAACAGACTGATATGAATAAGTTAAAGGAAGCTTCTTAGAGCCAGAATGTGCTAATGTGGCACAAGGACCAATTCTAATAAGTATAAACATTCAATTAACATGTTGTTATGATTATTATTAGTAGAAGCAACGACAGTGTGGAAACCTAGAAATGGGGGAGAAAAGAAGAAGAAAAAGGCTGTTTACCTTTAATTGAGTACCTGCTTATTTTGGACATTGTGTCATACTCTGAGGAAGATGGGGGGAGGAGTAGGAAGGGTAACTAGAAATCCATGCAATAAAAATACACTAATGATCCAATATTAGATTCAGGCTTCATACTAGATACGAGGATGTAAGATGTACAGATAGAATTCAGATACATGCTCTTATGAAACTCTTTTATATAGGTTATTATGGAGCTCTTTTATAGAAGTAATACAGTATACTACAGAACACAAAAGAAAGACACCTTCAGCATGGGCAGGATGAAATGATAAAGGAGGAAATCAATAGGGACAAATATGTTTTGAGTGATCAAAAAGAACTCTGTATCCAATGTTAAAGCATCTGGATTTTATTATGAATAATGGCATGGTAAAAATAAAAAATAAAGAGTGGATTTAAATTGTGTGATCTACTTCAGGGCTTTCTGCATATTTTAGTCTGTATCTATGTAGACTTTGGGGAGCCTGGGTGGCTCAGTCGGTTGAATGGCTAACTTTTGATTTCAGCTCAGGTTATGATCTCAGAGTCCTGAGACTGAACCCCATGACAGGCTTACTGCTCAGCAGGCAGTCTCTTTCTTTCCCTTTTCCTCTGCCTCTTCCTCTCCCCAACCCTGCTCACATGCCCTCTCTCTCTCTAAAATAAATAAACCTTAATAAAATACATCTACATGGTCTTTAAAATTTATGTAATAAACTGTGCAAGGGATATCTATTTTATTTTTTATTTTTTTAAAGATTTTATTTATTTATTTGACAAGAGAAGGATCACAAGTAGGCAGAGAGGCAGGCAGAGAGATAGGGGGAAGCCAGCTCCCTGCTGAGCAGAAAACCTGATGCAGGACTCAATCCCAGGACCCTGAAATCCCATGACCTGAGCCAAAGGCAGCAGCTTAACCCACTGAGCCACCCAGGCGCCCCAAAGGATATCTATTTTAAAAGAATTATAACAGAGTACAATTAGTTTGAAGAGAGGAGATGCTAAAATCTCCTCTTTCTGTGGAGAGCTCTAGGATTTTACTAGTATCTTAGAACCATGAAATCAAAACATCTGAAAAAGGTCTGAAATAACCTAGTTCAATTCTATTTATAGATAAGAAAACTTAGGATCAGAGAGAAGTGAATTCCTCAGTGTTGCATAATACGAAATTGAGAGAGCAGATAGTACAACACACAACTGCCATTTCCTCATCCTGGCCTCCTTAATGCTCACCAGTTTGCTTAGCCTTCAACGTTTTCAACAGCCATTACTGATAGTTGTTGGGAAAATATTATTGATAACCATTTGAAAGTTAATATCTGCAATGTTCAGTATATAAAAATAATGTGAAGACATACCTGAAACTAAGGTAACACTGTGTGTCAACTATTTTTCAACTAAAAAAATGAAAAAACAATAAAAATCCCACATTAAGTTTTTTTAAAAATCACATGTTGCTATTTAAATCCTTTAAGTAAGACCAACAAGAATTTAGTTTCTCCAAAGTTCCTTGTCACATGGGTCCAACAAAACTTGCACATGGAAAATTTTCAAATGGGTGACAAGCTGAGGTATTCACAAAATGCACAAAGGCTTCTGGTTCCAGATGGCAGACCTTTTTTTCTTCCCAAAGGTCTATTAAATTGATGACAAAGAAACAGCAAATAATAACAACAACAACACGTGTTTAGAACAACTATCATGAAAAGGGACTTGAGATTTTCTAAGGGGGATAACAAGTAAAGATTCCAATTATATAGGCTTAATTTGTTCCCCCCCACCAAACAAAATAAAGACTTTGTAGGCAAGGATATTTAGACTCTGAGGCTATTGCTCTTCGATTTCCTCACTATTTAAATAAAGTTAGGTGTGACCTGAAACTGAGTGCCTCTACTGTCTCTACTGTTAAAATATATTAATCTAAGAGAGCTAATGACAAAGAACCCATTTTCCTTTAAACAATTAAGCTCTAACTGAGTAACAGAATCTCAACATTTGAAGAAATCTTAAAGATGACGTCACCTGTCATTATACCTTTGGACATGGAAAGTACAGCACAAAAACATAAATCTACATATTTGAACTCAGGTTCCTGTGTCTCCCAGGACAGGGCTGAAGGACTGCCTGTGTCCCCCATTTCTGTGAATACAACCACTTAACTTCTTTCCTTGACAGCTCTCTTCTTGACACTTCATATAAAATATATCAGGAAGTTCTTTCAAATTTGTGTTTGAGCTGGATCTCAAACCTGCTCACTTCTCCCCCATTTTAATTACATCCACGCTAGTCATAAGTCAATAATACTTTATCATGTTTCCACAATGTGCCAGATACATTTGCACTGGCTGGCGTGAGAGAGTACCTACATTCAACGAGCTTAAATTATATTGGAAGTAATAATATGAAAACAATACTGAATAAATCAGATAACACAGTGACACATGATATAAATATAATAAAATCCCAGTTTAGATCATTGTTTTTTTCAGTAATTCGTAGGGGATACCTTTCTTTCACATTCCAAGAGTGCACCTTTCTTTCACACTCCAAGAGTGCCAAGCATCTGCCTGTCACATTACCTACTCTGTTTTGTCATTATGGTTTCTTGTTCTACAGTCACTCTCAGGTAAGATCAAGGTGGAGACACACAAGGGCATATGCAGTTATCTGAAGACTCCACTTGGGAATGGCATCTTACCTAAGGAGCTCAACAGACAGGCTTGCCAGTGAAACAACTATAACTAACGAATATTATTAAGCAAAACAAAACATCAACTTAAAGTCTCTAGAAACTGCCCTTAGAGCATACAGCAAATGAAAAAACAATTATTCCAGAAAAATCTAAATCTCAGTAAGAGCTACCAGGGACTCACATAATAACCTGCTCTCTCTCTGTCCTCCTAATCTCCAACTCAGCATGAGGAGAGTCCACTCTGGGAGGGTGTGGCCAAGAAGACTAATCTTCTCTCTCCAATTCCCAGTTAAGGGTTACAGCAGCTCCACTGAAGGGCCAATGGCAGTCTTTTTCATCACCCAGCTTTGTGTTACAGTGGCTAAATTTCAGGTAAGTGCAGCCCAGCATCTGAAACCTCTTCCACACTCCATCTTACTTTGTAGGGTGAAGGCTTTCTCCCCAGGTGTAGGAGAGCATTGTTGAAAAATCATCCATCCCCCACAGATATTTAGGGAAAATGTATACCTTTTCTTCTTCATTGACTATAGTGGCCATATCTATTCTCTTTATTCTCATACTTTATCATTATACCTGGACCAAGAGGGGCACTTAAATACTTGTTGAAAAAGATAGTTAAATAAAAAGTCTCTCTTTTTCTTATGCTCCACAAATAAGTGAAACCATATGACAACTGACTCTCTCTCCTTGACTTATTTCACTCAGCATAATCTCTTCCAGTCCTGTCCATGTTGCTACAAAAGTTGGGTATTCGTCCTTTCTGAAGGAGGCATAATACTCCATCGTGTATACGGACATTATAGAGGGCACGGATTGCATGGAGCACTGGGTGTGGTGAAAAAATAATGATACTGTTATACTGAATATAAATAAATTTAAAAAAAAAAGTCTCTCTTTTATGTCTAGTTATAAAATCTTAATTATCGATATTGGGTTGAATATTTTCCCTCCAGGATTGATGTCCTTCCCAGAACCTCAGGATGTGAACTTATTTGGAAATAGTGTCATGGCAGATGTAATTTGTTAAGATGAGGTCATACTGGAGTAGGATGGGCCCTTCACCTAATCCGACTGGTATCCTTAAAAGAAGAGAAGAGAAAGAGATAAGACACAGCTTGGGATGGAAATTGAAGTCATGCTGCTAAAAGCCAAGGAACACCAACGAATGCCAGAAATCACTGGGAGGTAGGAGAGTGGCATGCGGTAGATTCTCCCTCTGAGCCCCCAAGAAGGAACCAACCTCTCCAATACCTTAATTTTGGACTTCTAGCCTGAATTATGAGGGAATACATTTCAGTCGTTTTTAGCCTCTGGGTTTATGGTCCTTTTTTTTTTTTTAAATAGCAGCCCTAGGAAACATATACCATCTTCCTAGATTCAGCCCAAATGCTCTCTCATACTTAAGTCTTCCTTGAGTCCATCTAGACTAATTGCTTCTGGAGGAAAAGCTGTGTCTTGTTCTTATTTGTACCCTTGCTGTCTAACATACACTAGGAGATTAAGTACTGCCTTTTGAAAAGATGACGTTTCTTCCCTTTGGAAGCAATCTTTCCCCTCTTCTGAATGCTCACAACACTTAATAAAGGAAGACAGAGAGAAGTCTGTTCACGTTAGTGACCGAACAAAACAGTGACTCTGGTGAAAAGATGTAGAACAAAAATTGCAGGACATGATAGATAAACCATAATACAGACTGAATTGATAGAAATGCCTAAGGCAGCAAATTGTTAACAGTGTTTTTCATGATTCCTAGGAACTAGGGCGGGCTCCTTAGTATTTTTATAGGAAAGAATCTTGTTTTTTCAGGAACTATTGAGACCCACAGTGAAACAGAGAAAGTCTCACTAAGAGATCATCCCCATTTCCTCCTACTCAGGAATCGGAGGTGTGGACAGGAAGGATAAGGTAGGCATTCCTCTTGTGTTGTTCTCTCTTAGGAGCAACCCAGCTTGGGCTTCTTATGATCATTCTAACATCCTACTTCTGGAAGTGAAAACAACAGAAGCAAGCTTTATCACTGATGGCAGGGACACTTTTCTTCCAATAGTGGAGAATGGTGGTATAAAATACTAGGTGAGAGCAGAAAGCCTGACATTTTATTTGCATTTTCAGAAAACACTCTAGGGACTAAGAAAAGAAAAAAAAAAATAACGTCTCATTTTTAGTGTTCAATTTATAACAAAATACAATCATAGAAAATCTTATTTCTTCCCCTGGATTTTCTGTTTCAGTTTGAAGCTCCCTGGCAAGCTTATTATGACAATACAGACCTAGAGAATGGCTGACATTCTTATGAAAAATACAAACCTTAATGATACATTTTATGGTATATAATTTGAGATGCTCATCCTCGAGTGTGCATAATGCTCTGAATCATCATTGTTTTGGCATCAAGATATGATTGATATTAGATGTTATACCTAGTATTTTGTCACCTTCCAAGATGCAACTTTTAAAATTGGATTCTTTTGAACATTTACCAACTGCACGATATTATCTCTGGAGGAATGAATATTTGGATAATTGGGAACTCTAAAACGTTGATGTAGGGATTTATGATTTGGATAAAATTGCCTTCTGCAACATGAATTTTTGAGAGACTGGAAAAATTCTTACATCCCAAAAAGACTCAGAACTTATGAAGTGTATCAAGATAGATTCAGATTTATACTGAGGCTTTATTGCATTTTTCATTTAACAGATTTGCCTCCTTTGATCTTTGATCCCAAAAGACTCAGACCAACACACTACCTTATCATACTGTAACATGTGTATTTTCATGCTCAATGAAATGCAACTTTTAAACACTCAACACTGTTTTACAAAATGTCTCATGTGAACTTAAAAGATTTTCATACAAAAGAAACTTAAAAATAATTTCTACATCTTAAACATTATCGCTTCTATTTTTTACAGTGTTTACAATTCTACCATTCTTATCTTAACCTGTGATCGTAGCTCAGACCACATCATCAGAAAAATAGACTGGTTCAACTTTTAAATATTATAATTCATTTTTCCTCCTATTTTATTAATTAATGAGTCCTTATCAGACTTCTGGGATTCATTTATCTAATATTTTTTTCATGATGCCGATCATACTGCTATGTTAAAGATAGGTGTAGGACTAAGCCAAAAGGTTAGAAATCCCATACTTGAAGCTATATTCTCAATCATGACATGCTCTCACCTTTTCTTCCAACACTGAAAGATACTGATTGAGATCATTTTATGTATAAGGCATACTCTAAATACTGAATAAAATTCAAATAAGAAAGTCATAATACCTGACACCAAGAAGTTTAAAACAACACCTTACCTTATAAGGCAATGTATATTTAAGGCAGACTCAATTAATAATTGCAAAAGAAAATCAGAGATGAGAAGCCTTCTATGGATTAGAAAAGTCTACTGCTAAGTAGGTGTGGGGTTGAAGTTCACCTTGACTGTGATTTCAAAACCAAATAAATAGACTTCTTGGGGGGCCAAGCATTCTGATCTTTGAGCTATTTTCTCTGAAATAGCTTATAAAAATATAAAAATTGTTATTCATGTCATTATGAAAAAAATGTAGTAAATCTCTTGGCTCTAGAAAACCTTGTACAAATGGCTATATGCAATAATGAAAACACAGGTAGATTTAGTTACAAGGAGCTCCAAAACAAAAAGAAAGAAACAAACAAACAGAAGTGAGGCATAAGCATTCACTTTCATACTTTTCTATTTCCATTGGTGGTTAAGTTTTTCCCCAAAAACATATTATTCTGTGTCATAGTATTATATAAATTTCAAGATGGACGTGCACTTAGGCAACATATATGTATATCAGCAGTTTTCCAGGCCTGGGAGAGGCACGCAGAAGCTGCCCTTTGGGAGCTGAGCTGAGCTGAGCAGCTGGGAGAAGCTGAGCCCAGCCTTCTCCCAGCTCCATCTCACAGGGCTTCCAGCAGAGGAGCTGGGCTTTTGTTTAATTTTTTTTTCTTTTTAAAGCTGGACTTCTGTATAATACCTATTGTATCAAGAAGTTTTGAAAAGAAATGTTTAACTATCGATCTGTTCCAATTTCTCTCATTTTAAAAATGAGAAATATGAACATTTATAAAGATTAAGGCATTTCACATGGTCACAGCTAAGGATTTGAAAGAAAATTTGGAAGGAATTAAATTTAATTTTCATAGTAAGAAAAATCAGTTCACATAGCCCCCCTTAGGCTTCTCTTTCTCATAAATCCAGACCATCAGAAGGACAGAAATTGTCTTCTTGCTTTGTAGCTCACTATTATATCATAAATACAATGACACATGTGTGTACAAGACTCCAAAATGGGCCTAAGAAAACACAACAAGGGGCGCCTGGGTGGCTCAGTGGGTTAAAACCTCTGCCTTCGGCTCAGATCATGATCCCAGGATCCTGGGATTGAGCCCCGTGTCGTGCTCTCTGCTCAGCAGGGAGCCTGCTTCCTCATCTCTCTCTCTGCTTGCCTCTCTGCCTACCTGTGATCTCTGTCTGTCAAATAAATAAATAAAATCTTTAAAAAAAAAATAAAACACAACAAAAACAATTGATATAATTAGTACTTAGATATTATATAAGCTAACACTTGTTTGTTTTTTATTAAGACTTATTTCTTTGTTTGTTTATTTAAGAGAGAGAACACATAGACTGCATATATGTATGCCAGTGTGGGGAGGAGCAGAGGAAGAGAATCTTCAAGCAGACTCTGTGGAGCAGAGAGCCTGACTTCTTGAGGGGCTCCATCCCATGACTCATGGGATCACAGTCCATTAGATCGTGACAAGAGTCAGATGCCCAAACCACTGAGCCACCCTGGCACCCCTACAAACTAATGTTTTTAGGAAACAAGTTCATACACCACTTTCAAGATAAATCTACCAAGATACTTTTTAGCCAGTGTTCTGGTAAGATTTATAGCATGAGGAAAAACAAAACAAAACAAAAACCCATAAGTTATCTTAATACTTTGTATCTGACACCTTACAGAGTTCTGTTTGTAATTGGAATATTCATGTTAGTTAAATGTAGTTTCACCTTGCATTTTATCTTACATTTCAGGTGTGCAAGACTCCCACAGAGAATGTATTCCCAGTTTGTTGATATTTGATATAAATGTAGTCCGAGTGAAATATAGAAAGGTAATGTCACCACAGAAAACTATAATAATATCAGGGAAAACCTTGAATCCAAAGATGCTCTTCATTATTTTATAAATGATGTCCTTTAGTATGCCACATATTTGCAAACTAACCAACCAACCTAGAAACACCACCTGTTGGGAGGCACAGAATAACTATGACCTAGCAAAATAGTATGACTATGGTCTCCGCAGTCATACAGACTGAATTGAAAATTCTGAAAGATACCTTTCTGAATCTGTATTTCCTTGACTGTTTAACAGAGATAGCTGATAATACCTGTTAAGATGAAATGAGAATTAATGAAATCATAGGTTTTGCAAAACTCATACCCACGTGCTTTAACTACTATTCAATCCAATTACATACTAATAGTAGTACCAAAATCAGAATCAACAACAGTAACAATGGTAATGGGAGATGCTGTAAGTTTCTAAGAGTAAAAGAAGGCAGATAAAAGCAACTCCATATAATCTTGTTTTTCCTGTCAGTATTCTACTTAAAAAAAAAAAAGAGAGAGAGAGAGAGAGAGATATTAAAAAAAAAAAAAAGAATTTACAGAAAGGCATAAACCTGTAACAAGGAGAATTAGAAAAGAGTGATCCATGGGCAGAAATTTCAACAATTACTGGAACATGGAAAGGGCATGAAGAAGCATCTAGAGATGCAGACTCAAACTCAGCCACGTGCACTGGGCTATAGCCAAAGTGGTTGCCCTGCTGTCACAAGCTTCCACAGACTCTATATTTAGAAATCACTCTGAAATGTGGACTGGAATGATCATCCAGGCTCTATTAGACAGGGTCTAATAGAACACAAGTAGGTGGGAACAGTTCCTTCCATATGAGCACAGAGAATCCACCCTGCAGTGTGTATCTATATCTAGACAGAATGTCCTTCTGTACAGACAGGTTATTTAAGATCTGGGGCAAACAAACACCCCTCAGCAGAGCTCTACTCAACGTGGCCTTGAGAGCTCTCCCAGGACCACAGCCTGCCTGTCAACAGCCTATCTATGAACAGTGACCAACCTGGCCTTGCTTCTGTTCCACACACACATTAAAGTCCAAAATAAAGGGTGCAAAGACCTTTCAAGAAATTTGATAGAATGAAAGGGTCTGATAATGGAATAAAATGAATAAAAATAAGCTTAAGAAAATAGCTTCAGGAAAATGCATACATCTTATACACAGACAAAAACAGAACCTGATGAAACAGAAAAATCACAAAACTAGATACTAAAAGTAGCATTGCTAAAATAAAACAAACAATAAATGAGGTAGAAGACTAATGTCAAGAAATATCCCAGAGGACAGAACAGAAACATTATATGGGAAATGAAAGAAGATATTTGAAAAACAAGGAAACCAGATGAGAAACCTGTAAAAGTTCCAGAAAGAGAAAATAGAAAAAACTAATGGGGAAGAATATCAGTAAAGAAAGAATTTAAGAAAATTTTCCGCATCTGGAAGGATATAAGGCATTCAAGTGAAAAGTACAGAAAGAGTGCCAAGTAAGTTGTATGAAAGTAAAATCTGAAATTTGGATGTATCAATTGTAAATTGCAGATTGCCAAAGATAAAATGGAGGCCCTAAAAGTGTCAAAATCGATAAAAAAAAAAAAAATAGGTCAATTCAAAGGTACGAAATATAGAGCGGTCTCAGCCTTTCTTTCTTAGCAACAATGACTAGAGGAAGACAATGAAAAAATATCATTAGAATTATGAAAGAAAAAGATGGTTCAACTTAGAATACTTTGGCAGACTACAATAAAATGAGAAGACAGACTAAAGAAATTTTTATCATGAAAAGACTCAAAGAATTACCTTTATTCACACTTAGGAAATTACTCAAGGATATATTCTAGTAAGATAAGAGATGGATCTAATTAAAAGGAAGACAAAGACTCAAGAGAACAAGAAAAGTAAACCTTATCATGATTTTTACAGCTGGATAGAAAGCCTATAATGGGGCCGAAGAAAGAGTCGGGGGTGGATTTCTCTTGAAGAAAGGGGATTCAATGAATGGAAATCTTGAACATTTTAAGCAGATGGAGGGATGGCAGTTTACATCCCTTGATAGAAGTTGCAGATCAACATAGAACCGAATTAAAAACAAACAAAAATAACGAAACCCTCTTGGTAAGATAGAGATGAAGACCTTGTGTAGGAAGGTCGTATGTGAACATGTGACTGATTTCCTCATCTCTTTGCTAATTACCAGGAAGTAAACAGCACCTAAATCTGACTTATAAAGTAAGAGATACTCATTGTGTCCAGAAGGAGGGAATGGGGAAGGAGGGAGGGTCACTGTTGGTTTTCATTGTGAACCTATTCTATTCGTGTTGTCTTATTTGAGAATTATTTTGATAAAATAAACAATAAACTGAAAAGCCATTTAATGTCTTCAAGACAGAGTTTTCCCATAAGCGGACCCAGAGACATGTTTTCATGTGCAAATAATGTGTTACTGATGTGTTCCAGGGAGAAACTAGTAACACAGTCCTCTGAGATGGATAAGGAAGGAAAAGAGCCAAACAGGTGATTTCAGAGCAAGTCTCAGCCTCAGGCTGACCCCTAAGATCTGGTCCTAACGACAGGCAAGGGAGCTGGGTGTTCCCACTCCACTCCAGCTTCCAGTCTACCTCTGCAATGGGCTGTGTAGGCAGTGGCAGATGAGAGGAACCCAGCTTTCTGGTCATTTTGTCTCTGGTAATGCAGGTGAAGTAGACCTTAGATAGTCACATAAGAGGGCCAAGTATAGGCTTTTAGAAACACAAAAACAGTAAAGTGGGGGCAGGTCACACAGAAATGGAAAACAGATCTGAAGAGTTCTGGGTGGAACACAGTGTCCACTACAGAATGTAGTTCAAGATCATTGGAGGTTCAAAACTAAAACAGTCTTAGCCACTTTCAGCAGTAATGGGCCACCCACCTACCCTACCCAAACATATTTTACTAAACATTTATTGAGCTCCTACATCCCCTGTCCTCAAACAGCACAATCCATTAAATTGCACATCATTAATTAATTTCTATCATAAAGAGATATCCTCTGAGAATGTATCAAGCGCAGTTCATATGATTAGGAGGTGGTCTGGAGAGTAGGGGTGAGATAGTGTTCCACAGAGCACTTCTAAGAAGAGCTTATGCTGGTGTTGAAGTAGGAATAAGTCTTAGCTAAGCAAATAAGTGAGGAAGGTCTTTCCAAGGAGAAGTCACAGATGTGAGCCATATGCAGAGGGGGAGACCTGACTGAGCTTGGCACAATCTGGGAACTGCAAGTACTTCAGTGTGCAAGCGGCATCCACTCACCAGCTTCTCTTAACAGGCCATCGCTAATGGAAAAAAGTTAGACACGATCATTAAAGTGGATGCGGCAAGATCTCCAGTATATTAATATTTTCACATTATACTGCCCTTTCGCATGTATATAAAAGCAACCATATTTTCTAATCAATCACTCCATTAATTAGCTTCAAACCCACAAGCAAGTTACCCTTTAAGAGCTCAGCCTACTTCTCATAGAAAACACACACTGTGAGCACACTGGTTCATCCTCTGCAGCCGGCTGCAGAAGAGGTAAGAAAGCACATTTCAACCTAGCTCTCCTATTATCATTCATCTGGTACTTAATTCTTATCAGGGACTTTGTGGCTAATTCTGTAACTTTCCCACCTTGCTACTTAGGAACCATTTCACATTGGGCGAGTTGTTTCACCTTTCAGAGACCCATATTTTCCTATATAAAATAAGGTTATATATAGGTAGCTCACGAAGTTATCATGTGGATGAAAAATAAAAAATGTATACAACATAAATAACTGAGGCCAAGACTCTTGCTAAGTGCCAAATAGACTACGATCTCTTTCCTTTTCAGATTATGGCTCCTACTTATCTACCCTAACTTCGCAAAAGATTATTTTTTGAGTTCAATGTTCCATATATCCTGATTGCAGTATATACGTTACTCATCCTCAGAAGAAAAACTTGATAGGTATTATAATTATTCCATTTTACACAGAAGAAAATTAAGGAATAAAGAGATGAAGTAACTCTCCTAAAATCACATGCTAGGTAGACAAAATTCAAGGTTCAACCTAGATGATCTTATAAAACACTAGAGGTCGTTCCACTACAACAAAGCTATTACAGCCTATGAGGTAACAGAATCAGCCAGGAGTAATGCTTGGGAGTGAAAATTTATTTAAAATGTTCTCAAGAAGTACTTTCAAAAGATCAGAAAAAAATGAGAAAATTGTATTTGAGCACTGCCAGTGCTGCCCATATTGGCTGACTAAGGTGACCCTTTTGTGTTGCTGGAGGGTGGGTAGAGTAGGTAAACATATACTGGACAATCAAAGTCAGCAGGAGGCTTCTATGCGGATGTAGAAGTTGTAGGGAATATTTTTCAGTAATGTAAAATTGCTTGTAAGCTAAACCAAGGGACAGTATCAGAATGTGTAGCACTTGAACAGGAATTGGAATTTCTGGGAGTCAGAATTATTTTAAAGTAGCTCATACACTGCCTATGAAAACTTTTAAAAAGAAAAAAAAAAGCTACCACAATATCTTTACAACACATTCCTTTTCTGTTTTATAAGTTAACCAGAATAAATTTTTATTGCTTGCTATAAAATCTCTAACTTACATGGAACTCTAATAGATTGTACAATCGGACCTGAAACTCCAGAAAAAGGACATTTCTGCAAACAGAAAAAGATGTTTCATTCTGGTCAGAAGCAAATCTATGAATGCACAGCTTGGTGAGCAGATGGTCCCTTTGTGTTAATGAGGAAAAGAAGCCTCTTCAAGTGGCCTTCTTGGTGGCCCCCTTATGAAGGATTCAACCTTGAATACCTTTGTTTGAATCAATTCTTCAGATAATGCCTACCAATAGCAAGGCCAGAAGGAAAATAACATAGGACAGAAATATTTTTGAAGTGGAGAAATATAATACTTCCTATGATACACACTTAAGTGGGGCACAGCTGACAGTGGCTTGAGCCAAGAGGATGCAGTAGCAAAAAAAGTCACTTGTTTTCTTGGATATGGTGGAAAAGAGATTACTTCAAAATGAAGAAGCAGGAAAAAAGCTACATATAAATAAATTTTGCTTTAAAAAAGAAAAAAAAAATTATCCAGTTGGCTCTAATTCAGAAGTGTAAAAGTCAACCAAAGTAATTATTCCAATTTCAGCACTGAATGAATCACTAAAGAGAAGAAAAAGTCCATTTCAGAAGGACACAACTTTAGCATAAACTTTCAAAGGAATTCATTCCTATTTTTACTTAAGAAGCTTTCTTGAATGCCCAACCTTATAAAATTGACAGCTTTGCACAATTCCTTAGAAGAGTCAATTTGATAAAAGCAGCTTGATTTCAAATGTTATGACTGAATATAAAAAGTTCGCATGGGAAACTACATAGGACAATTTTTCATATATTAATGGATGATATGTATGGCAACCTCCATGCCCCTGAATGGACAGAAAAGACCTTAAGGTTATCCATTCAATTTCCTTGCCCAAGTCCTATGATCTCCAAACAGTAGGTTGTTTTTACTGATAAGGACAGAGGAAAATCCTACGGCTCCTGGGAGCCACCTCAGGACAGTTCCACAGTGGGGGCCCTTCCTAGCACAGATTGTTCCCAAAGGAACAACCTTGGGGTAAGATTTTCTACCCCAAACTCTAACATCAGTTCTGGCAGAGACAGTAAAGGTAAAATCTTGGAAGGTTTTAAGATTAGGACACAGGTAAAGCCTGATTCCCAAAGCCTCTCCAAACAACCTCAAGAGAACAATCTCTGTCAAAGGGGATAATCTCTTCAATGTAGGAAAGAAATGGGATGCAGCCTGTAATAAAAACAATTTACCTTAATCTTGGTTCCCAGGTCCACTTGGGTCAATTCACTCAAGGAGATTTTGAAGTAAGGGGTAGGACACAGAAATACTTAAAAGTAGACAGAAATGTTCAAGCTCAGTATTAGCCACAAACACGGACTTCCAATACATGGCCTGTATTCTAAAAAGATACAGACTTTGCAAATATAATGTCTGACTCTCTTTTTTGATGTTGAACTATACCCATTTTAAGTCTTTTTCCTCTTTCTTCCCCTACATCTGAGCAAGGTGATGTCTGGTGCTTCTTTCAATGAAAGGAGTAGAGATTAAGGTCACACAAACCGTCTTCCCACTATGGGAACCCTCCCTAAAGCTGCAACCCCTAGCCCCTTTGAGGACCCCAAGCCAGTTCAAGCCATTTATGGACCAGCTTAGGATGTCTGCCCTGTTCTCCCCAGAAAAGCCATATGATGGAAGAAATGAACTATTTCATACCTTCTAGGTATGTGTATGGCATCTCTCAGTCTCAACATGTAAGCCAAATTTGGGGTGGGGGTCTTTCCTGCCTTTGTAGGATGACCAAAACAGACCAGAAGTCTAGTGAATATTTAAGGAAGATGCATTGCCAATGAAACATCAAACCTAACTCCCAATGGCTTAATGATTGCTCTAGCTATGGGACAATATCCTGGCATCTGAATTCACACTACACGGAAATGAGCTGCCTTTGAAGTTTCCTACTTTCAAAGACAACATCTACTAAAGGCGATATATATGACCATGGGAAAGAGATAAATGTGCAGGACGCATTTATCCTGAAGAACACAACAGGATTCAGCCAACAGACTAAAGGATTCACTTCTCCAACAATGCAGGGAGACTTTGCTACTATTTTTCAGAGGACATTCTATGTGTTATGAATAAGTGACCACTGTTTCTTGTTTCCAAATGTCCCTTCTTCAAGTAGAAATGTTTTAATTAAAGTCTATACATCAGAGCACATAAATTTTCATTTAACCATAGGTACTAGACAATGAGGAGTTATATCTGTGCCTGATAAAAAATACTGCACATCATGCAGTGAACCATCATTTATCTCTGGATAAATGATGTAACTGGATATGACTTTTGTTAATTTCTATTGGAGAGAAAGTGAATAAAGTTCAGGTTGATAAAATCATACCGGAAAAGGCATGTGTTAAAAAAGATGGCATAAATGTTCATTGGCCAAATAGATTTTTGGAAACAGTTACTGGTTGACTCTTTAACATCCCTTCATCCTTCTTACTGACTCCCAAGGTATAGGGGAAATCCCTGCAGCTTTGAACCAGCTGATTCCATCGTCAGTACCTAGAGTGACACATGTTCTAAGGCCATTAAGACAATGAATCTTAAGATTCTTCTTATGTTATAATAGAGATGTACTCTCCTTGCTTTGGATGACTTGGTGTGTAGAATTTAAAGTTTGAAACTGCTGCAGCCCTTTTACTGTCATGAGGGATACCAATCTAAGCCTGAGTCTGAAGGACAAGAACAAAGGATTTAAGAAAATGTCAGGAAAATACAGCTGGAACACTGAGCAAATTACACTTGGAGCCTGCCCTACCTCTGAACCTTTTCATTTACATGAACCCATACACTAACAAATTCCCTTTTTGTTTGAGTTAGAGTTGCGTTTTTAGTTACTTGCCATAATCAAAACCAGGCCATTGTGGATTGGGGAAAAAAAGAAAAAAAAAAAGCGATAACACATTGTTTCTCATAGGAAGGAGTCTACATGGCTCACCCTTCTATTAGAAAGAAAAATATCGCTAAAATTAACAAGTCAGGAAATGACAGATGCTGGCGAGGATGCGGAGAAAGGGGAACCCTCCTACACTGTTGGTGGGAATGCAAGCTGGTGCAACCACTCTGGAAAACAGCATGGAGGTTCCTCAAAGTGTTGAAAATAGAACTGCCCTATGACCCAACAATTGCACTACTGGGTATTTACCCTAAAGATACAAACGTAGTGATCCGAAGGGGCACGTGCACCAGAATGTTTATAGCAGCAATGTCCACAATAGCCAAACTATGGAAAGAACCTAGATGTCCATCAACAGATTAATGGATAAAGAAGATGTGGTATATATACAAAATGGAATACTATGCAGCCATCAAAAGAAATGAAATCTTGCCATTTGCGACAACGTGGATGGAACTAGAGCGTATCATGCTTAGTGAAATAAGTCAAGCGGAGAAAGACAACTATCATATGATCTCCCTGATATGAGGAAGTGGTGATGCAACATGGAGGCTTAAGTGGGTAGGAGAAGAATAAATGAAACAAGATGGGATTGCGAGGGAGACAAACTGTAAGTGTCTCTTAATCTCACAAAACAAACTGAGGGTTGCTGGGGGGAGGGGGTTGGGAGAAGCGGGGTGGGGTTATGGAAACTGGGGAGGGTATGTGCTTTGGTGAGTGCTGTGAAGTGTGTAAACCTGGCGATTCACAAACCTGTACCCCTGGGGAGAAAAATATATTATATGTTTATAAAAAATTTAAAAAAAATAAAGAAAAATATCATCAAGTGTTTAGGAGACCATGGTTATCCTCTACCAATTCTAAGAAGAAATTAAAAGAGCATAAAATCAAGCTGAGTGAGACCAAAAGGTCTAACTTGCAACTAGGTATTTTCAACTGGACGTTTAAATTAACATTTTTACTCAAGAGACCCAAGTTAACTTTATGGTCTTCACCTGAACTCTGTTCCTGTTCTTATACCAGTGAATGTCACCACCAATCTTGATCTAAGTGGGCCGGAAACTATAGCCTCATCTTCAGTCCTTCCCTTATTTTATTCCCCATGTATAATCTGTGCCTATTTCTTGTAGATTTTCCCTCTAGATGGCTCTCACTTCTTCCCCTCCAGTGATTGCCTTCCTTCAGACCTGTCTTCCAAGGTCAACAATTGCTTCTTCTAACCTGACCTCTCCAGAACAGGAACAGTGATTTTTCCACCACTCAAATCTGTTATCATTCCATGTTTAATTTTCTCTATGACCTTCTCTTTTCTCTGCAGGTGAAGAAAAAGCTGTTTAACATGGGTGACCATGGCATATAATAGAAGGCCTGACAAAGACATGTTTCCTGCCTCTCTTGTTATTTGGCATAATGGTCCCAGCACATGATGCAAATCAGCCATACCAGCTTGCTCATAGTCTCTAGTACTGACATGTGACTTGTGGAAAATCTCAGTTTCTTATGTGGCCTCTGCCTGGAAGGAGATTCTTGACTTTGATTCCTTTCCTGGAAGAAACCTTTCTTGATCTTACTAACAGGGCTATATCCCTCCCTCCCTCTAATATTTGTTCTAAGGGTATTATGTAACTCTTCTTCTCAGTCTTTGTTATGGTTTCATAATTATGTGGGGTTTTTTTCACTTAGCTCTGTGATTATTTGATTAATGCATGTCTACTCTAGTAAGTTCTAAACTTATTGACGGCCAGATACATATCTGCTTTTGTACAGTGTTGCCTGAGGTAAAGAAGATGCTTAATAAATATTTTTTGAAAGAATGAATGAAAATATTCTATGGTGATAGAGTACACCTATTCTCTGAATAATTAACAAAAATTAACCCTGTCTACCTTCTTCACAACTTCATTATAAATTCTATTATAAACTTTGAACAGAAGTACTATAATGGCTTAATTTTATGTACTCAATTTTGGCAAAATCACTATTAAATTGGCTGTAGCCTAGAGGAAGAATATGATACGTTATATGTGGCAGAAGTAAGACTGATAATTTAGAAATCAGAAGAGCAAAGTCTGAGCTGTCTTGTTGTACCTCCCATTAGCTTAGTAGTGTCAAAGACAAATCTGAGCTGAACAGTAGCTAATGAGGTAAAACATTACTCAGGAACGATTCTATAGGGGAAGAGAGATCTCAGTGTAGGGTTGGGATAATTCCAAATACTGCAAATAAGTAGATATTTATAGCCAAGGAGTGGACAGAAAATTACTAAGTGGAAATATCAAGAGTAAAGGGGGATTTCTGGCTCAACTGACTTGACAGAATTCTGCTGAAGGCTGACCAGGATGATCAGGTAGTTAGCTGGGAAGTGGGGTGGTAGGGGATGAGGAATTTGATCAGATATTGAGGGTGAGGGCTCTTTCTGACTGAACATGATTCTTGCTAAAACTCAGTGATATAGGCAGTATTACAGACACTGAAGGTCAATACCTGTAGGGCTCAGAGGAACTTGATTAAAGTTTACTTAAAAAGACAGTCCTGTCAGTGGCTTAGGAAAAATCACAAACCTCCAAAGACTCAGTTTCATCATCTCTAAAGTGGTCATAATAAGCCCATCATATTCACTCCACAGGACTAGAAGATTATATAATGTGTCTGCCATCAAAAATGTCAGGCATTATTCAACACAGACTCAAGATTCCTCCTCTTCTTTAAGCCTTCCGGGATGCCCCAATCAAAGGTGGATTTTTTTTTTTTTTTTTAAGATTTTACTTTTGGCAGAGACACAGTGAGAGAGGGAACATAAGCAGGGGAAGTGTGAGAGGGAGAACAGGCTTCGTGCCAATCAGGGAGCCTGATGTAGGGCTCGATCCCAGGACCCTTGGGTCATGACTGGGGTTAAAGGCAGATACTCAACAACTGAGCCACCCAGATGCCCCCAAAGGTAGACATTTTTAATTTGGAACCCCAGGAATATGTTGTTCTTACTGCAATGACACTTGCTACATTTTTGCCTGTTACATTCACAGTCTTTCTTTCTGGAAAACTATTATAAACTTAATTTATCTGATATTGTGAAAAGTGATTCATATGCAAGTGTGCTATAATATTGCCAAATAGGAATAAAGGGTCTTAAAATCTCTTCTGTATGGATGCTAAAGACAGACATTGGCTTTGGAGAAATGCAGTTCTGCCCACATCCTCATTTAACTATCTGTGACTTAAGCAATCTTAAAATCTCAAACTGTTTTCATGGAGATCCTGTGAGGCTCAGAAATAATGGTACAGCATCTGGTACAGTTCCTGGTACCTAGCTAGTGGATAACAAATGATGGTAACCATTGGTGTTGCTGTTATTATCATTATTGTAATTACTGGACAATGTCACCTTAATGAGACTCATGATATAAGAAAAGCCAGAAATAGTAAGTCAGTGATATGGCCATGGTGCATGATTCTATATGACCAGTTACATATATTTTTGCTGACTCATTCAAAATTTAATAAAGACCTTTACTTTATATAGATTATGTAGGTATTCCTCATAATAGTCTTCAGAGAGAGATACTTTATAATTTATCTTTAACTAATGAGGACATATTTGTCCAATTCAGTATAAAGTATGTGATGAAACCAGATCTCCCGAGTATCTTGGCAATTACACTTACCATCTTACAACTCTTCATACATATTCCACTACAAAATTAGTCCTACTTTGAACTATGGATTAATACACCATGAAGTCTATAAAGATGAATGATATATATCCAGCTATATGTTATGTGCACATAAAATGAATATGACAAAGTCCCTGTCACCAACTCTGCTATTTTAAAAGATTAATTTATTTATTTGAGAGAGAGAGAGAGCGTGCGCGCACATGTGTGCACACAGGAACTGGGGAGAGGGATAGAGGAAGATGGAGAGAGAGTCTCAAGCAGATGGAACCCGATGTGGGCTCCATCTCACAACCCTGAGCCAAAACCTGGAGTGGGACGCTTAAGGAGCTGAGTCACCTAGCTGTCCCTCAGGAGTACTCTTCTAAGCAAAACACGATACTTTTGTATTGTATTGCTTATTTGTATGATAAAACTTGTATACACAATGCACTAGAAATACAGAGTAGAAAGCCCCTATGTTTTGTCTTTGATTATTTGAATATTTGCCACAGCACAGGTCTGAGACTGCACCTATAAACTGCTGGTTTAACAAGTTCCCCTTGGTCACCTTTGTTTTTGTTTTTAACAGTTTTATTGAGGTATGTGATACACAGAAAAACCCTGCATGTATTTAATGAATGTAATTTGATGAGTTTGGACGCATGCAATATACTTGTGAACCCACCACCACAATCAAGATAATAAATGTACCCATCACCTTCAATAAATTTCCTTATACCCTTTTGTTTGTTTTGGGTAAGAATACTTTTTTTTTTTTAAGATTTTATTTATTTATTTGACAGAGAAAAATCACAAGTAGACGGAGAGGCAGGAAGAGAGAGAGAGAGAGAGGGAAGCAGGGTCCCTGCTGAGCAGAGCCCCCGATGCAGGACTCGATCCCAGGACCCTGAGATCATGACCTGAGCTGAAGGTCATTTAACTTGTGGGATTGACACAGATTCTGCGTAGTCAGTGTCAACAATGAATTTGAGTTGTAGAACACCCAGTTGGTATCAGAGAATTGATATCAGAATACATTGGAAGATTCATTGTTTAGAAAGTGTGTTCTGAAGGGGAAGACCAAAGGGGTGGCTGGACTTTGCTAAAGAGACCAGGGATGTGACCTATGATTCAAGTAAGTATCTCAGAAAAAGCCAGGAATAGAGATGAGACTATGCAGGAAAGATCTGTTGAAGCCTCATCTAATGCATGGACCCTGAGACACACACATTTGTACTAACCCACTGAGCCACCCAGGAGCCCACTTTCCTAAATTCTATTTAATTTAAGCTTAATTAACATATAATGTATTCTTAGTTTCAGAGTTAGAATTTAGTGATTCATCAGTTGCATATACCCCGGTGACTTTTAAATCAGCCGATCTCTGGGTAATAGCTTGACAAGAAGTGCAACTTGGCCTTGCACACATTAGGAGTTCTATAAACAATTACTGAATTTGATTGCCATTGAGATTTAATAGTGTTATATAATGGAAGCTATTTTTATCTATATGAACACACAGATAGGTTAAAGCATTATGAACAAGGTTAATTTAAGGTACAGTGGAAATAAGCTATAATAAAATGGTGATCAGTTTAAATTGGATATTAATAAATGCAACAACCAGAGCAGCAAATGTTTTAATGTCTTAAGGAGGTGACCTAAGGGGTAAAAATCAAATTATCCATGTTTGAACTATAGGAGAAGTGGTAAATGAACCCTGAAAAAATTAGCATGGTTCTACCCATTATAAGTAAAGTTTGGCTGAATAATCATAGCTTTAAGAAAGATATTATTTCATTATATCAAAAATTCTATAAAAGAAAAAATTAATCATGAGGGAGAAAATAAGAACGAGAAGAGAGAAAGGTGGAAGGGCACAGAGAATTGGATGGTGGCCCTGTACAAAATAAATGGAGGTGGAGCCTATGAACACAGTCTTATTTGGAAAGGGTCTCTGTGGATATAATCACATTTCCTGGAAGTGGGGCAGATCCTAAATACAGAGACAAGCATTCTTGTAGCACAGGAGAAAACACAAAGACAGAGGAGAAGGCCATGTGAAGATGGAAGCAGATATTAAAGATCTGCAGCTTCAAGCCCAGGAACCTGAATGTTGAAGGACTCCCCACATTTGTAACCAACTCAGAAATGCAGCCTGTGGACCCCTACTGCATTTGAAGGAAGGTCAGTCTTGTTGAAGACTTTGCTTTTTATCTTTTGAGATCTGACACTGACTCTAGGTATTTAGTGTTAGAATTCAAATACTCTGCACTTAACTTGTGGGATTGACACAGATTCTACGTAGTCAGTGTCAACAATGAATTTGAGTTGTAGAACACCCAGTTGGTATCAGAGAATTGATATCAGAATACACTGGAAGATTCATTGTTTAGAAAGTGTGTTCTGAAGGGGAAGACCAAAGGGGTGGTTGGACTTTGCTAAAGAGACCAGGGATGTGACCCATGATTCAAGTAAGTATCTCAGAAGAAACCAGGAATAGAGATGAGACTATGCAGGAAAGATCTATTGAAGCCTCATCTAATGCATGGACCCTGAGACACACACAGGACACCAATATGTTTTTTGAGAATATTATATTAACAGAAATATTACTGTTTTAGACTGAAATGGACAGAAACAAAAACAAAATGGCAATAGACTCTCAGACTTCTACAATTCTATAGTCAGGAATGGAATCACAGAGCTACTAGCTTGTAAATATATATTGCCCTATGAGGCAAAGGAAGAATGACTCTGAGGGTAGCCCAGACACTGGTGGGCCACCAAGAGCACAGAAGACAAAGCTTCAAGCCATGAAGGATTATTCTTATGCCTTGAAACATAATGAAATTTTCCCTGATGGGCTCTGAACTTGCTAGGGTTTGAATGGCCCCTTGATTCTTTCCATTTTTTCCCTTGTGGAAGAGGAATATCTATTCTATACTCATCCCACTACTGTATTTTAAAAGTAGATAACTTGTTTTCTAGTTTCATGGGTCCACAGATACAGAAGAATTTTGCACCAGGACAGACCCTAGCCAGAGTTTTACTCATACTAGTTTAGATGATTTAGATAATAATTTCTGAGAACTCCTGGCTTTATATTTATCTGAAATATTGGACTTGGAGTTCATGCTATAATAGGTTGAGGCTTTCAAAGGTATTAGAATGAGGTGAATATATTTTACATATAGAACAGAGAATTTTTGGAGGTCAAAGGGCCAATCATGATGGGTTGAATTGTGGACCCCCAAAATACACTTCCACCTGAAAGTTGTAACCTTATTTGAAAAAACGGTCTTTGTAGACATAACTAAGCTAAGAATTTCAAGATTAAGGTTATCCTGGGTTTACCTCAGTCCCTAAATTCAAAACAAGAATGCTTACACAACAGCAGATTACAAAGACACGAGGTGAAGGTAACATGGAGGTGAAGGGAGAGTTTAATGTTATATAGCTATAATCCCAGGAATACACAAGGTTGTCAGCAGAGACAGGCAAAGATCAGATCCTCCCTCAGAGGCTCTAGCAGGTAACAACCTTACTGACCCCTCAATTTCAGACTTCTGACCCTCAGAATTGTGGGAGAATATATCCCTCTTATTTTAAGCCACTAACTTCTGGAAATTTGTTCAGGCAGCTAAAGGAAACTAATCTATGGGGACAAAAAGGAAAACTGGATAGATTTATTAGTAGAGCACCATATGCTCAAATGAAAAAAAAAAATTGTTCCATATTTATCTTCTCAGTAAAATGATACAAAACAAATGTTTAAGCAGAGCCCAACCCACCAGTTACACTTTCAATAGTCACAGAAACAGCTACTGTTGAGCTTATGCCTTGGACAAGTTGAAATTTTATATTCATCTCTTTATTTTATACTAAACAACTTGGATGCCTTAACAGGGCACTGAATTATTTATCAGAAAAGAGAAAAGCTGTGTTATTCTTGACACTAATGAATAAACATTGACAAAAATGAATGGAAGAGGCAGGGAAAAAAACAACAAAGGAAGGTTTGAAACATACATAAGTAAGATTTGAAAACCAAAGGGATGGGATGGGGAAGTTAAGCTACGATTAATAATGAATTTGGAGGAAAAAAAATTCCTTTTCTACTAAAATTTATAGTATTGACCAAAACAGAAGAGCAACCTGTAAGATATAAGATACCTATTCTGACAGAATCACATGCTAAATTCAAATGTGGTATCCTAATTCCTAATCACATATACATTTTTCTCTATAACACAACATTAAGCCCCAAGAAGAAAGAAAAAGATATATAAAATGCATAAAATGTAAATAATTTTTTAAAGAACATAATACATACCTCAAAACTCAGAGGCCATTTGTTGTGAATATAACCAACACATGCATATCCAGCAAGGGTAATAAATGTTGCAAATTAAATTGAATAATGACTTCACTGTCTAGTTGGCTTCTACACAAGAGACACACATGGGGTTTAAAACCAAGTCAGTATTTATAATGCAATATAGAGTATAAGGCGTACTCTGAGATGGGATTTCTGAAATGTCACCCACACACTAATTTACTGCTATTTCTAGAAGAAAAATAAAAGCATTGAACAAAACCAATATAGACTGAAGGTTAACAGAAAATCTCAATTACAAATCATATTTTTCCCTTTAAACTTTACTTTGCTCTAAAGACAACTTCACAGGTTTTGAAGAAAGAGAAGGAAAAAAAAAAAAGAAAGAAAGGATATTCACTATTTACTCAGAAGAATGCCATCTGACATACTTATAACTGGGTCAGAAATTGATAACTCAGATATACTTCAATCTATAAAGTTCTTGTTTTGTTAAAAATCCTACAAAGATGGGGCACCTGGGTGGCTCAATGGTTTAAGCCGCTGCCTTCGGCTCAGGTCATGATCTCAGGGTCCTGGGATCGGGTCCCGCATCGGGCTCTCTGCTCGGCAGAGAGCCTGCTTCCCTCTCTCTCTCTCTGCCTGCCTCTCCATCTACTTGTGATTTCTCTCTGTCAAATAAATAAATAAAATTTAAAAAAAAAAAAATCCTACAAAGAAATGCTGCTTTGTCAAGCCTCAACTGTATCTTGTTTTCTGAAAAAAGAATTGCAAAAGATAGATGCCAGTCACTTTTATAAACACCAATCTACAAATCAAAGACTCAAAGGAATTTCCAGGCTGTACAAAATTTCATCAATTTCAAAAGTTATGTGAGAAATTCATTTTCAGAGATGTGTGTCAATCTAAAATGTTCCTACATCAGAGTGATGGTTCCGCATTGGTTCCATGTGCTAATAAGCAACACGTTTACTTTATGAGTGAAAGTGGGTGCTGGTGGTTAGGGCAGAGATGCAAAGATATGAAAAGCGATGTTTGACAATACCAGACAGTAATTCCTAACCAGCATTAATCTCTGCTTAAGCAATGGAATATTCACAACTTGTTACTTGAGTAGATAGTACAAATAAAAGAACAATTTTTTTCTTTTGCTATGGTAAGAGGATTAAAAGAAAATAGATCATGATAGTGGCATGTTACTTATTAAGTTAAGAAAAAAAAACAGTTAAGCATATACCTACTGTTCTATGGTAGTTCCTTGTAACATATTGCATTAATAAAATGCTACAAAAATTAAATTGACATATTCCATCTTTCCACACATGGCTTTAGACAAAGACAGAAGCAACAGGGCAACACACTCTGTATAAAAGAGATGGTACAATATGTCATTACATGGATTTGTGATTTTGCAAATAAATTACTTGTATGGTATGTGTAATATTGACATAATAGTAACATATTTATTATATTTAAATATAAAGTTATGTATTTACTTATTTTTTAAAAGATTTTATTTATTTGAGAGAATGAGAAAGAGGGAGCACGAACGGGAGATAGGGCAGCTGCTTAACCGACTGAGCCACCCAGGTATCCTGAAATATAAATTATATATATATAATATTTATATTTTATAAGTATATATTTAAATATTTTATATCAAATCAATAATATATCAACTATGTATATTAAATATACTTAAGTATTTATTTTATATATATAATCAACTATATATCGACCATAAACAATTAAATTTCTATCGGTTCTGTTTCTCTGGAGAAATATGTCTAATACACTCTGCAATCTAATTCTGGTAGTATTCGTTTGACTTGTTTTTTTTAAAGTCCACCAGGCTGGTTACAAAACTGGCTATAAGATACTGATAATCTACTTGATATTCCACTCTATAGGAAGCTTAATTTTCTGGAAATAGCTGTTTAATAATTATTGCACCCAGATATTCTTTCCTGACTTGGCCTAACTCTCAATGCATTTTCTTTCTCTGAATGTTTACATGACTATTATTTTATGCCATACTTTTGATTTCCTACCCATTAAGTAAAGAATGGACAAACTATAGTCTCTGGGCCAAATTTGGCCTGCTGTTTTTATAAATATAATTTTCTTGAACCAAAGCCATGCCTATCATTGTATCTGTGGCTGCTTCTCTCCTGCAAAAATAGATTTGAGCAGTTGCCTCAATGACTATGGTCCCAAAGCCAAAATATTTACGATCTAGCCCTTAGTAGAAAAATTTTGATGACATAACTAAATCAATCTCTAGTTGGTTCATTTAAGTCTCTTCAAATATACCAAATACTTATTAGAAGAAATTCCCCCATCTTCTATTTATCCTGTGCTCCCATAAGTTGCTAACAGGATTCACGGCATGCCAGATGCTTAAAAAGAGATGGTGATCTGATTTCTTTACTTGGAGGTTAATTAAAAAAAAAAAAAAAGGCAAGAAAGGTGGAAGAGAGTCGAGATATTGAAGAAGTGTAATATGTTTTCTTTGGTTCCAAGAACCTGCTGGGTTTTATTATAGTAGGTTTTATTCCTTTACTGATGAGCTGCCTTTTTTTTTTTTTTTTTTTTTTTTATAATACAAAAAAATTTTCATTTTTTTCTTCTTCTTCTTCCATGTTTTTTTTCATTTATTTATTTTCAGCATAACAGTATCATTATTTTTTCACCATACCCAGTGCTCCATGCAATCCGTGTCCTCTATAATCCCCACCACCTGGTACCCCGACCTCTCACCCCCCGCCACTTCAAACCCCTCAGATTGTTTTTCAGAGTCCATAGTCTCTCATGATTCACCTCCCCTTCCAATTTACCCCCAACCCCCTTCTCTCTAACTCCCCATGTCCTCCATGCTTTTTGTTATGCTCCACAAATAAATGAAACCATATGATAACTGACTCTCTCTGCTTGACTTATTTCACTCAGCATAATCGCTTCCAGTCCCGTCCATGTTGCTACAAAAGTTGGGTATTCTTCCTTTCTGAAGGAGGCATAATACTCCATCGTGTATATGGACCATATCTTCCTTATCCATTCGTCCGTTGAAGGGCATCTTGGTTCTTTCCACAGTTTGGCGACTGTGGCCATTGCTGCTATAAACATTGGGGTACAGATGGCCCTTCTTTTCACGATATCTGTATCTTTGGGGTTAATACCCAGAGTGCAATGGCAGGGTTATAGGGAAGCTCTATTTTTAATTTCTTGAGGAATCTCCACACTGTTCTCCAAAGAGACTGCACCAACTTGCATTCCCACCAACAGTGGAAGAGGGTTCCCCTTTCTCCACATCCTCTCCAACACATGTTGTTTCCTGTCTTGCTAATTTTGGCCATTCTAACTGGTGTAAGGTGATATCTCAATGCAGTTTTAATTTGAATCTCCCTGATGGCAAGTGATGATGAACATTTTTTCATGTGTCTGATAGCCATTTGTATGTCTTTATTGGAGAAGTGTCCATATCTTCTGCCCATTTTTTGATATGATTGTCTGTTTTGTGTGTGTTGAGTTTGAGGAGTTCATTATAGATCCTGGATATCAACCTTTTGTCTGTACTGTCATTTGCAAATATCTTCTCCCATTCCGTGGGGTGCCTCTTTGTTTTCTTGACTGTTTCCTTTGCTGTGCAGAAGCTTTTGATCTTGATAAAGTCCCAAAAATTTATCTTCGTTTTTGTTTCCTTTGCCTTTGGAGACATATCTTGAAAGAAGTTGCTGTGGCTGATATCGAAGAGATTACTGCCTATGTTCTCCTCTAGGATTCTGATGGATTCCTGTCTCACATTGAGGTCTTTTATCCATTTTGAGTTTATCTTTGTGTATGGTGTTAAGAAAATGGTCAAGTTTCATTCTTCTACATATAGCTGCCCAGTTTTCCCAGCACCATTTATTGAAGAGACTGTCTTTTTTCCACTGTATATTTTTTCCTGTTTTGTCAAAGATTATTTGCCCATAGAGTTGAGGGTCCATATCTGGGCTCTCTACTCTGTTCCACTGGTCTATGTGTCTGTTTTTATGCCAGTACCATGCTGTCTTGGTGATCACAGCTTTGTAGTAAAGCTTGAAATCCGGTAACGTGATGCCCCCAGTTTTATTTTTGTTTTTCAACATTTCCCTAGCGATTCGGGGTCTCTTCTGATTCCATACAAATTTTTGGATTATTTGCTCCAGCTCTTTAAAGAATACCGGTGGAATTTTGATCGGAATGGCATTAAAAGTATAGATTGCTCTAGGCAGTAGAGATATTTTGACCATGTTTATTCTTCTGATCCAAGAGCATGGAATGGTCTTCCATCTTTTTGTGTCTTCTTCCATTTCTTTCATGAGTGTTCTGTAGTTCCTCGAGTACAGATCCTTTACCTCTTTGGTTAGGTTGATTCCCAGGTATCTTATGGTTCTTGGTGCTATAGTAAATGGAATTGATTCTCTAATTTCCCTTTCTGTATTTTCATTGTTATTGTATAAGAAAGCCACTGATTTCTGTACATTGACTTTGTATCCTGCCACGTTGCTGAATTGCTGTATGAGTTCTAGTAGTTTGGGGGTGGAGTCTTTTGGGTTTTCCATATAAAGAATCATGTCATCTGCAAAGAGAGAGAGTCTGACTTCTTCATTACCAATTTGGATATCTTTTATTTCCCTTTGTTGTCTGATTGCTGTTGCTAGGACTTCTAATACTATGTTGAACAAGAGTGGTGAGAGTGGGCATCCTTGTCGTGTTCCTAATCTCAACGGGAAGGACGCAAGCTTTTTCCCATTGAGGATGATATTTGCTTTGGGTCTTTCATAGATAGATTTGATGAAGTTCAGGAATGTTACCTCTATCCCTATACTTTGAAGCGTTTTAATCAGGAACGGATGCTGGATTTTGTCAAAAGCATTTGACAAAATATTTTCATTTTTAAAACTTCCAAACACCAAGCACAGTATCTTGCTCAGAGTTGATATCCAATACACGTGTTTAATGAATGGAAATGAATAACCTAAGCAAATGGCCAAAGGTCAGAAACACCCTGGCTAAGAGCTCAAAGCTGTTGGAGAATAAAAGGCAAGGGAGGGGATGGTGTGGAATCAGGTTAGAAAACTAAGCAAACATATTATGAAAGGCTGAATGGGATAAATTAAGGACTTGGATGCTATCATTTAGGTGAAAGAGTGACCACTGGAGAATAATAATAAAGAGAGAATCACAGGTCAAGCTGTGTTTAGATAGACTACTTTAAAAGGTTAACATGAGAATATTAGAATAAATGTTATTGAGTAAGAAAAGGAGAATTAGCTAGAGGAATATATGTGGCTCCCTGAAGCAAATAAAATACACTACCTATTCCACAAAACAAGTAAATTTAAAAATTAAGTACATTTTGAAGTCCTTTATAAGTTTATTTATACAACTAAATAAATAACTCACCCACATAGCTAAGCATATAGGGGAGGCAGAAGCAAATTACTAGAAGTTCTGTAAATAGTTAAGTCATCGAGAATAACTGCCTATTTCGGTAATTTCCACCCATAAATCATACTTTATTCATATAAGTTACAACTTCCTGAAAGTATGTCCCCAGAGGAAACTTCATGAACTGCCATATGTATAGTATACAGAAGTCTAAGTTTCCAATTAATAGAATATATTGATCTAATTTTATTTTATTTTTTAAAGATTTTTATTTATGTATTTTTTTAAGCTGAGAGAGAGAGCATGCACATGAATGGGGGAGAAGAACAGAGGAAGAGAATCTTCAAGTGGACTCCTGCTGGGCATGGAACCCAGGTAGAGACAGATCTACCTCATGACCATGAGATCATCACCTGAGTCAAAACCAAGAGTCGAACACTTAACTGACTGAGCCACCCAGCTGCCCCAATCTAATTTTATTTTATATTCGAAATTTCCTAAATATCAGCTTGATCCCATAACAATGGCAGTGGAACAGAGAAACAGGATATCAAATGACTGAGAGCTGAATTAGAAAATTTCCTTAACTTGGAAAATTTTTACATAATGGAGTTTTTCCAATTTATGAACATTTTAAGTCCATAAAATATACTTCTTACACAAAAATTGTATTCATATGTGAGATATGAACAGTACAGTAGAGGGCTAAGGGACTTTGGGATCAGAGGTGGCTGTAATTTCCAGCACCATCAAAGTCAAGCTGTGTGACTTTTGGTAAATCATGAACTTTTCTGTGACTCATTTTTCTCATCTGGAAAATGAAGATATCATACTTACTCAACTATATTCTTGTATAAATTACAGTTAATGCATGCAAAATCAGTGTAACTAAACAATAAGTTTCCAAATGGATTGAGAGTACATTTTTAAATCTAGGCAACTTTAATTGCACATGGGATATAGTTGTATTAGCAATAAAAATACACATCTATATAATATATGGATTTATCTATGATTTCATAGAAGTTATATATATTTCAATAGTAAAAAAGAAATATCAATGCAATCAGACAGCGTTTGTCTACTTTCAAAGACTAAGTTCTTTACTCATTTTATCTGTACTTATATTATGAAAAAGGGAGAGAATGTTGAAACTGAGGTTTCAAATATTACTTATTTCCTACATTTTCTGTATGTTCTCAAAGGAAGAAAACATATGGGTACTCTGGAAGTCATAGTCACACCTAAAACAATGTTTTAATTCACCTGCTATGTACATAGAGAACAGCTACTGCTTGCTGTCATGACCTGTTCTGTAGGATTTTAGCGTCTATGATCATTTGCTAAAAGTCAGTTTTATTTCTAATCTTTTGAGCCTTCCTTTATATTTCAGATCTGAAGTCACTGTATTCATGTGAAATGGTATGGAGAACCCTGTGACATAATTTCAAAATGAAAATAAATGGCTAACCTTTTGATCACAATCTCATTAGAAAAGTTCAGATATCCACAAAAGAAAGAAATGTTTACTTACTCCCACTACCTCTGAAAGTCACTCTCTAATTATTTCCATTTTCTTTGTACCCAATTAGCTGAGTAACTTTAATCGCTGAACTAATAATGAAATCTGATTATCCATTCAATCTTTGTATAGACCTGCTACACTTAGTTCAATACTGCATCAGTCCACATCACTAACTCCAACCAACTAGTGTCCAAAGAAATGCCAAGTTGTATTTTTCCTCACTAAGGTAACATAAAAATTAAAGGAAATATGGCATTATGGTGATTCGTTTTATTTAAGGGAAAACTTATTAAATCTGCACCTACTTGCATATACACATTCCAGTAATAATATAAACATGACTCAAAATGGCATTTCGTTTCTTCTCAAAATGCATTAGAAAACAAAGTAGTTGCAAGCTCATGTCTTTGTATAGCTAAAAAAATGTTGGTATCATATGGCATTAGTACATTTCAATTTGTGATTTAGTTAGTGGATATTTTTATTTTGTGGAGAACAAGGATTATGAAGAAATAGGGAATGGGAAAACTGTATTAATATACATAGAAAGGTTTTTTTTTTTTTTTAATGGTCTTAATTGATTTTATCGCAGCTAAAACTTCTTACTTGTAAACACTGGAGGATTGGGGCATATATGTGAGTGTAGGCTGGTGAGAAGAGGAAGACAGTACTTCACACAAGGACATTCTACTTTCTGAGCTCCTGTCATGCAGGGCTCCTTTCTGAGCACCAACATGCTGTGCAATGTGTACCCTGGTGATGACATAGTTGACTGTTTAAAGGGCAACCATGTCACTCACAGAACGGACTCTAAACTCAAGTCTTGCTATTCCACTCCAGTCACAATTTCTCCATGAAGCTGCTTCACAAACAATCAGGACGTGTCTGTTTAGTGGATAGAAATGTGTTTTATTTATTATTTTTTAAAGATTTTATTTGTTTATTTGACAGACAGAGATCACAAGTAGGCAGAGAGACGGGCAGAGAGAGAAGGAAGGGAAGCAGACTCCCCGCTGAGCAGAGAGCCCAATGCAGGGCTCCATCCCAGGACCCTGAGACCATGACCTGAGCCGAAGGCAAAGGCTTAACCCACTGAGCCACCCAGGCACCTCTAGAAATGTGTTTTAGACAGACCACTTTGGCAGCTCGCTGTTCAAATAAATTTAAGATTGACTAGTCAGAAGCCAGAGAGATCAACCAGAGCAACACTGTCAAATGGAAATTTAATAGAACCACATAGGTCATTTTAAATTTTGCTACTAGCCATGTTGAAAAGTAAAATCAAAGAAGTAAAATTAATTTTAAGAATACAATTTGTCTCATATTAAAAATACTGTTATTTATACATTAAAGCCCCATAAAATTATTAATGAGATGGTCTATATCCTTTTTTTTTTTTAATATGATCTCTATCTCCAGTATGTGATTTATGCTTTCAGCTAGTGGCTACATATAACAGCCAGATTTCAAGTTCAACAGTAATATGGCTAATGGCTTACTTACATTGGATAGTCAGAACTTAAAGCTTGGTCTAATATTTCAGAAGAAAAAGGTTATAGTTGGGACGCCTGGGTGGCTCAGTTGGTTAAGCAGCTGCCTTCGGCTCAGGTCATGATCCCAGCGTCCTGGGATCGAGTCCCGCATCGGGCTCCTTGCTCAGCAGGGAGCCTGCTTCTCCCTCTGCCTCTGCCTGCCATTCCATCTGCCTGTGCTCGCTCTCTCCCTCTCTCTCTCTGACAAATAAATAAAATCTTAAAAAAAAAAAAAAAATTTGTAAAAAAAAAAAAAAAAAAAAGAAAAAGGTTATAGCTCTAGGAGATAAACTGTAGCCAGAATGAGGTAATAGTGAGGCACTAGGTGAAACTGGTGGGTCTTGATAACTTTTTGGAGATCATGGGTGAATGGGAAGGAAGAATCAACACCCTTTCTGGTTGACTTACAGTAAATATTATGGGAAAAGAAAGGGAAAATCAGGAGCAAAGTTTGAAGTGGCAGGGAGGGGATGGGAGGTTGGGGTACCAGGTGGTTGGTATTATAGAGGGCACCGATTACATGGAGCACTGGGTGTGGTGAAAAATAAGGAATACTGTTATGCTGAAAATAAATTAAAAATAAATTTAAAAAAAAATAAAATACAAATTATCTAAGTAGTAGTGTATTTTGATCTGGTCTTAGGTATAAAACTGCATGAAGAAAAAAGCCATCTGATAACAGTGTCAATGAAACAAAAACACAGAAAATTCCAGATAATAAAGTTTAAATCAAGACTCTCTCTTCATTTAGTAAATTTTACCTCACAGATATTTTTTCAATTTATGGGTATTTTGCTTTGATATAGTAGTACATATGAAATAATGGAGGGAATGAATGTTAGGAAAAAAGAATATACTAGAGAGGGGATCAGAGTGAGTTGGATCTAATTTTCAGCACCACAGTCTACCTCAGTGGCATTAAGCACATATATTTTTAAAGATTTTATTTATTCGAGAGAGAGAGAGATAGAGTACATCATGGTTGGGGGGCAAGGGAAGAGGGAGAAACAAACTCCCCGCTGAGCAGGGAGGCTGACACACAGGGCTCCATCCCTGCACCCCAGATCATGACCTGAGCCACAGGCAGATGCCTAACCAACTGAGCCACCCAGGCACCCTTGCATTAAGCATATGATTTAACTTTCTTGTGCCTCAATTTTTTCATGTGCAAAATGATATACTACTTATTCTGTGGAATTCTCTTTTAAATTAGAAAAAGTACCATTAGCATGAAGAACATTAGGAGAAGGGAAAAATGGAGGGGGGCAGGGAATTGGAATGGGAGACTAACCATGAGAGACTATGGACTCCTGGAAACAAACTGAGGGTTTTAGAAGGGAGCCTGGTGATGAGTATTAAGGAGGACATGGATTGCATGGAGCGCTAGGTGTTACATGCAAACAATGAATCATGGAACACTATATCAAAAACAAATGATGTACTGTATGGTGACTAACATAACATAATTTAAAAAATAAATAAGAAAGGGGCGCCTGGGTGGCTCAATGGGTTATAGCCTCTGCCTTTGGCTCAGGTCATGATCCCAGGATCCTGGGATCGAGCCCCATGTCGGGCTCTCTGCTCTGCAGGGAGCCTGCTTCCTCCACTCTCTCTCTCTGCCTGCCTCTCTGCCTACTTGTGGTTTCTCTCTGTCAAATAAATAAAATGTTTAAAAAAAAAAATAAATAAGAAAAAATACAAAACCTATACTGGTTTAACAAATGTAAAATACATAATGTTTAACAAATGTAAAATACTCAAAATATTATAATACTTATTCACATAGATAATAATATTCGATTCACTGTAGCTTTTTATATAAAAAATAAGATTAACATCAAAAGAAAAAACTTGACTATTCTTGTAGATAATTTGAGGATTTTTAAAATTTCTTTTAGCAAATTCACAAGTATGTCAGTGTCACTGTTTTAAAAGTCTACAGATATACCTGTCTCTGAAGTACATGGAAGAATCAATTTTTATACATCATCCCTTAATAACTTTGGTGGGAAGGAAAAATATTTCAAGGCAATCAGATAAAATCTATATCTTTTTCTAAAGAACCAAAGTTCTTTACCAATATTATTGGCAAAGCGATGAGGCCAAAATGAGAAAAACTTGAAGGTGTTCTTTTAAATCCTACTCATTTTCTCTTTCTTCTCTGAGTTGTCAAAGAAAGAAAATCAAGGTTTTCTAACCTTCATCTCAGTAATCTAAATTTTTTTTTTCTTTCATTCCTCCCCTGAACAAACCCACACAACTTTCTCTACACTGAACTCTGAATCCATTACTATTTTTCTGTGGGGCCCAACCTGAAGTATTTGTAATAGATTCGTAATTAAGTTACTAGAAAATCCATTAGACCAGCATTTATCAAATCATCTTTGATTAAAAAAAATAAATCTCAATCATGGTCCAACATTTTTAAAAAATACAACAAAAATGAATTACTAGGGAAAAAAGATCACTGGAACTGAAGTCCAAAACCATATAATACTACAATGTAATGCCTTTAAGAACTAGTTGTGATTATTAGCAATGAAGCTAAAAAAAAAAAAAAAAAAAAAGAAAGAAAACTATTTTCTTGTCACCACACCCAAAGAACTGTTGCTTTAACAATATCTAGGCATTAAGTCAGAAGGAATTAAAAAGAAAAAAAAAAAAAAACTTTGTTGATTTTATGTGTTCTAAAAGTTGGTATTCTTTATCATTAACCATTTCCTAAATATTCCATGCTATGTTGCAACAGCTAACTGGTACTTAACCTATCTTCTTTAAATACTAAATTTACCTAATATTTGCAGGTGTGCACCTTTGATACAGTCTTTCACTAATGTCTCAGCAATTTTATATAGTCTATACTCTTCAACCAATGTGCTACTTTAAAAGAAGCCCTTGAAGAACCAGTGTGTGTATTTGAATTAATGAACATCAACTTCCTTTGAGTGCTTAATTCAATATATCTTCTTTCAAAAATTCCTTATGGTTGAATGTGCTTTTTATTTTGTTTATAAGTGTTACTTAAATTGTAACATAGTAGTAGTTTCACTGGCCAGAATGTTCTTCACAAATATCACAGTTATTCTAGCACTTCACTATGAATCATGTCTACAAAATAAACTCTATATCTGAAGGATAATGCTTTTGAGTAAAATTAGTATTAATTATTTTGGTTTTCATTTGTTTAGAATTACTTGTAAAGTTGTCATTAGACTTATTGCTACATGCAGAAAAATTCATACCAATTCGTGACAAAAATAACATGAATTTGTTTTACCATATAAAAATTTAGGTGGAAAAATAAATAATACAAATTATGCTTTCTTAATTTAGCTAATAAGATACAGCCATAAATTTTTAAGAGACTTCATAAAAAAGATGTTTATTAAATCAAGTTATACAAATAACTAAATGTTTATCTCATATTTTCAATACTTCTGGGTTTCATTTAACAGATTAACCTTAAAATAACACAGGACTACTGCTTAGTTCATATCAGATACAATTTATCATACAAGATCATCAACACCTAAATTGATCTGTTTCCTGTTTAGTAAGGTAAGTCCCTGATCATTTGTTTTGACTGCCAGAGCAATGTTCAATTACTATAAACATTCTTAAACCAATATTAATTTTTTATCATCTTGTTATGACTCTAACAAAAAATTCACTGCATAGCATCAATTCATCAGCCACACTTAAAGCCCTACACAATCTTGCATAGCTCTTCGAAATTTGACTTTATTTGTTTGAGAGAGGGAGAGAACATCAGGTGAAATTTAGTGTAGGGCAATAAATATAACTCACATCTATGTTAATTTTAAATGTGGATAAATTCAAATGTCCATATTAGAATGAAGGGATTTGGAAAACTATCATTTGTTCACTCTTCTGAAATTTCCTTTCGGCACATGACTGCTTATCTCACTGAGTTAGATCATCCTACTAAGCACGAGATTGATTGATTTTAAAGATTTTATTTATTTTAGAGAGAGAAGAGACAGAGCACACACGGGTGTGCCAATCAAGGGGAGAGGCATAGGGAGAAGGGGAAAGAATCTCGAGCAGATTCCATACTGAGCTTGTAGCCCACTTTGGGGCTTGATCTCAGGACCCTGAGATCACAACCTGAGCTAAAACCTAATTGGAAGCTTACCCAATTGAGACACCCAGGTGCCTCAAGGACAAGATTTATTTTTTAATAAACCTGATGAACTTCATCAAACACAGCATCGATTTCTCAAATGGCAAAAATAAAACAATTAAGTTACTGGGGGAGTACAGTGGTACAAAGCTTGCAGCCCACTTTGGGGCTTGATCTCAGGACCCTGAGATCACAACCTGAGCTAAAACCTAATTGGAAGCTTAACCAATTGAGACACCCAGGTGCCCTAAGGACAAGCTTTATTTTTTAATAAACTTGATGAACTTCATCAACCACAGCATCGATTTCTCAAATGGCAAAAATAAAACATTAAGTTACTGGGGGAGTACAGTGGTACAAACAATGGCACACTCTTCTAGAGGGATTTGGGCAAGGGAGCTTTATAGAGGGTTAACAGCAGCAATAAACAGACAGGGCACAAGTGGCTGGGGATTCATACCTGACCTTATTTAGAAAGATCAAGGTGCAGTTAAGTAGGTATGTGGCCCAGAGCTGGCTTGGTGTTTGGGGATAGCCTGACAGGCTATACTTCGTTTACAGGAACAGGAATATTCAGTTTGCTGACCTGGCACTCTGGGCAGGAGTGGCTGGCTACCTCTAGGGCCTAAAAAGTTATTTATTACTCCAACCAACTTCTATTCAAGTATTCCTTGAAAATATAGAGTAATTTCCCTTTACCAGTAAAATACATTAAAATCCTTATTTTATTTAGAATGAATTCATAACTACACACTGTAAACAAGACTGCATATTGGTAACCAGAATTTATAATACATCTTAAGGCAATGTTTTTTTTTCTGTTTTGTTTTGTTTTTCTGGCTTTGAGATGGGTTCTGATCCAGGTTCACCATTCTCTACCCACATGGTCCTGAAAAAAACAAAAACAAAAACAATCTCTCTTCTGAGCTTGAGCAGCTAGCTACATAAGGAAGGTTGAGATAATTATGTGTGGGATTCTTTTACAGATTTGAACTAATGCACATAGGGGTGCCTGGGTGGCTCAGTTGTTCCTACTGAGTTGCTGTCTGCCTTTGGCTCAGGTCATGTTCTCTGTCCTGGGATTGGGCTCACATCAGGCTCCCCAGCTGGCTCAGCGGGGGGCCTGCTTCTCCCCTGCCTCTGCCTCTCCCACTGCTTATGTGCTATCTCTGTCTCTTTCTCTCATAAAACAAATAAAAAATCTTTGCAATAATGCACATAAGACACTTTGACTTGTCTTAAAATACAGTAGAACTTCCATAAGTGGAAAGTTTCCCCATATACTAATTTAAACATCATTTCCATGTTCAAACCTCTACTTACATAATAGTTTCACGTGGTCAATTTTTATTTCTCTGGATCTTAACATTGAAGAATAATGTCCCCACACTGAGTTGATCTCTACTGTTCACAGCAATATTCAAATGGCTGTGAATGTATCGTAAATATTTTCTCCAGGTCCACAATTATCAACTATTATTTATTTTGTTCCTTTCATGAGCTGGTCCTCTATATACACATTATTATGTGAATTATAATATAGGTCCTCTATATTCACATTATTTCTGTGCTCAACATCATAAGAAAAGTGTTATCTTTTGTAGTTGTTTTATTTTTATTATAACTCACATATCAAGTTTCCAAGATAGAATTCAATTTTAGGGCTGCCTGACTCCCTACTGGGTGTTCCCTCCATATCCTACCCTACTACCAGAAAGTAGTGTGGAAACGGGAAAGAAGCAAAATTAGACCACTATGTTGAAGTAAATTTGGACTTGTGCAGCTTTTAAACTACGTCCAAACAGAGGATTTACTTAAGAAAAAAATTCTGTCCTGGAAATATTGGGGATTAAAATCAAAGTCAAAAACATACTGTATTGATTTTATTGTGCATTCCAAGATATTTGAAAAACATATGAAGACTATTATAACTGTATATATACAAACCACTATCTTAATAAATAAAACAATACCAATAGAAATGAAGATCTTCTACATATTTCCATAATCACAAACCTCCATTCCTTTTTGAGCTAACAATTCTACTGAATTGGAATTTGTTATCTCTACATTTTTAATATTTTTATTATATATATATATACATATATATATCTTGGTATAATATATGGCATTATAAAGGAATTATTATATTATTATTATAAAGGAATTATAAAGGAATTACCCAACGCTAGCACTTAGCTAATTATAAAAACTCAAATTTTGAATTCTATCTTTCATCCAGCAAAAATATCCTCTGTGTCTGGCATTCATCAGTGTGATTGAATAGTTAGCTATCACCTTTGTGATACAGACAGATATAATCTGTCTTTTCCCCCATTCTGGCTGTCTTGGTGTTATATAGTTTCACTGGTATATTTAAATACATTATTTCTTGTTATTTATTCTTCTTATAATTAATTATGCTCCCTGAATTTTACTATCTTTCATCAAGTAGAAAATTTTCAGATATCCTTTTTAAATAAATATGTGCTCTTACCCTTTCTCACTATTATATTTTTCTGGAATTCCAATTAAATGTGTATTAGATGTTCTTACTATATCCTCAATGTGTATAAATCACCTTAGTAGCTTCTTTTTGTTTATTTGTGCTACATTCTGGATCACTTTATTCATATGTATTTGCCAGGACAATAATTCTTTTTTACAATGTTCTTAATTTGCTTTGTAATATATTGGTTAGTTTTCAAATATGCCAACTTATTTTTGAAAGTCATGTTCATGCTTTTTATTCATAATATTCTTTCTTTAAATACATATTTATAAGCATCTGCAGTCTAATTCTGCATTTTATTCTTTTTGTTGTTTGCTCTTCCTGCTGATTCTCTCATTGTGTCAACTGACTTATAATTTCTTTTTTTGAGTTCCTATTCAGCTGATCTTATTTGAAGAAAATCCCAAAGTAGGGTAAACTTGAATTTCTTTAGAGGATTATTTACATTTGTTTTCTTTCACGGTCTCTAAGGCTGTGCTTCTCAAGCTTTAATGTATGTGGAAGATAGAAAAAAAGCTACCAAGGGATGTTCATATCTTAATTTCTAGAACCTGTGCATATGTTACCTTATATACTAGATGGGTGTCTTTGCAAATGGGGTTAATAATATTAGATTTTGCAAGTAGGCTCAATGTAATCCCACATGTTCTTATAAGAGGAGAGCAGGAAGGTTGTAAAAGGATAAGGGATATGATGATAAAACAGAGAGGAGAGAAAGAGAGATTCTGGATTGTTACATTGCTGGCTTTGAAGATGAAGGAGGGGCTGCAAGCCAAAAAATGCAGGCAGCTTCTAGGAACCTGAAAAGGCAAGGTAACATTTTCTCCCCTAGAGCTTCCAGAAGTAACATGGCCTTGGTATTAGAACTTCTGATCTTTAGTAAGATAATACATTTGTTCTGTTTTCCACTAACTTTATGGTTATAACACTTGCTCTAAATTTGTTATAGCATCCATAGGAAAATAAGGCAATGTCCTATAAATCACCTTAGGATCTTGTTAAAAAGCAGTATGACAGCAGACCTGGGAAAGGGTGAGAGTCTGTATTTCTAACATGTTTCCCATTGTCATTGAAATTCAAACCTCAAGCACTGTGTGAAAGCAAAATATTTTTTAGCCCAACCTTTCATGCAAATGAAGTCCCTAACTTTGTGAAGGGGTCTCATTTAACTTTTCTCCTGTTATAAACTCAGTGACTTGACTCTGTCCCCTGAAGAGGCACACTAAACATATAGTGTAAGCAAATTTAAGAAAAGCCTTTACCTCATTTTCTGTTTACTTTGCTGGTTTCACCTCCTCTGTCATTTATGGTCTTCAAAACTTTCTTGTTATCTCAGCTATGCATTCATGAGAATATTTGTTGCATTTTATGCAGGATTTCTAGTTATTTTTGTAGCAAAAAGAATACTTAATCTGCTCTACTCATAGAAATAGAAGTCTTCATCTATATTTGCAAATTTGAAAACTGTCTACTCACTTCTCAGTAAATATCTCCTCAATGACTTCCATTTGCTTTTAGGTGATTCTTGCTGCTATAACCAATTAATTGCTAATTAAATACTTTATGTACTACATAATACTTAAGAGTGGTTTTGGGGAATAAAAGCCAGTATCAGAGAAATCAAGTAGTTAATACAATTAATATGTATATGGATTGTTTTAGATATTTAAACTAAAGAAAAAAAGTCAGTGGGTAAATAGGGAAATTGACGTTTTCTGTTAAGTCTCAATCACTGACTTAAGCTCTGTAGAGCCATGAGCCATAAAATATACATATATTAACTAGTACATTTGATACTTGCAATGTAATAGAATAAGGATTATCCTGATTTTAGACAAGAGAAAACTCAGATTTGGAAAGCTAGAAAAAAAAATAAAGTTTTAGAGAGTCCTCCTAGACATGTAAGATCTTATACATTTAAGAATAACACTAACACTTATTATGCCTCTGGTTGTGTCAAGATCAAAGGAAACCATATCCTACAGCTTATAAGGAAGAGTCAGTAATGGAATTCAGGATTTTCTTAGACCAAGCCTCTGCTCTTTCCACTATACCATGTTGCATCTACAGTTATCCAAAATAAAGATTTGCAATTGATTTTGAATACTGTGTGAAATTCTACTTAAAGTTTATTTACACAGTGAGACAGTCTCATTCATATGCTGGCGGATGAAAACCCAGTTGGAGAAAATACAAAATATATACAGAAACAATCTGTCAAGAGCACAAGTCTATCACTCATCTACATGAACAAATAATCACTATTTGGCTACATACACACACACACACACACACAAACACAAAGGCATATCTACATACTCCACTGTTGATTGTTAATATTATATGTTAATGAGTCACAAATTCCTAACCTAAGTGCTTCGACATGTTGTACATTTAATTCCTTCAGAGAGCCTTACATTTTCGTCCAATACATCAATCTCAGATTCTTTCATTTCATTGAGAAGTCTCGGTCATTAAGCATAACAATTTTTAAATTCCCTTGCCCAATATTGCATACTTTATACATCTAAACACAACCTGCAGTCACAAAGGATCAAGTACCACCTTCATTTCAAACCCAGTCCCTCCACATGTGTTCTTCATCCTGACACTTTCTGTCTCCCAGAGATTAAGTTCTATTGACTGTTATTGCACATTTTTATCTTTAATTTCTTCCTTGAACACATTTCCTCTGTAAATCATGATTAAAACTCTCACCCAAAAAACTAAATCTTCCTTTGCCTTCTATGCTATGTGGTCTGCAAGTTATTGTTTTATCTTCTTCTCTTGTCACTTAAACATTACAAAGGAAAAAAAAAAAACCTACCAACTGATATTTAACTTCTCAAGTTATGAGAAGTTTAATTTCAATTCTTAGAAAAGAACTGAAATTTTTCTTAACAGAATTGAATGGCCAAATCTAGTATTTTCCACCCTTATATTAATAAAATTTGCTGTTATATTTGGCATCATTAATCACTCCATGCTTGAGAAAATGTCTACTTTCCTCTCACGATTGCTTCTAAGTTACTCTTGAGAATTATCACACATTAGTTTTCTGTAGATTTCTGTGTTTGGGTCTCTGCTTTTATCATCCATCATACTTCAGTAGTTTAGATGATCACTTCTACTCTCATAATTTCACCTTGCTCTTGAATGCTGATGATTCATTGATCCATATCTCCTATCTGTCTTCTCTCCACCAACCTTCAGTTATGCCATCTCACTGCCTGATGGTCAATTACGTCGAATGCCCAATAAGTACTTCACATTGTCCACATTCAAAATGGAATTGATTTTCTTCCCGTGCTGGCTCCTACTTCATATATCAGTCAAGAGTACCACCATTAATCAGTTCCCACCTCAGAATTACCCTTGACCACTCTCAACCTCCCTCTCACAATTGATTCATCAGTGTTCTTTATCAGTTAAAATCCAATCAGGTGACATAAACCACACAGTAATTTGAAATGGGAAATCTTATTATAAAGAATTATCAACTATATCAGGAGAATAATAGGCAAAGATAACTCTAAAAAAAAAAAAAAAAAATCTCCAGGGCTGAGAGAGAATGTCCAAGAAAACAGCAAACTTAGAAACAGAGTTGTTGTTTTTTTTCCTCAAGACTGTGTTTCAGACCCTGTTGCAACAGGTAGGGTGGCAGCTTACCAAATGGTTGAAAAATTCTGTGGCTTGAATTTTGGGCACAGATTCCGTTTGCAGTTTCCAAGAAAACAGGAAACACCTTTCCAGGTGGTAAGAATCATGGCTGAGATGTTCAAGCAGGAAATCTGGGGGGTGGGGCAGGTGAGCATCCTCATCAAAAAATCCACCACAGGGGTCATGGATTTAGTTGCTGCTTAACCCCTGGATGGTGTGAGACCTGAGATACATGGAATCTGTATTAGGTGTTTCTTGACATATCTATGGAATTCAGGTTGATCAAGACACACAGATGGACATATAGGGGAAGTCAAGGCCTCAGGAGTATACTCAAAAGATGGGTAGCACCAGTTCTGGGGAGAACAGTGTCACTCTTAGGAAGACTGTGGTAAAGTAGTCACCAGGCCAAAAATGGAATTGTAAACTTACCAAGGGCCTATATGCTGTGAGTGGGAAGCTGCATGACAGGAGAAAGAAGCCAAGAGAAGCAAACCAAAGCCAGAAAGAGAAGAGAAATACCCTCCTTTCTCAGCTTCCTTCCTATGCCCTCTACTTCCTATGCTTAACATCTTAACAGAATGTTAAAAGCTATAAAAGAGCTATAAAGGAAAACTGTTTATAAGATCCAACTCTATTATTACAGAGCATATAATAAAGGGTGAACTTGGTGTTGTGAGGCAATACATACATCAGTGCAAATAACTGTCGAATGTACATTGTTTCAAGTATATCTTTACCTTGTATATTAATATCCTTTCTTCTATCATTGTCATTCTTTAAAGTTTCACTGCTATCCAGATTTAAAATCCATTTTCTCCTGATACAACTAAATGAACTACCCAAACGGGAATTCTAAATTGCTCTTCTTAGAAACCTACAAAACAATACTCATTATTCATAAATGAACTCTAAACATATTAATATAGCAAATAAGCTCCTTCATCTATTTTTCAAGTCAGATATCTTAGCATTCATTGGCTGAATTTGTCATTTAGTGCACAATAAAAAAATGAAACAAAACTTCAGTGGCATTACAACAATAAGGATCGTTTTTCCCTCAAGTATTTGTGGACTGACTGATGTTGTTTGATTTATGGTGGACACAGTTAGGTGGCTTTTAGCAGCTATTTGAAGCCAGGTCTACTCCCCAAATTTATTTTTCCAACAAGAGGCCAGTGAGGACATTAAACTCATGATAAGGACAGGATGCATTAGAGAATAACAAATTGTATAGACCCATTTTTAAGTTCCTACCTTCACCACCTGACATCCTTTCTTAAACAGATCATAAGATCAATGTAAAATCAAAGAACTGGGAAATGTAAGCCTCCCATGAACATGGCAAGGGGAGGGGGAACTATTTATAAAAAACATAATCATGTGAATTACTTCCTACCATCACTCATCTGCTAAAATGATCCTCTGATTAATAACATATAAGACACCTTACCAGACCATACTAATATAATTCTGAAAAATCAAAAACATCTAGGACTTTAGCTAATGTCTACATACTTGGCATTGCTAAATGTATGATTTGTTATGGTTTCTGAAGTGGTGGAAATAACTTAGAGTTGTCAGTCATTTCCTGTTGCCTATTTATCTCAGTTGAAGAACTTCTGTTATAGAAAGTATCAATCAAGTGTATTCTTTCATGGTATCATGTTGTCCTTTGGAGAAATTATTTATCTTTTAAGTCTTTAGTACTTTCTACATGCTTGTCACATTCATGACATCTACTGTTACAGTCATTCACTCTTTCTCTTTTTACTCCATAAGTCTCCTCCTAAACCTCCTGAGCACCACTCAGAATCAGGGATTCTCCTTTGCACACCTTTCTCATTCTCTCTTCTCCATCTGTCTTTGGTTAGTTTGGGTCCATGTATTTCATAATCCAACTCATGCATTCATAAATGCTTATACATTAATGTCTTAAGAGAATGAGGGACTTAATTATCATAAAATATTCATACTCACTGTGCTACTTTCTGGCTAATTACTGCTCACTAATAGCTTCTGAAAAGGATTGTCCTTATGCAAGAAACCTAGAACAGACTCTTAAAAAATTAAACAGGACTTGAAATGTTGGATTAAATATTAATTGGCCATTTTGCACAAATATAATTTAGCCAGAAAAAATGAAGAAGGGCAGATGGAAGTAAAGATAAAAATCTTGAAGGAAACAATAAAAAGCACAGTATCCTGACAAAAGGGTTTAGAAGATGCTTCCTGACCTATGAGTAGAAAGATAAAAGATGAATACTTTCACTGGACCTGTCAAGATACCCATCAAGAATTCCCTTCGATGACAGAAATCTGTATCATTTTGTCTTTGGGCCAGCTATAACCTGTCCTAAGGAGTTCTCACTCCGTGTTCTCATCCATCCCTTCAGTGAAAGAAGGATCATTCATTCTATTTTGGTCTTGCTCCAAGAAAACTGCAATAGTGTTAAATGGTGACTCCTGAAAAATGGTAGGGAGACTAATTCAAATTGGAGTTCCTAGGGTCAGAACAGACGTTGGATAAATGTGAACAATGAGGAAGATTTATAATCATTGTCAATCAACTGTGTTTCTTAGCACCTACTGTGTCAAGAGCAATGAGAAAGGGCACCAGGTTAACATCCTCCCTCAATAAGTTCAGAATCTCTTTTAACATGTAACTGGGTCTTAATAATTTCATAAAACTTGTCCTTTTTCTGGTATACTTAAGGGACAGAAATGGTGGGAAAATTTTAGAATGAGTTGTCCCTACTTCTTTTCCCTTTAGCTGGGCTGGGGCTCTGAGACTCTCCTTATCTAACTGGGTTCAGAGTCTTAGAAGGCAAAGCCCTGGTATAGTCATTCCAATTCACTATATTCACAGGCAGATTCTGAAAACAAAACAAAACAAAACCAAAACCAAAAACAAAAACAAAACCCACCCAACAACAAACATACCAAATGAACAAACAAAAACAAAAACAAAAACAAAAACGCAAAAAACAAAAAAAACCCACACATTTTCCAGAGTCTACTACAACCAATAATTACATGAGTATTGTGTAATCCGACGTTCAAGTGACCTATGATGCAATATAGGAGATCTATACCTCTTTTAACATGTGAATATTATGTAGAAATATATGGTCATGTTTTATTTATAAAAGAATTCCTAGTGGTAGCTATTTTCAATTACTAAATCAAATATTATATTAGCACAGTCTTTGCAGTTTTATGATATATCCAAATGCCAAGTTTCACTTAACCAAAATCATACACCTTTAGGCACAATCTGGATTTTATAACAAAAGATAGTCACAATGAGTGCTGGTATCTGAGTACCATCAAGACTAAAAGAAAAAAAAAAAGGAAAAGTGAAATATTGAAGCCACTGAATAAAATAAATGCATCCTTTCTGGACTGCAGTAAGGTGCATATTATAGACTAAAGGATTCTGGCAAACTCTAATCTTTGTTCTGGTTGACAGAATACGCTATCTTTTAAAAATTAAGTAAGTAAAAATACATATATGGATGTATATATGTCCATATATATTTTTCAATCTAGTGTATAAAATTTTATTAAATATTTATTAGGAAAGTGAATAAAACAGAGAATAAAGTACAGTATCAATCCTTTTAATTGTGTGTTTCTATATATGAAAACCATGATCTAGGGTAGAAAAGGCTCTAGGAAAACTCCTTGGGACTTATTAATACCCTTAAGAAATAAGCAAGAGTATTTGCTTTGCCTGCGATAAATACATGTTGCTACTAATTAACTTTGATGAAACAAAAAATATTCCTAACAAACACTGTCCCTAACTTCAAATGCCAGCCATTATCAATCTTTTGACTTTTATCTTCTTTACATAAGGTATTTGAAATTGCTAAGTTTATTTTTTTGAAAGTACAAAAGCTGTGGGATAAGAAGAAAAAGTATATAATAAACAAAATTTTTCATAGCAACTTGAAAAGATTAAATTAAAATGGAAACATCTTGCATAACTGAAATTTTAAATCCATTCAGTAACACTTCCTCATTTTCCTCTCTTCCCTAGCCCTGGCTACCAAAAAACAAACAAACAAAGAGACAAAGATAAAAGAAAAATCTCGTTAGCCAAACTAAAGGTACTGATTGCACTTCTTTTTCTCCAACACTAAGATAAAATACCAAATAAATTCTATTAAAAACAATCTTGGGGCGGCTGGGTGGCTCAGTGGGTTATGCCTCTGCCTTTGGCTCAGGTCATGGTCTCAGGGTCCTGGGATCAAGCCCCACATCTGGCTGGCTCTCTGCTCAGCAGGGAACCTGCTTCCTCCTCTCTCTCTGCCTGCCTCTGCCTATTTGTGATCTCTCTCTGTCAAATAAATAAGTAAAATCTTAAAAACAAACAAACAAAAAAACAAAACAAAAAAAACTTTACCCTGAAGAAGTTTAAAATCTGTCACTGAAGCCTCAAGTAATAACTGCAATAACATCCATAATAACAAAAACTACAACCACTTAAAAGTATATTCATCAGACTCTGTTTTTGGTTAGAGCATAGAACACAATGTAAATCCCACAATATGAATAAAATAAATATACAATGAGTAAGTAAGTAGTTACATCAGAAATTTGAAGGTTGATTCAACATTCAAAAATCAATCATTATAATTCACCATTTGAACAGAACGTAGGATAAAACATGTGATCATCACAATACAAAGGAATAGAAGGGGGCTTTCTTAATCTGATAGAGGAGATCTACCCAAATCCTAAATTAACATCACACTTAATGGTAAAGTATTAAAGACTTTTCCACAGGGTTTCTCCCTCAGAAAATCACTTCCACAAGAATTTCTATCTCAGATTCAGCATCTAAGCTCACTCTTGTGGACAAGAGTATGGTATTAGATTTCAAGTAAAGTGAAATTAGAGGTTACTTTTATTTCTACAGTATTCTGTATACTCTTTCTAATTGTGCACTTCATCTGTAGCTGTTAATTCAAGAAAAATTCTCCCTATTCTCTGAATGTCATATTTAATTAAGTTAGTATTCATAAGAACACACTCAAGATTTTATTCTGTTATAAACTGGGATTGTTGGCTTGTTAATGTTCTTTCTAAATATAATCTGATTAAAACTGAACCATGGAAGTTCAATTTATGGGAAATCTGAAGCATGTAAAGTAAAAAACAAACCAACAAACAACTTGGATCACTAGTTCCTGAGACTGACATCGTAATTCCCAGTCCACAATAGCCTTGCTCTATGATCACAGGAAATGCTTACTTCTTCGCTTTTTATTTCTTTCATCTTTTAAATCAGCACTACCATGCTTATTGCACTATTTTAAATGTTCTGGCTTGCAACCATGAAAATGGACATGTAAGAAATTAATCATACTGAGAAACTGTACAAGATGGATAAAACATACAAACAACTGTTTGAAGATGCAAGAAAGCACAGGGACAAAGGCAGGAAGGAAAGGGGAAGCACACCCAGGTAAGCACTGCTTCACTTCTGTTATTGCCTCAGAAAACTTGCCAATCATATTTTAGGGAGGTGAAAGCCATGGCAGCCTAAAGACTTGAGCAGTCAAACTGGGAAAAGGACACAGTCTGGAGTTTGCAGTTCCTAGGGTGATAAAACTTGAGGGACAAAAGACCAGAACCAAGAAACCAAAAAGAGTGAGGCTGGGACTTATAGGTCATTCCGCCTTTAGGCACTGTCCAATTCCTTATATTTCGTGTTTGTAAGCTGAGACTTCTAAAAAACAAGTGCAGAACAGTATCTGATGAGCTAGAGAGCTGAGAAAATAGTTTGGCAGCCTTGCCAAAAAGAAGTGAGAATTCTAGACTGGCCACAGAGGTAGAAGAGAAAGAGAGAAAGAAAGAAAGTAAGGGTGGGAGGGAGGGAAGAGCAGTTTCAGATGAGACACTAAGAGAGCTACATTGGATGAGTGGGAAATCAAACCCTAGGATAAAAGCAACCTAAAATACAGCAGCTTGTTTAAAATGGAAACAAAGGATCCACTGGAATAAGGTCATTTACCTCTATTCTATTCACCTGCTTGAGTAGAATCAAACCCTCTCTAGAAAGAGCACCAACCAAGGCAAAGAATATCCCATTTTTTAGTGAAAAGTTAATGGGGTGGGACGCCTGGGTGGCTCAGTTGGTTAAGCAGCTGCCTTCGGCTCAGGTCATGATCCCAGTGTCCTGGGATCGAGTCCCACATCGGGCTCCTTGCTCCGCAGGGATCCTGCTTCTCCCTCTGCCTCTGCCTTCCACTCTGTCTGCCTGTGCTCGCTCTCACTCTCTCTCTCTGACAAATAAATAAATAAAATCTTTAAAAAAAAAAAAAAAAAAAAAAAGAAAAGTTAATGGGCATCTCAAGAAATAAAATCAAAAGATCAAAAAATCAAGTGTAAAAACAAATAACAGAAAAATACCTAAAAGTGACCCAGATACTGTAATTATCAGGAAAGAACTGTAAAATAACTGTATTTAATATGTTCAGAAAATACAGAAAAAGGCATATTTTTAGCAGGAAACTGAAAATACATTCTGGAAATTTTACAACTGAAAATGCATTAACAGAACTTAAGAATTTAAGAGAGACGTTTAATAGAATGACAATATAAAAGGATATTCATAAGAATAAATGAAACAAGATGGGATTGGGAGGGAGACAAACCATAAGTGACTCTTAATCTCACAAAACAAACTGAGGGTTGCTGGGGGGAGGGGGTTTGGGAGAAGGGGGTGGGATTATGGACATTGGGGAGGGTATGTGCTTTGGTGAGTGCTGTGAAGTGTGTAAACCTGGTGATTCACAGACCTGTACCCCTGGGGATAAAAATATATGTTTATAAAAAATAAAAAATTTAAAAAAAAGGATATTCATAGAACTTTATATTAGGGAAATTAAAATGAAGAACAAAATGTGATATCACTATGCTGATATTCAAACTGAAAACATTAATTTCAAAAACACCGGTAACATGTTAATAGAAATGAGTGTTGGCACTGCTAGTGGGCATGTAAATTAGTATTTCAACCACTACTCTGGAAAACTTTGGTAATAACTATTGAGCTACATACATAAGATTTTACCCCATATGCAGAAACTATATTTTCCAAAATGTAAGTGCATAAGTGTTGATAGCAGTGTTACTCATAATAAAATAATAATAATCTGTTTATCAATGTTGAAATTAATAAATTGTGGTATATTTATTAATGAAATATAACACAGCAATAAAAGATTCTGAAAAAACTAAATGCTGGTACACATACAGATAAATCTGATAGAAATAACTGAGAAAGAAATGAGATGAAAAAAGTATTATATACTATATAATTTTTTATGTGAAGTTCAGAAACAGACAAAATTTATGTTATAAATGTCACAAAAGTTACAACTATGGGAATATGGGAATTAAAAGTGAATTAAATATGGGAATTAAATGTGAGAAGAAACAAGGAAAGTTCCTGATGTGCTAATATTGTCCTTTAGCTGGGTGGTACTTACAGCTGTTTATACATTTGAAAAAAAAATTCACACACAAGATTTATACATTTAATTTTGTATTATATTTCACTTTTAAAATATACAAAAACTACGGGGCACCTGAGTATATAACCAGCTCAGTTGGTTAAAGGTCTGACTCGATTTTGGCTCAGGTTATGATCTCAGGATCATGGTATCAAGACCTGCCTCAAGCTCTGCACTGGGATTGAAGCCTACTAAGATTCTTCTCTCCCTCTTCCTCTGTCCCTTCCCTGCTGCTTGTGTGTGCACTCTCAAAAACAAACAAACAAAAAAACAAAAATAAAAAACAAAACCAAAAACAAAACAAAAAAACCAAAAAACTACAAAAATTGTGATAATTAAATTTAGTCATATGCGTGGATAGAACTAGAGGGTATTATGCTTAGCGAAATAAGTCAACCAGAGAAAGACAACTATCATATGATCTCCCTGATATGAGAAAGTGAAGATGCAACGTGGGGGGTTTGGGGGTAGGAAAAGAGGGAAACAAACCATGAGAGACTCTTAATCTCACAAAACAAACTGAGGGTTGCCGGGGTGGGGGGGTAGGGAGAGGGTGGTGGGGTTATGGACACTGGAGAGGGTACCTGTACCCCTGGGGCTAATAATACATTATATGTTTATAAAAAATTAAAAAAAATTTAAAATTTTAGTCTATGGAAGTATCTGAAAAAGTAAAAAAATAAATAAATAAAATAAGTCTGCTATTATTTTTGTCAACTTGCTATTTCTGATGCTCAGATTTATATTTAAAGTTTCCAAAATAAATAAATAAATAAATATTCTTGATATAGAAAAGCAGGATTTCTCTAAGGAAGGAATGATCTCTGAACTTTCAAGTGTCAGGTGCCCTCAAGTAGTATACTGTCAATATTGGATTTACTAAAACTAATTTTAAATTTTAAAATGTCATTTCAATTTACCTTCTCTCAAGTCAAAATTATGTGCAGAAAAAGACATTTTGTTTGCCTAAGGAGCAGGTCACTGAAAACTTACAAAGTCCCTTTGAAAGGTGAAAAATCTTTTTATATCTAGGGAATCCAATATTTATTTGAAAGAGCAGAGTAGTCTGGGGCATAACAATGAAATGTTTTGTTCACATTGTGTTAAATAAAGTAGAGAAATGACATACGCACATGGGAATCTGGTTGCACTTTTAATTTAAGGATGCAGCTTTCACATTATTTCTTCATTTATTGTAGATCTTTCTTCTCTTATATCAAGTCAGTAACTAATCAATTCCCTAATGAATAGCACAGCCTCTTTTTGCAATATTAAGCTACATGAATCCATGTTCCTTAACAAATTTCTTGTTGATATTTTCCTCTCAATCTTCGATGTAGAAAACCATTTTAATGTAGCAAGATTAAAACTGCAAGTAAAATAAATTATTTCACTCTGAATAATTTTATGACTGAAAAGTATTGCAAAAATGATCTTGTTCCATCACCTTATTTTGTATATTAGAAAAGTTATATGGATAGGTGAGCTGCGTTGACGTTCACACAGCTTTTTCATGCTAAAATTGGAACCCAATTTTCTGACCACTCTCCACTGTTTTCTTTTCCCAGTGGGCTAATGTGGAACTGGCATAAGAACGGCCTCAAAATAGAACTCAAATCCATTCCATCTCAACTCATTCTGCTAGAGCTTTTCTATTGCATTGATGGCCCACATTAAATTTTGCATTAAGAACTACAGCACCAACAAATGGTTCCTTTGCTAAAAGTCCAAATGCTGCTTATTTTAGTCCAAGCTGAAGAATAATAGCAAATAGAGTTTGTATATAGCTCTGGACAGTGAGGAATAGCTTGAGGGAGTGGTGACATTTACAATGGAAAATCTATGAAGGCCCCAATTAGATTTTTTACATGCAGAGTTGAATCAGAGGGACAGATCTGTATTAGGTGCAAGATCTTAGCTTTGACAGGGATAGCAAAAGGGAACATTTCCTGGATTATCTCCAGCACTTTGGCTGAGCTCTGAACTGGTGACTGCAGCGAGTTTGGTATCCATATGGCAGGCCAAAGACTCCAAAAAGTCAACTCGCTGGCTGAATACTATTTCAACAGAAATGAAAAGCTCAGGCTGCGAGCTTATTAGTTCACTGATTTGAAAATCTGAGTTAATGAGACACATTGTCAATTTAGTTTATTATGGCCTTGCCACACCCCCCAACTCGCCACCTGTTCCTTAGTGACAGATTTGATTTTACCTGTGGAATTTGTCTTGTACATGTGTGACCCTAATTATAGGGCTGAACAGGTCTTTGTGTAAGAATAAATCAATACAAAACAATTTTATTTCCTTCCTTCCTTCCTCCTTTCTTCCTTTATCCTTCCATGCATTAAAAAGCACTCTTGAGTGCTTATGCTATTCTATGTGTGACTGTGCTAAATTCTGGAGATATAAGAAAGGAAGATTTAGGCCTTGCTGTCCTGGAACTCTGATCCCCTTGGGAACACCTCAGAAAGACAAAGCAATGAGCACAAATGCAGCAGACACAGGTGAGCTTTCTGTGCTCAAAGAAATGGCAAAGAATAAAGTACGGATGCAGGAGAGAATCTGAGGGAGAAGATGAATGAGAAGGGCTGGACCTCAGAGGCTATTCCTCAATGAGAATTCTGAGCCCAACATGATGAAATTATTTGCCAAAAGCCACCCAAGCCTTTTCTCAAACATACCTTCTGACTCCAAATTCCACTCTCTTTAGAAACAGTACAGTAACTCTGTGCATGTCCTTTCAGCATTGCCCTAACTTGGCTTCCACTCTCATTTCTCCCCGTCTTCTGGAGAGCCATGCAGTTTTGTTGAGATTTCCATCATGACAACTCCATATTCCAAAACTTGTCTCTCCCTGTTATGACCTCAAGATTCTAAATTATCTGAACTGAAAACCTCAGATGAAAAAAACCATCCTTCCATCCTTTATATTTTACATTCATCATCCCTGCTTTTCATTTTCTTAGTCAACCCATCTTCAAAGTAAAGCTCACTGGTACATCTCATCCACACAGCTGATAAATCCAGAGGCACTTCAATTGAAGAGGGGAGGGACAGCTTCCCTTTCTCATCTCCCATCCTCATATTCTTTACTAATCCCTGTAGAGTCCCCTGAAAGTGATAATCACTGGGTACAATATAAGGCTTACATACTTGTAATCATTTTACCCATTAAGGGATGAAAGCCTAACTTGCCCAAGAATACAAAAGAGAAAGTGGTAGGGAAGAAACTTGAACTTGAGACCTCAGGTTTTATGTTCTTGTCATTAAACCACAAAATTTAAGGTTTATCTATCTTTTTACTCCTTGCTCCCAACCAGCTCTCCTGTTGCTAAACATCCTTATAAACACATCTGGAAGGCTCAGGGAACTCTATTGGAGGGCACCCCACTCCTCACATAATCCTCTTGAGTGAATGCCATTCCAAAATGGGATCCTTTCATAGGGTTGATGCCTGAACAATGGGAAACAGGATGTTAGCTCATTTCTTGGTAGAAACAGATTGGTTCAACTTTGGCCCATTTATCCCACTCTGCAATCAGAACTATTTCAGAAATAAGCTATATGCAAGTTTCTGCATTCATATATTGAAGCCCAAATTTAATGGGCTAGGAATGAACCAGTTCAACTGTGTCCTTCCTGGAAACACACTGCATACTGACTGCATTCCCCAAATAATTTCTCACTGCTGGAACCTAACCAAAAGCAGAATAAAATAAGGATTCCAAAACTTGCTTAACAATTCCTTGGCCTCTCCTTCATTGATGGTCTAGCCTCTGTTAATATTTTTAAGTAAAAAGAGTTGAATTTAATATTCTGTTCCTTTTTTGTCATCACACATTATTATTATTTTTAATCACTGTTAATCTACACACTGATTGAACCACCACTCACATAATTGATAATTGTTTTCCAGATTGCTACTTAAAAGAAAAAGTACACCTTAATGGAAAAAAAAAGTATAATTATTGTATTTATTTTCTCTACATATTCTATTTATATTTAAACTGTATTGCAAATATTTCTACATGTAATTTTTAATTTTTAATACAGTAAAAAAATCTAAATATACACACATTTCCCACTCTCACAAAGATAAATCCAGGAGCTCAGCAATGATTCTGAGAATAAACCAGTTAAATTTTGAAATATATATACTGTGATTTTTCACATAGAGGCACCTTGAGATATTACTTAGGGTAAGTTCTTTTTTTTTTTTTTTTTAAGATTTCATTTATTTATTTGACAGACAGAGTTCACAAGTAGACAGAGAAGCAGGCAGAGAGGAAGCAAGCTCCCTGCTGAGCAGACAGCCTGATATGGGGCTTGATCCCAGGACCCTGGGATCAGACTTGAGCCAAAGACAGAGGCTTTAACCCACTAAGCCACCCAGGCGCCCATACTTACAGTAAGTTCTTAATGGAAAGGAGGTCTTAAGACAAAACTGCAAGGTAATATGACAACACAATTTTATCCAACTATGGTTAGTTAATATAACCCTTTCAATTGAAAAAGTGACAAAAAACTCTGTTCAGGGCTTCTAATTGATTTTTTTTTAACGTATTTTATAACTTAGTGCTCCATAGGTGAGTTTCGCAAGCAAGACATGGGGCAAGTGAATGTGTCCTTAGGAAAAGCCTACAAAATGACAACTTTCCTGTTACTCTTTTTTTTGTTTTCAGCCTTCATGATGATAAAGGACAGGACAATCCATTAAGTTGCAAAAGGTTGATCTGATTTAGTCACAGAGAGGGGGACATTCAACTGAAAAAGGGCCAATTTATAGGTGGTTAAAGACCAAACAAGCTCACTTCCCCCAGGGGTGAACACATGAAGAAAAGCAATGAAGTGACAAACAACAAAAGAGGAACAAACGATTGGCTCAGCCTCCACACACTGAATGTAGAAAGGTATTGCTTCAGGACCCATGGAACAACACACAGAAATTACTGTAATGATCTGATTCTGTCTGTGAACACTATCGAACCATTTTCCATGATGCCTTCTCCACTCTTCTAACCCTCGTATCTCTAACACTCATTTCATAAAATTGACACTGTTTCCTATTAAGCTGGCATGGAAAGTTATATTCTGAGGCCTTCCTCATCTTTAAATATAATAATAATTGATAGTAAATTAAAAACAAAAGATATGGCCATGCTATAAAATTAAATTAAATAAATGTCTCTAAATATCAGAAAACGGGACACAAAGCAGAGCTACACCCATGACCACTCTAGGCTCTAGGCCCAGAAGCAGTCAGAAACAGCTGAGAATCTGACTCCTGTAGGGATATAAGGAATAAACATTCCCTATAAGAGGTGAGGAAATAGAGTCAAGGTCAGGATCACTGTTTAAAAGTAGGGTATGATAAAGGACTTTTGCTTGTAAAAATAAGGAAGTTGAAAAATGTTCCTGCCAACCCCTGTGTGGCAACATGGCTCACATACATCTGCTTTCTTCAAAAGCAACAGGATAGAGATACCCCTGCCAGCTCAGTCATTGAATCAGAAGCAATACAGCAGCCACCGTGAAGTAGGAACTGAGCCACACACAGGATGTTCAGTTCTTAACTGGGAGCCCTGGGAGGCAGTATGAAAGCAACTGTAAAACCACAAGAGAGCAAGGATCTGATGGGAAGATAGAGCCTGTCCCTACACACTGTCACAACAAAACCCTGAACATAGAAAGTACAATGGAACTATAGAAATTACCAATAAAACCAAAAATAGTAGCTGAATTCCCTCCCAGTAAAAAGGAAATGACACAACAATCAGACAAAATCTTCAACATGATTATATCCAGAATTTCCTGATTAGGGAATAATATTCATAAAAAATAACATGAAATTAAAATGTATGGAAATTAAGGCTGAAGAGAGATGTATATTCTACAGCTCAACACTGCCTATGATATATGTATAAGTCAGAGAAATTGAAATAAATTTAGGAAAACATAAAAATATTAAGGTTTTATCATAAGCCTTTCTACATGCTTTTGCATAACAATGCCTCATATAGCTAAAAATCCATGAGATTTTTATAGCAATTTCACATCTTATTTAAATTTATGGGGGACGCCTGGGTGGCTCAGTTGGTTAAGCAGCTGCCTTCGGCTCAGCCTGCTTCTTCCTCTGCCTCTGCCTGCCATTCTGTCTGCCTGTGCTCCCTCTCTACCCCCTCTCTCTCTGATAAATTAAAAAAAAAATCTTTAAAAATATTTAAATTTATGGGTACTAGGTATATGGTAGGGCAGATATTATATCCATATCATTAAAGACATATTAAGACAAAGAATTTTAGTCAACAGTCACATAGCTACTGACAGGTATTACTCAAAATTAGCTCTCCTGATACAAAAGCCCATTAATGTAGTTCCAAAGGCAATTCACTGAATTTCTTTGCAGTCCCAATTTCCTCACTTGTAATTTATAAGGATGTTGGAAAAATGAATTACCATATTTAAAGCACCAAATGTGTCTTCAGTAAGTGTTATTATACTTTCTTTTTGTTCTTTCTAGCAACTCTTTGCTTTCTTTAGTGTTGGCTACACTTTGTTTCTGAATAGATTAAAAAGTTCATGCAGCTGGAACCAAGTTTAAAAATTTAATTATATATTTCTTTATGCGCCACACCTGCCATTACCAAGCATAGATTTCGACCACTTATAATAACTTCGTTCCTCACAGCTAACCTGTAAAGTAGATAAGGAAGGTATCAGTATTCATTTTAGTGTTTTTTTAAGTTAAGAAATTGAAGGTTCAGGGTTATATGACTCAAAAAGCTGCCATAACTAAGAGAAAATTGAACTACAACTTTAAATTTGGTTGTGTAATTCTAAATCCAGCATTTTCCAATAATGTGGGGCTTTTAGTTATCTACCTATATAACTATTTTTATTTATTAATTATTGCTCTTGAGTAAAGTTATTGCTGGAAGCTCAATATAATAAGTGACTGTGAATCTGCTATTTTTTGTGAAGTTATGGTGGTTCATTGTAAAGGCAAGATCCAGCCACAAGGTTTCTGACTGAGTAGGCATGAGGTAGAGCCCAAGAATTTGTATTCTTACAAGCTCCCAGATGAAGCTGATGCTGCTGGTCTGGGGATCAGGCTTAGAGAATCACTGTTCTAATTTCTTGCTACTCATTGTTTGGTCTGCTGAACAGCAACATTAGCCTCCCTTGGAAACTTATTAGAACTGCAAAATCTCAGACCCCACCCCACATCCACTGAATCATGATTTGCATTTTTTTAGGATTTGTATGCACATAAATGAAAAGCTATGGTTTGATACACATTAGCATAACCTGGGAATATATGAAAACATACAGGTTTGAGTCTCGCCTCCAAAAATTTTAATTTAATTGACCTAGGGTATAGGTAACTGTGAATGTTTTTAAAAATGTTTCCCAGGTTACTCAAAAATACAGACAGGGTTGTGAGCCACTGGCCTAGAATGCATCATTTCCCATACTTGCCTTAGGTCAAGAAATACCTGACAACTTGATAAAAGCGCAAATTTTCAGACACCTCCTATAAAAATATTCAATAGATGAAGGAAGGTCCAAACATACGTAATTTTAACAAGAATTTTAAGCAATTCTTATTGTCAGATAAGTTTGAGAAACTCGACTTCAAAATTCCACATATACCCCTAAAATAAATGAACTACATTTTGGTCACATTTTTACTAATAGTATGATTTTAAAAGTGCTTCAGCCAACATTTCAAATTTAATAGAATAATTTTGAGGCTTATATTTTATTTTTAAAGAATGTTGAGTTCCTCAGTGATAGGCATTATTTTAGCAGAACATTTAAGTTTGTTAAGTTCAGAAATAGGGATTCTAGCCCTGTGTCTTTAATTCCATGCATTAATGTTGACTATTTAATTAATACCCTTAAATGTCAGTTTCTATAGTCACATAAAGAAAAGTACACAGTGGATGACTATGGCTCTAAAAAGGGTTATCATTTAGGTAAATTTGATGAGATGAGTAGCAGCCAACAGAAGGTTAATAGCCAACCTAGGAACACTTCATTTTAACAGTTGGTTAAATGACCCACCTCTTATGATTATTGATATAGTCAACAGTCAACTCCCCAAAAGATCCCCACTAAAATATCTTAGAGCTGAGCAGTAGAGAATCACCCACTTAACCAGTTCTGAATACTGTCCCAAAATCAGAAAATTGGGATCCAGTGTTTGCTGGTGATTTTTGAGGTAAGTCTTGCAAAATGAAGAACTGGTTGAGATTAGGCAGGGAAAGTGTCTGACCCAATAATTTTGGATTAATGGCCACAATAAAGTGAAACAAAGGTCTAGAAAATGAGACTTGATGAGGAAACCATTGTGTTAAATGTTTAGTTGGTTTATACGAAGAATATGCTCTATTCTAGAAAGGTTTAACACAGAAACAGAAAGTATGTTGGTTTTAATTTTGGCACTAAATTAAAATAACTTTATAGAGTTAGTTTTCTTTATTGTAATAATCGTTCATGTATTTCCAACCAGTTAAGTCCTAGAGTCCAAAAGCTGGAGAACCAGGAGCTCTGAAGTCCAAAGGCAAAAGAAAATGAAAGCCCCAGCTCTAAAAGAGAGAGAAAGGTCACCCTTCCTTGGCCTTTGGTTCTATTTTACACCTAGCAGATTGGGTGATGCTCATCCACACTGGTGAGGGCAGGTTGCTTTATTCAGCCAACTAAACCAAACGCTAAGCTCTTCTAGAAACATCTTCACAGACATACCCAAAAAGGTCCAACCAGCTGTCTGAACATTGGATAGGCCAGTTGAGTTGATGCATGGAATTAACCACTGCACTCCTATTAATATCTTTGACCTATTCTATTTCCTATTGGGTTTGTGGTAAATTTCTTGTTGAATCTTAATTATTCTCTATATATTTACCAGTTTGCTTTTAGTATTTTGTCTTCTGGTATTCCTTTTCCATACATATATTTTTTTGAAGATTTTATTTTTAAGTAATTTCTATACCTAGTGTGGGGCTTGCACTCATGATCCTTAGATCAAGAGTTGCACATTTCACTGACAGAGCCAGCCAGGTGGCTCACCACATGTACATTTAAAATTTCAAATGATAAAAATTATAAATTCTGGATTCTTTTTTTATTTAGGAAAATCTTTCCATCTCCAAGATCATAAAAGAAATGCCTCTCTATTGTCCTCTAGCTTAATCCTTTGTGAGAAGAGCATAGTGTAAAAGTGTTATACAGATCTAATATTTTATTTTTACTTGGTGTATCAATTATTTATTAACTGTATATTGACTAACTCAGAGCTTTCTTATTGTTTTTAAATGATGGCTTTATTATATGCTTATATATTTATGAAATCTTCAATCCATTTATCTACGTGCTGACTTCTGTGACATCAAAGATTTTTATTACTGTGTTTCTGTAATATGTTTCAATATCTGTAGACACATTACAATTAATTAAAATTATGTTTTTATCATGCCTTATCATAATTATTTTTGTCACTATGCTAACTCTTCATGTTTTCACATATGAGGTTAGCATCAAGTTAAGGATCAAAGAAACAAAGTAGCCAATACTTTATCAATCCCTTTAACTTTATAAATGCATACCGAAGGAACTGAAATGTTTATAACATTTATCCTTATTGACTAAAAACAAGGTATTTATGTGTCTCATCTTCTCTCCCTTTGTAAATATAGTAATTAAAAATGGTCATAAAATCTTTTAAGTTCTTCCCATTAAGAGTGGAATCCCTTTTCCCAGATTGGCCTTGAATACAGGCTGGCCTTCTAACTTGAGTTTGTCAGGGAAGAAAAAATTTTTCCACTACTCTCTTAGATTTGGTACCTGAAACCTGCAAATTAAACTAACAAAACCCACATGAACAGAGGAAACATGTTTGTTCATAGGTACACAGGAGACAACAAAACATGTAGCTAGCTTGTTAGATACTTAAAGGTAAAGGTTTACATACCTTAATTAGTAAGGGAAAGGAAAGAAATGCCTTCTGTGGGAAGTACAAATAGGTCCCTTAAGAAAAGACAGATAGTTTTGAGAACAAATGGGAGATAAGAAAGCTTGTGATAATGTTTGTCCATCCAGGTATGAGTGGTCTTCTTCACGGCTGTAAAACTCCCAAAGAGGAGATTTTTAGTAGGTTTACTTTTGCCTTCTGGAAGTAGACGGTGCCCTAAAAAGGAAATTTATGGTAATCCTCACTTCCCAGAGGTATCTGCTTTTAGTAAGATCAGAGAAGCTCTGAGAAGGCTTCTTTCTGCATCTGTTAAATCTCGAATGTCTTCAGCTTAAAATAATCTTTACATCAACTCTCTTTTTTTTTTTTTTTTCACTCTCAATTTCTGAGTGAATCCCTACAAGTTCTAAGTTTAAGACTAAAATAACCTTGTGGCTTACCCTCTCACATGGAAGGCTACTGCCATGTGTGAATAAACTCAAGCTATCCTCCTCGAGGAAGAGAGGACACATGGAGACACAGGTAAGGCCAACATCATCACATGGAGCAAGGCAGATTCATTCCAGCTGAGTACAGTCCAATCTTTTGACCAAGAGAAACATGAGTAAATATACTATTGTGCTTTAAGCCGTTACATTTTGAGGTGATCAATTACATAGTAGTGAACATCTGATGAGTACTTAAAGTTTTTTTCCTCTAAGTCTGGATCTTTCTTATTTTTTTATGATTCACATCTATTTACTGTTATAAATAGAATCTTTAATTTCCAAAAGTTTATAAATATAAGCAGTGGGTATATCAATTTTGTAACTACACTGATGAATTTATTTAGGATTTCTAATAGAGTAAGTTTAAATACTTTGAATAACCAGCTATATGATCTCATCATCTTTAAATAAGGATAATTTTACACCTTCCTTAACAAAGATTTTTTAAGCATATTTTATGCAAATTTTTAATGTACTTATGTTGACTGGTACTTCTGGAATAATGTTAACTAATAGTGGTAGCAGTGATACACATACTTTACATTTTCTGAATGCAATTCATTTTTCAGTGTTCCATTTTAAACATTACACTGCAAGTATCCATCGCTTACTATTTTCTTGAAAGCTAAGTGATTCTAACGGAAAATACATTTAAAATTTTATCATATGTCTTCTGGCCTTCAGTCTAACTTTTTTATATGTTTTTATACTCATTCTATGCTATGTTGCATATGTTTTTATACCAGTATACATTTCATACTACATTCTATACATATATTTCCTAACATTAAGTTATTTTTTTTTTTCTGGAAACAAACTCTAGTTTTCTGTGGCATTTCTTAATTTAGCTATTTGCTAGAGTCTATTTTATTAGGGACTTATAAATCAATATTTTTAAATGAGTTTTATTTCTTTGAACTGATTTCTCTGGTTTTGATATCAAGGCTAGGTTTGACTTTTAGAAATAGTTTTGAACTTTTCCTTTGCTCTCTCAGTGCTCTCAACAAGTTTAAATAGCATCAGCATGATCAATTTCTTAAAATTCACCTGTAATAACCTCTGGTTCTTGGCCTTTTGCAGGATATTAGAGATGCAGTGGTCAGGAGGAGGCTATTTTCTTTTGGAGCATGTTTAGTTTCCCTCATGAAATTGGTCTGTTTATATTTCCTGTCACTTTAACTGTCGATTTTAGCAATTCTCATTTTCCCAGAATCTCATTTATTATATTCAGCTTTCAAATTGATTTGAAGAAGTGATAAATTGTTTAATTCATTTAATTTCCTCTGTAACTTTGGTTCTTTTCCATTTTCTGTCTAATCTTTTGTGTCTATGCTTTCTAACTTATCTTTTCCTGACTTGGTTAGATTTTACTGTTTTTGAAATAAATCAGATTTGGATTTATGTATTATCACTACATTTGTTTGAAATGTGTTCTTTTTTTTTTTCTTTATTAATTCCATCCTTCCACTTTCCTTCTGCTTCTGCTATTATTAACTTTTCAAAATCCTTGACTTCAGTGGTTTGTCTTTTCCTTCTCAGTCTTTCTCTGTCTCTGTCTCTTTCTCTGTCTCTCTTATTCCTTCATTTTCTTCTGGTCTGATTGTTCTGAAATTGTTGCTAGCTTTATGGTATAATAGTTTCATGACTACCCCTGACCCCTGAAAAAAATCACACAATTATGGAATAACATCCTTAAAAGAGAGAGAGAGAGAAAGAGAAACAAAAAACCAGATTTCTAAATACAGAGAACAGATAGGTTAGGTTACCAGAGGGGAGGTGGGTGAGGGAAATAGATGAAGGGGATTAAGAGTACACTTATGCTGATGAGCATGGAGAAATGTATAGAATTGATAAATCATTATATCATACACCTGAAACTAACAGAACACCGTATGATGATAATACTTCAATAATAAATAAAGACATATTTTACACACTAAGCTGCCACAATCTGCACACCTGTATGATTTCATACTTTGAAAAATACTTCAAAAATTATACATATTAGTATAAATAAGTTTTGTTTGCCAGTATTAAGGCAATCACACACAGCATTTCAGATAAAGTGTTAGAAGAATGATTCAGATTTAATTTACTAAAGAAAATCAGCTTATTCAAAACATTAAGAAAGGTCTAATTCTAGCCTCACTTTTTTTTTTCTATTTTCTGCAGAATACTCTCTTGCCTTGGTACAGAAGCTGAAATTTCACACAAAAGATAACAATCCTAACTAACGAAATACTAGAAAGAGAAAAAGAAATAATTACCCATTCCAGTGTACATATTTTCCTGTTGTCAAACTAATTTGTTTCAGCTTTATCTCACTTTTGCCTAGAGAGTTGTTCATAGTAAACCCAGGAAATCCACATGGGTATTTCTTTCTCAAAGATCTCCAGAACTAAAATTACCATTTCTTTCAGAATGATGACAACAATAGTGAAACAAAAAATACTAACTGAAGTCTCCTGGCTCAGATTTAAAGAAGCGGTTCTCATTCTGAAGCTAAACTGAGAGGATGAAGCAGCACCTGGTCAGGTTTCTGTTACCTCTCCTTGTATTTGTGTGGGAGCATAACAGAAAATTTTTCCCTGGTTTGGTCTAATATTGGGGATCACTTCATCAATGGAAAGAATTTTTATGTCCATACTAAAAAAACACTTTCTTTAGATAAAGATTTTGATAACTCGAGAGGCTAGTTATAAATCTCTTATTCATTCAGTGTTCTGGGGCATTTTTAGGCTTCAGGTGATTTTCTATATTAAATTTTTTCCTTGGTTTTCAATGGTTTTAAAACTTTCTCCATTCACATATTTTATCATCATAATGTAGATGTAGTTGGGCATGCATTTCTCCCCAGTGAGTCTCAGGCAGACTTTCCCTTCCCAAAGAAAATGCAGAAGAAAGAACAAGTAGATTCATAAGTTATACTCGCACTTATTTTAACATGTCACTTAGATGTTATGAAGCATCTCACAGCTGTGGCCTGTGCTCTCCACCCACATACAGGTTCTTTCATTTTTTAGAATTTGCCGAGTGAATGAATAGTTCAATAGCTTTATATGTCTTAATGTCATTACAAGAGTAATTATATAATTTAACATTCAAAATGGGATATTTTTGTGAATGAAAAAAAGTTCTATTGGTTTAAAAAAATTGGAAATTGGTGAATAAGTCACCAAAGCAGTGACTACCTGGCCATGCTGCTCCTTCCTTTTATAACCTTCTAGGACATTTTAGGTTCCCAGCATTTCCAAGTTTGGTTTCTCTGCTTCCCATGCATGCTGTAAGACCCTTCATAAAATCAGATAAAACACACAAGAAAACTTTTTATATAAAAAATTAAAGGTGAGTCTTAGTGAAACATATGTCATCTTGTAAATTAAAAAGTTAATATTTGTTTAAAAACTGACAACCTTATGTGAGGTGAGCACATGGACTTAACTACTTGGGTGATTCAAAATGTTCTACTGAAATTACTTTGGTTAATGGGAAAAGAAATGAGTTTACATAGCTGGCTGACAGATGTAAGATAAATAAGATGTCTCAATTCTATTCAAATGGGATTCAAACTTGGTTAAATTGAAATAGGATACTCCAAGTGTGCATTTTTATAACTGATTTCTCATGTCAAATATATTGTAAAAAGAAATGTCATATGCAACTGAAATAAATAGCACGTTTGGGTTGAGCTACCTATAAGTCATGATTATGGAGGTCTAAGAAATTGTGAAAGGTTGCTTGCTTGTTGTCTTGAGAAATGAGAAGCAAGAAATGAGAGGAGGATGAGCTTTAGGTTGTAAATAAGACTAAGTATGCTGAGTTTGTAAGTTAAGAATGGTTCCTGCATTCAGGGGCACCTGAGTGGCTTAGTCAGCTAAGTGGCTCAGTCTGCCTTTGGTTCAGGTCAAGATATCAGAGTCCTGGGATCAGGCCCTGCATTGCACTTTCTGTTCAGTGAGGAGTTGCTCTGTTTCTCCCTCGGCCCACCCACCTTCCAACCCCGGGGCTCGCCAAAAAAAGAAAAAAAGAATAGTTACTGCATTTTGATATTTTAAATAGCATAGCATCACCTGTGTATATGGCCTCATATTCTACCTGGTGGCCACTGCAGCATAGGAAAGGAATGCTAGGACTGAGAGAAGACTGAGCCATTCCTCTAGAACAGTGGCTGGTGTAAACTGTCTGGGACTTCTATAAATGTGTCAACCTGCTACCTTGATTGATCTTACTGCTCCCTGCTGTCATCAAGAATGTTGATAACATCCAAAGAGGATAGGAGGGATCATCAGTAGATTCAGGTTTGCTAACAGGTTTCTGGTAAATTGTTTTTTGTTTTGTTTTGTTTTGTTTTACCAAACTATGCTTTTTAAAAACCAAGATTATTGAGCTGTTTTTAATGCTTTGTTTTGTTTTGCTTTTTAACTGTTTGGTATAATGAATTTGGGACTTCCTGACATGAGATTGTTAAGTGTTGACCCCCTTTTAGAGTATCCTTTTATAATGCCATCCCATAATGCTTTTAGGAAAGCATACTTCAAACTGGAGATGTGAGTGAGTAACAGTGTTTACTCCCATGGCTTATTGATTACACCGGATATCTAAAAAGGAGTCAGAAATGTGTATTCATGAATGCGTGGTGAACTGGAAGAGAGGAGTGGGGGGAGGGCATACCCTTCTTCATGAGTGGCTCTTAGGTCCAAGAGATTTTTACTGATAAACAAATGAGAAGGCTAGACATTCTTTTCCTTCTTGGCACACAATTAAAATAGGGGTGGTTCCCAAGCTTTTTAAATTCTTGACTTGATTCAAGATTCATTCATTCACTCAGCAATCAATTAATTAATTGAGTTAATTAATTAATTAATTGATTAAGTACTTACTATAGAATAAACAGTAACAAAACAGTGTGTCTCCTCACTGAATTTACAATCTATTGATGAAAGTATACAATAAGTACCTAAAAAACTGAAGGAGACAACATTTGAACAGAGATCTGACTGAAGAGTAGAAGCCAAGCTCGGAAGTAGTATGTAAGCAGTCAGAGGAAGAACTGCATATAAAGGTCCCAGTAAGAGACTATATTTAGTATGTCAAGAAATAACAAGTGCTTAGGATGCTTAAGTGGCTAGAAATGTGGATAGAGAATAGACCCAGGACTAGGCCACATATAATGGGCTTCATAGGCGATGCTAAAGACTTTGGCTCAAATAAACTATTAGAATGTGCCATGGGATTAATTGTGTCACCCCAAAATTTGTATATTGAGGCTCTAACCTTCAATTTGAAGACAGGGCTTTTAGGTTATAATTAGGTTAAGTAGAAACATAAGGGTGAACTCCTAATCTGATAGGATCTGTGACCTTACAAGAAGGTCTCTCTCTCTCTCTCTCTCTCTCTCTCTCTGAGACATGTGAGGACACAGTAAGAAGTCTCCATCAGTGAATCAGGAAGAAAGCTCTCACCAGAAACCAGACTGACTGGCATCTTGATCTTGGACTTCCAGCCTCCAGAACTATGAGAAATAAACGTTTGGCATTTAAGCCACCTAAGTTATGGCATTCTGTTATGGCAGCCCAAGCCAAATAATACAGAATGCATCCCCAGAAATTTAAATATGAATCACTCTTTCCAAATGCTGTGAGTTTCTAGACAAGAAATAGCCAAGTCTTCTAAATTATGTCAAGATATTGAAGATGACCTTACCACACTTCACCTGACCTCCAGATTTCCAATATTACTTTGTTTTCATTATAATCGAGATGACTTTTTACTCCGAGTTCTTTCTCTCCACAGGGTGTTCCATTTTTAAAAGAGAACAGATACAGTACACTGGGTTTAATTTTAATGTTCTCTTTAAAATGCTAATAATTATGGCTCAATTATTACAGTGGTTTCCTTGTTAGAGTTTTCTCCCTTGAGTTGCTCTAAATTTTAAGTGGTATAGACTCACTGAGCTTGCATGATTATCTGCCCAGTCCATTGCCAGTGCTCTGTGTCTCTTCAGGACCTGTCCTTTGGACTGTTTCCCAGATATAAGCACATGGCTATCTATGCTAAAGTCACCTGTACCTCACTTGCTTTTATTCTCTTTGACAACACATTGCCCTCATTATGGGTATGGGATCTTGTTTCCCAGTTTCCACAACTGCTATTGTAAGACTGTGCTTGGAAACGTTCCAGGGAGTAGCATGTTGTTCTTGCTAGGATATTTGGAGATGCAGCTGCCAAGGTTGTACCTGTAAAATTTCTATAAGGTCTTATATATATATCTTGACTTCAGTACTACTCATTTTATGTTAACATTTAAAATGAGCTGAATCAGGGGCGCCTGGGTGGCTCAGTGGTTTGGGCTGCTGCCTTCGGCTCGGGTCATGATCTCAGGGTCCTGGGATCGAGCCCCGCATCAGGCTCTCTGCTCCGCAGGAAGCCTGCTTCCCTCTCTCTCTCTCTCTCTCTGCCTGCCTCTCTGCCTACTTGTGATCTCTGTCTGTCAAATAAATAAATAAAATCTTTAAAAAAAAATAAAAAAATAAAAAAATAAAAAATAAAAAAAAAATAAAATGAGCTGAATCAAAACAGATGGTGTGGTGTGCCTGGGTGGCTCAGTACGTTGGGCATCTGCCTCCAGCTCTGGTCATGATCCCAGGGGCCTGGGAATGAATCCCGCATCAGGCTCCCTGCTAAGCCGGGAGCCCACTTCTCCCTCTCCCCAAACTCCCCGCTCAGGCTCTCTTTCACTAGCTCTCTATTTCTCAAATAAACACATAAAACCTTCAAAAAAAAAAAAAAATAGAGGGTGTGTAGATAGGTGACTGAAACTACTTTTTAAACAAAATTACAAATGGTTCCCTTACTTACCTGTCAGTGGAAATTTGTCATTTCCTTCAATTTACTGAATATAGGCATAACTTTTACTATACTGAAAAAAAATTACTCATTTTTTTAGAACTACTCCCAATTACTCTCTTATTCTCTTCTTGCATTCATTTCTAATTTATGGATCAACTGGTGGTCATCTGCAGCCTATACATTTCGAGCTGTATCTACCTGAACCTCTAATAATCTGATTCCTATCTAAGCCACTCCAGAGAACTATACCCAAAGTCACATTTGATGTGACAGACACATTGTTTTTTCTCTTTACCTTTCTTTTCCTTTTTACTATTTTTTTTTCATTTTTTTAACTCAGCCGACTCTCTATGCAGTCTGCACAAATGACAAATTTTTAACAGCACCTTCATTAGCATCCTTGAATCCTCCCATCACTTAGCCAATGCTAAACAGAGTCTGTGTTGCCATTCTTTGCTCTAAGATACTATTTGGATTTAGGCATTTTCTTTTTCAGTGGTGGCCCTTCCTCAGTTCCTCCACCTCCTACCAGGCAGACTTGTAATGATTCCAGCTTCTACTATATGGCAGTGGGCTCTGGTAAGTCATCTTTTTCATCCTGTCTCTCTGCCTGAGAGCAGTGTTTCCTGATGTTGCTAGTCTGTCACTAGTGTGAACTCACTGTCCATTTGGCTCCTTAATTCCTTCATGATAGGTACAACCAACTCCAGCAGTAAGCTGCATCTACTGTAAACTCTGAAAGTGCATTTTCTTTTCCTGTTTAGACCCTGACTGACAAAAAATCCTTCTCCCTTATTATTTTAGTAAATAATCTCCCTTCCCTGTAGTCTTCCTTCTGGACCTCCTCCTACAGTTACTTACCCTGGCATGTCCTCTTCCCGCTCTTGCACTTTCAAGTAATTTCAGTAACCTAATTCAACAAACTGTTAGGGTTATCCCATTTTGTAGGGATAAAGTGACAGCATAGTGACAGAACAAAAGAAAAGAACATAACAAACAAAACAAAACTTCTCTCAGCCTGTTAAGATGCATGCCATAATTATACGTCTGTCTCTTTGCCTCTCCCTTTCATCCCCTTCATCTCTCCCTTCACTTCTACCTGCCTTTCTTCCTCCATGCCAATCAACATGCAAAAAAATGCATCGTAGGCCTTCAGAATCCAGAATCTATAGCCATTATTTGATTTTCTGCAGTATCCAAACTGTTCTTAATTTTCTTAGCAATCATATTAGTAAGCTTTATTCATTTCTAGAAATCTCATTTTATTGCTTCTTCATGACTACACAATCAATTTTCCATGCGCTTTGTTGTATGTGTGAGTATACAAATCAGATATAGCCAAATTATTTTCTTGGTTTTGTAGAGAAACTATTTTAGACAAACAAAAGTTCTGATTTTTCAGGGTAAGGACTTTGTCTTGACTTAACATGGCTTTCCATGAACCCAAAGAGTTCTTCTTAAGTCAAGCTTGTTTATTGTGGCCCTAACTATGCTAACAGTTGTGGAGATATTTTTCAGTATATTCCCTGATGAAAATCTACCACATGAAAAACTGGTGTTTGGTACTCTGACTGAAAACCTTGCTACCACTTTATCCAGCAGCTCCCTTATCACATGCATTTCCTTCTTCTGTTTGACTGTCCTTTGGCTGGTTTCCACCTCCAAGTTAGGAGTGTTGGTATAGCTTCGTCCTCCTTCTCTAATACCTTACTGATTGTGCAATTATTAATTAAAAGTCACCCCATCGTTTTTCTTCTATTCCAATTTCGTTATTGTTCTATATCAATGAAAGTCCTTAAGTTCTGGCATGAGGGTGACAACATTCCTTGGGCAGAGTAATAACATGAATTTCTCTTCTATGTGAAGGTATAAACACCTTGAAATCAGAGACATTTTAAAGCTGTATAGGCTTTCAATAAGTGGAAAATGTAATAAATGTATCTCAGGAATAATATTCCATGATACACAAAATATGAAAATTTTCTCCTGGCACACAAAATTTGGTATTACAGACTTCTTTACATTGCATTCACTCACACTGAATGTGAGATTTATCCTGTTTCCCTCAGTTGATTAGAATGATATCCAGAGAATTCTGATAGGGTAAAAGGGTATAGATCTGCTTTTCTTGCCCCATTCTCCTAAGCACAACTGAAAACCCTGTAAGTGACTCAAGAAATAATGAATAAAAATTCTCAGAGGTGGTAAGAAAAATGCTATCTGGTTTGGGATCCCAGAATGAGAGGAACATCACAGTGACAGGCTCTTTGCATCTTCCCACCCAACATGGGAAGTCCACCCAGATATATCATTTGCTCATGTCTGATTGTTTGATGTAGCAACAAAAAGTAGCTCATTCTTCTCCCAAAGAGGAGGAAGTCCTCTGACAACAGCAGGTGAGCTGGACAGCACTGCCCACAAGGAGAGTTATTTGAGATTCCTGCCAGAAGTAAGCTACCAGTGGAGGCACTCTCCCTTGCTAGGCATGAGACTTCTCCTTTTCCTCTAAGAGATACTGATATAAAAGAGGACAAATAGAGCAGGTAGGAGAGAATCAGCTGGAGAGAATGACCTGGGTTGGAAATCATCTTTGTCTCTGTGGGTCAGAGACTCTCCTTCCCCTTCCAGAAACATCAGAAAAGTAGAGGTGAGAAGAGGGGAGGACAGTGGATGAATCGTACCACACTTGCTCCTTCACTGAGAGACATCCTGCTGCCAGACCTAGGGAAGCCAGTAGGAACTACTGGGAGCCCCAGTGGCAGTAGATAAACCAAACAGACAAAAATAATAATACCAAGGCTCTGAAAATTAAACTGACATTAGAAACACAGCCCACAAAATTGAACAACACCCACACATTAAATCTAAATAGGTGAATACTGCTAAAATAAAAGACTCATAATAATATCCAGTCTCCTAACATAATAGGTAAAATGCCCAGGGTAAATTAAAACAACAACAAAAACAAAACATGACAAAAAAAAAATAAAGAAAAAACAACCTGTTATGCCAAGAACTAAGAAAATCACAATTTCAATATGAAAAGACAATTGAATTATATTAACACCAAGGTGGATCAAATATTGGGATTATCAAACAAGATTTTTTAAAATATCCATAACAAAAATGTTTCAACAATTACAATTCTTTTTAAACAAATAAAAAATTTAAAACTTCTGCAATGAGGTGAAGTTACTTTTTAAAAAAAGAAACAAATAGCAATTTTAGAACTGAAAAATACAATATAGAAAGAAACTCACTGGATGGCCTCAATAATAGAGGTAACAAAAGACAGATTCTATTAGCTTGAAAATGAAAACAATAGGATTCACCCAATCTAAATATCACAGAGAATAAAGACTGAAAAAAAATTATAAAGCCTCAAGGACTTGTGGGATAAAAACAGAAGGTCCGACATTCAAATTTTCATGATACATAAAAGAGACTGGGGCTGACTGATTTGAAGAAATAATAGAAAAATCTCCAAATCTGGTGAAAGACATAACCTATAAATACCAGGATCTCAGTAAACATTAATCAAGATAAACTGAAAGAAATCTTTGTCAGGATACGTGATACCTAAACTTTTGAAACTTAAAGAAAAATCTTGAAAGCAACCAGAGACAAGCAACATATTTTCGATAGAAGAATTCAAATTTAAATGACAATGGATTTCTCATATAAAATCATGGAAGCCAGGAGAAAGTAAACTGATATTTTTTTAAGTGCTGAAAGAAAAAAACTGTCACAAATCTTATAACTGGTAAAACTATATTTCGGTAATGGAAGGAAGAAGAAAAACAGCATTCTCCAAAGAGTGAAAATGAAAAAAGAGTTTTGTCATTAGCGGACTTGTCCTTAAAAACTGGCTGATGGAAGTTCTTCAAAAAGAAAGAAAATGATAAATGAAAGAAATCTTAAGACATCAGGAAGGAAGAAGGAAAAACAGAAGAACAGAGATATGAGTGTATATAATAGACTATCCTATCACTTATGATTTTACAAATCATATTTGATGATTGAAACAAAATATTTGATATCCAAGATAATGATATTTCAAAGGTAAGAAGGTAAAAGGACCTAACTGGAAATGCCATTTCCATACTTCCTTCAAAGGACTATTATAAGTTATATATGTATATGTATATTTTAATATACATGGGAGCCATCACAAAAATTATACAAAGATATACACCCCAAAACAGGACTTAGACGATGTAAGTAGCCCAGAAAAGGCAAGAAAACAAAACAGAGGAAGAAGTACCAGAAGAAACAAATAATCAAGTAGCAGACTTATGCTGTACTATATCAATTTACCCTAAAAGTAACTTTTGTAAATACATCAATTAAAAGACTAAAACTGGCAGGGTTGATAAACAAAACATACCTTACTAGTCTAGTCTTATTAGGGTTTTCGGTTGTTTTGGGCAGAGAGCGTCAGGGAAAGCAGACCTTTTTTGTCTCTATCAGAAGTCTCCAGATATCATGCCAATAAACGGAGGGGAAGAAGACAAACCTCACATTCAGTGTGACTTATAAGTAAGTCACTTCAAATTCAAAAACATAGGTAGATTGGGGTGCCTGGGTGGCTCAGTGGGTTAAAGCCTCTGCCTTTGGCTCAGGTCATGATCCCAGGGTCCTGGGATCGAGCCCCACATTGGGTTCTCTGCTCAGCAGGGAGCCTGCTTCTTCCTCTCTCTGCCACCTGTGACCTCTATCTGTCAAACAAACAAAAAAAAATAGGTAGATTGAATGTAAAAGAATGGAAAGAGATATGCATGCAAACATTAATTAAAAAAGGCAGGGGGAGCCATATCAATACAAATAAAGTAATTTCTAGGGTGGAGGGCATTGTTAGAGACAAAAAGATACATTATATGAGATAAATGGATTGATCCAGCCCACCAAGAAAATATAACAATCCTAAATGTATATATACCCGACATTGGGGACTCAGGATACATAAAATGATAACTGATAATGCTATAATGAAAAATAGGCATGATTACAGTCGGGGACTTCAACATTCACCTCTTAACAAATGATAGAACTATTAGAAAATTGGCAAGAATACAGATCTGAACAACACAGTCAACAAACAGACTAATTGACATGTATAAAAACACACTAACCAAAAACAGCAAATTACATTTTTCAAGCACCCATGGAATATTCACCAAGATAGACTATATCCTAGGTCATAGAAAGACTTTTTACAAATTCAAAAGAATTTAAGTCTCACATAGACTGTTCTCTGGCTACACCAGAATCAAGCTAGAAATCAATAATAGAATGAGAACAGGAAAATATAGGAATGTAGGAATTTCTTACATAAAAACATACTTCTAAATAATCCATGGGTCTCAGAGGAAATTTAGAAATACAAAAACTGAATAGGAAAAGAAAAAAGAGGCATAGCAAAACTTAGAGTATGTATCTAAAGAAGTGGTGAGAAATAAATTTATAGAGATAAATGTTTACATTAGAAACAAGGAAAGTCATCAAATGAATAATCTTATTCTCTACAACAAGACTCTAGAAAAAGAAAAATAAACTCAAAACCACCAGAAAGAAGGAATTAAGAACGGAAGTCAGCAAAATTCAAAATAGTGCAACAACAGAGGAAAATCAATAAAACAAAAAGATGGTCCTTTGAAATAAATCAGTAAAATTGATAAATTTCTAACAAGACTGACAGATCTAAAAAGAGAAAAGACAAAATTTGCAACTATCAGGATAAAATGGAGACTATCACTAGAGATCCTGGAGCCATTAAAAAGGTAACAGGGAAAGATGTGACACAACTTTGCACTCATAAATTTGACAAGTTAGAAGAAATGGATCAATTCCTTAAAAACCCACAAACTACCAAGACTCAGACAAAATGAAATAAACTATCTAAATAGGACCTAGATCCATCAGAAAATTAAATTCATAATAAAAAAATTTCCCAAAATGTAAATATCCAAGCACATGTTTTCGCCAGGGAATCCTACCAAACATTTAAAGAAAAAAATAATGAAATATATACAATCTCTTCTAGAAAACAGAAAATGAAGGAATATTGCCCAAGTCATTTTATTTGCCTATTATTACCCTGGTACCAAATGTAAACAAAGATAATCCTCCACTGCGATCCTGAGCATGCAGTCTAAAGACCAGTAATTCTCATGAATCTAGATGCAAAATACCTAACAGAATATTGGCAAAGAAAATCTAAAATGTTCATAAAAAATTATGATCAAGTAAGATAATTTTTAGATTTCAAGGTTGGTTAAACATTTCAAAATCACATAATATAATCTACCATATCAAAAAAGCTAAAAAAATCTTATAATTATGTTAATTAACAGAGAAAAACAATTAAAAAATCCAATACCCATTTATGAGAATAAAAATTCTCAGAAAAAGGAATTAAAGGGAAAGTCCTCACCCTGATAAAGAATATCTGTAAGAAGCCTACAATTGCATGCTAGTTACCAATAATTGTTTTACATGTAAATGGTTAAGTTCTACAGCTGAAACACACAGAGTGGTCAGGTAGATTAAACAAAAACAAAACCCAACTATATGCTACATATACATGCTGCTTATGAGAAACTCACTTTAGCTTTAAGGACACACAGAAACTCAAAGTGAAGGAATGGAGAAAACTATGTAGGAGAAAACAAAAGAGAGCAAGGGTAACTACACTGATATCAGCCAAAATAGATTTAAATTAAAATCTATAAAAAGATAAGAAAAGTCATCTTGTAAAGATAAATGTAGATATATCTTTATTTATAATTATAAATACATATGTATCTAAATAATGTGTCAAAAATTAAAAGGGGAAAGAGACAGCAATGTAAGAATAATAGAAGACTCCCCAACCCACTTTCAACAATAGATAGATTATCCAGAAAAAATATCAATAGGAAAACACTGGAGTTGAACAATGCTTTAGGTCTGATGAACCCAAGAGACACTGAAACCATTCTCTACCACAGGAGCAGAATATACATCCTTGAGTGCAAACAGAAAATTCTCTAGAAAGGTCATCTGGCAGGCCACAAAACAAATCTGAACAAATTTAAGAAGACTGAAACCATATCAAATATCTTTTTTTATCACTATATTGTATACCTGAAACCAATATTATACTGTATATTTACTGAAATTTAAATAAAAATTTAAAAAAATAAAATAAATTGAATACAAAAGTTGTTTATTATTTTTTTAAGATTTTATTTACTTGACAGAGAGAGATCACAAGTAGTCAGAGAGGCAAGCAGAGAGAGAGGGAGAGAGAGGAGGAAGCAGGCTCCCCGCCAAACAGAGAGCCCAACGTGGGACTCCATCCCAGAACCCCGAGATCATGACCCGCGCCGAAGGCAGACGCTTAACCCACTGAGCCACCCAAGTGCCCCTGTTTATTTATTTTTTTAATCAAATAACATGAAACTAGAAATCAGTAACAGGAAGAAAACTCACAATATGTGAAAATTAAAAACAAAGAAACAAACAAAAAGACTCCTGAATAACCAATGGATCAAAGAATAAATAAAAAGGAAACCCCCCAAAATATTTTGGGACAAATAAAGATGGAAACACAATATACCAAAACTTAGGTGATACAGCAAAAGCAGTTCTAAAAGAGATGTTTATAGCAATAAACAGCAACATTAAGGAAAAAGAAAGATCTCAAACAATTTCACAGAAACAGAAAAATAATACATTAGGCCAAAGTTGGCAAAAGGAAAGAAATAACAAAGATCAGAGCAGAAATAAACACAATAGAAACCAAACAAAAAAAAAAAAAAAATTCAAAACCAACATTGTTTTAAAGATAAGTAAAACCGACAAAGTTTTAGCTCAACTAACAAAAAAGAGATGACTCAAATAAATAACATCAGAAAGAAAAGACATTACAGCTGATATCACAGAAATACAGAGGCTACTATGAACAATTGCAGGGATTCTGCCAGTTGCTAAGAACATCTATGTCTATTATGCATATGGTGACTCTGGAGTTAACCGAAGAATGGGTTCACTGACCCCTGTACCCACCATGAGATAGATATGAGCTAAAACTCCATCGATCACCTGACCTCTGTAAACATCTACACTGATTGGTTGATCACACGTATGCTGATCAGGGTCTGCTGAAATTAGTATCAATTCAAAGGTAGTGTCCGGTTATCCCAAAAAGTCTGACAATTTCTTCTTCCCTCATGAACAGTAATCCTACCTAATTAAAGATTGTAGGTACCATTGGGGAATGCTGAGATAAATATTATCAGAATAACAAATTATCAATATCAATTATAAGAAAGTAAGATTCTTCCTTAAGTGAACTCAGCCTCCCCCTTTACTCAAGTGGCTTTGGGTCTATAAACTGGATCCAATGGAGGAACTGAGTCTGTGGTTGTTTCGGTGATTCAAGTTAAACTTCTGTTCACTTCACTTAGAAGTTTTCTGTCTATAAAGATCAAGTTAAGATTTTGGTAGATTATAAATCTGTTTTTTTTTCCTAGAAACATCATCATCAACTGGACACTATTTTTGGTCTCCGAGTCACTTTTGATTGTTGCTTTGATTTTCTGTCTTTTAAAGCCAGCATACCTGCCTTTGGCATTTACATGCTTTTGGCAATTAAGTGTTTCCACTGGCATCTAACAATCTCTCACTGCAATTAATAATCCCAGTGCAGGGGCAACATTTTCCACAGTAATTTCTGACTGACCGAGAACAGAAACCACAGCAGTCTTCAAGGAAGCTCAGGCACCCCTCACAAATTTACTTTTCACAATAATGGTGAAATGTTGGACTCTTCCAACATTTCCCTTCCACCCTTCCACCAACAATTGGTGGACCCTTCCAGAATGAGTGACCAGGACTTATATAAGAAATCTCCAATCTCCTTAAGCCATTGGATCTCTTCTACAGTATTCCAAGACTGTTTTGGCATTTCAGCCTCAGTTAATATAAGTCACTTTTTGGTCCATGTTTCACCCACCTCATCAATTAAATTGTTAGAGCCCCTTCAAACCCCTTGAGCTGCAACACTAAATCCAGATTCTCTGTTTAGTGGTCCCATATGAATTACTTTGGCCTGATCCAATTTTTTTTTTTTTATTCTACTGTTACCCTGTACCTTTAATATTAATTCCCACACATATTCTCCAAATTTCTGTCCATATACATTAGGAAACTCTTACAGTTATTTTCATGTATCATCCATCTGTCACTCACACACTGACCCTACCCTTCTGTGCTGCCTACTGGCACATGGGTCTAGTTATCGGTATTGCAGGAAAGAGGAATGGAGGAGGTAATGTCTTGTAAGGCAGTCCCTCAGGGAGATCACTATAGTTTATTCCGGCAAAGCTGAGTTAAACTCCTCAAAGAGGGCATTAATTCCTAAGACAGGGGTGCTAGACTACTGTCAAAGAAGACTCAGCAGAATTTAGGGGTTTTATGTCCCAGCTTCATTGAAACCTTTTTATATGTTCCTATTTTAATTTTCAAGGTCCCATTTTTCTTCCAATCAATGTCCTCACTTTAACGGGAATCCTGAGAGGTTGAGAATTCAATTTGTATTCTGATTCAGTCACTAATAAGGTAAAAGTCTGCATATGCTTTTCAGAAATATCAGCCCTACAGATGCATGAGATAAGGGTTTCTTTCAGGTTAGACACAGAAGTTTTTGAGTCATTTATGCAAAGTTCAAGCTGGAAATTTAGAACATGATGACTAATGACAGTGATATCCATTAAATTGTACACTTTAAAAAAAATTTAATAATTTTTAAAAAGGTAATGTTTATAAGGTAAAGTACTCTATAAGTGGTTTTCCATAAAAAGATGAGAGGATGGAATTTAAAAACAGACATATGTCTGTTTTGAATATCTTATTTTACTGTATAATATATAAATCTATATTTATTTCACAATTTTTATGTGGCCTAAACATTTCTCTATTGATTTAAATTAATATCTTTTTTGCATAATTATATCAATAATACATGATGTATATTCACGGTTTTAAAATCTTCAAAATCCAACAATAATTTAAAGATTCTTGCCAATTATTATCAGCCTATTACTTGGTGGAATTATTTTTTCTTATTTTTTATGTTATTTTTTTCTCAGTCTATTTAGAAAGACAATTATTATGGTAGCTCATCTTTCCTAAGTACTTACAAAACACTTGTCTTGCTTTTCATAGAAATAACTATTTTCATCATATTTAATCAGTCTATATCTTAATAAAATTATATAATTAATTGTGAGTTCAAACAGACATAAAAGGGAATATATCAAATAATGGAAGGAGAAATACAGACAATTACTCTGTTTTGCTAAGACATTGGAAGTATATTTAGCTTAGTGAATGGTTAAAGGAGATAGGTTAGAATTCTGTCATACACATTTTACTTACTGAATTAGCATTAGCAGTAATGTCTAAGGTGCTAGAAAACTGAAGATGACTAATACAGGTAGTTGGAAAGATAGGCAATGGTGTTAGCTTGAGCCCCAAAGACAGCCTCAATAATGAATCCTGGCTTCCCCTGGCAAGCTCTATGATTTGCATAAATTATTTAAGCTTTCTGTTACCTTGATTTTTCTCATCCATAAATGGTATAAAATTATAACTAACCCAGACTTCTATGAGAATTAAATGTGTTGATTATAAGTAAATGGAATAGAACAATGTTGGGTATACTGATAGATATCAATAAATATAAGTTTACCAAAGAAATAAAAAGTAGAAGCAGACCTATAAATACAGAGAACTGCAGGGATGGGCAAAATGGGTATAGGAGAGTGGGAGGTATAGACTTCCAGTTATGGAATGAGGAAGTCATGGGAATCAAAGGCACAGCATAGGGAATATAGTCAGTGATACTGTCATAGTGTTTTTTTTTAAATTTATTTATTTTCAGCATAACAGTATTCATTATTTTTGCACCACACTCAGTGCTCCATGCAATCCGTGCCCTCTATAATACCCACCACCTGGTACCCCGACCCCCCACCACTGCCCCTTCAAAACCCTCAGATTGTTTTTCAGAGTCCATAGTCTCTCATGGTTCACCTCCCCTTCCAATTTCTCCCAACTCCCTTCTCCTCTCTAACTCCCCATGTCCTCCATGCTATTTGTTATGCTCCACAAATAAGTGAAACCATATGATAATTGCCTCTTTCTGTTTGACTTATTTCACTCAGCATAATTTCTTCCAGTTCCATCCATGTTGCTACAAAAGTTGGGTATTCGTCCTTTCTGATGGAGGCATAATACTCCATAGTGTATATGGACCACATCTTCCTTACCCATTCGTCCGTTGAAGGGCATCTTGGTTCTTTCCACAGTTTGGCGACTGTGGCCATTGCTGCTATAAACATTGGGGTACAGATGGCCCTTCTTTTCACATCTGTATCTTTGGGGTAAATACCCAGGAGTGCAATGGCAGGGTCATAGGGAAGCTCTATTTTTTTAATTTCTTGAGGAATCTCCACACTGTTCTCCAAAGAGGTTGCACCAACTTGCATTTCCACCAACAGTGGAAGAGGGTTCCCCTTTCTCCACATCTCCTCCAACACATGTTGTTTCCTGTCTTGCTAATTTTGGCCATTCTAACTGGTGTCAGGTGATATCTCAATGTGGTTTTAAATTGAATCTCCATGAGGGCTAGTGATGATGAACATTTTTTCATGTGTCTGATAGCCATTTGCATGTCTTCATTGGTGAAGTGTCTGTTCATATCTTCTGCCCATTTTTTGATATGATTGTCTGTTTTGTGTGAGTTGAGTTTCAGGAGTTCTTTATAGATCTGGGATAACAACCTTTTGTCTGTACTGTCATTTGCAAATATCTTCTCCCATTCTGTGGGTTGCCTCTTTGTTTTTTTGACTGTTTCCTTTGCGGTGTAGAAGCTTTTAATTTTGATGAAGTCCCAAAAGTTTATTTTGGCTTTTGTTTCCTTTGCCTTTGGAGACATATCTTGAAAAAAGTTGCTGTGGCTGATATCGAAGAGATTACTGCCTATGTTCTCCTCTAGGACTCTGATGGATTCCTGTCTCACGTTGAGGTCTTTTATCCATTTTGAGTTTATCTTTGTGTACGGTGTAAGAGAATGGTCGAGTTTCATTCTTCTACATATAGCTGTCCAGTTTTCCAAGCACAATTTATTGAAGAGACTGTCTTTTCTCCACTGTATATTTTTTCCTGTTTTGCCCACTCTCACCACTCTTCTTCAACATAGTATTAGAAGTCCTAGCAACAGCAATCAGACAACAAAGAGAAATAAAAGGTATCCAAATTGGCAATGAAGAAGTCAAACTCTCTCTCTTCGCAGATGAAATGATTCTTTATATGGAAAACCCAAAAGACTCCACCCCCAAACTAATAGAACTCATGCAGCAATTCAGCAACATGACTGGATACAAAGTCAATGTACAGAAATCAGTGGCTTTCTTATACACTAACAATGAAAATACAGAGAGGGAAATTAGAGAATCAATTCCATTTACTATAGCACCAAGAACCATAAGATACCTAGGAATAAACCTAACCAAAGAGGTAAAGGATCTGTACTCAAGGAACTACAGAATACTCATGAAAGAAATGGAAGAAGACACAAAAAGATGGAAGACCATTCCATGCTCTTGGATCGGAAGAATAAACATGGTCAAAATGTCTCTACTGCCTAGAGCAATCTATACTTTTAATGCCATTCCGATCAAAATTCCACCAGTATTCTTCAAAGAGCTGGAGCAAATAATCCAAAAATTTGTATGGAATCAGAAGAGACCCCGAATTGCTAAGGAAATGTTGAAAAACAAAAATAAAACTGGGGGCATCACGTTACCTGATTTCAAGCTTTACTACAAAGCTGTGATCACCAAGACAGCATGGTACTGGCATAAAAACAGACACACAGACCAGTGGAACAGAGTAGAGAGCCTAGATATGGACCCTCAACTCTATGAGCAAATAATCTTCGACAAAACAGGAAAAAATATACAGTGTCATAGTGTTTTATGGTGACAGAAGGTAGCTACACTTGTGGTGAGAATAATATAAGGCATAGAGAAGCTGAACCACTATGTTGCACATCTAAAAAGAATGTAACATTATAAACAACTATATTCAAATAACTTTAAGTTAGTTTAAGAAGAAGAAGAAAAAGAGCCTCCCTTGGGGAGGGTTCTAGACTGTATGTACAAATGAAGTATTGAAGAAGTACTGAGACTGTGCCTTATTTTTTAACTGTTTTATTGCTGTTTATCAAATTATGTTATTCAGTAGAACATAATGGGATAGTCTACAGCATTGGCTTTAAAAAAAGGAAGGTGGGATGTGTTTTCCTCTCATTTTTAGTGTTAAGCTACAGATTAACTACCAATTCTGTTGAGTGGAAGTACTGTTCTGAGTGATAGACAGGTGTTTCAATTAGATCTACCCTCAGAAGTATGCATAATGTGCCTTCAGACTTGACCAGGATCAACTCCTCCATGTCTAGGGTCATCCATGACCATGGTCATCCTATTATTACAGCTGATTGAGGTGGACAGCTGACCCTTTTGGGATAATTAGTTTCTTTGTCTCAACCATTTAAAACTGGGATTGAAACATGGCATGTAGCTAGTTTCTGTTAATACTTGCACTGAGAAGGTATTTATATGGAGAAGCAGGAGAAAGCATTTGGCTGAGAAAAGGATTAATGAAATGTCCACGTTTAAACAGGAATAAAAGATAATATATTCATAAAAGACAGAGAGACAAAGCTTTTTTCCTGGGTGTTTTCCAGGCTCCAAGTCAAAAAATTTCCCTTTAACACTGCCATCAGGTTGAGTGAGTTCATGCTATTCTTAACCAGAAAGCTTTAACCAAAAAATGTCCATTTTTTTTTCACAAGGAGAAAATGGGTAAGGTGGTAATTCCTGCTGATCAGGTCTCCTCAATCAAATGGAATGGAGAAGCAATTGTGTGGAAAATTCCAGCAAAAAGCAGCTGAATTATTTGGGTCAGAAGTAAGGCAAGGAAAAGAGAGAAAAACTACTTTTTCTAAGTTTAATTAACCAGACTGTTGCCTACATATAGGTTTAATTTTCCCAGAGGGAGAGCAGTTCATAAAAACATTGGAAATCAGAGTCCCTAGATGTGCAGTGCAATAGATTCTACTTTTGGAAAAGATCACATTTGTAGTTAAGTTAAAAATCTCCCTGACAATAGAAGACTCTCTGCAATGAGTAAGAATATTTATAAAGCCCAAAGCTCAGAGTATCTAAGTTAGGACTAATTGGTGATGATAGATACGCACTTTCTACCTCAGAACCCTCTCTATTCCCCAGAGCCAAAGAGCCACTCATGTTATACTAGAATTTTTAGATATATCTTTCTGAATGCAAAATTTTCCAAACCTATAGGAATATTCTTTTCCTTTGTCAAAGCTATAGGAATATTCTTAAGGATGGAGAGTCCTCCTGTGAAATCCCTGGAATGACTTAAAGGACCTTTTATGTTCATAATCTGCTTCTACTTATTCTTACATTTACCAAGGATTCACTGATTCATTCATTCCATAAACATTTATTGAGTAACCTCTATGTGGCCTGTTTAGAACTAAGTTTCCAAGAGGCAGGTATGAACGACAGTCTTTTATCTCAATTTGAGGCAAGGAAATAGAAAAGTCAAGAAATAATTGCAATAACATGTCAAGAGGACTATAAAATATGAGTGGTTTGAATCAGAGAAGGGCACCCACCTTGTTTTGTATAAAGATACAAGAGCAAAAGTTTCTTGGGATAGATAAATTATGAATGAGTCTTTTTAAGTTTGAAAAAAGAGGACCCTCCTATCAGAAAAAACAGCACATGAGGAAAGTCATGGAGAGGTGACAGAATACCATGCAGGGGATCTGGGGATGGGGAGGAGTGATGAAACAGGCTTCAGATGAAAGCAGGGATGAAGTCTAGAAGGGGTTTATAGACCATGCTTACACATTGGAAGTCTATCTTAAAGGCACTGAACTTGTATTGAAAGACAAAGAAATGACATGTTCAGATTTCATAATATCATCTATTTTGTCATATTAAATAATGATGAATACAACAAACACCACTTATTGAGAATCTATAGAGATCACTAAACCTTGTCCAGGATAACAAATATCCAGAAAAAAAATGGGCAAGGGTGTATGGAAAGGTTTATCAAATTATGCTGAGTTGACCAGGTGATACTCTTTTAGAACCAGAACTTAAATCTAGACCTGAGTTCATGTCTTTTTTATTCTACCACCTGCTACCTGAACCAGAATCAAATTTTAGTAGTCAAATTCCACTGCTTCTTTAAAGTGTTCTTCTTCGAGCTTGTACTGGTACAGGTCTTTGGGCTTAGAAAAGGTCTTTGATCCGAAAATAACTGTTTGAGAGGGAGAATGCCCTGTTAGGACAGTATGTCACTACCTACACATATCACACTCCTAAAAACTGTTTATGTGACTCTACTATATAATTTCCTTGTTTCCCATTAAACTATATTTTCTTTAAGGACAGAGAATATGACATATCTTCTTTCCCAATAATAATGATTTTAAAGTTATTTAGACTGTTATAGGCAGTTCATGTCTTTAAAATCTATTCAGTTCAACCCTGTAAAGTATTGTTCCCATCTTAGAGATGAGGAAACTAAGGTACCAAGTGTTTCAGAATTGTCTAAGGTAACTCATAAAGCAAGAGCTGGACTCAGGACTGGATCACAGGCTGTGTGAACCTGTATTGTGCCATCGTGTTTATTTTGCTTGGCTTGGCCCATGGTAAGCACTCAGTAATTATTTGTTGGTAAATGAATGAAGAAAGTAATTCATTCATTCATTCATCATATTTTAAAAATGAACAACTCCTAAGTAGTCATTCTCCAAAACAAAATGCTCACAAGATTTTCGTAGTATCTAAGCACACAGATGATTTAAATTAAATGCTGGTAAAAATGAGCTAAATATATGCAAACAATACCGTGAATGAAATCTGAGCCTATATTTGTCAAACTATCAGACTAAATGAATATTCTAACCACTAATTTTGGTTTTTCTTACATGCCAGCTTGGTCTACACTATCACTGAGGGTCTATACTATCCTGTCATAAGGATCATGGATCATGATGGAGGATTCTTCCTAGAGCATATGATTATCTCTTTAGACATATGCTCCAAGCATGTGAAATTCTGCAGCAGACTTAAGAGTACTGTCCTATGAGCCTTCCCATCCAATACTCACTTACTCTGAAAATTTCTCTTAGTTTTCCCTGCTTTGTTTTGTTTTGCTTCATTTTAACCTAACTTTATCTACCTCCTTATTTATCTACCTCTACTTTTCTCTAGATCTCTGTTTGATTTGGATTCAACATCTACATTTGAAGCCAGTGCAGCCTCTGGATCACAGCATTAAATGTTAACCCTCTTGCACACCATGTTCTCCACAGGTATGAGGAACTCCACAGTTAATCTTATCTGAGGTCTCAGGGGGGCCCAGGGTGTTGAAGGGGCAACTAGTTTTTATCTTGCCTCCATTGGCATAGCAGAGGGACCATATTTGTAGAACTTCACTTTTTATTACATCTTCCTATTCAGCTCACTTACTCTATCATTATGCTATGAGAATTAGCTTCAGAAAGGTTTAGTGCATGGAATGAAGGCATCTGGATTTAATAGGCACTCTGCAACTGATTTGCATGCTGGCTCAGACAAGCATGGACATTTTTTGTCTATCTCTCTCAAATGAAGCAAGTGATGCCTGTCCTACCTGTCCACAGATACTATTTGGTTCAAGTGATATAACCTATGTAAAGTCTTATTGAAAATATCTTTCATGAGCAAAGTAAAAAATAAAATCAGAATATTGAAGTATATTATTCATAGATGAGAATTTAAGCAAGTTCATCTTTTTTTACACATAGAAAAGAAACACTTCTTCTGTTAATAATGTGATATATGAGGGGTGCCTGGGTGGCTCAGTGGGTTAAGGCCCCTGCCTTCAGCTCAGGTCATGATCCCAGGGTCCTGGGATCGAGCCCTGCATCGGGCTCTCTGCTCAGCAGGGAACCTGCTTCCTCCTCTCTCCTCTCTCTCTGTCGGCCTCTCTGCCTACTTGTGATCTCTGTCTGTCAAATAAATAAATAAAATCTTTTAAAAAATAATAATGTGATAAATGTTGAAGTTTTTATAGGTAATATATAATTAAATACAATAACAGAGTAAGTATAGGTTTAAAAAAGTGAGAGACTCTCCCATGTTAAATTCTGAATATTAAGGAATTTGTTTTTCTTATAGAGCCTTTGAAAACACATATTTTTTGGTACCTCTCACTGATTAGAATTAGGCTTAATCCAACAGGAACACTTAGCACTGAGAGTACTTATCAATTTTTCTCTTAAAGTTGACAGAAATAGTGAATGCAACTTTAGATTATGTGTATACTTAAAACTTTCTCTCCATATAGAATTTACCTTTTGCTTTTATAAAATGTAGAACATTATTTAAAAAGGAGTTATTATCAAGTCAAGATTAAGATTCTAATAGCTGGAATTCAAACTTTACAGCTTAGAACATAGTGGCTCAAAGCTTGGTAAATAAGCACCTCTCTGAGCCTTTTAAATAGTATTTTAGCTGAGTTAAGTTTATGAGTTAGCTATAAAATTATAATTTGGTTCTGAAGAGAAAAGCTCATTTAGTGGCACTCAACAAACTAATATAGTGACCCTAAATCCCAACCTGACTGTTTAGTTATTACTATATACCACTATGAAGACCATTAACAGGCCTAATTAAGGCATCAATCACCTATCAGAACTTCAATAACCCTACAATAACTCTTTTTATGGCATTTTTAGCAATTTGCTCTAATGCATGGGGGCCAAATACAAATGAATTGGATATTAGAGGCCCTGATGAGAGGAGGCCATTTGGCAAGCATTCCCAGCCCCGGCATTTCTACAAGTTCACTATGAAGCAGACCAAGTACCTTCAAAGAAGGACAGAGCGAAGCTTGAACAGGCATTCTTTTAACACAACTCAATATATTTCCAGGTTTTGAGATCTATGTAGGCATTCAAACAGAATAATATAGGCCATTGGGCACTTCCAGGTTTATAGACTCTTTTCTGTCTAGAATGCACTATCCAGAACAGTCGTCTATGTGGAACGAATCAACTGCACGATAGCCACTTTGTATGCAGCTATGTGGGCAAACTTTCTGAAGAGCACATTAACACTTCTGACCTACTGTGTTAATGGACCTGACTTTCTCCACTGAATATCTCTCCAATAAATCAAGGACACTTGAGTAAAATAGGAAGGACATGCATTATTTGGTAAATCACTATGAAGTCACATACTTTAGTTTACCCTGATGTAGCCTTCAGTATTTCCCAACTGACTTTTCAGCTGGGAAATCCACAAATCAATCCACACTCTCCAGTGAAATCACCCTGGCTTCCTATTTCATGGGTCATCAGGGCATCAGGGAGAGAAGGAGGAGACAGATAGGGAATAAATAGCTGTACTGGGTGAATACCGCTTTCAAATCTCCAGAAAATACAAATTTCATGCCTGGAAAGAGGTAGATGGGAGGACAGTAGTGGTAAGCATATGACTGATATTTTGGGGATACAGTCCCTAATCTGATGCTACCAACTGATGGCCAGTCAGGCTGAAGGCTGAAGGTTCATCTTGAGCACAGCTGGATAGAGAACACATTATGAGATGTGAGAGGAAGGACCAAAAATCTTCCTAAACTAGTATGTCTTGAAAACACTGGTCCCATGGCTTAAGTTTCTCATGTTAGTCATTCATTTAAATTAGTGTATTGTGAATTGCTTAAAATACAAAGGTATTAGTACTTGAGAGGCAATGTTTTAAATCACATTCAGGTATTTACATATTTGAATGAATTAGTTAATTGTTCAATTAATTAATTTTCCGTGAAGACATGAGACAGAGATAGTCCATTTTGAGAGAGGAAATAGGCTGGGGTTATTATAAGAGGTATGTAAGCCTTGATCATACCCGAACACAGGTGGGGGCAAATTTAATACAGACAAATAAGAAATGAAGAGACAGGTTTCCTAGAGGGACATTCAAAATGAAAGGGGTATCATAGAGATAAAAGGATACCAAAAATCTATTCTCTGTTTACTTAAATAATTTTAGCCATTAAAACAAACAATTCCCCCAAAATATAAAGGCTCAAAAATTCCAGTTCAATTCATTCCAGTTAAAGAATTCTTGAACACATTAAGTAAAACTATTGCTCTTAACTGACAGGCAGTTTTACTTCAGTTAACAATTTGGGGACTCACTTCTCTTCTATCTCATGTCTCCGTCATCTGAACACATAACTCACAAGGTTACTAAAACCATCTGCAACAGGTTGGTGGAAAGGAAAAATGGCGTTGGTCACATCTAACTGCAAAGAAGTCTGGAAAATGGGCTCAGTGAATGCTAACTCATCTCAGACATACTGGCATTTTCCTGAGCCATGGTCCTGGCTCCAGGTCTCAGGTTCCAGCATAGTAATGTTGTTCATACTAAGACAGAAAGAGATATGAGTGACAAAAAAAGAGAAGAGTTATTGTTGCACTTGGCTTTAGTAAAAATAAAAATAAAAATTTGCCTGTTGGTATAAGAGAAAATAATATTTAAATAAGAAGGGCTGGCATAACCAGATTGGAGTTTTCTGCTTTGTTGATATTCATATGGTTATTATGCGTGAAACAAGGGCCACATTATCCCATTAAGTGAGTAGAATATGGAAAAACAGTCTTGGCACTCCTGGTCTTCCACTGCTCCCAGCTATGCTGAATTTATCAGTAGTAAAATTTATCAAATGGCTTTCCAAGTTAAAGCACCACACATATTAAATCCTACTTCTAATCCAAAATATCACAGAGACTGTTGTGGAATTCTTTAATTTACTTCTCAGTTGGGGGAGTTAGCTAGGATATGGGTTCAGTAGTGTACTCTGATCACAATGGTCTTTAAAGAATGAATAATAATCTGGAAAATGTGATTCCCAAAGTATAGAGAAAGATAACCCAAACGATTTTTCACTAAATTAAAGCAAAAACAAAAACAAAAACATTCTGCATTGGCTGCAATCCCAAATTTACACATTTGCCTCTAGGAAGAACATTTTTGAAAACTGCAATATGTGATGTTGGGATCCCACAGCTGGACCACAGAGCCACACCCCATAACTTGATTTAAGAACCCTACACCCCAGTGCCCACAGTCTCCAGCTATTCTTGGGACTGATAGCTCTACCCGAATACCAGAGGCATTATAAAATGAAACTTTCTATTAGAAGAAACAACAGGAAAAATAACATTTCTTCTGAGGTTTAATTCCTTCTTCATATTAATAAAAATGGCTTTTTGTTGATGTTGTTTTCCTTGAGCACTCAGAATCTACAGAGGGATATTGTTACTGTTGAGTAATGTCAGATCAGTGGCTAATGTTGCATCCCTAAATGCCTGTGGAAAACATTATTGTAAAGTTTATCATTAGAGCTTCAGGATTGTCATTAATTTTAAACCAAAGCCATTAAAAGCATGAAATGTCCACAATGATGATCAACTCCTTAAAAAGATGTGAGAATAATTGTGCAGATTTCTTACAACTGCTCAGTCGATTTTAAAAAAGAAATATTGTTGGTATTTTTTCCATTCTTCTTCATAAGGGATGTGTCTATGCTCATAGCATAAGGTGACTCATCACAACTCTGTCACAGTGAGTGGGCAGAAGGCATAAGCCAGAACTCCAGCATTATCCAGCAGCTGTCACTTCCATTTAAGGGATTGACACATCCTTTCATGGACACTTCCTAGGGCAGCCTTTTGCAAATTATTCACCTAATAATTGGAGAAACCTGGAAGGAGTTTTCTCCAAAATAATTTTAGAAGTTGACTTAACATGAAATGGTAAGCTAGTCTTATTAGTATTGTTTAAGAATGAAATGTTTCTCTTATTGAGAGATCTCATTCAGATTTGGGGGATTTTGTAGGGTCATTTCTTACTTTAGATTAAAAAAAGTGCTTTTTCCAGCTATTGGTTGGTCTGCAATTTGGTGTAGCATACACATTTATAAGTCAATGGATTTTACTGGTTATCATTAAGTAAAATGAGAAACACTTATACCTAGCCAAAGTTTTTAATCTCGCCTTATGGAGAAGGGTACTTTGGTCAATTCTTTCCTTGTGGGAAAAAGTATCATTTAGAAATTATAAAGCTCCTACAAGCAGCAGAGATACCAGCACTCCTTCCAACAACAACAACAATAACAACAAAAACAAGTGGTTTATATAAATTAAGGAATTCGTGTTTTCTTCTAGTAATGATAGTCTCAAGACAGACTGATATTGGTACCATACTCTATGTTGTTATTTATACCTCAAGCCATTAACCCCCATATTTGTCTTCATGAAATGATTGCTGTTCCTGCAATCCTCACATCTGAGTTTCAGGACAGTGGAAATATCAAAGCCACATAAAAAAGCTGGTATGTCCTTAAAGGATCATAATCTTCCAGTGAAACTTTCTTTCCTGTAAGCAGAGCTCTGCTCAACAATTTCCGTAATGTCACACAAATCAGGGGTGCCTGGGTGGCTCAGTGGGTTAAAGCCTCTGCCTTCAGCTCAGGTCATGATCCCAGGGTCCTGGGATCGAGCCCCGCATCGAGCTCTCTGCTCAGCAGGGAGCCTGCTTCCTCCTCTCTCTCTCTGCCTGCCTCTCTGCCTACTTGTGATCTCTGTCTGTTAAGTAAATAAATAAAATCTTTAAAAAAAAAAAAAAGAAGATATCCCATGGATATCAACATGGGACTGGAAGATGTTGCTTCTAGACATAGCACATTGTCAGTCTCAAAAAACCTGGGTTGTGTTGTTAAGGAAGAAGTAGAGAACGGATATTAATAAGCTGCTAATGGTCTTTGTCATAGAAGGACAGAGAGAAAAATCTCTGATCTCGCTCTCCCCTATCCATCACCCATATCCAATCTTGTACCCAAAGAGGGAGAATTAGCTAACCAGATTCATCAGAGATTAAAATTAATCTTCTCTTATTTTAATAAGAGGCAGAACAGTTGTCCTAAAAGATACAGTCTTGCTTCTTGGATCCTCTCATGTGCCCTGTGGCAAACTAATATGCATATATTCTATTGGCCCAAACTCCAAAGGGGAGGGAGGAAAGCAAGTGATACCATGAAGCCCCCAGAGAAAGCAGTTTATGTGTTGGCTGAAGTTTGAAATTTGCACTATATAGAGTGTTGTCTACTTTCCTGGTTTGTTTGCCCCTTTTCCTACCTCTGTAACGCATTTGATTGGGTCTTCTCCTGATCTCTCCTACAAATGAAGTGCTTCCACCTAGTTTCTTTGCGCAGCATTGCTGACTTCCTTTTTGCCTGGGCCAGCCCTACATTCCCAGTTTTAGCAGAGTACTCAGCCCCTACACTGTCAGAATGGTTTGTGTTCCTCTACTAGTTGGATGGCTTAAGGACAAGGACCATGGCTTGACTTTCTGGAATCTTCAGAGACTACCAGTACCTTGTCATATAGCTCTTAATTAATGGTAATTACTTATCATTTAATGTAGAGATGGAAACTAATTGCACTGAATCATGAGTTCTAAGCAGGCCAAAGTATTATCTTTCATAAGAAGTCTGGAAAATCAGCAGAAGTCAAAATCTTTATTTGTAGTAGGGGTTTACAGAGGCTATGTTAGGGAGACCTGTGGCATGGAATTTTAAACAGGGGTATGTACGATAATTACTTGTGTTCTACCTTCAACACTAAGATTCCATTAAATTGGTGGGGGGTGGGACTGAGGCTTTTGTATTTTTAGAATTATCCCCTAGGCATTCTACTTTATAACCTAGATGAAATTGGTGCAGAGATAACCAGTGGCATACAGGTTCCTTTTACTCCCCTTCCCTGTGTGCAATTCTGTTATGGTCAGATTTCCATATGTAGAAATCCTTAACCTGGAATAACAGAATCACCTGGAAAGGGTCCAAATCTCCACATGCCCAAACTACACTCAGGAAAGTTATTTTGGAATTTTAGAAGAGTTACCTAGTCATCAGTAAAATTTAAAGCTCTTCTGGTCTGTAAGTTGAAAGTCAATGACATATAGAGATTCTTTAAGAATTTGTCCCTGCTGCCATAAAACACCAACAAAATAAAATATGAGGAAATAAATTAAACCCTACTAGTGACTTCAGTTGTTAGTTTATACATGCCTAATTTTTCATACCAGCTACTTAATACCTTCAAATTAAGATGGCTCTTGCTGGCTTGCTCTGCATTTTGGTGCACTCACGTTTCCTGGGTCTTTGAATCTCTCATTCTTACTCTGCCCACAAGAATATGTGAATTTCTACATTTGTTCTCAAAGGATCCTGATACACTCCTTTCTCTGACACTTGCACATCATTCTCTCTCTATGGCCCACTGCCTTGATTATTACCCATGACTTGCTTTACCGCTCCCACTACCTAATCCCTTGAGTATTTCATTGTTACCATATCCAGCTTTTTCTCTTTCTCCATCTTGATCTCAGTGTTATGTGTGACACAACAGCACACTTAATGCATATTCAACAAAAATCTGAAGTATTCCAAAATGTCATGTAAGTAAAGTTTAAGGAAATTAATGTGAATTTTTAAAGAATTAGAACCCATTATGATTTTTAACACATCCATTCATTTGTTTTGTTTTGCTTTCTTGCATATGAACAGCCAGAGCACAGATGGGATGTGTGCCTCTGAATGCCTCATATTCTTACATTTGTCATAAAGCCCATGGACAATCTTCCCAGTTTTTAAGGGACACTTCAACTTCAGTGGATATTTACCTATCAAATTTAGTGCTTAAATGAAGATTTTCCTCTTAAATGGCCCAGATCACTGCTGTGCTCCAGTTCTCATGTTTTCTAGCTCATTAGATGCACATCCACGCCTCAGACTTGACTTTGTCATTAGGTTCTCTTTCCTCTCACACTGTAGCTCCTCCTTCAGCCTCTAATTCCCTTTCTAATGACTTCACCAGCCTTTCACAGTGGATCTTTTATTTTTCCCGTTCCTTTGTGACAGACACATGGTTGAATTTTTTCACAATGTTTTTGTATCCTTCACAAGCAAGCTTTCCCCTGCCCTAATAAGACTGCCACTGGTCTTCCATTAACCACACAGTGCTGTGCCCCTCCAACTCACTACCTTGTAATATGATTTCTCTGGGCAAACACTGGGAATGGAACACATCAACCAAAAACTAACTCCTGGGTCCTTCCAGTCCCTTCAGAAAAGAGCTTTGTACCTTATCACAGGGGACATTTCCTCTCCTCACACTGAGCCTCATTTCCTATATACAGTACTGGCTTTTCCAAATCTGAACTGTTATTCTCATTGAATATGGCATTCTGTTTAAATCTTATTCCTCTTACGTATTTTTCTAATATGTCACCAACTGTATGAAATCTCCAACCATCACAGCTGAGATCATTCTCCCTCCTCCGAATATAAAATACTTACACCCATTCTCATGGTACTTACTACTGTCTTCCTTATACTGTCATTATTTATGTATAGCTTGTTCTTATTAATAAATTAAACTTTGATAACACAAAGCTTATTCATGTTTATATGACCCCACAACCTACACCATAACCACTTGCTAACTGACCTTGTCCATAGTAGCTTCTAGATAATTAGTTATTGAACCATTTTAAATAATTGAATATCAGATTAACTAAATAATTCAATTAGTTAATACAAAAATATTCCTCTGAATAGAGATCATGTTTGCATTAGAAAAAAAGTGCATCTATTTTATAAGGTATTTATAGCTCTTTCTCTATTCCTTCAAACATAGAATTGCTTGAAAAATAAATCAAATGTTAGCCTCTTGGCAGTAAATTATTGGGTAGCAATGGCATAAAAGTGAGAATGTTTAAACATTCAAGTCCTACAGAGTCAAACTTCTAGGCAGAACTTCTAGGCAACAGGAATTAGTTATGTGATACATTTAAGTATGGATGTACTTGAAATATTTGTGCAAAAATAATGGAGACTGAATGTTGATTTCTACATAGGATTAATATTGGAGTATTAAAGGCATCATATTAGGGAAAGCAAGATATGTGCCTTGGAAACACCTTTGAGATACTCATGTGAATATAATATCTTGGTGCCAAATATTTTTGTAAAAAAGAAATGTTGCGAAGGAGGAGTCAAGATGGCGGAGAAGTAGCAGGCTGAGACTACTTCAGCTAGCCGGAGATCAGCTAGATAGCTTATCTAAAGATTGCAAACACCTGAAAATCCATCGGCAGATCGAAGAGAAGAAGAACAGCAATTCTGGAAACAGAAAAACAGCCACTTTCTGAAAGGTAGGACCGGCGGAGAAGTGAATCCAAAGCGACGGGAAGATAGACCCCGGGGGGAGGGGCCGGCTCCCGGCAAGCGGCGGAGCAACGGCGCACAAAATCAGGACTTTTAAAAGTCTGTTCCGCTGAGGGACATCGCTCCAGAGGCTACCCGGGGCAAAGCCCACACGGGGTCAGCCTGGCCTCGGGTCCCGCAGGGTCACAGAAGGATCGGGGGTGTCTGAGTGTCGCAGAGCTTGCGGGTATTGGAACGGGAAAGCCGGCTACAGAGACAGAGCCGACAGTAAGCTCTCAGCTCGGTGTTACCTTGAACCGGTCGCAGGCTCGATGAGCTCGGAGCGTGGCCGGAGGTCAGGCAGACGGGAGTGACTGGGCGCTATTCTCTAACGGCGCACTGAGGAGTGGGGCCCTGGGCTCTCGGCTCCTCCGGGCCGGAGACCAGGAGGCCGCCATTTGTATTCCCGTCCTCCGGAACTCTACGGAAAGCGCTCAGGGAACAAAAGCTCCGGAAAGCAAACCCGAGCGGATTACTCACCCCGGCCCCCTGTAAGGGCGGTGTAATTCCGCCTGGGGCAAAGACACTTGAGAATCACTACAACAGGCCCCTCCCCCAGAAGATCAACAAGAAATACAGCCAAGACCAAGTTCACCTACCAAGGAGTGCGGTTTCAATACCAAGGAGAGCAGCAGAAATCCAGAGGAGGAGAAAGCCAAGCATGGAACTCATGGCTTTTTCCCTGTGATTTTTTTTAGTCTTGCAGTTAATTTAATTTTTTTCTTTTTCATTTTTTGGTTTTTTTTTTTTTTTTTCTTGCCTTCGGGTAAATTTTTTTTTTTTTAACTGTTACCTTTTTCTTTTTTAATGATTTTTTACTATTTTATCTAATATATATATTTTTCCTTTTTTACATTTTTCTTAGGTGTTTTCTCTTTTTTTAAATTCTTTTCTTTTCTTTTTTTTTTCTTTCTTCTTCTTTTTTTTTCTTTCTTTCTTTCTTCCTTTTTGAACCTCTTTTTATCCCCTTTCTCCCCCCTCACGATTTTGAATCTCTTCTAATTTGGTTAAAGCATATTTTCCTGGGGTTGGTGCCACCCTTTTAGTACTTTACTTGCCCCTTCATATACTCTTATCTGGACAAAATGACAAGACGGAAAAATTCAACACAAAAAAAAGAACAAGAGGCAGTACCGAAGGCTAGGGACCTAATCAATACAGACATTGGTAATATGTCAGATCTAGAGTTCAGAATGACAATTCTCAAGGTTCTAGCCGGGCTCGAAAAAGGCATGGAAGATATTAGAGAAACCCTCTCGAGAGATATAAAAGCCCTTTCTGGAGAAATAAAAGAACTAAAATCTAACCAAGTTGAAATCAAAAAAGCTATTAATGAGGTACAATCAAAAATGGAGGCTCTCACCGCTAGGATAAATGAGGCTGAAGAAAGAATTAGTGATATAGAAGACCAAATGACAGAGAATAAAGAAGCTGAGCAAAAGAGGGACAAACAGCTACTGGACCACGAGGGGAGAATTCGAGAGATAAGTGACACCATAAGACAAAACAACATTAGAATAATTGGGATTCCAGAAGAAGAAGAAAGAGAGAGGGGAGCAGAAGGTATACTGGAGAGAATTATTGGGGAGAATTTCCCCAATATGGCAAAGGGAACGAGCATCAAAATTCAGGAGGTTCAGAGAACGCCCCTCAAAATCAATAAGAATAGGCCCACACCCCGTCACCTAATAGTAAAATTTACAAGTCTCAGTGACAAAGAGAAAATCCTGAAAGCAGCCCGGGAAAAGAAGTCTGTAACATACAATGGTAAAAATATTAGATTGGCAGCTGACTTATCCACAGAGACGTGGCAGGCCAGAAAGAGCTGGCATGATATTTTCAGAGCACTAAACGAGAAAAACATGCAGCCAAGAATACTATATCCAGCTAGGCTATCATTCAAAATAGAAGGAGAGATTAAAAGCTTCCAGGACAAACAAAAACTGAAAGAATTTGCAAATACCAAACCAGCTCTACAGGAAATATTGAAAGGGGTCCTCTAAGCAAAGAGAGAGCCTACAAGTGGTAGATCAGAAAGGAACAGAGACCATATACAGTAACAGTCACCTTACAGGCAATACAATGCCACTAAATTCATATCTCTCAATAGTTACCCTGAATGTTAATGGGCTAAATGCCCCTGTCAAAAGACACAGGGTATCAGAATGGATAAAAAAACAAAACCCATCTATATGTTGCCTCCAAGAAACTCATTTTAAGCCTGAAGACACCTCCAGATTTAAAGTGAGGGGGTGGAAAAGAATTTACCATGCTAATGGATATCAGAAGAAAGCAGGAGTGGCAATCCTTATATCAGATCAATTAGATTTTAAGCCAAAGACTATAATAAGAGATAAGGAAGGACACTATATCATACTCAAAGGGTCTGTCCAACAAGAAGATTTAACAATTTTAAATATCTATGCCCCCAACATGGGAGCAGCCAACTATATAAACCAATTAATAACAAAATCAAAGAAACACATCAACAATAATACAATAATAGTAGGGGACTTTAACACTCCCCTCACTGAAATGGACAGGTCATCCAAGCAAAAGATCAGCAAGGAAATAAAGGCCTTAAACGACACCCTGGACCAGATGGACATCACCGATATATTCAGAACATTTCATCCCAAAGCAACAGAATATACATTCTTCTCTAGTGCACATGGAACATTCTCCAGAATAGATCACATCCTCGGTCCTAAATCAGGACTCAACCGGTATCAAAAGATTGGGATCATTCCCTGCATATTTTCAGACCACAATGCTCTAAAGCTAGAACTCAACCACATTAGGAAGTTTGGAAAGAACCCAAATACATGGAGACTAAACAGCATCCTTCTAAAGAATGAATGGGTCAACTGGGAAATTAAAGAAGAATTGAAAAAAATCATGGAAACAAATGATAATGAAAATACAACGGTTCAAAATCTGTGGGACACAACAAAGGCAGTCCTGAGAGGAAAATATATAGCGGTTCAAGCCTTTCTCAAGAAACAAGAAAGGTCTCAGGTACACAACCTAACCCTACAGCTAAAGGAGCTGGAGAAAGAACAAGAAAGAAACCCTAAACCCAGCAGGAGAAGAGAAATCATAAAGATCAGAGCAGAAATCAATGAAATAGAAACCAAAAAAACAATAGAACAAATCAACGAAACTAGGAGCTGGTTCTTTGACAGAATTAATAAAATTGATAAACCCCTGGCCCGACTTATCAAAAAGAAAAGAGAAAGGACCCAAATAAATAAAAACATGAATGAAAGAGGAGAGATCACAACTAACACCAAAGAAATACAAACTATTATAAGAACATACTATGAGCAACTCTACGCCAATAAATTTGACAATCTGGAAGAAATGGATGCATTCCTAGAAACATATAAACTACCACAACTGAACCAGGAAGAAATAGAAAGGCTGAACAGACCCATAACCAGTAAGGAGATTGAAACAGTCATTAAAAATCTCCAAACAAACAAAAGCCCAGGGCCAGACGGCTTCCCGGGGGAATTCTACCAAACATTTAAAGAAGAACTAATTCCTATTCTCCTGAAACTGTTCCAAAAAATAGAAATGGAAGGAAAACTTCCAAACTCATTTTATGAGGCCAGCATCACCTTGATCCCAAAACCAGACAAGGATCCCACCAAAAAAGAGAGCTATAGACCAATATCCTTGATGAACACAGATGCGAAAATACTCAACAAAATACTAGCCAATAGGATTCAACAGTACATTAAAAGGATTATTCACCACGACCAAGTGGGATTTATTCCAGGGCTGCAAGGTTGGTTCAACATCCGCAAATCAGTCAATGTGATACAACACATCAATAAAAGAAAGGACAAGAACCATATGATACTCTCAAAAGATGCTGAAAAAGCATTTGACAAAGTACAGCATCCCTTCCTGATCAAAACTCTTCAAAGTGTAGGGATAGAGGGCACATACCTCAATATCATCAAAGCCATCTATGAAAAACCCACCGCAAATATCATTCTCAATGGAGAAAAACTGAAAGCTTTTCCGCTAAGGTCAGGAACACGGCAGGGATGTCCATTATCACCACTGCTATTCAACATAGTACTTGAGGTCCTGGCCTCAGCAATCAGACAACAAAAGGAAATTAAAGGCATCCAAATCGGCAAAGAAGAAGTCAAATTATCACTCTTCGCAGATGATATGATACTATATGTGGAAAACCCAAAAGACTCCACTCCAAAACTGCTAGAACTTGTACAGGAATTCAGTAAAGTGTCAGGATATAAAATCAATGCACAGAAATCAGTTGCATTTCTCTACACCAACAGCAAGACAGAAGAAAGAGAAATTAAGGAGTCAATCCCATTTACAATTGAATCCAAAACCATAAGATACCTAGGAATAAACCTAACCAAAGAGACACAGAATCTATACTCAGAAAACTATAAAGTACTCATGAAAGAAATTGAGGAAGACACAAAGAAATGGAAAAATGTTCCATGCTCCTGGATTGGAAGAATAAATATTGTGAAAATGTCTATGCTACCTAAAGCAATCTACACATTTAATGCAATTCCTATCAAAGTACCATCCATCTTTTTCAAAGAAATGGAACAAATAATTCTAAAATTTATATGGAACCAGAAAAGACCTAGAATAGCCAAAGGGATATTGAAAAAGAAAGCCAACGTTGGTGGCATCACAATTCCGGACTTCAAGCTCTATTACAAAGCTGTCATCATCAAGACAGCATGGTACTGGCACAAAAACAGACACATAGATCAATGGAACAGAATAGAGAGCCCAGAAATAGACCCTCAACTCTACAGTCAACTAATCTTCGACAAAGCAGGAAAGAATGTCCAATGGAAAAAAGACAGCCTCTTCAATAAATGGTGCTGGGAAAATTGGACAGCCACATGCAGAAAAATGAAACTGGACCATTTCCTTACACCACACACAAAAATAGACTCAAAATGGATGAAGGACCTCAATGTGCGAAAGGAATCCATCAAAATCCTTGAGGAGAACACAGGCAGCAACCTCTTCGACCTCAGCCGCAGCAACATCTTCCTAGGAACAACGCCAAAGGCAAGGGAAGCAAGGGCAAAAATGAACTATTGGGATTTCATCAAGATCAAAAGCTTTTGCACAGCAAAGGAAACAGTTAACAAAATCAAAAGACAACTGACAGAATGGGAGAAGATATTTGCAAACGACGTATCAGATAAAGGACTAGTGTCCAGAATCTATAAAGAACTTAGCAAACTCAACACCCAAAGAACAAATAATCCAATCAAGAAATGGGCAGAGGACATGAACAGACATTTCTGCAAAGAAGACATCCAGATGGCCAACAGACACATGAAAAAGTGCTCCATATCACTCGGCATCAGGGAAATACAAATCAAAACCACAATGAGATATCACCTCACACCAGTCAGAATGGCTAAAATGAACAAGTCAGGAAATGACAGATGCTGGCGAGGATGCGGAGAAAGGGGAACCCTCCTACACTGTTGGTGGGAATGCAAGCTGGTGCAGCCACTCTGGAAAACAGCATGGAGGTTCCTCAAAATGTTGAAAATAGAACTGCCCTATGACCCAGCAATTGCACTATTGGGTATTTACCCTAAAGATACAAACGTAGTGATTCAAAGGGGCACGTGCACCCGAATGTTTATAGCAGCAATGTCCACAATAGCCAAACTATGGAAAGAACCTAGATGTCCATCAACAGATGAATGGATCAAGAAGATGTGGTATATATACACAATGGAATACTATACAGCCATCAAAAGAAATGAAATCTTGCCATTTGCGACAACATGGATGGAACTAGAGCGTATCATGCTTAGCGAAATAAGTCAAGCAGAGAAAGACAACTATCATATGATCTCCCTGATATGAGGAAGTGGTGATGCAACATGGGGGCTTAAGTGGGTAGGAGAAGAATCAATGAAACAAGATGGGATTGGGAGGGAGACAAACCATAAGTGACTCTTAATCTCACAAAACAAACTGAGGGTTGCTGGGGGGAGGGGGTTTGGGAGAAGGGGGTGGGATTATGGACATTGGGGAGGGTATGTGCTTTGGTGAGTTCTGTGAAGTGTGTAAACCTGGTGATTCACAGACCTGTACCCCTGGGGATAAAAATATATGTTTATAAAAAATAAAAAATTAAAAAAAAAAAAAAAGAATGTTGCTTGTATTATAATGGGCTACAACTGAAAACTATGGTACAAAATGCACATCAAGTAATCACTGCAGAACCAAGTGTCTGAAGTAAATAAAACTCCCTAGGGTGAAATAAATAAATAAATAAGTAAAATTTTGAAAGACTTAAGATCTTACAGAAAAACGTGTTTGGGAAACAGATTTCATGTGAACCTACTGAAAGCCACACATGGGCATGCCAGTGTGCGCATGTGAGCGTGCACACACACACACACACTTGAACTAAAAATAACAAATATAAAAGACAATAAACTTTGTGACACTGTGGTCAATTTCCATTTTGTGCTCAAACATTCTCATTATTGCCAGTTTCAAGTGGATTTATTTCTTTACATAATATGCATTTTTAGTAGGTATATTTCAGAGTGGATCTTCATCCAAATATGAAATCCCTGTCTCTGTTTTAGAAAAAAAATATTTTCCTAATGCCTTTACTGATGGGTTTTAGAAAACTTCCTAAAGCACATTTTTTTTTTAACCTAACTCTTCTTACTGACAATAGTTCAATATTAGTTTTGGTTAAACTGTTCTGTAGTTTTTAAAAATGATTTTAAGACATTTTTCAAAAACATCTCCTTATCAGCCTTTAACATTCCTTCCCCCTTCTTTTTTTTTTTACCACATCATATTTCTAAGTTTCTATCAATTTCTAGGTGATTTGACTTTATTTATTTTGGATTTGAAATTCTTCCAGTAGATCCAGAACTTTGTGAAAGGCAGATCCTGTGGTTTCACAAAGAGTTCTGAATATACTTCAGACATAACTTAAAAGCTCATGTTTATTTCCTTTTTAAAAAAATTTTATTTATTTATTTAACAGAGAGAGAGAGAGCATAAGCAGGGGAAACAGCAGGCAGAGGGAGAGAGAGAAACAGGCTTCCCTAACCAGAGAGCCCAGTGCAGGGCTGGATCCCAGGGTCCTGGGATGACCTGAGCTGAAGGCAGATGCTTAAGGACTGAGCCACCACACAGGTGCCCCAAAAGCTGGTGTTTATTGATAAAATCAGGCAAAATTCTTGAGTTAATTCTATTTTTAATGTATCATGATTCATTTACAAGTGAACCCCCCTATTTTCCCAGAGTTATTATAGAGAAAAGTTTTTTTTCCTCTCTTTCATATTTTTACTTTTCATGAGTTATTAAGACTTTCCTTGATATTTGACTTAGGGCTTAGCAAAAAAATATTATGTACAATTTTTGAAAAACTGAGATGCCATAATATAGAGTATTTGTCATCATAAAATGGTTTTCTGTAGTTGAGATTTTATCGATTGATTCTTACAGTTCTTGACCTAAGAAGTAAATATTGACAAATGGAAAACTCTAATTATATTTTTCATTGTGGGAACATTCCTGGACAGGATAATATATTTTGCTTTTTTGAGCAAGATCTTTAAGGAATATGAAGAAGGAATACAAGGTGTTGGGCAGAAATACTAGATTTCTCTAATAAAAAAGAGAGGAAGACATACTAATAGCATGTATTCCCTGCATATCTTTGTTGCCAGTAGTCAGAAATATATAAGCAGTATTAATATTCTGACAAATAAAATGTTTTATGTTTCTATAAGAATCACAGGAACTACATTTTAGCTTCAAATGTTTTGTTGCTATTTCAAGGCCAAACAGGACTAACTGGAAATGTTCTGCTCTCAGTATGTAGAGCAGAACAGTTTCATGTCTAGGCAGCCAAATGGGAGCCAGTGAGCACTTCTGCATCCTTTGCAGCCCACAGTGATTGGAAAATGACAACAAAAAGAGCATCATTAAAAATGGTCTCTATTCCATTTTTGACTGATTATAAAGGCAACTTGATTGAGGAGAGGATTCCATATCAATTTTGTAGCATTTGTTGTCACTATAATGTTATCTCAACAAACTTGATTATGGTAGGGAGCAAAAAAAAAAAAAAAAAAAAAAACCGACGGCACTCTCATTCTAAGAACTGGATGTACAATATAAACCTCCCTTAATACGTATACCTTCCATATTTTTTGTGTCATTGTTTACCTAACAAATGCTAAACATATCATGTCCTAGAAGCAATAAAAGTCATGACATCCTTCTTCAGATGCCAAGGAGTAAGCTGACACAATTCCAAATATACAGTGCTGCACAACAGACCTAATTCTTAAATACAAACAATTTGTTTTGGGAAAAGGCATTATCTGCTCTGAGTTTTTAATCACTATATTATAGATGCTCCCTTCTCTCTCAAAAATGCCACCAGAACAATGCAGTGTTTAATTGGGTTATAAAATAGCAGCACTTTTTAATCTTTGGATTTTGTATCCAGATAATGTACAGACCTGCTATCCAACATGGTAGCTACTAGGCACATGTGGTTATTGAGTCTGAAATGTAGCTAATCCAAATTGGAATGCGCTATAATTGTAAACAGTAAGCCAAACTTCAAACTCCAAAAAAATGTAAAATATCTCATTAATAATTTTTATATTGATCAGATATTGAAATAAAAATTTTTAGCTATATCAGTAAATATATCATTAATTTACTGATTTTAAAAAAATGTGGCAACTAGACCATTTGCAATCACATGTGTTTTGCACTATATTTCTATTCAATATGGCTGAGAGAAACTGAACTATGCTTTTATGGGATTTCCTTTTGCAAATTAATATATATTGACATTTATAAACAACTCCTGGTTATAGCTATTACCAAAAGAGCTATGGCATGGCACTGGCAAAATCAAAGTTGGCATCATTTACAAAAATCTCCATAATTATGTAATGGTAAGAGCTCATTAATATCATTGATTGTCACACAGTTTATCATTTCTCCCTTGGTCTGAATTCAACAAATTGTTCTTAACTTCTTCAGTATTTGGGAGAGGGCATATTGTTATGTAGCAACTTCCTGCATGGATTGCAATGAGCACTGGGGGTTATATGCAGATAATGAATCATGGAACACTACATCGAAAACTAATGAAGTACTATATGGTGACTAACATAATAAAAAAAAGTAAATAAAATAAATTTTTTAAAAAGATTAACACAGGATCCCTAGAGAAAATTGTGAAAGCCTCTCTCCTCTTTGAATCTGGTTTTCCAACTTGTTTAAACTGCAACTGTGTTCTATCCAAATGTGACTCATATTTTCTTGATTATAATTCAGGGTTCTGGATCAAATGAAAATCAGGATACCTGGAAGTCAAGAATAAATAGCTATAGGAAATAGAAATACAACTCAGTGTAGTCTTCTGCAAATCATAAACCCTGCAGTGCACATTTCAGAGGAAAAGGTAGCTGGTCTACTCGGAAGGAGCAGTAAGCTAAACTTTGGAAAGGTAGCCTGGCAGAAAAAAGAGAGAGAGGGACAGACAGACAGGCAGACTAACTCACCAACCCAGAGCCATCTTAGGCATGTGGATCTTTCCTTTCTCCTCACCCTTAGATTGTTCTGGCTCATAAGAGACAATAACTCAATAACCGTTTCTAAGACAGTATGAACTAATACATGTATTAGAAAGTCTTTACTCAGGCAAAATTTGCACATTTATTGAAGAACCACTTTGCTTTCTTGAGTGGTAGTTTCTGATTCTTGAATCTACAAACCAAGCGCACAAGAAAAAAGGATCTAGGAGAATGTGAACCACAGAAAAACGTACTGTTGGCTGTATTATTTTAGTTTTTCATAGGTCAAAATATTGCTTAAGTACACTCTTAATTTTAAGGAGACCAGTGATCTATTTCCACGGCAATTAAAGTTTCCAGGAGGTCTTCCTAACATTTTTACTTGGAGGATCTCAAATGTCAAGTTATGTGACTGGCTATGAACCACCGAAACCAATTGTAAATCTGTGGTCCTTTGACAATTGAGCTTATTTTTCTCCTGAAAGTCTTTTTAGGATTATGGATGTCTCGGTAATGATAGTGGGTACGAGACAAATATAAATTGGCAGATATAACTCTCTTTTTGCCTGGAATAATGTTCTACCAACTTTCCTCTGTGGATTCTGGCTTTTTTTCAGTCCTGCATGATGTATTCCCATAACAGAGCCCAGCGTTATTCAAAAAGAGATGATCCCTTTTAGCAAGAAGGTCCCAGAAGGAAGCAATGAGGAGCAGGTGTGTTTTATCTCAAGCCCAGCAGGCTGTCCTTCTACAGCAGGCTCCTCCAGCAGCCTAGCCAGCTGTGCAGCACATATGGAGTGGAGGCCAAATCTATGCCTCGGCAGTTGTGCCCACATCACTAACTTCAACCACAAGCTGCTGCTCACAGCACCCTCTACTTCTTGAAAATGGCTGCACCGGAATGAATCTCATTTTCTTATAGCACTGAAACACCCAACCTTGCTCACTCAATCACTCTCTCTCATTCTTTCTCCCCAAGCAGATATTTCAGAGATCTATCATCAAACAGGTTATTTTAAGGTAACAACTTTGTAATAAGAGGATTTGACTATGACATATTTACATTATATAAAGTAACTTGCTCAGTTAACTTTGTCTGACTTTGGGTTCCCCTGTGGCAGACCTTGAGACCAGGATCTCTTGCAAGTATTTGTGTGAAAGATGAAGGACACAGTAAAAGAAGTGAGACATGGGAGTGAAGGTACATAATCTAGCCCAGTACCACTGTGGATAGCTGAAGCTTAATTCTGCGGGGGAAATCCTAGGAGCCAATGTGAAGATCATGCCTCCAAGTTACCCCACACAAGGGACAAAGAGTGATGTATTTTTTTCATCACCTCCCTTTAGTCATTGGGTAAGCACTGCTCCCATTGGGTCCTACATCCTCAGCACAAATGGCCCAAGTGTGAGTTGATGAATCTTGCTCACTAACTAGAGAAAACTCCCAGGTAAAGGAATACAGATTCTGCGATGGAAGTCAGGTGAGCACGCACAGAATTGGTAAAGATAAGGGGATATACAGGTGGCACACATACAATAGTGACAATAGTTTTGTTTTTCAATTGAACAATCAAATCCTTTCGAGGGAGAGGGGATCTCTGCAAAGAATACACTAGCCTAGTCTAGTTGCTATACATTTATAGTGAAACTTAATAAGTGGGAAATTTGGGGCAAGTTTACCCACACTCCCACTTATTTCATTTCTGCCTGACTTTTCTTCTTTACATAGAAAACATGACTTAGAAGTTTGTTTACTTTTTTTGCAGCAAAAGTTCTCAAATTTTCCATTATCTAATTAATTAGCCCCGGGATTTGTTTGGAATCTGATTCAAAAACTAATAGTAAGGTTTTCTTAATACTTAAGCCAAAGTGGATACTTTGTGAAATTTATCAGGTTTCTCTTACTTACCCACTCTGCTACTTTCATCCCTCCCTGATCTCATTTTAAAGATGCTCATATTTTGCATTTTAGCATCCACTGAAATAATTTTATAAAATTTTCTTTCTCTTAAGGTTCCATATTTTATGGAGCAACACTGATCAAGCAAACAAAGAACAACAAAAGCAACAACAACACTCTTCACATCGCAAAATCTAATGGTTCACATACACTTATAATTATTTCTCCCATTTATATTTGACCATTCTAATATGTACAGGTACCTGTATTTGATCATTCTAATATGTACATGTACATACATGTACAATATACTTCAGCATTTAAACTGGCATGTTCAGCAATCTTGGGAGACAGGGAGCTTCTCTACCATCTTCTAATTTATATTATGTTAGTGGTCTCTTTCATGCTGGGGACACCAGAGTATATGTCTTTGATCCACTGGTCTCATACTTGTCTTCACATGACCCTGTGCTTTCTGCTAGCTATTCCATAACATGCATTTTATATCTCACATTTCTAAATAAGATTCTTGCAAAATTAAATTTTAGAATACAGCTTCCTATATGGAAATCTTTGTTTCCTTTTTCAGATTCCTTTTTCAAAATGATTTATGGCTCAATTTTGAAAGCCTCACACTGAGTTAGGATTGGAATGGGTTGATAACATGTATATTGCTCTGATATAGATTAAGCAGTGAGAAAGCAACAATGGAAATGCCACCATCTAATTTATTTCACTTTTAGATGATCAAAGAGTTATCCACACAAACAAGGCAATCACGCTGTTTTAAACAGCCCTTTCAAATTTCCTAAGACTCTTCTATTGAATCGTTATGGACACATGGAGCTAAATTTAAGGAAATCAATGAGAGTGATAATAAATAATCCAATAAATGAACCTTTTCTGCATTTATTTTTAGCTCTGAATTATAATGCAATCGTGGTAAATCCTAAAGTATAGTGTGTTATATCTATTCCAAGCACTTTCCCTGAAAGTGCACAAGTCTGTGGCAGGACAATCACAGAAACTGAGTTGAATAAAGATGGCTGAGTCTTTAACACTAAGGCTAAGGAAAGCAAAGCCTGAGGAATCGCATCTATGACCAACATGGGATAAAATACCTATTAATTTCAGTAACAGAGGAAGGAGTCTTTGTATTTGTGATGGCCTGAAGTGCATTTTCAACCTAAAATGTAGCAAACATCAGTAGGTGAGGAAAATTTTCTAAATGTCCTCAAATACCTCATTAATATATCATAGGAAAGAATACAGAAAAGCCCTAGGCATGCTCCCAAATATTTAGATTCATCTCTTTCAAAAAACATACAAACAGAAGATTCAAAATAAAATATTTAGTGTTTTAAGATATACCTATATCTATAGGTATATATATATATATAGAGAGAGAGAGAGAGAGAGATACACATATAGATATAGGTATATCTTAAAACACTAAATATAGATAGATAAACACAGACAGACATGCTAGATATGTTCACATGAACTTCTATGAGATGTTTGGTCCATTATTAACACTTACACGTCTGTTTACACATCTATGTATACTGCTGTATAAATAAAGCTCTGAGAATGTTGAATTTCACCTTAGACCTATGTTCCTGGAATATAGCAAAGTTGAGAAAGCTCCCCATTCTTTCGTGTTCCTAGAAATGGCTTACTGCAAAGAACCATGTTAGATGTCTCCCTTGTTTACCTATGATAAATCCAGAAACCCTCTGCATTCCCATTCTTACCCTAGTAAGTGATTAGCTGAATTGGTTTGTCCCAATTCATCAGAACAAAACACTTTGATAGAAGGAATATATAAATCAACCTTGGCCAGACCATATATAAAAACAGGATTGTGGGGTGTCTGGGTGGCTCAACTGGTTATGCATCTAACTTTTGATCTCAGCTCAGGTCTTGATCTAAGGGTCATAAGTTCAAGCCCTGCAGTGGGCTCCAGCCTGGCTGTGAAGCCTACTTAAAGAAAAAAAAAAAAAAAAAAAAAGAACTTTCACTCCCAGCCTGCAAGCTGCTCAGGGAACCAAATCCTTATCTACAGCAAACCACCCGGAAGCTAGCCTGCTCTAAATCAGACTTGCAGGAAGCCAGACTGCTATCTCAAGTGACAATCCAGAAAGGTAAACAATTACTTCTTTAGCAATCAGCCTATAATGGTCAGGACTTGATTAATAAACACACAGCATTTTTGATTCTTGTTTCTGTTTTTCAAATTTGTACCAACCAGAGAAAGTCAAATGTGTACCCCTCACCAATCATATAGAAAACCCCACTTCTAGTTAGCCCACCTATAGCTTCCTCAAAACAACAGCCTCAAATCAGGTCTTACCTGAGCTTCCCCTTTTCTACACTAGAAAGCTTTCCCACTCTGCCTACTTTTGTGTCTCTGCCAAAACCAGGTGATGGTGGCCGAAAGCCCTGATACAGCAAGCTATGAATAAAAACATTTGCTTATACGATTTGTTTGCTCTCAGTTTCTATTTCTACTACTTGTTAACCAAATTTTGGTCAAGCTCCTCTCCCTCAGGTCTCTGAACTTTGGCCCGCCCTTGGGGCTAGCCAACATATAACCCAAAAGCCCCTCCTGACAATAGCCTGGCCCCAGAGTGAAACTGTGTGTGGTCTACTACACAACCTTCATCCTATTTCCCACACCCTGTTCCTCCTTGCCCTTCTCACTCCTCTCTGTAAAAGAAAAACTGCTCTTGTGGAACCTCTGAAACATCTGCCTACCTTTATGGTCAGAATGTTCCGACCCTATTGCATTAGCGCCTTTGCCCTCACAATAATCCTTTCATATTGGGACTCCTCTTATCAGGCCTGTATTTGTTTTTGTTTTGTCTGGTTAGTTTTATTTGACAGAGGATTTGTGAAGAAGTTGCTCATCAATGGGTATATTTTACTTATGTTTAAAATTTTATTTTTATGTGAGAATAAGAAAGTTTCCGTATGGCATGTGGCAAGGTGCCACAAAGTGCATGACCAAGCAACACCACCACAATGAGTACCAATCAACAGACACGAAAAGTTGGAAGATTGTTCCAAATTAGTATTAAGACTGGAGATGAGGAAGGTTTTCACACAATAATTCTCATAAATAAATTCACCTATTTATCTAGAGAGACCAAGCTCAGTATTCAGGGAGAAAAGCTTCCTTTGGATGTAGTTAGCCAAATTCTTAACATTTTTGTTCAGATTTATTGAGACCAAAAGAATCATGTGCTTTTCTTGAATTTCCATTAGAAAGACATGACCTATCAGCCAGAGGTGATCAGCTTCTATTTTCTTAATATTCTAAAAACAAAGGCCATTTTTGAGTCGGAAAGAGGTACAAATGAAGTGTTTAAAGCACTACCAGAAAAAAAATAAAATAAAAATAAAGCACTACCAGAAAGGCAGTAGAGTTCTGCCGAGACTCATTCAGTCATCCTATCATGTCACTGATACTCTCCAAAAGATAGCCTATTTTTGCCACAATTGATACTTCTGAAATCATGTTAATACTGCTTAACATTTATATATGGCTTACTATTTGCCAGTCACTAACCTAAAAGCTTCTTTGAGTAGTATTTTGTTTAATTCTCACAAATCCTCTGAGATGTAGACATTAGTATCATCAACTGCATTTTACTGATGAGGACACCAAATCTTAGAAACACTAAAAATCATATCCAGGGTCACACAGTAAATATTAGAGCTAAGAACTGAGCTCAGACCAATAGACTTCATAAATGTTTCATCGAATCACTATGCTAAAGTGCTAATTTTATAAAAAGCCCCCTAAATAGAATGGCCACCCACATCTCTTCTCCTGAGACATAAATGCTTACTGAGATTATGGGACCGTTTGGTACAAAGCATCATCTTGGCAGACCCCGCCTAATACAATTATATAATTAAATATCACATGGACCATATTATCATCGTTATTTAATGAAATGCTCAGAGCATTTAAGTAACTTGATAAAGATAATATATTACTGAAGAGGCAGTTAGAACACAAAAATGGGGAAGTATTTGTTTGGTTTGTATCATTACATATTACTGTCTTCCTAAAATGTTTAAAGTCATTGAACACAATAGGATGAGGGCAGTAACAAGGAAGTTAATTCAAGTAATATGTGACTTAAAATGGGAGAAAAATGAGAAAACAAGCACTAGAATTTAAGAATTAAAAAATGAAGTAATTTTTAACAAACAACCAGGAGGAGATTCAGGATATTCAAATTCTGAAGTATCCCCAAGGTCCTCCTTTTGTAATGTTAAGTGAAGATAAACCATTTAGGAACCAGGTGCTAGAGTCCCTTCACTGTGGTAAATAAAGCAGAAATTATTGGGAAAATTCTCTTCTTTCTGACACTTATACCCATACACAAAAATCCTTCTAAGTAATATTCAAATTTTACCTTGGGGGAAAGCTATACCTAGAAGCAGCAGCAACAAAAGTATTTTGAATTCTGTAATTTATCTTGCCTAGCAGAGAGAGAGAGGATATACATTTATATCCAAATACTTACTGCTTGACATTTATATGTTAAGTACAATGTAATTCTCATTCCGGTATAAAAAAAAAAAAATTAGACAATTAAATAGATGATTGTAAAACAATGTATGCAAACTAATCTCCTTTTCCACATGTTAGTCATTAAAAGAAGTAGAATTATGCAAGTACAAACAGCAGAAGAAAAAATAAGTTTCAAGAAATTAAAGAATTAGTGGGTTTATCTTGAGAGATCATATACTACAAATACATCCACATACACACATGCACCATTAACCATTGGGATAAATTCTGGATATACTGAATTATTATTCCTCACTGATGGCATGAATGCTCAACTTAAATAGTTCTTACCAAGCACCATTATGGAAGAAGTAGCTTTTTGCCATAGCCTCCACTAATAAATATAATCGGAATCACACTACCATGTTTGGACTTCCTATTGTCAAGCAATAGATACATACTTAATACATGCGTATCATTCAGAAGACATAAAGCATATTGGGAATTTGAAGGGGGAAACTTTATGTACAGAATTATCCACTGGGTGGTGGAAGGTTAAAAGGAAACCTTATCGTGTACAGAAGTAGAAAGGGCTTAAATCAGCTACTACTTTCCCAAAAGCTGAGGAAATGTAAGCAAGGAAGGAACAGACTTAAAAACTGTCTTCCCATTTCCATCTTAAATTCAGACCCCTCTGGAGAGTATGTTGCTGCTATAAGAATACCAGCTTTACAGAGATGAGGAAATTTGCCAGAGGGCACAGGCCAGAGCTCAGATGCAAGAATGGCCTGCCAGATTAGAAAACCTGTAGGATAGTGACAGCAGAACTACAACTAGTCCATGAAGGTTCCTGAAGAGAGTACTACAGACCTCCTATATATACTGAATCACTGACTGTCCTGTGCCTGGAAACAGCACACAGAAGCAGGAAGCCCCTTCCTCTTATGTTGTCCCTCCACCTCCTTCTAGTGACAAACCCTAGTACTGAGACAGCTGCAAAGATAGAAATGTCTAGAGGATACAATTTCAGTGTCTGAAAGGAGAATAAAGAAGGGGAGATTTGGAATTGAGAGGCAGTGCATTTAAGTGGCATAGCATGTATCAGGCAGAGTAGACAGGTACCATAGCATATTTCCCACTTCCAGAAATTTTCCCTTTGTTAGAAAACAGTCGAACGTATTCTGTTTCACTACCACATTCTGAACAATAAATTCCATGAGAAAAAAAAAAATACGAGAGAGAGAGAGAGAGAGAGAGAGAGACGTCAGAACTCCTGTCAAAACTTGGCTCAAAGGCAACTCCAGTAGTCTGATCTAGTCACTGCTGCTTCATGGCAACTTATGTAGAAATGTCTCCCCTTATACTGGGGTGTTAGTCTAATTAATTGAATAACTCTCCATGAAGTTATCAGAAAGACAAAGTGACATGAATGTCTTATTTGGCCACATGTTCCTGGAAACACTGACACTTTAATTATGCACAACTCTCTATAAAGAAGCAAAATAAAGAGAGATGGAGTATAAGTCAATGTTCTTCAACCTGCTTTTATGGAATAGGGGACATTTCAGATAATTTAATGTTAGATTAACTTTGTTTGCCTCATTTCCCTATGATTAATTGTATAATTCTTCACCAGAACAGTTTAACCTATATATCATGTCACAAGAATCAATAAAGCTATCCAACTAATCAAGGTGGCAAATACTCTTTCATAACTGAGATTTTTTTAAAGATTTTTTAAATTTCTTTATTTAAGAAAGAATGAGTAAGAAGGAGAGAAAGAGTGAGAAGGAGAGAGAATGTGAAGCAGACGCTACATGAGGCACAGAGCTTGACGCAGGGGCTCAATCCCACAGCTGCAAGATCATGACCTGAGCCAAAACCAAGACTTGGACACTTAACCAACTGAGACTTCCAGGCACCCCCAGATTTTTTTCAAATTCAAGTCAGCTCAAAAAAGTACTTTTTTCTTTTTTCTTCATACTAACAAACTTTGTTTTTTAGAGCAGTTTTAGGTTCACAGCAAAACTGAGCATGCCCGCTACAGGCATCCTACACCAGGGGTACATCTGTTTCAATCTATAGACCTATCTTGACATATCACTATCATCCGAAGTCCATAGTTTACAGAAGGGTTCACACTTGGTGTTCTACATTCTATGAGTTTGGAAAAATGTATAATGATATTTATCCACTGTTACAGTAACATACAGAGTATTTTCTCTGCCCTAAAAATTCCATGCGTTCTGCCTATTTATCCCTTCCTTTTCTCCTCCCTAACCCCAGGAAACCACTGATTCTTTGACTGTCTACATAGTTTTGCCCTTTCCAGAACTTCATATAGTATGCTGACTTCTCAGATTGGCTTTCACTAGTATTATGCATTTAACTTTCCTCCATGTCTTTTCATGGCTTGATAGCTCATTTATTTTTACTGCTGAATAATATTCCGTAGTTTACTTATACATTTATCCACTAAAGAATATCTTGGTTGTTTCCCACCTTTGGTAATTATGAACAAAGCTGCTGTATGTATGACTGCTGGTTGTATGGAAAGAGTCTGTTAAGAAACAGTCAATTTCTTTCAAAAAAGCTATATTATTTTGCACTCTCACAACCAACTAATGAGACTTCCAGTTGTTCCACGTCCTTGCCAAGATTTGGTGTCATCAGTGTTCTGGATTTTGGCCATTCTAATAGCTGTGTAGTGGTATCTCATTGTTTTTTTATTGCTGATTTTACCAATGTACTTTGGTATAATTAAATAATTGTGGTGTTTTCTACAAAAGTATAATTTCCTCTTTATTTCTCCTGTTCTTAACCATGTAGATCATAAGAAAATAAGGAGTAGATAAGAATAAAATACACACTCTATCAGATCAAAAAGTAACCCAAAGAACTGTTGGACTTTTGCAGAGAAGGTATTAGTAAACAACATCAGACACTATGGTTACTACTACTACTATTACTACTACTGATAATAATGGCAGCTGCTGCTCTTTATTAAATAGAGATTTTGTACCAGCATCATTCCATGTGCTTCTTAACCTTAATGGAGAGGCCTCAATAAGTGAATATTAGTATTTCTAGTTTTTATAGGTAAAATAAAGACTCGGATATTGTTAAATTACTTTCCTATAGTCACATACATAGTAAACAAAAAACCAGATATTCCAGTACAGGTTTTTCTAATCTCAAACAAATTCATATTTTCGCCATGCTATACTGCTTAGTCAAATGACAAATCATGTTGTAGAGATTATCCCTGCCACACAGGCCGAGAGAGGAGTTTGTAGTAGCCACATCCCACCCACACTGTACCTAACTGCTCAGGCAACTATTTGAAGGAGGCACAGAGTATTTTTTCTCAAATCAACTCCTAAGCTCCCTGTTACCATCAACTACTTGCACCTTAGCTTCTCTCTCTCTCCATTCCCAAACTTCTGATTATTCTGATTACCTTCTGAGTATTCTGCTCCGGCATTAGGTGTGATGCATGCCATCATATTCCCTTTAGTATCTGCGGCAAGAAGCAACAATATTCCAACAGCAAGTTTCAGCTAAACATTTAGTCAGTTTCTTCCACTTGTGACAACCAAAATTATCTTCGGAGTATTATGATTATCATTCATTCGTGGTTGAGTAAGGTATGTCTCTCCTCTGGTTAGTACACTTAACTGCCAGTGCAAGACTCCCCTGCCCCACCCCACCTCAACTGTTTACTTCCTCCAACTCAATCTCCAATAACACTCAAAATCCCAGCTGATTTGTCTGCTTAGGTTGCTAAAAGACTGTTAGAAACAGAGCACCCCTACCAACACTCAGCAGACATATGTGATCATAAGAAAGAAATCTTTGCTTTAAACAACTTGAGATTTTGAGGATTGCTTATAATAGAAACTGTTACAGAGTATGTTTTAGAAATTTGTTCCTAGAATTAGGGTATAATCATAAAAAAAAATTAGAAACCTAAAATATGTGACTGGCTACAGAGAGAAAGCCGATACTGAAAGTTGGACATATAGCAATCCATGGAATAAACAGGCAAAATACTAAGTAACAATTCTTCCTGTGATTTGAAAAGCAGCTAATACATATTATACATATTAGGAATTTAGAGATAGATGTAAAAAAAAACAGAATGGTAACATTACGTATGGATTGGTTTCTTTTTGGTTGCATTTAATATGGTTATTTTAAGGAAAAAAATCTCCTATTTGCAAGAAGGAATTCAGCGGACTTCAGAAATTTATAGGCATGAAGAACTGGGCATGGCAATTTATTAATAATCCTTAATAGTAAAAGATAAAATTGAGAAATGCTATGAGCAAGAAAAGTTAGTTAGAGCTCAGCATAATGGCAAATGTCCAATCTAGGGTAAATTCAGGCACCAATGGTTGAAATGACAGAAGAAGATGAGATACCTGGGAATCTTAACAGTTGGACAAATTTTTTCAGGGTAAGGAGACTGCTCTCCCACCAAACTGATAGGCTCAGTGTATCCACATTAAATCCAAAGATAGACAACTGTCTAGATCTATGCATATGGCCAATAATACAGAGAACTGTATAAATTCAAATAGGTAAGAAGCTTTAGTTTTCTCCCAAAGACACAAAATCCTGGACTAAAAATATTTTTGACTGTATGATATTTGCAAAAACCCCTAGGAAATTAAATCTTTCATAAACAGGAAACTAGCTAAAACATCTCTCCAACTCCCAGTCCACCCTCCTGGGAGAACTTATTTTCCAATGCTGACTTCAGAAATAGTCAAGGAAATGTAAGTGTCAGGATATAATTCTCCATGGCTTTCTCATGTTTCTGTCTGTCTTGCCAGCAGAGGCATTAATTAGTTTTGCTCCCAAAAAATCTTTGCAGAGATATTTGTATAGTGAGCAGCTTTGGAAAATAGAAGTATCTATTTAGACAAAATTCTGGAATGTTTACTGTCCAGTAATGAAGATAGTATATCCCAGGTACTGAATGAGGTACTCTTATTACTCATTTTTAAGACATGAGTTCCAAAAGTTCACGATTTTTTTTTATATTCAGGACACTGTGAGTCAAGTATCATCTGGCCCTCTTTATGTCTTCCCGAGGGAACTGAGGCTCAGGGGATAGGCACAAGAAAATGATGTTCTGGCTAGTGCTACTGCTATGAATAATAAGAATTTTTGTCTCTGTCCCAGGAGTCTCATGTTTTCTGCCAATATCTGTAAAGCTGTGGCAGGCTAACTTAAGTTATTTAAGTATGGTAGAATCTCAGGTCTTCCCCAACTTTTGTTAGGAAGACCACAGATGATGTCAAGGCTACTCACACACACACACACACACACACACACACACATACACACACTCTATTTATGTGTGTGTTAATGTGTGTAAGTATATATGGAGCCAAATTCAAATCTTAAGAAGTTATTCCTAACCACTAATTTCAAGGTAGGGGATCCCTTATAATGTCTGCTCAACAAGATATTAGAACTGCTACAGACTAATGAACTTTGTATGTTCCCTATTTTTGTCTTTTCTAAATAGCAGTCTTTGTTGTCATAGCTATGCAGTTTCTAGTTTCTGTTCTATTATATTTTTTCTATTTATATTCCTTCATAATTGTTTCATCTTAATTACTATAATTTTATTATAAATTTTACAACTACAAAGTTCTTCCATTTTTTTTTTTTCTCTTTCAAATCTATCTTGGTAGTAGTGGTCCTTTCCACTTCCGTAAAAATGTTGGAATTCAGACTGTCTATTTAAATACACACACATACACCAGGTGTTGGAATTTGTATTGGAAATTGCTTTGTATCTAGAGATTAATGTGGGGAGAACTGTCTTCTTTATACATTTGGGTGTTCCAGCCCAGAAACATGGTATATTATTTCATTCATTTAGATCTTCTTGAATGATCCTCAAGAGTTTAATATTTTATTCCACACATTTCTCATGTATCTTTATCTAGATTTTTTCCTAGGTATTTTTATTTTGATGCTACTGGAAATTACACCAGATTATTTCAATATCTGTTTTTTCCTTTTATATAGAAAAAACACAATATTTTTAATAAATAAATTTAAGAAAATAAATTGATGTAATATTCTTCGCATTCTTACTAAAAATAATGTTTAATTAAAAACCCTTTATTTTCCATACATAAGTGAATAAGAATTTGTTTTTCTCTTCCTAATTCTTTAAGCTTGATTTGTTTTTCTTAGCTTATTCTACCTGTTAGTAACTCAAAATTGTTAACTGGTAAATGTTTACAGTTAGAATAGCAAGCCACTTTACACTGTGCCTTTTATAAAACATTTCACCTTTAAGGAACAGAGTTATAGATTTTATACTGCTAAATTATTATATTCCAATCACAGAAGATATAGGTATCATTGAATTTGTATACATAAAGGTTTGAAGTGGCGGGGGCGGGGGCGGGTGGGAGGTTGGGGTACCAGGTGGTGGGTATTATAGAGGGCACGGATTGCATGGAGCACTGGGTGTGGTGAAAAAATAATGAATACTGTTATGCTGAAAATAAATAAATTTAATTAAAAAAAAGCATTACATAACTGATTAATTTGTTTAAATTAATAAAATTATATTATATTGGCCGCAGCTGTACCTTGAAAACACTCTCTAGCACAGCTCTCTGATAAAACTTTCTATGATAACAGCAATGCTCTAGACCGTCCTGCCTATACTGAGCCCTTGAAATGTGGGCTTGTGGAACCAGAGAACTATTATGTTTTTCAGAGAAGAAAATTTTTAATTTTATTTAAGTTTAATTAATTTAAGTTGCCACATGTGGCTATTGGTTTTTATCTACTCGATGCCACATCTTTAAAGAACCTATTTTTGTCAAATAGAGACCATATCTGGTACAAACTTTCATCTGGTGCCAAGAGAAAAAAGAGTAAAAAGAAAACATCAAGACGTGTTTTAAAATCTCTTCACTCTTTTCACATACTCCCCAAATTTTTGATCACTGCAAAAGCAGAAGGGAGAAGTCTATCATTATCCATAACAGAATGAGACACTGTTTTATTTCCAGAGTATGCTGAAGATCCCAAAATGCTTTTCTTCTTAGTAATATTTATGTGGCCATGCCACCACTTAATACAAAGTATTTTTCCGCTCTCTCATATTCCATCAGGAAAAACTTTTTAAAAAAATTTTATTTATTTATTTATTTATTTATTTATTTATTTATAGATTGAGAGAGAGAGAGCTCACAAGATTGGGTGGTTGGGGGAGTGGATGGAGGAAGAGGAAGAGAAAGGATTTCAAACAAGTTCCACACTCAGTGCAGAGGCCGATGCAGGGCTTGATCTCCGGACCCTGAGATTACAACCTGAGGGGAAATCAAGAGCCAGACACTTAATTGACTGAGCCACCCAGGAGCCCCAGGAAAAACTTCTAAATTTTCAGATGACAACTAAAAAATCTGATAAGTTATTGTATTCAAGAGTATCAATAGTTATTGGGGCATAAAAGGATTTCACTCCAGGGGTGCCTGGGTGGCTCCGTGGGTTAAAGCCTCTGCCTTCGGCTCAGGTCATGGTCCCAGGGTCCTGGGATCGAGCCCCGCATCGGGCTCTCTGCTCATCAGGGAGCCTGCTTCCTCCTCTCTCTCTCTGCCTGCCTCTCTGCCTGCTTGTGATCTCTATCTGTCAAATAAATAAATAAAATCTTTAAAAAAAAAAAAAAAAAAGGATTTCACTCCAGGTTTATTTGCATTGTTTTAAACCCCCAGAAATATTATCTTTTAACAAAAAAGAATAGATTTCAGATGGCCTTCAGAAGGATAAGGAAAATATATTTATGAAAGGCTAACCATATAAGATGCTATAAGTCCTACCAAGTGTTTGAGGCCTGGGCAACCCTGAGTTTGAAAATCAGAAAAGTCACATTAAGCACCATCTTAGTGTGTACTGCCATAATCAAATACCACAGACTAGGGGTTTAAACAATACACATGTATTTCTTACCGTTGGAAATCTGAGGTCAAGGGGTCAGCATGGTAGGGTTGCTCGTGAAGACCCTCCTCCTGGTTATGTCCTCACTAAACCCTTCCCTGGTTCAGGTATGCAGTGAGATCTCCTGTAGCTTTTTCCTTTTTTAAGGGTACTAATTCATCATCGTGGCTCCACCCTCATGACCTCATCTAAATATTATCTCTTTCACACTGCCCCTCCAAATACCATCACATTCGTGATAAGGGATTCAGTTTGTATTTGGGGTAGACAAACATTCAGTTCATAGTAGGCATAAACCATATATTAAGAAAGACCCTGAGAGATGGAAGAAGACAAAAAATTGGGGGCAAAATAATATGTGTTACCAATATCCCACATTCAATGCACTGTGCTACACACAGAATTTTATTCAAAAGGATGGTTGAAAAGATACAGTGGGATAAAAATAAAATTAAGCCTAAGATGGATATTGATGACTGAACATTCATGCCTCTCTGACTCTCTAGAATAATTTCCAGGTGTGTGTGTGTGTTTTTTTTTTTTTTTTTTGGATTCTCCATGATATTTGGTCCCCATTAATAACATTTCATCCATTAATTAATGACTTCTACTTTAACAAGATCAAATTAATGGGACATATCTTATTCTTGTTAAAATCATTTTTATTAAAATTTGATTTACTATCCTGCTGTTTTCTGCCACTTGCTGTGATAGAAAGGGAGCATTATACCATTCATCAAACTGAGTACGAAAAGAAATTTTCTTGCTGTAAAGAAATTTTGTGGGTTCCTGGCATTTAGCATTTTTGGCAGGAACATATATAAACCACTCAGTCCAGTCAAGCTTTCTTTGAGAGGCTGAGGGGTATAAGGAATATAATAATTTGATGTGATTGTTCAATTTTCTTTTAGCTTTCCTCACCACACCCATTTGCTTGTAAGATACTAAACTTTTATTTGAGGTAAGAAGAGATTTACAGTGATACCAAGTATAGCTTGACTTTAGAAAAACGGGAAAAATCTAGATGCTGTTTCTATTAGTTATTCATTTTTATAAGTTATTTGAAAAGCAGAAATGAGAAGTCAAGATATGGTACAAATTTTGACCCATTTCCAGCACAGTATTCCTATTTCCATACTTAGAGTGGTGCCATTTACTGCCTGAAGGAGGCATACACTGTAATGCCCTTGAAATATTTGACTGCTCCTTGAATTCTAGATATCTTTCATAACTCCAGTAGGTGATTTTAAAAAACAATGTTCTTATTCCCTTCATAAATTAGGTAAAAATCATACTGAGTAGAGAGCTGGGAAGGTGGGTAGAGGAAGCCCCATGGGGTGGAAAATAAGGTGTTTGACTTTTTAAAAGAAGTTTAGAAAGGAAAATGGGTGTTCACTGACACTAGAGTAGCAGCCAAGCCTCCACCAACCATTTCTTTTCCCATGCAAAGGTCAGACAAACCTAGAAAATCTAAGGAAGAGAGTAACAATGGTTCACTGACAGATGCTGACAGTTTCACAAGGAAAGCTGCATGTGATACAGACAGCCTCCTGAATCTCCTTGTACTTATTGTCTTATTCCAAAAATGTTTTTATCAATTAAAGATAAATGAGGATTTATCTTTGATGATGATGGCCCCAACCCCTCCAAAAAAATCAGATGAACATATGTTCTTGAGTGGGGATTAAATGGTGGCAACAACATGAGAAATTTCAATATGGTATTAAGAAAGAATGACTTGGAGACTTCAGGTCTCTTCTTGGCTCTATTTTGCTCCACTTTGTTTTGGAGGAGAATGATGTCCAGTTATCAATGCTTTTGAACAACAGAAGTAAAAGGAACAATGTGTTACATGAAATAATTAGACTAGATGAGAAATCACACTTAATGCTGTTGAAGGAAAAACGATCTAACCCTAACCTATCATTACAATGTATGCCATGGAACTGTTAACCACTCACAGCTGCCAGCAAGTAATCCAGCATGCTCTACATGAGAAGGACACAGTGCTTAGAATGGCGAGTGCACCTCTGGCTGCAAATGACAGAACACCTGATGAAAGAAGCTTGACTATGACAAAGGAAAGATAAGAACAGTTGGCATTTATTGAGCACTTTGTATGCAATGAGCATTTTTCTAAGAGTTTTTTTCTGTTTTATTTTACTCATCCTCATAGTAACTGAGATATGTTTATTATCCCATGTTTACAGATGAGAAAACTGGGGCCAAAAAGAAGTCTATACTATGTCCACAGAACCAAAACATCTCCACACGATTAGAAGCACACAGGTAGACAGCCAATGATTGGTTAATTGGGTAATTAAATTATTTCAAGGCAACTGATCAGCTTCTCTGTGATTTTCTTACATGGTAACAAGATGGCTTCTACATCTCTAAGGGGATTTTGTTTCCCAAATCTACTCTTGGGGACATAAAGGCAGGATAAAGCCTAGAGAACTCATATTAAGCATTTTGGACAATAACCTTAGGGTGGAGTTTGCCCACTACAGGATGCTAGCCTGACAAAACATGGAACTTATTAGTTCTCAAAGATGGTTTTAGTCAGTTTTATTAGGACTCTCTCTCTATTGATCATTTTAAAGTCCTTTTTCTTCTTAGGCAAGCAACATTTTTTTTCTTTCTTTTTTTTTTTTTTTTTTTTACAAAACATGACAAGACAAATGTGAAGTGAGATGATGAACATAATGTCACCAATAATTTTTAGGCAGACAGCTCTGGTGAGAATAACTAGTGACTTCAACAGGTGAATTCTAATTTTTATGGGATAAAATAAAACTCATAGACTGAGAAGTTTAATAAAATTGGGGCTCAGATGCAGCTTAGGTTAGGATTACCAAGCAGAAGAGATGAAACAAGCTCAGAAGATATTTCTTAAAAGTTGTCTCGTAAAAAGGTCCTAGCCTATGTCATTAAGATTTATTGCTGACACTTAATGCCTCCTTCAAATTGTAAAAATTCCTTTCCTCAAGGAAAGTATTCTCTTACATTACAGTAACATGGAGGTCCAGAGCATGAAAAACACCACAGAGAAAATTCTGAAATGGTGTCATGTTAGGGGAAGTGTATGTACACTTTTTCTTGCTCATAGGCTCAGAATTTCTTCAAGGAAAGTAACATAAGAAGGGGAGTCTAGGGATTGCTTGATTTCCCCAAGTGAGGGTATCTGCAAGGGAGGAAAGGTTCTAAGAGAAGAAAATTAAGGCACGTCAAATGCATCCTATGATTGCTATTACATAATTTATGATCATGTTTCTTTAGTATAAATAAGTGCACTAATATTTGTGAAATAAAGTTTCAGAAATTTATAGAATGGCAACCCAAATGGTGTTTTAGGAGAAATCTTTCATACCATCGATGGATGATTACAAGTGATAAAGAAAAAGAGATCTGCAGTTTTCAAAAGTCAATGTAACTCTGCTTCTAAAACCTAAAAAATAAAGCAGCATAATACTGCAGAGAAAGTTTTCTTGTATATTAAAAATTGTGTATCAGAAACGGTGCTTTCCCTTCAGAATGGCAAACACATGTTTATTTTTCCTTTTCCAAATTCCACTGAAATGACAGAAGTATCCAGATAAAAACAAATGCAGAAAATTATTATAATAGCAAGGGAAAAAAAAAACCCTAGATGTTCAGAAACATTGAGGAATTGAATCTAGAAAGGAATAGAAAAACCTGAAAGGGACACTATTTACTTCCGAATATAAAGTCTTTCCTCAACCTTCACTGCTTTGAAGGATTCTGGTTTGTTTCACTACTGCTCTTTCTGCCTTCTTCTTACTATTATTATTTTTAAACTGACCAAAAATGTATAGGGACGATAACTGGAAGAAGGTAAGAAGGCTAAGTAAATGTATCTGAGCTATGAAATGTTCTATCACAGAAGGAAAAAAAAAAAGTTGTCTTAGAGGAAAGGGAGAGGAAGACTGAAATGTTTTAGTAAGGGTAGGGGTAATTTGACAGCTTGTGGTAAAATTTGGGTTTTTTCCTTTATCAATGAGCACCTTCTCAATTTTTGTTTTTGATTATTTTGTTCTGAAATATATTTTACTTATTTTATAAACAGATCTTCTACAAACAAAGGTAAACTGTAAGAAGAACTATGAAATCTCTAGGGCCACTAGGCTAGAGGGAAAAAAAAAGGACAAGAGGTATGTACTAATCTGTACCAGGTACTTTGCTTGATACTTTACATAGATACATATTGATTATTTTTTACAAGAGCACTGTTAAATAGATATGAATTTCTAAAAAAAAATTTTAAAATATTTTATTTATTTTACATAGAGAGAGAGATCACAAGTAGGCAGAAGAGGAAGGTGGGGGTGGGGGGAGCAGGCTCCCCACTGAGCAGAGAGCCCAATATGGGGCTTGATCCCAGGACCCTGAGATCATGCATGACCTGAGCTGAAGGCTGAGGCTTAACCCACTAAGCCACCCAGGCACACCACATTTCTAAACCTTTGATTAAAGTTTACCACAAATGCCTTAAGATGCGTAAGTCATGAGTGCATGCAAAATGAAAATATTCACTTAACAATCACCTAGAAGAAAGAATGTAATACAACTAGCACCCCAGCCTCACTTTCACATTCTTATCCTAGACTTAAAACAATGAATAACTTGTTGATTTCACAGGTAAAAAACATGAAAATCAGAGATAATCCAACCTCACAGGATTATCGAACAAGATACCTAAATATTAGTGAGCATTGCAGATATACTGCATGACTTTCGTGATCTGGCCAATGGCTACCTTTATCCAACATTATTACCCCTCAAATATTATTTATTTTCCAAAAAAAAAATCAGTGAAGATCACAACTAAAGATGTTCTAAGGTTATTTCTGTGGTTCAATCACTCTGTTACACAGGTCTTTGATCAATCGTTGCCTCCTCAGAGACCACAGTATGTGAAAATGTGTAACTTGCTTTGTTATTTTTTGTTGAGAACTAAATATCTGAATATTAATGAAATGGTATATCTGGAAATTAGATTCTTCTCTTCCCTAGTATGCTTTATTTTTAATTAACTTATTTTTGATTGTTGAGGCAGTTGTGGTCCATTTGTTTGGTGATTTTCCTCAACTATTTTTGCAAAAGCTATATTCCTTTTCATCCGTGGTCATTTGTCTCTTCCACTTAGCTTCTGTTCAACTAGTATTGTGATTTTACAATGTTGCATTTTTACAGAGATTGATTTGAACCAGGAACTAGAATAAAAAACAAAACCCCAGGGGTACCTGGGTGACTCAGTGGGTTAAGCCTGTCTTTAGCCCAAGTCATGGGCTCGGTGTCCTGGGATTGAGCCCCGCATTGGGCTCTCTGCTCAGCAGCGAACCTGCTTTCCTCTCTCTGCCTGCTTCTCTGCCTATTTGTGATCTCTCCCTCTCTGTCAAATAAATGGAAAAAATCTTAAAAAAAAAAAAAATGTGGCCTTCTTCTGATTTCTTTAAAAAAAGACAAAAACAAAACCCCAAAAACAATCATTTTTGGAAATACTCTTTATTAAAGAAGTTTCTATTCATATCCTTATTATTACCTTGAATGAGTATAGAGTTCTGTCAATTTTTTTAATCCATTGATATGATCATATAATTTAGCCTGTTATTGTGAAGGATTATGTAATTTCATTTTTGACTGTTGAATCAGATTTGAAAATCTGGAATAAATTCTAATGGTAACTGGGAATATTTCTGTTTATACATTCTGGATTTGATTTGCAAATAGTTTGCTGAGAATTCTGTATATACATTCATAGGAGACATTGGTCTGTAGCTGTTTTTCTGTCATTTCCTTATCAAACTTTTTTGACACTTTTGGCTCCACAGAATGAGTTAGGAGATAGTCCATCTGCCTAAATATTTTTTTAAGATTTTATTTATTTATTTGACAGACAGAGATCACAAGTAGGCAGAGAGGCAGGCAGAGAGAGAGAGGAGGAAGCAGACTCCCCGCTGAGCAGAGAGCCCAATGCAGGGCTCAATCCCAGGACCCTGGGACCATGACCTGAGCAGAAGACAGTGGCTTTAACCCACTGAGCCACTCAGGTGCCCCTGCCTAAATTTTCTTAAAGATGTTACAGAAAATTGGAATGATTTTTTTCCTTAATCATTTCAGTGCAATTTACCATCTGGGCCTAGTACTTTTTAAATTTTGGAAAATTATTGATTTTTGCTTTAATTTTTATAGTAGTTATGAACCTTTGATTATTTATTTCTCCTTGTTTAGTTATTGATAGTTTGTGTCTTTCAAGATATTAGTCCAGTCCACCTAATTGTTCAAATTACTCTATTTTCCTTTAATGTCCATGGGCTCAGTAATGATGAATTCTTTCATTTTTCATACTACATGTGGTGATTAACATCATGTGTCAACTTGACTGGACCACTAGATAACCGGACAACCTGGGTGTGTCCATAAGGGATGGATGTAGTTTCTGGATGTGGTTGACATTTCAGTCGGTAGAAAGAGTGAAGAAAGCTACTTTCCGTAATGTGGAGGGGCCTCATCCAATCAACTGGAAAACCTAATAGAACAAGAAAGCTAAGTAAGAGATAACTACTCTGACTGCTTTGAGCTGGGGTGTCTTTCTGTCTTTTAGACCCAAACTGGTTATCAACCCTCCAGAACTTAAACCACTGGCTTTCCTGATTATTAGGTCTTTGATTTTGTTTTTTCCCTCTCTCTCTCTCCCTTTCCCCTCCCCCCTTGGTTCTCTGGCTATAGGTATCAGTTTTATTGGTTTTTTTAAAGAGTGAGGTTTTGATTTTCTTGACTTCATCATTACCTGGTTTTCAATTTAATTGATTTTGCTCTCATTTTTACTGATTTTATTCTGATTCCTTTAATCTAAATTATTATTTTATTTTGGTTTTCTAAGGTGGAAGCTTATATTATTGTTTTCAGACATTCATTCTTTTCTACTGTATGCATTCAATGTTATAACTTTCCACCCATCTTGCTGTTTCAGTGGTCACTACCCAAGAAACCAAAGACATGAAGCCAGCAAACCACTTTCCAGTCTCAAGCATTACACAGCTGTCCCTAATTGTTAAATTCTTTCTGATAACATTATTATACTACCTTCATGGTTCTCAACTGATATTTAAAGTATGTTCAATACACTGTTTGAATATGCTGGTAACTGTCTTGCTTTTGAGCAGAGCCAACAACACCACAGTCCAGGCAGATGAGTGCTCTTTGGGCTACAGCCTTGGCCGAGTGCAACCCAGAAGACATGGTGAGTTATGTATTTATTTAGCAGAACACATTTGGCAGATGGAGGAAGCATCTAAGAATAAGACCATGGCTACTGCAGGGATTGTGTAATCTTAGTGTTTTATTTTACCCTACCATGTGTTATATGTAATGGTGGTTTACATTTCAATGTATTGAAAAGTTTTCATTTTATTCAAGAAATGTGCCACATGTTAAAACCTTAAAAAAAAGTTTTTGTGATTTCAAAAAATAGAAAAATAAAAAGTACTTTTTTTGTACCCCACAAATTTTAATAGATATGTTTTCATTATAATTAAAGGCTCAAAAAATATTTTATTAAGATTGTCTCTTTGACCCATGTGTTATTGAAAATTGTGTTTTCAATCTCCAAGTACAGATTTGTGATTTTCCAGCTATTTTTCTTTTATTGATTTCTAATTTCATTCCATTGTGGTCTGAGAGTACATATTGTATACACTGAATACATTCTATTATTTTAAATACGTTAAGGTATGTTTTCTGACCCAGAATGTGGTATATCTTGGTAAATGTTCCATGGGAACTTGAGAAAAAGATGTATTCTGCTGTTGTTTGGTGAAGTATTCTACAAATTCTGATGAGATCCAGTTCAATTCACTGATGTGGCTACTGGGTTCAGCTATGTCCTCGCTGATTTTCTGCTTGCTGGATCCATTTATTTCTTGTAGAAGGGTGTTGAGGTTTTTACCTATGTTAGTTGTCTATTTTCTCTTCTAATTCTATTCGTTTTTGCTCCACATATTTTGATTTTCCGATATTAAGTACATATACATTAAGGATTGTTTCTCTTCTTGGAGAATTGACCCTTTTATCATTATGTAATGCCCCCTTGTTTTCCCTTCTGATGATTTTCCTGCTCTGTAGTCTTTGTCTGAAATTAAAATAACTATTCCATTACTCCATATTTCTTTTCATTAGTGTTAACACGGTATATCTCTATCTCTTTACTTTTAAGCTAACTGAGTTCTTGTATTTAAAGTAGGGTACTTTTTTTCCTTTTTGGGTAATAGATAGGTGGGTCTTTTTATTCTCTCTGATAATCTCTATCTTTTTAAGTGGTGTATTTAGACCAGTCACATTTAAAATCATCATTAATACATATGGTTTAATATCTACTACATTTTTAGCTATTTACTATTCATTACTTTTTTTTCTTGTCATCCTTTCTTTATCTGCTTCCTAGGAGTCTTACTTGAATATTTTATATGATTTCATTCCCTTTTTATCATTTTAATTTGTGTGTGTGTGTGTGTTTAGTTGTCATCCTAGAGTTTGTACACTTGAATAGTGATGATGAAGTTCATGCAACCATGAACACTAAGGGTTGGCAAGATCAGCGGACAGAAAGGAGAGCTGAATGTGAGGTAGAATAAGAGAGGGAAAAAATGAAATCGATTGAGAAAACTCATTAGGACAAATTGAAACTGAATCTGACTCAGCCCTGATTACTTTGATGACCTACACAAGTTGCAACTTTTCATTACAGAGTTGGACTTGTGCCTGGCCCAGAACTAGATGGAGGAGGTCCTGTGGGATTCAAACACTTAAAGACCAGGTTGCTGCCCCACCCAAGCAAGATGAGCCAGAAGATCAGCAACATGTATTAGCTACAATAGTTCCTACACCTTGTACCAGCCTCCAGAGCTGCTTCACTTTTACCTTCCATATCTCATACAAGTTTCTCCTGTGATCAACTCTAAAGTGGGACTATAAAGAAATGTACTTCTAGGAAATGTAGTATATGTTCAGCAAGGTCAGATGTGTACAAATAAACACACAGCCTTCTAAAATACCTATGGAAAAATAGTTATGTAAACTAGCACATGAAGAGAGAAAGAAACAACACAGATAATTCTACAGGTGTGGAAGTACTAACCAGGATATTGATCTTGATTTTACCAAGAGGACAGTTTTGTTCTGACACAATGGTGACAAGAAGAACGAAATGTGGGGCCAGAAGATTCATAGAAGAGCCCCTTATACATTTTTAACTAGTATTTCTGGTGAAGAAAAACAGTGGCTGCCCAATAAAAACAAAACCCACCAAGAACTTAAATCATTACATTTGGAGTATGCTGTTAAAATGTTGAATATTTGCTGATATGGCAACTGAAAAACAAACATTTACACTTTTAGAGTCAGTTTTAGTCTTCTACTAAATTCTGCCTTATGCAGAACTGAAACCAGATTTCAAGAGGTTCTAGAGTAAGCAGAGATATTTTAAAAAATGAATAAAAGGAAAAGTGAAATTAAAGAGTACTTCTTAAATATATTAATATATTCTAGGAGGGAAGAAAAAAACAGCTTCAGGGTAGAAAAGTGGCCCATCCTGGAGGATGGACAATAAGGAACTATCAGGCATGGGACTTCAGTGCTCTTTGCTTTCTTTCTGTCCCCTAATTCAGCTATTTACTTCTTCTGAGCCAATAAGATGATGAAGAGCTATTGCTGTCTGTGTGTCAGAGAAAGTTGGGCTCTTTTTGGCTCCCAAAGAAAATACCAGCACTATATGGCAAGAACAACTCCTTAGACCAAAGTCCAAAGTAAGCCCCGAAAACAGTGTGTTGGCATTCTCTGACAAAGAAAAGGCAAATTAAAAGCTGAAAAAAAAAAAAAAAAGGCAAAAGGTCTTCCTTGCTTTTGAGGTGGGTGGGACAAAAGGGTTAAACAAATTAAACTGTCTGAGCCACAAAACAAATACCCATTGATGTATACTAATATAAATAGTTAAATTAATGATAAGATGATAGATGAAAGAAAGAAAGAAAGAAAGAAAAAGAAAAGGGAAGAGAAGAGACAAATCTGCTGTGTAGAGATATTCCAAATAATTTAGGTAGATACTTTGCCTTTAAAGAGGTAGAACATAATTCTCTACTCATTAAGTGTGGGCTGTGCACAGAAACTGCTTTGTACCATGTACAATACATTAAGTGGAGAGGAAAAATAAAACAAACACTATCTCAGCCAGCTCATCAAGATCAACATCAGCATCAATAAGTCAATGTTAGTAGTATGTACCCCTTGGTATAATGAGAATGGCATCTTACCTCTGTGATCTTCCTCCCAGAACTCAGACCCAACCTACTTATGAAAAAAATATCAGACAAACTCAAGCTGGGGAACATTCCACAAAATATTGACGAGGACTTCTCAATATTGTCAAGGTCACCAAGAACAAAGAAAGACTGAGCAACTGTCACAGCCAACGGGAGCCAAAGGAAACATGACAACTAAAAGGAATGTGATACACTGGATGGGACCCTGGAGGACAAAAAAGATATTAGGTAAAAATTAAGGGAATCTAAATAAAGTAAGTATTGGTTCATTAATTGTTGCAAATGTACCATACTAATGCGAGATATTAATCATAGTGGAATCTGCGTAGGGGGTATATGAGGACTCTGTACTCTCTTCATAACTTTTCTGTCAACTTAAAACTATTCTAAACTAAAAGAAATAGGGACTGTATGTAGGAACAGATGATAACACTGAGAAAAAGACAAGGTAGTGAATTACATCTGCAGGAAATCACAGTATACGGAAAGGAGTATATTGACAGTGCAGAAAGTGTGTGAGATTCAAAGTATGCAGCAGGTAGAAGGGGTATAAAATGAAGGGCAAAGAGCATCAATGTCCGATCAGTGAAGTACCTGGACATGGAAAAGATTTCACAAAGAACATGTAGATCTTTGCATAAATGCATATAAGAACAAATGGCAGAAAGGCAAAAAGAAAACAGAAGTAGACCTGAGACAATGACCTAGCTATTCCCAAGGAACATGAGACTTGTTTTTAATGAAGAAAAACTGCTGCTCAGCACTCAACTCACACCTCAATGTGTTCTGGTAATTAGTTGTTGATATTGAATAGTAAAGTTTGATAAGAGTGCTCATTAGACCAACAGACAATAACATTTTCAAGAATTGGGACTATATTATTTAAATTGTAGCATCTAGCAGTTATTATGTAAATGTTTGCTAAATGAATGAATACTTATACATTTATTACAATTGCTCTTCCCTTTCTTTGTAACAATCTTCCCTATTAATTGTGTCTGTGTGTATGTGCACACTGGATCTTTTTCATTATTCAGTTCATTGTTCAAATATCTTCGTAGAGAGGCTTTTCCTGACCACTAACATGAAATAGATTTCCTGTCACCCACTGCTGTCACTCTCTATCCCTTTACTCTTTCATATTTCCTTTTTAACATACAACATATCTGAAATTATTTATTTATTTGTCTTTGTTTATTGCCAGCTAAGTTGTAAGCTTCCTGAAAACTTCAAGCATCATGCCTTATCCCAAAATGATACTCAGAAATATCAACAAATTAAATTCCACAATCTAAAATGACAAGGCTGAAAAGTAAAAGCAAACGTACTTCACAAAATTCATAAAATCAGTAAACTTAAGGATATAGAAATTCACTAAGACCTAAAGGGAAATATACTACAACTGACTTAGCCTTAAAGCACACATTGTTTGATGCACTAATGGCTTATTTTATATGTTAGGAACTAAATATCCAGAATTATTCTAAAGTAATTTGGATATAATACAATCAAGATATATTGAAATAAAGACTTGATAGTAGTTTCATAAAAGTGGCTGCATCTATCAGAATCTCCAGTTCTATCACACAGTCTGACCCTGGCGGTTTTCATCTTACCTATTCACATAGCCTTCATCTGTAGTATCCTCCTACGTGGTGGTTTTAATTACCATCTATTCACTGACAACTCTCAAATGTTTCTGTTCCATTCCCAATTCCAGAATCAAATATCTAACTACCCACCTAACATCTTACATACAGACATATTCGATATCTGAAGCTTAACACTGTCAACAGTTATCAACCGTTAACTGTCCTAACTGTTAATTCTCCAACATGTGTTCCCTGCCACCTAGTCCATCTCAGTTAATGAATGACATGTTCTAATCAGTAATTTTAGAGTTACCTTTCACTTCTCTCTGTCATACTTCATATCTAGTATATCAGCACGTCCTAAGGATTTTATGTTCAAAGTGTGTACAAATTAGTCATTATTTCAATTCCTCCACCCCAGTGCTCCGGATGCAAGTCACTACCATCTCTCCTCAGTTACTGAGGTGGTCTCCTAACTGGTTTCATATCTATGGTCTTGCCTTCCCTCAGTGTATTTTCAAAGCAATAGCCAGAATTATATTGTTAAAATATAAATCAGGGCAGGGGTGCCTGGGTGACTCAGTCAGTTAAACGTCCAACTCTTGATTTCAGCTTAGGTCGTGATCTCAGGGTTGTGAGATGGAGCCCTGCACTGGGCGCCACACTGGTGTGGAGCCACTTTCTCCTTCTCCCTCGGCTCCCACCACTGCCCTAAAAAAAAAAAAGAAAAAAAATTTTTTTTAATTTTAAAAAAAGGTATAAATCAGGGCATGTCACTGCTTTCCTCAACATTTCAGTTGTTTCCTTTTCTCCAAGTGCAAAAAGCCAAATTGTTCAATGGACAAGGACCCACATGATTTCCTTTCCCATCCCTGATTTTGCTGTTTGCCCCTCATCACACTCCTCTAGCCACATAGACCTCCTTGCTACACCTTAAACAAGACCAACATGCTCAGTTCAGGTCTTTGTGTGAATTGTTCCCTCTGCCTTGAATGATCTTCCTTTCAGGTATGTACAAGATTGTTTCATATCTGCTTCAGGTTTTCTACCCCAAAGCCACCTTCAGTTAAATTTGAATTTCTCCCACCTAAATCTCCTTTCTAGCATGATAGTACAGATCACCATGTCACCTATTTAGCAGACTTACAATATTTATTGCCTGTCTCCTCTTACCAAGCTCCATGAGGGCAGGGACTTGTGTCTCTTTTGCTGAATGATGACTCCCCAGCACCTAATTCTGCATGTGGCATTATGGTAAGTGTTCACAATTTGTTGTATGAGTTTAGTAAATATGATTAAAATAGAAAAAGTTTACTATTTGAAAAAAATACGTTGTTTTAGACAAATCTTTCCAAAAAGTGAAGCAGTGAACAAAATATCATTATATATATATTGTAAATATCAAGGGCCACTGGTCCATGTAATTACCTCAATTTTCCACATCAGCACCCATGAGGACTATTGAAATACTAATAATGTTCACATTTGCTTAGTGTTTTAATTTGTAAAGCCCAGGGGTTGTCTTTGTTGATCTTCTAACCATTATACTACCATAAGCAGCAAAATCAAAGCAAAAAATACACACACAGATTTTTTTTTTGTGTGAAATATAATAAATAAACTTGTGGGACTAAGACAAAAGAAAAAAAGAAACAGTAAATACAATGTGCAGATAACAAGACACATTAGTTACTGTAATAATAGTAATCTGCTTGGGCCGTTATAAAAAGATACCAGAGACTGAATGTTTTAAACAGCATAAACTTACTTTCTCAGTTTTGGAAGTAGAAGTGGAAGATTGAGGTGTTGTAAGGGCTGGCTCCATCTTAAGTTTCTTTTCCTGTTTTGTAGATAGCTAACTTCTCACCATGTCCTCGCATTGCCTTTCTTTTGTGTGCATTCAGGAACAAAAAGAGAGAGCTCTGGTGTCTCTTCCTCATCTTATAAGGACACCCATCCTACTGGAGCAGGGCTGTAACCTTATGACTTCATTTCATTACCCCCTTATTGGCCCTATTTTCAAATATTGTCACATTTGGGATTAGGACTTCAATGTATGAATTTTGAAGGGACATAATTCAGTCCATAGCCTGCACATATTCACTTTTTACATGAGTCAGGATATTTCAAGCTGTAAGGCATAGAGACACTCACTCTACCTCAGTAAATGGACATTTATTATAAGACACATCTCAGGATACAAGGCTCTAGTGACCCTATTGTCCGTTAATCTACTGAAAATGAAAATATTTATTGCTTACTGTAGGACTGTGCCAATCAGCCTACTCGGTCACCTTTTTTATCTATCTATCCATCTTTGCTTCCACGTCTCCTGGTGACAGGCTCTCTTTGTCTCATATTCAGAAGTCCAGAGAGGGAATAAGATTTTCCTAACATCACAATAGAATAGTGAGGGCCCTGCTGGGTAGAACTATTTCACAAAGCCTTTTTTTGGCTGAATGATTCACCTATTAATGTCTATCTTTTTGCTTTGAACTACTCTGTCTGAAGGGCTATGATTATTTTATGGTGGTAATATAATAAAATAGTATTCAAATGAGAGGATTTCCTTTCTTAATTACCTTTCAAGATACTCCCTATAACAAGCCCATTATAGCCTTGAACTATGGATACAGTTTATCTAGTACACATTGTCTAGTTATTATAAATGAAATTTGAAATCTCCTAGCCACTGACCATGACCACGTCTGACAGGTTCCATATGAGTTTGCTGTGGGAGAAACTATAATGCTTACCAAATATCTATTTGCACCCCTAAGTTTTAAAGTATTCTGCAGAGCCATGAGCCTTGGCTGAAATCAGTTAAAACAAACCTACAGACAAACATGCATGGTTCTCTAGTCTTTCCTTTATAACAATGCAAAAGGTCATTGTGTTTGTGTGTGTGTGTGTGTGTGTGTGTTTCAATAATGAAGGCACAATATAATGAAGTATAGCATAAGCAAGAAATAGTTTGTCTTGAACACCATAAATGTCATCTGTCAGGTTGTTTGTATAATTATTGGGGGGTTATTGTTATCACAGCATAGCCTTTCCTATTGGTTATTAAAAATAAAAGAAAAGAGAGAGAAAAAGAAGAATTTGTTGAAACAAACAAAAGCCTAAAATGCATGGCTTTAGTTTAATAGTTAAGCTCATTGTTGAGAGTGAGGGCGAATAAACTATAAGTCCAAAAAGGTACATAATAAAATGGCACATAATAAAATGGCAAAATGCTAGGCAATACTCTTATCTGTGGGAACCTGGAAAACAAGTCCTGTATTATGAACTTTTAGCTCTGCACAAAGAGCTTGGCAAAGGACAGTAGTGGTGGGCTTTGCTTATTTTTAGAAACATCAGGGAGGCACTACAAAAAACAGTTGAACTCAACGAAGGACTATTGGCTTTGTAAGTAGAAATGAAGGAAACGGAGAAATTTTAGAAACTGAAGAAGTAGTTCCAGTGTTAGAAAAGCCAACTTTCAAGTGCCAGCATTCAAGGGGTGCCCGGCTTAGTTGGCAGAGCATTAAACTTTTGCTCTCGGGTCATAAGCTGAGAGTCAAATACTAGAATGAGAGAATTGAACAGATAACTAGCAAAACCTTTTAACTGACTGGACTGCCTCTGGGGAAAGATTAGACTAAGGTGCAGCACCCAGTAAATCCTCTCAGTTTATGAAATAGTAGGGAAGCGCATAATAACAACTGGCTCTTTTAACTAATGACATAAACTCAAGGTACCCATCTTTAAATCCGTTAAGTGTATGAGAACGTGAGTGGTTAAGAGGGAGAGGGTAATAAAAAGCAAGAAATTATGTCCAGCATGAAAAGTATATTTGAAATAGAACTGTAGGCAGGATTATTGTCACATGATACAGATGAAATACAGCTGATTAGAAGCATAGTCAGCAGGTTTTAGAATCCAGACTGAAAGAAACTGTAATTTAAAAGAGCATTGGGACATTAACCTTTTATGGCAAAAAGTGGGTTGAGAAAGCTGCACAGCACCCAAGAAGAGTTTATTTCCCAGCCTTAGATATACTCAACATGGATAATACAAAAAGAAGAGTGTTAGAGAGAAAAAATCTTGGAGGGTGTTAGGACAGGGGAACAATTCTCAGGGTGAGAAATTTGGGCCCAATCAACAGTCTCCTTTTTTGGGGTGGGGAATCAAGCAGTGCCTGCCCAGTGGATTTTCAGAGTATTTATGTAATTCTTCTCTGTCCTGAGTTATTTATTACAGCTACATCAATCCTACTTCCCATTGTATAATGGATGTGGTGGGATAACCTGTTTTTTTAAGTTAACTGGTCTTGAGACCAAGGGAAACCAACTGTAAGGTCAATGTAGAGAGCACCATACGTTACCTAAGTATACTAAACTTTGAGATGCATACTCAAAAAATGTAGCGGCTGTCTCCCCTATGGAAAAAGGAGTAAGGGGAGAGTCTGAGACCAGGGTGGCTGACTATGACAGAAACAATAATGTTCACCTGTATTCTGACTGACATTTTCCAGTCTCCCTCCAATTTGCACAGTCATAAGGTAGTTCTACTCAATAGGCCATGAGGAAAAGCAACCTGGGCCATCTACTGGTTTTGTTGGTAAAAATCCTTGCATACCTTTTCAGCCTGTTTTCCCTAACACTGCTTGAGTGAGAAATAAACCTTTGCTGTGTTAAGCCTTTGAGATTTCATGATTAATGTTTTTTAGCTGCATGAAATATTCAATCCTAACTAAACATATGCCTGGTAGCCTCCCATTCCTGCTATGGTCAGTAGGACTATTTTAGTTGTCCTTACTCATTAGCATCTTTGAAGCTCAGATAGGAATATCAGACAAGGGCCATTTTAACTTCTGCAGGTTTTCTATTAAATGACTGCCAGAGCAAAAATAGTATTTTGCATCCTGGAAGGGATTTTAAAGCAGGAGTGAGGCAGCCAGATGCATGTAATAAATGGGAATTCCACTTTCTTTCCTCCCATAGCTGCATAGCTGGCAGTCTATTATTTCTTCATTGTTGAGCAGCATGGGCCACTGCCGGGTTTAAGTTCGTATCAGTGAACCCAGAAAGTTTTGAAAGCTACCAAATATGGCTCATATTATCCCACCAGATGAATGGTGTGTTATCTCCCCATGCACCTCCACAAACAAACAAGGAACCAATCATCTCAGTATAATTACCTATTTGATAAACTTTCTTATCAGGATCCCTTAAAATTCATATTTATTTAATTCTTTCTTGGTTTCTTTTAGAGGATCCTATAAAAATTCCCCCATAATCCATTTCTTTCTTTGTTAATCTGATTTTTTGACATTTTTCTCAGGTCCACAGGCATTCTTATAGCATTTGTACTACTTGTAGGGATAAACTGAGAATAGATTTGTATGGTTTTTAAGTGTTGTGAATCTCCACACCCCAGGCACTTCCAATTCTTCCTAAATAATCCCATTCAAATTCCTGGGTTCTAGACCTTTGACTATAATATCCTGATCTTGACCATGAAAGCCTATTGCCTTTACAACTATGGTTTTCTTTAAAATGCACCACTCATATCTCAAGGGCTACCTTTAAGTTATCCCAGAGCATCAGTTATAGAGAGAAACATAACTTAAAATGTTTATATTACAATACTCTGTCTTTTTCCCCTTTATCTTGTGTTTTTTCTACTGTAGTCATTTTGAGGTATGAGAAGTAAACCTTTCCTACTACTGTGCCTACATTACATAACACACTGAAGTATTCCAAACCTGTAGCCAAAGCTCTGCTTCTAGTATTTTGGTAGAGAAACATTTTATATAATAGCTTAATCATCAACTTCACAGACAAATCAGCCTTGTATCACTGCCAGTTCCATAAACTCCAAGCCTTCATAAGGATCCATTACTTACAAGTTAACTTGCAATAACTATTTTAAAGGTGGCATTTTAGGGGCTCTTGGGTGGCTCAGTAGGTTAAGCCTCTGACTTCTCCTCAGGTCATGATCCCAGGGTCCTGGGATGGAGTCCCACATCGGATTCTCTGCTCAGCAGGGAGCCTGCTCCCCACTTTCCCTCTGCCTGCCTCTCTGCCTACTTGTGATCTCGCTCTCTGTCAGATAAATAAATAACATCTTAAAAAAAAAAAGACAGCATTTTATTTTTTTTATACTATAAGAAACATGGACTGGCTTTGGTTGCCTGATAATGGTGGTTAATTTTAAGAGAAAAAAAAAATAGTTTCAAAAGCTATAAAAGCAAGACTCCCAAATTGGAAACTCATTCAGGTCACAATATTAACCCTAGCAGTCCTCTGTCCCAAAGGTGCAATGTCTAAACTTATTTTTCCTTTCCCTCTTAACAGTTACATATACTTACATACTTCACATACACACAGACATACACACACATGCTTTTCCAGCTCCATAGGTTTTTATTTCTTTTTCCTCCTACAGACTTGTTCAGATGCTGTTGCCACTATATTCTATTGTTAGCTGATGCTTTCACAGCAAAATTCACTAATTCCTGATAATGTTAATCTACCCTGTCATGATCAAAGATAGAGTACTTTTGTCCAGAAGAACCTGTAAGACACCTCTTAATCTAATTCCTGGCCCAACTATCAAAATATCTGGTTTAGGGTTAATATCACGTGATGCAAAATATGATGATCAATACAAAATGAACCACCAAGCCTGCTTTCCTTAGATGCATCCTATAGGGAAAGAGAGAGTGGACGAAAGAAGGCCTTCTTAAAGTGATTAAAAGTGAAGGGGACGGTAGATACATTCTGGGATACTGCTGATGAATGAGACAGGTAAAGAGAAAAATAAAAGATGAATGACAGATTTTTGACCCAAAAAACTGGTGATTTACAGTTTACTTTCCTGTATGAGAGAAGATAGGGACAGAAAGGATTGGAGGAAGAACATCACATTTCACTTTGGGTATATGCTAAATATGAGAGACCCATCAGATATCTATCTCAGTGCATTTGCTAAATCAGCAGCTGGCTGTATGTTTCTAGTAATCAGAAGAGAATTTTGGGCTGAAGATAGAAACTTAGGGATTATTAACACTCTTTTAAAGCCTGTGGAGTCCAATGTATGACTATTAAGGCTGTAGGAAACAGGTATGCATTATCATATATAAAAATGGCAGTAAAATTTGAGGTGATAAAATAATAGCAAGAATGAAAAGAGGCCACTTTGCACTTTTGTAACAGTTTATAATTTTTCAGTGAATAGTCACAGCAATAGTCTACCCTTATATGAATTATGTCATAAAGATATGATTTTTAATGTCTTTGTCTTTTAATGTCTTTTAATATGGAGAGACTGAAATACCAATTGTTAAAGTTACTTATACACAGATACAGGCATAGATCACAGGAGATCTGGGACTAGCTTTTAGATTGTCCTCACAAGCCTATACTTGCTACCTCTATATCTTGTGCTTTGGGAGGACTGACATCAAGAAAGAAGACAAAGAAATCTCTAAACCTTACCAAGATATCATATTCTATAAAACTGGAAATATGGATTTCCCCAACAATATTCTACTTAGGGTAATGAGGTTAAGATGGGAGCCCCACCCCACCCCATAACTAAACCTGGAAGAAGGTTCCTATGAGGAAGAGATGTCATTTATGATGCACTGTCAGAATGTGTGATATTTGCTTAGATATTAAGGTTAACATGCTGGGGTTATAATCTATTTATTGCTAGAATTGATTCTCCACCAACACACATTGCCAAGTTTTTTTCTCTTTGCAAGTGGTCAATCCAATTCCTGTAACATTTACACTGCTGATACAAAGTCACAAGGCCAAACGCTGGAAAAGATGAAAATGTGTTTATTAAAATCATGCTTGTGCTTTCTCAAAGCAATGCAAAGGACGGGAGAAAGTCTAGGTCCTGGGGATATGAATCAAGAAAATCTTGTAAGTAGAAATTTGAACTTTTTTTCTCTTATTTTTCAACAAGAAAAATATCTTTTAGTAAGAAAATTCCTGTACTGATAAAGATACTACACCAAGAGGATTTTTATCAACATTGATGAACACAGATGCCTACCACCTTTTACCACTTCTTTTGGTATTTGTGCCTTTGTTTTCATTTAATAGGAAATCATCTTCCTCTCAGTTCAAGCGGCCATGCTACGGCTGACCTCAACTACTGATTTAAGGAGAACCAGGCCTACTCAGTCAGGGCATATCACTTCTCTGACCACAACAATTAATGCATGGATAGCCATGTAACCCAAATGGCTAACAGTATTCCTTCTCAAGCCTTTGTTTGGAATGATTAAAGAAAGAGAATTTTATCCTCACTGAAACTCAATTGATTGGAAACTCACCTTTGACTTAGGTAGGGCTCACAATGTTGAGAGAGGCTGTTAAAGAATGAGGCCAGCAGAGAAGAACAATGAAATGTGACCAGAAACTCTGCACAGAAAAATTTTGACAAGTTTGCTAATTGGGAGGGAACACAACTGGTGGTCATGAGTTATCCTTTAAAGAACAAAAATGGCAGCAAGAGAGATGAGGCATCCTCTGGTTGTTTCCTGAGTTAAGAGCATCAGCAGGAGAAAACCAGAATTAGAAAGGAAAACCTGTAGAGTACTTCTTGGTTTCTATACCTGATGAATATTTATTAAGAGAAGGGGAAATTACAAGAAATAGCAAGTTAAGAGATTTCAGAGTTTAGGTTGTATATTAACAGTTTGGAGACAGATCATGAAAGTTTGTTTATTAGTATTACTTTGAGTTATATCCACCAAGTATTTCGTATGAGGATATCAGGATGGCATTTTTTGAATTCCTTTTTCTTTAACCCAAAACCCAAAAGCATAATTTTTTCTTTGCTCTTTGAAAAAAAAAAAAAATCTCTCTGCTCTATTAGTCTTTAAAAATATCCTATTTCTTAGAACCCTGGAACTTAATCATTGGAAAAATCTCAAAAATACCGCTATAGTTCTGTTACTTTAGTCTTATTAATAGAACCCTTTTGGAGATTCAATGGTCCTTGGAAATCACCCTTAGGATCTTCTGCTTTATTTGAAGTGATTGGATAATGGGTAACTTTTATGGACTTAGCCCCTCAGAGATTATTTTTATACTACTAACTTACGTTTTTATTTAGAATGGTTGAGAGACAGGATATTATACCTAAATAAATGCTATGGTGAATTGTTACTAGATACTGGTATCATCCAAGTACAATGATTTGTTTACTTATGTATTCCAGGAGCCCTGTATATGATCACCTTTAAAGAATTATTATAAATTACCTGTGCTGGGGTGCCTGGGTGGCTCAATGGGTTAGAGCCTCTGTCTTCAGCTCAGGTCATGATCCCGGGGTCCTGGGATCGAGCCCCACATCCAGCTCTCTGCTCAGCAGGAAGCTTCCCCCTCCCTCTCTCTCTGCCTGAATCTCTGCCTACTTTGTGATCTCTGTCAAATAAATTTTTAAAAAATCAAATAAATTTTTAAAAAATCTAATAAAAATCAATCAATTAATTAATTAATTAACTGTCCTGTGGTAACTTTCTGTACCTCTTAGCGCTGAAGGCTTTCCTATTGTGACTACCTCTCATTTTGGACTTTCTGCTATAACTGACCCAGATACAAAGTTAATCATTTTCCTTATTCATCTCAACTTTGATCTTATCTATAGCCAGTAGAACCTTAGTTACCATATCTAAAGAGTCAAGTTTAACATTCATTAACACTAAAAACTTATTGAAGTATAGTTTAGATTTCAAAATACTATGTAAATTATTTTAGCAGTCACTATTGTTTGCTTTTATCCTCTTTTTAAATTTTAACTTAATTTCTATGTTTTACCCCTAACTCTTACTAGTTTTTGTTAAGTTCAAATATTTACATTTGGATTTTGCCATGGACACATGACACTAGGAGTACTTAGCATGTGACATTAACAGAAGATATAACCAATTAAAATGTATCAAGAGTCTATAGAAATTGATACCTTATTCAGAAAACAAATACAAAAATATATCATGTTTAGGAATACGACTGGTCAATCTACATATAAGCAGTGACATTTTATATTTTCCTGTTTCTATGTTAAGTCTTAGAGATAATCAATGAATGTATCAAAATCCCTCCTAATCCCAAATCAAAGTAGGGAGCTTTTGGCAAAAGAAATCCAAACAAAACTTTTAAGAAAACCATTTAATAAAACTTTATTAAAAAGTTTTAAAACTTAAAAAGTTTTATTAAAAAAATAAAACTTTAATAAAACTTAATAAGCAACTACTTGTATCAGTTATGTAAAAGTAAAGAATTATGACCCAGACACTGTGCTAAGTCTTTTGCATGTTATAACTTCTCTCCTTTAGTACTACTGAAATTCATATTATCAGATCACTAACCTGTTGTACTAGGCTATTCATCACTGAACTTATATGCTGACATCATGTATATGATCCCTGCTCAACACCAATAAGATATAGAAAGAAGCCCCTGCAAATCCTAGGAAAATTTTTATAACAAAAGAGTTGGGTCCTCAGTGGGTAAAGTATTTACAAAGTAACCTCAAGCATTAAAAGGGAAATTAAAGAGTCCATGTTTTAAACCTGCCAGGGAGGAATCTTCTAAGTTATAAAAGAGAGATAAGGAAAAGGAAAGGTAGCTTAGGAGGCTGTTAGTCATGGATATCCAGAGCAATTATATGCTTATTAAGTATCTTCATCCTCTAGTAAATGAACAGCAAGTAATTCCAGATTTTCCTTTTAACCTATTTCAAAGCACTGTTTCCTCTTACTGTCATGAAGTCTACTATCCTCATACTAGCTGGGTCTTTCCCAGTGATATAGGAGCAAAAGGCTAGCTGAGGACAAAGCAGAAGCTGGCACCATTCCCCCACCCCCATGTGATATATGCGACATTCCTCAGGCACTCCTGGTTGCCCTAAAGAAAAAACAAATGTTTAAGTGATAGAGACAGACAGCCCTGCAGGACAGGAGTCTCCCTTAGTTTACAAATGTCCTAGTGATTTACAAGGAAGAAACTTTCTTATCAATAGCCTAACTTCTAGAGATCGTAACTCAGTTCCAAAAGCCCTAACATCACCTTCCCCTCCATAAAACTAAGGGAGGATGAGGCAGAAGGAAATGTAAATAAAATTGAACTTTTTCTAAACCTAAAGTCCATTGACAAGGACACGTGATAGGAGGAATGTAACATTCTTCCAGGAAACTCCCAACTGTCTTCATGTTAGTGCCCCATTAGAGGGATGAACAGCTTGGCTTGACAATAACCAAGTCTCCAGTATCCTGAGAGTCTTCTTTAGAATATGACAGTCCTTCTGAACACCCTCTTTGTCCTCACCTCCCCAGCTTTCAAGTATATAATCAACCACACCTCACAAACCCAGGCCAGCTCTTTCTGCCCCACTAGTCCTGTTACTGCACTTTAATAAAATCACCTTTTTGTACCAAAGACCTCTTAAGAATTCTTTCCTGGTCATCAGCTCTAGACTTCTCCCCACCAAACCTCACTTATATTCTAAAACTTCACCAGCAAGACTCATTTTACAGCAATTTTCTGACAGTCCTTTGCCCCATGTTTCCACTCTATCTCCTCTTTATTCAATGATTTTGCATAACGTAAATGTGTTATCATTTATAATGGTATTTTCCCTTTCACTCCCAGCCTTCTAGAAACAATCACTTAACCTAAAGAGGCAGTTTCAATGGGAGGAATTTTAAGTATCATTCCAGATGAGCAAGAGACATTTTAATCAGTAGAGACAACATTTCTGAAACCATAGTGAACAATCTGCTTGCTCTTTATCAGTTGTGAATTGACCTTCTTAGAGCCCTTCACTCTAAGACAGCATCTGGACTGAAATTATAAAAAAGTAATTTTAACTATTAAGATAAACTCAATATTCACCATAGTTGAAGGACAATAAGCAAACATGTTAATATTGGTTGATATCGTTTGGCAAGATCACAGAGATGGTTAGAGCACAAATGGAAAAGCAGTCTAGCTTTCATGACACTCTCCCATACATGGTCCCATAAAGTTTCAACTCAGTCATGGTCTTCTTCAATCATCCCAGCCCATAAATTTACATTGTCCATGACAATAATTTCTCTTTGTATTAATTACTCCAATAGGTAAAAGATGTAATTTGGTCTTGATTTCTTTTCAAAAACCCTTAAGCTGCAGGAGAGCAGAATATATCACCCCAAATACGCCATTTTGGCAGAAAAATTATTTTGAGCTGAAGACAACTGAGAAAGAAAAAAAGCACTCTACTCCATCCTCACTTTGCATAAAAGTAGGTTTAGGCTTTAATCACTGGTGAATCTTACCAGCCCAGAGAAGACATCAAGAGGAATCTACATGGGCGCCTAGGTGGCTCAGTGGGTTGAGCCTCTGTCTTCAGCTCAGGTCATGATCCTAGGGTCCTGGGATCGAGCCCCACACTGGGCTCTCTGCTCAGCGGGGGACCTGTTCCCCTTCTCTCTCTCTGCCTGCCTCTCTGCCTACTTGTGATTTCTGTCTGTCAAATAAATAAAATCTTTAAAAAAAATTAAAAAAAAAAAAGAGGAATCTACGTAACAAACCTTTCTAAAAGAGCTCTTATTTCCCGTTAGTTTCCCTATATATTTACCTTTCTGTGGTTTGCCTCCTTTGGAAATATAAGCTGTTCTTATGTCTTGTCATTTGTCTACAAATTTGTTGTTCTTTGTCAAGATGCTATATAATCCCAAGTTATAATCTCCTCTGAGTTATTCATCACTGAGTTTATGTATGTGAACTACATGTATTAATAAACAGCTTGCTTTTCTCTTGTTAATCCGCCTTTTGTGAGTCCAATTTGCAGGGTACCTGGGAAACTAAGAGAGTAGAGGAAGAAGGTTTGTTTCTTCCCCTACAATACAAAATACAGAGTTTAATATCAGAGTGAGTGAGTTAATTTTATTAAGAGAAAAATTTAACCTAGATTACCAGAAACATGTCGTTGTTTAAGTAAAACTCTAATCTCTTCCACAGAACTGGCTTCCTAAGATATATATTTGGAAATATTTGGCAAATGTAATTAAATATAGTCACTATTTATAATTTAAAGTATTACATTTGAATTTGTTAAAAATAAAACTTCAGTGGTCGAAACTGTTCTGTGTTAAGGAATAAAAGTGAATGGAAGGGCACCTGGGTGGCTCAGTGGGTTAAGCATCTACCTTTGGCTCAGGTCATGATCTCAGGGGCCTGGAATCAAGCCCCACATGGGCTCCTTGCTCCCCGGGGAGCCTGCTTCCCTTCCCCTTTGCCTACATGTGATCTCTCCCTCTCTGTCAAATAAATAAAATCTTTAAAAGAAAAAAAGTGAATGGAAAAGCCTTTTTTTGTGCTAACTTTTTGTGGACACACACTGAAAGGGGGTCAAGGTATACAAGGATATACAATCAACCAAAGATTTTGGCCTTTATTTATTTATTTATCAATCAATCAAACAGCTTTAAGTATTTGTCTAGTCAATCTCTGAGATGTCTTATATTCAATCTCACTTATGGCCAATTTCTGCTGCTTTGTATTCAACTTCCATCCTTTCCTTTAAGAACCCTCTCTCATACAAAAACTTAATTTTTTTTCTTACTTCATCTGACTGAACTGGTTTCCCTACAAGCATGGCATTTTTCTTGGAAATTGCTTGTTTTCACTCATATTTGATACACATTTTAAAATTTAGACATATGAATATACACATAAAACATAAATATGATATAGACTCAGTTGAAAATTACTAGTGTATTTACTCATTTTTTCTTTCAATATTTTAGATTCATAATGATGAATTTTTGCTTTATAAAAATTTGGACTTAAATGATCATCTTTTATACCTCATATATTTATGTAAATTCTGTAGTTTCTGATTTTTTTTTTTTTCAAAAGATAGGTTACACACATAATAAGTCGTATTTTTCAGACTAAAGTGTCCCATTTGGAAACTAGGAAAATAGGGAATCCACTCTTTTCACATACAATCAATTAGCTCAACTGCATTTTCAATGACATATATAAAAGGTGGGATAAGCCTATCATGCAGCAAATCACAAATCTTACTCCATGTCTAAATGTTCAACTGCACATGAAATTATAAATCATATTTTCAGTATATGTGTTTGAATGTAGTTTTCACCAATTCAAGTAGGCATCTCATTTCAGAAAATCAAAACATCTTTATGGAGTACCTTCTGAATGTCAATTTCTACTAAATCTCAGGGGTTCAACGATGTATAAAGATGATGTCTTTACTCAAGGATCTCACAGATTGTATTTGCATATTTAAGCTTCCTTTTGAGCTCTGGGGGAAAATATACTCTCACAATTTAAGATTTATGCTGCAAATTGAGTAGTTCTTTCATAATGTCTGATTGGATAATGCTATTTCTATTTTGAACAATTTCTGCTTGCATATAAAAATCTGTTGAAGAGGCAAAGTTCTAATAACAATTTCATCTTATTAATAATGGAGGAAAATATTCATTTGCAGATGGCAACAGGTCAGGCCACTTCCAATCTTCTTATCCTGTCTCTCTTTTCATGCTTTTTCTGGGGGTTAAACTTACCTAAATAAATGTGTGTGTATAATATATAAATATATGTATTTTTAAATATATACAAATAAATACATAAAATATATTTTTACAGGAATAATATTTAAAATGTTTAATCACAAGTAAGGCATGCTTACTAAAGTCAGAACTTTGTCACAAGCAAAAGAGTAAATATAATTTATAACTGTAGTAATTATCAGTTAAATATTAGCCCTAGTTTTAGCAAATGGAGTTTGGGCTATCAATACATCATCACTCACATCAAGCAGCAGAGTCACACTATGAGAATTATTGTTTTCTAATTCATGTTACTTTGGGCAGGAGAATTTTGAGAGGAGGTTAGTAATATAGTTTTAGAATGTCTCTGAACATTTGCAAAAAAATAAATATATGTGTCAGGATAGCAAAACAAGCATATGGCCAGCATCTGCAACAAAATTAAGTGACAAGGCACATCTATAGTCCCCAAAATATAAATGGAACAACAACAACAAAACAAAATACCTGTGTTGTACACAGTAGTATAAAAAGAAGCAGAAGGAAGGAGAAGAGAATTTGGAGGTTCCATTGGAAAGCTTAATGGAGCAAGGTAAGAACAGCTGAAGGCAATGGAAAGCAGCTTCAAGCCTTCAATGAATGAGAGAACTCCCTGCTCTGAGGTAAAGTTAAATGGTGCTAGAGTATTTGGGGATCCCTGAACTCTTGAAATGACACTAAAATTTCCTTTCAGGACAAAGTCCCCAAATTATGAGAAATTGTTGAGGTCTACTTGTAACTGAGGTATGATTTTGTCACATCATGAACTGGCCATTTTGGAAATACTGGTTCACAAAATTGTGCAATTCTTACAGATATTTATACTTTTCACTGCATGATATGAAAAACAGTATTCTTAGCAATCTCACCCCCCAAATTCTAAAATGTTGAGAAGCTGCCAAGATAACTAAGTTTTCCTAAATTTTAATGTTCATTTGAAAGTAGAAAATTTTTTATGGATAACAAATTTTCTCTTGAAATTACAGGCTAAATATGTTATTTTTCAAAAATATGTCTTTCAAAAATCTAAATCTGAAAAACCATAATTTGTCAGCCATTTTTTTTCAAGTAAAAATGGTGTTTCATCAAAAAAGTAACTAGTTCAGCTTCAAATTACACAATGGAACAAAGCAAATACTTTTCCTGAAAACAACCTTCATACTTCGGTATGCAGAAAAAGTGCTTATGTATATTGCTTATTTTATCACATCGAATATTAAAAGGACATATCCTCATTGGTTGACATTTAATAAAGCTAATATTTTTAAACTGCTTCATTAAAAATATTCTTAAAAGTTTAAAAGTTTTTATTTTCTTTCTGTAAGTGAAAGACAATGAAGAATACAAACGCATAGTAGTTCTATTTGGTGTCACTGCTTTGTTTGCTAAATCCAGCACTTTTAATCCCCCAACCTCACTGATTTTGCACTGATTTTGCATCAGCAATAAAACGTTAATGGGGTTATTCTTGGATAAATTATGATATATGTATATATGTATGTAGATGTGTATACACACACACACACATACACACATATGTAGAGTCAGCACTACTTGTGTTTGTTGCCAAGAATTCACATAGAAATCTTCTAAAACTAGTTAGTGCTGACACTAGAAGAATATAAGCAAAATAATAACAAAGTAGATTTAAGCTGCATATCTTATAAAATAAATTTTAAGAAATTAAGAAAATACTATAAAAATTGAAATAACAGCATATATTAGAATTAGATAAGTTCATAATGAGAAAAGGAAAATTTGAAAAGGTACTGAAAGAATTTAGAGAAGTTTTTTAAAAGAATTAAAATAAACTATTTCAGAAACGAAGAATTGATGAAACACAAAGGCGAATAAACAACATGAAAAATTGCTTAATAGGGGCGCCTGGGTGGCTCAGTTGGTTAAGCGGCTGCCTTCGGCTCAGGTCACGATCCCAGCGCCCTGGGGCCCATGGGGCTCCTTGCTCCCTCTGCCTCTGCCTGCCATTCTGTCTGCCTGTGCTCGCTCTCTCTCCCTCTCTCTGACAAATAAGTAAAAATCTTAAAAAAAAAAAAAAAGAAAAATTGCTTAATAAATGAATTAAAAATACAAAAAAAAGATTTGATTAATATAACATAAGCAAAGAAGATTCAATTTATATTTAATAATCCAGAAAGATGAAAACTTAATAATAGAAAATTACTAAATTTACACAATTTATAATTCAAAAAGCTTAATATTAAAAATAGTTTAAAACTATTAAATAGAATATAAAACAGTATAAAACTATTAAACACTGTATATCTAGAAAACATCAATCCTACATATCCAACATATAGACATAAATTCTAATAAAATTATTAAACTTAAGACATATAATAAGAGAAAACTGTTTGGACATCCAGGCCCCAAATAACATAGCAACAACTTTTATAAAGCAGATACTACAGAAGATGTAAAATAAAATCTTTTTTTATTTTATTTTTTTATTGTATTACCAGATACATAGACTGGTAACAGGAAACTCTAATGCATCTCTCTCAACCCAAGACAGATGAAGTGAACAAAATATTAGTAATAATATAAAAAGATTAACAATTACAGGGTAACAGAATATGCTACCCTAAAATATGCACTCTGATGTAAGGATTATTTTGAGCTAAAGACAAGTGAGAAGATTAAAAAAAAAAAAAAAAAAAAAAAAGACAAGTGAGAAGAAACTGATGCAAGAAAAGCCCCTGCATTCCCCCATTTGCCAAAAACAGAACTAAATTTTTAAAGGTGTCTTCCCACCTGCTCCTCCTCTCTACCAAGAAAGACAAATGTTAATCACTGGCTAAAAATTAAGACCCTTTATAGACCCATAATATTTATATATATAAAACAGTGAACTCCAGTTCTTGAAATTAAACTTTCTTTTCAAAATGTACATTGAGCACTTGATAGGGAAAAGAAAAAAAAATGACCATATCTTAGGCCACAAGGAGTAACTCATATTTCAAAGAATAGAAATAATTAAAAATTAATTTATCACCATCACTACTATGTAATAGCACCAGACATTATTTTAAAACAAGTCTTTACCACTGTAATAATTTTTAAAAATGCCACACATATTCTTTTCAATAATTCATTGGTCCAAGAATCAAGTAAAAATTTGAAATTTACTGAATTAATAGTAATTAAAACATGACACAGAAAAAATGAGATACAGCAGAAGTGCTTAAAAAAGGAAAATTCTCAGCATTAAAACCAAAAAAAATTAATAAGTAAAACATTTAGGTCAAAAGTTAAAGAATAATAATAAGGTCCACAAAAATAAAGTACAGTGAATAATCTAATATAATAAAAGGATAAATTAATGATAATTTAATTAAAGATAAAATTTAATTAAGGATAAAAAACAGGAAAAGAGTAGATGAAGTAAATAAATCAAAATACTGTCTCTTGGAAGGGGAGGCAAACTAGAAAACTCATAGATAATTAAATTTATAAAACAAAAAAGACAGGGGCGCCTGGGTGGCTCAGTGGGTTAAAGCCTCTGCCGTCAGCTCAGGTCATGATCCCAGGGTCCTGGGATCCAGCCGCATTGGGCTCTCTGCTCAGCAGGGAGCCTCCTTTCCTTCCTCTCTCTCTGCCTGCCTCTCTGCCTACTTGTGATCTCTGTCTATCAAATAAATAAATAAAATCTTAAAAAAAAAAAAAGACAAACACAAAATAAGAAATGATATTGTGTATCGTTCAAAATTATGAAAGAAAAACAAAATGCTAACAGAAATATAAGCTTCTTTGAACAAATATATCCAAATAAATATTACATCCCAGATGAAATAATTTTGATGATCACGGGTAATAAAAATTTGAATCAAATTAGAGATAGAAAGACTAGAGAAAAAGATGGCTATAAATAAAATAAAGACAGCCTCCCCCTCAAACACACATTCACACAAATAAAGCAAAAATGAAGTATGGTTAAGAGGCTTTCTTAAGAAATTTCTAAACAACAACAACAACAAAAACCTTTAAAGGTCAATATTGCCAATGTACCTTAAATCATTCTAGAACATGGAAACATAAGCAAAAATGTCCATAATTCCTTTATGAAGCAAGCATAACACTGATTCAAAAGCAGGGGGAAAAAAGCCACCCAGGAAAGAAAACTATATACAAATCTCACTTTTAAATATCAAGAGAATTTGATACTATATTTGAAAATTATATAGCATTACTCCACTGTTTCAAGGCACTCAATATTAGGAAATCTATCCACAATCCATATTAAAATATCTAAGAAGAAAAAAATGATCCTCTCAATAGATACCATAAATATATATGACAATATTCAATACTTGCATAGGGGCTAAATGCATTCAAAAAATATCTCAACACAATAAATATTCTCTCTCTTAATGGGGAAACACCAGACTCTTTCCCATTAAAATTAGGAACAAGACAGGACATCCTATACCTTCAGCAAATGCAAATAGGCTAGTGAAAGCAACTAGAGGCATAAAAATTAGAAAGAAAGAGGGAAAAGTGCCTCTACTTGTATATGATATTATATATCTGATAATTTCCTAAAAGAATCATGGTAAACACCCTGAAACTTAAGTGATTTTGTAAAGTAGTTGGTTCAAAAACCAACACAGAAAAATCAGTAGACTCCATGGGTACAAAGAAAAACCTATTGTAAGAAAAAGAAGAAACTATTTACTATAGCAAACAAACAAAAAAATAAAACAGATAAAAATAAGCTAAAATGAGATGTGTCAATCCACATGAGCTAAACTACAAAACACTTCTTAATGAAACATAAATCCAAACATGCTGTTCTTACTTAGGGAGTATCAACATTATAATGATATTACTTCTCCTCAAGCTAATTTATAAATTTAATACAATGTCTCCAAATAGTGGGTATTATCACTATTACATTATTGCAATATGCACCAGTAATAAAGCATGAGGAATACCTCCTGATGATTCTACAGACTGATTGCTAGGATTTATTTTTGAGTAAAAAAATTAGGTGGAGAAATGTGTTTTAATATGCTACTGTTTACTTAAGAAGCTAAAGATTAGTATCATCTCTGCGTATTTTGTCAAGTCATACTGTTTAAAATGAATAAAAATGAATACATAACCCATATTTGCAAGTGGTATGTATGGGAGTAGAATAAGTAGAGTGACAAATAGAATCTCGTTTTTATTTCTTTTCATATATATATTTGATTTTTAATCATCCAAGTATGTTAGATTATATATAACAAAGTTGAGTGTAATAAGCAGTGCTTAAATATTTAAAGAAAAATAAAACCAATAATTTAACTTTATACTGAGTATAAAGTACAGGTATATTGAAAGGACTTTTTTTCCCAAATGATTTTTAAATTCATTAATTTATCTCTATACTCCAAGGATTGAAAAAGAAAAAGAAAATAAACTAAATAATATGATTTACTAACCTTATTATTAGTGGCAAGTTTGACATGTTTTCCCTGAGACTGCAAAGTTGAATTATAGATTAAAATAAGTGAATAATTATTTAGTTTTATCAAGTGGGTACTGAAAGCATAAAATTTTATTTTTTTTTTTTAAGATTTTATTTGTTTATTTGACAGACAGATTACAAGTAGAGAGGCAGGCAGAGAGAGAGAGGGAAGCAGGCTCCCTGCTGAGCAGAGAGCCCGATGCGGGACTCGATCCCAGGACCCTGGGATCATGACCTGAGCCGAAGGCAGCGGCTTAACCCACTGAGCCACCCAGGCGCCCCATAAAATTTTATTTTTTTAACTTATTTTCTTACTCTGTCCACTGAAAAAGCCCAGAAACAATGATCAACGCAGTAGCAGTGAGCACTTCTATTGCTCAAATTATAATGTGTAAATATAATTTCACACTGTAAAGAAGAGAGCTCCAAATGTGGGGAAAGAAATACAAAGGAAGTCATAATGTTTTGTCATAACACAAAGAGAAGCCATCTTAGGCTACCTGGATTAGAACAAAAGGACTCAGGAATGAACTTAAGATCAGCCCCAACGATATAAAAAAGGCATGCTATCAGCATCAGATTGAATAGTAACTTCAAATGATTAAAACCCATACTATATGCTTAAGTTTGTAAGTTTCTAACAATTTTAAAACTAAAAGAATTCCTTAGTAAATATAGAAAATGATAGGAAATCAATTAATCATTTTGAAAAGTTTTAAATAAAGGGGAAAACTGAGGCATTTATCCTGCCTTTCCTACATGTACTATAGGAAAAGGTTTAACGGCAATAAATTTTCTTTATAGAAAATTTTAAATTAACTAAGGAGAAAGAGATGTAGAATTTCAAACTTTGGGATACTTAACAAACGGACCAAGCGAAGTGCATAAAAAAGTTTTTAAGAGCACAAAGAAACAATATCTTAGACGAAAAGACTCATAATAAGGGGAGAAATTATTTGCAAATCACATATCTGATAAGAGATCAACATCAGAATATTAACAGACTCTTAAAAATAACCCAGGGACACCCGGGTGGCTCAGTCAGTCAAGCTTCTGCCTTTGGCTCAGGTAATGATCCCAGGATCCTGGGATCCAGCTCTGCAAACAACTCCCTGCTCAGAGGACAGTCTGTTTCTCCTTCTCCCACTGCCCCTCCACCAGGCCGCGTGTTCTCTCTCTCAAATAATTAAAAAAATCTTTAAAAATAAAAATGACCCAATTAAAAAGTGGCAACCATTCTGACTGGACATTTCTCTAAAGCTAATAAATGGCCAATAAGTAAATTAAAAGACTGTCAATATCATTAGCATTAGGTAAATGCCAATCAAAACCACAAGAGACTTTACACTCACTAGGATGGTTTTTTTTTTTTTTTTTTTAAATCTAGTATGTGGAGACCCTGGAGACTTTCAGTTTGCTGGTAGTAATGTAAAAAGGCACAGTCACTTTGTAAAACTTCGGCATAGCTAAACCAATTCCCATATGACCAAGTAATTCCCCTCCTAAGTATATAGCCAAGACAGTTGAAACCATGCCCACACGAAAATCTGAATATTTATACTAGCATTATCCATAATAGCCCCAAGTGACAAAATACCAAATTTCTAACAACTAATTAGTAGATTAAGAAAATGTGGTATATACACTATATACATTGGGGTATATAATGGGATCTGTCTCAGCCACAAAAAAAGAATGAAGTACTACTGCTACAACACAGATCTACCTTGAAAATATTATGCTAATTAAAAGAAGCCAATCACTAAAGTCCACATATTGTATGATTCCATTTATATTAAAATTTCACAAATGGCAAATCCATACAAAAAGAAAACATTATTCTTGGGAGCTAGGAAAAAGGGAACATGGAGGGTAACAGCAGAAGGTTATAAGGTTTCTTTATGGGATGGTAGAAATATTCTTTATGGAATGGTAGAAATATTCTGAAAACAATATTTGCATGACTTTGTAAATATACTAAAAACCACTGAATTGTACACTGTCGATTTTTTTTTTTAAGTTTATTTATTTAAGTAGTCTCTATACCCAGCTTGGGGCTCCAACTCATGCCCCCAAAATCAAAAGTCATAGACCCCAGTGACTGAGCCAGCCAGGCACCCAGGATTACACAGTTTAAAACATCATTTATATGGCTTTATGAATTCTGTAGATCATTAAAAATTAAATTTTAGCAGAAGGTCATAGAAAAAGTCGTGACATCTGGGTCTTTTCAGCGTTTAAAAAGTCACAGTTTATTGATCATAGACAGCGACGGGATTAAAATCTTTTTCAGTAGACTTAGATGAAGCTTAAATTAGCCACCAATATTTTGAGTGATTGGGAAAGAAGTCATAGCCCCTTCCTCCAAGGACCGTGTACATTCTTGAACTGTGCTTTTAAAAGACTGTAGGTTTATTACTGACTTCAGACCGGCTTGAAAGTAAGTATAACAACTATACTATTTTTTAATGCTAAAAATACGTAAGTCGTATTAAACAGCTAATGACTATGTAAGACGTTAAGACTCCCAACTGCCACGGGCAAGAGGCTAGGGAAGCTATGCTGTCGCCAAACGGACTTACCCATTATTTCTCTTTCCAAATGGAACTCTACACTTTGGTTATCCTGTCCTTGTCCACTGCTGTGTGGAGAACAGAAAACGGAGCATTTTATATCTTAAGTCTTCAGACCTTCTCGTGGGTACCATTTTATAGCTTTAACAGATTTTGACTCACTTCGATTTCCGGCGCTGCGGCTCCGGGATGGACGGGACCTTCAGCAGCGCATGCGCTCTGGTGCCGAACAAGTTCGAAGATTTCAAAATGGTGCCGGGCAGCGTGGCGTTGTTGGCAAGTCGAGGCAGATCACGAGTCTGCGTCCCCCACTGTCTCTGTGGCTGGAGAGAGTTCTCAACAAGTTTCCGCCTCCGCCACAGACGCTTTGAGATTAGTAAGTGTGTCTCCTTCACATATCCTCCAGGGGCTTTCATAGGGGTTTTTGCACGGCGTCCTGGTGCAAGTGAGTAGTACCATGGGCCTTTTAAGAGGAGGTTCCCATTTCCCTAAATTCTGTGGTTTTCCCCCTGAATAATTCCCGTTGGTTTTTAGATTGAGCTGTATGAGTGCTCGGCTCTGTGCGGCATGTAGGGATTGGGGTGCATGGTGTGGAGCACAGAACCCATTTCAGGAAAAACGTACTGTACTTTGGAGATCCGTTCTAATTGTGGATTGCTATGTCTGGAATGTTTTTCGTTTGGTTCGAGGGTTTTGTTTTTTAATAACACCTTACCTCTTTTTACCCCTTTGTATGCTGCCCTTTTATCGTTTGTTGTGAAGACTCAGTTCATCCAGTTTCCAAGTCGTTTTTTGTTTGTTTGTTTGTTTTTAAATAAAGTGCGTGCCCTCATATGCGGCGTGCATGCATGTGTGCGGTAGCCCATGGGCTTGCGGGAGGCGGGGGAGGGAGAATCTTAAGCAGCCTCCAGGCTGAGCCTGGAAGGTGACCCGGGCCTCCATATCAGGACGCTCAGATCACAACCTGAGCCAAAATCTAGAGTCTGTGGTTTAACCGAGCATCCAGGCACCCCTCAAGACTTTTTCCTGAGGAGATTACTACATATGTCATCGTGAATTTGTTTTCTCTGTGGGAGGAGGTGAGTGCAGGATCTGTCCACGCTATCCTCTTGAACACTGTCCTCCCAGATAGCCTGGGCTCTGTGCTGGAAAGGACTGGGATTGTGTCTCTTAGGGTGAGGTCCATTGTGCTCAGTGTATGGGGAAAATCAAAGGAGTCCTTGAAATGTATCATGTTCAGAATCCTGGACTGAGCCAGTTGATAGTTAGCACTCCCTAAATGCTACATATATTTCCCTGAATGTTTGAATCTCTTTGCTATTAGGTTGGACACTGACAGCTGTCCAGAAAAACAAACTACAGGCCAGTGTGATGGGTATCACTTCAAAGAGATGGCAGTGAAATCTTCTATTGGGTGTCTCCTTCAATCTTGAGGTTACAGCCAGGAAACCTGTGTTTCAGATAACAGGTGAGAGTAAAACCATATATATGACACCTGCCCATATATGACATCATGTGAGTGAGAAAGCTTTATTAATTTAACATTTTCTTTCATTGCACTAATTAGTATATGCTACTGTGACTAATCCATTGGCTTTCAGTAACTCAATTTTATTAAGCTTACGATTTCCATATATAAAAATTGGGATGGTGATTGTACTTAATTCCCGCAGCCGCTTTAAAGGTGAAATAAATAAATCTGTTAATGAGCTTATCCTGCCTGGTGTTACTGAAACTCAAGTTCAGCTTCTGGTCTCTAGAATATCCATTACCCAAGAGATGAGTCTTGATTGGAAAGGAATGTGAGCTTTACTCAGGAAGTCGGCAACCTGGGGAGATGGTAGACTCTTAGCCAAAGGCCAACTCCAAGCTGTCTAGAGTTAGGGATTTTTAAAGGGATTTAAGGCAGTTAATCAGTAAAGGGAGTGCAGTCGTCATAATACTTCTTTATTCCCTACGGACTCGATTGTGGCAGCTACAGATGTTATCCCAGTGCTCGAAAGTGTTGCAAAGGGGTCTGATCCTTTAGTGCCTGGGGGTTGTGCAAGAGAGTCTGGTCCCTTAGTGCCCAGGGATTCTGTAAGTGGTCTGGGTTTTGTTTGGCATGGAAGTTCTGTGTTTTTTCTATGAAAGAATGCATAAAGTACAGATATACAAAGAAAGGTTAGTTAATGAATCATGTGAACTAAGGTTATTTGCTAAAGTTTAAAGATGGCTAGGTTGCCCAAGATGGGCTGAGGTGGCTTCACTGGGTCCTGGTACAAATTAAGCAATGGGTTAATGAGTTAACAATGCATTAATGTTCATTATTATTACTGCCTTTGTATTTCTTTAGCAAATTACAAACAAGCTAGGGTATAATATAAATCACACAAAAAAAGTATACATGAATGAAGCATTATATTCAATGACATGGAATAATGAGAGAATGTAGGTTTTGAGAAGAACTCAAAATAATTGGGAGATATATTAGAATTTGACAAAGTGAATGAGGATAAAGAAAATTTTAATTATAATATCAAATATTATATAGCATCCAGCTGAAGGTAAAAAATATAATTTCACACACGAGACTTTTTAACTTCTTTTACTAACACCTATCAATTTGGGGGGGAGGGGAATCTGAATAAACACTCAACTGAAATCCTAAAGCAGTTGGTGAGCTAGGGCAGTAGGTAATTTTATTTATTATTTTTTATTCTTTGGCAATATTTAATCTTTCCATAGGATATGAATTCTTTCCTTTAGTTAAAACAAAGCTAGCACACCACAAAATAAGAAAATTAAACTTAACCCAATTTTTTTCTTTTTTAAATCACTGTCCCTCTTTTGGGTGTTATTTGGATTGAGAAACAATTGTAAAGAAATCAAGGCTTCACTACGAAATTCCCTAAATTGATAGTGGGATAGATAGTTGCATATAGACCCACTGCTATCCAATGTAATGACGGGCTGTGGAGTCCTTTTGACTTAGGAAAAAAAAAAAAAAAGAGTTAATTCATTATGGGATGATTATTCAAAGGGAGCAGGTCCAAGGGAATTGCATAGACCATAAGGGAGCATTACAAATGATTCAATGAAAATCAAGACATGATTGAATATGTTGGTACTTTCTAGTGAATGATGACTCCTCTAGTTATAACATTTGAACTAAAATGCCCATTTATACATTTGACATGTTAATTAAATTAAGTATTTTTTTAAAAAAAGAATCCTGATGTTCTATCAAACAGCTCAGTGCCTGGCACATAGTGGGCACAAAGTATCTCTTAGTTAATACATGATTTGAAGTCAGCCTTGAAGTTGAAATTTACCATTTATCCTGGGTGACAGAATTTACAACTTGTTCTCCCCAGAGGCTCAAAATCCAATTACATCATACAGATCATTAAAAGTCACACATGATGTCCTAAAGGGATCAAGAGTTGGAGTCTAATGACAATTACTCCCATTAAAAGTGCATATGAATGGGGAGGCTGTGTTACCTGTGTTTCTTCTGCCTTTCCCATTGGGATATGCCTTATGTAATCCATCAATCAGGAGAATTAATGGTGTGACTAGCAATTCAGGCCATACGGAGATAATCAAGGCATCATAAATCGTGTTCGAGCAAATAAAGCCTGCAAAATGGGACTGTTAGCACAGCAATCAAATTTCAAAACTGCCTGTCTGCCCTAAAAACTATGTCTATAATGAAGAGCAAAGGTGAGAAGAGAAAATGTCAGCTAGGGAAAAGTGTACCAACTCTTCGGAACAGAGGATGGAGAAGATTTGGGGGCGTCTTACAGGAGAAAGAGTGAGACACCTGGAAAAAAAGGATCTGTGTAAACACCCCCCTCCCCATCATTACTGCTCAGTGCCTCAGGCTGTCTCTACAGAAAATGTCAGCATTTAGGCTCCTATTGCATTTGGTAGGATTTACCTATCTCTTCAGAGCCATACACTGGGCACCTATCTTAGAGCCCTTCTCCTTGTTCTTAACATTCTTATTTGCTGCACCTTCACTAAGAAGATTGCGATTTCAGATATGTAACTTCCTAGCCTGCCATACCTCTACAATAGAGGCTTGCAGCCAAAGGCTGGATGAAAGGATTTGAAAGGATTTTTGCTTAAGAGTTCTGGATAAAGTTACCTTTCCTGATTAAAAACTTGGTTATTCTTTGCCTATCTATCCTGGGATGTTGCTGTGAAAGGACCTATGGCATGGGGCAGTTGGGGTTATCTTAAAATTAATGAAGGGGCCAAATAAACTGATCTATTAAACTGTCCCTAGAAGTACCAAACTTTAGTTCTCCTGTGATTTGAGTAAAAGTTCTTGTCCTTTAAGCCAGTGCTCGTTAAACTTTACTGTGCATACAAATCACTTGAGGATTTGTTAGAATTGTTTCCGATTCAGGAGGGCCTGGGTGGTGCCTAAGAGTCTGTATTTCTAACAAACTCTCAGTTGATACCCAAACTGCCTACATATTGGGTCACACGTATTTAAGCCACTTTTAAGTTTGTGTTGTTACTTGAAGTTAGATACGTACTAAGTGGCAACACTGAACAGTGAGGGACTTGGAAGTTTAATTCAAACTAAAGATATGCATGATGAACCTTGAGAATTTATCAGCTAAAAAATGTATAGATAGGATTATCACATGTGAGGACTTTGAGGTCATCATGGTCTGTGTTCAAATGCTGGTTCTATCATTTACAAACTGGGTGACTCTGGAAAATCGTTTAACCTCTCTGAATCTCGATTTCATCAGAAAACAATCATCTGTCTCCCATGGTTGGTTTGGGCATTCACTGAGATGATATGACAGAAAGCCTAGATGTTGAACATATGTGAGTTCCTCCTCTATTGATGATTTTGGACTTTTGTATTGTTAAGCTTCACTCATGCCAAAGATTACTTAGTTAAAATGGTGCTAAGTTTGATAGAAGACAGATTGTGATAATCAGCCTAGAGACTTTCCTTCTTCTCAAGCTGCTGTTTCAAAAGCCTGTGATACTTGTATCAGACTTTCTTAAGCTTAATTGGAAGTCTGAAAGAAGAATAATCAAATTGTACTTTGATGAAACTTTTTTTTTAATCTGCCTTGTCTTTGATGAGAAAGGGGATTTTTAATTTACATTCTTCTCCAAAATTGCTGGAATTTGCCAAATGAAATGACTTGTTAGCAGATATGATCAGTGGTAAACAAAATCTACTTCCTATAGTGATAGAAAAGTGGAAGGTAATGCAATATTCCTAAATCAAATTGCAAATAGGATTGTGGATGCCAGTTATGGCTCTAAATGTTGCAATGTGCTTTCTGGATTTTAACGTTTAAAGACTAGGTAGAGTTTATATGTTTACAAGCCTAGGTACTTTACTTTGATCAACATAATGTTTTGAATGCCCCTTGGAATAATTTTGGAATGTTCTTGGCATAATGTCAGGGTAGAGGATTTTACTAATAATATCCTAGGCATACACATTGTCTTCTGGGAAAGGGTTTCCACAGAAAACCCAAGAATAATTCTTGCATATCTCCAGTCAAAAAGAAAGAGTATTTTTAATATTACACAAGTCCTCTTCACATCGGGAATCCATGTAGCTTCAAATACAGCTATAGTGATACATGAGCCTATCATTTACATTTCAGTGTTATTCAGTGTTATTGTCATCAAATCATTCTCAAAAATATCTGGAACTGTATATTTAAATATTCAGAATCCTTTCTCAGATGAAACCTTTCCTACTTCTGTAGAGCAGAATGGCTGAGAACAGGGGCTTCTCAGATGGCTAGAGCTAGGTTTTAGTCTATTCTAAATATAATACATATTTATATATAAACTAATTTATATATAATATATAAATGTGGGTGCCTTACCTACTCCTCTGAGACTTCATTTTCTTATCTGTAAAATGGGTATCAGGGCATGTTGAGACATTTAAATTGATAATGAAAGTAGAGCATTTAGTACATGTTTGGTGCTTAGTAAGCATCCAGGAAATTTTTATGTAAATACAACTTACTCTAAACTGAAAAGGAAGCATTTCTTTAGTCTCATGTTTGTTCATCCTACAGTATTCACAGTGGTAAACTCTTGTGGGCAAAAAAGTTTTCCACAGAAAGTAGGGCCTGATGCATTTGTATTTTGAGAACTAATTCTAGGAAATATGAGTGAAGAACTGAGCCAAGTGGAATGGGGAAGGGAGGAAACAGAGCAGCGTGCAGCTATGGGCAGCTGAGTCTCATGGGGCCTTCTAAGGACCATGTTGAACATCTAAGGAAAGAAAATGGGGGTGACACCTGGGGGCTTAGTGAATTGAATGTCTGCCTTAGGCTCAGGTCATGATGCCAGAGTCCTGGGATCGAGTCCCACATAAGGCTCCTTGTTCAGTGGGGACCCTGCTTCTCCCTCTGCCTGCTGTTCCCCACTTAGACTCTCTTTCTCTCCGTCAAATAAATAAAATCTTTTTTAAAAAAATTAGGGAACATTTACTCAATGGCTTCTGTCTTCGATTAACTAGGTTTCAGTGTGGGTGTTAACATCCTGTGTAATGCGTAAGTGATGAGTGTTGGTTCCAGTAGAGAGCTAACATTATGTCAGAGCATCTCCAGAACAGAAAGTGAAAGTGCAGCCTGAGGGTCAGGTTTTATTTATGCACTGCTTGTTGCTGTACAATGTGAAGATGGTGAAAGAATTTGAGGAGGGACATGAGGTATCCCATCGATGATTCTTTATGCAAGCCATGTGCCCTCAGTGACCTTTAAAACTTGAAAGCAATTCAGTCCCAGATTGTTCTGTTTCAAAGCCTACCACTTAAGGACAGTGCTTAAATAATTCCATGTATGGTAGTGACCAATGTTCAGGTCACCCATTCTAGTAGATCTAGAAGTGGAATGTGCAAGACCCTCTACAGTTAATTTCTCTACTGAACATCCAGTCAGAAAAGACACTCTGTCAGGGTGAACTGAGACCCATGGTTTTGTTTGCTTTTGAGACCCAGGTTTTGAAGAGCACCTCCCTTTAGCTCCTAGGAAACTCAAACAGATTCCATGGCCTCCTTAGTCTCTGGCTGTTCAATTAGAGCCCTCAATGGAGGCAATGAACATTAAAAAAAGAAAAAAAAAAGACAACACTTTTCTCTTTTAAAATAGTTTCAAAAGGTTATGTGTTTATCTCTGTGGATGATTTGATACTGCTTACCCGTTTTATAGAATTTTTTATTTTATCTTGAGCTTTTTAACTTTAAAGGGTAAATCACACTTGAAAAGCTTGCTGCTGGAGTTCTAGGAAACCCTCAGAATGCACAAATTCATGTGAAATAGTTGGATTATAACCAAAGGCAAATGTATAAGGAGAAAGTTCAGTTACATGATTCCTTTAATAGTTGGTGTCTGTGTTGGTGAGCATTCCTTTTTCTAAAGTGGCCCAATGAAATTATTAAAACTGAAAGAATCATGGAGATGAAAAATTTCCACCTTCCTATTAAAACAGTGTGTCTTCATTTGAGGTCCATTTAGTCTTTAAGGTGAAAGTGTGTTCCAGACAAATGTCTTTCACATTAGAAACTGTATTAAATTAATTGAAAAATAGATAAACATTGATAATAGTAATAAAACAAGAGAAATGAAGAACAGTAAGAGGTAAATACTTTTAAAATGTTGCTCAAATAGACATTCAATAAAACCACATCTTTCAGACAACATAATTATTTGCATCATAAAAAACTCTAGTGGTTGAAATTTAAAATATTGATTAAAAAGCTTCAGTTGGACTTCAGATCAGCCTAAAAAGAAATTTCCATCTTAATAAAATAGGCAAAACTTTCCTTTTAAACATTAAACTTATTTTTTAAAAAATGTGTTTACTATTTTTGAAAAAGACCTGAAATGGGTCTCTCAGAAAAGTGAGCCTTTCCCATTTTAAACTGAAACCAGCAGAGCAGTGAAGACACAATTCCAAAGCATCCAGAAGTTAAGTTGAATATCCAAAAAAACAATTTATACACTTCCAAATACCCAGATCTGGAGGTTGATCCTTTAAGAAAATGGGAGATTTACTGAGCAGTTCTGTGATATTTTTGAGTTTCCTCCTGGTGTCTTGATATCATGAGAATCCAGCCTGTCCTGAGGAATTTGAGAGAAACCACAAAAACACAGTACAGTGCCTAGGTTTATCTAAACTTCTAAGCTTGATTACAGACTTTCAGACATCTTCTGGAAGATCTCTTAAGTCACCAAAGTGATTTTAGTCACCAGATTTAATATTCTCATAACTTAAATTTGACTTCATACAGTCAAGTTTATTTTACACTCTCAGTTACTTACTACTGCAAGTCAATACAGCACAGGAATTAATGCATTTGTGCCTTCAACTCAAATAGCAAACACTGCTGTTTGTGAACTTTTTTGGCCAATGAATAAAAATTTCATTTCTAATTCTCACCAGAAGGATTTAAATTAAACAGTAACAGATGAAGTGGGCAGGCACAGAATACTAAATAGGAACTGGTAAACGAAATAATCCAGGTCTTTGCTTTCACAATGAAAATGAGAATTGATTCTGCATTGAGAGAGAGAAGTAAAAGGACCAAGTGTTTTAAAAAAAGCCTTCTCCACCAAAAGAGCAAAATAGCACTCAGTGGCATTGCATTGTTAACAAAATTTCTTTATCAGAAACTATAATTTAATATTTAAGTATCTAATTTACATGTGACAAGGTATCATATTCAAAAAATTAAATTGCAACTAGAAAACTATTAACCACTAAAAACGATACCAAACACAACCAAACATTTATAGGAAAGCAATAGCTAGAATCTGAATTGGAAAAAATGTTTCATCATTTTTGGCTCATTAAACAAAGTATCCATTATAGCCTGTAAAAGAGCATCTCTTCTAATTCATCAGAAGTTTATCCTTTGTAGCATGAATAATTGTAAAGATAGATTTATTGACAGTATATGCACACACATGTCTATATATTGTGAGACATACACTGGTGTGTTGATTTAAAGATACTGTATCTACTGATAACTGGCTGAACTTTGGAAGGTGCTGAAATCCATATTTCTACATGACCTTTGACCCGTTTAATAATGTCTTTTTATAAACAAATTACATAAAATACTCTGTTTTTTTATTAACTGAATATTTTCTTAAGCATAATAATAGACAATGAAGGAATTGCACTTATTGTAAAGATACAGTAAGGTGTTAGGCTGCAGCTCAGCCATCAGAGATCAGGGATGTGGTGCTGATAAGTATGCATCATATGCAAAGATGATCCAGGTGGCCACTGAAATTAAAATGAGGGCAACTAGTTACAGAACAAATTGGGGGATAACAGAAGAAAACATGCACTACTCCTACTTTAATGCAAAACTAATTTCTCCCAGGAAACCAACCCTTTGACCTTTCTTACACAAAGAAACAGGTTCTGCACCCTTGGCAACACAGTAGACTTGGACATCTGTATTCAAATTCTAGTTCATTGTCTCTGAGTGTGCTGTTCCAGTGTCATCTCCTTAAGCTGCCCTTGAAATTCTGGAGCATGTACAATATTACAGTCTCTTGGTTAGGTTTCATTGAGCCTCAAGATCCCCTTCAGTTCTATATAAATAGGGTCCATTATTCATCTTCTTCTGGTTCCTGTGGTAACACAGGGATTTCTTCCTTTAAACAATCACTGAAGAATCTGAGGATTGTGCTGTAGAGATGATACTTGCTCTTCTCAGATACATTATGGCCTTCATCTGGATAGACCTAAGATATTGTGGGGGAAAAAGATCAAGTTACCAAAACAGACACTGTCCTTCAGCATTTCTTCAGCCCCAGTGGCAAGGGAACTTTGGAAAGTAGTATCTGACCAAAATCTGATCTAATACAACTCTGGGTTCTTTGTGCTAAACTTTTCTCTTGTTTCTCAATTATAATCTTAGTAATTGAGACAAGCTACATTTTTTATGTATTTAAATTAAAACTCATTGGTCAGAAAAAGTAGAGCTTTCTGTGTTCCTGTTGGCCAGGACAGCATTAATATTCCCCTTAATTTGACTAAACTTGAAAAGCATTTCTTCCTGACTCTAGGGCTTTGACCTTCTTTTCTTAGATCTGTTTTAGAAAATTTGGGATTGTAAATTCTCTGCCCTTTTGTGTGTAAATCTTCTTTCAGTCTTGCCAGTTCTATAGTTCAGGAAAGCTCTTTCTCAGGGATCTAAAAACCATCTCTCTGAAATGTAAAAGTTGTGGGAGAGAGCAGCCCTGTCTCTGTGGGAGGGTAGAACTCTTGCTCCAAGTTGTAAAACTACCCCCTATCATAAACAGAAAGTTTACTTTTCCTTTTGGTAAGGTGAACTACCCAACACAGATGACCTGTGATTTCTACCTCTAGAAACTATAAACTCCCTAGTTTATAAACTCCTCTAGTTACTATAAACTCCCCAGCCCAATGTTTCAACACAGTTTAGTTGTTCTCTCCTATTGCAGTTGTCTTAAATAAAGCCTGCCTTGTCTGTTTAATCTTGTTCAGTATAAGTTTTAATTTGACATGAGTAATTTATCTAAAATTATAAATACAGATATTTGTCAATTCCTGAGTATAAAGTTTTTATTTCTTTAATTTTTTTCATTTGTATTTTTTGCTATTAAGATGATATCAACTTTTACTTACTTTTTATTTTTTTAATTCTTTTTCAAACTCTTTAATTCCAGTTAACACACCGTGAGTGTTCTATTAGTTTCAGATGTACAACACTGTCAATGAACAGTTCCATACAAAAAACATGGAACATTTCACAAATTTGTGTGTCATCATTGCACAGAGGCCATGCTACCTACCCTTCTCTGTTTCATTTCAGTTTTAGAGTCTGTGCTGCCAAAGCAAGCACCTGGGGATAAAGTTTTTAAATGGTGCCTCAGTGATCTAAATAAAGCCCCTACTCCTTTACATTGTTTGTGGCATTATCTATCATCTGTTTATCTCAACATCATCTTCGTACATCATCCTAACCCTGGTACCTGTGCTTATAGATATGTTGAATGACTTCTGATTCTTTCAAATGCTGAAAAATGAAAATTGCTTTTTTTTTTTCTGCCTTCTGTGACTCATCCCTCAGACTGCAAGTCCTCAAAGGTGTAAAGTCTGTCTTATCTACCTAGCATAATGACCACTAAAAAGTAAGTCCTTGGTATTATTTACTACATGTGGTTGAATGCAAAGATGTAAATGTTTTCTTCTTTCCTTTTTTTCTCAATATCTCCTCAAGCCACTTTTTTTCCTACCTTTTATGATAAAGGCGACTGAAGGTGAGGCGGAAGCGAAAAGACTATAAGGGAAATAGAACATGTCTCTTTTAAAACAATTCATTATTAGTGATAGAAATAAAAGTCTGAGAAGAAAAAGAAATTCTTGAAAGTTTTTTCAGTTCGCATAACACATGAGCTGATCTATCTTCTCAGCGTAATTAGGATTAAAAAACCTCACAATCTTTGGTACCTAAAAATCACAGTTAAAATAATAGCATGGGGGATGGAGTAGTACAGAAACTATGTTCTATATCTCACAACTGTAAAACCAGGGTAGGAAAATAGTCTTGTGAAAAAGTGACTTACCTGCATAGTATAATTCACTCCAGCTTTTATTAGGTGTTTGATTAATTCTGCTGAATGCTGGAAATGGACTTTTGCTGTAAGAAATTAAATTCTATTATTTGATGCAACTGCATTTATTAGAATTAGAATTCTATTATTTGATGCAACTGCATTTATTAGAATTAGAACTTTTTATATCATTTTTTTCAAAGAGATTAATTAACATACTTTACATACATTGCACATTTAAAAGACTGATACCTGGCCTGGGGTGCCTGGGTGGCTCAGGTGTCTGCCTTCAGCTCAGGTCCTGATCCCAGGGTCCTGGGATTAAGCCCTGCATCAGGCTCCCTGCTCAGTCAGGAGTTTGCTTCTTCCTCTCCCTCTGCCCCTTCTCCCACTCATGCTCTTTCTCTCTCCCTCTATCTCAAATAAATAAAAACCTTTTAAAAATAATAAAAGACTTGAAAATTAGTAAGATACAATGCTGATGAAATGTTAATAAGGTCTATAAAAAATACTATACATTATAAAAAATAAACTGAAGCAGAAGCTACTGCTAAGGCTCTATTATTGTACAACATAGTATTTAAGTTTACTTTATCATTTATTATTTCTAAATTGCTCACATACATTATACAATTATAATAATTTTAATGCAGTGAGTACCTATCTGCATAGTAATATAGCAAACCATCTTTCTGTTCCTTTCTGAGGATTAGTGGGGCCCAGTCTCCATTGGATACTGATATTCTGTTTTATTTTAAATGAGAAAAAACCTGCACCATGTTGAGAAATTAGAGTCATCATCTCATTATTGAAGGGCTCAATGTTTAAAGTGGATCATACTGATTTCTCCTATTTCCTTCTAGCTTCCCTCTTTGCCTGAACCTGAGGTCCAAACTCAGAAATATTCAGCACAGCCAGGGTTGTAAAGATTATAGAACTAAGGGTTGTGTAGAACTGAGTAGCTGTGAAGTCTTGGGTACATCACTCAAATCTGTTTGTATAGCACTTGGCTCATATGCTGCCTAGCCTTTTATTCCTATACTTTGTGCACCTTCAAATTTCTGTAAGTAACTTTTTTTAAGATTTTATTTATTTATTTGAATGAGAGAGAGCACGAGCAAGGGGAGGAAGCAGACTCCCCACTCAGCAGGGAGCCCAGAACTGGGCTTGATCCAGGACCCTGGGATCATGCCTGACCAAAGTCAGACACTTAACTGACTGAGCCACCCAGGACCCTGTCAGTAATTTTAAGGTAACCTTTTTAAAGTGTCATTGTCAAACTAGGTCAGCTTTATTAATTTAAGCTGCTTCATTGCTCCAATGCTATGATACTGGTTAATTCTACCATATGGCAAATAATAAAAGATTCCAAAGATCATTTAAATCTTTTTAAAATCTACCCAAGATCCTTTCAGTGTCTTCTTGTTGTATATCATGGGACTATTACCATGTTACTTTTAAATCAGTTTGCAAATTGCTCAATAAATGTAAGTTATGAGAAATGCTGATAATTTGGGGCAATGACTAAGGTAAAAATGACACCTTATATGGCTCATTTGTTACTGAAAAAAAACTTTGAAAAGGATTTGATCATTTGCATGGATGTAACTGAAAAGATAAATGTGCAGAAGTATAGTTGGGATTTTTTTCTGTATAGTTTCTGGTGTGAAGCCTGTTGATATTTGTCATTTGTCTACTTCCTATAACAGGAATATTAAAGGTCTAATTGTGTTAGTGAACTACTTTGCTGGTAGTATTCAACAATGATATGAATAAAGGTAGTATTATGTCATTGAGCACCTATAACCCACCAGGCCCATGTGAGGTGTGTGTATATGTGTACATGTGTTTGTGTGTGTTTATGCTTATCCTTTGAGGTGACCAGTCCTGAACCTGTGCTTGCATTTTATCAGGGAGGTGAAGAACCAGATCCATGCCTAAGTGAGGTAGGAAGAGCATGATTTACCTTAATAGCAGCAACATATTGACAGAGAAATTTGAATAGCACTAATATATTCTAGGGTAATGGCCAGATGTGAAATAATTTAACCTCAAATATAATTTATTTTCACAGTTGAAACTTCAAAGCACAATGAAAAAGAGCCTTCATGCCAGATTCCAATCCCCTTTCTATAAATTAGTGGTTATGTCATTTTTTGTCACATTACATAAATTCCATAATATTTATTTTCCCAATCACTGAAACAAGATAATAGCACTTGCTACACAATATTTTTGTGAAAAACAGATAGTATAACATGAAAAACTTTTGGAACATTTTCTGAAATAGACTCAGTACTTAATTTCTACTTTTTGTTATAACTATTAGTATGCATGTAAGATCTTAATACCTTGGAACAAAATTCTCATGTCCATCAAAATGTTTATCCTTTTACATATGTTTCATCCAACACAGGTATGGCATCATCTAAGTTCTATTTTTTTTTTAATTTTATAATAGTTGTAGGTTTTTTAAAAAATTGCAAAGACAGTACAGAGAGCTCATTTAGATCCCTTACCTGGTTCCTACTATTGTTCACATCTCACATTATTATGGTTCATTTGTTAAAACAAAGAAACCTTTAGATATCATAATGATCCACAAGAAATTTTCAGAGATGTTTTTGAGGACCTTGACAATTCTGAGGAGTATGGATTTAAATTTTTCTCAATTCATTTAGGTTTGCCTGATATTTTTCTCATGGGTAAAGTGAGGTTATGGGTTTGGGGGACAAGAGAGAGAGTACCATTCTCATAAAGTGAAATCAGAGCTGCATACCATCAACATGACTTTTCACTGTTGATGTTAACCTTGATCACCTAGCTAAGATGCTATTTATCAAGTTTCTCCATCGTATTCTTTCTTCCCTTTTCCACACAATACTCTTTAGAAGCAAATCACTGAGTGACGCCCATTTTTTTTTTCTTTTTTTTTTAATTTATTTATTTCCAGCATAACAGTATTCATTATTTTTGCACCACACCCCGTGCTCCATGCAATCCGTGCCCTCTATAATACCCACCACCTGGTACCCCAACCTCCCCATTTGCGACAACATGGATGGAACTAGAGCGTATCATGCTTAGCGAAATAAGTCAAGCAGAGAAAGACAACTATCATATGATCTCCTTGATATGAGGAAGTGGTGATGCAACATGGGGGCTTAAGTGACGCCCATTTTGATAGGGGAAAAACTAAGTTAAGCTTTGCCTACTTGAGGGTGTGTACCTACACAAATTTGGAATTCTACCTAAGAGGGATTTTTGTCTCTTCTCTCCCATTTACAAATTTATTGAAATACACCACACATATTATATATATAATATATATGTACACACACACTCACACACAGTATGTGTGCGTATAAATATCACCTATATATGCATGTATCAAGATATATCTATATCTGCATCTATCTATCTCCTTTGTATGTGTATATATGTACATAAGTATTGATCTAAACTCTAATCATGACCTGGCATGCTGTAAGGTTAAATTAAAGATCTGATAATCTTCTTTGCTATAAGACCTTTTTAGTGATATTCTCTGTAAAATGGGGTAAAACTACTGATGCAGGACAGGATGGATCAATAAAAACAAGTTCAGATATTAGGAAATAGAGATTCAAGGCTTTGAGTCTCTGCTTACTACCCAGATAGCCTTGGTTAAATCAGTTTCCTCCTTGAAACTGATTTTTCTCATCTGTGAATGGGGCTATAAATACTCCGCCCTCTGTTGTAAAGTATCACATAAATATATAAATACATATTTATATGTATATATGTGTGTGTGTGTATTATATATTCTTTGACCCCTAAATACTTCAATATGAATATAAAATTATATTTTTTACTAGTAATATCACATCCCTCTCCAGTGTTTAAAGTGATGAAAAAAGAAGTGATAGAAACATGCATTTTAAAAAGTTTTTGTTTTAACTGTGAGTGATCCTATCAGAATTTTATCTCTGTGCTGCAATCTTTTTGCTATCCTGTTGTTTTCTCAGTTACTTTCAATTTGAAGTGTGCTGAATAATACCACAGTGATAGTCAACTAGCCATATGTGGGTATTAAATTTTTAATTAATTAGAATTTAAAATAATTTAAAATTCCATTCCTGATCATATTAAACATATTTCAAGTACTCAAGAGCCATATGTGGCTGGTGGCTACAGTGTTCTACAGCAATATTCGGAACATTTCCATCATCCCAGAACGTTTTACTGGATGGCGTTGCCATCAAGCCTCATAGCTTCTTTCCTCTTGGTCCTGACATCCTCCTTCTTACTTCCTATCATATATTGGATTCTTTGTGCCACTATCCTCTTCTGTCTTCTTCAGAAAGTTTACAGGGCCGCTTGTAAACAAGTTCTTAAATGTACCCCTTTGTTCAGGGTCAGACCCCAATAAACAGCAGCAGCCAATATATACTTACTGTCAGCAGTCCCATGAATTATTAATATATTTTCTTCTTTTAAGCCATGAATATTATGTAGCACACTGGATGCCTATAAAGGAAAGTATAAATATCTATGTGTATATAGATCTATTTACAATTTGACTGAATTTTTAGAACAATACTCTTCTTTCTTCATTATTTTAAATTTGTTACCTGGTAAGTGCTTTCTTCCCGAGATGGCACACCAAGGTATCTTTCAGAAAATGCTGATGCTGTGACCCAAGAAAACAAAAATTTAAAAATAAACTGCAAACCATTTGACTAGCATATGTCATTATTTAATTTCTACATTTCACATTTAATTGTTATGCTCCAGTGAAACTGATTGAATCAGGAAGGTATTTAACAGCTGAAAACATCTCTGATAGCACATGATAAATGAACTCAATGAGCTCTTCTGCATTGGGATTTCCTTTTTACAAATCAGTATGTTATATTAAGTCAATCTGTAGGAACTACTCACCATACAACTTCAAGTCTATGATGGGTGCAATCACTGATCCACATTTAAAAAGCTTTTCATCTGATTTTAATATCATTGATGCTATATAGCCACCATACCCCTGGCAAAACAAACAAACAAACAAAAAATATGTATATATAGAGAAAGATAGGGAGAAAGAAAGTGTTTGTATCAATTATCCTTGGAGATATTTTTAGCTTTTGATCACTGTTTGGTAATATGCATAACAGAATGCATTAGGAAAAGAGAATTAAATATTTAAAATCTACTATCACAAATATACATTCTGCTTTCAGTTCCACACACTTAAATATTTGAAGGACATGAGGTCGATAAATAATGTTGCTAGTCATGAGTTGGATTATTGTTTAAATTTAATCTTAAATATCTAAATTTATCTTGCAGTGCTTCTAAACTAATTTAATTATAAATTCTTTAAAAAAAAATTAAGATGTCCAATTTTCTTTTGTAGCCCATGATTTGACCAGGAGAATTCCAGAGGAGATTTTTAACAATTTAATAGATTTGGGTTAAGGAAATTACCTACTGAATTATATATTCATTTTAGAAATTAAGTTTTAGCTATGCTTTGGGCAGTGTTCTTCATCTTGCTGGACATCAGAGTACCCTGGGAGGTATTAAAAACAAAATGAAGACCTAGGCCTTAGCCTCAGCAATTCTGACACAGTTGGTTCATGATAAGGTCTACTTTTGAAAGATTACCAGATGATATTAGTGTGGTCCTTTGTGATAAGAATCTGTTATTCTCACAGATTCTTGAGATGAGAAACAATAGAATTTCACTTATGCTTATTTGAAACATTATTTAAAAAGTAGGATGATTGACATCAAAGTCCCAATTGCAAAGATTACTTAAGTGTGTGAAAGAACCTGTGTTAAGACTAGCAGAACATGCCACTTTGACCTATTGATTATTTTAAGCTGTAAACACTTGGAAAAGAGCAAATGTGGGAAAAGGCTTTCTCTGAACTCATCTACCTAACGACCAAAGTTCCTCCAAAAGGAACTCAGTTGTCATAGGTCCCCTCCCCAGGAATTTCTATGAAACTAGATTGATTCTTGTAACTAGAAGTCCACAAAACAACTAGAAAGACTGTCATAAATTATCACCCTTCCCATCTGTTCTTCTAAAGGCCCATTCGTCTTTCCTGACGATCATTCACTCTCCTAAATGCCTACGTCCCAATCTCCTTTTCCTATTAAGGTGATATTTAAGCCTGAATTCTAAGCCCACCTCAGAGAGTTACTCACTTTTCCCTGGGTATGTTTCATGTGTGTATGTCAGTTAGCTTTGTTTTGTTTTGTTTTTCCTCTTGTGAATCTGTCTTTTATTACAGGGTTCTCAGACAAGAGCTCAGAAAGAGAAGGGGGAATTTTTTTTTTCTTTCCTTGCATATGTTAAGTCAGTGCTGAAATACTTAGCTAGTACCCAGAAGTTGAGCAAATCTTCTTCATCAGTTGGTAAATGAGGGAAATAAAACTATCCTTTACCAAGATAAACCACCAGAGTGGCTTGGCTTTACTTACTCTTTTTGAAAGACACAAAAATATCCTTAGATCAGCAAAATTCAGAAGCATTAGCCTTGAAAGTGTTAACACATCTGAAGAAAGAAGTGGAGGAAAGAAAAATAATTTCCCTCTCTCCTTCTGAGTTCTTGGCTAAAATGCCTTGTAATAAAAGATTATCAAGAGAAAACAAGTTTGTTAACATGAATACCTCACATACACACAGGAGATATCCAGTGAAACCGAGTAACTCCTTGAGGTGGCCCAAACCAGCACCTTAAATACCATCTTTAGCCAAAGACAAAAGAAAGATGTGGAGAGAGCTCAGTTATGGGAGGTTACCAGGAAAATAAGTATAATCAAGGTTAAGCTTTGTTAGGCATATTAAGTCCAATTTAGAATTAGTGCCTTCTCCATTAATTAAAGTTCCTTCTCATCCTGGTAGAAGGAGGGAGACACAAGTGGAGATTTCTTTGATAAATGTAAACGTCTCTTACAAAAGAGTAGTTTCTATTCTGTTCCCAAAGCTTCTCTTGTATCTGTTGTTTCTTAAAATAACCAGCTCAAAATAATCCTTATGTCAAGAGGCATATTCTGGGATGGCATATTCTGCTCCCCTTCAGAAGTATGCAGGGGTGGGATGAGTTCTGCAAAGTAAGTAAATAGCTATTATAGAACAAAAGTGTAGAGAGCCCCTAAAAATTCTGTCCTTAAAGGGAGTTTTCCAGTGTATTGTTTCGAGTTCTTAGGCATGGAGATAAGACCAAGGTGTTGCAGCCAAGAGGTTTCAAGTATTTCCCATGTGGCAACACTGTTCCCACAGTGAAAAATGCGCATCTCAGTTGGTAACTTTTCTGGTTCTAATTCCACAATGGAATTAGAGCAGACTTTCAATTTATTATGATTTGGTTGTTTATATAACCTGACTACTTTGGAGAATAGCTGAATATTCCGATCCACAGAACAACTGTACATCACAGTTTAATGATATAAATCAATAATTTGGTATTACTTTTTTTATTCCATTTCACATAAATCACAAGCTGATTATCCCCAGGAACTAAGTAGAATGGTGTCTTCCAAAGGAGGGGCAGATTCTTGAACAATGATTCATTCAGGTCACTTGGAGAGCTTGTTAAAATGCCTGTTGTGCTAATTTAGTAGACCTAGGGTGGGGCCCAAGATTTTGCATTTTTAACAAACTCCCAGGGAATACCTAGGCTGTTGTTCCACACTTATTGAATAATAAGTTCTTACAGTGTAAAAATAAAACAAATGTACCTACCCAAACATTTCCCTAGCTTCAACCAGCATTCCCTAGACCAGTGGAGACTTAAACGTACATAACGCTCTGGAAAACAATTTAGTCTGTGGAGAATGGGCTGTGGAGCTTTCCATGTGATTTTAAAGTGAAACCAGGGTTGTAAATCATTGTTGGTGCACAAAGAGTTGCATTTTACTATTATTTATATGAAAATTTGAAATTAATGAAGCTAAATACTCTTGAAGACTTAATGATAGTGAAATCTGTTGAATAGAATTCTTTCTATAGCTTTCAAAAACCTAATCCAAAATGCTGCCTTAATTTGATTTATTTCAGCAAAATAACTTCTATTTTTAAAAGAAAATCAACACAGGGAGGCATTAGAATAAATTAAATTTTAATTGCCCACCTTCCTCTGTAACATTTTATATTTACTCACTGAATGCAAGAGTAGATCTTGAAATAGTTCTCAGAAAATATATCCAGGACAAGGGTAAGATTCAGATGTAAATTCTAGGTAGAGAGAAGATGGTGATTTTAATTTTAAAAACAACCCCTGTCTGTCAGGAGGATGCCAGAAATTGTGGGTCATCATATTGACTTAGTTAATTGGAGGATGTTTTTTATTTGATATAGATCAAGAACAGTTAATGGTATAGGCTGTTCTGTTCAATTGTGCTTCGTTTTATTGGTTTCTCAGTGATCAGATTTTTCCATTCACAGTTACGTCCTTTCCATTTGCATAGCATTTTAGCATTACTTACACAATTTTAACAAATTTGTTTTTGAAGATTTTTTATTCAGTGGACTTAAAGTATAGAAATGTTTCCTGAGAATATTTCATTTTAATAAAGTTATATCCATATAGAAGAAACTGAATCCAATAGATAGATGGACTTAGAGGAACTGGGTGTGGGGTCTGTAATAACCATTTCATTGGGAACTTCTATTTTTATGTACCCTGTTTTTTCAGATAATCGTTAAGTGACTTTTTTGAGTACTCTGAGACTTAATGTATATAGTCAAAAAAATACAAATGAAAAAAGGTTTTTCCTAGCCTCAGACTTAAGATTCTTTGTGAACCATATCACTTACGGCATACGATGATTTGAAATAAAAATATAATACACATATTATGAGTAACACAATTTATTGCTTTGTATTATTTTACATTAAATCCTTTTAATTTGTGATCACATTTTATCACAATTCTTAAAATCCTGTCTTGTGTCCTTCACATTATATATGTTAAAAGCTTCAAACCTTAGAAGTGACTGCCACTAACAAGCCCTATCTCAATTGAGAATATATAAAAGTATAAGTAATAACTACCTCCCTAAGTCAAGTTTTTTTTGTTTTTTGTCTTGTTTTATTTTGTTTTGTTTGAGTGAGAGAGAGAGCACAAGCAGGGTGGAAGTTTAGAAGGAGAGGGAGAAGCAGACGCTTAATTGACTGAGCCACCCAGGCACCCCGTAAGTCAAGTTTTAACAAGCTTCCATATTAATGCGTATGTTTGTACTTTTTTTTTTTTTTTTTAAACCTTCCTTAGATATCCATGTTTCTTGCCTTCTCAAATTCACGGGTCTGCGGTCAAACATGATTTCTTAGTCAAATTTTTCCTCTCTTCCAAATGGAAATTGCTATCTCTTCCTTAATCTTGGGCCCCCTCTCTGCTTAATTTTCCTTAATTGTTCTATCACTGACATTTTATAAACTTTACTGATTTTTTTATTTCTTTTCTCACTAAACTAAAATTTCAAAAAATGTGTGTGCATGTGTGTGTGTATGTGTGATTGCCATATGTCCAGCACTTTGAAAAGTAGTAAGCACATAAGAGACATTGGATAAATGTGGAATGGATTAATTTTATTCCCCAGTGATGCATTGATGTCGCCTGGTAATCAAAGCAATATCAGTTCTACATATGGTGTTTATAGGTTTCGAATTTTACCACCTATTCACAAAACACATAATTAGTTGTTTTGTTTTGTTTTGTTTTAAATAGAAGTTAGAAAATTTTTTAGTTTTCTTACCTTTCACACATAGATATAATTACTTGAGAGAAAAAGTATTAGGATTATGTGAGGTGAGGTTAGGTTCTGGGGATAATGATATGAAGTTTTAAAACAAAGTACTACCTCTCAATACTGGTAGGAAGTACTTAAGGGAGTAATACAAAGGGATTTTATAACTCAAAGGAAAACTGAAAATTAATAAGCCAGACATTCAAGTCAATAATTTAAGAACAAAATGGATTTAAAAATTAGAAGAAAAAAACAAGGATAGTAAGGGTAGAAATTTAGTGAAACAGAAAAGACAAAATGAGAACAACTAAGCCAAAATATGGTTCTTTAAAAGAGTTAGGTATTGGGGCGGGGGTGCAGAAGAGAGAGACAAGCAAGGGGAATGAGAACAATTAAGAGGGAGTGCTCTAGCAAAGGCAGAAGGGCACTAATAAACCAAACTAGGAGTCAAATGGGGCATTGTCCCCACTAGCATATAATGGAATATATGCTATGTTTCAAAACAATCTTTTTTTTTTTTTTTTTTTTTTTTTCAAAACAATCTTTAAAGATAAATGAAATGGAAAAAAATTGTTTTAAAGTACTAAAATTGACTCCAGAAGAAATGGAAAAATCTTAGTATTCTTGCACTGATTAAATAAATTTAAACATTAACTTAAATATTTCCAACAAAGAAAAGAAAGCCTCATTTAGCTTTTTAACTAATTCCAAAACAAGCAAGATCATTACTCCCCAGCCAATTTTATGAGTTTAACTTAATTTGATACTGAAATGAAATAAGTACATACCAAGAAAAAAAAAATTATGAGACCTACGAAGTCTTGAAGCTAACAGTGTTCCTTTACAGGATCAGAAAGCTACCTTCTAAATTATAATTCCAGTCACAGATACATGTACTTGTTTAAAAGAGATGGGATATTTTTTCCATTTAAAATCTAATTATGTTTCATTTATATCCTTTGTCTTTTGTATATTTACATTGCCAGAGTCAATTCCCTGAGGCTCATCAGTTACCTAATAAAATGATAAATATGGGATTTTGAACTTCTAAATCCAAGGCCTAGAACTTTATTTTTTCGTTTTTAGACTTAACCAACTTTCTGGTTAATATGAAGGACTTCCTGAGGTCTGTGCACAGACTTACTCTTAGTGTGTCACTTCTCATTCCTTTATGTGAGCCTTAATTATAGTCAGTCATTTTATTCATGTTCCTCAGCTATGCCCTCCCTGCTGACACTGGGCATTATACAAAAGCCTTCTCCTTGCCCTCTCCTCACTGAATGACTTTTGCCATTCAGTTATGCTCCACTTTCTCTGTGAGGCATTTTACAACCTTTTGAATCTAAATTTCCGCAGTAATGAATGTTTCTATAGCTCATTTGATCTTTTAGACTTATTTCTGTGTTTAGTGAGTAGAGCCTTGAAATGCATAAGCCCTAAGTCCTTACATGTATCAGGACCATTAAAGAGTAAAATGTTCTTCACTATATGTACTTTTTTATGTGTGTGTGTGACAAGAAACACCTAATATTTACCAGAGTAACCACTTTTAAGCACATAGTTCAGTAGTGTCAGGTGTATTCACATTATTGTGAAACAGATCCCTAAAACTTTTTCATCTTGTGAATCTGAAATCTGTTACCTATTACCCATTAACTCTATTATCTATAAGCAACCAACTTTCCTTTTCCCTTCCCCCTGACAACCACCATCCCACTCTTCTGTCTTCGTGTACTTCACTACTCTAGATATCTTATGTAAGTGGGGTCACACAGAATTTATCCCTCTGTGACTGCTTCATGTCACTGAGCACAGTGTCCTCAAGGTTCATCAATGCTATAAGCATATGATAAGACTTCGCTTTATGCATTTATTAATCTGTTTAGAGTTTCCATTTCTTTGGAATGATCACTTTCTAGACATTTCCATTTTTTCACTGTCTTTATTGTTAGTGATGGGCTTTCATTTATTTCTGCTTATGTCAGAGGAGCATTATCCCTATTGATCTCTTGACTGTTACTGAGGATAAGAATAAAATAAAGCAAAGACTTGGTGCACTGCAGGTGTATGAAGTCAGGGAAGAATTTGTGCTGATTTACATTTTATTCACTTGTTAAACAGCTTTTCTTATACCTACTTATCAGTGAACACCACCAAAATTTACACCCCAGTAAAATGATCAGTTATTCATGTCCTGTATCTCTGGGTTCATTTAGGGATAGTAAAACATATTTTATGTTGAAATCCATGAACACCAATAATTTGCTTTGTCTCTAAATTAAAAGAGTACTAGATCTCCTTCCTTTCATTTTAGTATCTGTTTAGTGTCTAGCCTAGTAATATGAATGAACTAGGTGACTAGTAAGTATCTATGTGGAGTCTGTTTCCCTACTGTGAAAATGATGTTGAAACTGACATAAAAATTATTGCAATGATAAATGTCATGCAGAAAACACTAAAGACATAATTATACATATTGGTCATCTTTCAGTTTCTAAGCCTTGTAGTCTTCTTCAAGGCTGTGGTACTTGATCCTTACTGAGAGAACACCCTGCTTCAAGAGGTTAATAGGACTTTTGTTACTTAGGTACCAGCCTAAACATCACTTAATCCAAGGGACCTTTGTTGACCACTTAATCTAATAACATTGGCCCTTCCTAGAGTTAATTTTTGTCCACCTATTTTTTTGTTTTCCTTATAAGATAGTGCTATATGAAGCTATCTTTTCATTTATGTGCTTATCTTTTCCTCCTTTCTAGAAGATAAGCTTTATGAAAACAGATTTTTTTTGGTGGTTGTTCAGTTTTTCTAATACCAGCACCAATTAGATAGTAAATAGTTGCTGGATTTATAAATGACTGAATGTATATAGTATTAATTATAACATTACATTTTAAAGAATAGTACAGAGAGATTATAGTAAAATAAAGAAATTATATATGTACAAATACAAGCACAAATAATACATATGTATAAATATGTACTTTATATACATATAAAAATACATATATACATTTCTGTTTACCTTTCCAAAAATGCTTATTCTTTTGGAGTCAATGTATGGCTGTTTCAGTAAAAACCTGCAATGAAAAAAAAAAGTTAAATTTTCTTGAGTCAAATGCACAGGAGAATTCATTCTGGGCATCCACACACATGCATACATATATACAAAACCCAGAACTCAAACAAGGAATACTTAAGTGGCTGGAGCCTTATTCGTGTTGAAGGATCATGGATCCCAAAATCTTGCTACTCAAAGCAATGGTCCAGTTGTTTGGACATCACCTGGCTGGTTGATGCAAATGTAGAATTTTGGGCCCCATTCCAGACCTACTGATTAACATTTTGACAATGTCCTAGCCAATTTCTGTGTACTGTTTTAAAGAACCTACTAGATTTCTTGGTCACTCATGCTAGTGTGGGTATGGTATCTGTGAAATTTCAAGAATTGTAGTTAACTGGGAAATAATAGACATTATAGATTATTGTAAATAAATGGTTTAATTAAGGTTTCTCCCATTTTATTTTACAATAGGGAGTGGGGCAAAGCAGAAGAAGAAGGAGAGGGAGAGAGAGAATCTTAAGCAGGCTCCATTCCCAGCACAGAGGCCAATGCTGGGCTCAGTCTCACAACCCTGAGATCTTGACCTAAGCTGGAATTCAGAGTTGGACATTTAACCAGCCAAACACCCAGGGGCCCTAAGGTCTCTCCCATTTGCATAAACCCAAAGTAAATTTTAATTCCAGAGAGGAAGGATGGTAATTGTTTTATTTGGTGCTAAGAGTGAAAAGTACTTGGAAAAATGCAGCAGTCTATTTGACTAACTTAGAAAACTGCCCATTCACTAAAGTATAAATCTCTGAATCAGTATTAGTAGTATTTATCATATACCTAGCTTCTGTCATTATAAGAGAAACAGTAGGGAAATGTGCACCCACTTACTTCACGGCTGCTACTTGGTCTTTTACTTCCACTGAACCTAGCCTTCGATGAATCTCCTGCAAAATTTTCAGACCCTGGAATCCACTTCCTCTGCCATCAAATCGTGCCGTGATGACATTATCTGTGTCAACAAGTACTGAATCCCAGTCAATATGGAATTTATCTGTAACCAGTTGGCCTCCTGGTTCTTCATCCCTGTAAACAGCAACACAGTGGACCAAAACAAGAGCAATTGGTAGATAGTGTCGTAGATAATATGGTAGACATTTTAACTTTCAAACTTATTATTTTAAAATTTTGGAAAGGACCCATGGGCTATTAAAATTTCTGTTAATTCTTGATAATAAACCTGAAAGTATAGTGCCATTTTTCTTTGTAAAATGTCAAATGCAAAGTTCTCTAATGAACTGAAAATATGAAACAAGATTTTAAAACTGTTCTAAGAGATTATTTTAACTCCTTTTTCAAATGAGAGAAATGAAGGAAAATATATTCACATGCCATAGACATTTCAAAGGAACGATGATTAAGTTAACGTACAGATTCTACATTATTGAATTTCTTCCAGACTGTGTGTTTTAGAAATGTCTTGCAGATGGTATACAAAGGCTAAAGGATCTGATCTGAACAGACCCAAAATGAAGTCACTTTTACTAAATCCCACCAAAACTTAATACCTAACTTAATTGCAATTTAATTCTTTCCCAGGATTGGAATTTTAAACCAGTCACGTTGGAATTTTGTGATCTATAACCCTTCCTAGAGCCCCCATCTTCTGCTTAAGGGAAGGTGACCTGGGCTGAAAAAGTCTTACTTTCTTTTTCTTTTTTTTTTTTCTTTTTTAAATATTTTATTTATTCACTTGACAGAGAGAGATCACAAGTAGGCAGATAGGCAGGCAGAGAGAGAGAGGAGAAAGCAGGCTCCCTGCCAAGCAGAGAGCTGGATACAGGACTCAATCCCAGTACCCTAAGATCATGACCCAAGCGGAAGGCAGAGGCTTAACCCACCGAGCCACCCAGGCGCCCCTTATTTTCTTTTGATAAAACCCTTTTGTCCCACCCCATTCCTGTTTATACAGCGTTCCAATTTGGATAGGTCTGTTCGCTAGATGGGATCCTGCACAAATCGTAAATCGCTGAATAAAGTCAGTTAGGTCTTTAAATTACTCAACTGAATTTCGCTTCTTAACATAAGAAATGGACAATCCTAAAGAACTTCTGACTCAAAAAGAAATATTGCATTAACATTCCCTGATTTGTGTGTGTGTGTGTGTGTGTGTGATGGAATTCTCACTAAAGAAAATTTAAGGATACATTGAGCAAAAATTGTTTTGCTTCACTAAAGTTAATAACAAGAAAAGTACACATATGTTTGAAAAATTTGAATGCTAGAAGTAAAGAAGGACATACAGGTTATTAAGCATGAACATTGTCTCTGGAGGGATAAGGTGATATTATTTTAAAAAGTCAGATTACAGTGGTACAGTGGTACCTTATTTTCTAGAATATAGAGAAGGTAAAAAAGCAGCCTCTCATAAAATCACAGATTATCTAGATCCAGATCTAGATATAGTTCAAGCATGCATTTGTCCATGTGATAGATTTAAAGAGCATCAAACATGAAATGTTCTGAGAGCATCTCCAACTTTATTTGAGCTACATACCGGAAATCTTCACTCTATTCGTTTTCCTGTCAAGACTCGCTTTTCTTGGCTGCAGTATGCAAATCTGATGCTTAGAAGCACCAGTACATACCAATACACAAACTAGTTCTTATCCATAAGCTTTTAGGTTATCAGATTTGCTAAAGAAAATAAATTCCAGGCAGCAAGTAGAACTGAACCAAAATAGGGACTGTGTGAGACCAGCGAGAGGAGGAGGTAGGAATGGGACAAAATAATGGACGACTAAAATTTACCAGATGCTGTTATTGGCTAAATTTTGTCTTTCAAAACCCCTATGTTGAATCTCTGATGCCTACTGCCTCAGAATGTGACTGTATTTGGAGATGGTGCCATCCCAGTGGTGAGTCGGTTGAAATGAAGACTTTAGGTTGGGCCCTAACCCATCTGATTGATGTCCTTATAAGAGAAAATTAGGACAGAACAGAGACCTTAGGTACATGAATCATGCAGAAGCAAGACCCTGTGAAGAGGCAAGAGGGAAACTAGCTGTAAGCCAAGGAGAGAGGTCTCGGAATAAATAAAACCTGTGGACACCTTAATCTTAGACTTCTGTTCTCCAGAACTGTGAGAAAATAACATTTCCACTGTTCAGTATGCCCAGCCCTGGTAAACTAATAAAAATTTTTTTTGTGGTTTAAATACTTATTATTTTATAATAATAGATCTACACTACCAAAACTTATTTAACCTTTCTGGGAGGAAGTTGTCTTTTGCATGGCTTATTACATGTATCATTATTCCTATCCTATAAACTGTTCCATTATAGTGGGTTAATCATGATCGCCCCCCATTCCCCTCTAAATCACACAATTATGATGATCCTGTGATCCAAATCTAAATCAGTTTTGACCTTTCATGGTGTCTGCAATCTTTAGCTCTTCTTGAAATTTTATTTTTATTTTTAAATTTTTAGTTTTTGCAACATTACCTTTTTATCAGATTATTGGGGATTGTTACTATATATATATCCACATGCTCGTGCCTAGAATTCTAATTGCCTAGCTCAGAATGAAGTGTGGAGTTGGTATTTTTTCCAGAGTCCCAGGTGATATCTGACATAACTTGTTTATCATTTGAGAAATAGCATGAATCATTATGCCTAGCACAATATGCCTAAGCACAGAAAATGCTGTTGAACGAGATCTTTTCAGGGAACGTAGAGTCATGTGAGGTTTAAAATGGAAGGACCTTAAAAAGCCTTTAGTTTTTATAAAGACACTATATTTTGAAGCTTGGGGATTTATTGCAAATATCAGAAAGCAAACCATGATTCACAGAGAATAAAGTACAATTATTAATTTCAGTTTTTAAGGTGGGTAAAAATATGACCATATGAGTCCCAATTTTACTTTGAATATAGATAGGCAAGACACTAAAACCCCAAGACTCTGTTTCCTTATCTTTAATGATTGCAAGATACTGTCTTGTTTTCCTCAGAGTTTTATGTGCATTAAATGACATAATGTATTTGAAAGTACTCTGTGAAATATAATAAGAAATTTAAGACAATTATTAAATTCATTAAACAATATAAAATGTTATTATTCTTTTGTTTGCAGCCAGTGTTGCTTATTTTGAGCATATTTCCTTGCAGTTAGAAATGGAGAACTGTTAAAAAAAAAAAAAAAGAAATGGAGAACTGTTTAAAAGCTTTGGGGCAGTTGTGCAGAAATTAAACTGGGCAGTGTCTGTGGATAAAGGCATTGTGCCATGTTGTATGAGATATTGTGTTAGATGGACCAATGATACCTAAAGACTTAAAATATGAAAGCGTAATCCACAGATCCTTGGTAGTGATGATCAGAGTGATGATTGCTGACAGCAGCTTTAATGTAACACTAAAATGTTTTGTTGTTATGGAAGATAGTAATTTTCCAGTTTAGTTATAAACTATTGCATTGTTCACAGCTACTTAATGAGTTTAAAGCTAAATTAAATGTAGACAAAATGTTAGTAAGTCACAGACATTTTATGGCAGGCAAATAAATTATTTTTTAATACACTTTAAGGCATATTTTTCAAACCTAATGATTAATAAATGGTTATAGACTTTTATAAACAAAAACCTTCAATCCCTTACTCAGGCTTGCAGCAGCCAGAGAAAAAATGTAATTCCACTCCTTTGGTATTTTCTCTAAATGGCCATTTTTAACTTTCAACCTCGTCTTTAAAAGTTTTCAATGTTAGAACACACAGTGATATCAATACATTACCAGTTAATGACTTTAACACATTTCTCTATCTAGTGGGGTTTCTTTTTTGGTACATGGTACATATTTATTTCAAGATGAGTTATGAAAGAACATGAATTTGTTATGCAGAATTGACAAGCTTCAAGCTTCAATTTATTTGGTTCCTCTTTGTCTTATTCTGAGTGTCATCTTTTTTTTTTAATGCTCTAAGTATTTATCTTTTTTTTTTTTTTATTTTTACAGCAGTATAGTTAACATACAGAGTTATATTAGTCTCAGGTGTACAGTCATCTTCATCTTTTTACTACATTATTTTGTTTTACTCTGTTTCAGAAATCTCCGGGGGCCCATAGAAATGAGGGTGTTTCAAGGTTGAGAATGGGGACATAAAATATTGTTGAGGGTCGTGGTAAAAGAACAACCCATCTGTTCTAACTAGTGGAAATATCGTAGCAACGTGAAATGTGTATTTCCTAACACAGGCAGCAAAATCAAGTTATGACTAAACTTTTCTTAGAACTTAAGGTCTTGGAAGGCAGAGTCTTCATTTATTTCACTACATTCAGCATTAAGCATGTCTATATGGATGAAGAGTTCAGGGTATGAGCATGTAATAAAATATAGAACTCTGAGTAAACACAATATCCCATAAAACTTTAAAATGACAAAACAATCTTTATGACTTAATTTTGTATACCAAAACTGAATACAAGTGAAGAACAACCAAGTTGTTCAGACTGCATATGTGGTCAGGTTCACAAATTGCTATTTAAATTAATGTAAAGAGAGCTGAAGACCTAGATTTTGGTCCTAACTTTGTTAGGATATGCTGAGTTACCCTGAGTAATTATATGCTGTTTTTATTTTTACTTGTGTTTTTTTTGTTGTTGTTATAAAATAGTATGTGGTAAATAGTTAAGACCACATGCAGTACATTTTAAGAAGTCTTTTCCTAACCAGTAAAACTTGGTTACAATAGATGGAAGGAAAATATTTTAAAAATTAGTATACTTTCCTTGACTCTAATCTATTGCATGGCAGAATTTCTTCTCCTACATGGGAGAATTTGAAAACTGCTGTACTAACTAATATAACTGCTATACTAATCTGTCCATTGGGGCATTTTGGAAGGAGGGGCCACAGAAAGAGGTGAGTTTGACTAGGACATTTTCCTTAAACAAGTTTGTCTTGCCTTAATCTGAAATTTACCTAATAGAAATATATAGTTACTGATGATTTAGTTGTAACGTGAAGTTTGACCTCTTTCGAGCAATACTACATAGAGATACATACATTAGCTAAGTGCTTCTAGGCTAATTTCTTCCATTTCTCATTTTAAGATCCTTAGATTTCTTCTCATGGATGGATTTTTCTACATGCAGAATAACAGAATGACTTTTCTCACATATTTATTTACTGCAACACATGAGAAATAACATTATTTTCTGTCAGAGAACAGTTTTTTATCCACATTCCCATCTATTAGTATTAGTATTAGAATATTCTATTAGTATTAGAATCTATTAGTATTAGAATATAATGGAATATCACTAATATCTGCAATTTTCTGATTCCTGGTTTGCTTATAATATAATTTTTGGCTGTGTATCTCCCCCCCACACCCCGCCCGGGTTATAGGAAAGTGTTTGAAATGGTCAGGGTTATTTAGGCTTCTACCTAGAACTTTTCTTACACTGGCAAAGCCTGTTCCAGGTGGTGGTTACGATAAGGCCTACCAGATAGTACATACAAAATTAGGCTTATCAGTCAAATTCTCAAATTCTATTACTCTTCAACACTTGTGTTCATATACTTGAATTCATATATCCTATTCAGTGTTACACCTTTTTTAAAAATTGCATTAATACACTGGGATTACAATTATAGTAATGTGGGGTGCTATCCTGAAAAGGGTACAGGTGGTATGATGATAGGACCAGACTGAGTTGAGCCCAGGTCCAGTGGCTTTAGACAATTTAGATAATTTCTGAGCCTTAGTATAACAGTATTCAATTTTTTTTTCTTTTGTTTAAAGGAAAATACAGTTCCATTAAAAATGTTCTAATTTGAGGGCTCCTGGGTGGGTTAGTTACGTGTCTGCCTTCATCTTAGATCATGATCCCAAGGTCCTGGGATTGAGCACCCCATCAGGCTCCCTGCAGAGCAGGGAGCCTACTTCTGCCTCTCCCTCTGCTGCTCCCACTGCTTGTGCTGTCTCTCTCTCTGTCAAATAAATACATCTTTTAAAAAAGTAATTTTAAAAAGTTCTACTTTTAACAGTGGGTGGGTCTTTCAGTTAGTTCAGAATAAAAGGATGTGTATATGTAGACATTTGTTTTATGTGTGTGCGCCTGATTTCTTTCCACACATAATCATGTGTATTTGTGTATTGGCGTATAATATGTGTGTCCCTGTATGTGTAAGTTCTTTCTTGTCCTGCTTCTGCAGAAAGATAATTCTTTCGGCACCCCCCCCCCAAAAAATCTTACCCTGGCATACTTTTCTGGATTATAAAACTTGTGGCTTTGAATTAGGTCTTTTTTTTTTTTAAGTCTTTTTTTCCCAGTAGGTTTTCTTTATATTCAAAATCCACTGATAACTTAATTCTTTTTCTTGATCAGAATTTGGATCTCTGAATTTGAGAGGCTATTTTGCTTTAATAAATGGGATCTTTTTTTTTTTTTTTTTTTTTTTTAAATCCTTCCCCTACTTTTCTACTCAATCTCTCCCTTTCCTCCTATTTTTTTTTAATAGAATAGGCTTCCTCCTATTAGGGTCAGTTTCTGTCTATTAAAGGTATTTTTCCTTGTTTTAGAAGGAATTCCATTGGATTTTGTTCTTTGATTTCCCTTGAATAAAGGCCCGAGAATATATCCTTAGTATGATATAAATACTGCATTACAATTATCATTAGATCAATGAAGAAAAAGCAGAATCCAGTTCATTAAATCAAGTTATTTCTATTGTTGTAGGAAGCCAAAAAATGAAAAGCTTATCAGAACGCAGGTTGAGGCACTGAACAGCATGGATATTAATGAGCCAGCTATAAATTGAAAAATGGACTGTTAGTATTATCCACACAAAATTAACCTCAGGATAAACATCTTAGCACATGAAAATATTGGAAGAAAACCAACAGAAAAGGGCCTCAGGGATATCTCACAGAAATTGTGCAGTAAATGGGAGCAAGTTCCAATCTCCTAATCAACTCTGCTGTCAGAGTCTTACTACATTAATTCTTATCATTGGCCAGTTTCCATTTGGGATAATTTCTAACAGAGCAGCTGAGGAGGTAGAAAGAGAAGGGAGTTTGGTGATATTTACTTTCAGTTTCTGGGGATGGCTGTATCTTCACTGAAGTAGACCAGCATTTGATCCACTTCTTTGGACCTCTTTAGAGATGGTCACAGTCAAAAGAAAGTTTAGCACATTGCATGAACAGATCAAGAACAGGAGAACTGACCTTATTCTTGATGTGTGTGAATTGTTATGTAAATCTCCTATGCAGCAGGTCTGCTTTAGATATTATAATACAAAATATTCTACATCTTGACTTAACAGATATAGGAATTTTCTAGATGAAAACAGAACAAAGCATGTGTATCTTTAAAAAAGCAGCAGTTGACGAACTCCTGAACAGTGTCCTATTTCTTCATTTTCTAACGGAGAATACAGTTCAGCATGGGGCTGTTGTGAATGTTAACATTGAGGCCAGCAATACATGGGCTATATATCAGGGATTACAGTGGATTCCTAACAGAGGAATGGATGGATGATAATTACATATAAACTGAATGTGCATGTTACCCACAGTAGGGTGTCGATCACTTTCAGTTATATGCAGTGGTTATATTGGTGGTTATATGTTACTTTTTTTTCCTTCTAACTATAAAATCTGGATTCTGGAAGTCAGTTTATCAACTGAAAATGTGCCTATATAAGCTCAGGTGATACTAATCTTAGTTTACTTTATGTGTCAGTTAAATAGAAATAATAATAATAATAACTATAGTGCTAACTATGGACAATTATTAGAAGAATCATTTTACAGTTTAGTAAACTGAGACACAGGTAAAGCAACTAACCGTAAACCATAGATGAATAATCCAGATCTTTGAAAGAACACAATTTAATTAAAGTAGACCTTAGAAACATATTGATTTACTGTCTTTGACATATAAATACATTCTTAAAAAGTATTTATAATTCTTAACTGGAATAAAGAATTTAAGATTTTGAAAGTCTTATTTATTTATTTTTACCAAGTTCTAAGTCTGGGCCTTTTCCTGAATTAATACCATATCTTTTGAATGCTTTAATCCCTAAGATTTTTTAGGGAAAAGTAGTGAAAGTCCAAAAACATACATTTTGGCTAAGTTTTCACCTCTTGGTAGATGTCTAACAAGTGACACTCTACCAACCACTTACATTTACATTTTCTATAAATTTAGAATTTGTTTTTCCTGTGGTACCTTCTCAAGATACCAACTTTTGACTGTGTACACTTTTAAGTAGTACTAAGAAATTAATACTGACATTTACGATGCATTATCTATACATTGTGAAAGAAGAAGGTCAAGTTTGTTCGAGAAAAATATGAAACCCAATGATCCCCTTTTCCCCTTCCATTACCTAGATTAAATGCCACTATCTTTTCTTAATCATTTCATCTGCATTACAGTGTGGGTGAATTTTTCATCTGCTTAAATGTGGAAGATTAAAAAAATGAGAAAAATCAGATACTTAAAATTCAAACTTTGATAGGTTCCTGCCTCATGTTGAGGTCTTTTATCCATTTGAAGTTTATTGTATGGTGTAAGAATGGTCCAGCTTCATTCTTCTATACATACCTGTCCAATTTTCCCAGCACCAATTATCGAAGAGACTTGTCTTTTTTCCACTGGATATTTTTTCCTACTTTGTTGAAGATTGTTTGTCCATAGAGTTGCGGGTCCATAGCTGGACTCTGCTCTGTTCCACTGGTCTATGTGTCTGTTTTTGTGCCAGTACCATGCTGTCTTGGTGATCCCAGCTTTGTAGTAAAGCTTGAAATCAGGCAACATGATGTCCCCAGTTTTGTTTTTCTTTTTCAGCATTTCCTTAGTAATTTGGGGTCTCTTCTGGTTCCATACAAATTTTAGGATTGTCTGTTCCAGCACTTTGAAAAATGCCAATGGTGGGGCAGAGGGGCGCCTGAGTGGCTCAGTGGGTTAAAAGCCTCTGCCTTCGGCTCAGGTTTTGGTCCCAGGGTCCTGGGATTGGGACCTGCATTGGGCTCTCTGCTCTGCGGGAAGCCTGCTTCCTCCTCTCTCTCTGCCTGCCTGTCTGCCTACTTGTGATCTCTCTCTCTCTGTCAAATAAATAAATAAAATCTTTTTTAAAAATGCCAGTGGAATTTTGATCAGGATGGCATTGAAAGTATAGATTGGTCTGAGCAATATAGACATTTTAATAATGTTTAGTCTTCCAATCCATGAGCATGGATTGTTTTTCCATCTTTTTGTGTCTTCAGTTTCTTTCATGAGTGTTCTGTACTTTACCTCTCGAGTACAGATCCTTTACCTCTTTGGTTAAGTTTATTCCAAGGTATCTTATGGTTCTTGGTGCTATAGTAAATGGAATTGATTCTCTAATTTCCCTGTACTTTTTGTATTTTTATTGTTACTGTATAAGAAAGCAACTGATTTCTGTACATTGATTTTGTATCCTGCCATATTACTGAATTGCTGTATGAGTTCTAGTAGTTTGGGGGTGTAGTCTTTTGGGTTTTCCATATAAAGTATCATGTCATCTGTGAGGAGAGAGAGTTTGATTTCTTCTTTGTCAATTTGAATACCTTTTATTTCTTTTTGTTGTGTGATTGATGTTGTTAGGACTTCTAGTACTATGTTGAACAGCAGTGGTGAGAGTGGGCATCCTTGTCGTGTTCCTGATCTCAAAGGGAAGGCTGTCAGCTTTTCCCCATTGAGGATGATATTTGCTGTGGGTTTTTCATAGATAGTTTTTATGAAATTGGGGAGTGTTCCCTCTGTCCCTATACTTTGAAAGTGTTTTAATCAGGAAAGAATGCTTTATCTTGTCAAATGCTTTTTCTTCATCAATTGAAAGGACCATGTGGTTCTTCTCTCTTCTCTTATTGATTTCTTTTGTCACACTGATTGATTTGTGAATATTGAACCACCCTTGCATCCCAGGGGTAAATCCCACCTAGCCATGGTGGATAACCTTTTTAATGTACGGTGGGATCCTATTAGCTAGGATCTTGTTGAGAATCTTGGAATCCATATTCATCAGGGATATGGTCTGAAATTCTCCTTTTTCATGGGGTCTTTGCCTGATTTGGGGATCAGAGTAATGCTGGCTGCGTAGAAAGAGTCTGGGAGTTTTCCTTCTGTTTCTGTTTTTTGAAACAGTTTCAGGAGAATGGGTATTATTTCTTCTTTCAGTGTTTGGTAGAATTCCCCAGGGAATCTGTCAGGTCCTGGGCTCTTGTTTTTCAGGACGTTTTTGATCACTGCTTCAATCTCTACTCTTCTTTTGATGGAAACTTGGGCTGCTTCCAAATTTTCCTATTGCACATAATGCAGCAGTAAACAGGGGTGCATACACCCTTTCAGATTATCATTTTCTATTCTTTGGGTAAATACCCAGTAGTGTGATTACTGGATCAGAGAGTTCTGGTTTTAGTTTTTTGAGGAGCCTCTGTACTGCTTTCCAGAGTGGCTTTACCAGTTTGCATCCCATGAACAGTGCACAAGGATTCCATTCTCTCCGTATCTTTGCCAACACTTGTTTCTTATGTTGTTGATTTTAACCACTCTGACAGGTGTGAGATGTTTTCTTATTGAGGTTTTGATATACACTTCCCTGATGATGAGTGATGTTGAGCATCTTTTCATGTGTCCGTTAGCCATCTCCATGTCTTCTTTGAAGAAATGTCTATTCATGTCTTCTGCCCAATTTTTAATTGGGTTGTTTGTTTTGGGATGTTGAGTTGTATCAGTTCATTCTATATTTTGGACACTGTGTCAGATATGTCATATGCAAATATCTTCTCCCATTCCATAGGTTTTCAGTTTTGTCGATTGTTTCCTTCATAGTGCAGAAGTTTTTTATCTTTACTTAGCCCCAATAGTTCATTTTTGCTTTTCTTCCCTTGCCTCAGGAGATGTAACTAGAAAGATGTTGCTATGGCCTGTGTAAGAGAAATTACTGCCTATGCTCTATTTTAGGATTTTCATGGTTTCAGATCTCACATTTAGGTCATTAATCCACTTTGAATTTATTTTTGTATCTGGTATAAGAAAGTGGTCCAGTTTCATTCTTTTGCATGTAGCTGTCCAGTTTTCTCAACACCATTTGTTGAAGAGATTGTCTTTTACCCATTGCATGGTTTTGCCACCTTTGTTGAAGATTAATTGACCATATAGTTGTGGGTTTATTCCTGGGTTTTCCGTTCTGTTTGTGCCAATACAATACTCATTTTATTACTACAGATTTGTAGTATAATTTAAGGTCTGGAATTGTGATGTCTCCAGCTTTCTTTTCCTTTTGCAGGATTGTTTTGCCTGTTCAGGGTCCTTCATGATTCCATACAAATTTTAGGATTATTTGTTCTAGTTCTGTGAAAAATGCTTTTAGTATTTTGATATGGGTTTCATTAAATCTGTAGATTGCTTTGGGTAGTATGGACATTTTAACAGTATTTGTTCTTCTAATCCATAAGCATGAACCATCTTATGAAATATCTTTGTGTTGACTTCAATTTCTTATCAATGTTTTATACTTTTCAGAGTATAGTCTTTTACCTCCTTGATTAAGTTTATGCCTAAGTGTTTTATTATTTTTGGTACAATTATAAATAGGACTGCTTTCTTAATTTCTCTTTCTGTTGCTTCCTTATTACTGCATAGAAATGCAATGGATTTCTGTACATTGATTTTGTGTCCTGCAGCCTTACTGAATTCATTTTTCAGTTCTAGGAGCTTTTTGGTAGAGTCTTGAGTTCTTTATACATCATACCATATCATTGTGAATAGTGAATGCTTCACTTCTTTACCAAATTGGGTGATTTTCTTTTTTTTTTCAAATTGGATGATTTCATTAGCTCTTCTTACCTGATTGCTGTGGCTAGGATTTCCAGTACTATGTTGAATAAAATCAGTGAGAGTGGACAACCTTGTCTTGTTCTTGATATTAAAGGGAAAGCTCTCAGTTTTTCGCCATTGAATATAATTTTAGCTGTGGGTTTTTCATATATGGCCTTTATGATGTTATTTTCCCTCTAAACCTACTTTTCTGATGGATGTTATACTTTGCCAGATGGATTTTTCTGCATCAGTTGAAATGATCATATGGTTTTTATCCTTGCTCTTGATCCAATGTATCATACTGACTGATTTGCCAATGTTGAACCACCCTTACATCCTAGGAATAAATCTCACTTGATTTTGATGAATGAGTTTTTTAATGTATTGTTGGATTCAACTTGCTGATTTTTGTTGAGGATTTTTGTGTCTTTACTTATCAGTATATTGGCCTATAATATTCTTTTTCTCTCTCTTATTAATTAATTTTAAGTATCTTTATCTCATTTTAGTATCAGGGTAATGCAGACCTCATAGAATGAATTCGGAAGTTTTCTTTCCTCTTCTATTTTGGAATAGTTTAAGAGGTATTAACTTTTAATAAATTTATTAAATTAAATTTAATATTTTTAATTTTAATCAAAATAAAATTCTTTTTAAATTAGTCAAATTAAATTTAAATAAATTAAATATTAACTTTTAATATTTAGTAGAATTCAACTGTGAAGCCATCTGGTCTTGAGTTTTTGCTTGTGGAGACTTTTTTGATTACTGATTTGGTTTCATTGCAGGTAGTTGGTCTGTCTAAATTTCTATTTCTTCCTTCTTCTTTTAGTAGATTACATGTTTCTAGGAATTTATCCATTTCTTCTAGGTTGTCAGATTTGCTAGCAATGTAACTTTTCATAATATTCTTAAAATCCTTTTTATTTCTGTGGTATCATTTGTCATTTCTCCTCTTTCTGTCTTTATTTAAGTCTCTCTTTTTTTATGAGTCTGGCTAAATGTTTATCAGTTTTGTTGATCTTTTCAAGGAATCAACTCCTGGTTTGATTGATTTGTACTATTTAAGTCGTTATTTCATGTATTTCTGCTTTAACCTTATTATTTCCTTCCTTCTACTGGTTTGGTGTTTTTTTACTCTTTTTCTAGCTCCTTTAGGTGTCATGTTGGGTTGCTTGTTTGAGATTTTTTTGCTTCTTGAGGCAATTTTGCTACATCCTGTATCCCAAAGATTTTGGAACGTTGTGTTTTCCTTTCCATTTCTCTCCATGTATTATTATTATCTTTTATTTCCTCTTTCATTTCTTGTTTGATCCATTCATTGTTTAAGTACCATGTTATTTAGTATCTTGGTAAATTTGTTTTTTCCAGAATTTTTCTTGTGATTGATGTCTAGTTTCATAACATTCTGCTCAGAAAAGATGCCAGGTATGACTTTAGTCTTTTTAAATTTGTTGAGACTTACTTTGTGGTCTGCGATGTGATCTGTTTTCGGAATGTTCCATGTACACTTGAAAAGGAGGTGTATTCTACTAATTTGGGGTGAAATGTCTTGAACAGATTTTTTTAGGTCTATCTGGTCCAAAATGTCCTTAAAAGCCACTGTTATCTTCTTGATTGTCTTTGTATGATCTGTCCATTGATGGACAAGTGGGGTGTAAAGGCCCCCACTGTTATTGTATTACTATTGATTATTTCTGTTATGTTTGTTATTAACTGCTTTATGTATTTGTTTGCTACTAGGATGGGTGAATAAATATTTACAATTGCTGTATCTTCTTGTTGGATTGTCTTCTGAATGATTATATAGTGCTGTTCTCTGTCTCCTAACAGTCTTTGTTTTAAGGTATATTGACTAATATAAGTATTGCCATCACGGCTTTCTTTTCACACCCATTTGCATGATAGATTCTTCTTCATCTTTTCACTTTCAATCTGCATGTGTCTTTAGGTCTGAAATGAGTCTACTGTGTGCAGCATATGGGTCTTATTTTTTCATCCATTTTATTACCCTGTGTCTTTTAATTGGAATGTTTAGTCCATTTTCATTCGATGTAATTCCTGATAAGTCAGTACTTACTGTCATTTTGTTACTTGTTTTGTGGTCATTTATGTAGTTCTTCTCTGTTACTTTCTTCTCTTGCTCTCTTCTGTCAAGATAAGTTGGATTTCTTTAGTGATGTACTTGATTACTTTCTCTTTATTTTTTGCATATCACTGATTTTTTTAATTTATGGTTACCATTTAGTTTGTATATAATGTCTTCTGTATATAGCAGTATATATTAAGTTTGAACTCATTCTTTTTTTTTTTTAACTTTTTATTTTTTATAAACATATATTTTTATCCCCAGGGGTACAGGTCTGTGAATCACCAGGTTTACACACTTCACAGCACTCACTAAAGCACATACCCTCCCCAATGTCCATAATCCCACCCCCTTCTCCCGAACCCCCTCCTCCCAGCAACCCTCAGTTTGTTTTGTGAGATTAAGAGTCACTTATGGTTTGTCTCCCTCCCAATCCCATCTTGTTTCATTGATTCTTCTCCTACCCACTTAAGCCCCCATGTTGCATCACCACTTCCTCATATCAGGGAGATCATATGATAGTTGTCTTTCTCTGCTTGACTTATTTCGCTAAGCATGATACGCTCTAGTTCCATCCATGTTGTGGCAAATGGCAAGATTTCATTTCTTTTGATGGCTGCATAGTATTCCATTGTGTATATATACCACATCTTCTTGATCCATTCATCTGTTGATGGACATCTAGGTTCTTTCCATAGTTTGGCTATTGTGGACATTGCTGCTATAAACATTCGGGTGCACGTGCCCCTTTGGATCACTACGTTTGTATCTTTAGGGTAAATACCCAATAGTGCAATTGCTGGGTCATAGGGCAGTTCTATTTTCAACATTTTGAGGAACCTTCATGCTGTTTTCCAGAGTGGCTGCACCAGCTTGCATTCCCACCAACAGTGTAGGAGGGTTCCCCTTTCTCCGCATCCTCGCCAGCATCTGTCATTTCCTGACTTGTTGATTTTAGCCATTCTGACTGGTGTGAGGTGATATCTCATTGTGGTTTTGATTTGTATTTCCCTGATGCCGAGTGATATGGAGCACTTTTTCATGTGTATGTTGGCCATCTGGATGTCTTCTTTGCAGAAATGTCTGTTCATGTCCTCTGCCCATTTCTTGATTGGATTATTTGTTCTTTGGGTGTTGAGTTTGCTAAGTTCTTTATAGATTCTGGACACTAGTCCTTTATCTGATATGTCGTTTGCAAATATCTTCTCCCATTCTGTCAGTTGTCTTTTGATTTTGTTAACTGTTTCCTTTGCTGTGCAAAAGCTTTTGATCTTGATGAAATCCCAATAGTTCATTTTTGCCCTTGCTTCCCTTGCCTTTGGCGTTGTTCCTAGGAAGATGTTGCTGCGGCTGAGGTCGAAGAGGTTGCTGCCTGTGTTCTCCTCAAGGATTTGGATGGATTCCTTTCGCACATTGAGGTCCTTCATCCATTTTGAGTCTATTTTTGTGTGTGGTGTAAGGAAATGGTCCAATTTCATTTTTTTGCATGTGGCTGTCCAATTTTCCCAGCACCATGTATTGAAGAGGCTGTCTTTTTTCCATTGGACATTCTTTCCTGCTTTGTCGAAGATTAGTTGACTGTAGAGTTGAGGGTCTATTTCTGGGCTCTCTATTCTGTTCCATTGACCTATGTGTCTGTTTTTGTGCCAGTACCATGCTGTCTTGATGATGACAGTTTTGTAATAGAGCTTGAAGTCCGGAATTGTGATGCCACCAACGTTGGCTTTCTTCCAGTCTGTCGTTTAAGGCCTTTATTTCCTTGCTGATCTTTTGCTTGGATGATCTGTCCATTTCAGTGAGGGGAGTGTTAAAGTCCCCTACTATTATTGTATTATTGTTGATGTGTTTCTTTGATTTTGTTATTAATTGGTTTATATAGTTGGCTGCTCCCACGTTGGGGGCATAGATATTTAAAATTGTTAAATCTTCTTGTTGGACAGACCCTTTGAGTATGATATAGTGTCCTTCCTCATCTCTTATTATAGTCTTTGGCTTAAAATCTAATTGATCTGATATAAGGATTGCCACTCCTGCTTTCTTCTGATGTCCATTAGCATGGTAAATTCTTTTCCACCCCCTCACTTTAAATCTGGAGGTGTCTTCGGGCTTAAAATGAGTTTCTTGGAGGCAACATATAGATGGGTTTTGTTTTTTTATCCATTCTGATACCCTGTGTCTTTTGACAGGGGCATTTAGCCCATTAACATTCAGGGTAACTATTGAGAGATATGAATTTAGTGCCATTGTATTGCCTGTAAGGTGACTGTTAACTGTATATGGTCTCTGTTCCTTTCTGATCTACCACTTGTAGGCTCTCTCTTTGCTTAGAGGACCCCTTTCAATATTTCCTGTAGAGCTGGTTTGGTGTTTGCAAATTCTTTCAGTTTTTGTTTGTCCTGGAAGCTTTTAATCTGTCCTTCTATTTTCAATGATAGCCTAGCTGGATATAGTATTCTTGGCTGCATGTTTTTCTCGTTTAGTGCTCTGAAAATATCATGCCAGCTCTTTCTGGCCTGCCAGGTCTCTGTGGATAAGTCAGCTGCCCATCTAATATTTTTACCATTGTATGTTACAGACTTCTTTTCCCGGGCTGCTTTCAGGATTTTCTCTTTGTCACTGAGACTTGTAAATTTTACTATTAGGTGACGGGGTGTGGGCCTATTCTTATTGATTTTGAGGGGCGTTCTCTGAACCTCCTGAATTTTGATGCTCGTTCCCTTTGCCATATTGGGGAAATTCTCCCCAATAATTCTCTCCAGTATACCTTCTGCTCCCCTCTCTCTTTCTTCTTCTTCTGGAATCCCAATTACTCTAATGTTGTTTCGTCTTATGGTGTCACTTATCTCTCGAATTCTCCCCTCGTGGTCCAGTAGATGTTTGTCCCTCTTTTGCTCAGCTTCTTTATTCTCTGTCATTTGGTCTTCTATATCACTAATTCTTTCTTCTGCCTCATTTATCCTAGCAGTGAGAGCCTCCATTTTTTATTGCACCTCATTAATAGCTTTTTTGATTTCAACTTGGTTAGATTTTAGTTCTTTTATTTCTCCAGAAAGGGCTTTTATATCTCTCGAGAGGGTTTCTCTAATATCTTCCATGCCTTTTTTGAGCCCGGCTAGAACCTTGAGAATTGTCATTCTGAACTCTAGATCTGACATATTACCAATGTCTGTATTGATTAGGTCCCTAGCCTTCGGTACTGCCTCTTGTTCTTTTTTTTGTGTTGAATTTTTCCGTCTTGTCATTTTGTCCAGATAAGAGTATATGAAGGGGCAAGTAAAATACTAAAAGGGTGGCAACAACCCCAGGAAATTATGCTTTAACCAAATTAGAAGAGATCCAAAATCGTGAGGGGGGAGAAAGGGGATAAAAAGAGGTTCAAAAAGGAAGAAAGAAAGAAAAAAAAAAAAAAGAAAAAAGAAAAGAAAAGAATTTAAAAAAGAGAAAACACCTTTCAGAAAGTGGATGTTTTTCTGTTTCCAGAATTGCTGTTCTTCTTCTCTTCGATATGCCGATGGATTTTCAGGTGTTTGCAATCTTTAGATAAGCTATCTAGCTGATCTCCGGCTAGCTGAAGTAGTCTCAGCCTGCTACTTCTCCGCCATCTTCTTGAACTCATTCTTAACAACTTCCCACTTTCTAGGTATATGGTGTCATACTTCATATCCTTTTATTTTGTCAGTTCCTTGACTTTTATAAATATACTTATTTTTACTACTTTTGTGCTTCCTACTTTCCTTACCATAGCTTATGATCTTTCCTTTCCACTCAGAGTCCCCTATAACATTTCTTGCAGGGCTCATTTAGAGGTCATGAATTCCTTTAACTTTTGTGTGTCTAGAAAACGCTTTATCTCACCTTCTATTCTAAAGGATGGCCTTGCTGGATAGCATATTCTTGGCTGCAATATTTTGAATATGCATCACTCCCTCTGGCATGCAGTGTTTCTACTAAAAAATCATCTGGTAACCTTATGTGCTTTCCTTTGAATATAACTGTTTTCTTCTTCTGCTTTTAAAATTCTCTGTCACTACTTTTCCCACCTTAATTACTGTGTATCTTGGTGTGGACCTCCTTGGGTAGATTTTATGTGTCCGTGGGGGGACTCTCTGTGCCTAGGTTATCTGGATTTGTTCCCTTGTCAGATTTCAGAGATTTACAACTATTATTTCTTCACATAAATTTTCTGCCTCCTTTTCTTTTCTCTTCTTCTGTGGCCCAATAAAGCAAATGACTAAATTCTCTAAGTCTGTTTTAAATATATATATATATATATATAAAAATATACATGTTATATAACATAATCTGCTTATATATTATATAGAAGACTATATTTGTATTATATATATTTATATATCATATGTGATATATATAGGTTATATATAACCTGCTTATATATTATATAATATAATCCCCATCTGCTCAGCTTATTTTCTGTTATTCTGTCCTCCAGGTCACTGGTCCAGTCTTCTGCTTCATCTCTTCTACTATTTATTACATCTAGTATATTTTTTAATTCATTTATTGTGCTCCTTACCTCTAATCAGTTCTTTTTTTAATCTCATTAAGCATCAGAGATGTCTTCTACTCTTTCTTTATGTCTGCTGAGTATCTTTATGATTATTACTTTAAATTCTTAACAGGCATATTACTTACCTCCATTTTGCTTTGGTCTCTTGCTGTGATTTTGTCTTTTTCTTTTATTTGGGACATATTCCTCTGTCTCCTTATTTGTCTTACTTTCTGTAAGGCTTCTTTGTGTTAGGGGAGACAGCCACATCTGGACTTGCAACTAATGGCATTATGAAGAAGAGGCTCTTTAGTTTCCTGCTAGGTAGTGTCCCCTTTTCACCAGAATCTGCTCCTTCAGGGGTGTCTTCTATGTGTGATATATCTACTGTGCTGCTGTGGCAGAGCTGCTTTTTCCTTCAGTCCAGTAATCTGCAGTAGCTTTCTTGGCCTATTGTGGGCAGTGTTTACTCCCTGTGGTGTCCATGGGCCAGCCTGGAAATGCCCTGGGCTTGACTTGTGTCAGACCATGCATTTACCAGAGATGTAGTGGCACCAAACTTCAGGGCACTTTCCCTGGCTGTCCCCTGAGAAGCTTTCATTGGTGGGTGGGGCCTGGAGTCAGATCAGTTGTCTGCCTCCAGCCTACTGTTGGTTCTCTGACTGGTGTGTGTGTGTTTATTTTCACTTTCTTAGGGGCATGCATCATTTTGAAGTGGTGCTTGCTACTCTAGGGCCTGCTTCCACACTGCCAGGGCTGCAGCATCCTGTTTGGGGTCTGGTCAAGAGTATATTGGAGAGGGTGGATCCATTGATTCACAGCTTAGGGAGGGCAATCTATAAGTGCTTACAAAATAAAAATCATCCAGCATAAAGCTCGTATCAGATGCCACAACAAGTTAGTTAGTTTCTCTGACTCAGGGCTATAGTGAGAATCTGTAATTCCCATCTACTTTTTACCCCAGACTGTGACATTACTCTGGAGCCAACGGACAGGTGAATGATTGCCTACATATCCATCTGCATGAGTGAGGCAGTACTTCATGGAAGAATGCCTAATAGGGTTCCTTTCTCTGAGAACCACCACCCCAAGTGAATAAAAAGGCCTCTTTTCCCAAAGGGAGATATGACTGAGACAGAATATAGGGTTTAAGATTTTTTTTTGTCTCATTTTGTCTCCTGAAATACTTTCCTCAATAAATCACACATATACTTTAAGTAGGAATTGAAGAAAAGTAGGTGAAAGAGAAGGGACAAAAAAAGGTATTATAAAAGAGCAAATAAGAACTTCCTCAGGAAGTCACCAAGAACTTTCAGGGCCTTCTGGTTATTTAGGGACAAAGGAGAATGGTCTGGGCATGAAAAACTAGATGAGGTTTAGGCATTAACATTAGGAATAGATAATGGAATGTGGGGAAATATTAAGTATAATGTTTTCTGTATTTATCTGCTTATAATTATGTGACAAACTATTTCTATTTATTAAAGAATCTATAATCTATATAAAATAATGAACTATAATCAAAATAATTAAAACAGTCATGTGCCTGGCACTTTACATGTTGTATTTCATTTAATCTAAAAAGCAGCCTTAAAACATAGCCTGTATTTTAATGCTTGTTTTGTATTTGGAGAAATTGAGCCCTAAATGAGGTTAAGCAGCTTGCTCAAGGACACAGCTAATTAATGACAAAACTGGAATTTAAAGCCAGGAACTTTGATTTCATAGACTGAACAATTAATCTCTATATTCTCTATATTCAAACAAAAAGTAATTCTGTTTTCATTTCCCTTTCCTAATAAGGTTCTGATATAATTTTAGACAACTTTAAGCACTGTCTTAGCAATATATGCTGGCTAGGTTCTTAATGAGGAAAATAACCAATAACTCTCAGGAATAAAATGCTGCATCAGTATCAAGTTAGTCAACCATTAGATGCTAGGGATCTCTGTGCCCAGTACTATTTCAGAATATGATCTCACAGAAAGTATGAATGAATTCGATTTTAAGTTGGAAAAAAGGTTTTCTGAGCATGGGAGGTACTTCCTGCTGGCCATGAACCCAAGAAGGAGAACTGGGAGGAGTGATAAAAATATAACCAATGGTTTCACCAGTGGCAATCAGTGTTTTCTCACTGTTGCATAAACAACTGATAAAGAGCACAGGGCCTATGACAACATAGATGCTCCTTAAGGACATTATCCTAAATGACATAAGCCAGTCACCAAAGGTCAAATACTGCATGATTCCAGTCTCAAAGGCATCTACAATAATCAAATTCCTAGAAGCCGAGAGTAGAGTGGTATTGCTAGGGGAGGGGAATTGGGGAGTTGATATTCAGTGGGTATAAAATTTTAGTCATGCAAGATGAGTAAGTTCTACAGACCTGCTGTGCAGCATTGTACCTATAGTTAGCAATACTTTATTGTGCATTTAAGATTTGTCAAGAGAGTAGATCTCATACTAAGTATTCTTACAATTTTAAAAAAAAGGCTTTATGAATCCAGCATGACTATGATACGATAAATACATTGCAAAGAAAGAAAGAGACCAATACTATATATGAAAACAAAACAAAAAATAAAAGCATAGGACTTGAGTAATTGCTGAACAGATATTGATAAGCCAAACCACATGTGTCATTATTCCCAGTAGTAACACTGAGTTGGACTTCGGAGGTAAGAATTACAAATTACACAACCCTCCATATTGTTTTTTGGTGGTGTCTTTGGCGAGTTCATACCACTGACTGCTCCACAGTTAACTACACATGTAGGAATTTTTTTATTGTTTTTTTTTTTTAATCAGAATGCTGTCATGTGAGACATAAGAAAAATTATAAAGCCTTTAGATTCCTTCATTTCAAAAACAAATAGAATACTTACATTATTAACAGAAGAGCATACTGGTTTCGGTCCGTAAAATCTTTGGGAAAGGACAACTGTAAAGGAAGTTCTTTTAAAGAAAGAGCAAAATATTAAATATGGAGAGTCATTTACACATAAAACTATAAGATGCAGAGAATGTTGTTCTTAAATAACATAGCATGCACAAAACTTTACCATAGTCGTCAATATGAAGCATTTTAATTTCTGACTTTACTATCTTCTTCTTCAGGATAGCTTCCTTCAGCATGGAATTGCTTTCCAATATAAAATATTCTATAAATCAAAAAAGTTATTTTACATAACTAACTACTATGTATTGATCAGGAATCAGTACAACACAACAAATAATAATCTGATGATTATCATTTGGCAAGCAAGCACTGTGTTAGGCACTGATTAAACTCTCATAATTTCTCTCCTGACTGGATTACAACAACAGTTTTCTAACTGAGCTTTTTATTCCAGTGAAATGTTTTCTTTTGCCCTATACCTGGAATTAGCATTTACATTTTCAAAATGCAAATCTGATCAAGTTGCTACTCTGCTTAAGAATATTTAAAAGAATACAAATCTCACAAAACAAACTGAGGGTTGCTGGGGGGAGGGGGGTTGGTAGAAGGGGGGTGGGTTATGGACATTGGGGGAGGGTATGTGCTTTGGTGAGTGCTGTGAAGTGTGTAAACCTGGCGATTCATAAACCTGTACCCCTGGGGATAAAAATATATGTTTATAAAAAATAAAAAAATAAAAAAAAGAAGGGGAAAAAAAAAGAATATTTAAAAGAATAGAAACCTATCTAGCACCCCGTAAGATGACATTACCACAGTAGGATTCCAATAACAAAATTATGAGGCATGTAGAAAAATCAGGAAAATATTACCTCCAGGATGAGTATAAAAATGTAAATAATAGAAATAATGCAAATAATATATTTTCTTTTTTAATGATATTGCCAGTCAATTATAATTACATCTCATATATTTAAAAAATAGGCATGAGGATATTAAGCAGATACATGAATGATTTTTTAAAAAAAAGAAAAGTTAAAATACTAAAAATTTAAAACTGCAAAATCTGATATTCATAAAAACAATCTAAGATGAAAAATACTAGATTGGATTAATAGTATATTAGGTACTATAAAAGAAATTATTAATGAATTTGAGAATATGGCAATAGACAATATTAAAATTAAAATGAGTGGACAAAACACGAAAAGAGCATCAGTAACTTGCTGAAATTTTGATACACTAAATCTGTAAATTTATAGGGGAGATTTGACATACTAAAAATAGTGAGCCCTCTAATCCATAAGTATGTATGTATATCATTGAGTCTTTAATTTCTCTCAGTCTTGGAAGAAAGCAATCAGTCTTTCAACATCAAGACATTAAGTGTGGTATCAGTTGTTGTATTTTTGTAAATTCTGTTAATCTAAGAAATTCCCTTTCTATTCTTGATGTTATTTATTGTTGTTTTTACTGTTTTTCACTTTTATCAACTACTGTCTTGTAAATCCTCAGAGTTAATAGTAAAATAGAGTGATTTGCTTTGATTGATTGTTGAAAGTTATAACAGTCATGGATTTTTCAGGTAAACCCATGTATCCATAATATTCTTTTATAAATTGGTGGATTTTACTTGCTAGTATTTAGTTAGTGAACTTTGTATCTATATCCATTAGGGAAAAAATTAAACATTTTATTTTTTTAAGTAATCATTGTACCCAACATGGGGCTCAAACTCAAAACCCCAAGATCAAGAGTCTACACTCTACCAACTCTATGAACCAAACAGGCATATACCACCCCCTTTATTTTTGTCCCTGTAATGTTTGTTTATTATTTATTAACATATAATGTTTCTTTATTTTAAGGGTAGAGGCCTGTGAATCATCAGTCTTAGACAATCCATAGCACTCACCATATACCCTCCCCAATGTCCATTATCCAGCCACCTTATCCCTCCCCCACCCCCAGAAGCCCTCAATTTGTTTCCTGAGATTAAGAGTCTCTTATTATTTGTCTCCCTCCCTGGTTCAATCTTGTTTCATTTTTCCTTCCCTTACCCCCATGAATCCCCACCCTGCCTCTCAAAATCCTTATATCAGAAAGATCATATGATAATTGTCTTTCTCTGATTGACTTATTTCACTTAGCATAATACTCTCTAGTTCCATCCATGTCATTGCAAATGGCAAGATTTGGGGGATTTTGATGGCTGCATAGTACTCCATTGTATTTATATACCACTTTTTCTTTATCCATTCATCTGTTGATGGACATCTAGGTTCTTTCCATAGTTTGGCTATGTGGACCTTGCTGCTATAAACATTTGGGTGCACATACCCTTTTGGATCACTACATTTGTATCTTTAGGGTAAATAGCCAGTAGGACGATTTCTTGGTCATAGGGTTGCTCTATTTTCAACTTTTTGAGGAACCTCCATGCTGTTTTCCAGAGTGGCTGTACCAGCTTGCATTCCCACCAACAATTTAGGAGGGTTCCTCTTTCTCCGCATCCTCGCCAACACCTGGCATTTCCTGACTGGTTAATTATAGCCATTCTGACTGGTGTGAGGTGGTATCTAACTGTGGTTTTTATTTGTATTTCCCTCAAGTGGCATGGTGTTGAGCTTTTTCTCATGTATCTCTTGGCCATTTGGATGTCTTCTTTGCAGAAATGTCTGTTCATGTCTTCTGCCCATTTCTTAATTGGATTATTTGTTCTTTGGGTGTTGATTTTGATAAATTCTTTACAGATTTTGGATACTAGCCCTTTATTTGATCTGTCATTTGCAAGTATATTTTCCCATTCTGTCAGTTGACTTTTGGTTTTGTTAACTGTTTCCTTTGCTATGCAAAAGCTTTTTATGTTGATGAAGTCCCACTAGTTCATTTTTGCCCTTGCTTCCCTTGCCTTTGGTGATATTTCCAGGAAGAAGTTCTGTGGCTGGATGTTAAAGAGGTTGCTACCTGTGTTCTCCTCAAGGATTTTGATGGAGTCCGTCTCACATTGAGATCTTTCATCCATTTTGAATCTATTTTTGTATGTGGTGTAAGGAAATGGTCCAGTTTCATTCTTCTGCATGTGACTGTCCAATTTTTCCAACACCATTTGTTGAAGAGACTGTCTTTTTTCCATTGGACATTCTTTCCTACTTTGTCAAAGATTAGTTGACCATAGAGTTGAGGGTCCATTTCTGGACTCTCTATACTGTTCCACTGATCTATTTGTCTTTTGTTGTGCCAATACCATACTGTTTTGATGATTACAGCTCTGTAATAGAGCTTGAAGTCTGGAATTGTGATGCCGCCAACTTTCGTTTTCTTTTTCAACATTCCTATATCTATTCGGGGTCTTTCCTGGTTCCATATACATTTTTGTATTATTTGTTCCATTTCTTTGAAAAAAGTTAATGGTATTTTGATAGGGATTGCATTAAACATGTAAATTGTGGGGCGCCTGGCTGGCTCAATATTTAAGCATCTGCCTTGGGCTCAGGTTTTTGATGGGGTCTTTGTCTGGTTTTGGGATCAAAGTAATGCTGGCCTCATAAAATGAGTTTGGAAGTTTTCCTTCCCTTTCTATTTTTTGGAACAGTTTTAGGAGAATAAGTATTAATTCCTATTTAAATGTTTAGTAGAGTTCCCCTGGGAAGCCATCTGGCCCTTGGCTCTTGTTTGTTGGGAGATTTTTTTTTTAAGATTTTATTTATTTATTTGACACAGAGAGAGAGAGATCACAAGTAGGCAGAGAGGCAGGAAGAGAGAGGGGGAAGCAGGCTCACTGCTGAACAGAGAGCCCAATGCGGGGCTCGATCCCAGTACCCTGAGATCATGACCTGAGCCGAAGGCAGAGGCTTAACCCAATGAGCCACCCAGGCACCTCTTTTGGGAGATTTTTGATGACTGCTTCAATCTCCTTCCTGGTTATGGGTCTGTTCAGGTTTTCTGTTTCTGTTTCAGTTTTAGTAGTTAATAGTCTCTAGGAATGCATCCATTTCTTCTGTATTCTCAAATTTGCTGGTATATAGTTACTCATAATATGTTCTTATAATTTGTATTTCTTTGGTGTTGGCTGTCATCTCTCCTCTTCCATTCATGATTTTATTAATTTGGGTCCTTTCTCTTTTCTTTTTGATGAGTCTGGCCAGGGGTTTATCAATCTTCTTAATTCTTTCAAAGAACCAGCTCCTAGTTTTGTTGATCTGTTCTACTGTTCTTTTGGTTTCTATTTCATTGATTTCTGCTCTGATCTTTATTATTTCTCTTTTCCGGCTTGATTTAGACTTTATTTGCTGTTCTTTCTCTAGCTCCTTTAGGTATAGGGTTAGGTTGTGTATTTGAGACCTTTCTTGTTTCTTGAGAAAGGCTTATGTTGCTATATACTTTCCTCTCAGACCACCTTTGCTGTATCCCAAAGATTCTGAAGAGTCATGTTTTTGTTTTGTTTTTTCCATGAATTTTTAAAATTCTTCTTTAATTTCCTGGTTGACGCATTCATTCTTCAGTAGGATGCTCTTAAGCCTGTATACATTTGAGTTCTTTCCAACTTTCCTCTTGTTGAGTTCTACTTTCAAAGCATTGTGGTCTGAAGATATGCAGGGAATTATCTCAGTCTTTTGGGACCAGTTGAGACCTGATTTGTGACCCAGAATGTGATCTGTTCTGGAGAATGTTATATGTGTACTAGGGAAGAATATGTATTCTGTTGGTTTGGGATGGAATGTTCTGAATATATCTGTCATGTCCTTCTGGTCCAGTGTGTCTTTCAAGGCCTTTATTTCCTTGTTGATCTTTTGCTTAGAAGATCTGTCCATTTCAGTGAGGGGGGTGTTAAAGCCCCCTACTATTATTGCATTATTATTAATGTATTTCTTTTATTTTGTTATTAATTGGTTTATATAATTGGCTGACCCCATGTTAGCGGCATAAATATTTAAAAGTGCTAGATTTTCTTGTTGTATAGACCCTTTAAGTATGGTATAATGTCCTTCTTCCTCTCATATTATAGTCTTTGACTTAAAATCTAATTTATCTGGTATAAGGATTGCCACCCCAGCTTTCTTTTGATGTCCATTAGCATAAAAATAGTTTTCTACCTCCTCACTTTAAATCTGGAGGTGTCTTTGGGTCTAAAATTAGTTTCTTGCAGACAACATATTGATGGGTCTTATTTTTTATTCCATTCTGATATTCTGTGTCTTTTGATTGGGGCATTTATCCTATTTACATTCAGGTTAACAATTGAAAGGTATGGATTTAGTTCCATTGTATTGCCTATAACATGACTGTTACTGTATATTGTCTTCGTTCCTTTCTGGTCTGTTACTTTTAGGTTCTCTATTTGTTTAGAGGGTCCCTTTCAATATTTCCTGCAGGGCTGGTTCGGTATTTGCAAATTCTTTTAGTTGTTGTTTGTCCTGGAAGTTTTTTTTTTTTTTTTTTTTTAATTATCTCTCCTTCTTTATTCATTGACAGCCTAGGTAGATATAGTATTGTTGGCTGCATATGTTTCTCTTTTAGTGCTCTGAATATATCATGCCATCCGTTTTTGGCCTTCCAGGTCTCTGTGGATAGGTCTTCTGCCAGTCTATTATTTCTGCCATTGTATGTTATGTATCTCTTGTCTCTAACCTGCTTTCAGGAATTTTTCTTTGTCACTGAGACTTGTAAGTTTTAATAGAGGATGGGGTGTTGACCTATTTTTATTGATTTTTATTTTGAGGGGGGTTCTCTGTGCCTCCTGGATTTTGATTCTTGTTCCCTTCCCAAATTAAGGAAATTCTCTGCTATAATTTATTCCAGTATACCTTCTGCCCCCCCCGCTTTCTTCTTCTTCTAATATTTTCTCATCTTATGGTATCACTTATTTCTTGAATTCTCTCCTCGTGGTCCAGTAGTTTTTTTTTTTTTCTGCTTTTTTATTTTCCACCATTTGATCTTCTATATCACTAATTCTCCCTTCTGCCTCATTTATCCTAGCAGTAAGAGCCTCCATTTTTTATTACACCTCATTAATAGCTTTTTAAATTTCAACATGGTTAGAGTTTAGTCCTTTTATTTCTCCAGAAAGGGATTTTTATTTCTCCAGAAAAGGATTCTCTAGTATCCTCTATGCTTTTTTTCAGGCCCAGCTAGCATCTTGATAATCATCATTCTGAACTCTGGTTCTGACATCTTACTAATTTCTATAATGATTAGCTACTTAGCCATCAGTACTGCCTCTTTTTCTTTTCTTTTTTTTTTTTTGAGGTGAGTTTTTCCACCTTGTCATTTTATCTAGATAAGAATAGATGAATGAGATAACAAAATACTAAAAGTGTAGCAACGGCCATAGAAAAATGTACACTAACCAAATCAGAAGAGAGCTGAAACCGAGCAGAGGAGAAAGTAGAAAGGAAACGCACACACAAACACACACACACACACACATACACACACACACACACACTCACACACACTCACTTAATTTTGGGTGTGTTTTGGTCTGTTATAAGAAACTGCCTCCCCCCATTTTTTTCTTTTAAGAATTTATTTATTTGACAGTGAGAGGATGAGAGAGAGCACAAATGGGAGGAGCAGCAGAGGGAGAGGGGGAAGCAGTGGGACTCGATCCCAGGATCCTGAGATCATGACCTGAGCCGAAGGCAGAGGCTTAACCCACTGAGCCACCCAGGTGCCCCTGCCTCCCCAGATTTTTCAGAAAGAAAAAATAAACACACACCCAAAAATAAAGGTAAACACAATGAAGGGATGGAATATTATTATAAAGATGAAAATTGAAAAAGATTCTAAAAAAGAAATCAGTAAGATAAGTTATTTGAAAAAAGAAAGAAAAACATGTGATCAGGGTGGAGACGAGAACAAGCATATGGCTTTGTTTTAGGGTATATTTTGATCTGTTTTAAGAAACTGTATCCCCAAATTTTAAAGAAAAACTTACATGTATATAAAAAGTAAGGTTAAATACAATGAAGGGATAGAATATGACTATAACAATGAAAATTTTAAAAGATTTGTAAAAATGTATTGATAAGATAAAAGTTTAAAAAGGTTAAAATAGGAAAGAGGAAAATTTAAAAAAAAACAAAAATTTTAAAAACAAAACTTTAAAAATTTAACTGTGAAACACTGAAGAATCATGGGGAAAAGGCTGTGAATTCTATGTGCTGCATTTCCCATAGCTCTGGAGTTTCATTAAATCTGAAGACTGCTTTGGGTAGTATGGACATTTTAACAATATTTGTTCTTCCAATCCATGAGCATGGAATATCTTTCCATTTCTTTGTGTCTTCTTCAGTTTCTTTCATCAGTGTTTTATAGTTTTCAGAGTACAGGTGTTTCACATTCTTGGTTCATTTTATTCTATGACTTTTATTATTTGGGGTGCATTTTTAAGTGGGATTGCTTATTTAATTTCTCTTTGCTGCTTTATTGTAGTGTATAGAAATGGAACAGATTTCTGTATATTGAATTTTCTGTCTGCAACCTTAAATTCATTTAACAGTTCTAGTAGTTTTGGGTGGGGTGTTGGGTTTTCTGTATGTAGTATCATGCCATCTGCAAATAGTGAACATTTTACTTCTTCCTTACCAATGTGGATGTTTTCCATCTTTTTGTCTGATTGCTGTAGCTAGGATTTCCAGTATTATATTGAATAAAAGTGGTGAGAATGGACCTCCCTGTCTTGTTTCTGATCTTAGGGAAACTGCTCTCAGTTTTTCATTGAGGATAATGTTAGTTTTTCAGATAAGGCTAGTTTTTCATATATGATGTGAGGTTTTCAAATAATGCCTTTATTATGTTCTGGTTCCCTTTAAACCTACTTTGTTGAGGGTTTCTATGACATTGTACTTTGTCAAATGCTTTTTCTACATCTATTGAAATGATACGGTTTTTATCCTGTATCTTTGTGATGTTTAACATTGATAACTTTGTGATTGTTGAATTACCCATGCATCCTGGTAGTAAAACCCACTTGATCATTTTTTTAATATATTGTTGGATTTGATTAGCTAGTATTTTGTTGAGGAGTTCTGCATCTATGGTCATCAGCGATGTTGGCCCGTAATTCTTTTTTTTTTTTTTTTTTTGTACTGTCTACCTAGTTTTGGTGTCAGGATAATGCTAACTTCATGAAATGCTCGCCTTATGGAATGAAGCTAGGCAGATATCCTTCCTCCTCTGCGTGTGTGTTTTTTGGTTTTTTTGTTTTTTTCGGTTTGTTTTGGTTTTAGAATAGTTTTAGAGAAATTTCTTTAAGCGTTCGGTACAATTCACCTGTAAAGCTGTCTGGTTCTGGACTTTTGTTTGGAGTTTTTTGATTAGTGATTCAGTTTCATTGATGGTTTTTGGTATGTTCAAATTTTCAATTTCTTCCTGATGCAGTTATGGGAGATTATATATTTCTAGGAATTCATGTATTTCCTCTAGGTTGTCCTATTTGGTGGCATGTAATCTTTAATATTCTCTCATAATCCTTTTTATATTTATGGTTATCAGTTATTTCTCTTTCATTTCTGATTTTAAGTCCTCAATGTATTTATTTGCTTATTGATTTATTGATTTTGATGAGTACTACTACAGCTTTATCAATTCTATCAGTCTTTTCAAAGAACTAGCTCCTGGGAAACTCTTTATATCACCTTTTAATCTTAATGCTAGCCTCCCTGGATAGAGCATTTTTTCTGCAATTTTTTTTTTCCTTTCAACATTTGAATGCATTATGTCACTCCCCTCTGACCTGCAAAGTTTCTTGCTGAAAAATTAGGTGATAACCTTATGGGGTTTCTCTTGTATAGAACTGTTTTCTTTTCTCTTGCTGCTTTTAATATTCTCTTTATTGCTACTTTTTGCCATTTCAGTTAGTTTGTGTCTTGTTGTGGACCTTCTTGGATTTAGTTCAAAGGGGGCTGTCTGTGCCTCTTGATTCTGGATGTCTGTTTCCTTCCCTAGATTTGGGAAGTTTTCATCTGTTCCTTCAGATAAATTTTCTGTACCATTTACTTTCTCTCTATTCCTGGGATACTTATAATGTGAATGCTATTACATTTGATGTTAAGTTTGTTCTTGTTTGGTGTAACTTTTTTTTTCTCACCTGCTTAATTTGATTGCTTTCAATTTCTCTGTCCTCTGGGTCAGTGATCCATTCTTCTTTCTATAGTTTACTGTTTATTCCAACTAGTGTATTTTTAATTCCATTTATTGAGTTCCTATCTGATTATATTTTTTTTCCTGTGTTTTCTCTTTAAGTTTCTTAATGATGTCTTCTACTCTTTCTCAGGTCCAGTAAATATCTTTAAGGTTATTACTTTAAATTCTCTATTGGGTGTATTACTTGTGTCTATTTCAGTTAGGTCATTTGTTGTGATTTTGTTCTTTTCAAAGACTTACTTCCTTTTCTAATTTCTTATTTTGTCTAAATCTTAGTGTATGTTTCTGTATGCTAGGAAAGTCAGCTGTGTCTCCTGCCTTATGAAGGAGGTCCTATACTGCAGTGTCCCCACTTCCCCTGACACTCGAGGGGTGATTCCTGTGTGTGTTGTGCATGCCCAGCTGTTGTGTGTGAGTAGCTTTTTCCTTAAGTCTAGTCATCTGCAATGGCTCTCTTTGCCTGTTGATGGCCGTGTTGGGGCTCTTTTCTGTTATTGGGCCATTCTCCAGCTGCCTTGGGCTTGAGTTGTGTCTGACCAACCATTTGCCAGAGATAACAGTAGCACCAAACTTCAGGATGCTTACCTGTTTTGTCCCCTGAGAAGCTTTTGTGCATGGGGACTGCAGTCAGACCAGCTCTCTGTCTCTTTTCCACTGCTGGGTCCACAGCTGGAATGGTGTGTGTGGTTATGTTCCCCCATTCCTGTGTCACTTAGGAGTGATTCTGGCCCCTGTTGGGGTTGCTTACACATTGCTAGGCTTGCAGCACCTCTTTGCAGGGTCTCTGGCTAAAAGCATTTTGGAGGGGTTGGCTTTGCCAAGGGCAAGGTCCACAAACTTGGGGGCGGGGACTAAATTTACTAGGATTAAGGCCTGCCTTGCTGGAGAGGGCAGATCTGAAGTGCAGGGGTGAGGGAGGTGCGGAACATGCAGTGTTAGCAAGGAGCAAGTGTCTGAGCTTCTCTGATTCCTGTAGATGTCTCTGTGTTTGTGCTGGGAGGTGGGAGTAGGTAATGGTGCCTACCAGCTCCTTTGTTTCTGAAGAAGTCTCAAGATCCCTGCCCTTCAGTCACACTCATGAGATGAGTCACACTGATGCCCCAAACATTTTTCAAACTGCTGCTTCTGTGCTATATCTCTGCAGGCTGTTTATTGTGCTGTCTCATTAAGGGTGGAGACTCAGTTTCCTCTTGCCCTCAGCCCTCCCAGAGCTGAGCCCACTGATTTTTATAGTTTCAGGTTTTTCATCCCATTGGTTGTAGTGGAAATTCAGCCCCTCTGGCTTTCAAAGCCAAATGTTTGGAGAGTCCACACAGGGAAGACAAATTCCCATGTATGAGAATGTTTCTCCCCCCTCTCCATTCCAGCAGCATCCCTCCTTCCTCCCCACAGACAGTCCCATGGATCCCTTTAGTTGTGCAGTTTGTTCTCCTGGTTTTCCTGTCATTTTCTGGGTTATTTACACTGATGTGAATGTTACCTAGCTGTACCCCTGAGATGCACTGTGCTTAGGGTTGTCTTATTCTGCCATCCTCCCTGGAATTCTTCCATCATCATTTTAAAGATTTTGCTCTGTTTGTCTTTCCTTTTCTTTCCTATTTATTTATTTATTTTCTGATAAGACCTTTGCAGTAATTCTTGACTACCATTTATATAATGTTTGGATATATAGAGGTCCTTTTATTTTTGGTGACTTATGGTTCAATTTGCTTTGTTTTTAAATTACCTTTTCTATTGGGATACATTTCACTTGAGGTTTTTGAGCAATTTTATATGTTTCATCTTACTTGTATTTGACCAAATATTGGATTTCATCAAATATTTCTTATGTGCCTCCCCTTCTGACTCTAAGTAAAAACATTGTATGTGTGTGTCTATGTGTATACACACACACATATATATAGACTTGCATTAACTTAGGCTCTGTTCATTTCTTTTATTCCTTTTCTATTTCTGAAAGTTTCTATCGATAAAGTTTCAAGTTCACTGATCTTTTTCTATAGTGTCTAATTTGCTTTGGTCTTTTTCAGTGGAATTTTTATTTCCAATACTAAAGTTCAAGTTCCTTTTAAAAATATTCCATTTATATTCACACCATATTCATTCATTTCAAAATCATATTTATAATAGCTGGTTTATTGTATTTGTAGAAGGTTCCATCTCTCTCTTTTCTGAGTCTCTCTTTATTCACAGCAGCTTTTTTCCCAGTTATGAATCACATTTTCTTCCTCCCTTCCTTCCTCACTTCCTCGCTTCCTCACACACCCAGTAATGTTTTACTGGATTTTGACCCATTGTGACTTACAGTATTTTGTGGATTTTGTTCTGTTACTTTGGAAATTGTTGGATTTTGTTCCAGTAAGTGTATAGGCTATCTACAGGTCAGCTAAATCATTTTAAGACTTTTAAAAATATCTTATTTTGTGTAGGTTTGGGTGATTCCTGCTGTGTGGCTAGTGTAGCTCTATTACAAAGGCATGACTCTGGTGGGCTATCTCCTCCACATTCCAGTATTCTGCCTGGTTGGAACTTTCAGCACATGCCAGCGCTCTTTAAGCTCTGTCCTTTGTCATTTACATGCTTAGCTAGGGGTTTTTTGCAGTAGACTCAGGGTGATTCCCTGAATCCCTATTAAGATTTCTCCTCCTCTCCAGTGTATTTGTCCATGTTTTCAACATTCCAAAAGCTTCAAACTTTCTGAACTCCAATGGCCATTCTCATTCTAACTCTGAGACTCTGACTCTGAGATACCATTACACTCTTCTTGGATTGTTCCTCATTGCACTGAAATTCCTAAAATGATTCCAGCCAGAAAGCCAGAGCAATTAAAACATTAATCTCAGTTGTCTCCCTTCTTCCAGGAATGAGAGTCCCAACTTGACTACTGTCACAATGCTTGAAAATTGGGGTTTTTTTAATATATTTTATCCAGTTTTCTCCCCCTCACTTTCTGGCAACAGGCTGTTTCTACTTTCAGTTATTCCATGGCCAGATCACAAATTTATTTTTTTAATTATCAGTGGCTTATCACCGATAATCCACTGTTAAATCCAAACTCCTTAGCTTGCCCCTATCACCTATATCCTTTCCTTTTTTTTTTTTTTCCTTAAATGTTTTGTTCCAGCCACATGGGACAACCTTTATCTTGCAAGTTTAAATATTTCATGTCTTCTTTTTAGTACATTCACATTCTTTTGCCTTTCTACTGACTTGCTTTCTTGCAATTATGTCCACTTCTGTTAGAGAAATTACCATATTCTATTAGAACCATATAATATTCTCCTGCCATGTACTCTAAATTCTATATGTGATTTCAGGCACACCAAACCACATTTTTTGTAAATAAGTGTCATCCTCTACAATACAAATTTGGGAAATTAGATGTTGTCAGAGGTTTATTCTATCCCTAAAATGTAAGAAGTTTCAGATTATCCAAATCCTGTATTTTCAAGGAACTGATCCTAAACATTTGGTTATAAAATTTAGAATGTGAATACCTAAACTCTGTATACTTTCATTAAAGACTCAGCATTTATAACCTAAGAACTATCATAAAAATGCAGGAAGCCGCTGTCACCTGATATTTGCTAACTACAATGAAGACAGTTTTTTGAAGAATAAATCTTAGTAAATTTTTACCTTTATACCTCTAATTACAGATCATCTTGTTGGCTGGCTTTTTTTTTTTTTTGAATAAATGAATAATTTGACTAACTGACAGTTGAACAAATGGATACAGCCAGAGGCACCAATCTGAGTATAATATACTAATAATTTCTCATGGTTTCTCTTAATTATCAAATGTCAGTGGCAAAAAATAAACCTAATTACATGTAAACTAATGACAGGAATAGAGGGGCAGCTGAGAAATTTTTACTTCTAAATCAAAGGCTACTCATTTATTCCTGGGGAAAAAAAGCAACCCATGGTCACAGGGAAGTAAGTTCTTTTTAAGCAAAGGAAATATAGTAAAGCCATTTTGAAAAATATTAAGAGCAGAGAGGTTTTTTTCCTATGATAAACTTGCAAAACATGTAATACACATTTTTTTTTTTTTTGGTGTAACAGTGTGAAGAGGAAGAAATGTTAAAGCACAGTTTTAAACATGGAACAGAAAAGAGAAGAAAATGAAAACAAAACTGAGAAGAAATAAAGAGGAAAGAAACTAGAAGAGAGAAAAGAAGTAAAGGGGAGTGAGAACAAGGATAGGATGGAGCAAAAGGAAACAAAGCATATATGCAAAATTAAGGAGAAAGCAAATGGTAGTGATATGAGACAAATGGCTTTTGAAATATTAAAAGTAAAATTTTTCATATTTATACCTTGTCTCAACTCACTGATCATTTTAATGAAGGGTTTCTTTTTCATTAAAAAAGTAATATATGGAAAAAAAGTAATAAATGTTCATTGTAGAACATAAGGCAAATACTCAAGAAGAACAAAAATCACCTAGAGGGCTGCTAGCCAAATGCAAGAATTTTAACATCTGTATTACTTTTTGAAAGTTTTAGATGCATTTTTAGTTTTGTTGGAGTGGCATAAACATTTGGACTCCTTAATCACTTGTAACTGTAGCTTAAACTTTTTTTTTTTAGATTCTACTTACTTGTTATTAACATATAATGTATTATTTGTTTCAGGGGTACAGGTCTGTGATTCATCAGTCTTACACAATTCACAGCACTCACCCTAGCATACACGCTCCCAAAGGTCCATCACCCAGCCACCCCACCCCCCACCCCCCTCCACTCTAGCAAGACTCAGTTTGTTTCCTGAAATTAAGAGTCTCTTATGGTTTGTCTCCCTCTTTGGTTTCATCTTGTTTCATTTTTTTCCTCTCATCCCCTGTGATCCTCTGCCTTGTTTCTCAAATTCCAATGTTTTACTCTGCATTTCTTCGATAACTATTGGGTTTAAAGTTGTCCAGATTAAATATTTTCATTTTTCTTTTTTAAATTTCTTTTGTATACCCTATTCTACTTCATGTGGCCCCCAATTGTGTTCCAATTAATTCATTAACAAAGATTAATCCATAATTCATTAACCAGAAGATTTACTTGAACCTGAATGTCTTTCAAAAAAGAAAATTAAGCACCTGACCACTGCTCACTTCTGTTTTTCTGGATGCTGAGATGATGCTTATAAGTGGGAAAATTAGAAAATATTTCATTATTTGCAGCAGAAATTACTAGGAAACAACAGTAGAAAAAAGTTAATTAAAATCAGATTGGAATTTTTTTTTAATTATTTTGGCATAATATGCAATATAACACAAATAGTTCCCATTTATTTAGTGCATCCTTGTTGCAAATATATCTCATCTTCATTAAAAATTCATTTGCTAATTTGCCTACAAGGAAATTGATCCTATGAGATATTAACTTGTTTCACATCTCACAAAAGGTTTATAATGAACTCATTTTGTATACTATTTTTTAATATACTGATCTTTTAATCTATAAAATCCAACCTTCTGTTTTATCCAATATACTGTTTTATTGTTACTATTGCTTTTAATACTAAATACATTTAATTTGCTCACCACAACCTCTTTTAAGTTTTATACTGTTAAGTAGAAACTAAACAATGTACTCACCTATTTCCAACCACACAAAACCCCATTACAAATTTAGTACTTTTTTTTTTTTTTCTAGAACAGGAGGAAGTCTCCATATATTGGTATTTGAAGAGTATCAATGGTCTTACTCTATTGTCTAAAAATAACATTGTCCTTCAACATTACAGTCTTATGCCTGCATCTTAGTTAAGTTTATACATCTAAGTAAAACTACTTAAATACAGGATGTGAAAGACAAAAAACAATAGAATAAGATGCCCTATAATGAGGGAAGGAAGCTGGAGGGAATCCATTTTAGAAAGGCTAGGTCTCTGTTTTTCTGCTAGGCCCCATTTCTATATTTTGCCTTTGAACAAGCCAAAGAAATTATGTTCTCACTTCAAGAGGAAAGCCCGAAAGTGAATCATTCTCTGAGTTTTGTCCTAGGCCTCAAGCATGTAATGATCTCTAAGAAGAGCTGGATCCAAAACGTGTTCCAGGAAATTTGCTTCCAACAAACTTCTGCTGACACTGGCATCAATACCTTCTACCTTCGATGATTCATGAAATAACATCTGTTACTCACCTGTTACCAACTTTAATTGGGCCTACCCTGGATTCCTAAAGGAACACACACCCTAGATCCTTTTCTAAAATAAATCTCTGATCCCAAGCACTGATGAGACTCATTCTCCTTTCTAAGTCTCCTAGACACTCTGTCTGCTATTCTTAAACTCTGTTTTCACTTTCTCCAACTCACATTTGATTTCTATCCTTTGTGAAGCCAAGGACCCTCTTGGCTGATCCTGCAGGAACCCCTCCTCCAACCTACCTTCATCAATTACAAATCCTATTTTGGAGTCAGACTACTTCTCATGATTCCTGGCTCTGCTACCTATTAGTATTAATTAAGCAAGTTATTTAACTTCCCTGTGACTCAGTTTCCTCTTCTTTAAAAGAGGATAATAAAATTAACTATGTCGGTGGTGTTCTGAGTTCATAAATACAAGCCTAATTTATTAGATCGTGGTAGCCTAATGTAAATCATTAGAGCATAAGAGTATTGATTGAATAAAATTGAAAAAAGCCAAAGAAACATAGGAAGAAAAGAAGGCAAGAAGCAATCTGGCTATTCATTTTTATGATTACCTCAACCCTGTATTTACTTACGTACTATACTATAATTTCATAAACACACTGACCATATTTTACTAGCAGTGTCCACCCAAACTTCATAGATGATGAATAGTTAAATACATAAAAGAATAAATGAATACATAAAACTAGGAAGCCCTGGATATCTGGAACAAATAGGATAGAGAACACATAACATACTTTTCATATTTTTCCCAAAAGTACACAAAAAGCATTGGAGGAATAATCTACATGAGGCCAAGGAAAAAAATGAGCCAGAACAGTAAGAGGCCCGTAGGCTGAAGTGTACCTAAATGAGCCTCATCAACCAGTCCTCCTTCAGATTAGGTAACAGTAGACACCCTGTTCCAGGCATGTGTGATCCAATTGTGGCTGTAACACGGCTCAAATCACTTGCTCAAACAGTCAAACTGATGGTATCTACACATCCTGCTCCATGGTGGAAACTCCTTTGAAAAAGGTTTTGTAAGAATATGACATTGAGAATAAGTAATACCTAAGACCAATGACCCCCATGACTATCCCACATTTTCATGTTTGTGTACTTACTTGCTGGGTTTTCCATGCTGTGTAGACTGACCACTGGGACACCTGGGCCTGGATTTTAAAAACATATATAAAAAAGTATGTATAAATATTTTAAATACATCTAAGTAATCATTATTGGAAAGGCTACATGAAAGAGTTATTTTTTTTCCAAATTGAAGCATTTCATAGTTAAAACAATGAAACAGAAACCAGATAACTGGGCAATTAAATTTCTATAGATCCTAAATCTCTTAACAACCAAGCCATTATTTTCAAAAATTTTTTCTAAAGACTAGATAGATTAGTTTAGCAGGACTTTGCTGATGTAAATATGTTTATTCACTTTTTTAAAACATTTGCTCTCAAACAGCCTTTCTTGATCAGGAATAAATGTTGACTCCCAATTTTATTTTCTAAATGAAGATACAATGCATAGCTTGTAAATTCATAATTTATAATTTAGTGAATACATAAATTTAGAATATCAAATCATATAGCTAGAGAAAAGTTACTCATGATAGTAATAGATACTGATCAAATAAATTTCATCAGAAATCATGTGTTACCTTTACAGAGCAGTAAGAAATGTTGATTCATAGGACTGAAACTGGCATCAAAATATGTACATTGTTCTTTCATAAAATTACATGAAATGCATTGACGATTCAATAGTCCTTCAGTAGATGCACTGGGGAAAGAAAAAGAAAATTAGAAACGGTACTATTCCAGGTACTTGAATGTGTGGCATCAATATTTAAGGATTAACATAAACTGAGGAGCTCCAGCATTACTTACATTGCAGTTCCCTGTAAATGATGACTTACTGTATAAATGCAAAGTCCATTTCCATTACTAATGTTAAGACATACACATTTTTCTTCTCTATAATAAAATCATGTATGCCTAGATATTTATAAAGTGTATGTATGTATGCATGTTTATAAATAAACTGATTTCCACAGGACTCAATGTAATTTATTCTTACCTGCCTTTTCTCTACAGATATTCCTTTAAAAACTTGTAAAAGGAATTGCCCACAGAAACTAGCATAAACTCGCCATCGGTAAATATTAGTTGAAAGAGCCAATACATGTTTTCACAAGCTATGCAAAGAATCAACCTCACAGTAGAATTAGGTATCCGTGTCAAATTTTTCCCACTAAACAGATGCACTGAAAACACTTGCCTTAAATACTTGCACTGAAATTTTTGGTAAAGGAAAGTAATTTTTGTATGATAATATAGTATTAATGATATACATATTTAGAGACCTCAGGGAAGTAGTTAAAGAGAAAAGCAATCATTTATTTTACATAGATTCTTAAGATTAGAGTGTTTGAGATATTTACTTAGGGTTAAATTTCCTATATAGAATCATTTATTTTATAAATAAAGATGAACTGTAAATTATGCCAACAGATGAAAATACTGGTGAAGCTGTGTTTTAAGCTGTTTCTTAAGCTTAAGACAAAATATTCTCAATTTCATTTGGAAATGAAATAGGATTTTGGCTATACATTTGTAAATGAACCTTAGTCATTTTGATGTGCAGTAAGCTGCATACATAGGGCTGGGAACAGGTGTATTGACACAGGCAACAGAAGCACAAGAAGCAATTGAGGATCAATGTGAAGTATAGTTCATAAACTCAAAATTTCACATTTGAAACATTCTGAGCTCATTATAACCCCAAATCTTCCTCCATCGGTCAAGGCAATTAAACACATTAACCAGTTTCACCTTTATGATAACTTACAAGGTAGTCATACCTGATTATTTCTCTTTAAAATTGCTATGTGTGTGTATATACCCTCACACACACACACCATAGCATTTGTCATTTTAATCATTTTTAAGTATATAGGTCAATATCATTAATTCTATTCAGTGTTTTGTAACCATCTCCACAGAGAGGATAAGAATGCGTGCCAGTTGTCCATAGCTACTTACATACCTTCATATAATTTTTCAGATTCAAGCTCCCCAGAGATTTGTTGGTCATTTCTCATTAGATTATGAAATTACTGAAATAAATGCCCATTTTGGGACAAAATTCTAAACTGTCTTTGGCTGCCGTTGTGATTCTGCAGAAAGGATCTCATCCCATAAATTTAGTCAACCAGTCATTATTTTTATGACCTGGACAAGACAATGATTGAATTTTCTGGGTTAAACATTAACATTATCTAACAGTCAAGCCAACTGGCATTTGCTGAGCTATTTAAGGGGAAATTTATTGGTACTACATTTTCTTTCTAACAGCCTACTCCACTAGTACGTTCATAGCTAGGCTGACTATTCTGCCTCAGTCACTAGAAAGTAAAGACAAGCACACAAATCTAAGAAGTCATTTTAATTCAGATCACATTTTGGGCTAATAAAGGGAAGGGAGATTGAGATAGTTCCATTGGTTGAAAATGGCCAAGTCTAAGCTTCTGTCACTTTTCTTTTAAGAGTTTCATAATATAAGAGAAATAAAACTTTGATGAAGTGGTTTCAGGACCTTAAAAAATGGCTCAGGTCTACCAGTACCAACCAGAGTATATGTTTCAAGACAGGCTTCCGGTCACCAAAAAGAAAAAAAAAAAAAAGTAATCAGTACTTTAATCAAAAACTCTAAACCGAAACTAGAATTAGTCTCTTTAAATAAAAAGCTTTTTTTTCCTTTTCTCATAGTCTGAGAATATGGGTTCTGGACTCTAAGAGAAAAAAACAAACAAAATACACCCAAAAAATGAACACAGAAATTACATACTGGGAGAGGTGATAAAAAATGAGATGTTTGTTTCAGATGAAAGCAATTTATGCATAAGTAAGTGTATGTGGTGAATTAAAGGGAGTTTAGGGTGTTTTAAACACGCATTTTTACTTTCAGAGGAAAGTCTAGGCTACTGGGTAGGAATCAGTGGTGACACTTCTTCAAACATGATGAATTTCTACTGAGAATATGCCTTGGCAGTTTTGACACTTTAAAAATGGATCTGTGAAATGGAAATCAGAAAGTGTATGTAAAGTCTAGAATTAATAAGTTGCTTGCCAGACAAAAATAAAAGTAATTCTTGTGAGGTCCTGGTGAAAGTTTCCAAGTGAAGAAACATTTTAATACTAAATAGGTATGACCTTAAGTACGTTTTATGAATACAACTTTCCATCTGGGAAAATTGGGCAGATGAAAACATTTCCCATCTACTGCTTTCTTTAAGCAATGAGCATTCCTGGCTTCAGTGACAATCTTACTAGGTTTTATACACTATGGGGGAGGGGAGGAGAAACACTTTCTCTTGATCTACTCTTCTAAGTGTTCACAGTGGTTTTATTTTGTTTGGGGGCAAATTACCAGTGTACAATATCAATGCACTGAAAATTGAAAATGAGCCTTAGCCATAGAAAAGTCCACTGAGGAAAATATGTAAATGCCTATGATGTGTGTAGAGATGATGTGTGTTGAGAGAAGCAAGCCTTAAAACAGTAACACAAAAATGGTATTTTGAGACTGCAAGCAGGTGAGGAAAAAAAGAAGGAACAGCTAGATGGTCTTCAGGTCCAACCCTTCAGCTCACAAAGGTTCCGAGCTGAGAGACTGGACCAAGAGTGTGAGGTTTCGTCATGTCAAAAAGAAGCTTCAGATTTTTCCATCCTATCATAAAGCTGTGTAGATGGCCATTGAGAAATCAACCTGTTCAGGGCAGTCCTCGCACCTTGCTTACCTGTACAGCTGCCTCCCTCTGGGAGAAGACTCTGTGCTCAGAAAGTAACTGCCCAGGAAAGAAGACAACAAAAACATCAGGCACAGATCAATTTTTGCCAGGCTGAGTTTTCACTTGAATTTTCAAACTGTCAAAGAACAGGCAAGAGCTGTTCTATTATTCAACCACAGAACTTGGGTCCATTTGGGAAACACAGCTTTTTTTTTCTCAAAATATCATCATATCACACTTTTCCGTGACCTCTGTCTGTGGGTCTGTGCACGTTTCTGTGCAAGTGTGTCTCTGGGTGATGGATAAGGAGAATCTTTAAAGAAAAAGTTGCTCTTTACATAGCCAGGTTGTCTGGACTAGGACCACAGTAAGCAAAACATAAATCAGGCAGAAAAGATTGCATTCGACAAGCCCTGACTTCCAACCTGACCAGAGAACCAAAAACACTCACATTTTTTGAGTAGTTTCATCGTATGCCAAGATCTTTATTACTTCCCAGTTTCCTGATGTCAGATGCCGCACGGTAATTTGCTCACTTTTACTCTGCAAAGAAATAGAAAATATTGATTTTCTTTTTTATTTAAACAGCATTTCTCTGGTCAACACAAAAGTACTGACTGCCTGTGTCACTTTTAATTCTGTAATTCTCAGCTAACATTCAGTTTCTTGTTTTCAGTCTCAAGAATGCACACACATTCCTGCAAACATTGACCGGGGTAGGATAGAGCCTTTTCTACTATACTGTAGGAAAACCATTCAAAAAACCCCTCTAGGTGAAGCCTTCCTCTACATCATTTTGACACAGGATGTCATCTTGCATTTGGTACAGACACAGGACTTTGGTAACTCTCATCTCAAATGACTGGCAACTGTGCAGTTTGGACAGCTTTAAATAAAACACTGCAGAACAAACTTTATTCTAAATATATCATATAATAGTATATTGCATATAGTATATTACATATCCTATTATATGAAATCATATAATACTTTCAATTTCTAGAGCATATTAATCACTTTAAGATTTACTATTTTCCCACAATAACTTACTGCTGAGATTAATTCATATTGATGTTTGTAGCCATAGTTTGATTTCACTGTAAATTGTATTTTATATGAATATAACAAAATTTATGTTTTACTGACAGTTGAGCATTTACAAATATTTGCTCTTAAATACAAGTTGCCTATAAACAATTTTATTGAAGTCTCTTCATGCACATGGCAGGGTTTCCTTGAGAGAACACCAGGAAGGGGCATTGGCCATTAGTACACATGTCTTTTACCTAACCAGGTTGTGACAAAATATTTTCCAACTTTATCTCTATTTACAGTCTACTGCGTTACAGTCAATACATGTTTTCATTGCTCCACGTCTTTATCGCTTCCTTACCAACATTAATTTCCTGGGACTTTTTTTTTTTTTTTCTCAAATTAATGAGCTTGAAATCATATCATTCTTTTTTTTTTTTTTTTTTTTTTTTTTGTGCAAAATGGTGGTTTATTAAAGCCCGGGGACTGGGCAGGAAGAGCTGCTGCCCCGGGTTGTGAGGGATGGCAGATTATGTACCCTGTGGTGGGGGGAAGGTGAGGGGAAGGGAAGTTTCAACAGAGCTTTCATATGCTAAAGAGGGCCTACAAGGTGCGGGGATACCAGAGGCTTGATCAATGCTGTCTTTTGGCAAGCAAGCCATTAACATCAAGATAGCTCTACGCCCCTATTCATTTTCTTTTTCAAACCTACAGAAAGACCAAATGAAAAGTACACAAATATCCATAAGATCATCACCGAGACTCACCAAAAGTCAACCTGTTGGATATTTGCCCCTCCCTCTTTTGTTGTTTGCTGAATCATTTAAAAGTGAGCTGCAAATATCAGGATACTTTTGCCTTAAATACTATGTCTCAAAATTAAGACCATCTTCACATGTAAGCAAGTCACATATCATACCTATAAATATTAACATTAACTCATCTAAATATGTAGTCTATACCCTAAGTTCCAGAAGAGCCCCAAGTAACCCAAATAACTTTCTATATACATATATAATGTATTTCATGTTTAAATGTATCTAAATACATAATTTATATATTTAGATAAAACATGTCTCAGTCAAGGTTTACGTATCATATTGGATTGTCATCTCTATAGTCTCAAAGAAAAACATTTGTCCTTTTTGATTTCTACAACATTGTCCATTTTTTAGACTCCTGGTCCAGTGGTCTTAAAGAATATTCAGCATTTTGGATTTGTCTGAATTTTTTCTTATGCTTTAATTTAGGCTCAATATTTTTAGCAAAAATATTACAGAAATGATATCAGATACTTCTTTTGCTTCATATTAGGAAACATACCACTACATATCTTGCCTCTCATGACAATGCCATTTACATGGTAACTGTGGGATATAGTCATTGGAAAAATACATTCTGCTTTATAATTAAAAGTGGGATGGATACTTGAACATTATGTGAATACCTTTGTCTCCATTAACTTCACTCAGTAGGTTTGGCATCCATTCATGACCTTTCTCTGAATAAATTACCATCTCAAAGTGATTTTCTAATTCTAACATCACTTTTATATTTATTAGGTGGCATACTTCTGTAAAAACAACTTCTACTCTTTCTCCTTGTGTTTATTCCCATTCTCTTTCTTCCTACTCTTCATATTACTATACAGTTAAGCATGTTTAATGCAATGTTACATTCCATTACTGTTGTTACTCTTTATGATGCTGAAATTGTCAAAATGAGGTTAGCAGGGACTCCTTCAAGTTAACCTCTCTATTCTTTGGAAATGCTTACATTGGTCTTTGAGCACTTCCATGTTTACACACAATCACATGTTCGTAGATATTTTACTTCCTCTACCTCCAACTGTAAGCAGTAATTTCTCCATGGAGTTTCTTCTACTGGATTATGGTATTTAAAGATACAGGGTTATGTGTGCTCATACTACTCTATAGTGTTATTAGTGCTGGGCCTTTTTAGAAGAGACTGATGGATAGAGAGAAAGATTTCCCTGTTTCTCTCCCTGTGCGTGTGTGTGTCCTTAGTATTATCTTCAATTCAAATTCATATCAGTTTGATTTATATCCAGGTGTATTTACTTCTCTTAGTATTTCAACATAGGTTTTGTTGTCCTCACTTTTTGTATTTCATTTTCTTTTAAAAATATGTAGATGGGGGACACCTGGATGGGTGAGTTAGTTAGGCATCTGCCTTAGGCTGAGGTCGTGATTCCAGCGTCCTGGGATGGAGGCCAAGCCCGGCTCCCTGCTCAGCAGGGAGTCTGCTTCTGCTTCTGCCCCTCCCCTCCACTCTTGCTCTTTCTCTGGCTCTCTTCCTCGGTAATAAATAAATAAAATCTTTTTTAAAAGGAAAAAAAATGTAGATGGTTCAAACACACTATATACATATATAGATAGATAGATCTATATCTATATAGATAGGTAGATATATAGATATATATATAATATATATATACATATAGAAATTTTTTTATTAGGTTCTCATCCTTTTTGGGGGGAAGCTTTTTATACTTAAAACATTAATATTATATAACTATAAATATAAATAGTTACACATATACATATAAATCAGAGTATAGGAGGTGCTCCATTGTTCTAGATCTTCCAACTTTTTATTAAAGGTTTTATTTATTCATTTGACAGAGAGAGAGCACAAGCAGGGGGAGCAGCAGGCAGAGGGAGAAGCATGACTTGAGCTGAAGGCAGGTATTTAACTGACTGAGCCACCCAGGTGCCCCTTCTTCCATCCTTTTTTTTCTTACATAGTCCCCTGTGTACCTTAACTAGCTTCCTAAGAAACACATCTCAAGTAATACCACAGTAATTAACTCTGTATATATGCTTGTATTTAACATGTAGAGAAGTATTGTCATGATGTACTCCTCCATAAGGAAAGTATCATTTTGTACATCCACCAGCAAGGTATAAGGTACCTATTTTGCATTTCTCTTTGGAAAAAAGTTGAGCATGAGATATACATATGTATGTATATATGTATAAGACAACATATATAATCTGTCATTTGCATCATTACAAATAAGATTCAGTCATTATCTCTGCTAATGTTTGTCTGTATTATCTATTAGATTTCTTTGGTTTTGGTCTTTATTTTTAAGGAGCTCTTTATATCCATTATGTGAGATGTTAGCTGCAGATATGTTCTCCCGATTTGTCATTCTGTGCTGACATCAGTTATGGTACTGTTTTTCCCAAAATTTTTTTCTAATCTTTATGTTATCAAATTTACCATTATATTCTTACATTGTCTCTGTATACTGGTGCATAGTTTAAAGGCTTTCTTCAGTCTAAGGTTATTAATAATTTTATTGGTGTTTTCACCTTGTACATGTAAGGTTTTATTTCTCAAAGTTAAATCTCTGATGTTAGAATTATGATGGTAGTGTGTAACTACTTTTATCTTTCCTAATGATACTCAATTTTTCCAAAACTATTTTATGAAAAAATTCACTTTTTCCAGTACTTTGAAATGTCATTTTTATCATATATTAAATTACCATATGTGTCTAAGGCTATTTCTGTATTATCTATGCTTTAGTCTCTGTTAATTCATGTCCCAAAACCATACATTCTTAATTACAGATTTTTTTAATATCTATATTACTTAGAATTCACCCCTTCTCACTATTTTTTCAGGATTTTCCCAGATATTATTTGATAAAAATTAGCATATCTCATTCAAGCATATAAAAACTTGCTAGAAATTTTTAGTGGGATAAAATAAAATTTATAATTAATATTTGTTATTGATACATAATACTCTTTATGGTCTTCAGTCATTTGAACCCAGAACAGGGATATTTTCCTATTGTTCAAGTCTTCTTTATGCCTTTCAGAAATATCTTAATGTTGTCCTCAAAGAGGTTCTGTACATTTTGCACACTTCATATATATTTCATTTTCATATTCATTACTGTTTGATGTTAATGAGTATGGCTTTTTATTCCAAATCCTTTCTAAATGGTTATTATTTGCAAATAGGAACACTATTCATTTCCATATACTGAGTATCTATACTGCTATCTCACTGAATACTTCTCCAAATCTATGGCTTATGGTTTTCATCATATTTTCATCTGATTTACACGAATGCTTTCCAAAGCAATATTGTGGAGACAGTGTGCATGCTTTCTTGTTCCCAACCTTAATGGGAATGCCACTCTACTGGGTTATGGACTGAGGCATATGCATTTTATCATTTTAAGAAATTATCTACCAATTCCTATATTTTAAAGTTTTTTAAAACCAGGAATTGGTATTAAATTTTATAACAGGCCTTTTTTTTATAGCAACTATAAAGAAAACCAATGCTATATAACAATTCAAATTGTGTTGCCATTACTTTTGAAAGTCTGGTAAGATTCTCTTATACAGTCCTGTGGACCTTGGTGTTCCTTTGTGGTGTAGTTCTTTGATGATATTTTATTTCTTCTGTGTAATTAGTCAATGTAAGCTGTCTGACTCTCTTGGGGCAGTTTTGGTTAAATGTATTTCCTCATGAAATTGTTCATTTGGTCTAAATTTTCAAATTAATTGGCAAAGAGTTCTGCAAAGTACTCTCTCAGGATCTATTAAAATGCCCTTTGTTATTTCCTACCAGTCATTTCTAATTGTGTGTGTTTTATTTCTCATTTTTTCCTCAGTTGGGCCAGCTTGTGTTTTGTCTGTGTATGTGTGTGTGTTTTCTTTTTATTTATTTATTTATTGATTTATTTGATAGAGAGAGATCACAAGTAGGCAGAGAGGCAGGCAGAGAGAGAGGGAAGAAGCAGGCTCCCTGCCGAGCAGAGAGCCCGATGCGGGGCTCGATCCCAGGACCCTGAGATCATGACCTGAGCCGAAGGCAGAGGCTTTAACCCACTGAGCCACCGAGGAGCCCCCATGTGTGTTTTTCCAAGAGAGCAAACATTATTGTTTTTTATTAGTTCTAAATTTGTCTTACTTTGCTGGTATTTTTTTAGCCATTTGGGTTAGGAATTCAACTCATTTAATTTCATTCCTCCATTTTAGTTGTTATAAGTTTGTATAGCTATGAGTTTTATTCTGACATCTGATTCTGAAGAAGGTATTGTCATTCTTGTTATTGCTATTGTATAAATTTGACAAATCTGAAATTTCTAAGTAATTGTTTAATTGAATTTACTTTTAAAAAGTTTGCTAGCCAGAAAGCTTGTTAAAAATGTATTCTTGATATCTAGGCCTATTACCTTGTGATCATAGCATGCTTTCATGTAAGTTCTAGTTTACAGAATTTATTGAGCCTTTAAACTACATGTTCAACTTCAGTCAGTGTTCCCTTGAACACTGAAAAACTTGAAAAGGATTTATCTCACAAACACACACATATATACACACATACATATGTACATATATAATGTGGTTAATAGAATAAAATAGAAAATAATACAATAACATTACAATATATATTATGTATAACATAATCAACATATATACATATAAAAATCATATAATGTGATTCACTTTAGACCAAGGATGGTACAAGAAGGCTTTCACATTATCAAGTAGCTTTTGTGCATTTCCACTTTATGAAGGTAGCTACTGAACTATCCGAGGCATAGATCCAGACATTTCTAACTATTATACCTTCCTTGTGATTTATGCCATTGAACATTATAAAGTATCTTCTGCTCTTCTAAATGCCTTGGGGCATGAAAACTCATCTTGTCTAGCATCAGTATTTAGCTTTTCTAAATCCCTTTTTAAATGTGTATTTTCAAAAAGACTGAATTGCATTAATTTCAAAAACCAGTATGAGAAACATTTTCTTAAAAATTTTGGTACATAAGTTAAGCCAAATTACACTTATTGGGTATGACTGATAACTTTTGAAAATTTCTTTCATATTTTATATTATGGATATCACATTTAATGAGTTTTTATATTATGGATATCACATTTAATGAGTTTTTATATTATGGATATCACATTTAATGAGTTTTTTGTAGGCAGTTTTTGTAATATTTTTAAATGTTCTGAAATCTAGTGCAGTTTTGTTTTATTTTTATACATTATTAATGTACTAATAACTTTAATAATGCTCTTACCACCACCCCCCCAAAACTATCTTTTCTTTCTTTACCATTTTTTGTTGTTTGGGTTTATTGCTGGGTTATGGTTTTAAATGCTACCTTTCTTCTACTCTTCTTCTCCTCTTTTTTAAGAAATCTAATTAAATGTCAATTCATATTATTTTCCTATCTTAGCAATTTCTGATCCTCTCTATTTGTTTACTCATTTGTTTCCATTTATCTTCTTGATACCCACTAGTATATTTTCAGCAATACCTGTTTACTCTTGGTCATCTTTCAATTAATCTATTAGTTACTATTTTGTACTATTTTTTTTCAGTTTCCTTCCCAAAATCTGTTATGGTTTGGTTTACAACTTTTCTTTCTACTTTATGAAGGCTTTTCTGAGTTTTAAGTCTCACATTTGATAATTTTGTATCTACAAGTACTTATTTAATGATAATTAATATTTAAGTTTAACTGACAAAATATCTTATTATTTCAGGTATATATCATAGTGTTTCAATATTTTTACATGTTAGGAAATGATCCACCGGTCAAGTCTGTTTGCTACCTGTCAATATACATAGTTTCAATGCTGATTTTTAGAAGGAATATAATCAATGATCCACTGTAGACTGTACTAAATTACCTAAGTTTTTGGCGAATGCCTTTATCAGCTTAAAGAATTTGTCTTTGTTCCTATATTTCTAAGATTTCTAAATGTGGATTTTGTGGAATTTATTGGAGCCTGTTTCTACATCTAGAAGACCATTCTATCTTTTTGTGTAGATGCAAATGCAATGAATTAAATTATTATTTACATTTTAAGCAAACTTAGCATTCCTGTGTGAAAAATAATAGCATTTTTTTTTTTAAATCCACTGAAGAATTCAATTTGCTACAATTTGGTTTAGGAGTTCCTAAGTGACCTCTAATTGTCCTTTCTCATACTATCTTCATTTGGTTTTGGGTACAGGATGATACTTGTATCATAAAATACACTAAAAAAAAGTCCATCTTTTTCTATTTTCTGAATGTGTTTTTATACAATTTAAGTGTGTGCTTCTTGAACATTTTGAGTATTTAGTAGAGCCCACCTTTGAAAAACACCTATACTTGATGTGGAGACATTTAAAAACATTGTTCCATTACCTTAATGATATGGGACAACCAGATTGTTTCTTAAATCAGATTTGGTAATTTTTTTCCTAGAGTTTATACATTTCACTCAAGTTTTCAAATTTGTTGGCTTGAAGTTATTAATAGTATTTTAAAATACATTTTTAAACCTACAGTTTTGCTTTCTTTTTCATTACTTATACTTCGGCAGTTTTCCCACTTTTTAAATTAAACTTAATAGACATTGTAGGTTTAATTTTTCTTTTTTTGCAAAGAGCCAAATATTTGTTTTGCTAAGCCTCATTATTTTACCTTTTCTCTTTCACTAAACTCTACTACTGTATTTTTCATTTCTTTTCTTCATTTGCATTTATTTTGTTTTTTCTAAATTCTGATATTGAATGTTATATAATACCTAGTTCCTTTTATAGATTATATATTACATTTATGTATATAATATAGTATATATATTTCCTACTAAACCCATGAATAATGCAGGAATTATACTTTATTTCCAATGTATGGCTTTGGGACAGTTATTTATGTTGGAACTCACCTCTAATTCAATTGGATTGTCTTCTGAGAATGCAATACATTAGGTGAGTAATACTTCACATGTGTCTTGGTATAAATACATCCAGAAACTGAGGGTTTTGATATGGGAGAATCTTATTATAATATCAATTTTTCCATACTATTGGAAGCAGAAACTAAAAGGGCGTTCTGCTCCACTACATATAGGTAGTACTAGAATTTTCCTTCAAAAATTCTCAATGTCTTATTGGTCTGTGTCTATATTAAGACATCTCTCTAAATCATCTATTCCTTGTTTAAAAGGAATTCTCTAGACTTTTAGCTTTTTAACATCAACAACAAACATATGGCTTCTTTAACTTGTTTTTTGCATACTATCTGACACATTACAGTGCATTATAAGTATTTGCTGAATGAAAGAATAAATGCAAAGATGAAACCAAATTTCTGTGATTTGAGGCAGACATGGACCAAAGGCTTACATAGAGTTCTGAAGTCATATTTTTTTTTTTAAAGATTTTATTTATTTATCAGAGAGAGAGCGGGGGAGAGAGTGAGCACAGGCAGACAGAATGGCAGGCAGAGGCAGAGGGAGAAGCAGGCTCCCTGCCGAGCAAGGAGCCCGACGTGGGACTCGATCTCAGGACGCTGGGATCATGACCCGAGCCGAAGGCAGCTGCCCAACCAACTGAGCCACCCAGGCGTCCCTGAAGTCATATATTTAATGGCCAAATTCCCATAGGTCAACATTACCAACAGATGGTTTTCCTTACTCATTTTCAGACCCTGCTTTGAATGAGCCAAGGACAGGATACTAAGATCTCAAGGTTTTAGTGCATCTTTAGTTCATCTTTTAAGATGAACAACATCTCAAAACATTAAAAAGTAAAGAAATGTTGCTCTATATTTGTACATATCTAGAGATGCCTTCGGTTCAAAGAATTCTAGGTTGATTATATTTTCGATTGTTTTCAGAAAAATTTTGTTATTTGTAGGTGTATGCTTAAGGATAGAAGAGTATCCACATTACAAGTGATCATGAGCAAAAATCCAGTGCTTTGAGACAATGCCTGTACACAATGTATACAAGATTAAAACTGTACATTATTAATTTCAGTAATATATCTATCATAAAATATTATGCTTCTAATTTAGGACCAAAAGTTCCCTTGTTGGAAGCTTTAACAGTAACCTCACAATCATTCAAATTTCTCTGTTTGCTTTATATCCAACAGGGCAATTCTGGGCTATGGAGTAAGTTAAACCTCATTTCACATATAATAGCAGACCCTATCTTTTATAGTTCTATAGTTATAGTGCTAAGACTCAACTCTTTCCCAGTAATGCATATCAGATTATATCACTGCAGTGAGCATATTACTTTTGATCTGGACTTCAGGTAAGTAATTGTAGTGCAAATCAGAATACAGTAGATGGCCATATAGTAAGTTCAAAATAAGTATCAGGGAACTTGACTAGATTTCACGAGCGAGGTGTCTGTATCTGTTTTCAATCCACCTTCAAAAGACAAGCATTTGTGGCCAAGAAAATTTAACAAAGCAGGAAATAATAATAATTTTTGATGCACAGTTCTTCCCATGCAACCATGGTCTCTATATTATTAAGTTCTAGAACAGAAAAAAAAAATGATTATGGATATGAAAGCACAGTGGACTTTTGACAAGGGCAACATGGCCTTTAAATTAAACTCATATTTCACTTTTAATTTTAGAATAAATAGCAATAGAACTAATTATTTCCTTCACTAGAGTGGTGACAATCTAGGATGCAGATAAAGTGTTTTTATTCCCAAATAAAATTTGGGAATAAGACATCAGACTCCATTAGACATCAGACACATCCCCTCAAATTGGTATAGATTTTTTTCTTACTCAGAAAAATTAAATATTAATCTTATATTTCTATTTAAAAATTTGAAAGATATTGGTATCAGTAAATTTTAATAATGCATGTGCTTTTTACCTGATTACACACTGCTCATTTTAATTTCTTATATTAAATTCTATTGAACTTCTACAGCTTCTAAATAAGTGAAATATTGTGGTGCTTAAAAATAGCGTGCTTTAATTTACTGTCTATTTATCACATGAGGTGAGCTAATTGTTTTCAGACAATGTCCTAATCAGACGCAGTAGTGAAATTTAATGAAAAAAATTTATTGGGTTGATTAGGTGATAGAATTGTGAAATGGGGGCATGCCATTTTCTGCAGTATTTGTAATGAATAATGGCATTTAAATTTGTTCCAAGTGAAATCATCAGCTCTCATGAGCAAAACTTTCTATTGCTGCAAAGAGAAAGAGAATGGATTCACCAACATATGTAATTTTTCATTTAACACAATTTAGGAAGATGACAGGGCAATTCCTTATGTTTATGAATTTAAACCACTTAACATGATTGAAACTCTGCTTACTCCATATTTGAGAGAAAAAGGTAGCCATGTTTTTGACAGAAACCTTTTACTTAACTGCAGCCTGCATTACAGGGTGTGGGATTTCGAGTTCCAGATAGGGCAACTCAGAAGTTAAAGGCCTCTGTAAGGAATACTGTGGAGGGGAAAGAGGAAGGGAACATTTCTGAAGCAGGCACAAGTTTAATGGTCTGAGGTAAAGAAATTCTGCATCACTTTTTGGTTCAGGAAATACATAAATTGATATTAATAATACATACTGCATATTCTACTCAAAAGAACAATTACTTTAACTATATAGATTTTTAGAGAAGCCAGTTTTTATTTTCATTAATACTTTAAAAAGTAGAGAAATTATACTATCACATATTCATACTGAAAGTAATGTAGAAATAAAAGTAATATATGTATGTATATAGATATATTAGTATATATTTCTAAGCTCATATATATTCTATATATATATACATAGAATATATATACACTATATGCACTATATATATACATAGAAAGAGAGAGAATAGAAATATTTTACTTTTCATAAAGGAATTCTAGTTCTGTTAATCAAAACTAAATAAATAATCCGTAATATAAAGTAGTTTCTTATATAGTGACATATAATTACAGCAAATTACAATACTGGTTAAGTATCTATGTACAGTCAACTAAATATTAATCTTCTAAAGAACTTTTTCAAAATTATGTAGCATTAGGAGAAAAGTATGCTTTAAATTAGAATTTAAAATATGAGAATGAAATACTATAGTTTATATAAAATTATAATCTTGTCTAAAATGAGGAAACTACATAAATTCTTTCTACTTTTATTTTTTGAAATTACTTTAGGAAAGATCAGTCACTTCTGTAAATGAGAAAAAAAGAACACTAAAATATTTGTTAATGACCACCATCACCCTTTATAATGAAATAGCCTCAAAGACTAATTACATAGCCTGATCTCCAGCTAATAGGTTTTATCTACCTACTTGTGAAGGAGAGCAAAAGGTTTGCAAAAATTTACTAATTTCATTTAGTAAGATACTTCAACAGATAAATATATTTTCAGTCAGTGAGGAAGCTCTCAAATATAGCTAAGTATCAAATACTGCAAGGGTGGTCACCCTGCCTGTTGGCTATTCCTGTCAGTTCTCACTTTCAGTATGTCAAGGGAAGAAAGAGAAGGTAAAAAGTCATCAATGCTAGTATGCATTACTGTTTAAGACTATAAATTATTATACTATTTTTGGACAGCCAATTTGGAACTGAGTATCAAAACCTAAACAAATACGTATGTACACATATGCTTTGCCTAGGTATCTTTTGATATCTTAAAATATATTTTTGTGGTAATAATCACAAATAAGTATTTATATATAAGAATATTTATCTCTGAATAATTTCTAGTATCAAAATTAGAGTAATTTTAATGATTAAATTGATTCATTTAAAAACAATAGAGTAAATCTATTTGGCAGAATGTTGAACAGCTATTAAAACCATACTTAAGAATAACATTAAATATTAACATAATAATGATGTTAAAACGCTTATAAATTTTTCTTTAAATACAAAAATATATATATGAGCTTTGAATACAATATTTAAGGGAAATCAATTTTTTTAATGTTAAAAGGAATTCAAACACATACACCAATTGATGTATAGTGTGAGAGTGTGGGGTGATGAGATTGGGTTTGATTTTAAATTAGTTCAGTTAATTCAATTTAGAATTGTAGAAGTCTTTATAACATATATATGTGTCAGAATGGTAATCATAAAAGATTAATAAAGGAGCTTTTTTGTAAGCTATTTAAAAAACTGAGGCAAAGGAATTCAAACTATTCACTAAGACTGGGTGAGTGTGTAGACTTAGGCATAACTTACAGTTGTCTAACCACTGACCTCTAACTCATTAACAAAGTAGATTAATTTCATCCACAATGCCAAAATATCCATAAATAATCATGCAGTCATGTTTATTTCTCAGTGAAGCAAGCCACAGAGTCCCTGAACTGCAACCAGAATAGATCAAAATATTTTCTACTTCAATGAAAGCTTTGTTACAATCTTCATATAGAAGAGGAACAAAGTAAACACATCTGCTCTGTGAGGTTGTTCTGAACATTTCAGAAATAATGCATTAGCCTGCATGTCAGGATCATTTGATAGGGGACAGAAGGTATTTCTTCCTAAGGCTTATAAAGGAACTTCTGTTAGGTTCATAAATCTCAGTTCCTACATGCCAGCATCAGCACCTCCATTCCCTCCCAATCCAACACTTTTTCAAAGACACTCTTTGTCTTCTCAATTTGTTGAATAGATTGTCTTCTTGGAATTATATATTTAAAGATGTATTACACATCTTTCCTTATCCTTCTTTCCCTATCTTATAAATATTTATAATTTGTATGTAATTTTGACCACCTGGGTTCTCACCCAATTTCTTGAATATAAAATACTGGAGTTTAAAAATTTAATAAAATGTCACAGTCAATTTTAAGATTTGGAAAGTGTGGTTCATTATTTTTGGCCAAAATATCTTCATAGTATTTATGATAACAAAGTTTACTATTAGCTAGCTAGAATTAATCAGGTAGAACAATTTGCTAGTGAAGGTTCCTCCAGTTCACATTTTTAAAAAAAAGGAAATAAAAGAGTTCCCTTAGTCCTACCTATCTGATATAATCATTTTACTAGATATAAAATTCTCAAAGTTTATGCACTTATAGATACATTTATTTAGGATATAAATGAGATCACATTATGTATTAGTCTATAATCTGTTTTTCCAACTTAATGATACACTATAAAAATTAATCTACATCTCTATTGTAGAAATTATACATATTGCAAATTATTTTTTTAGCTTTGATTAAAATTAAAATTAGGACAATTATTTTAATAGGTACAGAGCTTAGACAAGTGTTATATTTAAACTACCAACACAAGGTTTTGAGAATTCAAGGCACTGAGTTGCTGAACGTAAATATGTATGTAGATAGTGATAAAAGTTTGAGAATATGCGTAAGGCTTGATGGTTCTAAGGACCTAAAAGTAACCAGGTTGTTTAGGGATCCTTTGGCACATGTATATTTACTCTATATTTTGTAAGTATGAAGTTGATTCTTGGCTAGTTTATAAACTCTCCAAGAGTATTCCAATTTAGCCACAAAGTTTTACCTTTATAAATTTTCTTTTACCTGTGACTGAGATGTTTATTAATCTGATTTTGAAGGAAACTAGTTCTCTTGAATATTTGTTATTGACCATTACATTCAGATTGACTCATTAACCTTGTCTTATTTCAACCATTTCTGAATTCTCTGATTTTTCAATAATTGGATAAAACTGTATAAACTATTCACTGTTAACTCATTTGAAATTTAAAGCCTTTCCTTTTTATCAGAAAGTCTGTAGAACTATAGCACAGACTCTGTGTCTTTATCCTGGTTTTTCAAATGTGCATTATATTTCCTTGTATATACAATAATGTATTCAGTTGTTCAATTTTTTGATGGACATTTAGTTTGCTTCAAGTATTTAAAATATTCATAGTACCTTGAAAATACTTCTTGTACAAAATAAGGACTATATCTTTTGTTGAATGAAAAATTTTCTCTAGTTTGACCTAAAGTCTATGAAAATAGGGGGTGGGTAATTTTCATGTATTCAATTCTATATCCCAAGGCCCTCACCTCTTAGCACATGTGTGTGACTCACAAAATTCTACTGAGTGCTCAGACTGTTTTGTGGGAAGGTACAATTCGAATTTATAGCTATGGAGGGGGATCCTCTTCCTAAAGCATAGTCCTTGGGTTAAATATATGGCTGGACTTAACAGGCATTAACTGTAGGTTCAGAATATGCCACAGGAACTGTACCTTCGTGAGCAGGACAGCAATGACACTAAATGAAAGAAGCCAGCACTTACCTGAACAAGAAACATTGCTATGTGGTGAAATTCTCCACGGCCCCCTTGCTTCACAGGAACTGTCATAAAGAATTTGCTGCCATCTCTAGAAAAAACCGGCTCCTCATTCTAAAACACAAAAGTGCATATAATGATCTCAGGATTGTGCTTTGTGTTGCCAACCATTGCTAATGGGTCACACCATTTTTTATTTAGAATTCGTTTGTGAAAAGGTCAAGTTAGCTCTAAAAATTATCTCTAAAAATAATGAATTTTTATAATATAATAATATTATATAATATACAATATATATAATATATTATAATATATATATAATATAATAATGAGAACTAAAAGGCTGCAACACTGGAAGGAATCCACTGAAAGTCATTTAATTCAAACTTATCATCTTCACTGTTCACCCTTCCAAAAATACACACACACACACACAAATGCCCATTTGGTGATTTTTTAATTAAACTCTAGTGGCATGTTAAATCAATAGAATTATTTTCTGAAAATTAAATGATGGAAGCTATACATATAGATTGCTTTCCTTTTCCTCCAGGGAAAACATTAAGAAAATGGATTTGCCTGACAGAGCACTGCGTTCTTTCCTAGTGGATTAGTGAAAGTGATTATACACATGGTAAAAGAAAGACTTTGCTATGGTTTCTTTTGTGGGTCTTTAAAGTGGCCCACAAGTTCTTTCAGGTGATCTGGCCCTGCACTCTCTTTCTGATCTCCTCTCCTTTGGTTCTCCTGTTTCCTTATCGTGCATGCTCGGGCTCCATGGTCTTTGCACTTTTTATTCCCTTGGTCTGGTTCTTTCTTTTTATCTCTTTCGTATGTTGTCTCTATGTCACCTTATCAGTGAGGTGCTTTCCATTTACCCCTGTAGAGGGAGCTCTTGGAAGCAAGATCATCCACCTCTATCTGAATCCCTCATGCCCTTTTACCTACTTCCTGTTTCTTTCCTTAACACCTAAAAGCATGTATCATACTATACTTCAGGCAGGTATGCATTTTTTTTGGAGGGGGTAAATGTATGTATGTATGCAAGTGGGCAGGTGGATAGGCAAGTAGGCAGTGTTCCTCTGGAATGTAAGCTCCATGAGGGTGGAACCTTGTATTCTTTGCTGCTCTATCTACAGCACCTAGACAATGACTGTCACATAAGTTGTGCTTAGTACTTACTTACTTAATGAATAAATTAATGACTTTTTAATAAAATCAAGAGTCTGATTTTAGTTTCATTAGTGAGTTCATCCCTCGATAGAAACAGAAGGATAATATTTTCCTTGTCTACTTCATGGACACTGAGGAAAATATAAGATGATATATGTAAAATTTTAAACTCTGAAGTAATACACAACTCAAGGATGAAGACAATACATTGCTAGGCATATAATAAATACTGACAAGATACCTGACATCTTTCAGCTATCATAAAGTCAATAATTCTGTAGGTTCCGTCTCTTGCCCTCTGGGATCTCTCTTTTGGCCTTTGCACGTGAAGCTTTTTCTTTCTGGAACAACTTTTCTGTTTTCCTTTATGCTGAATCTTACTCTTGTTATTTATTCCTTCAATTGAAGGAACAGAAACCATTTCCAAATTTTCCTAGTTCGACAGTATCTTGTAGTTAGGAAATCTTTCCTCGATTCTAACAATTACCCCATATTCATTTCTATCATGGCATTCAATGCATTCTATTATATGGTTGGCTTCCTTCACTAGGCAAGTAATAATTAAACTAAGTTGGAAATTTTATCTTTTTAGCTCTATTGCTTAGGACCCAGTGGGTGTCCAACTCATAACTTGATAGATGAATGCATGTGTACAACAGGCAGACATGTTTGTTATATTTCACTCTGTCCACATTTGTTCCAAACTATCAGCTTTTCCCCTATTTAACACTGTCGCCCTGTTGCTTCAAAAATACATTACCTTTTTAAAGGTACAGGGATATCTGGGCATTCTTCTTTTTGTATTTGTGCACCCATTCCCTTCAAATTCTAGTACCTTATAAATGGCTCAATGAAGGAGCAGATGGGGACTATATTCTCAAATTCACTGCTGGGCTTAATAACCTTCACCACTAGGCAATATCTGAAAATAAATAGAGCTCTATGCCAGCCTTTTCCTAGAATCCAGTAATGGAAGTGGAGCCAACTGCACTGTCCACTTTCATGACTGCAAACAAGACAGTGTTTATGACGCACAGGGCAATGAATTGGGGTTACCAAATTCTATCTCTTGGCCAGAAGTTTTGTAGGTAGGTTATCACACGTCTCCTGAAAGACCAAATATGCCTACTTCTCTGTTCTTCCTACCATCCAGAAAGTGAGCATATGATGATTACATTGTTTCTAATTGTCTTAGAAATTTGCGTCATCTAATTACTACCACCATTCTCATATTTTATATTTCATCAAATTCTAAATATTTTATAAAATTCTCCAAGAGCTTCTAGAGAAAAACTCAACTGTGACAAACTACCACCTACTTTTTTTTTTACTGAATAATTGAGAACTAGTTTCTTTGCTTTAAGAAAAGTTTATATTAAATATTCATAAATTTGGGATTTAAAATGTAGATAACATAATTCCAAAAGAGCATGCATTATGTTGATGCATGTTACACTACTATGAGTGTCACTGAAAATAAAAATGAGAGTAAAATGGTTTAATAATGCAGGACAGTTCTGAATACATCAGTATTCATTATGTTATAGCTTGTCATGGGTTTTATTCTCAGTATCTAACTTAAGAAAATCCATTACTGACTACAAGATCAAAGTTGGGTTTTTTTCCCCAATTTCATTAAGATTAAGTAGTTCATAGTAACATCTACTTATTTATCTATTAGTAGATTCGGTGTGCTTATGCTTCAAATGAGAAAAGGTTTAGCTTATCCACAGTCCTTCTTACTTTTTCTTTCTTTATTCAGCAAGTATTTATGGAGATTTTGTTATGACTCATATTAAGCATTTAGTTTACAATGGGTAACAAAAAATGAATATTCCTCCTGCCCTTCTGAACTTAGGAAAACAATACAGAAATAACTGTTTAAGTATTACAAAAAGATTACACTTGACTTAAAAAAATATTATTGATATGGTGGTTGGAGGAGATGCTTTTATAAGTAGGTGATTTAAGCTGAGGTTTGAAAAAGAAGCAGCCTTCACCAAAGAAAGTAGTTGAGAGAATTCCATTTAGAAGGCAGGCTCCTACACAGACCTTGTGAATATGAGAGCTCATGTGCCTAGAATGGAGAAGGAACTGACAAAAATTTCAGTTTCAGTTGTGACAGTGATATGGGTAGGGGCAACCAAGTACACACTTTGCAATGGTCCCTCAGGCAGCCTGCCGCATGAAGAGACGGGCATACACCTGAGGGATTGAGCGCAGTCAGAAGAGAAAGAGGAACCCTACTTCCTAGTTTGATCCTGGATGCTGTTTGTGAAGCGGCAAAAAGTAAATTGACTTGAGATCTTTGAATGTGAAACTGAAGAATGTGGTGACGAATAATATACAGAATGACCATCTAATAATATGCAGAAAAGGATAAGAAAAGCTTAAAAATGACTGCTACGTTTCTGATTTTAAGAGCTGGATGGGTAATTATGTCCTTGACTTCTAGGATAAGAAGAGTATATAAGACTAGCGTATGTTCAGTGTGGACCTGTGGAGTATGCAGCTACTTTTATACATTTAGGAGAAGATGCCAAGCTTGAATTCAGATGTTTTAGAACTCAGCGATATGAGCTGCCCAGGATGTACATTTAGACGTCTCAATACATGGGGGTAACTGAAACCATAGATATGTATGACACTTTAGGAGAGACTATAAAATAAAAGATTGCTGTGAAGAACAAAACAAATCAAAAACAAGCCAAACACAACACTCCCCTTTGCAAAAGATAGTGATGGAGTTACTAGTTAAATGGGTTCAGCCATATTCAGAAAATCTACTTGTGTTTCCTTCTGAAATGTCCAGTATAAGCCAATGTTGTGGAGACATTTGGTAGTTACTCTATTGTGATCTGGATTCCAGTCTCATTTATGTCATAAACTAGCATCAGGAGCTAGGATATATCTAAAGAAAAAAGCATTCATCTAAATAATCTCCATATAAACAATTTATGTGAAGGTCTGGTCAGTTTTCTGGGCAATTTGAGCAATACTGATGGTTTACAGCTTTAATGGGTCACAATTTTTTCCTCTTTTCATCTACATGAAAGTTTAGTTACATCAATGATACTGAAAAACGGATCCTTGTAGTTATTCTGCAACTTATGCTCTAAAGAGAACAGAATTAGCCTTTTTATAAATTATGTCCTAGAAAAAATAAGTCATAAGTATTTTCATGGAAAAGACTCAAACATGGTAAAGCCTTAAAGTCGTAATACTGAGTTAACTTTTGAGAGAAAGTTCTTACACAGCAAACAGGTAAGTAGAATGAGCACAACTGCCAAAATGTGACATAAAGCAACCTTCTATGCCATACCTGTTTGGAGAGCCAAGTATCTGATGTCATCTCATATTTCTGAAAAGAAACAATGAACTCCATGAAGCTTTTCTAAATGAGCATGCATCAATGTAACTTTTTTTTTTTTACACATAATCCTTTAGGCATTTTCTTTTCTCTTCAACTCATGAAATACCATGAGACATCCCTATTGTCACTACTGATTTCAACTGAATGAATAAGTACAGAATTGGGATTAAATGATAATTTAATTATAAAATCTTTCCTTTGGTGAACTCCTTTAGAATTCCCAGTAGTATGTCACCAGGGACAGAAGATCATTTTCCAGTGCTGTTTGATTACCTCATTCAAACTGTTTTGAACCACCAGGCACTGTCTCTTTTCACCTCTAGGCATCACTGGGAAACAAAATTATTAAGTCCTTCAAAAGAACTGGGCAAACAGCCAGGAATAAAATGAAAAGGTAGATGTTCTTTCAACATGCAATCCACTCTCCATCATAGTCATTTTCTTTTCTTAAGGAAAAACAATTAAACATTTGAAAGGACAAAATTTTATGTTCCATTAAAGTAATCTTACAAATGATCAGAACCAAGATCATATTTCACAAAGCAAAATGAGATGAATTTAATCTCAAATTAAATATGTACAGATACAATAAATTTTACTAGTACTGTTTACATACAAGAACTTAGGAAAATCTTGTACTTTAAAAAATGAGTCTGTAATAAAAATATTTAAATGAGGGGCACCTGGGTGGCTCAGTGGGTTAAAGCCTCTGCTTTCAGCTCGGGTCATGATCCCGGGGTCCTGGGATCGAGCCCCGCATGGGCTCTCTGCTCAGCAGGGAGCCTGCTTCCACCTCTCTCTCTATCTGCCTGCCTCTCTGACTACTTGTGATCTCTGCCTGTCAAATAAATAAATAAAATCTTTAAAAAAATATTTAAATGAAAATGAAATTACAATATATTATAAATTTATCTATATGCAAAATATATATATATATATATATATATATACTTAAACTTATTATTTATAGGGTTTTTTTTTTTTTTTACCAATATCCTCTTTTAAAGCCATATCAATACATTATAATCAAACACTTTCTCTTTTCAGGGCCTGTTTCTATTTTGTTTATTTCACTAGACTTTGTTACATATAGATATCAAGAAAACATCTAACTAAATTTCCTTGATTTTTCTATTTGCATCTCTCAATAATCATCCTTGGTAAATATGAAACACAGACACACAAGAATATATATTGGTGTCACTTTTCACTAATATTACTAAGTTTTGCTAGAATCCCTGGAAGTCCAAAGTTTCACTTGCATTTGCATTTATTTTTCTTATTATTTCAATTATGGTAGAAAGTAAACTCTTCTTTAAGTTTATAAATAGATTAGAAATATATTAGAAATATAACAATATCAATAAGGTACCAAATCAATAACATGACAGGGTTCCTATATCTATTTTCTGATGAAGCATTTTGATACATTCTTGCCATTATTATCTATACAAATTATCATTATATAGGAAAGATGACAGGCTTTCTCTGACTAGAATATATACCTGCCAATTTCTAAGTAATATATTATCAGCTGAATAAGAAACCGTTCAGAATACTTTAACAAATAAGTGGTAAAATACTAGCCAACCAATCAGATGAAAGATGATGACCGAAATAGATTTTTTAATAAATACAAGCTAAACATAAAGAGCATTAGTCAAATCCAGTAAGTAAATGGCTGACGCATCAACTTTATCTCCACATCCAAGCTCACCACTCCAATCAAAGACAAATTTTTCCCCCTTTCCCTTTTATAGACCATTTAAAAACTATGTTTTAATATTGGAGTATAATTTGTATATAGTGATATGCACAGCTCTAAAGTGTGATGAGTTTTGACAGATATATTTATGTCCCATCAAGGTATAAGATCTTTACATTTCCTCACATGTTCTCTCATGCCCGTTCCCAGAGGTTCCAAAAAGGCAGTCACTCTTCTGAAATTGTTTCCCATAGATGAGTCTTGCCTATTTTAGAAGTTCAGATAATTGAAATTATGTATTATGTACTGTTTTTAAAAGGGGATTCTGGCTTTATTTCTCTCTGTTACTCCTAATAGATGTGGGGGCTTCTCCCTCACTCACTTCCCGGGTTTCGGCACCAGTTGTCGCTCTCGACCCGCAAGAACGACCCGTAGGCGAGGTGAGTGGCAAACTTCTTTATTCACAATCTTCTGCCGGGGACCCCCCCCAGTTAAGACCCCCAAGTATATCTCCACCAAGTGCGAACTATATCCAATCAGAGTATACCACGACTAACAAAACTACCAATCAGAAGGACTATCTATGTGCACGCATCGTGCTCGTGAGCACGTACGTGACTCCATAGGTTTTCTTTGTTCTACAGATCATGCGCCTTTCCCTTGACTCCTGGTATCTATCAAACGTCACCCGCGAATGCACTCACAGTCCTTGGGTTAATCTCTCACTCCTCCCACTCTTCAGGCCTCGCTTAGTACGTGACTCCCTGCTCCTGCTGCATGGCTCTCCACAATGTACTCTTTTGAGTGGCACTTCTTTCACACCGTGTTTCTGAGATGCACTCATATTGCTGGACATATCAGTATTCTTTTTCTTTTTAAATTGCTTAACAGAATTCTATTGTATAGATATGGCTCATTTTGTTTATTCACTCCTTGTTAATAGATAATTAGACAGCTTCTAATTTTTAGTTACTGTAAATTAAGCTTCTCTAAAGATTATTTTTTTTAACAAATCCTTGGTGGATACAGGTGTTTTTTCTTTTCCAAATATCTAAGAATGGAGTTACTGGAGTATGGAGTATATCTATATCTATCTATTTATACACACACATATATATGTAATATACATTATAATATATATGTTTTATATGTGTATGTGTAACTTGAAACTGCAAAATCATTTTTTAAACTAGCTGTATCATTTTATACTTCTACTCACGAAGAACAAGAACTGCAATTTTCTACATCCTCATCAATAATGTCATTTTTTGTTGTTTTAATTTTAGTCATTCTAATGGTATATAGTGTTATCTCATTATGATTTAATCTATGTTTTCCTATGTCTAATGTTGAATACTTTATCATGCATTTATTACCTCCTTATGCACTTCTCTCCACATGTTTTGCCTTTTTATTGGGTTGTCTTTTCATGATTGAGATGTGTATTTTTTTGTTGTTGTTAGATGCACATTTTGCAAAATAATTTCTGCAAAAAATTTTTAGCTGTTCATTTTAGCTGTTCTGTTAAGCTGTTTCTTAACAGTGTCTGGTGCGAAGTTTCTGATTTTGCACTGCCATATTCATTTAGAATCAACCTGTTTCTACAGAAATTCCCAATTCTTCTGGGAATTTGTGTTGTACTGAAACCACAGTTAGTTCACTCTGAGTAGAATGCCGCCTGTAACATTCAGCCTTTCAAGTCCAGCATGTGGTATAGCTTCTATTTATTCAGGTCTTTCTTAATGTGTGTCAAAAATGTTGCAGTTTTCAATATGGGGATTTTGCACACTATTTGTTAAATTTATCCTTATGTATTTAATGTTTTTAAAAATTTTAGTGGCATTTTTATTTTTCATTATAATGTTATGAGTATATAGGAACACATTTTGTTCTGAAAGATTAGTTCAAGAAACACCTGCTTAGCCTTTAGACATATTCCTCATTTATTTATATTTTGTTCCATTTGCTTTATTATTATATCTCTCGATATAGAAACAAAACCATTTGAAGAAAGGGAAAAGCATATTTTTTTTCAAAATCAATTAAAAGTTGTTAGAAACATACATTTTTTCCTAAATAACTTGATAGAAGTTTTGAGGCATTATATCCATTTACCCCTAAATAATTTAGTAAGCATTTCTTAAGAAATTTATAGTATCCTGTATACATACATGCTTTTTACAGTAAAATAAGAATCAGAAAATTTAACAATTTAAGTTGGTAACCTGACTTGTGAATTGTGACCCATTCTAGGGTGGATTTTTTTGTGTGTTTTTTGGGCAGGTTTGTTTTTGTTTTTGCAGATGTCTTATTTTTTATTTATGTAGTAATGACATCTACAAATAAAGAGAATTTTATCTCTTCCTTACCAATCATCCTGAAATATCAGGATGGTAACTAAACTTGCAGTAATCATTTCATAATATATACATATAATATATATTATATACATATATATTATATACATATAATATATATTATATGTATATATTATGAAATGATTACTGCAAGTTTAGTTAACATCCATTACCCCAAGTAACTACATTTTTTTCTTTATGATGGGAACTTTTTAGGTTTACTCTCTTAGCAACTTTCAAATATACAATGAAGCATTGTTAACTATAGTCATCATGTCATACATTACATCCCCAGAAATTATTTATCTTGTAACTGGAAACTTGTACCTTTTAACCACCTTCACTCAATTTCCCCACCCTTACCCCTCACAAACACTAATCTTTTTTCTGTTTTTATTTTTTATTCCACATATAAGCAAGATCATACAGTATTTGTCTTTACTTCACTCATAATAAATGCCCTCAAGTTTCCTCCCCTATATGTCACAAATAACAGGATTTCTTTCTTTTTTATGGCTAAACAATATTCGTGTGTGTGTGTGTGTGTGTGTGTGTGTGTGTGTGTGTGTGTGTGATTTTCTTAATTCATCCATCCATTGATGGACACTTGTTTTGTTTTGTTTTGTTTTACCGCTGTCCTGGCTATTGTAAATAATGTGCTGCAACAAACATGGGCTTGCAAATATATCTTCGGATAGTGATTTTATTTCCTTCAGATACATATCCAGAATTTGATTTGTTGGATCATATGGAAGTTTTATTTTTAATTTTTTTGAGGATCTGCCATACTATTTTCCATAGTGACTATACCAACATAAAATCTTACCACAGGGCACAGGGTTTCCTTTGCTCTACTTCCTCACCAGCAATTATCTCTGGTCTTTTTTGATACTACCCATCCTAACAGGCATGAGGTGATTAATTCATTGAGGTTTTGATTTGCATTTCCCTAATAATTAGTGATGTTGAACACCTTTTCATATTTTTGGAAAAATGTCTATTCAGGTCCATTGCCCATTTTTAAATTAGATTATTGGGGGTTTTGTTTTGGTTTGGTTTGGTTTTATTTTGCTATCTAGTTGAAGGAGATATTTTAAAAATACTTTTAGATATTGAAAATCAGATATATGATTTGCAAACATGTTCTTCCATTCCACAGGTTGGCTTTTCATTTAGTTGACTGTTTCTTTCACTGTACACAAGACTTCTAGTTTGACAGTTTTGATTTACTTAAGTTATCCATTAACTTTTAGAAAAAATAAAAACTAGAAAATATTTTTATTTAATTTTATTCATATGTTTGTCATTTGGAGCACCTTTCCTTCCTTCATTTAGATTTGAGGTTTCATTTGATGCTATTTCTTTCAGACTGAATAACTTCATTTCATGTTACTTAAGCAGATCTACTTGTGATAAATTATCTCAGATCTTATTTATCTGAATATGTCTGTCTTCATTTTTGAAAGATACTTTCAGAGTATACAGACTTTTGGTTTACACTGTTTTTCTTTCACTTCTTTAAAAATGTATTCCATTGCTTTCTGGCTTCTTTCATTTCTGATGAGAGAGAGGCAGTAATTTTCATTATTCTATTCCTCCATATGTAACGTATTTTTCTCTCAGCCTCTTTTGAAACTTTTCTCATAATCTTTGGTTTACAATAATTTGAGTGTTATGTGCCTATTTATTTTCTTTGTTTTTATTCTGTTTGGGATTTGCTAACTTAGATACATGGGTTAATGGTTTTTCTTCAGATTTGGGATATTTTAAGTCATTCTTTCTTTTTTTGTTTTTTTGCCCCAACATCTCAAACCTTGCCTTCTGTGTGTATTACATCCCTCATATACAACAGCTCAAATTATTCCATACGTAGCTGAGGCTTTGTTCCTTCTTTTTTTTTTCCTCAGTCTTTTTTCCCTCCAGACTTCAGTTTGAATTGTTTCTATTTCCCTGACTACAACAATGCCCAATTTGTGTTTAATCCATCCAATTTTTTCATTTCAGATACTGTTCTCTTTAGTTCCTGAAATTCCATTGTTTTGTATTTTATAGTTCTGTTTCCCTACTGAAATATCTCATCTAATTATAAATTAGGGCCACCCTTTGCCAAGAATCTTTCAAACAGCTTTATAAAAAAATTCTGTACCTGTTAATTCTAATATCTCTATTCTGTGTAAGTCTGCTTTTATAACTATTTTTGAAGGGAGGTAGGCAGGTTACATTTTCTATTTTTCTACATGTATAGTATGTTTTGATTGTGTAATTGATATTTTAAATTTTAATTCTCCATTTAAAAGAGTAAACTTTGTTCTAGGAAGACAGTTAATTTATAGGCATGTACTTGATCCTTTCCAGCTTGATATAAAGGTTTACTGTAAAGAGTATAGAACAGCCTTATTTCTAATGCATTTTTCTTTCTGGGCTGTGAGTTGAATGCAAAGGGTATTCAGTGAGAGTGCTCTATTTTTTGCTGTTCAGCACTCCAAAGTCTCCAAGCATTACAAAACCTGCAGATTCTCTATTTGCTTCTCTCTCTGTGAAGTGTGTCCTGTACTTGCACAGTTAAGCATTGAGATAAAGTCTTTTTTTTTTTTTTAATTTTAAGAGCTAAAGTCCTAAGAGGTCCTTTACATAGATTGCTGGAGCTCTTCTCTCTATAGCTCCAAATCTTGTCGTACTTATCCTGCAGATTTCAGCCACCACGAGAGCCTCAAACTGATTCTCCCTGCTGACTTGGATCAGTGATACCACTGAGCTTTTCTAGGACTCCATTAGCTTGCACTGTGTGTGTGCCCTACAGGAAGCTCAGCTTATCTTATATGTTTACATTATTTCACTTTTTATGTCCTGATCCTGCTATTGTCCAGTATCTGAGAGTAGTTGTTTAATTCATTTTACATAGGTTTATAGTTAACTACAGCAGAGAGGTTATGCTGGCAAAATTTACTCCATCCTGTCCAGAAAAAGAAGTTTGAAAACTCTGTTTTTAAGTAACTGGGAATACTTTACTACTCACCAATACAGGCATATACACAACAACAATTACAGTATACCCTCAGTTAAGAATTTTAAGAATTGCATATAGGATTTATTGCAGAGCTTATAAAAAATGATTAGAGAAATAGAAATACAAACTGCTTTCAAAACACAATGGTTCAAAGGACCAGTTTTTTTTTTTTTTACTCTTCTTATTTAATTTTAAAAAAGAGACACTGTTCATTATTTTAGAAGACTAATCTGAACTACCAAAAAAAGATGGAATTATTGGAATGTGGTTGAAGAAGACAGGAAAAACAGTCCACATTCCTAAGTTAATCAAACTCAAAATATGGAGAAAAAGATGTATTTGAGAATTAAACTAATGTGGTTTAGACTCCACTTTATACTATAAAAGAATTCATTTTTTTTTTACAGTTTGGTCTTTTTTTTTTTTTTCCTCTTTTGCTTATCACCCATTTCTCTCACTTCAAAGTTTGCATGATTTATGGAGTAAAGTATATACTTGTAATAGAATGACTCTTTCCCAACTACCTCTGGAAGTTAAATATTGGTTTTTGTACAAAGGTTGCTTGATATCCCTTTGAGAGTAGCATAAAGTACTTCATTTTAAGCATAAGAGAAAAGTAAATTACACTCACTCTACTGCAGGCGCCAGTGGTAGTCTCACAGACTGTGAGGATGGAGATGTTCTGAGGCCGATTTAACCATCTGACCACCGTCTTGGTATTGCTTACCCATTTAACCATAGTGATATAATATTCTCTAGTTGGGAAACAACAACAACAACAAAATTTACATTTAGAGCCAGAGAACCTGTATAGCACTACTAACATACACTTGTTATTTTATATACAAGGATAAATGAAGCATTATAAGGATGCCACATCATATTAATTTCTATTTATGTACACATACACATCTGCTATTCTGAATACTCCCACATAAATACAAATATGTGTGTATGTATGTAAACATATGTGCATTTACATACACATGCAAATGTACCAAGAATTTGAGAATAAATATGAAAGTAAATGATATCCTAGAAAGGAAATCCTTGGAAAAATAAAAATAATCAAGATAATAGACATATGAATAATTTTTAAACTGTCTATTGGTTAGCACTAATGTGTCATAAGCATAAATTTTTAAGCTGCATTTTATTTTTATAAAAAGTAAAATCAACTAAAAGGCAAAACTTATTCATCACTTAATAATTATTTCTTACGCATGATCTCCATGTTATTTCACTTTACCCATGGGGAGTTGCATGATAGAGCTATTAGTTTTTATTTATTTATTTTGTGTGTGGTCTTTCTCAGTTGTGAGTCAAGGGCCAGTTCCAGTCATAATCATCATATATTCATATACACACATATGCATATATATATTAATTTCTTAAAGTCTTCTTTATTTGAAACAGTTTAAAACAAAGAAGGAATTCAATTGATGGAGATGAGGGGCTACTGAATTTTCCGTATAGTGAGGACGCTAATTATTGGAGCCTATGATGTTCTCAGGCTATTTCTAGATTGGGAAAGCTTATGTTTTTCCCTATAGTTAGTTTGTATTTCTTTCATTGCAGATTCTATGATTGGAAATTTACATACTATATCAAAAAACCCTCAATCCACACAGACAAAATGCAGTAATCAACACTGATTCAATTTATGATGAAAAGAAAAAAAAACTTTTCAAAAATTTGCCCAGCTTCAGAACAGATGAGATGATTTAAAGTGGCATCTGTGTGGTGCTCTGAAGGGGCACATGCACCTGAATGTTTATAGCAGCAATGTCCACAAGAGCCAAACTATGGAAGGAACCTAGATGTCCATCAACAGATGAATGGATCAAGAAGATGTGGTATATATACACAATGGAATACTATGCAGCCATCAAAAGAAATGAAATCTTGCCATTTGCGACAACGTGGATGGAACTAGAGCATATCATGCTTAGCGAAATAAGTCAAGTGGAGAAAGACAACTATCATATGATCTCCCTGATATGAGGAAGTGGTGATGCAACATGGGGGCTTAAGTGGGTAGGAGAAGAATCAATGAAACAAGATGGGATTGGGAGGGAGACAAACCATAAGTGACTCTTAATCTCACAAAACAAACTGAAGGTTGCTGGGGGGAGGGGGGTTGGGAGAAGGGGGGTGGGGTTATGGACATTGGGGAGGGTATGTGCTTTGGTGAGTTCTGTGAAGTGTGTAAACCTGGCAATTCACAGACCTGTACCCCTGGGGATAAAATATATTATATGTTTATAAAATATAAAAAATTAAAAATTAAAAAAATAAATAAAAATTTTAAAAAACAACAACAACAACACACACACACACACACACACACACACACACAAACAATAAAACAAAACTGAGTTTCAGGGGTACCCGGATGCCTCAGTGGGTTAAACCCTCTGCCTTCAGCTCAGGTCATGATCTCAGGGTACTGGGATCGAGCCCCACATCGGGCTCTCGGCTCAGCAAGGAGCATGCTTCCTCATCTCTCTCTCTCTCTGCCTACTCGTGATCTCGGTCTGTCAAATAAATAAATAAAATCTTTAAAGTAAATAAATAAGTAAATAAATAAAGTGGCATCTGTGAGCATAGTCTTCAAATTAATCCACCCAGAGGCACCTGGGCGCTTCAGTCTGTTAAGTGTCCAACTCTTGGCGGCAATCTCATGGGCAGTGAGATCAGGAACCATGTGGCTCCATGCTCAGTGGGGAATCTGCTTGAAGAGCCTCTCCCTCTGCCCCTCCCTCCCTCAAATAAATAAATCTTTTAAAAAATTCACCCAGTTTTTATGTCACTTAGGAAAAAATCATGTATGAGTAGAAAAGCTTTGTGATACAAATCACTTGTCCTTAGACACTTGTGGGTTAGACATTTAGCTACATGAATCTTACATTTCTAACATTTCTGAAAAGCTACTGCTTCCTCCAGAAAACTGGTTAGCCCATCAGAAAGCGAAGACGTCAGCAGAAGGGCAAGCAAAACTTAGCATACAGTGAAGCCTGCCATATTTTCTTCAACAATCTCTCCAAGACCGCTGACAGCTTTCAAAACCAGCTAAGTCTCACTTCAAAATGCCAAGAAACTCAGTGAAAGTTCTCTGAATAGTTAACAAAGACAACTTTGAATCACATGTGCCACTAACTGGTTTAGGATTAATCTTTGGCCAAAGGAGCGGCCCTTGTGATTCTTCAAAGAATCATATCCAGTTCATTTTTACTGTGTTTTGGCTTAAACTGATTTATTTTGCATGCATTATCATATTCAGCAGTATGAATATTGAAAAGGGGAAAATATAGGTATTAACCTTTAATGGATTTATCTAGAGGATTTATCATGGAGAAAAATGACAATGGATACTATAACCAGGAAAAGAAACCCTGAATTCTGACAATATATATTTCTGATTAATTGTTATAAATGTTGTTTAGAACTGAAGTAAAAAATAATTTGGTTATTGTAAACAACTGACCAAACACTGTAAAATCAAGGAGGTTATATTTATAGAAAAATCTAGATAGAACTGGTAGATACAAGTTTTCAAAGTCAATCGGGAATTTATCTTAGTTAAGTGAGTAATATTGCATATTGTGTCAAATGAGATGACAACCAACATGAATAACTTTTAAAATAAATAACAACTGTAACAACAAAATTTAAATTTAAATATTCATCTTGAGTGTTTTCCCTTTCAAAGTAGCCCTCAAGTGTAATGTTACAAGAACATCTTCATTATAATGTCTTCACAGACACTGACACATATTTATTATCTATGATGTAAAATCTTGACTTTTAAAAAGGACTTTAGAAAAGCCACTAAAATACAACCAAGGCAAATCTGGTGAATAAGTGATTTTTTTGTAAGGGGTACACTAATTTAGGTGTAAAATTAAGTTAAAGTAATTAATTCATAGTTACACCACTCATCTTTCTCTTTGATTAAATACTGTGATTATTTTGTGTTTGTACATAATGTATCTAGTTGCCTATAAGGAGAATTTAGCATGATGTAAACTGTCTTAGTATTGACCTTATTTATAATCTGAAAGATAAGAGTTGCCCTCAAAATTGAATTTATAAGGTTTTTCAGGGGTAATTTCAAGCCACTGAAATTTCCATGATAAAGAGTTGGGGTTACCTAAAATAAAAATTAAAATAAAAATTAAAATAGAGCTTGACACATAAGAAGTAAGACACATCCTGTATTCCTTCTTTGCTTATTCCAGGATCCTAAGTGCAGCTCTCCTTAGTTTTCTCATAAGTAATCAGGCTTCCTCTGAATGAGGGATTAGGGAAAGGCCCTTACTTAGAAATCACACTCCTTGGCCTGTCTGCTGCTGATGTGGCTGTCTTCCTGTACTCCATATCATGAACACATTAGATCTGGTGTCCCACAACCATTGACTAGCAGAACTGCCCCCTCCTTATAATTGTCTTTCCTGCTTGTTCGTAGTATCCACGGCTCTGGATTACCCAGGAAGTCTGCCAGGAGCTCACCCTCTTGAGCCACAGAGTCAAGTGTGTTAGGTGGACTGCACTCAAGAAAGACTTTGAATCAACTGAGAGGTCTGGCACAGAAAATCTAATTGTTTACAAGGGTATGTGGAATGGAGGCCCAGCATCAGTAGCAGAAAGGTACTATGTTAGAAGTCACACCTGTGTTTTTACTGGCTTTCTCTCCAATCATTACTCTGTGTTCATAACATAATCTTTGTATACATATCATTGCACTGAGCTCACTCTCTTCCAGATAATCCAGGATCTCTACCCATGACTGTATTGTAATGGCATGTATGACCAAGCCATAGCTAGTGATCTGCAAAGACCATTGTTAGTAACTATGGATTACTTGTAAGAAGGGTCATTTAGGGCATTTCCATGAACATAGAATAATTTCTTAATTTGATTTTTTTAAGACAGAAATATTCTTTAGCAGAAAAAAATTGTAGACTAGGCATACTTCAGTGATACAGAAGAAAAAGCAAGGTGCTCTCAAGCGTGACAGGTAATATTACAATGTCACATCAGAGATACACGCTAAAAATAATGGGTTACAAAGGGTGGATGACTAAAGAAAGATTTCAAATAAATAAAATAATGTCAGAGACACAGAGTAAGGAGAAACCAAAGACAAATGCTACCATTACTCTTCAGCCTGGAGATATATGAATACAAAGTAAAACAACTTCCTCAAAACAACAGACATGCCAACCTGTGGAAAGATCTATATGATTCATTACTATAAAACATATTTCCACCAGGGGGCGCCTGGGTGGCTTCTGACTCCTGATTTCTGGTCAGGTCAAAATTTCAGGCTCAGGAGATGGAGCCTTTTGTGGAGCTCTGTGCTAGGGTGGAGCCTGCTTAAGATTCTCTCTCCCCCAAACCGCCCTCGCCCCCGCCAAAAAAAAAGAATAAAAAAAATTTTTCCACCGGAACATAAATGTGTATTTTTTAATTTATTATTTTTATTAATATATAATGCATTATTTGCTCCAGGGGTACAGGACTGTAAATCATCAGGCTTACACACTTCACAGCGCTCACCATTTCACATACCCTCCCCAGTGTTCATAACCCAACTTAAATGTGTATTTTAAAATCTTAATTATAAATTCCAATAATGATACAGAATGCTTACAATACCTTACATTCATAGTGTAAAAATTTGTAAAATGTTCCTTTCCCTTAACTCCCAAATGGGTCTGGAATGTTCATAAAGGGGCATTATCTGAGTTCCTACTGTGCTACATTCTGAAGAATCAATACAGACAATAGTTAAAGATAAGAGTATGAGCTGAATTCCTATGGAAGAAAAGTTGCATTCATAATCTGATTTTGTTTGATAGAGGATCTTTATCTGAATCACAAATATATTTTTTGAAAAAATGAAGGAGTGTGTGAGAAAGAAAAAGGAAGGGAAATTATGTCTTTCTCCAAGTTATGGTATCCTTTTAGTTTCTTTTTAAAGCCATATAAATGAATTAAAATTTGTTTTACATTCTTTGACTAGAGTTTAAGTATCTGGTGTTACGCAAGGTCTACTGAATGCTGATTCTAGCTTGGAGACATATTTCTATTACACTTATAAACATGAGTTGTTATAAATCTATCAACCAGCCAAATAAACAATCAACAGACCAAAACAAATGATTTATAAATTCTAAACGAATCTTGCTCTTTGGAGTGAGAGTCAAAGAATACAGTTTATAAGGTACCTCAAGCCATAAAAGACCATCTTTCTATTTATCTTATAAATCTTCCTCCCTATTTAGGTGTGTACATACACGTTTAATAATTATTACGGCCACAAGGGTGATATTATGAGAGGATAAGAGATGAAGTTCAAGTTTAGTGGAAAAAAGGGAAGTCCTAAAAAGAAAAAAAAAAAAAAGATAAGGTTTATAACTGCATAAAGTAACAGAATATGAGTCATTATTAATTGCCATATGCATATCTAAAGATAATATAAAATACCGATGCTTAGATAATGAACAAAAAAAGTAAACAAGTAAATTATTACAGAATGAATGAATTATTGGGGTATACTGTTATTGAGAGCTTAAATAGAACATCAAATGATAATGGGTAGCTATGAACAAAACACAAACTCCAAAAAGAGAGAGCATTTGATGGTCTTTATTTTTTTTGAATCTTTTTATTTTTTTATAAACATATAAGTTATTATTAGCCCCAGGGGTACAGGTCTGTGAATCGCCAGGTTTACACACTTCACAGCACTCACCATAGCACATACCCTCCCCAATGTTCATAACCCCACCCCCTTCTCCAAAGCATTTGATAGTCTTAATAGGGCATGGGGAAAGTATGTTACTAATACATCAATTAATGCATGTTTATACTTAGAAACTTGAAAAAATAAAAAATGATCTGTATTTCTTGGAATTTGTAGGAGTTCTGTCACTAATATGAGAACAGTGCTACTAATACTGGTACCAAAAATTTAACGCATTTTATATCTAAAATTTTTAAAATACAAAAAAAGAATCTGAGTTAGCTTAGGAAAATTTAAGAATAAAATGAGCATAAATTAGGAGAAAAAGGCAAATGAGTTCGAGAGGGAAACAGGCGTTAGTTACCATGGAAAACTCCAGGTCCAAAGTACACTAATGCAACTTAGTGAAGTGCGCATGAGAAAAATACGGCAGGTTTGTAGAAGCACATGCATTAATAAGATAAATCACAGATATGTGTATGTAGATTTATGTATGAGTGTGTTTGTGTGTTTGTATAGAAATAGAGAGATTGAAACGCACACACACACACACACACACACACATAGAAAAAGATACAGAGACAGAGATACAGAGAGAGAAACAGCACCAGGCAGATACAGAACACTTTCTCATGTGGCTTCAGAAAAATCACTGTGTCCTCATATGGTCATCACCAACACATGCATAAAGTATAATAAATTTCTTATGGCAAATATTATTCTTAAATTATTTATATGGAATAGTCTTCATTTGCCAGGTCCATTCTCCAGTTCTCCCCACCTGCAGCCTCCACAGTGAGGCTGCCTTGCCAGTGGAAGGCCTCCGCAGGAACTTTCAAGTTTGGGAGGATAGTGAGTCCAGGGTATTAATTCCCAGGACCCACTTTCTACTCGGGTGTGGTTTGGCAATGACTGAATTGCTTGGTCTGTGGACAGCTCCTCCTTGGCCATCGTGTTCAGCTACAGGCCTCTTCAGGATTCATAACTGAGTCTGGACCTCATTCTTTCAGTCCTGAGACAGCAGCAGTTTTTCTATTACATACTTAGAGTTGCTCTCTCATCCTTTGTGAGTTTCCCCTTAATTCTGCTCACATTTTTGTTAATAGTCCCTCAACTAACTGCATTTCACTTATCATTCTTGACTGTGTCATCTGTTTAATTTCTAGGACCCTGACCACTAAATTATAAAAAATGACATGCTCTTTTAGATCTCTAACTAAGAGAGCACAACAGTTCCTAGCTAATTTCTATATGGCTAATGTACTATGTATTAAATATTAGAGATGTTCATAATCCTAAAACAAAACCAATGAAAAAATGAGTTTGGTTTCCATCTTATGTGCAGTCAGATGAATGCAACTTTCTTTGATTTGCACCATGGATATATCTATTTCATTCATTTTTGTGATTCTGAGCCCATCTAAGTAACACCTATGCTCAGAGTGACTAAATGTGGATGATCTAAAATTCATTTATTACTCTTCTGTGAATTGGACCGAAACTTCCTATGAGAAACAGATGAGTAAGGAAATACATTTCTGTAAAACTGAGCTGGGGTGATATTTAAAATTATCAATTTTGAAGTAAACCTTGATCTTGAGTTTTTCAACAAAAATCATACATTTTGGTATATTTCACATGCTGTAGGTGGCAGTTACATAAGACCCTGAGGGAGAAAAAGCAAAACTGTTCAGTGCATTGTATAGATAAGGTATTACTGACTTTCCCCAAACTGCAGACCAAGTTTATCATGAAACCAACATACTTGAATTACACTTAAGAGATTTTTCTTTACAATATTCTTCCTCACTCTTAATGGGATCTCATATTTTATTCTGTGTATTGGATTTATATCTAAGGATATGTGATACCTTTTTGCCATGGATGACTAAATTTATCATATTGTATTTTGAATATTACAGATATATACTTAACTAATAACCCAATAAATAACAACTGGTTCTGTCTTCAGAAATTTTTGTGTTTGGTGACAGTCTTGGGTTATAACATCAAGGTCCAGAATCACCACCTTTTCTTAAAAAGAAGCTGGATATTGTAAAGTTGATTTCTATTTCAAAGGTTTCAAAAGACTGAGGAAAACAAAAAATTACTACTTTAAAATGAGATTATTCAGACCAGAGAGATGTAGAGTGACTTGTCCAAGCTCATGTAATGAAATGGTGGCAGAGTTGTGACTCAAACACTCCAGGCTAGTGCCCTTTTCCTGTTAATTCAGAGCATTAAATGAATCAGAAAAAGATAAGAGCTCAGGACCATATAAAATACTAATGGCTTCCATAATTGCTTCATTTGTGGCTAATTCTTCCATGTCTGGTAGACTGAGTTCAGTATAGAGTTCCTATCTGATTTGGTCAACTCTACTGCATTCTAAATGTCAATTCCAAAAGCCCTGTAAGGTCTTCCATCATGACCTGCATGAAATGGTCTATAACTAGAAAAAGGCTTTACTATATTCCTACCTCTGTTACCAACTAATCTTGGGGTTCTATTTTCTCTCTGGGCCTCATTTTTTCCCTCAATAATAGAAACAGATTGTTTTAGCTGGCTATGGGCGACCTTCCAGTGTAAGCAGTCCATAAATTTTTAATAACTTTAAAATTGAGAAAATTTCCACACACTGCAGGCTCCACTGTCTGTGAAAACCTGCAACTGTGATGGAATTTTCCCAAATATATCACTGGAACATCTGAGTGGAATTTATATTTGAATCAGTCCCCCAGCACTGATGGTTGATGGCATCAAAACAAAGCTTGAGCTTAGCCCCATATCACTCAATAGTTGAAAGTATTTTCCTAAATCAGCTACATATTCCATCACCAGAACAGTTGTAAAGTTTCAAAGGGTTGCACTAATTGACAAAATACCCCTGAAGTTTCAGATCACTCTGAATTTTAAAATCCACATGGTTATTTGATCCATTGTCTGCTACTGGAGATTTTACTAATACTAAAATTATGCTATGACATACTAAATGTGTTTTTCTTTCTCTCCATTCAAATTTCTTAGATAAGTAGGCTTCATATGTAGGATATTTTGAAACCACATCTTATTACATTATCCTACCTGGAGAAGAAAGCTAGGGAATTTCTCCCAAGCTATGGGGAGAATTTCTGCTGGAAAACCTACAAAAACTCTAAGAAAATTGTACTCTTTTAAAGAGGACCATTTTAAAAAAAATGGAGTAACTATTCTCAGGAAGAACACTCAATGGAAAATTATCCTTTGCCCCCATCTCCTTGTCAAATCTCCTGCAAAAAGTTTAATTCTCAATATCACTACAATTTAGTCATTTTCTGGTGCTGCTAATCACCTTGCAACTTTAAATGCTCCCTGGGAACAACAAGAAACCCAGAATGAGTTCATTCCTGCACTAATGGGACAACCTCAGATTTATTTTCAAGTGGATTTGCTGAGCTGATCACATCTCTCTAAATTGCAACAAAATGATAATTGAAGTTAAAATAACTATTTCTAAGTAAAAGTAAAATGGAAATCGCATACCTTGATTTAAAGCTGTCAGGAGGCATGAGTTCCAAAGTATGAGTTGGTCCATATAGGTTTACAACATATAATTTGACGGTTGGGTTCATTTGACCTGCCTTTGAGAAAATGAAGATTGTAATACAAATATATTAAGCATTAAAATATATTGAGAAAAAAGAAAATGTGGTGTGATTCCTTTATAGTATTACGTTAGAACAGGGAAAAAGTTTAATTTCTCTGAAGTAGAAATGATTTTAAATTCAACAACCTGATTGCCTTCAATTGTTTTTGTAGATTGCTGTTTCTCAAGCATTTTAGTCAGACAATTAAAGGTGATGGAAAATCATGATGAGTTTATTCATTAGGCAGTGCTTCTGTGTTCTTTCCCTAGAATGACACCAGGAGGGCTGGCTTAACAAAACAACTAGTAGAACAAGCTGCTACTCACATTATAGGATAAGAAATGCAATGAGAAAAGCTGGCTAATTAAAAAAAAAAAAAAAAAAAGTTGAAGAAAAAGAAAGAAAAAGATTTGCCAATATGGGTGACACATGCTTAAAATTCCCCAATACCTAATCCATCCCAATGCATTAAACATACCTAGGTTTCCTTTTTTTTTTTTTTTTTTAATTAGATTCAGAGGTAGAATTCAGTGATTCATCAGTTACATGTAATACCCAGTGCTCATTATATCACGTGCCCTCCTTAATGCCCATCACCCAACTACCTGATGCCCCCTTCCCCTCCAGCAGCCCTCAGTTTGTTCTCTATAGTTAAGAGTCTCCTATGGTTTGCCTCTCCCCCATTATTATCTTGTATCTCCTTCCCTTCCCTCCAGTTCCCTTCTAAGCTTTAGTAAATACCAGATGAGGTGTAAGTGCTCCTTGGGAGGTGGTGGGCCACAGAGCAGTCTGCCTTCACTAAGTACATAGTTAGATGAGTGGAAAGACAGGGACAAGAATCAGTAATAACTAGCCCAGAACATTAGTATGCTTCTGGCTCATAGTATGTAATAAAGGCACTGCATGAATAATCTTACTAAATATCCTTACTTCCATCCTAAGAATAATTATAACCATTTTCCAGATGACAATGGAGAAGCTAAGCAAACGGTGGAAGGTGGATATCCCATAACCCGGGAAGCCACTATTTAAACCCAGGATGCTCTTCCCTGCTGTGCTTTGCTTCAGTTTGTTCCCAGGCAATGGCCTCCAAAGTTTTTCTAAAGATACTGTGAACTTGTAGGGGGCACAACAGGGACCTTTTACCAATACATCTCAAGCAGTTAGAATGAATGAATAAGAGAATGTTAGCATGAATAAATAATGTAGAGAATCAGGTGACTGCTTGTGGGGCACTGTGTTCCTAAACAAAGTGCTGATGTGTCATCGTGGAGCAGCGGATGTTTTAGGAGAAGACTATATGAGATGTACAAAGAAAGAGGCCATTAAAAGAGGGTTGAGTTAGAAGATGGACAAAAATCCAAGGGGAATTACAAAAGTGATTCTTTTAAAAAAGTGATTTAAAGATGAGAAAGAAAAATCTACATTCAAGTAATTGGCATTGACAAAACCCAAAGTTGAAGAGGACCAGAGGACCAGAAGCAACATAACACATTCCACCAGTAGTCCATAATAGCTCCTCGAGGACTGTGTTGTTAGGCTAGTAAATACAACTAGTACAGAGGGGAAGGCAGAAGGATGAATGAATGGATCCCAGAGGATGTTCAGGGATCATCCCATTGTGTGATCCCATAACGATGGATCCGTGTCATCATATATTTGTCCAAGCCTGCAGGACGTACAACACACACAGTGAACTGTAATGTCAACTGTGGACTTTGGGGGATTATGACGCATAGCTTCATCAGTTGTAACCAATGTGCTGCTGCAGGGAGTGGTGCTGATGATGGGGAGACTCTGCACGTCTGTGTGTGCAGGGGGCACATGTGAATTCTCTCTACCTGTCAGACTTGTGAACCTTAAGCTGCTGTAAAAATAGTCTTTTCTTTTTTATTTAAATTCATTTGGTCAAGGTATTGTACATCATTAGTGTTTGGTGTAAACAAAAATGACTGGCATATCTTTGGGGGTGCATCATACACAATTCGGAAGTTTTGAGCCAATGGAAAGAGTCAGGAAAGTCCTTCGCTACAGAAACACTATGCTATGAAGAGAGATTATGGAAATGGTTCATATAATGAAGGGATTCCTGGAAGATACGCTATGATCCTGTCTCACAGAGAAGGCTCTTGTGTCAGATTTTATAAAGCTTTTCACTGTTGTAAACCCCTCAAGTGCATGGGCACATTTGTCTTGGGCAATTTAGCCTTCTACCACACAAAGGAGCTCCTTTTCACATCACTCCCATTTCAATTTAATTGCCATGAGCCTCCCTGAAAATCCTGGCCTTATCCATATTTTTTAATCTAATCATTTCTCAAGTTTGACAAGGTTTATTAAAAATCAGAGCTGGGACATAATATTTAGTAGTGCCATTGAAAGTGTTGATCTTTGACCAGTGGCTTTCATCAGCAACACCCAGAATCTTAGAAAAAATTCTGGGCCCCCGCCAACTCAAAAATCTCCAGGTGTGGGCCTAGGAGTCTTTATCTTAACAAGACTATCAGATAACTATAATTTGTATGTAAATTTTATAAGACTCTGATATATATTTTTTCCAGTAATATATATTATTACTAGTACATAGAGTAATGCATACATGTCCAATAACATATGTTATCATATACATACATGTACACAATGATATATATTATAGCTCAGTGGTTATCAGAGGTGTTAGCCTGCATCAGAAATACCCAAAGAGTCCCTGGGTGGTGCAGTCAGCTAAGCGTCTGACTTGATTTTGGCTCAGGTCAGGATCTCAGGGTTCTGGGATTGAGCCCCACATCGGGCTCTGCACTCAGTTAGGGGCCTGGTTGCCCTCTCCCTATGATCCGCCCTCCACTCACATTCTCTTTCTAGCTCTAAAATAAATAAATAAATATATTTTGAAAAGGGGGAAAAAATTACCCAGAGGACTGGAGGGCTTGTTTAACAAGATTTTAACCAGCATTTCTCATGTCATGGGGCATGAAAATCTCATTTCTATAGTTTCCCAGATAAGGCTGATCATTCTGGTAAAAGTACCACATTGTGAGAACCAGGTTAGCTTAACCCATGAGTCAGAGAAACCTGGGTTTACATTTTGACTGCTATTTACTAAATATAGACCATGAGCAAGATGTTAAGTATTAATTATTATTATTATATTAATATATTATGAATTATTATATTATTATTATAAATTATTATAAATTAATATTATATTAATGATATTATTAATAATAAAGTAATAATCCTCAAGTATTATTTTATTATATTATAAAAAATAAGACAATACTTCACTGAGAATATGTCATAAGTCAAAAGTTTTGAGCCAAAGTAGGTTTCCGTTCTATAGCTATAAATATCTCATAATTCTGTTATGTGGACTGACAAAAAGATTATCTATAAAAGTCTTAAATTTTTAAGAAATATCTAAACTACTATATAGTAGTGAATTAGAAGTAATTAAAACACTGACTTCTCTACTTGGTAAAAAAATTCTGCTAATTGTTAAAATCCTTCAATAAGCTCATTAAGAAAAAGAGAAATTTAATTAAGTTTGATGTTTCTGTCAGTTCTTATCAATGCTTAATAATTTTATGACATCCTTTGTCAAAGACATATATGGTTATTACCAAATTGTAAAGCAGGGATTTTTTGTTTGTTTGTTTTGTTTTGTTTTTAAAGCTTATTTGTTTCTGTATGCATATACCTGTAAAGGATTACTGATACCCCAGTTAGCTTTTACATGGAAACAAATTATAAAAGTTGTGTACACATGTGGCCAATTTTAGACAAAAAATACACATCAGGCTGTTACTAAAATTCAGCTGTCCAGCATTCTATAATCTCAATTAGATTTTTATCTCTCCACGGAGTTTTGAAATTAAGTGCACATTTCAAGTTCATTTGTACCTTTTTTAATATTTGGATCATTTCAATAGTTTGCAAATTAGAAGAGTTCATCTATTTGCTTTTTATAGTCACATTTGCCAGAAAGACTGCATATCTACAGAATCCTCCCTCTATGATTCTGAAACACAAGCCTCAATAATAATTAACCTTATTTTACTGGCAACTAAATTGTCATTAAACGAGATAATGCTTTAATTAAGAAGATTAACCTGAGGTTACTGAGATAGAACTGTGCATCTCTTTTGTGCTGAATTGCTAATGATAGGGTATTTTATGAGTTCTGAATCATGCTGAATTAAGTAAAATACAAATATATTTGTTTAGTGTAAGTATTTCATTAGTAAATCTGACCACATTGAGTATTTGCTGCACTCATTTTAATCTAGTTTAATTTGAAGCACAGTTTAGTGTGAACTCTATGAATTATTTCAATGTCAAAGTACTACTTTTTGGAATTTTATTGCAAAAGTAAGAGCAAATCAAAATAATACAGTTGTTGGTGGAAGACCTAGCAAATGTTTTGTTGTAAACCAGAAAATAATAAGACTTTTCAAAGTTCCAGTAATATACCCAAAATGATACTGAAACGTGAGAAAAAGGATCAAGCACAGATCTTGCTTTTTTGAGTCCTGTTGTCTTAAGTACCTGGGCAGGGATTTCCTACTAAAAACCTTCTGAGGACTTATGATTCTTTCTCTCGGCGTGGCACCAGGAATAGCTATCTTTTCTTTATGATTAATACTCCTCAATAGTAGTCACTGACACACATTCAGGACTTTCACATTGTATTACAAATCCCTCTCTCTATATCTCTTTCGAAGAGTGAGACCGTCTAAGAATCCTATGTATATCCCACTAGGTATATAGGTAAGTCATTAGGAGTAAATGGAGCAAACAGAGCTCCAGATGTATTTGTTAGCTTTCCAAGAAGATAATTTTGATTCCAGCTATGATTTTGGAGATACAAATTAACCTCTGGTTGTTCTAAAGAGTGGGACAGAATCAATAAATCTGAGTTATTTCCCTGTTCTCAAAATAACTATGACTTTTATAAAAGCACTTAGCCTTTTATTTTTTATTTATTTATTTATTTATTTTTAAATTTATTTATTTGACAGACAGAGATCACAAGTAGACAGAGAGGCAGGCAGAGAGAGAGGGGGAAGCAGGCTTCCTGAGGAGCAGAGAGCCTGATGCGGGGCTCGATCCCAGGACTCTGGGATCATGACCTGAGCTGAAGGCAGAGGATTTAACCCACCGATCCACCCAGGCGCCCCAGCACTTAGCCTTTTAGAGAGCTTCGTCTGTCCATCCGTAAGTAGAGAAAATTGTGAAGAGGTCCAAATAAGGGGGGAAAAAAGTGAAAAGTCTCTCTGAAAATATGAAGCATATTATTAGCACACCTGATTTATGCAATAGCAAATATTATTATTTATGGCTAGCTTTACTATTAAGAAACATTAAATAATTAATAAAATAATAACTTACTAATAACGAAGTGTCTAGGTTTCTCAACCCAAGATCCTCCGAAGTAAATTTGCTCAGACATTTCTGTTTGTCTATTTGTTTGCTTCAGTTTGTTAAAGTTAAGAGGCTCTAGGAGTGTCCAAGTTCAAGCACCAGCAGCCCCTAACTGAGAAGGCAGTTTGAAAACGCACCTATGGCATTTGGTCTTATGTTGTGAGTCCTAAGATCCCCACTCTTCTTGGGAAATGAATTACAAAATGTTGTTCCTTCCCTGGGGCTGATTTTATTCCCTTTGTGCAGTTAGAAAACCAAACAGTCGTGTGTGAATATCGTGCCTGGTCACATATGCTTCTCACAATATGCTACTTTCTTCTGTATTTAAACTGTCAGGTGAACCTTCATTATCATACATGAGAATTAATATATTTGAGAAGCCTTTTCAGTCATTTCTCGGGGGGAGGGGTGCAAATACACTACAGAGGAACGAACTATCATTCATCAAACATGACCAAATCTAAACTAGAGAAGTGGTAAGTCATGTACCTGAAGTACACTTAAAAAATCTCCTGGTGACTATGGGTTTTTTTGTTGTTGTTAGGTCAAGTTGCCATTGTCTCCTGAAGATCCCTGAGTGTATATGCCCTCTAATTTATAACCAGAAAAGACACAAAAAATAATATTTCAAAATTGGAGAATCAGATTCCTCTCAACCTTCTTGTCCTTCTCAGCTGTAAGCCAGCTGTTTAATACCACAGTCTACGGAAGGAAGGTGCGGTGGAGAGGGGGAAAAAACATAACAACAAACAAGACGGTGCAGAATCTCACTGAGGAAACTCTATTCTTATCCCCGACTCTCTATATCCAAGGCTATCTTTCTTCCTTCCTCCCTCCCTGCCTTCCTTCTCTATTTAAGTACTTGAGTCTGGTGGATGACAGGAAGATAAGAAAAGTCATGCCTACCCTCACCATGCTTTCATAGAATAATCTATGTGATGGGTAATTTGTCCAATTCCATGCCCAATTAATGTAATGAACAGGTTACATTACGGTATAAAACCTATCATGCTTGTGCTTGGGAAACAAAGTACAACTCACTCAGGAATGGCTTAAAAGTAGCTTCTGAGGGCCCCCTGGGTGGCTCAGTCCAGCCAGTTAAGCATCTGCCTTTGGCTCAGGTCATGATCCCAGGGTCCTTTGGCAGGCTCCGTGATCAGCGGGGAGTCTATTTCTCCCTCTCCCTTGGCCCCCCTTCTGTTCATGCTCTCTCTCGCTCTCTTGCTCTCTCTCTCAAATAAAGAACAAAATCTCTTAAAAACATAGCTTCTACATTGAATTAGCAGCCACCTCTTACCTAATTAAGAGCTGAAATGTGTAAAAAAGTTTCCTAAAACATCTTTACATGATTCAAGCACAGAAGCCTCATTCATGAGTCTTTTTCTTTGTAATATAAACACAGGGGAAATGTATTTTTTTTTTTTAAAGAGACCTTAAGTTATCAAAAATGTCACACCATAGGAAGAAAAAAAAAACATAACAGTTACAGTCCAGATGTTTTTGCAACCTGCTCCCTTCTTTGAAAATAGTTTTGCTCGCTGGGCAAGAGGTCCATGTTTGCCTGACTCAATAAAATAGTTCCATCTAAGCTACAACCTGGCTGTGGCTCTACCCCATCATGTTATAAAGTATGCTCCAGAATATGCTCTGAAAAAATAATAGCTGATGTTACTACAAATACAAATAAATTCTTTATGCTTAGTCTATCCTTTATTGGTGATTCTCTGTTTAGTCTATTCTTTATAGATATTCTTTATGCTTAGTCTATTTCTTACTGGGGATGCTTTCTGCTTTGTCAGTTTTCTATGGGACATTTATAATGCACATTAACATACAGTATATTAAGTGCTGTAAGAAAGCATCTGCAAGAACTTGGGCTTTATTTTTAACTAAGAAATTTCAACTTATTTGACCATAGGACTTCTTCTTTCCTTATAAGGCCAGTAACAACCAGAACAAAACAAATGTTAACACAGAATGGACTTTGAAGAAACCTGTGACTTGGCATCAGTGTTGCCCCTTAACTTTTCTCATTTTCTTTCCAACTGGGAAGGCGGGGGGAAAAGAATGAGGGAATCAAAGAGAAAGAAATGCAGCAAACGTGGCAGTTGGGAAGCCCTGAATCATCTCTACTTCTTCCTATCCGAACACTGGACAGGCTACTCCAAGTCCTGAAAGATGACTCTGCCAACCAGGAATGAAAAGCTTCCTTTTTTTCCCCCCTGCAAAGACAACTTGTTCATGAACCAAGGATACTATCAATCAAGTCACTAGTGCGGAGAAAGAGAACAAACGAGTACTTTCACGTTACTTACCTTAGGATATGGATACTGCTTTCCTTTGGGATACAACGCTCCAGTAAATCGAGGGATAACCATGTTAGGCACCAACGAATCATTTATCATCAGGAAGGCAAGCCTTTCTCCATCTGGTGACCACCAGTGGGCAATGTGAGAATGCAGAAGTTCCTCTAGAATAAATGAGTGTTATTTGAAACCAACTGTAGAGATGTGGGCTCAGTGACCCACAAACATCTGTCCTTGAAATCTCCATTGCACATATACATTTTTTTCTATATAATGTGTTGGATTTTATCAATGTTTTAGAGAATTCTGCATTTCTGGGCTCCCCTTTTAGTCACAGAACAAGCAGATGCAATAGCAGGAAAGAATGAAGCAATGAAGTCAGGATTTCATAGGCTGTCAGCAATGTGGACAGAGAAAGTGAAAGCACTGCTGGAGTAAAAAGAGTAGGAACAGTAACTGAAGACTGAAATATGGCACAAAATGTATTTATGTCTCCACTCATTCACATTTGCATTCAATCATATTTCCATCATCAAGCACGTTAAATACCCACTCTCATCATCAAACAAGTTGAATACCCACTACACTCATGAAATTATTTTAAGCTGTAAAGAAAGAGAATGAGAAATTCGTTATCTTTCTTGTGACCCCAGCTCCACTATTCACTTGCCTATACCTGCTTTCTGGTCTAGAAGATTTACACGGATGAACTACAGCAGAAGGGCCGCCATGCCCTCCAGAGCATGACCTTTATTGTACTATGGCAAGAGATTAGAAGGAGGAGAGTGAAGTCAGAGTATGTATTTTCTTGGCTCTACCATGGAAAGTCACTTCAGTTTAGCTGTATGTTTTAAATGATGTCACTACCCCTGTCAATGCAGTCTCTTCTGTGAAATTTTCTCTTTTTGTATCTTGTAATGGCTCATTTCTGTGGTCACAGGGGTAACTATAGCTTGGTTGCTACTAGTCTAGATTATCACTCTGTCCTTCATGGTTTCCCTTTGTAAATGTGGCCTCTTTGTAAATAAATCTTCAGATTACTGAATGTGCCAGCTTTGTACCCTGGCAGGTACCATGATGAATACCAGTAAGAGACTCAGAAAAGGGACCTTTAAAATTAGATTTTGAGATTAAGCTGGTGATCTATATCTATATCTATATACATCTGTATCTGTCCTACCTTCGATGTGATAATCACCTTTCCAGGAGGGAACTGGAGCATAGATAATCCATATCAGGGGCGCCTGGGTGGCTCAGTGGGTTAAGCCACTGCCTTCGGCTCAGGTCATGATCTCAGAGTCCTGGGATCGAGTCCCGCATCGGGCTCTCTGCTCAGCAGGGGGCCTGCTTCCCTTCCTCTCTATCTGCCTGCCTCTGTCTACTTGTGTTCTCTGTCTGTCAAATAAATAAATAAAATCTTAAAAAAAAAAAAGATAATCCATATCAAAGGATGGAATCAGGAGTAATCCACTGTCACTGGTGATGATACAGAATGAAATGCAGATAGAGATGAAAGGTTTTGGGAGGGTAATTGGTTGTGTACTTAATTGTTACAAGAGTGGCAACTGTAAAAACTGTAAAATGAAGCTCACCCGGTTCATATAACACCTCAGGGAGATTCCATAGGGATAAACTGAAATAGGAACCACGTCTGCAAAACCAAGAATACAAAATAGGTCACCGTGGCAACTCTGAGGAGTCCCTCCTTCTGCCACTGCAGACGGGTAAGGCAGAGGTCCGAGAGAACACAGTAAGGGTGGCACAGCTATGACACAAATTAGAGGCCCTACTCCAGGTGTTTTTTAAAGCTAAGACAGAGATATTGGTGGAGAAGTCCTAGGACACTGGCAGATAGGATAAGGATGTTTGGGTAAACATGTGCGGTATACCTGTGCTTTCTGGACTAGTCTCATAAATAACACATTCATAGTGGAATGTTGCTGTAAGTGTCTAATATTATGGCTGAAGATGCTGAACCTCAAAATTTACACAAGTCTCCTTTCTGACAGAGGCAGCCTCTCTCCCAGGGAGTTAGACATTCTCTGCATTGAGGCAGGGTGAAAGATAAATTCCAAAAAGCTGAGGAATCTATATCCCTAAAAGAGTATTTAGCGATCTAGTAGCATAGTATACAGCAAGGTATCTCATCTAAAGTAGGAGAAAATTTGTTGGAATTGTACTTATGCTAAAGTAAAGAGGGAGTAGATCTTCTGATTTTTAGTAACAACTTAAACCACATTCACATATGTTGCCCTGTTCTACTTCCCAGATAACCTGTAAAGTTGCCTGTTTTGAGCAGAGCCTGTGCAAGAAAGGGCTCTGCAGATCAGGGACATGGAACAGTTTTCCCTACCATCTTCGTTTTAAAGGTGCATGGTAAACAGAGATGCTGCGTGGAGCTTCTGACACATTATTATGGCAATCAAAGCACAGGCATTACAAGCTTGAGAGGAAGGCCATTTCCTCCTGTGCTGATAAATATTCTCCTTTTCAAAAGGAACTCTCTCCTGGGCTCTTGCTGAAACAATTAGCCTAACCACAGGATACCAAGTGGCTATGCAGACCAAACTGCCCATCAGGAACTGACTCTTATCTGGTTCACTGACCGTAAAACAGAACACATACAGCAATATCCCACTATAACAGAAGGGGCATATATGGGACTGGACAGAATGCATAAGTAAAATGTCCAGATTATTGCATCCTCTCCTTTACCCTCTCTTCTTCAGCTCAAATCTAAACAAGATCTGTTTTCTAAGACACACTGATAGGGGAGGAATAAATGGAGGTCTGGTTTATGGGCAGGTCTGCATGATGTACTTGAAAACTCTGGAATTGGAAAGGCTCTGTACCACAATCTGAGCAATGGCATTAAAAGACTAAAGGAGGGGCGCCTGGGTGGCTCAGTGGGTTAAAGCCTCTGCCTTCGGCTCAGGTCATGATCTCAGGGTCCTGGGATCGAGCCCCGCGTCGGCTCTCTGCTCAGCGGGAAGCCTGCTTCCCAACCCCCCTCTCTGCCTGCCTCTCTGTCTCCTTGTGATCTCTGTCAGTCAAATAAATAAAATCTTTAAAAAAAAAAAAAAAGACTAAAGGAAACATAAACTCCTTCCCGTTGGCAGAGTCTTGAACAAGATATGTACTCTTCTACTTCTTGTGGAAGGAGAGCTGGCTTGAAGCACAGATCTACCCTGATTCATGCAGAGTAACTAATAAAAGACCTGATTCGGGTTATGGGAAGACAAAAAGACAAGGAGATTTAGGGAAAGATAACTGCATTGACTTATCAGGAGGGGTAAAAATGTAAAAATATGAAGATATCAGTATCCTACTTAATACCCACAAGAACACATCCACAGCCGAGGAGGCTCTCAATAATCAGATGGACCGTATAACTACCGGGCGCATGTCCGTCTGCTTTGGCTCCCACCATTACCCATCAATGATAGTGGCCGTCATTCAACTCTTGACATGGTATGATTTCCCAGCAGGACCAGCTGGCTACCTGGTGGCAGGGAGATTACCTGGGAAGCATTCCATCAAGAAGGGGTAGCATTTTGTCATTACAAGATAGACACAGGCTCTGTATAGCTATGCCTATGCTAATCATGGAATTGCAGAATAGCTTATCCATTACCACAATAATCCTCTCTCCATCACCAGGAAACAGGAACTCTTTTACAGCAGAAAGAAGGGCAATTAGGCTCAGACCATGAATTTCACTGTTTTTTCGTTTTGTTTTATTTTGTTTTGTTTGTTTGTTTTTAAGCTATATGTACCTGGTTTGATGGAAGTGTTAACTAGTCTTCTCTATCTCAGTCTTGGTGCTAAAACAATCCTGAAGTTGGGATGTCATCATAGAGCATACATATGTCCCTCTCTCATAGCCAGAAAGCAAAGATCTAGGAACTAAGGGGTAGAAGTATAGCATTCTCTATCACTATCACATCATTACCCCACTGGATATATTTTGTTTCTTGTCTTCATGATAAGGAGATCAATAGGTTTCTGAGTCCTAATGCCTATGGCAGTGGGGGTTGCTTCCACCAAACAATATCTTAATACTCTTCCTCTGAACTGGAAGCTGAAATTTCCCCCCAATCATGTGGGACTCAATAGGACTGGGGATGGTGGGGGAACTTGACAGTGTTTGTCTGATGATTAAGCTCATCTGCTAGGAAGAATATGTGTCTTCACTATACAACAGAGAGTAAAGAAGACTATCTGGACTCAGCAGATTCAGAAGTACTCCTTTGTCCAACTTGATCTCATTTTCCAATTCTACATTTCCACATTCCAATTTCCATTTCAGTGGAAAACTGAAAATGTAGCAACCTAATTAAGAAAAAGAGGAAAAGGAATAAGATTTGGCAGGGATAAAATTTTGGTTTGATCCACCACATAAATGACTCGTATAGTCAAAATACTGGCAGAAGAGAAAAATGAATAAGTAGTTCTCAGAGGGAGCTAGGATTACCAGTTAAGGCCAAATGATAACCTTATATCTTTTCTTGGGCACATTTCCCCCAAAACCTTATATGGAAAACATAAGTGCAGACTGGTACATAAAGTGGACTAATATCACTCTACAAAGAAACAGTAGCAAAGGGACACCTGGGTGGCTCAGTCATTAAGCATCGGCCTTCATCTCAGGTCATGATCCCGGTCCTGGGATCGAGCCCCACATCAAGCACCTTGCTGAGTGGGGAGCCTGCTTCTCCCTCTCCCATTCTTGCTGTATCTCTCTCTGTCAAATAAATAAATAAAATCCTAAAAAAAGAAACAACAGCAGATGGAACTTCATGTGTTCTTTCAAGGACACAAAGTTTTTATCTGAATAAATTATAACATCCCCATGATCTCTGAGCCTTTGTTGGCTGTCATCAATATGGAACCAGACAAATCAAACGAAGAGAATAAAGTTAGTGCATGGTATTTACTTTCTTGGTTCTTACACACTGGAAACATGTGAGTCTGGCTATGTTCCTCAACCAAAACTTACTGCTTCTATTACTTGAGAATCTATAGGATTCCCTCCTTTTAGGTTCTAGTAACAGATCACTTACCCATCTCACTTCAGGTGTAAATGGCTAAATGAATACTAGCCAAAGGTTGCTACATAACCCTTGTCTTTGACAAGTGGTCCCTTCGTAGATAAAATTTTGTATACTACTTTGAATGTGCCTTTTTTTTACAGTTGTAATCGTAACACTGATTTGTACAAGTTACTTACAATTCATATGAGGAGACACGAGTCAGTCATCCACATGTAAAATCAACACTCAGGTTTTCTAAAGAAATGGGTTCTATCCTAGGTGCTGAAATATATCTGTGTCGGTACGTCCCAAGAATAAGAATGGCCCAGATTTGAGAGCACCATTCAATAGAAACTAGGTTTCATCTACTCTAATTTATTTTAGAGTGAACTATGCCTAGAGTTGTTCCTCACAAAAACACTAAAATAGCAAAGTAGTACACACAAAGATATGTGACTTCCTTCAGGTATAAAAATAAAGCTAACTGAAATGGGAAGAAAATAAATAAAAGAATCTTTAATATGCATCGGCTTAAGAGTGCTCTTAGATATGCACATACTTCTTTAATTGCAACTAATAAGGACTCTTACTCATGGATTGAAACTTCCTGCGTTAATTATATTATTTACAAACAATGTATTTCTACAAATTGCATACCATTCCATCTCAATGAGGGATTGGTTCTTCTTTGTCTTTATTACAATGACTAGAAAATCTCACTGCAGAACAGATGGAGTTTTCAACACATGTTGTTTTATATCAAAGACACTTAAAAACATAGCCTCAACACAAAGTACTTACAGAAAACTAACTAATATATAATCATTGTGTTCAGATTAACATGCTATTCTGAAAAGTAAGCTAATTTTATCCATTTGTAGTTTATCAATTTAGACAGATAAGATTTCCCAAGTATGCTACTGCCAGCCAGATGGGTCTATGGTTCATTTTTTCCCTTTATTTTCGTTATCTCACTGCCAAGTTTCTTAAAAGAATTGTCTGTATTCATAACCTTCTCACTTCTCATTAATACCTCTATCCACTGCAATCTTCCTTCTGGTACCACAAATTGACTGACTTTGCTCTTATCAATTTCTGGTAGCAAATCCAACAGTAACTATGGAATGCTTACTTTGACTTCCTGAGACTCAGCTTTATTATTCTATCTTCCTCTGGCTTCCACGGCTGCATCTCTGACTTTTTCTTTTATCTGTCATAGCCCAGTTTTACTGGGATTCAGTAAGTGCTTAATAAATAATTGCTGAATCAAAGAATGCATGAATGTGATTTCCTGTATCCAAGAGAAGACAGAAAAAAAGTGAAAATAGCCATTTTTGCATTCTCCTCAATTAATAACCAAAAAATTTAACAATCTTCATCTGTTGATATGGATATTATTTATGCTATCAATTGTTTCTCTTTTTTATTCCTTTCATTCTTAAAGCTCAATGCAAATACCATTTCTTCCATGAAGCCACTCTATATTCCCCCATTCCATTAGAATTAATCCTACTTATATTTCTAGTTGGTATGTGGACATGTAGTTCTATTTATATTTCTATTTACTATGCTCTGAATGATTCCTTATATAACACGTGTTTATAGTTTTTCACTCCACTAAGTTAGTAATGCCCACAACATGGAAACCCTATTCCTCTTCATATTGCTCTCAGATAATGCTGGAAAGATGTGTCTACTCAATAACTGTTGAACTGAATATCACAGAAGAATTCCTTAAAAACACATTTATAAATCATTTAGGCACATTAGTTCCACTATTTTATATGTTCAAATAACCTCAAGTGACACTCACGTTTTCTATTGCATAGATTTAGTACTTTATAGAAATTTTCCAAGTTGTAGACTTGGTAGCTGTGAACTTTACTTTGTTAGCAAAGAATTCATCTGATATTTTATTTAGTTGAGTTACTATGTTAAATGTGCCAATTTATATGAATAACATGAGATGCATTTTGTGTGAATTGTGTTTAAAATGTTTCATTTTGAGCATAATGTTTCATTTTTCTTCGGAACTTCACCAACTCTTTAAACCACATTTTATTTTATTTGCCTTTTCTTTCCATAGGAATTGAATGATACTAAAAAAAGGGACAAAGAGGCTTTAAAATAACACTTCAAGACTTTAAAACCTTGACATATGTGTCTGTGACTGGGATCAACAGCCACACTCACAGATTGGCCTGAACATAAAAAATTTAAGCCATGTCTTCAAATTTCTTTCACAAAAATATATATATATTTTTTAAAGATTTTATTTATTTATTTGACAGAGAGAGAAATCACAAGTAGGCGGAGAGTCAGGCAGAGAGCGAGAGAGAAGCAGGCTCCCGCTGAGCAAAGAGCCCGATGCGGGGCTCGATCCCAGGACACTGAGATCATGACCTGAGCCGAAGGCAGCGGCTTAATCCACTGAGCCACCCAGGCGCCCCTTTCACAAAAATATTTTATCTTTTCTGTGATTCCTTCTCTAATCTTTTTTTCTATGATATTTACAAAAGGTAAATTTCAATTAAAGCCATTAAGTGAAAATGTTACATGTTCCTTCTTCAGTGTCCCACACATACTAATTCAGATTGTAATTCATATTTGTAAAGTAACAAAAAAGGAAATCTCCACACTAGAGTATCGCACACATACTGTTGAAGGTCATATGCATTCTTAGATGTCACTGTGTTATGGTGAGTATACGGAAGGGAAAAGAGAAAATATGGGAGCTGTTGGTGTCTTGGAAAACCACAGTGGTAGTGGGAGACGAAGGTAAATGTGGGACTCTTGGCCCACAAGACCAAGTTGGGGATGACGGATGAGGGAAAAATCAGTGGCATCTGAATGGCTTAAATCCCTCTGTCAAACCTTATCACCGATTCCCTTGATACAGTCCCTTCTCTTGGAAATAAAGCAAGAATTGAGGTAAGTCTTTGGTCAATAGGATTCAGATTCTTTGGCTGAGGAAACAGACCTGTGAAATCTAATAGCTTAGGTCCACAACATGTGTCATTCCTTAGGAAATGATGAAAGGCACCGAATTCTAACAGGTAGAATAGACCAGGGATAAGTACTGGCTTTGAAAATACACATTCGCATGCCATCTTTGGCACTCGTAAGCTTTGAGGCCACGTCCAAATCACCTGTCCCCCCTGAGTCCTGGTTTCTTCAGTAAATGATTAAATATGCTAACATTGTGAGGATTCAATCACATAACACATTTGGAATTTGCTAGGATACCTACAACATAAGAGCCCAAAGGACTGAGTTTAATTTGAATGGCAAAACTGTAAGTTTTCCATTTCTCTTTTGGAAAGTGTCAGACCTACAGTATAATTGCAGAAGTTTTTGTCCTACATGTCCTACCTATTCCCCAACACAGTCAGTGTTCACTCTCCATAATATATAGAATTTTATTCTCTAATTAGGAAAATAACCGTATTTGTCAGTTAATAGTCTTTAATTTCTCTTCTGACATTTTCCTTAGAAATGCAATGCCATAAATTATATAAAGCCTTATGTAAAAGAAAGAGGCCCAAGGCATGTTGTTCAGTTGTCCAGGCACTAGATTCTACATCGAGTTAACTTAAAAGTTCTACCATGTTAATGATCACATTTTGTTATCCAAGGTAGCATGCCCGCACACTGCGAAGCACCAGTGTTCCCACTAAATTATTCCTTCCCTCCCTGAAGCCCACTACTCTTAAAAATGCTTGCTCGCTGTGCCTACAACCACTATTTACGAGTGATCCAAACAGAAGCCAAAGAATCATTGACTTCTTTTCACCCACCCCATCCATTTAACCACAAAGATCTATCTGTTTTACTGCCTCATCAACTTTAAAATCTTCCCTCCTTACAGCTTTAACCTTACTAATATTGCTCATTATCTTTCAACAGAACACAGAAAAAGCCTGCCAGCTTCTCATTGGCTCTTTCTGCTATTCAATCCTAGTTTTATACTGTAGTCAAAATGATCTATTTATATGGAAGATATAATACTGACACTCCCTTACTTAAAAAGCTCTATTAGTTACCCGTTTACTAGTGGAAAAATAATTGAAATCCCAGATTATTTTTAGGGTCACTATCCCTTGGTATTTGCTGCCCTCCTTTTACTCAAATTTTATGCCCCAATAATACCAAGCAGATTTTAGTTCCCAAGGCACACACCGTGCTATTTAACATTCCTATGCTTTTGCAAGCTTTTAACTCTTGCATAGATTTCCTTACCTAGGTTCTTATCCTTCCTTTCATAAAGTTTTTATTTAAATTCTGGCTGGTTAACATACAGTGTACTAGTAGTTTCAGGTATACAATATAGTAATTCAACATTTCAATACAGCACCCAGTGCTCATCACAAGTGCCCTCCTTAATCCCCGTCCCATATTTAACACATCCCTCTACCCACCTCCCCTCAGGTAACTATAAGATAGTTATCTATGGTTAAGAGTATGTTTCTTGGTTTCTCTCTTTCCCTCTTTTTTTTTTTTTGCTCATTTGTTAAATTCCATATGAATGAAATAATATATTTATCTTTCTTGACTGACTTACTTCACTTAGCATAATACTCTCTACCTCCATCCATGTCTCTGCAAATGGCAAAATTTGCTATTTTTTTATGGCTGAGTAATAGCCCATTGGATATATATGTCACATCTTCTTTATCCATTCATCACTTAATGGACGCTTGGACTCTTTCCTGCTGAGTTTCTTCTTATATTTCTTTTCTTTCTTTTTTTTTTTTTAAGATTTTATTTATTTATTTGACAGACAGAGATCACAAGTAGGCAGAGAGGCAGGCAGAGAGAGGGGAGGAAGCAGGCTCCCTGATGAGCAGAGAGCCCCATGTGGGGCTCGATCCCAGGACCCTGGGATCATGACCTGAGCTGAAGGCAGAGGCTTTAACCCACTGAGCCACCCAGGTGCCCTCTTCTTATATTTCTTAATCTTTCAGGCTCAACTCAGAGAGTTTCTCCTTTAGGAAAATGTTTGCAAATCCCCAGAATGGGCTAGCTTTCTTTTGTTCTTTCATAGAATCCTGTGTTTCCTGTGATTTAACTGCTTGTCACACTGCACTGACATGGTTTCTTCACCGGTCAGGGTCTCACAGAGTGCCGACAATGGTTTGAAGATGAAGGGCATCTCACCCAGCTCTTCTAAATTAGAGATACTGAGTTCTTGCTACCTCGATTCTTGGAACCACCCAAGTTTCAAGTTTGTCCTCCACCTATCTTTTTATTCACTGGGCCATCTCACACTCTAAAAATTTATACTTTTGCAATAAGGAAGCCAGAGTCAGCTTCTGATACTCTGAATCGAAGAACCCTATTTATCACTTTGTGAATTTGAATTTTTAAAAAATTCAGAGCGTAATTATTTTTTATATTTCCAAAGTAATTCCTACTACTCCTCTCAGAATTAACTGTGGCCTCTAAAATAATTTATTATTTGATGCTGGCATATATACAAAAATATATTGTAAATATACATGTACATATATGCATGCAAATCTCAAAGGCACAGTGTCTCTTCATTAATAAAATAGCTCCACCCAGCAGAATGTTTCTCTTAACGGGAAGTACTTTGTTTTGTACCTTATTGTATCTATTATAGGTATCTACATTATATTTGTTATAATAGATATTATATCTATTATATCTCAGCACCCTTCCAAATACTTAGAACATAACGTAAGTCTTTAATAATATCTGTTTAATGATAGAATAGATGAATAACTGAAGGAGCTAGGTGATTTACTTTTCTTACAGACTTAAGAATATGGAGTCTGATGTGGAAGATTGCATTTGCCAATATTGCTCAAGAAATAAAATTTATTTTCTAGATGATTCTTCCTTTATAATTTCTAATCAAACATGACTACCTTGCTTTAAATCTAGATGCACTTTGCCAAGATCAGTTGCAGAGTCTGAAACTTAGGTATTAACCTCAAGCCTTGAGACTTCCTGAGGAAATCTGTACCCCTAACCCAGCTGACAACTGGTGCATGATCAAACAGGATAGAGGGTTTTATTACCTGATTTCCTTCTTATATTCTCAACTATCATGAAAACTTGATTCAGTAATTATTACAAATGACCCTTTAGGTGGGTTTTATTTTGTTCCCCATGCGATGGCTTTTAAATGACAGACTGTTTTTAATGAGAATGACTAAAAACAAGTGTTTTTCATGCACTTTTTGAGCGGTAAAGATTTTTGTTTCTCCTTTCCCATAGTCAGAAAAATTCAGCATCTAATTCCAGAGTGACATAAAATGATTATTCACTTTCATTAGTTAAGCATCACCAAAATCAAATCTCTCTAGCCTGAACAAAATATATGTGTACGTATCTGTATACACACACACACACACACACACCCTTCAAATGTAGTATCTGTGAATCACAACCAGTCAAAATATAAGCACATGCAAAGACATAAAAGCATGAAGGCAATTTTTAGCGGACATAAGAGGAAATGGAGCTATAAGTATTGTTATAGAATGAACAGATTTCTCTCAGATTTTGTATAAAAATATGTTGTTTGTGTTCTTTTGAAACTAAATCTATTCGACTCACCTTCATATAACCAGTCAGCAATCCCATTAAAGATGATTCCTTCTTTTCCAGAAGATGTCAGTCGCAATGAACTGCTCTTTATATCAGGTTGATAGTAGATATTATTCTCAAAAATATAAATCTGGATCCAGAAACATAAAAGACCCAAAAATGCAATATATTAGGAAGCTTTTTAAATACCTTCATACTATAGATTAATAGCTGAAGCACTAAATGTTGTATTATTTGCCTGCTTTCAGTTTGTGTTTGTTTAATACACACATTTGCATTGCTTTCAATTATTAATGGTTGTTTCCTTTCTTATCATATCAATATCAAATTGTCATTTAGAAATTACACAGTACCACTATTGAAGCATTTAAATCCGTATTTTCAACAACAATTTTTCATCCACTTAATCTCTTTTCTACCACAAAATTGAGTTTGGGTTTGAGATAACACTTTGCATACTTAAGAGACTGAAAAACTAAAATAGATGCCATTTTAGTAATAGCCAACTACTTAAAAGCCTCAATTTGGGGTCTTTAACTTTTACAAAAATGGATTTGGTCATCAATAAAATAACCTCTAGATAATCTTTTTTTTTTTTTTAAGGTTTTACTTATTCATTTGACAGAGAGAGCACACACAAACAGGGGGAGAGGCAAGCAGAGGGAGAGGGAGAAGCTGGTTCCCCTCTGAGCAAGAAGCATAATGCAGGGCTCAATCTCAGGATCCTGGGATCATGACGAGAACTAAAGGCAGATACCCAACCAACTAAGCCACACAGGTGCCCTTCTAGAGACTATTTCTACTTCCACCCAGCTTGACTCACATATTTTGATGAAAGAAAAGGATGGCAAAATTTCTTTGAATTTATAAACAGGACAGACCCTGCTATGCACCACTCCTCCCTGGCAATTCTTTTCCTAAATAGCTCACTAGTGATAATGGCCATGTGCTTCAGGGTTCAAGAGAGAGTTTTAATTTGAACATATCACAAAGTCTTCCAAAATAATATCATCAACACCAGCTCCCACAATAGGAACAACAGAAATTTAACAGGGTCTGTCCACACAAAATAGAATTCAGGATAAAATTATCAGTAATCCATGTTCAAATATTTTTAATACCAAAAATTTCAAACTGCTGGTCTGGATAATAATACCTTCAGAGAACCATGTTTCATCCACATGTTGGGGAAACAGAATATTACCTAATGGAAGCCATACTGAACATTCTACTAGAAAGGTAGAAGACAGTTAGAGCCCTCTGTTCAGCATGTTACAGAACCATTACATAAGAGTGAACAGAGCAAACACCAGAACTCCTGATACAATCCTCTACTTATGAGATCCTAGATTTTAAATCTTGGTGTGCAAAATGATGAAAGCAATCTTAATATCCAGAAAATTTCATTGACATTCTACTTTGAGTCTGGTGATTTGGCAAGTATACGAGTGAGTGGGTCTAATTATCATTTCACCACTGCATGTCATTTATATTACAGGTGGGAATGCCAAAATAAGATGAAGAATTTTTCAGGGGTGAGGGTAGGGAGAAAGAAAGATACATTAGGGTGTTTAAAAGAGAGGGCTATATCATGAGGAAACCTATATTTAAAATGCAAGTGACTTAGATAATCTTCTGAGCCTTTTTAAACTCAGTCCTCTCCTTTTTAAAATGTGGATAAGTCTCACACGTGCCTTACAGTCTCACACCTTCTGTGAAGCATACATGATGAATGTAGAACATGTAATACATGTGACTTTGCCTAAAAACGGCTAATTTGGTTCAAAATCCTAAGCTTTGAGGAGGCTACAAATTCTAAATCAAAATAAAATTTCTACAGCTTAAGTCAAACTGTAAATTATCCCAAACCATCGACCAGCATTACATTATTATGTCGGTAAAATATGGACCAGGAGCAGCAGGACTAAGAGTGGAAAGAGGGGAAGTGATAACAAACGATATTTACTTCTTTCATTTCATTTAGAAAGTTTTCAAGTGATGATGGGAAATAAGAAATAAGGTTATTATTGAAACTCTTTGGGTCCTACTTAGCTGAAAGTTTGAAAACTATTATCTCAGGTGTCTGAAAACTAGATGAAAGTTAGCTTTAATGACTTTCACAGCCCCTTATAATGAAAAAAAAAAAATCACTTTATTCTAGCCATCTAACACTTGAGCTTTACATCACTACCTCCTTTTGCCTTTCACAAATAGTATGTGAACCAGGCTCACAAAATCTTCCTTACTTGGAAGGGATCCCCTTTTTGTACCCGAACCTTCTCCTTAGGACTTGGGAGCAATAATGGTTCAGATCACCCACACTCGTGCTACCTAAGCACATGAGGCTATTTTTCAGAGTAGAGGTGACTTAGTCCAGAGTAAGATGTTTCCAGATCCTCAGCTTTCTGAAAGGAATAAACTCTAAGTCAAAACAATTGATAAAACCTCCACGATTTCAGCAGATGTATAAATTATCCAAAACCATTGACCAGTAATTACATTTATATTTGAAGAACAGATTGGATGATATTCAGAATCCATATGAAACTGACATCTGCTTCAATGTAAAAGAACAAGCAATATGGAATCAGAATTTTAATGCCATTTGCTGAAAGCTGCAATGCTAAGGAATGCCCACAAGATCTTTTTTCTAAGGACAAAAAGTTAGCCACTGCCTTCAGGAAAATGTACATTTATAATCTTCTAATCTGTTTTCTTTTTTTACAGATTTTATTTATTTATTTGAGAGAGAGTGAGCAAAAGGGGGGGGGAGAGAGAGAGAGAGAGAGAGAGAGCACAAGCAGAGAGGGAGATGGAGACGCAGACTCCCTGCTGAGCAGAGACCTCCCCCAACACTGGGCATGATAACCAGGACCCTGGGGTCATGACCTGAGCTGAAAGCAGACACTTAACCAACTGAGCCACAGGCACCTCTTCTAACTTCTTTTAAAATAGCCAAAGGTTTTCCTTGGATTATACTACTTTCAAATAATAATCACAAACTTTACTAGCTTAACAATTCCAGAGGTGCAGATATTCACAGGTACTACCAGGGCACTCCGATAAAATTAAACTGGATCCAAATGTCAATCATCAAGGGCAGCTACCAGATTTAAATCATATTGAAAATATGACAAACACTAACGCCATTTATCCTAATGTTATTGACTAAGATGTCATAATATTTTTGATGCCATTAATCAATTCCTTCAATAAGCCACCTAAACAGTATAAAAAATAGGAATGGAGAGCTATTTGACCATGTTACACTTCAATTTAGATAGCAAGTCAACAACCCAGTTCTTCAAAATCAATGGTCTTAATTCATTTAAAAAAATATTCAAAATTGGTGAAGTTGCCAGAAGGGAATAGGAAGGCAACTGAAGTACTTGGGTTGAATCACGGTAAGTTAAGAAACGTAGTAAATGTTCTAAGAAATTAATCAGTGTGTTAGTTGATACTGGTCATTACCAAGTGATTGGACATAGCAGCATCACTTCTGTGGATGAGTTTATAATGGCCAAATATTCACCTTTTCTTCCCACTGCCACAACCACTGGGAATGCTTATGATGGTGGATCCCTCAGAAGCCTGGATTGTTGGGTGAAGAGGCGTGGAGCAAATTCCCTCCCCATCACTAGCCAATTTATAATGGACACATAGCAAGAAATGAACATCTGATGGTAAAAGTCATTAAGATTTTGGAACTGAGAATAATTACAGTGTAAATTAGCCTACTGTGACTGGTTCAACCAGAGAGAATGCCTCATAATGGCAGACTCTTGTGAACTTTTAAACAGCTTTAAAAAAAAAAAACCAGAAAAATAAAATGAGAATTGAAAATTAGACCTATTTTTCATGAAGTACTACTGAAAAGCTATTCCATCTTCACTGATCTTCATAATTTTATACTAGAAAACCGAATAAGTCAAAAATCCCCAGGCACTGTAATGGTATTAGAGGATCTGTAATTCTAGTTGGGATAGTATTTGGGTTGTTTTCTATTGTGACTTGCTCTCTGGGGGCAGAGGAGGGAAGGTCATTAAGAAATTATCTCAGATAACAGATATTGCTGCCAGGGATAGAGTGAGAGGAGTCCTTTCCAATGTTGATTATGAAAACAAAGTAGTATGCCCAAATGTGAAAGCTATATGGCAAGAAACACAAAACACAGTCTATCTCAGCAATCCCAAATCTGGGACCTCATCTTGTAAGGGGCCGGGGAAGCACCAACATACAGAAAATGTTAATGCATGATATTTATTTCCACGTTGTCTATGATGGCCAAAGAGAAGAGTCAAAAGGAAAACCCATCAACGTGAATGCCTGACTGGATTACGATTCACCTGCATCATGTTGTAACATTTAGGCTTTGTGGAAAACAAAGTAGTGTGCATGAATTGACATGGAGGAGTTTCACTGAGATATTGTCTAGGAACAAAAGACACAAAACAAAAAAAAATTCATGCACTATACTACTAATACTATACAAACTTATACTAGCAGGAATCTCACCTAACAGATATACATGGCCACTGTCTGAGTTGGTACTCAGCTCCATGCCGTCCCTATACAGTCTTTGACTAATGTGGGCAAGTAGAAGCCCAAAATTCACATTTCCCAGACCCTCTTGTAGACTAGTCTCAACTTGTTTGCTAGAAGTGTTCTAGTTATTTTCTGCAAAAAGGAGAGAGCTGGTAGTTAGGAATTAAGGACATTTGCCTTTGGCAGTTGGTCTAGCCAGCTGCAGCAGTGGTTCAGGGACTGTTATAAACATATTTATGTATAAAACCATGAAGAAATTGGTATTATGCATATATACAAATGTATACATTCACATAAATATATGTATGTGACTCTGGAAGGATATATGCCAGTCTGTTAATATGCATGTATATGTTGGAAGGTGGATATACAGTGAGAGAGAGGAATAAAAAACAGGTAATCAAACAGAAAAGACTAGGAAAATACACTAAAAACACTTAATTTGTACACATATGTAAATTACACAGGTTAGGGTAATATATAAAGTACCAATAATTCAGTGTTAATAAAAAATAGTGACAGTAATATAGAAGTTAGTCTGACATGTAGGCTACATGAACAGTAGGTAATTCTTTTTATTATTTTTAAAAATTTGAAAGTAACGATAAAGGGTATCTTCTTTACCTAGAGTAAGATTTTTCAACCTACTGACATTGAGGACTAGAATTTCTTGGTTGTGGAAGACCACCCTGACATTGGGGGATGACTGGCAGCATCCCTTACTTCTACATACAAGATGCCAATGGCAGCCCCTTCTCTCAGTTGTGACAGTTAAAAAGGTCTCCAGACTACCCAATGTCCCCTGGAGGGAAAAGGCAAAATCACTTCCAGTCGGGAGCCATTCATTTTGAGATAAGTTTTTTTTTTTTTTTTTTTTTCATTGTGTTATGTTAGTCACCATAAAATACATCATTAGTTTTTGATGCAGTGCTCCAAGATTCATTGTTTATGTACAACACTCAGTGCTCCATGCAATACATGCCCTCCTTAATACCCACCACCAGGCTCACCCTTGAGGTAAGTCTTTTGCATGTGTATGCTCCATATATGAAATAACTTAGTTTAATTCTCAAACCTTTAAAAGTCAATTTGCAATTTGTTGTTCAAAAGTACTCTGCTAAGTGTGCCTGGGCTATAAAGATTTTAATGTATAATCTCCATCTTCAAGAAGATTATAATTCTATGTGAGAGATAGGCAGGTAAACTCTGAAAATCCAATGAAGAAAAAATACAGATTACACGGTTTAGCTGTGAGTGGCAGAGCTCAGGTCGGGGGAGTGATTCATGAACATAATTTATGAGATACTGAATTTAAATTATGCCAGAAAGGACAAGGAATGATTTCAAGGGATACGGAAGGTAGAGAAGATGAAATGCCAGGCTAAGGGAACAGAATGAGCGACATCCAAAGCGGAACAACTATGGAACTATTAGAAGAACTGTACCTTAAGATTCAGGAACAAGCCTCTATATACTTATGACTGTCTAAAAGTTAAGATGGTGGCCAACCACAGAGCAGCTTGGATTCTAGATCAAATGGCTCTAATCTTATTTTTTTTCCATAATTGACAGCTGCTAAGTTGTTTATGAGCAGGTGAGTAATTAAGAAAATAATTGGTGGCAATAAATGAGTGGAAGGTGGAAATGGGAGGTAGCTGGCAGGACGATTCAAATATTCTGCTTAATAGGGACAATAATTGTAAAAATGGAGTCATTAATCCCAATATGACTTCCCGCTTATGTCTAAAACGTTTGTGAATCCCAATGCCAATGCTTTAGTATCTCTCACTTGGATCCTTTAAAGCTTCACTCTCCAGACTCAACCATTGCAGTTTTTGTTTTTTGTTTTTTGTTTTTTTTAAAGATTTTTATTTATTTATTTGACAGACAGAGGTCACAAGTAGGCAGAGAGGCAGGCAGAGAGAGAGGAGGAAGCAGGCTCCCTGCTGAGCAGAGAGCCCAATGTGGGGCTCAATCCCAGGACCCTGGGATCATGACCTGAGCCGAAGGCAGAGGCTTTAACCCACTGAGCCACCCAGGCGCCCCATCATTGCAGTTTTTAACACTAGTTTCATACCCTTCAAACCATATGCAGTCCTTACCTTTTCCCCAGACCATAGAGAATCTTAACATTCAGTCTCCCAAATCCCGGGTGCCTTCTGGCTTCTGGCCCACCAATTATATTCCAATCCCACCATATTCCCTGACCCAACACAGGCTCCAAAATTTGTATGGAACCTTTATTTTCTACTTTACCAGGAATGGATTTTCTATTTTCAATCATGCTGCTTATCATTTTTTAAAAAAGAATATATATTAAACTAAATATTGGCTATGAAAATTAATTTAAGGGATGCCTGGGTGGCTCAATAGGTTAAAGCCTCTGCCTTCAGCTCAGGTCATGATCCCAGGTTCCTGGGATCCAGCCCCACATGGGCTCTTTGCTCAGCAGGGAGCCTGCTTTTCCTCCTCTCTCTCTGCCTGCCTCTGTGATCTCTGCCTCCTTGTGATCTCTGTCAATTAAATAAATTTTTTAAAAATTAAAAAAAAATAAAAAATAAAATTAACTTAAGATAATAATATTTTGGAAATAAGTGATACAAAAGAAGATTTTGCAGCAATTTGGAGTCATTGCTAGTGACAGATGTTGCCATTTTTCAATAAATGAGAAAGTTTCATCTTATGGACAGTATTAAAACATATAATTATGCATACAATTATTTTTTATTAAGACAAAAAGGAAGACTGTAAAAAATAAACCACCTTGAACTCCATCATATACATAAACTGTTGCAAGATACTTAAAATGGTTTTAATATAAAAAGTATTTGAAATATTTTATTCATATTCCATTAATGAATCTAGTTCCACTGAATTTAAATAAAATTTTCCTCTTTAAGCAATATGCTAATATGTAAGTCTAGGAAACATTGTGAGGTATAATTCTTTAAAGCCTTTAAGTATAAACTTATAAATAAAAAGTCCTGATTTTGATTTATATAACTTAAAATCTTTGGGTAATATGAAAGAATATAAGCAGGAAAAAAATGGAGTAGTTTGGTTTTACAATTAGAATGGCTGAAATGAAAATGAGAACCAAAAGTTAAGTGTTGCCAAGGATCTAAAGAAGCTAGAACTTTCAAGAACTTATGGTGGGAGAGTAAATTGGTGTAAACACTTTGTAAATCTCTATAACAACAGCAGAACATGTGTATAACTTTATGACTCAGCATCTCCATCCGAAGGGTATCCTAACAGAAATGTATGTGGATGGATAGATGAGAGACAGATGGACAGATAGGTAGGCAGATAGACAGATAGACTGTTTTACATATATATAGGAGAACAGGGATATATATTTGTGTGTGTATATATATGTATGTATATATTTATACATATATACATAGAATCAATACACATATACAAGAATGCTCATAGCAGTGTTATTTATAATAACTGATGATATTGCAAGTCAGGGTAAAAATTACCCTTGGAGGGGACTAGTGGCAGGTAAAAGGGAGAACTGGGGTTCTGGGATATAAACAATATTCTCTTTCTGTTGTGAGCAGTGTGTACATGGGAGTGTACACAATAATCATATTTACTGCATGTGGGTTAAACCTAAAGAAAAAGGAAAAAAACAATATGTAGATCTTTATTAGGAATTGTAATTCACTTAATATACTACCATAAAGATTACCAATATTTCACTGAAAACTACATCATTCAACTTTATAAAAATTCTGTTTTCTTAATTTGCCAGTATGTAATAAATTCTGAGTGTCCATTTATATAATGCAAAGTAAAGCTACGAGCACAAGTTAAATAGTTTGATTACCTCTGACATTTTGGCTTTGAATAAATCTCTCTGTGGGTTATAGAGTACTGCTTTCATTTCTCTGCAGGACCATCTCTCGGATATAGAACAACCCACTCAAATCATTCATGTCACCTTTGCACCAGTACCTGACATTCTAGAGATATAATCACTATCAGAGAACTCTCATCCCTTGACATTTGCAATTATTCATATCAGGAAGCCCTTTCAAAGAGTTCTTATTTCCTAAAACCTTTACAGAACATTATGCATTTTCAAAGAAGTGAAATATATCCCTTTGTCTTAAATTCATAATTATGTATGTCACTTCCCCATCCCAAAGCCCTTTTATCCATGATTTTTAGGAGAAAAATGGACGCCAGATAAAAGTAAGCAAACAGACAACTGACAGCAGACTCTAATCATTTGAAATGTAACAACGACATACTCTATGTTAAATATGTCAGTCCGTCAAACTCATCTAGGGTAAGAGAAGGTAAGAAGAACATTTTGATAACTGAAATTAATAAAAATATTCATGGGCCTCTAGTAATAAACTGGGACTTACAGAAGACAGTCATTAACATTACTGTATTATTGAAAATATCCTTATGCACTGATACATGCATCAAATGCTAGAGGATGGTATGACCTAGCTCCTGTGTATCCAAGTCCTCCTCTATCCCACGTTCTTCTCTTTCCTTTCTCCTTCACCACCCATCTTCTTGCCTTTTTTCCCTTTTTCTAGTTCTCCATCATAAACCAAATATGTATCTGGCTCCATTGATATGCTGGGCACTGTGCGAAGCCTTGGGTATAAGATCTCACAATCTAAGGTGACCTCACAAGACAAGTATATACAAATTAATATAGGTGTGGTATATAGGTATACACAAATTAATATAGGTTAACAAAAAATAAAGCCAACGTAGGGGGACATTAATTCAGGTGAAAATAAGATTGCCTAATATGTGTTATGGTAGTTAAACCTGAAGTGGAAAATAAAAAGAAAAGCAAGTGTGTGGGAAAACGGGATTTCTATCAGAGAGACATGGGACCTAATCCTGATAGAGCTTTTTGTAAAACTGGACAACTGAGTTACTTCACTTCTCTGACACTGTGTCCTCATCTTGTGAAGTGGTAATGTTAATACTTTTCCTGGTGGTCTACAGGATGAAAGAAACCCAAATGAAGTCACAAATGTTGTTCTATGTACCTGCACAGAGATGCTCAACTTTTCCAAAACTAACTGAAACTAGTAAGTATTGGCATTAAAAAATATCATAATTTGAAGAGAATCAAACATTCCTCTCAAAAAACAAAAACAAAACAAAACAAATTCCTCTCCATTTACCCTAAAAAGAAGCCTAAGCATTTGAAGAAGGTAAGTTAATGACTTTACCTTCTGTTTCTCTCTATCAGCTACATAATGTACCTTTTTTCCCTTATCAGGCCACTGATAATCTGACTTCCATTCTTATTTTGGAGGATTCTTACATTATGGGAGTATTGGGGGGAAGCAGAGCCTGAACTCTAATCATAAAGTTTAAAAACTGGATAAACATCTCTAGGTCATGATCTCACCTATGACCCTGAATCTTGAAGGAATAAAGTTGAAGTTGAGAAATTGTTCACAAGAGCAACAGCAAATCCTTAAGGGTCCAGCAAAGGCAGAGGCGAAATGCCCACTGATGTATCGCCAGTTCAGCATCCTACTCACATTTCCTGCAGCATCTCCATCAAATTTTCCTGAACACATGCCAGTGTTCAACAATGTCTGGTTCCTTGTGACTCCTGCTCATTTTCCAGTCCTGTAATTCCAACCTTCTCACCAATACTGACAACTTTCAGGTATCCTTTGAGGGAATTCTTTTTCTCTTGAAGTGAACCTGAGTATTTCTCTTGCTGGCTTCCAGGAATCCTAATTGCCAGAAGGCATTCAACATTTTAACAGTAAAACCCTCTTGACTAAGGAAAACCCTTCACTGTCTTTTACGTTGGGAGTAAACTGAATTAACCCCTCTTTTTGCCCCAGCTAGCTATGCTCCCTTCCAGCGCTCCACAGATTTGCAAAAAGCATGGTACATATGCACCTTAGTCTCTGATCTAAAATAATTTGTTTTTATATCTGTCTTATGACTCTTTTTATTTCAAATGGGGACTCCTATATTCATAAAAGAGATTCCCTGAAGGAGGGTTGAGGGAGACTGGAAGAAATTCTCATATGCTTATCAATAAGTCTGTGCCTAATGCTTTCCAGTTTATAGGCATGCTGATAAGAAAACAAATTGAAAAATGCAGACAGTGGAACCAGCCTTGGCTATCTCCCATGCACATTTTCCCACAGCTCTAGACTCTTTATTCCACTTCATGCAATTTTAAGGCATCCTTGGCCACAAATGAAGAAATATAGGTGCTTGTTTGGCTGGTTTTTTTTTAATTTTTTATTTTTTATAAACATATATTTTTACCCCAGGGGTACAGGTCTGTGAATCACCAGGTTTACACACTTTACAGCACTCACCAAAGCACGTACCCTCCCCAATGTCCATAATCCCACCCCCTTCTCCCAAACCCCCTCCCCCCAGTACAGAAACATCCAATTTTTTTTTTTTTTTTACTATATCCTCGCAAAATAATGGGTATCAGTAAAATGACCATGGAAGAGATTACCTTGATAATGCAATGTCTATATCCAGAATTAACTTGTATATTCTAGTTAATGTTCTTATGAACTCAAATTTAAGAGAGCCAGTGATAAACTGAGGATGAGAATCCTTGAAATTCAAGCATAAGTTGGGATTCAGAATAAAAGCACTTGAAATATTTCCCTGCCCCATGAGGTTCTACAGAAATGGCTGACCCCCATGCTTCATTTAACCTTCCTGCTGCAGTAGGGTATAATTAAACCTTTCCTATGATGTATGTGCATCTGTGGCACAATACACCCTAATGACTTTCTATCCTGTGGATGAAAGCATGTAAGAGGAGGTGTAAAAGAGCAATTTCTGACACTTCGTATTTCATGTTTGGTTCTTTGCCACAGACCATTCACTGCTGTCCTTCCCTTTAGGTCTCTACTGTCATCCATTTAATGAAATGACAAAACTGCATCTTTCTGTCAGTACGTCACCAGAGATGATGTCTAATTAAAGAAGTATTCTAGGGACATCTGGGTGGCTCAGTTAGTTGAGCATCTGCCTTTAGCTCAGGTCATGGTCCAGGAGTCCTGGGATCAAGCCCCATGTTGGGCTCCCTCCTGGGAGAGTCACTTTTTTCAAAAGCTAATGTCAGATGACATTGTGTGTTTCGTATTATTTGAAGACACATGTAAATATGTATTTACTACTGGGAAAATATGTTTAACTCTCTTAATGAATAAAGTTTAAAGATGAAAGAAGATAGAAAGTTATGTGCAGGGTCGGGGATGGCTATACATGGATTGATGATGGTTGTATACTTAAACTCACTTATCTGCAATTCTATGATACTCCTACTTTGTGCCATGTCTATGTTAATACTAAGTCTTAGTCCCTGTTGCTGATAAATTGACAGTTTAAAAGAAGATAAGAAAAAAGCTATTTAATAAAATATGGTATCTCTATGATAGAGTGGTACACATAGTATTATTGGAATGTGAGTGAAAGACTTGGAATATGGATCTCCCCTGCTTTCCAAAAGTTTGTGTTAGGCCACTTCACTTTTATGAAAGACCTACCTTCGTACCTGTTTTGACTTACTGAAATAAGTCCCAAGAGAATATTTGCTTTTAAGAAAAAGTCGTTCCTATACTAAGGTAAGTCTTCCGTGAAAGCCAGGGGCTGTAACTTGCACTTTTTAAGTGTGGGGGAGAGATACCTAAAGTCTGAATTTGACTGAGGTACGAGGAGGATCAGAAAAAGCTTCAGGTGAGACACGGCATTCTAGCTGAGCCTACAAGTTTCAGTAGATGTTTCCAGGAAGAAAACAAGATTCCAATCAAGGAAATAGCATGAGGAAAGGCAGACTTAGATGATCAGACACTGAAAACACAGTGAACAGGGAGAAACAAAACAAAACAAAACAAAACACCCAGAAAGGAAAGTAGGAGAGATAACAAGACAAAGAGATGTGTGATAGGAGCCCAGACTGTAGATATCAAAGAATGATCTGAGAACTAGAAAGAAGTGGGGGAAACATATGAAGATGAGGAGATGCCTTCTGAACAATTTTCCTACTACGGGTTTGAATGATCATTCTGAAAATCAGTTTAGTGTAAAAATGGACTACCATATTAGTCCATTTGAGGAGATACAGAGATGGATAAAGTGTCTTGAAAATTTTTAATTGTGATCCTATAATCTTTCATTTCACTTTGAATTAACCTGAATTATTATTTTCTGTACCCTGTGTTCTAGCTGAACAACAGGAAGTGGAATGGGACCTCAAGGATACCGTAACAGTAACAACTAAGGCAAAGCCTATTTCACACTGAAACTCCAAACACCATTCCCACATAGGTTTCCTGATTCTACAGATATTCATACACTAAACAAATAATATGCCCTGTATTAAAATGGACTGCTTTTCACATTAGCCATTGGTAGGATGTAGGTGTGTTTCTACATTTAAAGCACATAATATTTTAACATTAGGGCAGACAAAACAGAGACTAACAGAAAAGAAAATGTAGTATCATATGATTTGACTCATATGCAGAATTTAAGAAACAAAGGAACAAAGGGAAAACAAAAAGAGAGAGAGAGAGAGAGGCAAATCACAGAACAAATTCAACTGCAGAGAACAAACTGATATTTATCAGAGGGGACATAGGTGGGGGAATGGGCAAAATAAGTGATGGGGATTAGGGAGGGCACTTGTGATGAGCACTGGGTGATGTATGGAATTGTTGAATCGCAATACTGTACCTGAAACTAATATAATATTGTATGTTGACTAATTGGAATTTAAATAAAAACTAAAAAAAAAAAAAAGTAAAAAGAAAAAAAACGAGAAAAGATGTTCAGACAGATAGCAAGAAGCTTTCTGAGGAAGTTCGAACTCAGTTTTCACTGATGACTGGGTGTCATAGCTCTTGAAGAGATATCTGACTGAGGAACAAACAGTGGGATTCTAGGAAGCTATCGCCAGTGCATATCCATTTCTCGGTTTGTAAGTGGAGAACGGGATAAGAAAAGATGAAAAATAATCATGGTTTGATTTTAAGCTAACTTTCAGAACAGTCTCCCTGAAAAGATTTTCTCTCCCTCACAAAAAAGTGATAAGAAGAAGGATGAGAAAGAGGAAAGTGCAAAAAGGAGGAGAAAGAGACTTGAGGAGATACACCCAGACTTTTAAATTATATCCACAAAATCATTTAGGCTGCAAGTTTGCTGTCCAGAATCCATCTCACAGTTTAAGCAATAGGATGTTTTGTTTTGAGTTTTTTTTTTTTTTTTTTAAATTTATTAGGGGGAGAGAGAGAGCAGCAAGCAGAACTGGGGAAGGGGCAGAGGGAGAGGGAGAGGGAGAAGCAGATTCCCCACTGAAGGAAATCTATCTACAATGGGTTTGATCCTGGGATCAGGACCTGAGCTGAACCACAGGATGTTTTGTAATAGTATTTATCCAACCAAAGACCATCAAACTTCCTAAGAATTCCATCATCACAACAATTAAATCTCCTTGCCCCAGGCTTCGTGATCACCTTCCTCTCACAGATTGAACAAAATCTCTCTTGTCATTTATGCCTGTTTGTGTCAGTCACCCCGAGACTGTCACTATTGCCGCTAACAACTGATCCTCCACCTTCCCATCATCCCAGTAAGAATGCTCCGCACAGCACCCCTGGCCCTTTGCCATCCTTTGCCACCCTTCCATACTCTTTCATGATACATTTGAAAACAGGCACTCCCAAACCAACCAGCTTTCCCTACTCTGTTTCTTCTCGGAAGGTTCCTTCTTCGTCTTTGCCTTAACTGAACACGGTCTCCTTTAGGATGTCATTACCCGGCAGGCCTTCTCTAGTGACTCCTGTTATTATCATATATGTCAAGATGCTCGCTGCTCCCTGTTGTTCCTTTAGAACAGAACTTTTCTACCCCATTATATATATAAAAAAAAAATCCTTTTCATATGAGGTTCATGCCAATCAGCTTTAACAACCTCTGGCTCTTCAAAGTAGAGAAATGGTATTCTAAAATACTAGTTCCAACAGGTAGGCATCATACAGAAGTGAGTTCCAAGGTCTAGGGCAAAGTTCAACAAACTACAGTGCATGTGCAAAGTCTAGCCTGTCCTTAACGCTGCACAGTTCAAAGCTATGAATGGTTTTTGCTGACCAACATTTGTGATTCGATGAGAGGGGACACTAGAGATTTCAATTAAGTAAAAAGATTTCCCCCCCACACAAAAAATACATTCATTCTTCTCATTAGTAGACATGTATTACAAAACATTGTACTTAATTAATATTTTGTGTTAACTCAATAAAATGTTATGGCAATTTGTTTTCTCTCTTATTACTTAAGTACCTATAGAATACCCTCTTATTTTTGCCTGTTCTCCAACAAAATAAAAAATATTTACTCTTTGGCCCTTTACAGAAAAAGTTTACTGACCCCTAGTCTAGGGAAAAACAATAAAACACAATGAATTAAGCAAAATTAGAGTTTTTCTTTCGTTCTTTCCTTCCCCTCTCCCTCCTTCTCTCCGTCCCTTTCTTTCATTTCTTTTAAATTTGGAATTCTTTAAAACTTTTGTTAATTCCATTATAAATCACTGAGATTTATGACATTATATTGCATTTCTTAAATGCATCTGACTGTGACTTTATTTTTTTTAATCAGAACATCTTGCAGGCCAAATATTCTAAGGGAAAAATTTAAAAATGCATTTTAAAATAGGTCCTATTTCTTAAATAAAAATGAACTCGTATTTGGATCATTATTTGCATCCTTAAGGACCAATTATTTTCACAGCTTTCAAACTGCATAGCACTTCTCTAAGATGTGGGTCAACTCTATGTCAGCAAAGTTCAGTAGCAATCACAAACTCATCTTGAAGAAATTAAATGTTAAGGATTGACTGGAATTAATGTGATCAGTTCAGAGCAACATTTTCATAGTTGCTTTAAAAAACATGGGTGAGGATCTCCCAAACCACCTAATTCATTATTTATATGTTATTCTTATTATAAGCATCTGACTACTCAACCTCATGATAGTTAACAGGGAAGCCTCATTCCCAGACAGATTTCACTTATCAGCTTCCCATTATTCTCGCCTTGGATCCACCATTTTCTTGTGCTTTTCAAGTCATGCATGACTAGTTAGCTCTGGTCTTTCTTATCTTCTCAGTCTCCTTACAGGCCCATGGTTTAATAAAAATCCACAAAAATAATTCTTATCCATACTATTTATAAGATCATGCAGTTTTCTTCTTCAAACCCACAACTGTAATGGGTTAGGATTCCAAAACTTTATTTGAAGGACAGTGACCTCAGTGGACTCCAAGTCAGTCCCCACAAAAGGAAATATCCATCCTACATGAACCTGCTAGAGTTACTTTAAATTGCATTTGAGATGCGGAAGAATCCAGAGCGACTCTCAATTTACAATCCCATCAGAAATAGAGCCACCACGGTATTCCAGGTCACCTGAGCCAACCCCATTCTATCCTAGCACATCCCTCATTCTTTTCATCTTTTAGATTCTCTGATAAAACAAGACAAACTTCCAGAGCAATACATCAAATCTTCCCCAAATATCTTTACAAATAATTTTCTTTGTTTTGTAAAGTCTCTTTTTACTTTCTGTGAGTACACACACATTACTTCCAAACCCCAGTCAAGAAACCATGATTTCAAGAAAACAAACCCACTGTCTTCCCCCTTTCAAAAGGGATGCCCTTAAAAAAAAAAAAATAATAAATAATAAAATAATAAAATAAAAAGGGATCACTTACTAAGACTCATCTGCACATTATTGTGCTATATCCATTACAATTTTATTCAATTTATTTCTTGACTTATCACCTTCTGCTTTTGTATTTTACAGTCACTTCAACCTGTTCTCTAGAGTAACTGACACATAGCAGATTCTAAAAACACGCATCCTATTCTTTCAAAACTCAAGTGTTTTTTTTTTTTTTAACTGGAAATATTTTCCGCATTTTACATTTAAAATTTTTGAAGGTCGGGGAAACTGGGTGGCTCATGACCACGCCTTCGGCTAAGGTCATGATCCCAGGGTCCTGGGATCGAGTCCCACATCGGGCTCTCTGCTCAGCGGGGAGCCTGCTTCCTTCTCTCTCTCTGCCTGCCTCTCTACCTACCTGTGATCTCTGTCAAATAAATAAATAAAAATCTTTAAAAAATTTTTTTTTGAAGGTCATAACCTTTGGGAGTGATATACACTACTGGGGAAACTAAAATATTTTATTAACTATACAGTTAAAATTATATTAGCTATCAAGAGAATTCATCTTGGGGAAAAAAAAAAAAAGAGAGAGAATTCATCTTGGGTTTTAGAAATAAGACCAAAGACAGAAACCTCGAAGGTTTACAGTATTCTGGGAAAACACTGAAACAATTATAAATCACTGATCATTCAAGAGGCATTTTCAAAATGACTTGTTTCAATTTTTCAAATATACTAAGGAACAAAAATTTTAACAAAAAAGGAATGCTGTTTATGAATGCATGATTCCACCTATTGTTTGACTGATGGAAATAAACCATCATGTACCTTTAAGTTCTAAAGTTACCAGACAATTTGATTTTTTTAAAAAAGGTTTTATTTTTTTTATTTGACACAGAGAGAGAGAGAGAGAGAGGGAGAGGCAGAGGGAGAAGCAGATTCCCCACTGAGCAGGGAGACCCATGCAGGGCTCGATCCCAGGACCCTGGGATCATGACCTGAGCCGAAAGCAGACGTGTAACCGACTGAGCCACCCATGCAACCCGACAATTTGATTTTTATTAGTCAACTAACAACTTGAAGTACCTTTTGTAAATTATCATTATGGGATTTAATAAGCTCATGAAAAATATAGGAGTTCATTTGTAAAATGAACAGTTTCTTGCTTTCCCATCATTTTCATTGTTATGCTTGTCAAGAGCATATATACATACATCATATACCCTCAAAGTCTTATGACCATTTTTTTGCTTTTAATGGTAGCATGTTTTATACAGAAGACATAGTGCTTGATGCTTAATGATACATATGACATTTCCACTGTTCTTTCATTCCTAAGATCTGATTTCCTCTGGTATTCTTTTTCTTCAGATTGAAGAGCATTTCTTGTAGAATACGTCAGGTAAAGACAAATTCCCTTGTTTTATCTTTTTTTTCCCCCCCAATCTGAAATTGTCTCAGTTTTCCATGGTTTCTAACAAGAAGTCTAACAAAAAGAGGCATTCTAATCATTGTCCCTTTGTATCTAATTTGTTGTAGTGCTTCTCTGGCAGCTTCCGTATTTTCTCTTTATCTTTAGTTTTCAACAGTTTAACTAATATGTGCCCAAGAGTGGTTCTCTTGGAATTTATTGCTTTTTCTTGGGGCAGTGTGGTCCCTGAACATCTTAAATATATACATTTTTGTCTTTTAAAAATTGTAGAAGATCTGGCTGTCACTTCCATTTTTTGTATCTTCATTGCCTTTAATTTTTTTTTTTTTTTTAAGATTTTGTTTATTTGACAGGCAGAGATCACAAGTAGGCAGAGAGGCAGGCAGAGGCAGGGAGCGGTGGGGAGGGAAGCAGGTTCCCTGTCGAACAGAGAGCCGATGTGGGGCTCAATCCCAGGACCCTGGGATCACGACCTGAGCCGAAGGCAGAGGCTTCAACCCACTGAGCCACCCAGGCGCCCCACCTTTATTTTTTTTTTCCATTTTTTATTATTATGTTCAATTAGCCAGCATACAGTACATCACTAGTTTTTTATGTAGTGTTCAATGATTCATTAGTTGTGTATAACATTTCTTCAAAAATTTTCCTATTTTACTCTCTCCTCTCCTTTTAAAATTTCAGTTACCATAATGCTAGACTTTTTGTAATTTTCCTTCTGGTCCCTGAGGCTCTATATTTTTTCTTTTTTTAATCTTCTCACTACTTTTTCAGATGGAATGATATGTATTGATCTGTACGTCACTGACTGTACTGTCATTTCCATTCTGCTCCAATTCCCAACTAGTTGCCTTTTTATTTTAGATGTTTTTCAATTCTAGAAATGCCTATTGTTCTTTTTCATATTCTTACATATCTGTGTGTAAAATACAGTACACACAAACACACAGACATGTTTCTAAGCTGATCTATCCAATCTTGTCATCCGTTTGCATGCATTTATTTTCCTCTCAAGGAACACAGAATAGGAACTTGAAGGATTTTAAGGACTTTGCTTGAAACTTAAAGAATCTGTAGTTCAGGGTTAGTCAGAGTGTTGACTGAATTTATTCACACAACTGCTCATACCTCTTCTCTAACTGTCTCAGGGTTTCTCCCTCATGCTGGGAGTCATGGTCACCCAGGGGCTCTTCCTTTTTTTCCTGAATGAAGATAGTGGGTTTTCCTTTCCGAGAGTGATCTCCCCATATATCCACCTCTGCCTCAAATACAGCTGCTTTTAAGATAAAACCCTAAAGAAAACAATCACAAGGGAGGACTCACACCTTGCTGTTTACTTTACTAGGAATTTTTACCCCTTCCTAAATTTGCATGGTTTTGTTCAGTCTCCAGAATCCTTGGGTAGTTCTGTTTTGTTTTGTTTAAGGTTCTGTCTAGAGTTTATAGCTGAATTCACATTAGGCTTGTTTTGTTAACAGCTCACTCTTCCATATTGAAGTGGAGAAATCATTTATTCAACTTTAGTCAAAGTTCTCTTAATTGCAGAATGCTCTGGAAATGGAAGGTTATTTTCTGGTATGAAAGTTATCATATTCCTGGTGTAATACATTTCTTTTTCCTTTTCACATTGAATCCCTTGGTATTGGGCAAATGAAAGAACTTCAAAAAACTGGATAGTGGTTTACATTTGAGCACAACCCTAATTCAAAAAAAGCACTTAAAGATCTGATATACTACTAGATATATGTCATTATTTTTCTAGGGGCAAGATAGGGCTTTTTTAGAGACAAAAAAAAAGTGGGTAGGAGAAAAAAAACAAAAAAACAGAAACAGAAAATGGTATAAATTTTGTAAGGGGATTCTTTTGGAAGACAGTGAAGTGAGGTAAAAAAGAGATGTAAAAGAAATTAGTGAACAAGTTTTTACTCTCTAATGAATAACCAAACTTCGCTATGTTCCCCCCTTGTTCTAATTTAGTTTTGGGAAATAAAACGTAATTACTAGGATAATTTTGAATAGATAAGGACTTGAGTATTAAATTTTACAAATAAATAAATAAATAAATAATGTAATTTCATATATAATTTTTTTCACTCTACTCTTCATACCAGAACACATTAGAAAAAATCATGACACTGACCATTCCTCTCCCACATTAGCATTTTTTTTCTAACAAGTAAAACTGAAGGAGCAAGCCATGGTTCTTTTATTCAATTTTAAATATGTAACTCTTTATGTCCCTTGTTCCTTCTCAAACTATAATTCCTCTTCTAACAATAAGCAACATAATATCAAATATATTTTAAAGACTAAATTACCTATTATCCTTCTACTCTAAATCAGTAATTATTTTTACTTAAATCTATTTCCTTGCTACCTTTGTCCCCAATTATGTTTCATATTTGTAGCAAAGATAAAACCTCATGCCATTCTATATGATCATTGCTAATATGTACTGCAGAATATGATATATATATATATAAAATAATCCTGTTTATCCACTTTATACACACACACACAAACACACACACATATTACTTGTCATCTTTTTCTCTATTTTGAAAGTCTCTGAGGTGCCTTGGTTTCTACATGCTGTGTTAAAAGTAATCACTTTTGTCTTTAAAACTTTCTTTTGTCATTTATATTTTTTAAGTATATTTTATTTAAAATATAAGAAATGTTCTGAGAAATTATTAAATTAAATTATATAAAACATCACTCTCAAACTCCAGTTCTCTCTCAGGGGACAACCACTCCGTGTATTTACAACCACATACAAATTTGTATATACATACAAATATATTAAAACATAAATTATAATATAAAAGCATAAATGATATAGTTTTTTATTATAATAATGAGAGCATACTGATCAGTCATATGGGCTTTTATTACTGGATGGCATTGTGTATATGCACATGCAGAAGAACCATACTAATTCTTAACATTTTATATTTTATGCACCCTAATTCATTTTACTAGTCTAAAAATGATGACTTAAATTATTTCTAGTTTTTATTTTGCTTTTTATTTGATAAATAGTGTCCCAAAGTATTTTCTTTTTACATGCCTTTAGACACATATGTAATATATCTTCAGGATGGATTATACATTTGGAATTGCTAGATATATAATAGTGTATTTCTTCTGGATATATTCTTAGTCCAATAGAAATGTGTGTGTGTGATTTATGTTTGTTTCTTTTTATTTCTAATTGAATTCTTTTGTGGTCCAAAAGCATGCTCTGTGTGATTCCCATTCTGTTCTACTTATTGAGACTTGTTTCATGGCCCAGCGTGTATGCTGTATATACGTGCACTCAGTAATTGCTGAGTATAGTGTTCTGTAAACGTCAAAGACGTCATGTTGCTCGAGTGTCTTGATCAAATATTTTATATCCTTTTTGATGTTCTATCTACTTGTCCTATATTTTAACATAAGACAAGTGTTGAAATTACCAGCTAAAATTGTCAGTTTGTCTATTTCTCTATGTTTCCCAAAATGTGGTTAAGTACGTATTTGGTTTCAATCTTTTTCTGGCTCTGGGGAATTATTACTTTATGTTCCTTAGAGATTATAGTTTAGGCTGTGGTTGATTAATAGTATCATAAAAGATAGAGTTTCTTTTCACATTTTCATTTCCTTTGTTGTTTTTAAGGAGGAGAACAAGGGGAGAGCTCCTCTTTGCACCATTTAATGGATGTCTGAAGTTATTTCTGACAAGAAAAATTTTGCCATTAATGCAGACATCAGTTCCCCTCAGAGAGTTCTCTTCATGTCATTTAATAAAACAAAGGAAATCACTAGAATACTAAACTTTTCATAATTAGAATCTCTTTACCTCAGGGGTTGTGTAGGATGGCTCACATCTTACAATAGTACTATTATAATTTTATTTTTATTGTTTCTTTTTAGACTACTGATGGAATATGACTTGACATCACTGTAGGATAACCCTGTATGTTCACAGTAATAATAAAAGATATGCCAAACCTTAGTTACAATGAAACAGAAACTAGGAAATTTCAGTGATTAGCATCTACATTGTTATTCCATTCAAACAGCTTCTTAGCAGGAACTGTCCAAAGTGTTCAGTACATTGTATTCTGCGTGACCTAGATTTATAGTTAAAAAATCTGCAACCATGGAGCCTCCACAACTCTTACCACACAATTTATTATTTAATTTAATGCTAGGAGCAGCCTGAAAAAAGAATTGCTAGTAAAACTGCTCTTTCTGTGGGAAAACAGACAAAGAGAAAAAGATTGTTGCATTTACCTCATTATTGTTAATAAGTCAAAACTGTTTAAACATAAGTTCAGGGAACTTGAATGAATTCTTATTAGAACTAGGAAATAAACAATGGTTCTTTCTGGTACAAATCTGCTGACATATTTTATATTTCTGGCTATTTCATTTATTTTATCTTTTCACATTTGTCAGTAATATCAAGTCATAGTTTTTTGTTATTAAAAATATTAAAGCATGTGATTCCATAAACATCTATTCTATTTTCATATTAATAAATGCCTTATAGTTCAGAGGAATGCCTTTACATAAAGGTCCTGCTAGGTACAGTTGACCCTTGAGTGACATAGGTATGAATTGTGGGGACCCACTTACAGGTGGATTTTTTTAACAAATATAGTACAGTACCATAAATGCATTTTTTCTTCCTTATAATTTTCTTAGCAACATTTTGTTTTCTTTAGCTTACTTTATTGTAAGAATATAGTACAAGATCCATAAAACATAAAATATTGTGTGTTAATTGATGGGGCTTCTGGTCAACAGTAGCCTATCAGTAGTTAAGTTTGGGGAAAGCAAAAGTTACTGGATTTTTGATTATGTGTGGGGTTGACACCCCTAACCTCTGTGTTGTTGTTCAGGGGTCAAATGTAACTTCAAAATTCGGTTTTCAGGTTACTTCTTCCAGGAAATTGCCCCATAACCTCAGAGAGCTACTCCCCTTGAACCCCCACCTTTGTAAAGTGAGGTCTTAGGATCCTCCTGTTTCAGATGTTCCAAGGGGTTACTATGCTTTTATATCCCTAGTGACTTGTATATTCATAATATTTAGAACCTTTATAACATTTTGTAACATGCTGGATAAACCAGAGAAAACACTTTAAATAGAGATAAAGACTACCCCTCTCCCCCCAAAAAAATAAGTAAATTTCAGATGATCCAATATTAATATTAGTACTTTTTATGGAAAATAATTAATTTCCATTTGATTCTTCTAAATGTGGAATAAAACATTGAAAACATAACATGGGCAAAGGTTATCTCAAATAGCATGTAGTGGATTGATGATTTTCTTTTCTTTTTTTCATATAAGCCTGGCAATATTTCTACTTACTCTCTCTATCTCTAGGGATGGCCTGAACTAGAAACTATCAGCACATAAATAACTTCTATTTTCATATGCTGACACAGGTTGCAACATCTGTTATTATTTTCAGGGGAAAATCCATGTCTGCTACTTCATAGCTCAGTGTACATGCTATGAGGATTACAGAATTTGAACACCTGCCTTCAGAGGGTTCACAGTCCAAGGCCAAGACCAAGTCAACATGTATTTGTCAAGTGACTTCTAATAAGGCCAGTGCAAACAGCTTAAAACCAATGTGAGTGCTGAGAGTGGGCATCCTTGTTGTGTTCCTGATCTCAACGGGAAGGCTGCAAGCTTTTTCCCATTGAGGATGATATTTGCTGTGGGTCTTTCATAGATAGATTTTATGAAATTCAGGAATGTTCCCTCTATCCCTATACTTTGAAGTGTTTTAATCAGGAACGGATGCTGGATTTTGTCAAATGCTTTTTCTGCATCAATTGAGAGGACCATGTGGTTCTTCTCTTTTCTCTTATTAATTTGTTCTATCACATTGATTGATTTGCGAATGTTGAACCATCCTTGTAGCCCAGGGATGAATCCACATGGTGGATACTGTTTTTAGTGTGCTGTTGGATCCTGTTTGCTAGGATCTTGTTGAGAATCTTAGCATCCATATTAATCAGTGATATTGGTCTGAAATTCTGCTTTTTGGTAGGGTCTTTGCCTGGTTGGGGGATCAGGGTAATGCCGGCTTCATAGAAAGAGTCCGGAAGATTTCCTTCTGCTTCAATTTTTTCAAACAGCTTCAGGAGAATAGGTGTTACTTATTCTTTGAAAGTTTGGTAGAATTCCCCAGGGAATCTGTCAGGTCCTGGGCTCTTGTTTTTTGGGAGGTTTTTGATCACTGCTTCAATCTCGTTACTAGATATCAGTCTATTCAGGTTGTCGATTTCTTCCTGGTTCAATTTTGGGAGTTTATAGTTTTCCAGGAATGCATCCTTTTCATCTAGGTTGCTAAGCTTATTGGCATATAACTGTTGATTATAACTTCTGATGATGGTTTCTACTTCCTTGGTGTTCATTGTGATCTCTCCCTTTTCATTCATAATTTTATGAATTTGGACTTTCTCTCTTTTCTTTTGGATTAGTGTGGCCAATGGTTTATCAATCTTATTGATTTTTTTAAAAAAAAACAGCTTCTAGTTTCATTGATACTACTGTTCTACTGTATCTCTGGTTTCTACCTCATTGATCTTAGCTCCAATCTTGATTATTTCCCTTCTTATGTGTGAAATTGGTTTGATTTGTTGTTGATTCTCCAGTTCTTTAAGGTGTAGACACAGCTGGTGTATTCTGGATTTTTCAAAACTGGACAGCTATATGTAGAAGAATGAAACTCGACCATTCTTTTACACCATACACAAAGATAAACTCAAATGCATAAAAGACCTCAACGTAAGAAATAAGTCAGGAATCCATCAGAATCCTAGAGAAGAACATAGGCAGTAACCTCTTCGATATCAGTCACAGCAACTTCTTTCAAGATATGTCTCCAAAGGCAAAGGAAACAAAAGCGAAGATGAACTTTTGGGACTTCATCAAGATCAAAAGCTTTTGCACAGCAAAGGAAATAGTCAACAAAACAAAGAGGCAACCCACAGAATGGAAGAAGATATTTGCAAATGACAGTACAGACAAAAGGTTGATAGCCAGGATCTATAAAGAACTCCTCAAACTCAACACACACAAAACAGACAATCATGTCAAAAAATGGGCAGAAGATATGAACAGACAATTCTCCAATGAAGACATACAAATCGCTATCAGACACATGAAAAAATGTTCATCATCACTAGCCATCAGGGAGATTCAAATTAAAACCACACTGAGATACCAACTTACACCAGTTAGAATGGCCAAAATTTGCAAGACAGGAAACAATGTGTGTTGGAGGGGATGTGGAGAAAGGGGAACCCTCTTACACTGTTGGTAGGGATGTAAGTTGGTGCAGCCACTTTGGAAAACAGTGTGGAGATTCCTCAAGAAATTAAAAACAGAGCTTCCCTATGACCCTGCAATTGCACTACTGGGTATTTGCCCCAAAGATACAGATGTAGTGAAAAGAAGGGCCATCTGTACCCCAGTGTTTATAGCAGCAATGGCCTTGGTCGCCAAGCTGTGGAAAGAACCAAGATGCCCTTCAACGGACAAATGGATAAGGAAGATGTGGTCCATATACACTATGGAGTATTAGGCCTCCATCAGAAAGGATGAATACCCAACTTTTGTAGCAACATGGACGGGACTGGAAGAGATTATGCTGAGTGAAATAAGTCTAGCAGAGAGAGTCAATTATCATATGGTTTCACTTACTTGTGGAGCATAACAAATAGCATGGAGGACAAGGGGAGATGGAGAGGAGAAGGGAGTTGAGGGAAATGGAAGGGGAGATGAACCATGAGAGACTATGGACTCTGAGAAACAATCTGAGGGTTTTGAAAGGGCGGGGGATGAGAGGTTGGGGGAACCAGGTGGTGGGTATTAGAGAGGGCAGGGATTGCATGGAGCACTGGGTGTGGTGCAAAAACAATGAATACTGTTATGCTGAAAAGGAAAAAAAAAAAACAAGGTGAGTACATCTAACAGTTTGCAAGTTGCTCAGTTTCTCCTTATATTGAAATATTAAACACTTATCTAGAGAAAATGTGTGTTTACAGAGGATTAGAACTGTATTTTCTTTTTTTTCCCCTTTAAGAAAATACAGAACTGTATTTTTTCTCTTTTTTTCTTTCTTCATGACCCTGAGATCAAGATCTAAGCTGAAATCAAGAGTTAGATGCTTAACCAACTTAGTCATTGAGATGCCCCAGAACTGTATTTTCTATTTGTTTTGAAAGATCTCTGAACTTAGATTAAAAAAAAAATCATAAATATCCTATTTAAATAATTATCAGAAAATTAGAGGTCTACAGAAGTGCATAACTGATATGTAGGTAATTTTCACAGCAATGAAAACTAATTTTCCTTACAGTATATATTTTAATTGTGTGTATATATATATATTTTCCTTTTCTGTACACACACCTATACTGTTATAGTATTTTACTTGTATGAAAATGTATTTCCTGTCACATTTATGTATATAATACGTTCATGTAAATATACATATATAAATATATGATGTAAATATTACAAATTTATCAGTCCAGAATATTTGGGACAATTTAAGGTGTTTTATTTAAGTTGTTTTTGTTAAATCCAAACAGTTATCTTATTACAGTTCACTAGATTATTTCCAGTCTAACACTGAGTAAAGAAATTATATCAGCTTCTTGGTATTAATTTTCCTCATGTCAAATTTGAAGTGAAACCCATTCTACCTTAGGTGTGCCTAGTATTAAATGTGTGAAGAGTGACTTCTTTTAGTTTCTGGAACTAAACAGGAACATTAAATTTTGTTACAGATAACATGAAAAAGGTAATTTGTTTTCAATTATCTCCACTAATGAAGATGAATGAGGTAAAAAAAAAAAAGCTCAAAATTCATTTAAATGGGAAACAGTCATTGCAAATAAATACTTGAGAATGTTAATGGTATAAATTTTCTGGTTTCACTGCCTAAAAGTTTTCCTGCACCAATTAATGTACTAGGAATGAGCACCGCGCATACCACAGCAAAGACCTGACTTGAAGTCCTTTTTTGTTTATCTATTTCTATGACACCTTGAGTATGCCAGGACTCTAGGCCCAGGAGTTTCATCCCAAAATGTACATGACATGAGCAGCAGAGTGTGTGTGTGTGTGTGTGTGTTCATGTGCATGTGGTGTGTATGTGTATGTGATATGTCTGTATATGTGGTGTGTATGAATGTATGCATTGTATATCTTACATTTTATATGCCTGTCATATATTTTTAATGATATTTATAATGTCATTATATTTTTAATGATAATTAAAATAATTACCTTTATACTGAAAAAAATGAGTACTGAATAGAATGTTAAGTAAACACATTTTGATTCTTAGTAGGAAACTTGAGATTTCAATGACACCACCTTTAAACCCAAAAAGACTAAGTTCCTACTAGAAAAGCCCATGAAATTTTTTAAAATTTCTACTAATGAAGATGTAGACATCCTAAGGAAATTGAAAATTTCCTAGAGGCATGGAACCATCACAAATCTCATAAGATTTTAATGTACTTTTAGATTAAATATCTATTTTTTTTTTTTTTAAGGTTTTAAAACTGAATTTTTATTTATTTTATTTTTTTTTTAATATTTAATTAATTAATTAATTTATTTTTTTTTTATTTCCAGCATAACAGTATTCATTATTTTTGCACCACACCCCGTGCTCCATGCAATCCGTGCCCTCTATAATACCCAATGAAAATGCAGGTGATAGGAAGTGTTGATAATTTACATTTGTATTTGGAGAAATTATCTAAAATATTACATTTTTCAATGACGTAGGTAATAAATTATAGAAGAAGTGGTTTCTTCAAATGCCTAAACTGTGATAAGTAAAACACTGGATATTTTTAAAACTTTATGCCATTGGTAGGATGGGTATGATGATTTTATTTTATCCTAAATACTGAAAAAATATAAGCAATATCAAAGAAAGAGTCTATGTCACATTAAATGCTTTCACCACACAAAAAAATGGATAGGGCCATGGGAAACTTTTGGACATGATGGATATATTTATGCTGTTGAATGTGATAGTGGTTTCATAGGTATCTACTTATCTCCGTCTCATCAAGTCTTACACAAAATATGTATATTCTTTTGTATGTACCCACTGCAAAGTACAGCCATTTGTATGTATCAATCTTTATTTGTTCTCAGTAAAGTGGTTTAAGAAATCAGGAGTCTAAAATGAGATTTAGAAATACTTGTATACGAAGTATAGAAATAGACTGATATAATATTTGCATAATATAATGTATTTAATGAACAGAAGACAATTTTTGTTGCTGGACTGTGATCAAATTTAGTATCTCAGCTTAACAGTTGATATATTTATCTCTTAAATGTGGTATTTATAATTCAGCTCCAGATTATAACAGTAGCCTCTAAACCTAGCTCTCTGCCTATAAAGTAAATTGCTTGCAGTCTAACCTGAGCTCTTCCACCAGACCTATCCCTTCATGCAGGAATTCTCTTCACATCATGTCATCTTCAAAACCCTCTGCAGTATCCGATCACCCATGCAAACAGCTGTCAGCCTTTCATTCATTGCTCAATGGAACCAGATTATTTATTAGACCTACATTTTGCCTCCTGTTAAAATGGACATTTACAAAGAAGGAGGAAGAGGAGGGAAGACAGAGACAGAGAGACAGAGAAAAAGGGAGGGAGGAAAAGAGGGATATGTTTAGCATCTTCTGTATTCTATCTGCTCTGGAAATGATTGTGGAAGACAGCAATGTAAGTAAATAAAATATTAAGTAATTTGAACTAGAAGAATGTCAGAATCCCGAGAAGTAAGTCATTCACTTAGCCTATATAAATATTGGAGAAAAAGTATCAGAGAAGATGCATATTTAGCATTTTGCATTTTAGTCTTTGGACAAAGACTTCAGGTGAAAAGAAAATAATGACCTGGTACACAAAGAGGAATGACTCAGGGGCACAAAGGAGCAATATGTTACTCTCTGGAAATTGCAAAGAGTTTGGTCCGTGTGGAGAAAAATCTGTGCTTCCGCTCTGCGATGGACTGGCAGGAGCCAGACAACGTGTCACCTTAGCTCCATCTGGTGTGTCACATCAGTGACATTTTATAACCTGTGGGAGTTGTTAAGAGCCTGCATTTTTAACACATACCTCTGCAGATGCTGGGCGGATTAGAGTGGCGAGCGAGTGAAGAGGGGATATTTAGGCGGAAGATGATACAACGGAATTCCAGTGTGTTACTGCAGGAAAGGACAAGTGGGCTCAGCTATCGGAGTGATGGCTGCCATTCATTAAGCAGTTACTATGCTGCGATGGCTAATGTTATGGGTAAGTTGGCTGTATATGGCATGCAGCTGCTTGGTCAAACATGTTTCATGAAAGCAGTTTGTAGATGTGATGACATTTACAATTAGTTGATTTTTAGAAAAGAATAATGTGAGCGGTCCTTATCCAATCAGTAGAAGGCTTTACCAGCAAAAACAGGTTTCCTGAAGGACTTCTGCCTCAGGACTGCAGCTCAAGATTATAAAATTAACTCTTCTCTGGGTTTCTAGACTGCCAGATTGCTCCATAATCTCATGAGCCAATTCCTTAAAATCTCTCTTTCTTACCACCTTCCCTTTAGACAGAATCCGTGTGTGTGTGTGTGTGTGTGTGTGTGTGTGTGTGTGTACACAAACAATATTGGTTCTGTTTTCGGGAGAATCTTGACTTGTGCACATGCCCTATCTTAACTTCAAATCAAACTGTGAGTGGTTGTGAGTTTCTGTCATTTTTTTTAAAATTTTTTATTTTTTATAAACATATGAGTTTCTGTCATTTTTAATATAAGTAAGCTCAACCTTAGAACTGGCAACCTTCCTTACGTCACAAAACGCAAAAGAGATCTGGCCTTGAGCTGAGGATTTTTTAATTTTAGATTTCAAGTTCTAATTAGTGAAATGTTTCCTTGCTCAAGCTCAAACCTGTTCATCTGATTTTCAAAATCTTTAAATTCTTGTGGCATAAGATAAGTGTATTTTATTTTTACATGTGATTTTTCTATGAATTCATATACAAATTTTGAACATGTCCTACAATGAGCGATTTTAACTTTTATAAGACAAAATTATTTTTGAAAAGTAAAAGGACATACCCTCTTAAACCAGAAGCCTTTCCAGTTGAATGATTAAGATATTTTTCCTGTTTTAGGACCCACCATTTCTTTTTTTTTTTTTTTTTTTATTTCCAGCATAACATACCATTTCTTTTAATAAAACATTTACTATAACTAAAGTGATCTACTCACCACTTGCTCTAAATAGTGCATGTCGTACTATGTCAGAGTTTTATTTTTTTCCCACAAAGTTTGCTGCATCAAATTGACTTCTCCCATGTCTGTTGTTACTGAAAAATTCTCCTTGTGCATTGTAATTCAGACCCTCTTATCCATAAATTATGTCATTCTCTTACCTCTCTCCTATACAGCCAGGGATTTCTTTTATAGCAAATAAAATTAGAAACTGAGAATTAAGGATGAGAAATTAATTGTCCTTAGTTTATAAACACTACAGGACTCCTTAATTAATTTAACACAAAACTAAATAAGGTATTATAATGACTCATCTCTAATAAAATCATATTGCTGAGTTTGCTGATGGCTTCAAATATCGACAAAGCCTCTCATTTCACAGGAAATGGACCATTAGCGCTTGTGGAGATGTGTCCTTCAATTTATATTGAATTTATGTTTACATTTGCACCAAAAATAGCCTTGACAAATATGGGCTTTATCCCAAAACTTTCCCAAAGGACGTTGGGCTATGCCATTACAAAGAACTTAGGCTTCATTTCCCAAACAACTAGTGAAACTAAACCTCCTAGACAAGTTCAATTTCAAGTGACAAAGATATTTTAAAATATTTTTTATTTAAAATAATATTTAATTAATAATTTTATTTAAAATAATATTTTAAAATAATAAAGATAAACACCTCTAAAATACAGATTTTATTCAAAGTGCTTTTATATTTATACATTAAACACCAGACTAGCACTGTTGGTGAAGTACTGTTACTGCCACAATGTCAAAGATAAGGAAAGGAAGGCAGACAGATTAAATAATATTCTCAAGGTCAATAGTTAGTAAGCAATGGACCCAGGATATAAGCACATAAAAATTGACTCCCATGAGAAGATCTATGATTTTTGTCAACATTCAGTCTTTTTTCCTATGACTTTTCCGACTGTATTAAAGAATAAGTAATTAGTAACAAGGAGGAATCTTCAAAGAAAATGCATGTAATTAATACTACATCCTTAAGGGTATCAAATTATTATTTTGGCACAGGTATAGGTTTCTCTAAGTCTTGAAGAATGAGTGTTATTTAAAACAAAAGTTTCAAAGAGTTTCCTAAGGACTCTCCAGTGACACAAATAAGAAGTTGTCTAGGGTTTCTAGTTTCTAGAAGTTTGGGTGTTTGGGATCTGCCTTTGGCATAACAGACAAGCTCTCTGTTGACAGCATCAGAGTAAAACATGCAGGACTAGAGCCCCTGCCCATTTCTGGCTGCCGACTCACCACAGTCCACAGATGCACTGATTCATGCCTTCTCTAAACCAAAACTGGTATCTCCATATCTAGCATATCCTATGCAGCTTCTACTGCCACTTTTTAGGACTATTATAATGGAATGGGCCCAGAGATAGTCCTATATAGTTATGCTAAATACACTGTTATAAATTTTTTTAAATATACAAAAGTAAAGGCGAACATGCTGCTTATAATCTATCCATTGCAAGAACATTTTAATAAAACAGAAAATATAAAAATTGGAATGGAAGAGCAATAATGTTATTACTAAGAAACAATATGATATGATAGTCTGGAAAAGCCAGGTAGGTGTTGATAAGAATATAGCATAGAAAGGGAACACTTACACTGTCATTGGCAGTAGTATAAACACTCAAGCAATTTGGAAATCCATTTGGCAGCATGTATCACATTAGAGCACTCATAACTGTATAACCAAGAAATACCACTTTCTGAGCAGTATCCCCTTAAAGTCTTTAAGACTTTTCATGAGACAAGGACAAGAATATGGTGTTAGTCAAACTGCTTTTATGGATCAGTCATTCTCTTTAGTAATTTAGTAATTCTTTTTAGTAATTCTATCGAGTCTGTGAAAATTTGAAAATCTAATATTTCAAGAAATATTCCCCTAAGAGACCACTGTCAAGTGTAAATCACTTTCTTAAACATCTACCCTAAACAATGCTTTCAGAGGAAATAAACTTGACAACATATGGAGTGGAAATTCGCAGAACTAGACCTCAGTATTCCTGGCTCTCTTCTAGGTTTCATTATGAACTAGCAGTTTAATCGCCCATTATTTTACAAGCTCTTTTTTTCCTCTTTAATTAATTTGAAAAAATGATACTGGTATTACCTGATATATTCTTAAATTGGAATACTAGATAAAAGATGTAAATAGAAAACATCAAGTGTAGTAGGAAATGTGCACAAGGAAGTGGCTTCTGTAAATATTTTCCACAGGAACATGGCTGATAGCATGTGGTGAGGACCAGTGCCTGTGCTTACCAGCTGTTGCCCTTGGACACCCCAGGCCGCATACTGCAAGACGGAGTCCTCTACTTCTGGAGGATTTAACTCCCAAACTTCCCTTGAAAAAAGGTAAATATTTTTACATGAACAAGTTGACATTTATGTCAATAATTTAGCTGGACAATTGCTCATGAAAACCGGAAAACCAAAGAACTTACCTAGTGTGTATGTTGTAAATCACATATGAAGCGGTATAAGAATAATGAAAAATCTGAAATTAAAAAAAAAAAGAAAAAAAGAGTTATGGACCTTACTTTAGAATAAAAGCTCCATGTTAAGGTGTAGACATGTTCTCAATCAAATTGAAGAAATCTAAGAACTGATTTTAGAGAGAAATCAAAATGTGAAATATTACAGTTCTGAGCCTTCCTCCAGGAGTTTCATGACTGTTCTGATGGTCAGTTCAATCCACTTACTCAATCCACTCTATTCTTAGTATAATTGTGATTATATTGCTGTCTCGTTCGAAATGCTAAAGGATTCCTCACTGCCTATAAAATAAAGCTCAAGCTGCTTCATCGATGTTTGAAGACAGTGATAATTCAGGTTCTACCTGCTTTTCCAGCTTTCCCGTCCACTATTTCCCTCTACCTAGTCTATGCTTCAGTCACACTAGACAAATTCCTCTCGTATATCCTGAACTTTTTCTATTTCTCCCTTTCCCTCCCCAGGACATCTGAGGGGAAAACTAACATCGATACTTTCATTTTTACAGAAAAGCTTTTTGATTCCTGTAGTAGCTATACACTGCACAAGTATTATAATACTGTCAATGAAAACTTCCTAGAAGTCAAATTTTTATTTCTTCTTGCTGCAGTAATAGCTTCAATTACACATGATTGGCCACATATTTGGTAAGGAAATATTAGTGTTGTCTCTTTGCATGGAAATTGCAATTGTTCTACCCTTTATTATAGTATTGTGTTTTATAATGAAGCTTTATTCTCCTATTCCTGTAAATGTAACTGTTAAATCTAAGATTGCCATTGCTCTATGGTTGTAGAAACAAAAATAATTTTTCCTGGTGTCTCTTCTGGTATTCACACTGTATTCTATAAAATTACATATTTGACTACAAATTTTAAACCTTGAATTTACTACTATAGCTGACAAAAGATAAATAATGTGACTACCTCTACAAACATTTTTTTCCCCATCTCAGAAAGTCCTGTTGCCAAAGCAAACTGCCAAGTGAGGCGCTTCATCTTCCAAGCAAACAAATGTGCCAGTGACGTTATGGGTAAAAGGAGTCTGTCTATTCACCCTGTCTGTTAATTACCTAACACACTGTAGCTGAATGCTAAGTGCACATGCATTTTGAGAGAAAGAGTTCCTGTGCATTATTATTTTGGTTAAATAAGGCCAAAACAATCAAGTCAAACCAGATGTAACAACTGAATTTTGCTCTCTTCTTAGAATTCTTGTTATAGAGATTTCTGGCTCTTCTTAATGTATGAATCCAAAGGAATCCAAACAAAGTCCTCCGAATGAGGTACTTCTTGCTTCATATAGTTCTTAGCCCAACACATTTTCCCTTTTGCTCATGTGCTGAGGTGGAAGACTACAATAACGAAATTAATCTTGACTTGTGTGTAAACCCAGAGCGGGTGTTAGTAACAAGTCACAGGGTTTCACCTCCTCTACAGGTGTCTTACAAAACCAGAGCTTGCCATCTGCAGATAATTAGAACGTAGCCCTTTATTCCTAGCTTATAGCTTTCCTGTAAATCCGCTCATCTTTGGTGTGTGTATGTCTGTGCATGTGTGTGCATTTGTGTATGCACATGTGCACACACATATGCATGCTTACTCCCAGTATATCTCAAATACTTCTTGTTTTTAATTTTCGATCATTAAAAAAGTACTCTATGCCCACAAGAGAATATAACCAGTATGCAGTAGAAGGGATCTTGGACAGGGTTAGAGGTGGAGGTTTCCTTTTATATGTTTGCAACAGTGTTACAGAGATTTCAAAAGGGACATTTTTTCAAAGAGAATTGTATCTCTCGCTTTACTGAACACCTGTATAAAGGTGCATTGGTTTAAATTCACTGTGTTAATCTGCATTTCTCTCTATCTCTCCATTTCTCTCCTGCCTACTCCCCACTCCTTGGATAGTATGTCTATTATTATTATCATCGTTTCCTCATTTCCTTTTATCCTAGATTCCTCTTCTATATTAGCTAGGTAAGTCTTATTTCAGGATTTGAGAGGATAAAATTGGAGTTACAAAGGTTAGGAAAAGTCTTTTTCCTGTAATGATTGGCTGCTGCATAATGAGAGCCAAACTGAACATCTGATGAGATCCTTAGGGAGAAAGACATTTCACAGCCACAAATCACATATTCATTGCATCTCTGCAAATAATGTTCCACTGCCTGTTACAGAGTGTGAATGGTTATGGCAAAGGTAGTGGGAGTGGGGCAAACTTGAAAAATACTATGTAAAAACTTGATCAAAGCTTATTCCTGGAAGCTGGCCTTGGGATGCCCAATCATTAAACCTCATGATGCCAAAGGTACTGGGTGGTACAGAAAGCTTCCTAAGATCCAACAACGCAAGCTCATCCTTATCATTTCTACATTACTTTGGGAACCTCAAGAAGAGGCTGATTACTTAAGTGTCTATCACTAAGAGTGATTGGTTCTTGTTATTTGCTATAGTTTTATTCTATAAGTCATGGTAAACAGCGAATTAGCAAATACTGAACCCTAGCCTCCTAGAAGAAATACAGGGTTAGGTTCCTGTGAGTGCCTGGTTGCAACGTTTTCATCAACCCACCAGGACATAACCTTGTTTCATGTGTATTTCTTTGTAAAGATGCTGTATTTAATATTTAATATTGTTGATTCCCTAACACTGAACTCATGGCCAGCAGCATTGTAACTCATGGGGAATACGGTTTATCTGACATGTGTGCTTTCCCAATAGAGCACATCACATTCTCTTGCACCTAGCAACACAGCATTTCAGCACTCTGCTTAGGGGGCATTTTAAACAGCAAACCTGCAGCAAAAAGCACAGATGTGTGAAAACTGGAACATTGAAAGAACCATGAAAGCGACATTAATTTAAGGTATGATAGCTGAAAAAAGGAGACAGAGTGTCATCTTGTTTGATCTCAGCTGGGAAAAGGTGTATCTATCAGGCTGCTAAAATGTTTTGTGGCTCTGCACTGCCTGGGAATGCCTAAGAAAGCACAGTGAGGGTTGATTTTGAGGTTACAAATAAATTTTAGAAAACAGGTGAATTTGGAAATCTGGAATCCAGAAATAGTGAAGATCAACTGTACTAGTAATGTAGACGTAGCATGATATATAACTGGAGGGAAAAAAAAAAAAGCAACATATTCAAGGGCTGCAAGAACTTGGGATGCAAGAAAAATACAGAAGTTCTCCAGAATGGTGGCATTCATGTTCTATAAATGAAAACTAGCTACTACCATTCATTTAACAAATATCTGTTAAGCAATTTCTTTGACACAAGCCCTGCACTAAGCACTATTAGAAAAAAAAAAAAAAGATTGTGATAATAAAGATTATTTTAAAAACAGGATATAACACAAAAGAATATCAGTTGGTATTTTTATTATTATATTTTATCTGTCAGTTTATAAATATTTATGGAATATTAATTATGTGCAAGCTTATACGTTAAGTACCTTGCCAAACGCAAAAACCATAATAAACGTAATTTCTGTCTCCAAGGAGCCCTTGATCCAGTCAGGGTGACAAGGTTAAGCAGCATACATTTGTTTAGAATACTCTGTTGCAGGTCATGGTTAAATTAGGATTTGTAGATAATAAATCTGTAGGCTCTCCAAGTTGCAATTATACTTTTTGGCTTCAAGATTGTAACTATAACAGTAACAATTCTTGAATTGAGCATATACTATATATCGGACTCTTCTAAGTGCTTTAAATATATTATTTAACATTTAAATGCACATTAGGAAATGGATACTATCATTCATAATTCACATAATAGGCTCTGGAAGCACTGAAAGTTTGAGTATGGGACAGAGCAATAATTCAAGCTCACGTCTGTCTGATTACTGTGACTTAATCTCTGTGCACATTCTTTTTCATGGAGCTGGGACAGGAAGCACTGCTCCCGCTTTGCAAAAGATTAATTTCTGAAAGACCTATTAAGCCATCATCCAAAAATTTATTGACAGGAGTAGGCATGAATTAATTGTGATTACCACAGTGAAGAGAGATTTCATTTTGGAAAGATGGTCTAATAGATCAGATTAAAAATGTAAATTCCCTTCTCCTTTAGCTGTTTTTCACAATTTTTTTTCTTGGACTATCAGTTATTACCTAACACTCTATGGAGATTCATGTCAAGGAGAGTTACACTTACAAGAAAGAAGAACAGGGCACTCTAGTAATTTATGATTAAACCAGAGGTTTATATCTCAGGGTGCCAAAGCTTTTTCTGCACTGCAGTTTAACTGCCGAATTGGTATAAATAGCATGCGTTTTCATGGCCTGGAGAATATTTAAAATAGGATTATGGATTTGCCATTGACTCAAACAGTTAGGAAAACTAGAATTTGAAGAAGCAAGTCTCTGAGTAAATACCATTTATGAAAGAATGCCAGTGAGAGAAAAGACAGTATAGGCAAAAGGGCACTTGTTTCTCTTGGAAGTAAATGGTATAACGATGCCAAGTTTGTTCTAGGATAATGGAATACCTTTTAAAATGAATAAGTAGTGACTCTGTTGCTGGAAAATTTTTATCTATATTACACAGTGAAGAACTAGACTAAAGGATACTCTAATGTAGTAAATACAATTAAAATTAGAAGCAGCAGTTCTACAGAAACAGTTATAAAACTCTGTAAGAAAAAAACCTTTGTGAATATTGAACAAGAACTGTTGAAAGGAAAAAGAAATATGGGAGGAAATTAGTTATATTAATATCTATTGATGACTATTTTAATCTACTTTCATTCATTTTCTTTTTTTTTTAAGATTTTTATTTATTTATTTGATTGACAGAGATCATAAGTAGGCAGAGGAGATAGGCAGAGAGAGAGGAGGAAGCAGGCTCCCCATTGAGCAGAGAGCCCGATGTGGGGCTCCATCCCAGGACCCTGGGACCATGACCTGAGCCAAAGGCAGCAGCTTTAACCCACTGAGCCACCCAGGCACCCCAAATTTCATTCATTTTCTAACCTAACATTCATCATAAACTTTTAGATGTTATTCATCTAGGATATAAAATTAGTCAAACCAAGACTGGAATCTAAATCTTACAGATTCCAAACATGTGAGGACTATTTTAATGTGGTACCAGATACACACACACACACACACACACACACACACACACACACACACATACAGGATTCTTTAATCGTATCACAATTATGGTGAGTGGTAGACATAGCAAAATTCTCAAAATGGTGAAACAGATGAAAAGATGGTGAGAAAGATAAAACTTTAGACATTGCTCAAATTCAGCTCTATTTATGCCAGAACCTATATTAAAAAAACAAATAAAAATAAACTTGCTAATAGGAAAAAAGACTATCTACCAAAAAACCAATTTAGTTATTCTGTTCACCTATGGGCATCATGATGCCATCACCACACAGATACATAGTAAAGTAATATTTATATTTTTTCCTGGCCTTAATGGGGTCTAGTTGTGTTCCAATCTGGAAAGTAGGATTTTATTTGGGCAATTTTAGCATTCATCATGTACTCACTTTGAATTGAATAGTACAGCCACCCTGAATTGAAATATGATACTTTCAGCAGAGAATGTAAGTAGAAATCTAATGGGAGATTGTATTAGGTAAATATGTTTCCATTTAATACATTTATTTTATTTAAGAAAATGGGTGGCTGGCAATTCAAGTTTTAAAAGCAGACAGCACACCAAAAATTACCTGGGCATCAATTCTCAATTTCAGGTAGGACTGCTGTGCCCAGAATATAATCTAACTGGGCTAAATATTATCAACAGCCAGCACAAGAAGAATATACTTTATTAGACAATAGGAGATCTCTGAGTGAGCAGAGTAAATCATTCTCTGATATATTCCCTGTTAAATAAATTAACTGTTCATCATAAACAAACCCCCTTCAAGTTGTTCTTAGATGTTCATGAGATGTCTATAATGAAAATTTCATTTCAATGATACTCCATAACCGAAGTTTCCCAATTATTTGACACAGAACTTTCCCCATAATATAACTCTGATTAGAGTACCAACCTCATTGACAATGCCACTCTTTGTAATAAAATATTTTCATATACCAGACCTTTCCACATTAATTAATGCAAATGAACTACTTTCACACCAACTGTACCATCATTGAAAATATCTGGTTTGATAACCTGAAGAGCATTTAAAGGTCAATTACTAACAGTGGTGCAGTGGATTTTCAATTTGTACTGAAATAAATTTATACATCATCTAACCATGTATAAACTACTTTTCTCTCTAGCCTGTCACTGCAGAAATAAATATATTGCAAGAGGACACAGTGAGAGACAAACTCAAACTTGTTTCCACGTAGTGCTAGAACTAGAAAGGGAAGAATGAGAATATTTCCATATACAGGTATTTTACAGGTGAGCGACATATGTAACTTAGAAGAGAGGTCAATTCATTCCCCAACAATTTTGGTGAAAAAGTTCTTCATTAATTTCAATGGTATCAATTCTTAATTTGTGTTTTCTTCAGTAACTTATTTAAAATATTTCATCTGCTTCTCAGAAAAATGCAGAAAGTAGGTATATCCAACTGTTTTGCTACAAAAATTAGAGGAAAAACTATTTAGAGGGATGCCTGGGTGGCTCAGTGGGTTAAGCCTCTGCCCTCAGCTTGGGTCATGATCTCAAGGTCCTGGGATCGAGTCCCACATCAGGCTCTCTGCTTGGCAGGGAGCCTGCCTCCTCTTTCTCTCTGCCTGCCTCTCTGCCTACTTGTGATCTCTGTCAAATAAATAATTTTAAGAAAATCTAAAAAAAAAAAAAAAACCCAAAAACCTACATAGAAATTATTTAGTTATTACATGAGGTTATACCAAGAGAATAAAGCAAGAAAAACTCAAACCTATTTTAATTGGCAACATGTTACTTTCTTGAAAAAAAAAAAAAAAAGTCTTATGAACAGAGGGTCCATCCAACCTGGCTTAAGAAGACCCTTAATTCACTTCCTCTCACAGACACACCCAATCTACATCTACATGTAGATTGCTTTCTCCGAAGAACTACTGACCAACTGAACGGCTTCTGCATGACACACACTAGAAAGACCACAAAGACAAGGGTAGAAGAGACAGAGACATAGTAATGACAGGAACTCCACTCCCTGATGTGATACCTGCAGTAGGGACAGATATGACTAAAGGGTCTGTGAACAGACTCTCCCCTGCCCTGGGGAACAGCAAAAAGCAAGCAAGCAAATGGACAACCAAAAAACAAAAACCCCAGTAGATTAAAGGGCAACTAGAGTCTACATGAGAAAAAAAACAAAAATTGATTTACTAACCTTAGAGCATCTGATACACAGGTAGGGAATTGCTGGCAACCTTTCTAGAGTCAGAGGTGCTGGTGAGCACCATTTTTTTTTTTTTTAAGATTTATTTATTTATTTATTTGACAGAGAGAGAGAGAGAGAGAGATCACAAGTAGGCAGAGAGATAGGCAGAGAGAGAGAGGGAGGGAAGCAGGCTCCCTGCTGAGCAGAGAGCCTGATGTGGGACTCAATCCCAAGACCCTGAGATCATGACCTGAGCCGAAGGCAGCGGCTTAACCCACTGAGCCACCCAGGCGCCCCCATTTTTTATGTTCCTTCTCCACACTAATAGCACAGGTGAGAGTGGGGTCCAGGCACTCTAATCTGACCTACCAGGGTTGCCCAATGCACCTTGGGTTCCTGGCACACACCAGTTCCAGCAATCACATCAAGACAGCCCAGTGCTACACTCTTGGGATCACCTCCAGCCTGTGCCAGTTTCAGCCCCAGCTGGCTTGATAATGGCATACACAGTTCATTAAAAAATAATACTCAGACACAAGGCCACTCCTTCAAGACTGGTAGAGGTAGCTATATCACCTAATTCATAATATCTTTATGTGTTTGTTTAATGTGGAAAATCAATCAAAATGAGGAGACACAGAAATAGGTTCCAAATAAAAGGATAAGAAAAAACCACACACAAGACTAATAAAATAGAGATTAGTAATTTACCTGATAAAGACTTCAAAGTAATGGTCATAACACTGCTTAACAAAAGTGAGAGAAAAATGCAAGAACACAATGAGGATGGACTTCAACAAAGAGAAAATAGAAGAAAGAACCAATCAAAGCTACAAAATATGGTAACCAAAATGAAAATACACAATGGGGAAGCAACAAAAGGTTAGATGATGTACAAGAGTGGATTAGTTAAAGGTAAACAGAGAATCTAAAAGGCAGCAAGAGAAAAACAAATTATCTACATATAGAAAAACACTATAAGTCTATAAGCTGATTTTTTAGCAGAACTTTGCAGGAAAGAGTAAAGTAACAGGATATATTTAAAGTGCTAAAAGGAAAAACAAACAAACAAACAAACTTACAACCAGAAATACTCTACCTGGCAAGGTTATCATTCACAGCTGAGGGAGAGATAAAGTTTCCCAGCAAAACAAAAATTGGTTTATCACTAGTAAACTAGCCTTACAAGACATGTTAAAGGGTCTTGTTTAATTGAAAAACAAAAGCAATGATTAGAAATAGGAAAGTATATGAAAAAACAAATGTCACTGGCAAAGGCATATATGTATATATACATAAAAGACTATGGATTTGCCACTTTAAAAGCCGGTATGAAGCTTAAAGGACAAGGAATAGTGAAATCACCTGTAACACAATTGGTAGTTAAAGGATACACACACACACACACACAAAGATGTAAAATATGTCATTAAAAAAACAGGGTGGGGAAATAAAAATGCAGTGCTGTTAGAATGCATTTGAGCAGTGTAAAATAGTCTACTGTATAGATACATCAGTATGTATGAACCTCATAGTAACTACAAACTAAAAACCTACAATAGATTTACAAAAAATAAAGAGAAAGAAACCTAAACATAATACAAAAGAAAGCCATCAAATCATAAAGTAAGTCCAAGAGAAGAAAGGAATGGAGAACTACAAAGACAACTATAAATGAATTAAGAAAATAGCTGTAAGTACATACTTACCAATAATTACTTTAAATGTAAATGGGCTAAATGCTCTAATCAAAAGACATACAGTGGGTGAATAAATTAAAAAAATGGAAACAATAACAAAATAAGAGAGCCATTGTAGGAAGCAGTACAGAGGTTTCTCAAAAAATTAAAATACAATTACCATATGATCCAGTAATCCTACTCCTGAATATTTATCCAAAGAAAACAAAATACTAATCTAAAGAGATACATGTTCCCCTATGTTTATGGCAGCATTATTGACAATACCCAGGATACAGAAGCAACCCAATTGTCCATTGATGAGTGGATAAAGAAGATATAGTATAGATACACAATGGAATATTACTGAGTCATAAAAAGAATGAGATTTTGCCACTGACAACAATATGAATAGACCTAGAATGTATAATGCTAAGTGAAACAGGTCAGATAAGGAAAGATAAACCCATATGATTTCATTCTTATGTGAGATTAAGAAACCAAACAAAAGAGGGAAAAAATGAGAGAGAGAGAGAGAGAGAACCAAAAAACACTCTTAAATGTAGAGAGCAAATTAACAATCACCAGAGGGGACCTGGGTGAGTGAAACAGATAAAGAGGATTAAGAGTACACTTAAAATGATGAGTAATGAGTAATGTATAGAATTGGTGAATCATTATACTTCTACACCTCAAACTAATATAACATCATATGCTAATTAATTATACATTTAAAAAAAAACAAAAAATAAGACCCAGTTCTATAGTACAATCAAGACATATTTCAAACCAAAAGGCATACACAGACTGAAAACGAAGCAATGGGAAAATATATTCTATGAAAATGGAAAGAAAAAGAGTTGGATTAGCAATACTCATACCAGATGAAATAAACTTTAAAATAAACACTGTTACAAAGACAAGAAGGATATTACATAATAATAATGTCCTCTAAGAAGAAGACATAACATTCAGTAATATTTATGCATCCAAGATAGAAGCACCTAAATATATAAAGCAAACAGTAATAGACATAAAGAAAGAAATTGTCAATAAGGCAATATTAGTAAGGACTTTAATATCCCACTTACGTCAACAGATCACCCAGACAGAAAATCAATTTGAAAACAATGGCCTTAAAATACAGAGTAGAATAAGAGTCACTTATGGTATAAAAAAATAAAAAAGTTAAAAAAAAATACAGAGTAGAACAGGTGGACTTAATACATACATATATACATATATATATATATGTATGTATGTATACACACAATATTTCATCCAACTACTGAATACATTTTCTTGTCAAATGCACATGGTACATTCTTCTTGATATGTCACTGGTTAGGCCATAACAGAACCTGTAAGTTAAGGAATGTTAAAGTCCTATCATGCATCTTTTCTAACTATGATATTATGAAACTAAAAATTAGTTACAAGAAAACTGGAAAAAACACAAATACATGGAGGCAAAACAACATGCTACTGAACCATCAATAGGTCAACAAAGAAATCAAAGAATTGAAATTAAAAAAATACCTTACGAGAAATACAATATTTCAAAATCTATGAGATGCGCCAAATGCAGCGACAAGAAGGAAATTCATCGTGATACAGGCCCACCTTAAGAAATAAGAAAAATCACCCCCCCAATTTAATTTTACACCTAAAGGATCCAGAATTTTTTTTAAAAAATGCAAAAATAATAGCAACAACAACAACAACAAAACCAAATCCAACTTTAGTAGAAGGAAAGAAATGGACAAAGATCAGAGCAGAAATAAATAAAATAGAGCCTAAAATTTCAGTGAAACTAAAAGCTCATTCTTTGCAAAGAAAAAATCAGGAAATGTCTAGCCAGACTCATCAATAGACAAAGAGAAAGGGATCAAATGAATAGAATCCACCATGAAAGAGAAGTTATAATGGATACCACAGAAGTACAAAGGATCATAAGAGAATACTATGAATAATTATATGTAAACACATTAAAAACAACTAGAAGAAATGGATAAAATTACTAGAAGTGCACAATCTTATAAGACTGAATCATAAAGAAACAGAATATCTGAATAGATTGATTGTAAGTAATGAAATCAAATCAGTAATTTAAAAATTCCCCCAAGACAAAGGTTTAGGACCATATGGCTTCACAGGTGAATTCTACCAAATATTTAAAGTGTTACTACCTATACTTCTCAAACTGTTCCAAAAAGTTGAAGAGGCTAGCAGTACCCTGATACCAAAACCAGACATTACAAGATGGAAGGAAGGAACGGAGGAATATGGGTGAGGAGGAAGGTGAGAGATGGGGGAGGAAGGTGGGTGGGGGAGAGGGGAGGGGGTGAGAGAGAGAGAGGGAGGGAGAGAAAGGAAGAGAAAGGACAGGAAAGAAGGAAGGAAAGAGGAAAGAAAGGAAGAAAAGGAAAAGAAAGGAAAGGAAGAAAGAAAAGAAAAAGAAAATTAGAAGTCAATATCCCCGATGAACATAGATGCAAAATCCCCCCAAAATATTGGCAAACTGAATACAATACATCAATAGTATCATATAACACAATCAAGATTTATACAGGGATGCACGATGGTTCAACATCAACTAGCCACTCAATGTGATATACTACATTAGCAAAAGGAAAAGGAAAAATCATATGATCATCTCAACAGATACAGAAAAAGCACTTGACAAAATTTAACATTTATGATAAATACTCTCAACATAATGAGTATAGGAACATATATCACCATAACAAAAGGCATATATGACAAACCTATGGCTGACATCATATACAACATTAAGAAGCTGAAAGCCTTTTCTTTAAGATTAGGAATAAGAGAAAGATGTCCACTCTTGCCACTTCATTCAATGTGGTACTGGAAGTCCTACACACAGCAATTAGGCAAAACAAACAAACAAACAGAAAACAAAAGGCATCCAAACTGGAGAGGAATAAATAAAACCGTCACTATTTGTAGATGATGTGACACCATACAGAAAGCCTTAAAGAGTTCACTAAAAAAGTACTAGAACAATTAAAAAAAATCTAGAACAAATAAATGAGCTCAGTAAAGTTGTAAGATATAAAAGCAATGTACAGAAATTGGTTGTATTTCTCTTTCTTTCTTTCTTTCTTTCTTTTAAAGAGCTTATCTATAGAGAGAGCAGGAACCAGTGGAAGTGGGGAGAGGCCACAGGAGAAGCAGACTCCCTGCTGACTAGGGATCCTGATGCGGGCCTCAATCCCAGGACCCTGAGATCATGACCTGACCTGAAGGTAGATGCTTAACCAACTGAGCCACCCAAGTGCCCCAACTGGCTGCATTTCTGTACATAAATAATCAGCTATCAGAAAGAGAAATTAAGAAAATAATCCCATTTATAATTGCATTAAAAAAATACCCTTAAGGATAACTTTAACCAGATGGTAAAAAACCTGTACTCTGAAAACTATAAGACACTTAAGAAAGAAACTGAATATCATATAAATGAATGGAAGAATATACTGTACTCCTGATTAGAAGAATGCTATTAAACTTTCCATATTCTCCAAAGCAATCTGCAAATTCATTGTAATCCCCATTTAAAAACCAATGGCATTTTTCACAGAACTAGAACAAAGAATCCTAAAATTTGTAAGGAACCACAAAAGACCCTGAAGAGCCAAAGGAACCTTGGGAAAGTAAAACAATGCTAGAAGTATCATGGCCCCTGATTTCAAACTATACTACAAAGCTGTACTAATTAAAATAGTATTACACTTGCACAAAACAGGCACATATATATCAGTACAATAGAATAGATGGCTCACAAATAAATCCACAGCTATATGGTCAACTAATCTATGGTAATGGCAAAGGAGGCAAGAATATAAAATGGAGAAAAGACAGTCTCTTCGCTAAAAGGTGTTGGGAAAACTGGAGGGCTACACACAAAAGAATGAAACTAAACAATTGTATTTCACCATTTATAAAATGAAATTCATATTACAGATTTAAATGTAAGACCTGAAACCATAAAACCCTAGAAGAAAACCCAGGTAGTAAACACTTTGACATCAATCTTAGCAAATTTTTCACCCCTTTGTTCAGGAAGACATATCTTCTCAGGCAAGGGCAACAAAATCTAAAATAAACAAATGAAATTATATTCAACTAAGAAGCTTTCAGTGAAGAAAACCATCAACAAAATGAAAAGGCAACCTATTGAATAGGAGAAGGTAATTACAAATCATATGTTCAATAAAGGGTTAATATCCAAAATATATAAATAGGCTACACAATTCAGTATCTGACAAAAAAAAAATGTTAAAAAATGGAAAGAGGGCTTGAATATACATTTTTCCATAGAAGACAAAGAGACAGCAAAAAGGCACCTGAAAAAAATGCTCAACATCACTAATCATCAGGGAAATCCAAATCAAAACCACCAGGAGATATCACCTCACACCTGCCAGACTGATTACTATCAAGGGACAAGGGGTGTCTAGGTGGCTCAGTTAAGCGTCTGACTCGGTTTTGGCTCTGGTCATAGTCTCAGGGTCACAGATGGAGCTGCATGTCAAGCTCTGTACTCAGTGAGGGTCTGCTTGAGCTTCTCTATCTTCATTTCCCTCTGCTCCTTCCCCACTTATGCTTGCTCTCTCTCTCTCTCAAATAAATAAAGAAATCTTTTAAAAGTAAGTATTGGCAACTGAGGGTTTTGGAGGGGAGGGGGTGATGGGTATTATGGAGGGCACTTATTGCATGGAGCACTGGATGTGGCGCATCAACAATGAATTCTGGAACACTGAAAAGAAATAAAATAAAATAAAATGGAAAAAAAAAGTAAGTGTTGGCAAGGATGTGGAGAAAAGGGAGCTCCTATACACTATTGATGGGAATGTAAATTGATGTACCTATTATGGAAATAGCACGGAAGTTCCTCAAAAATTTAAAAATAGAACTACCCCCAATCTGGCAGTCCCACGACTGGGTATTTGAGAAAAATTAAAATACTAATTTAAACATATATATGCACCCCTTTGATCACTGTGGCATTATTTACAATATCTAAGATATGGAGGAAAACTAGGTGTCCATGGGTAGATGAATGGATAAAGAAGATATAGATAGATAGGTTTATCTTATTTTATTATATCTATTATTACATGTATATTATAAATATTACTCATCCACAAAAGAATGAAATCTTGCCACTTGTGATAATATGGAAGGACCTAGTAGGTGCTATGCTAAGTGAAACAAGACAAATACTGTATGATTTCACTTATATGTATAATCTAAAAATTGAAACAAATGAACAAAATGCCACAAACATGTAACTACTTGCAAAGGGGGGTTAATATATATAATTTACACCAAAAATCATAGATATAGGTAACTGCTGGTTACCAGAGGGGGAGGGATGGGGAGTGGGTACAAGAGGTGAATGGGATTAATAGGTACAAACTTCCAGTTATAAAATAAATAAGTCATGGGGATATAATTTACAGCACAGGGAATATAGTTAATAATATTACAATAATTTTATATGGTGACAGATGGTAACTAAACTTACAGTAAGTATATTTTTTAAGAATGTATGATAATTTATATAAGCATTGTATATTAATAGTTACATGATCAGATTTTTCATGTATTATACAAAATCTGAGATTATTTTCATTGCACATTTATGTATCTCCTTAGGATATATTCCCAGAAGTAAGTTTTTTTGATTCATATTAACAAGTCAAATTCTAGAAAGACTGAAATCAATCTATATTGCTATGTGCTACACAAGTGTGTGTGTATGCTTGTACATTTATTTTTTTGTGGGTAATTTTTTTTTAAGATTTTATTTATTTGAGAGAACACAAGCAGGGGGAGTAGGAGAGAGAGAAGCAGGCTCCTCACTGAACCTGATATAGGATGGGACCCCAGGAGCCTGAAATCATGACCGGAGCTGATGGCATACACTTAACCAACTGAGCCACCCAGGCGCCCCAGCATTTGTTTGTTTCATGCCATAATAAAAAAAATGTTACCCATTGTGCTGATTTGGATTGTCTGAAAGACAAAAACAAACACAAAACATTAGAGTTGTAATTAAATTATGATTTAGTTTGATCATCTTGTCATAGCTTTAATATTTTGTGTTTCATTTGTATCTATCAGAGTATGTTCCATGAGGTTATTCATGTCTTTTTTTTCTTGTTGATTTCTAAAGGTTCTTTTTATATTGTAAATTATAATTTTGTTTTCATGAATTCAACAAATATTTTACTCAACTGTTTACCTTTGTACTGTATGTATCTTCTATAGAAAAATTTAAAATCTTTATGTGAGTATTTCTAAAATTTCCTAATTTTTTAAAAGATTTATTTATTTGACAGAGAGAGAGATCACAGTAGGCAGAGAGGCAGGCAGAGAGAGGCGGAGGTGGGGGGGGAAGCAGGCTCCCTGCTGAGCAGAGAGCCCAATGCGAGGTTCTATCCCAGGACACTGAGATCATGACCTGAGCTGAAGGCAGAGGCTTAAACTCAGGCACCCCTATTTCCTATTTTAGATCCTAGTAGTACATCAAGAGAAGCTTCCCTAACTCAACATTACAAACTTCACATGATTATTTTTATAGTAATTTTTTATAATATATATGTACTCTAAATCTTGATTATCAAATGCAAGTCTCAGTCTTTATATTAAATTCTAGTTAAACTGAAAAGAGAATTCAATATTGTGAATGGAAATTTTATTGTTCATTACCTTCAAAAGAAAACTCGAGTCATTTCCTAAAACACCAATATTTTGATTGGTGATGAACACCTTTTCCTTGCTCATGTTTTTATTTAATATCTTCCATCATCACATTAATCTAAGTCTGTGTGATAATGTAGTAGTGAACATTGTTTGTGGGGTGTGAAAGTGTTTGTGTGGATTGTGTGTCTGGCCCAACCTTTACTGTGCAGACTTGGACAAGTGATATAACATTGCTTGCCTTAGTTTCCTGGAGGTGATAACATCTTTGAGGAAAACCAGTACTTTTCTTTTAAAGGATGAGCAGCTATAGGAGGAGTTAATAAAGAGGGACTCTTATTAAAGGAAAGGGTTATGCATTGGAAGTATTTCAGAATAACTGACCTTTTGATAAAAATACAAGCAGACATTGATAAAGATTAATGTTCTCTTTTATATGCTACTTATGAAAAATGATCTGAATACTAAGCTGATGAGAAATATACATATTTTTTTTCCAAAAGGAAACAGAACTCACAATAGAACTTTACAAAGGAATTATTCTAATGGCTATTTAATACCTGAAGAAAGTTGATTTCTCCCATAGTAAAGGTAACATAAAATCCCTCTGATATCTGTATTTGTAAAGTTCCTGACAGCACGCACCTCAAATATATAACAAATTGATATTCAATCTCACACACTTCATGTATACTCAAGTGGACTGGCATGTGGTCCATGCTGTCCTGGTTACATCTTCCAAAAGAGGCCAAATCTTCAGCCCTGAAGCTCAACCAAACCAAATGAACACTGAAAATGCCAAAGACAATGTCCAGAAACCATCACGTCAAAGCAGAAACCAGAGTATCAGGTTCAAGAGTAGATTTTTATTCCCTTAAAAGCTAAATGCCACAAACATGTAACTACTTGCAAAGGGGAGTTACTGTATATGATTTACATCAGAAATCAGAAGATCAAGAGAAAATTATTTAAAAATTGAAGTATGTAGATCTATTTTTTTTATTTTTGTGCCCATTTCTGCTTGATTCCAGAAGCCCAGTTTACACTTTGACTGTTTTATGACTCCAAATTATTCTTTCCCTCCCCCTTTTTAAAAAGTGTATTCTGATGTTCTTTAAATTTTCTGAATCATAAAATTCACTAGAAGCACTTCATAAAATTATGAACTCTAGGAGATCACTTGAGGTGAGACACTGAATTCTATATTTTACAGGGTGCCTCAGGTCACCCTTATTGTTGGGCAAGTTTGGGAAATGTTCTTCTGCTCTATCAAAACTCCCTTTATTTGGAGCCAAAGCAATTGAACAATCAGGGGTTGGAAAAGTTTTATTACAGAATATGAAAAAAGGGCTTCAGAGTGAGTGTTCCTCCCTTACTGTGAAATTAATCATCCTTTCAGTTTAGACTACACTAAGGAAGTTATTCTTCGAAGCAAAAGTAGAAGGCTTTAAAATCTCTTCCCAATGCTATGTCCTGGTCAGAGTCCAGAAGTAAACTGTTATGAAAAATCATTCCTGGCTCATAAAAAGAGAGATGCTAGGCGCAAAGTAATAAATGTTACTCTGGTATTACACACTCAGTGGCGTAGGAAAACCACCTTTTTTTAAAAAAAATACCATTTAAAAAGATGCTATATTTTCTTTAACTTAGAAATATTCCTAATTGAGGCTTTCAACTTTCTGAAATAGAAGTAAGAACCCACAGATGAGAAAAATAGTGTCATAGTTCTGATAATAGATTAGAATAAAATCGAATGGGGATTCAGGGAAGTGGTAGAAGACACTGAACAAGTAGATGACAAAGACTGGACAGAAGACATACAGTTTGCTCAGTGACTGAGTTAAGGCACTTGATGCGCTATTGGGATTTAGTCTCAGCAACCCACTGCATCTGAACTCCAACCCACTGCATCTGAATTCTGCATAGAGGAAGGTTGAAGTTCCATATCTGGAAAGCAAGGTTGATAATGGGACATATGCCATAAGTTTATTATGTATGTAAATTAAGACAGTGTTTGTGAAGTAGTTGGTATATCTTCAGGGTTTAATAAACATTAGGTGCTTTTATTGTTGCTTCTGTTGTTTGGGAATATAATGCTTGCAATAATTATGATTACTTAGAGTTTACATTATACAGTGTCAATTAATTTAGTCATACCGAACTGGGTTTTAATTATACAATTCTGAGATAAGTTAATTTCCCAGGTATTCTTAGAGATGTCTAGACTCCTTAAACTCTTGATTAACACCTGAATTCCAGATTAGGACTTAGAATGGAATGAAGAGATAGAAAACGTTCCTTACAAAATTCCTCCTTAGCCCGTATTATTTCTACTTAGACATGTTCTCCGTATTAAGTCATTGACATGTACTTGTTACTAAGAAAGCAATTAAATTAACTTATCCTGAGGTTGCATAAGAGATAGCCAACTCAACAACAAAGGTGCATTTGTTTGTAATACCACTACTAAATACCAGCATACTCAAAGATAAGAAACAAAAGTCAATGAAAATAAGGAAAAAGAATAAAATCACTTTACAAAAATGTTCTTCCCAAAAATCAATTAGACTGATAATCTTATAACAAAACTGACAAAAGAAAAAAGAGAAAACAAAACTAAAAATAAGAGAAATAAAAAAGAGAGTACCACCAAACCATTACACGGTACTAACTACCTTATCGGTGGTAGTTAGTACAGCTCTGTGTCTATAAATCTGATAACCTAAATGGCAAGGGCAAATTTCTTGAGAGCTACAAAACTACAAAATCTTCTTAAAATGAAATAGGTTATGCAAACAGTACTATTTGTATTAAAGAAATTAAATTAATATCTAATAAGAATTTGAAACAAAGAAAATTGCAGGTCCAGATGACTTCATTGGTGAACTCTATTAATGAATACCAACTCCACACACACATTATCAGAACACAGGACAGAACAGAATACTTCCTAAATCACTTTATGAGGCCAGTATTATTTAATACCAAAACCAGATGAAGATATTAAAGTAGATACAACTGCTCGATATGCTTCATGAACATAGGCACAAAAGCCTCCACAAAAATTCTAACAAATAAATATCCTCTAAAAGGAGAATATCTAATGACAAATAGAATTTATTCTAGATGCAAGACGTCTTTACTATTTGAAAATCAAGTATTATATTTCAAGTATTATATTCAAGTATTATCAACAAACAGCCCCCCAAAATATATTATATTTTAATTGATGCAGAAAAATCACTTTATATTCAACACCCAGTTGTGATTAAAACCTCTGAACAATTATAATTAGAGTCAAACATCCTCAATGTGATAAATAGCATTACCAAAAACATACAGCTAATGTCATTCTTTATGGTGGCATACTGAATGCTCATTCCCTTGGAAACAAGGCAAAGAATCCATTCTCACCGTTCTTTTAGAACATTAACTGGAATTCCTAGCCAGTACAATAAAATGAAACAACATATATACTTAATAGAAAAAAAAAACTATGTCTATTCTCAATTGACATAACAGCCTATGTAGAAAATTAAAAAAAACTACAATAAGTTTCAAAACTTACAAATGAAACAATGATAATAAATTAATGATGTTAAAGGATAAAATGTCAATGCAAAAAATGAGTCAAAAAGTAGCAATAAATAATTAGGAATTAACTTTGAAAAAGTAGTACCATTTATAATAGTGTCAAAACTATGAAGTACTTAAATATCAATCTAAAAAAGGTATACAGAATTTATATACTTAAAACTACACAATGATGAGACAATGCAAGTATATTGTCATATATGGTATTCACAGATTGGAACATCTATGTAATTAAGATGTCAAATCTCCCAAAACTGATCTACAGATCTAACACAACTCCAAATGGAATTCCAGCAAATTTAAAAATATATTGACGAACTAATTCTAAAATACACATGAGTTGCAAACAAAATAAACCAAAACAAAACTTAGAAAAACCAAGACAGTTTTTAAGAGCAAAATAGGATTATTCACACAATCTGATTTCAAGATTTCTTATGAAGGTACAGTAGTCAGCTTAATATATTAGAGAAATGATGGATATATCAGAATAAGATAAAGTCTAGAAACATGTATACATAGTGAATTTCAAACAAGGTTTCCATGGAAGTCAATGGTTTAGTGAAGAAAGATTAGTCAGACTTTTCAGCAAAAGGTGCTACAATAATTAGATATTTTCATATAAAACAATAAACCTTTAACTATTGCATCATATATTAAAAATTAACTAAGAATGAATCCTAGACCTCAGTGTAAAACCTAAAAGTTCCAAAAGGAAACAAGCCTGGAGAAAAACCTTTGTGACTTTAGGCTAGGCAAAATTCCTTAGCTAGAAAGCCAGAAGCACCAGGCATAAATCAAAACAAAACAGAACACTAAACTGGATTTCACTTAAATTAAGAATGTCTGGGGGTGCCTAGGTGGCTCAGTGGGTTAAAGCCTCTGCCTTCCACTCAGGTCATGATCTCAGGGTCCTGGGATCGAGCCCTGCATCAGGCTCTCTGCTCAGCAGGGAGCCTGGTTCCCCCCTTCTCTCTGCCTGCCTCTCTGCCTACTTGTGATCTCTGTCAAATAAATAAATAAATAATCCTTTAAAAAATTTTTAAAAAAGAATGTCTGATTTTCAAAAAAAAAAAAAAAAGCATTTATATCAAATGAAATGGTTAACTACAAACTGGGAGAAAGTATCTGAAATCTTATATGATAAAGGACCTGTATCCAACATAAATAAAGAACACATAATTAAATAATAAAACTAACTCTCCCAACCAAAAAAAAAAAAAGGAAAAATATTTGAATAAACATTAACCCAAAGAAAATACATAGATAGAAATTGAGCACATGAAAAAAAATTTCAATATGATGAGTCTTTAGGAAAATTCAAATACCACTAACACTTAACTGAAATGGCAAATGACAATATATATGATATCAAGTCATGATTATATTGAGTAAGGGGAAGTTTCAAACATTTTTGGTGGTATTAACAAATGGCACTTAAGAAAATGATTTCATAGTTCTTTAAAAGTTATATATTTACCATAAGATTCAACAATCCCCATTCTTAAGTATTTCTCAAAGTGAGATATAAATCTATGTTCATACTAAAATCTGGGTCCAGAGGTTTATACTAGCTCTTTGGATAATCATCAACACCTTAAAACTACCCAAATGTTCCTCAGCTGGAGAAATACATGAATAAATTGTGGTATATCAATTCAACCCAATAAGATTCACCAATAAAAAGAAACAAACAACATCCATGGGCCTCAAATGCATTATGCACAGTAAGAGACCAAATTTAAAAGGCTACATTATTTCTATTTATATGATATTCTAGAAAACACAAAACTGTAGACACAAAAAACCACCTGAAAGTTGCCATGTAATGAGATGAAAGAGAATAGTTAGTATCAAGTAACATGGGGTAATTTTTTGGTGTGTTGGCACTATTCTATATCCTAACTGTAGTGGTGAGTCCACAACCACAGGCAGTTGTTGAAACTTGTAGACCTGTACATTAAAAAGGCCAGGTGTTTTTTGCATTTAAATTATATCTAAATAAGACCCAAAAAATACCCCAAAACAAAAAGGAGGTATTTGATATTTGAGATAAAGCCAGATATAGATGAAGAAAGGAAAAGAGAGATAATTTCAGAAAACTCTTAATCCATTAAGACACTTCAAGAATGATTTCTGTATCTGAACTGTCTTACTCTCCATCACAAGATCTGATTTTGTAAATAAAGATTTCGTTTTTTATCTTGTTTCAAGAAACCTCAGTGCTGTTCTTTTTTCACATTTCAACATCTCTAAAATTTGAGGACACCGAAACAAACAGAAGATCAAGCTTACTGGAGCACAAGATAATGGTGCATCTTCAATTGATGATGTCAGATTTGATGAAATGCAGTCATTAGTCTACGTTATCGAACAAACTGTGATAAAACGAAGTATGACTTTATCAAAAGGGTTAAAGACTAAAATGTGGCTCTGCTGCCCTTCCTTCTACAAGACACTACTTACCAATTACCCAGCATCAACTCCTAAATGGGAAGGACACCATTAATATGGGACTGGGATTTCATTATGTCACTGGAGAATTTAAGCAAAGATCCCAGGGAACTATAAGTTAAAAGTGAAAATCAATTTCAGGGCGCCTGGGTGGCTCAGTGGGTTAAAGCCTCTGCCTTCAGCTCAGGTCATGATCCCAGGGTCCTGGGATCGAGCCCCGCATTGGGCTGTCTGCTCCGCGGAGCGCCTGCTTCCTCCTCTCTCTCTCTGCCTGCCTCTCTGCCTACTTGTGATCTCTGTCTGTCAAATAAATAAATAAAATCTTTTAAAAAAATGAATATCAATTTATAAGGAAGTGTTTAGGCCAGCATGGTCAACTGCACATCCTGCAGGGATGAAAAGGTTCCATCTGCTCTGGCCGCAGGCCACAGGTGGCTATGGACTACGTGAAATGGGGCTAGGGCAGCTGAGGAACTGAACTTATCATTTACTTAGCATTAATTTAACTTTAAATGGCCACATATTGATTAGTGGCTTTGCACTGGACAACACAGACTTAGCCATGGGGTTCAAGCATTTTTTGGATTAGGATAAAAGGAACAGATAGTTGGTGGCTCTACGACATAGCTCTTGAGGAAACAGCTCTGTGTTGGCCTTCATGGTGCTGCATCAAATTTCCGAGGATAACGGATAAACAACAAGTAAGAAGATTAGCACAGGAGGCAGCTGGGTCAGCAGTAAGAACACTGACCATTTCTCCGTTCTCACATCCTACCTACAGGCTTCCAGGCTTTTCATGCAATTAAGCATTCCCTTCTCCAGCAGAGAAATCTCCAGTGGCCCTGATTTTATCTTCATTTTTTTTCCTCAGTGTGGTAGTAAGAAGATTAACACCATCAAAAGATGCAGATAAAGTACTAATATTACTTGTATTTACTAAATACATAACAGCTAGTGGTGAGAATAATAAGCTTCAGGATTATAATCCAGATCTTACTGAGATTAAATAGAAGTCACAGCCTTCCCTGCAGATGAGCCAAAAATTAATAATCAGGCATTGACATTTTATATCACTTTTGACTATTGTGCTTTGTAAGTTTCCAGTATATTTTTGTACTTCATTTATTATACACTTTGGACTAAACAGCTTTATAAATTAAAAAAATGTTCTCGGTAACAAATAATTAGTAAATTCAGATTATTTCCAAAGTAACTTAATACGTTTAAACTTTTTACTCCCAGTAAAACCTAACAATTTAACTAAATTTAACTTAAAATAACTTATTTTAGGGGCACCTGGGTGGCTCAGTGGGTTAAAGCCTCTGCCTTAATCTCAGGTCATGATCCCAGGGTCCTGGGATAGAGCCCCACATCGGGCTCTCTGCTCAGCAGGTAGCCTGCTTCTCCCTCTCTCTCTCTGCCTGCCTCTGCCTACTTGTGACCTCTGTCTGTCAAATAAATAAATAAATAATCTTAAAAAAATAACTTAATAATCACCAATGTAATGCATGTATGGACCTAAATATATACATACATGTGTTTTATATGTAGATGTAAGTATAGATATAAATAGATTATATCAGGGCTATTTTCATATGGTTGTGCAGCTTATTCTCTACACAAAAAGAAAACAAGCAAACAAACGAACAAAGAGAGGAGACAGGAGACTGAAAGCCAAACTCTGTGTTGGCTAACCTCCTGTACAGAACTGTGTCTGACCAGACGAGAAACCAGCTTTTTTTTTTTTTTTTTTTAATTTAAATTCAAGTTAGCTATCATATGGTGTGTTATTAGTTCTGGGGTAGAATTTAGTTATTTATCAGTTGCATGTAACACGCAGTGTTCATTACATGAAGTTCCCTCCTTAGTAAGCATCTCCAATCACCCCTTCCCCTCACCCAAGAAAGCACTTTTCATCACAGAGCCTGCTGATCCCTTGTCAGCAGTGTGGCCATGGAGGCAAATGTTCCATGTAACACTTCTTGTAATGTGTCTACCTGGAGCAGGAGTATCCTGTTTATCACAAAGGTGCAGTGGCGCCGACATGTTCCTAGATGTGTTCCATATATCATGTTATATTTAGCTGTGTTTACATCTCCATTATTTGAACAAAGGAAAGCTCTATCAGAATTCTTGTACAAGTGACAGAATTGGATTTTAGCTAATTAAGCCTAAAAGATGTGTATTACAAAGGTATTAGGGGTCTCCAAGAAGAGTTGGGAACCAAGGATGGGAGCTAAGCTTCTGGAAATATTACTTAAAGCTATAGCATGAAACTGGCTGGTGGGGGAAACAAACAAACGAAAACACACACACGTGCGTGCACACACACACACAGCTGGTATATGGAACTCTGTAGAAAACTCCTATCTCCCTCTCTCCACAGAATCCATTTCAGTAGTAGGAACATGAATATGGTATTGATGCCCGTGAAAGCCAATGCTTCTGTGACCACCAACTTAGCAAAATTAAGAGACACCACAGAAAGCCTTCTCTTTCATACTGAATAATTCAGAACTGAAGTTAATTCTTGGTGGTCTAAGTTAGATGCCTATACCCCAACTCTGAGACCCCATGGTGAGAACACTGAAATACGGGAACTATAGGAAGGCCTATCAAAAGATGAGGGGAAGAAAATTAAATTATGTTATCTTATACACAGCCAATAGAAACATAACATTTCATGTAAAACAATAATGTTAGGATCTATAGCAAATGAATCATTAACTGATTACCCACTTGATTTTCATTATTATGATTTTTGGCTTTTATATGATGGCACAGAAAACTTCCTGTTTCTTAAGAACAGTTCGAGAACTCATGTTAGCACAATAATTAGTCAAGAACTGGGTCTATAAATGTGGTACAAAATGGATATTCTTATAGGGTAGACTATTAATTCCAAATATAAACAAAGACTCTCATGATTACAGCAAAGCAAAGTAGGAAAAAAAACACACATCCATGCAGTGCAATTGTGAAAATAAAATTAGAAAAAGACATAAAACCAGAGAAAGTGAAAGGAAAGCATAAGGATAAGAATTATAACAGGACCTGTGATAAGATGGTAATTTCAATTAGGCTGTTGGACCTCAAATAAATTGAAGATTGTCTTCCATGGGATTGAGGTTACATAAACAAGCAATCTGAATTTTTAAAGCTCCAAATACTTTTTTTCATTAAAGGAATCTCTGTGTACCAGAGACATTTGTATATTAAAATTTTGGACCCAGAAAAATTTCATACTTTATTTAGCCTAAGCCTCTCATTTTACAACCAAATATTTGATGTATTACTTTATTTTATAATGACAATGGATATGGTCACGGAAATGGAAAAACAAGGCAAACAACTCAGAAGCAATTCACTTTGACTATGCTTCACCCTGGGGAGGTAAAAAAGAAAACAAACAAGGTTACCAGAGTTGGTTTTTTATGGCCAAGAAATCTGAAATGTAGCTGTGAAAATGAGAAACAGACATCTGGAGTACATAATGATATAAGAAATACAAAATTAAATAATATAGTAAAAGGCGCTGATTGAAGGAAAAACAAGATTAATGGAGGCTACAGAAAGGAGAGAGGGCCTCCTGGGACACTTGCTCTATCTAGGACTACCTTCTAAACAGATCTCTAAATGCACTTCTGATTTCCCTTGAACAATGTTCTCTGGCTGGAATAGTTGTTTCTTTGGTCTGGTTCTTTTCTCATAGTTTTGAACAATGCATCATGAAATCTTGGATTTTTTTTTCTTCTCACCTGTTGTTATCTTTGGTGGTACTTTCAAAGGCTCCAATACATATTGTTCAAGTTCTGATTTATCTTCCAAAATTACTTTTGACACTTAGACCATATTAATGAGGAGATTTTCCTCAAGTGTTATTGGACAGCTCCAAAATTTAAAAAAAAGAAAGCTATAATCTATAAAATGTCTACTGTGCCAAATGACATATTTATCTGGGAACCATGATTAGAACCCTCTCTATATTATCAGAGTTGGTTCAAATAAAACTCCAAGATATGGGCACAATCATCCCCATTTATAAATGAGGTTATATAATTTCCCATGTTTACAGAACTGGCAAATAATAGTATAAATTTTCTTATTCTAATGCCCATGTGTTTTCTGCTGAAACCAATACAGCTGAAATTCCCACCTATATTAGGGGCTTTGGCGTCACCAATAAAATGATGTTATGATTCATTCACCGTCAAATTCACTAGATATTCTCTTAACAGTTTCCTGACTTTTAAAATTTCTCAAATTTCAAAGAGACATAGGGGGAAACAATTCTGAATAGAAATCTTTAATTCCCCTTTACATAACAAGTATTCTGAAGATATTGCATGTTTTTACCACTGCAAGTACTACTGCCTGAATTGGCTTCATGGGTATGTGCCTGGTTTTTACCATCTTGACATTTTTAACAATTACATCTCTGAGTCCTTGTTTTGTAACTGAAGTTTGCTGGGACAGCAGAGAATGCGTGTGAACAGAGGAGATACACAGAATAGGCATGTCTGCATCGCTTGCCATCCGTTCATGTACAGTATTTATGATGCCTCCTAAGCACAGAACTCCGGTAAACCCATAATGTGTTAAAGTTCAGTAATACTCAAACTGTGTACAAGGTAAGTGTGTTGTGTTTACAAACTGAGTAAGGAGGGGATGCTGACAGCCCTCAAGACAGCATGTTCTCTGAACTAGAGCTTACGTGAATAAAAAGAGAAACATGAATGATCAAGAGACTATATTGTATTCATTTTACAAGTGTTACCTCTCTGTGTTAGTCAACCATTTATACGGAAAATAATGCCACTGAAGGAAAGAGAAAGAGGAAAGCCCATTATTCCTTTACCTTCTAAATCCTATCTTACTCATCAAGTTAAAGGTAGAGATTGTTGGCAGAATATGTACATATGAAAAAGAAAAACAAAAACAGCTGAATTAATTTCATTCCATATTTCCATTGCCTAACTAGAAAGAAATGCATATGCATATACAAGCTAAGAAATATAAATTGTATTATTTTAGCAGTTCTATAACTAAGATAAAAATGCAAAAAACTGGTATTATACAGTACAAACTCTAAAATTCATGCTAATAGTTAAAATTTTAATTTTTCTTTAGAACATTAAATAATAACCATAATGAAACCCAACACCATGACAAGTTGATAAAAATAAAGCACAAAAGAAAGGAAAAAAGTTACATATTTTAGTAACTTTAATGACATTTTCTGCCTGCTTTTTGAATAAGAGGTCTCATGTACTCATTCTGCTCAGAGAGCCACAATTTATAAACCTGGTCAGAATACTACCTGAGAGTTAGATTTTGTTGACATTATTTACTCTGGGGTATTTGTCATACCATATTTTCTTTTAGCATTTATTTAAGTTCAATTTCAAGCAATGTGAGTAGTCATAACAGTAGTTTGGTATCAAACTACTTGCAATAAAGTATTTTGTAAAAAAAATATATATATTTTATGAAAAAACTAATAAAGAAATCTGACATTCAGGAATGGTCACAGTATCTACTGACATGGTTTTTCCTTAGTCTATTTCTGTCAGCTAAGGAGGACTTAAAAGACCAAAGCTATTACTTCTGAACTCTCATATCTATAAATTGGACTGGTGTAGAGGTGAAAACTAAGTTTCAGAATCCGGAGATCAAAAGCTAGCTAGCATCAGGTTTTCCACTCACCAGTCATTTAACATTGGGCAATATGCTGAAGTTTTCTGAACCTCAGTTTGTCATTAACTAAAGGGAATGATTTCAATGAGATAAGCCTTAAGTAGTTGCCAGTTACAAACTGGAAATGATATAGGGGAAATGGCCAGTATACAGTTACCTAGCAGGGCTTCAATAAATGGAAGCTATTATAAAATTCTAGGAGAATCTATTTCTTAAATTAACTTCCATAGCATGTTTTTATATCCTTAGATGACATGATGATTAATCCATTTGTGGCTTGTTTGTGAGTACAAAGTGGCAAAACTAGAAATGATGACATACAAAAATAAATAAATTCTTAAAATGACTCATTGCTTTTAGCACTTAGGATATAGTTAATTAATTAAAGGGTGAAAACAGAAAGCAGCTGGCCTGGGGCTGATAGAACTGGCAAATGAATGAAAACTAATGGATTCTTTCTTGTAATATTACTGACAGAATTCCTTATGTCAAACTGACAAAGATTCAGTATCTTTGGAAGTTTCTCTGTACAGTGGACATATAAAAGCCTATCATATCATTACAATTATTATATTAGTAAAGCCATCAGCTTACATTTAAATGCATGCTATGAAAGTACTATCTGAACATCATATTCATAGACATTTGCAGGGGGTGGGGGATGTGGTTAAATCAAACTAGAGATTTGTGACTATATCAACCAAAATGATGAAAATTTGGTTATTTCCATATCAAAAATGTAGTCTTGAGGTCTTAGTTGAACTGCAGCTTTTTACAGATGTATATTAAAATGGACTCTATTTGAATATTGAAACTAATTGGAAATAGATTTAATTCTTTTTTTTTAAATTTTTTATTTTTTATAAACATATATTTTTATCGCCAGGGGTACAGGTCTGTGAATCGCCAGGTTTACACACTTCACAGCACTCACCAAAGCACATACCCTCCGCAGTGTCCATAACCCCACCCCCTTCTCCCAACCCCCCTCCCCCCAGCAACCCTCAGTTTGTTTTATGAGATTAAGAGTCACTTATGGTTTGTCTCCCTCGCAATCCCATCTTGTTTCATTGATTCTTCTCCTACCCACTTAAGTCCCCATGTTGCATCACCACTTCCTCATATCAGGGAGATCATATGATAGTTGTCTTTCTCTGCTTGACTTATTTCGCTAAGCATGATACGCTCTAGTTCCATCCATGTTGTCGCAAATGGCAAGATTTCATTTCTTTTGATGGCTGCATAGTATTCCATTGTGTATATATACCACATCTTCTTGATCCATTCATCTGTTGATGGACATCTAGGTTCTTTCCATAGTTTGGCTATTGTGTACATTGCTGCTATAAACATTCGGGTGCACGTGCCCCTTTGGATCACTACGTTTGTATCTTTAGGGTAAATACCCAGTAGTGCAATTGCTGGGTCATAGAGCAGTTCTATTTTCAACATTTTGAGGTACCTCCATGCTGTTTTCCAGAGTGGTTGCACCAGCTTGCATTCCCACCAACAGTGTAGGAGGGTTCCCCTTTCTCCACATCCTCGCCAGCATCTGTCATTTCCTGACTTGTTGATTTTAGCCATTCTGGTGTGAGGTGATATCTCATTGTGGTTTTGATTTGTATTTCCCTGATGCCGAGTGATATGGAGCACTTTTTCATGTGTCTGTTGGCCATCTGGATGTCTTCTTTGCAGAAATGTCTGTTCATGTCCCCTGCCCATTTCTTGATTGGATTATTTGTTCTTTGGGTGTTGAGTTTGCTAAGTTCTTTATAGATTTTGAACACTAGTCCTTTATCTGATATGTCGTTTGCAAATATCTTCTCCCATTCTGTCAGTTGTCTTTTGATTTTGTTAATTGTTTCCTTTGCTGTGCAAAAGCTTTTGATCTTGATGAAATCCCAATAGTTCATTTTTGCCCTTGCTTCCCTTGCCTTTGGCGATGTTCCTAGGAAGATGTTGCTGCGGCTGATGTCGAAGAGGTTGCTGCCTGTGTCTCCTCAAGGATTTGGATGGATTCCTTTCTCACATTGAGGTCCTTCATTCATTTTGAGTCTATTTTCGTGTGTGGTGTAAGGAAATGGTCCAATTTCATTTTTCTGCATGTGGCTGTCCAATTTTCCCAACACCATTTATTGAAGAGGCTGTCTTTTTTCCGTTGGACATTCTTTCCTGCTTTGTCGAAGATTAGTTGACCATAGAGTTGAGGGTCTATTTCTGGGCTTTCTATTCTGTTCCATTGATCTATGTGTCTGTTTTTGTGCCAGTACCATGCTGTCTTTATGATGACAGCTTTGTAATAGAGCTTGAAGTCCGGAATTGTGATGCTACCAACATTGGCTTTCTTTTTCAATATCCCTTTGGCTATTCGAGATCTTTTCTGGTTCCATATAAATTTTAGAATTATTTGTTCCATTTCTTTGAAAAAGATGGATGGTACTTTGATAGGAATTGCATTAAATGTGTAGATTGCTTTAGGTAGCATAGACATTTTCACAATATTTATTCTTCCAATCCAGGAGCATGGAACATTTTTCCATTTCTTTGTGTCTTCCTCAATTTCTTTCATGAGTACTTTTTAGTTTTCTGAGTATAGATTCTGTGCCTCTTTGGTTAGGTTTATTCCTAGGTATCTTATGGTTTGGGGTGCAATTGTAAATGGGATGGACTCCTTAATTTCTCTTTCTTCTGTCTTATTGTTGGTGTAGAGAAATGCAACTGATTTCTGTGCATTGATTTTATATCCTGACACTTTACTGAATTCCTGTACAAGTTCTAGCAGTTTTGGAGTGGAGTCTTTTGGGTTTTCCACATATAGTATCATATCATCTGCAAAGAGTGATAATTTGACTTCTTCTTTGCCGATTTGGATGCCTTTAATTTTCTTTTGTTGTCTGATTGCTGAGGCTAGGACTTCTAGTACTATGTTGAATAGCAGTGGTGATAATGGACATCCCTGCCGTGTTCCTGACCTTAGTGGAAAAGCTTTCAGTTTTTCTCCATTGAGAATGATATTTGCGGTGGTTTTTCATAGATGGCTTTGATGATATTGAGGTATGTGCCCCCTATCCCTACACTTTGAAGAGTTTTGATCAGGAAGGGATGCTGTACTTTGTCAAATGCTTTTTCAGCATCTATTGAGAGTATCATATGGTTCTTGTTCTTTCTTTTATTGATGTGTCGTATCACATTAATTGATTTGCTGATGTTGAACTAACCTTGCAGCCCTGGAATAAATCCCACTTGGTCGTGGTGAATAATCCTTTTAATGTACTGTTGAATCCTATTGGCTAGTATTTTGGTGAGAATTTTCGCATCTGTGTTCATCAAGGATATTGGTCTATAGCTCTCTTTTCTGATGGAATCCTTGTCTGGTTTTGGGATCAAGGTGATGCTGGCCTCATAAAATGAGTTTGGAAGTTTTCCTTCCATTTCTATTTTTTGGAACAGTTTCAGGAGAATAGGAATTAGTTCTTCTTTAAATGTTTCATAGAATTCTCCTGGGAAGCCATCTGGCCCTGGGCTTTTGTTTGTTTGGAGATCTTTAATGACTGTTTCAATCTCCTTACTGGTTATGGGTCTGTTCAGGCTTTCTACTTCTTCCTGGTTCAGTTGTGGTAGTTTATATGTTTCTAGGAATGCATCCATCTCTTCCAGATTGTCAAATTTGTTGGCGTAGAGTTGCTCATAGTATGTTCTTATAATAGTTTGTATTTCTTTGGTGTTAGTTGTGATCTCTCCTCTTTCATTCATGATTTTATTTATTTGGGTCCTTTCTCTTTTCTTTTTGATAAGTCGGGCCAGGGTTTTATCAATTTTATTAATTCTTTCAAAGAACCAGCTTCTAGTTTCGTTGATTTGTTCTATTGTTTTTTTGGTTTCTGGAAATAGATTTAATTCTAAATATGTTTCGCAAATCCCTTTCAGTGCAGAAAAAGAAAAAACATTCTGTAGGAAGTGGGATGGGAGCTGGTCAGGAAAAGAATTCTGGTCCCAGGTTTGCTAACGGCTCATTGTACTACCTGGAACAATTCCCTCTCTCTGGTCCTTGCATTTATATAGTTTATTTATAAAACAGGAGGTTGAACAAGCTTTCTTTCATGTTTAATATTCTCAGCAGCTTTCATTTAGTCTGTGATTCCACATAAAAAAAAGATTAGTAATGATTTTTTGCAGGGCTTTTAAACTATCCCATGTTATAACAAAAGGACTAGTCAAAAATAAAGCCATTTTTGTTTTTCTAAATTAATGGAAATCTACCTCCCTTAGTTATCTTTAAGATTCAGTTCCTATAGATCTAATTGATTTGTTTCACCCAAGTTAACTGACAAGGTCATAGCTCTGCAAACATCACATTGATTTGACTCAATCAGCATCAATTACTCCCTGGTGATTGATAACAACCAGTGCCTACCATGGGTCATAATTTATAGATGATATTAACACTTTAGGGAGTGAAATATAGCAAGTCATAACTAATGTTCACTGCCAAGGTAAAATAAATATAAAGAGAGAGAGAGAGAGACACACACACACACACACACACAGATGTTAATACATCTAATCCATCTTTAAGAAAAAAAGGTTGTCCAGTGAAGAAACATGGCAGGGTAAGAGACTTGGGCACAGAAAGGACAAGTGAATGGGTCAAACCTGAGAGCATTATAAGTTTCAGCAGAAAGATGATGAGAAAATAGTGGAGAGAAACCTCTGCAGAGTGCTTATCAATTAGTAATAATTATGTTCATTTTAAACAGCAATCGTTGTCTTTTTCAGTTTGCTGTTGCATTTACTAAGCTTTAATGACAAATATTGCCAGTATTCAGGCATGTACTTCTAAACACAACACAGTAATCCAGGAGGGGTGAATTATTTCCTATAAAAAAAAGTTTATACAATTTATCTAGAATGACTAATGTATCACTGTCAGACATAATGTGATTAGTTTTATTATCTTGGAGTCATACAACAATTTAGATACCACACATAATGCCTTAAATATTAGAGGATAAAGGGGCAACATGAATATATGTTCTGCTTTGAGGTGGGTTCTCTATAGACATGCAGATTCAAATACTATTTTGGGAAACATGTTGCCTATATTCTAAGCCTTTAAGAGAATATTTTGATACTATTTATTTCCAGTAGCCATTAATATGGAAAGAACATAAATATGAAGCACTTAATACAAATTAAAGCATATCTATCATTTTTATTTTAAAAAATCTTGTGATTATATACCTCAGGTTCATTTAGATTACTCAACAACGTTAAAAAAAACCAAGAATTTCTAAAAATAATCATCACTGACCATTCAGATTACTAATTTAAGTTCTGAAGAAGCTTTTTTGGAACTGTTATTGGGAATTCAAGGCACAGCATAATAAAGCAGAACAAGTGAACTTAATTGAGTGAGAAGGAATAAGATTAAAAAGGAGAAAAACATGCAAGGATAAAGAAAATATCTTGAAAAAAGAACTAAAGAAAAGTAACTATTTTCTAAGTTTTATAAATTATAAGAAATGCACTCTTGATTTCAGATTCAAGGGCTACAATAAATACTGAACCTGACATATGAGTGCCTAATATTGAAATGACTGGTTTTAAAGTCATTAGAAGTTTGTTCTACCATTATTATCACCTTCTATTAATCAAGTTCACATTCAATTTTCTGAGAGAATCTATTGCTGCCATTATTCTCCACTTCTATTTCTGGCTTTATATAAATATCTATTTCCTAAACAAGTAAGAGGTTTACCCTAAACTTAATTCTGATACATTATTATGTTTTAATGCCAAGAGGAGCAAAAAAAATGTTAATGTTCTAGGCTCAGTAAACATATTTTAAGATTAAATTTACCATATTATCATGGAAAGATGGCCATGACAAATTATACGGAAAAAAAAAACACACTTTGTATATTTTAAAAGGAGTGATACATTTTTTAAGGCAAATAAGCATGTCAACATTGCAGTCGTGCTTATATCTACCTTACGTTTTTTTTTTAAAGATTTTATTTATTTATTTGTCACAGAGATAGAGAGATCACAAGTAAGCAAAGGGGCAAGCAGAGAGAGAGGGGGAAGAAGGCTCCTCACTGAGCAGAGAGCCAGATGCAGGGCTTGATACCAGCACGCTGAGACCATGACCTGAGCTGAAGGCAGAGGCTTAATCCACTGAGCCACACAGGCGCCCCTTATGTATGTTCTTGAGGAATATATGCCAAACATAACAGGGGTTCCCTTCAACTGGTGGCATTTCAGTTCATTTAAAATTTCTTCTTTATAATATTTTATATTATATGAAATTTTATCATGAACACTAAAGGAGTTAACAAAGGAGGAATAGGACAGGGGTCCATATGACTTGATAATTGATGCCTATGTACCTGATCCAGTAACTCAAAAGAGTCATGTAGAAGGAAAGAGGATAGAGTAGGTAAGATGTAAATAAATATAATCAATGAATAAAGCACAAATTGTGACTTTCACAGGTTCCCCATTTATAGAATATGATTTACTTTTTATAGTATTTGATGTGAAAATTTTTCTAAAAATTGGTATACTTTGATTAGAGCAAAATAAAAAGTTTATTCTGATACATGTGCACTATTAAGTAGTGGTTTTAAAACATATGACACATAAAGAATACATATTACAGGAGCACCAAATTATTTGGTATTTTTTATTTGTTTGTTTTTCAAATATAAGCCCCAGAATCAGAACTTTCTACTATGCTTATTTGGCCAGATACATATAATTGAAGACACTTAAAGAAGTTGTGTATTTGGAACACTATAAGTAGTACAAAAAGGCAATATATACTATATATAAAAAGTATATATAAAGTAATAACAGTCTAAATTTCAACCCATTTCTACTTCCAGTTAAATGCATTTACATAACTACAACAAGATAAAATCTCAAAAAAAATGCATTCATTGCTGTCCATTTATTTACTTGAAGAGATTTACTTACAAAAAAAAAAAATCCTGAAAGATATAGGGGAAATTAGAGAATAAATGCAGAATGTTTTAAAAATCAGAAAAATGAAGTTGAATTCCTTAAAAAATCCAATGTAAAGGTCAGAGTTATGGGAATTGATGTTGGGAGCCAGCTCTCTCTGTCCCTGATAATTACTCTGATGAGCGTATCAGCTAAATCATCTTGTCCATGCTAACATTTATTGTATCTCCTTTGCCCTCTCCTGTCTTAACAGTGACAATGAGCATACACATTAGGACTGAAAGATATCGATTGGTCTATAAACAATAAAGACCATTATCCTACCTTTTGAAAGACAACCATACAAGGGATTCATTGAAAAGAAGAAAGTAGGAAGAAGCATGTGGTGTTTTCCTATGACAAAATTACTTAAACTAAATTACTTAATTTTCATGCTTTCTGTGACTGATACAAGAACAACTCTCGCCCCAAAACCATTATTTATAGACTGTTCTGTTTGCTCAGCCAATCGCTGTCAATTTGGTACATTTCCTTATCTTTCGGTTTTTATATCCTTTGGTACTTCTGTTTTCAAAGACTTTCCTTAAATAATAATTAAGAAAAATAATTAAATTTTGTGCTTATTTTCATCCAGTTCATATATCTACTGACATTGCCATAAAAGGGAATTTTAATAAGGTTTTATCTATTCTAATATTTAATATAGCAAAGGCAATTTGCTTTCTAATTTTTACCATTGGCTTTATGGCCTTCATTTGGGTAAATTTAGAATTTAACTTTTTTTATGTTTATGTTAGTAAAAGATTATAAAGTGCTTATGATGAACTGAACACCATGCAGGGCATGGGGGAAGCAGGCTGGATGGAATTCATTCCTAGACTCAAGGAAATTAAACTGAGTAGACTGATGTGTAAATAATTCTGACAAAATTAGATACAATATAAAAAGAACATACTGGAGGGCTTTATGAGTTTCTAAATTTTACTATTAATAAAAAGAGTCCTGAGAAACATCCGCTTTGGTAGTTTGCTGAGTGACTTTGGTATTCAGACTGAATGAAAATTATTGAGTGAGTGACCTTGAATAAGTCATTCACTCTCTTTACACTATAATTTTTGCAACAATAAACTGTGAATAACACAACCCAGGTTTGTTATAAGAATTAAATAAAATAGTGCAGTTAAGACATTCTCTACAGGGGTTGGCCAGAAATAATCAATAAAAGAGAGTTAAAACCACCACTCTCCTCTTTCCTCATGATATTATCATCCCTATTATTGTCATTATCAACATAAACTCGCCTTTCAAGGACTAGGGCTCATCAGCTGGAAACAGGATGGCATTTTGGGGGGAAGAGAAGGAGTCTAAGTTAGTTGTAGACAGAGTTTAGCACATATACAGGGAGCAGTGGCAAGAAATGAGACTGGAGATGAAAAGCAAGGCAAATTGTTAGGAGTGTTTATGGGATACAAAGTAGTTTGAATTTCATTTAGACAGTGAGGATTCCCTAAGATACTTTTGAGCATGTGGATGGCAATTTGACTTACAGTTTTAAAGGCAAACTGCTGGTACTAATGAGGATAAATTGAAATAGGGTACAACAAGAGAAGCTAGAACTTGATATTTCTTAGGCATAGTCATCGTGTGTTTCTGTAAAATTATTTCTTTTTTTTAACTTGCATTAGATAAATTCTACATTACATTTTCTCTGGTTCCTAAACACTATACCTATAACTGTAATTATCTTAAATCTTTGAGCTAACTGGATAGACATCATTTCCCTTCTGCTTTACCTATACTGTATCCTCATTCAACTTTATTTTGTACCTTGTCCTTTGAATTGCCTGTATATTCTAAATTTGGGATATCTATCTGTAACTAATTGATGACCTCAATTACTCATTGAATAAGTATTTTTTGCTATGTGTGAGGCATGGACCAGAATCCATTCTCCTTTGTGCTTTCCCCCTCCTCATGTCCCTTGTAAAGTATGATTCTAGGCTTCATGTTGAGAATTCATTTTCAAGTATTTCCCTCCTTTGAAAGGTATTGTGAAGGCATAATACTCTATCCCCAGGGGTACAGGTCTGTGAATCACCAGGTTTACACACTTCACAGCACTCACCAAAGCACATACCCTCCCCAATGTCCATAATCCCACGCCCTTCTCCCAAACCCCCTCCCCCCAGCAACCCTCAGTTTGTTTTGTGAGATTAAAAGCCTCTATCAGAAAGGATGAATACCCAACTTTTGTAGCAACATGGACGGGACTGGAAGAGATTATGCTGAGTGAAATAAGTCAAGCAGAGAGAGTCAATTATCATATGGTTTCACTTATTTGTGGAGCATAACAAATAGCATGGAGGACATGGGGACTTAGAGTGGAGAAGGGAGTTGGGGGAAATTGGAAGGGGAGGTGAACCATGAGAGACTATGGACTCTGAAAAACAATCTGAGGGTTTTGAAGGGATGGGGGGTGGGAGGTTGGGGTACCAGGTGGTGGGTATTATAGAGGGCACGGATTGCATGGAGCACGGGGTGTGGTGCAAAAATAATGAATACTGTTATGCTGGAAATAAAAAAAAAAAAAAAAGAAAGGTATTGTGAAGATTAGTTTTATGTGTCAACTTGACTGGGCCCTGGGATGCCCAGTGATTTGGTTAAACATTAATCTGGGCGTAACTGTGTGGGTGTTTCTGGAAAAGATTAACATTTGAGCCAATAGATTCAGTGAAGGAGACTGCCTTCCTTCATCTGGGCACTGTACGCCCTGCTCATCCAATCCAGTGAAGACCTGAATAGAACAAAAGGCAGAAGAAGAGAGAATTGGGTCTTCTCCTGCCTTTAGAAATAGGCAAATATTGGAATTTAAACTATTGGCTTTCCTGGTACTAGGCCTTTGAACTCTGACTAGAACTATATGATCGCTTCTCCCTGAGTCTCCAGCTTGCTGATGGCCAGTGTTGGACATCTCAGCATCCACAATTGAATGAGGTGATTCCTTAAAATGAATCCTAGTGCCTAGATAAATAGATGGATAGATAGATGAATACATGAATAATGTATGAAAACTATATGCTCCTTCTTTTTACAAGTAAAATTTTCAGTAAGAATGTGCCATTTCTCGGGGCACCTGAGTGGCTCAGTGGGTTAAAGCCTCTGCCTTCGGCTCAGGTCATGATCTCAGGGTCCTGGGATCGAGCCCCACATCGGGCTTTCTGCTCAGCAGGGAGCCTGCTTCCCCTCTGTCTCTGCCTGCCTCTCTGCCTACTTGTGCTCTCTGTCTGTCTAATAAATGAATAAAAAAAATTAAAAAAAAAAAAAAAAGAATGTGCCATTTCTCTCTCTTTCCAATCCTTACATAGTATGGTCAAAGTTGATGTAGCAGATTTAGATCACTCTGACCGATAGCATTAATATTACTCCATGATCGTTTTCATCATATTCAACCTTTTCATCTTGGTATTTATGGGAAACATTTTGGCCTCTATTATCTTAGAGGCCTTTCCTAAAAAATCAGTCAGTTTCATTCTCTTTTTCTAATTCTTTAGGTTGAAAATGAAAATTACTTTTCTTCTTCTAATTGCTTAATATAAATTAATTAACTTTCTACTTGGGTGAACCATTTTAGAAGAGAATTCAGGGTAGAAAGGAGAAGAAGGGCAACAGAAGGAATGAAAGGTCCCAGTTATGTTCTTACAAAGCTTATAATGTGATGCCCTACCTTTAATTTTCAGGATCATTAATTTTCTTCCAATTTAACAAGTAGAAAGACTAATTTCCATGTCTACTTCCATTATACCTATAGGGATGAGTAAACCATTTCTACCGTATTGGCTTGTTTTGTTGTCTTTTTTTAAAATATAAACTTGTAGTTTCCATTTATTCCTTCTTTCAAAAAAAAAAATGTTTTAGCCCTAATTACTTCTAACAAAGACAGACAAGACTCAGACCCTTCCTTTAACTTTCTAATCATCTGAATGGGAGAAAGGCAAACACACTCTCACACACTTAACAATACCACAAGAACTGAGTAGGTGGTAAGATAATACAAGGTATGGTAGAGAAAAACTGTCTGGGGGTAGGTGTTGTGGGAAGGCCTGCATAGGAGGGGGCATTTGAGGTCAGGCTTGAGAAATGAGCAGGAGTTCTTTGTTTCTTCTTTTTGTCCCCCACATCCCCTTTTTCAGTGCTGCCAGGAGAGAAAGACTATATGCAAAAGCATGGTCTCCTAGGGGAGATCAGGGAGTGTGTCAACCAGAACAACATTGCTAGAGCAGAAAATCCCATGAAAAGAGGAGGGTAGATAAGGCCGGGGAGCCAAATAGGAATCACAACATGAAGGAACTTATGTCATTCTAAGGAAAAAAAAAATCTGCAAACAGTAGAAAGAATTTCTGTTTTTTTTTTTTTTTGGCCCCTAGCAGGTGGGTGACATACCAAAATATAAGCGACAGAACCAAGAACTTTGACAGCAATATGCAGAATAAATTAACAGAAAAAGTTATACTCATAACCAGGATTATACATTAACACTTCATTTATCAGAAAAGAGTAAAAACACAATTATCCTTATTGAATGCTAAGTGTATAACTAGCTCCCTTACTACCCTATGCCAAAAGGTACCTTTATCTTGACACAGATTTTTTAAGATCATAGAGATAAAAGTTGTCATGTCAAAAAGTTACTCAGGGGCACCTGGGTGGCTCAGTGGGTTAAAGCCTCTGCCTTCAGCTCAGGTCATGATCCCAGGGTCCTGGGATCAAGCCCCGCATCGGGCTCTTTGCTCAGCAGGGAACCTGGTTCCTCCTCTCTCTCTGCCTGTCTCTCTGCCTACTTGTGATCTCTCTCTGTAAAATAAGTAAAATCTTTAAAAAAAAAAAAGTTACTCAGTAATTTAAAACATTCCCTGAAATTATCACATTAATAGGAAGTCTTTCAGCAGCACATAGATTCAAGCTAAAGTGAATTAAAGGCACTTTTGAGTACCTAACTGAAACATACACAGACCCCCAAATGACTGAAATTCTGTATCACTAAGATCTGTTGATTTAAAATCTCTTTTTTAAAGTGAGGCCTTCAAAGAGAAAATTGAGTATCATTCATATGATAGAAATTCTTTGTGCCAACAAATTAGTACTGGCCACATGGAAAATATCATACACTCTTTTGAAAGTCTGTTTTCTGCCAACAAATCCAGAATTTAATTGACATATTTGACGTACCATGAATAAAAATTAGCTCTTAGCTCTTCCAAAGTAGAGGAAATCTGATATTTGGCAGATAACCTCAGCAGCAGCCAGCCTTCCTTATAGGTATTAAAGATGGAAACAAAGTCTGGTGGCTGGTTAAAAGCCAAGTATAAGAAAAGTACACAGGAGGAAGAATGAAGGTATACTTATTTTCTTACTCCTCGAGTTAGTATGAAAAACTAAGGAAGAATCTACTCTGAAAATATGGGGCACATTTCCATTCTAATTAAATAGTATAAAACACATAAAAATCCACATGGTAATTAAATGTAAAATTTAACTCTCTTTTTCCCCATTGAAAGCAGAACATTGTTAACCCCAAAGATTATTTTAAAGTACTCTAAAAGCAGCTTAACTTTATTTTAAAAGGTAATATAAAGGAATGAAAATATTTATAGGACATTGATCAATGGCATCCTAAAAGTATCACGCTTCTATATAAAGAGAATCTTGAAGGAAGAAAAAAGATTGAATCACAAAAATGTGAATATAGAAAATTTTAATCTATACTTTCTAAAATGTATATTATGAAATTAGTATTACCCATGGAATATTCTCCAGAATAAACTTCCATTTTACTTTGTTGACTGGCGCTAAATCCTGTCCAAGACCATAAATGGTTTCGGTTGTTAATGAACTAGAGAAGATAACATAAGAGTAACTCCTCTCACTTATATTGAATGTTTAACCAAGGCACTTGGGTCATTTATAAATATTAATTCACTAATCCCTGCAAGACCAGGTACATTATTTTTTGTCATTAATACTCTCATTCTTGCTGTTGCACTGTTTCCTCTATTTTCTCCCCATGCCTTCCTTCCCATCAATGCTGGAAAGGCACATTTTTAGGAGAATCACAACAACACAGAATCACCTATGCCAGCATCTCTGCCTGGTCTCAATTATTGCTTTGCTTTCCAACTGGGTTGGTGTCCCTACTCCATTAATCTATTAAGTCTTGGCTCCTTCTACCTTTGCTAGGTGCTGAAGGAACAAAGATGAATGATGAGGATCCTCTATCTGATTTCAATTATTGCTTTGCTTTCCGACTGGGTTGAGATCTCTATTCCATTAATCTATGAACTCATTCTCTACTCTCGCTTTTATACATCCTCATTACTTCCTTCCCATGTTGGTATAATTGATATAAATTAGTAAGGACATCTAAGGTTGAACAAAATTCCTTTGGATTGCTTTTAAATAAAGGAATCATAAAGGCTCACCCTTCTTTTTGCTGTGGTTGATGTTTCTTCTGGTCCCTGAAGTGAAAAATTACGTTTATCTCTCTTGGTAAGCTGTACTGGGATGGGGTAGTTACTTGCTATCCTTCTGGACATATAAAGTAATAGTATGAAATAAATTCTTCCTTCTTCCCAAAATAAAAATCACAAAGTATTTACTAGATGTATTTAGTCACATCCTTACCCAAGTTACCACAGTCTTCTGTTCATGAATTTATTTTTTATCACGCATTATTTTAATACAGCATTTATCCTGTTACATTTTAATTATTTGTACTCCTTGTAGGAAATATCTTGCCTTGTATAAAAATGTTTCAGTCCCAGTGTCTGGTAAACACTAGTCACTGGTTATTGTTTGTATAAGGAACTAATGGATGAGTGTAACCATTGTATTGCCACTTGGAGGGGTTTAGAAAGATTCCTTTGTGCCAGTATTTCATCCTCAACTGCTTACTTTAGTGCCAGAAATTCTACCATTAGGAATGTATTTCTGTGCACAATGCCTAGAGGGATGCTCATTAAATCAGTGATATCCAAGAGAGAAGCTGTCCTCCTCCTCTGACAGCTACATGCTAAGGAAAAGAAAGGTCCTGATAAGCTTTCAGATTTCTGTGTTCTCTTCCTTCTTTCTGTCCATGTTCCAGAGCCCAAAGGAGTTGCAAATATATCGACAAATCTCTACTATTTCTAGTGAGGTGAGTGATTTTCCTTCATTTCAGTGCAATAGGAATAATTTCTTATGGTTACTATAAAAGGAATATACCTTACTTCATATTCATAATCTATCATTTCTGATTAATTTATATACCAATGATCTCCCTCATCAGTTGAGACTCATCCAGGTACAAGCAATGCACACACAGTGGCAGGGGAAAAAATGCATCAGAAAGTGATTTTCTAGAATTCTAAAAATGCTTGATCTAAATGGAACTTAGTAATGGTACAGCTCAACATCTTCAACTCAGAGGAGGAAACTGAGGCTCAAGGCTGTCAACTTTCTCAGAATTCATTTGAAACCTTTTTTTTTTAACCTACCAACATGAAATATTTTGAGAATAAGATTCACTCAAAGATCTAAGAATATACTAAACTGGGTTGAACATAATCTTTCAGTACAGCCATGCACACAATTTTTCCCTATCTATCAGCCAAGGAAGGCAAAGGAAACATGCATATGTATAGTAAACATGCACATACACATAAAAAACACATACACAAACATACTCGCACCTATGTCTTAATGGTTTTACCTCTTACATCCACTGGTGTCTCAGCACTAATAACAGCGCAGATGGGACTGATCTAATTACCACAGCCCTCCTAAGAATCAGTTTTATCTTCTGTTCCCTTATCTCTTAATTTTGTAGATATATGATAGAATTCTTCATATGTTAAGTCCTTAAGTCTTTTATGAAGAATCAGGCTGTGTTCCATTCACAGTGCTTATAGTCCCACTGGATGGATCCTTAAAGACCTAAGGAGGACATACTCTTTTGTCTGACTTTCTTGGTCTTAATAAGCATAAGAATATGAGACCTAGGAGCAATGTGCCACTGTCTGGTCTCCATTACTCCCAGACAGAAGCAGGGCCAGTACAATGATTGACTTATAACAATCCCTAAACAACTCTCTATTGCTCTACTGAATAAAATAATAAATAGAAGAGTGAAAGGGAGCAAAACACGCATGTATGTATGTGTGCATGTGTGAGATGGAAAGGAAAAATATGTATATCTATCAGTTACCAGTTAGGGTTCTATTTGGTCCATTTAACAAAAGTCAACTGCAATGGCTTAATACATTCAAACTATCTTTCCTGACTATGTTATTTATATTATGCCCTTTGTCTCAAAAATTATTGCATTATGGCTGTTCCAGTGTCACTTTAACATTTTACATAGGAGAAAGGAGGTAGAAAGAGCTGATAAAACTTTCCAAGGAATCCCAGTATATTTCTGCTTATATAATATTGGAACACAGTATGTCACATGACCAACTCTTTTGTAAGGCAGGCTGGAAACTTAAGATTTTATGCTTTCTTGTTTTTTTTTTTTAATTAAACATATAGCACCTGGCACAATATAAAGTTTTTTTTATAGTAAGGAAGAATGGCATATAGTATGATGGCTTTTTACACATAAGTTTCATTTCCCACAATTTTAGGCAAATTATTTTCTCTTTATAACTCAAATGTTTACTTGGAGGAAATTGAAGGCTTTACGCTAAATAAGGGCTTACAAATCCATATGATTACAGAGTCCAGGCAGGTGATGTAAAGAGAAAGTGGTTGGTGGGGACTGTGAAACTCCTGGGATCTCAGGACTCAGCTGAAGGGGGATACAATTTTTCAGCTTCAACAAGATAATGGTCATGCAGGAATGTGTATAAGGTCTTCTAAATTTTCCAAATAAATTGAAGATTGCCATCTTTGTGTCAAAATTCATCATTTTCAATGTTGGTAACTAATACAAACATTTTAAAACATAATCAGAATCTATAAAGAACTTAGCAAACTCAACACCCAAAGAACAAATAATCCAATCAAGAAATGGGCAGAGGACATGAACAGACATTTCTGCAAAGAAGACATCCAGATGGCCAACAGACACATGAAAAAGTGCTCCATATCACTCGGCATCAGGGAAATACAAATCAAAACCACAATGAGATATCACCTCACACCAGTCAGAATGGCTAAAATAAACAAGTCAGGAAATGACAGATGCTGGCGAGGATGCGGAGAAAGGGGAACTCTCCTACACTGTTGGTGGGAATGCAAGCTGGTGCAGCCACTCTGGAAAACAGCATGGAGGTTCCTCAAAATGTTGAAAATAGAACTGCCCTATGACCCAGCAATTGCACTATTGGGTATTTACCCTAAAGATACAAACGTAGTGATCCAAAGGGGCACGTGCACCCGAATGTTTATAGCAGCAATGTCCACAATAGCCAAACTATGGAAAGAACCTAGATGTCCATCAGCAGATGAATGGATCAAGAAGATGTGGTATATATACACAATGGAATACTATGCAGCCATCAAAAGAAATGAAATCTTGCCATTTGCCACAACATGGATGGAACTAGAGCGTATCATGCTTAGCGAAATAAGTCAAGCAGAGAAAGACAACTATCATATGATCTCCCTGATATGAGGAAGTGGTGATGCAACATGGGGGCTTAAGTGGGTAGGAGAAGAATCAATGAAACAAGATGGGATTGGGAGGGAGACAAACCATAAGTGACTCTTAATCTCACAAAACAAACTGAGGGTTGCTGGGGGGAGGGGGGTTGGGAGAAGGGGGTGGGATTATGGACATTGGGGAGGGTATGTGCTTTGGTGAGTGCTGTGAAGTGTGTAAACCTGGCGATTCACAGACCTGTACCCCTGGGGATAAAAACATATGTTTATAAAAAATAAAAAATTTAAAAAAAAATTAAAACATAATAAAACAAAGCAAAACACATCTGGGGGTTGGACTTGGCCTAGGAGGAAAAGAGTTTAGGACATTAAGGATTTATCAGTTCTCAGGACCCTTTTAATAAAATAGTCTGTGTCCTGGCTTCCCATCTGATCCAAGTACAGGACACTTTTCACAGTATCACTGTTCTACTCTTAAAATAACAGAAGGCAATGTTATACGCCCCAAAAGCAAGTTTCTGTGCAAGTTGCCTTTGGAATCTGACTTTACTACTCTATAAATTTTCCTTTGTCTTGTTCACCACTGCAAAGAAACATAGAACACAATTATGTTGTTGGACATTTTTATGTTTCAACATAAATAATTACATCTTTGGTGGGTATAATTTATATAAGCTGCATTAAATTATGAGGACTAATACTGGCTGTTAAATTCTACCCCACAAAAACACTCCTATTCCATGAATGTGTAAACAAAATATTTTCTATATGTTAGACATGGTTAAGTTTTTCTAATTTCCAAGATGGTTAACCATAGTTGGGCGACAGTGTGCAACTAAATTCAGAAATGTTAAGTGGATTGCAGAGAAGGAAATTCAACTCACCTGGCCAGCCAGCCAGATGCTGATTGTTCTGACAGTTATGACAATGAGAGAAGAACACCAACAAGAATGAGCACGGAAACCACATGAGGGGTCTCTCAGTGCACTTCTACTACAGTTTTCACCAGATGGTCCAAAAGGAGTACTTAGAAAATCACTTGCCTTGTCCTGAGATAATTGTGAACACACACGAAATAAATGACTAAGCCCATCAGGGTCTGATAGGTAGTAGGAATTCATAAGTATTTGTTAAATTAAGGGTTACCTTAACAAAAAAAAGAAAAACTGTGAATGGTACTGATAGCATTTCATGGAGACACACACCAAAAACCCTGTGATCAACTTTCTAAAAGTATGCTGAACATAGCTACATCTCAAGCAAACTTAATGTTACCAAGAGTATGAGTAATTCTTGTCACTTAAAAAGGGACTTGGAGAATAATTCTGTTGACATAACCTCATATGGACCCTACCATACCCCACCCAGATGTCATCAGACATACCAGCTGTCATCCAGATTTCAGAATTAGATACCTTACCTCTTGCCATGAGTCCATCCACCATATCATGGGGCAGTCCTTCCTCCCTTTTTCCTTTCTTTCTGTGGAATATGCATCCCACAATCTGCACAGATAGAGCCCTTGAGCCTTCAGTTTTACTGTCTCTGCAATTTTGCATGCTGCTACTGTTCTTTATTAGCAATACCGTTAACTATAAAGTACGGTGACTTAATTCTTTAAACTCTCTATGCAGGCAAAGTAGCCAATGTCACAGTGGACTGTCTAGAGCAATTAAAAAGAAAAACTGCTGAGCATAACTTTCAACTTTAGCAATGATTTGTACATCTTATAAGAACTTCTTGAAGATGAACCCACTAAGGTAGCAATTTCACTAGTACTACTGTTGTCACACTTGCTGTACTTTTTTTTTTTTTCTTTTTTGGCCCCAGAGAATTTTATTAACAGGGCCAAGGCTGACATTAATTGTTAAACCAGAAGAAATGAACTAAGTTGAGTTCATTCTTTCATTTTTCTTTCTTAATGTATAAATAATTTAAATGATGTCATATTTCATGGGAAATTACTTATTATCTCTTCATTCTTAGTAGTAATCTACTGATAGAACTTCAGAAGTGACAGATGGGGCCAATGACATTTAATCAAATTAATAACCAGATAAATATTTGTACAGATTATATAAACATTTTTTAGTAGTGTATTTAAAATCTATAATCTGAACTATGTCTGTATAGGTGAGGGTCTGCCAGAGAAACAGAAACTCAAAAATTAATCACAGGATCAATCTACATATCTATCTGGAGAGATTTATTTTAAAGAATCAGTTCATAGGATTATGAAAAATTGGCAAGTCCAAAATCTGATGGAGTAGGCTGGCAATATGGGGACTCAGAGAAAAGAAGCAGTTTGAGTTCAAAAACAGTCTGTTGGCAGAGTTCCTTCTGTCTCCAGGAAGTCTTTTTTCTATTATGGCCTTCAACAAATTGGGTGAGGACCACTCACATTATGGAGGATAATCTGCTTTCTCAAAGTCTACTGATTTAAATATTAACCTTATTGAGAAAAATAAACAAACAAAATAAATAAATAAAACAAACCTTCACAGAAATATCCAGAATAATGTTTGACCAAATATTTGGACAATGTGGTCCCGCCGAGTTGACACATAAAATTAAACATCACAGTATCTTATTTGTTAAATATCATCAGATTGTATTTGTGAGGCATTACTCCATTTCTATTTAAATTTAAACCCTTGTTGAAAAGAGAAACCGAATTTGGACTAGAATTATAGTAATATACAACAAGCAAATAATGTATTTATAATTATCTAAGCACTGCAAATCCAATGACTTAGAAATTAATGCCGACCCATCCTTTCTGTGTGTGTTGAAGAGAATTTTTGTTTAAATGATCAACTTAAATTCTTCTTGAGTGTTCTGCTCATTACTCCATCTGCCTAAGGGAGAAGTTTGTTCCAAGGCCAGCTAGTACACTGTTTCATTATTTTAGACCCTGTGGCTGAAAAGCATGATATTTTGTAAGACTCTGATATATGAAATGACATAAAAAAGAGTCTTCTTTGGAGCCATTCATACCCCATGATTTCCCTTAATCTGGCCAGTTACCAACCTATCACATACAAGTGAGTCTCTCCCATTTATTCATTCACTTATTCAACACATGCGATGAACCCAGCATATGACACACACTCTTCTAGGAACTAGGGATACATGACAAAATTATTACTACCCTTACTGAGTTTGCACTTTAGTATCTGGAAACAAATGATAAACACACACATCAGTAAATAAATTCAGACAGTGGTAAGTGCTATAAAGAAAATAAAACAGGGGTGCCTGGGTGGCTCAGTGGGTTCAGCCTCTACCTTCGGCACAGGTCATGATCTCAGGGTCCTGGGATTGAGTCCCGCATCAGGCTCTCCGCTCAGCGGGGAGCCTGCTTTCCCCCTCTGCCTCTCTGCCTACTTGTGATCTCTCTCTCTGTCAAATAAATAAATAAAATCTTTAAAAAAAAAGAAAAAAGAAAACAAAACAGAATAATGGTAGAGGAACAAAAGTCTGGGCTAATTGATTTAGGCTGTTTTAAAGAGGTTTCTCTGAAGAGGTAACATGTGAACTAAATGGGAAGAGTAAAGTCAAAGGAGAATGAGTTGGGTGCATCTGATGACTGGAAAGCAAGTCCATGGTGCAGAACGGAGAGAAGTAAAAGAACACTGTAGGATACGGGGCCTGGAAAAACACGTAAGGACAAGTCACGCAGGACCATGAAGTGCAGGCAAACATTACAATGACAGACTCTTATTGTAAGGGAAAGACAGGACCTCAGTCACTCTAGTAGCCAACAGACACTCGAGGAAGCCAACAGAACATAGGGAGATCATTTAGGAGACCAAAACTTCCAAACTTCAGATACTGGAACCAAAAAAATTATTGCTGATATAAGTAAGGCTGCTTCCCATGAGCTGTATGTACATCATATCATACATATTACTCTACAGATTTTCAAAGCCATTTTATTATTTATATCTGGTTGGTCTTAAAAGGAATTCAGCAACATACGGGAAGAAAGATAGCTTGAACCATCATATGGTGAATGGATTGCTAATAAAATAAAATTGAGGCTGAGGGTCTGAAACTTTGTATTTTATAAATTAATGTTTGTGATATCCTACAAAATCATCTTTCATACACAAGAATTATCTAATACCCAAGGCAACTGGAACCAACGGAGCCAGCTCTGATTGCTAGAAAGGTACCCAGCAATGTAGCCATCCCCAGGATCCTTCCCAGCAGAGCTGGGTCACAATTCAGCTGCTACAGTGAGGCTCACCTCCAAGGCTGCAATCTGACTCCACAGCTCACTCACACTTACCTCGTCCTTCAAAAATACAATTAAATAACTTAGCCACCCTGGGTCCACACTATTGCTTTCAAAATTTAGGGTTTATTAACTATAAAATTAATACCAACTAAACAAGCCAAAGATTTTTTTCTTTTTTTTATTTTTAACCTCTGAGAAGAAATGTAAGTTCTCAATATGCTAAGGACACACATAGAAGGGAAAAGTCATACAAAGAACTTGTTTGGTGTGTATGGTGGGTCCCCAGTGAAGGAGGAAGTGAGCAGAAAATAGGACAAATGTGAATCTTCACTTTCTTGGGAGGGATTTTCTCAGGCCCTTACTTTATGCATTACTTTTTTGCTTATTTTAGAGAGAGGGTCTCAGCCTCCAGGAATTTATTTAGTTATTTATTTTTAATCCTTAGTTTAATGGAAGATGCAGGCTTAACTTCATGGGAGATGAGTATTACTTTTCCTTCCCTGAGAAGCCTCACTAATATTTGTTTGGTATGTATGTGAGTAATTCAGCAAGCTTGTGTGTGTGTGTGTATGTGGTTTGTTTTCTAACCATACTCAATAGCCCAACGATACACTTTGGAACCAAACACATCTAAATTAGAATATGGACCTGGTCACGTACTAGATATGTGACATGAATAATTTGTCATCTCTACCCTTTATTTTCTCTTTTTTTAAAAGACAGCAAGATCTATTAGGTTTTTTTTTCTTTTTCCTTTCTCTTTTCTTCTTTCCTTAATTTTCATTTTTTCCTTCATCTCTTGAACACAAGCTTTGGATTCGTCGGTGCTGAAATACAGCAGTGTCTAAGAGGACCCGACATGAAGTTGGCATATAACAGCCACTCCAAAAGTTGGAAATTTCCAAATGTCACTGTACAGAAGAACCATCTGAGAATCCTGTTAAAACTGTAGATTCCTGGGGTGCCTGGTGGCTCAGCGGGTTAAGCTTTTGCCTTCATTCAGGTTCTGACCTCAGGGTCTTGGGATGGAGCCCTGACTCAGCAGGGTTGCGGCGGCGGAGGGTATCCCTGCAGGGAGTCTGCTTCTCCCTCTCCCTGCTCATGTGCAAGTTCTATCTCTAATAAATAAATAAAATCTTTTAAAAAAATGCAGATTCCTGGAGTGCCTCTGTGTCTCAGTCACAGTTAAGCCTCAAACTCTTGGTTTTGGCTCAAATCATGATCTCAGGGTCATGGGATCAGAGCTGCATCTGCCTCCCTGCTCAGCAAGAAGCCTACCTGAAATTATTTCTATCTCTTTCTCCCTTCCCCTCTGCCTCTCTCCTCACTCTCTCTTTCTCTCCCTCTCTTGATCATAAGTGAATGAATGAATGAATAGAAAGAAAGAAAGAAACTTTTTTAAAAATGCAGATTCCTGAGTCTGAACCTCAGAGATTCTGATTCCTAGGCCTACAAAGGAAGTTCCAGAAATTTGTATTTTTAACAAGCCCCTCAAAATTTGCTAAAATTAATTTCCTGTTAATTATATTTGGAGAAAAAAGAAAACAACAAGAAATTTGAGCTTCATTTGTCTATGACCCTCTGTCATTTCACAGTTAAGCCTTGCTCTAATTCTGGTTCCCACCACAAACATCTGACTCTTGACCTCCTACATGCTGGCATGGCATAGAACAACAGGACAGAAGCTACTTCTCAGGAGCCTTTTTTTTTTTTTTCTTTTTTTCTTTTCCTGTGTCTGCCCCCTTCTAGATGACAATTTTTTATATACCGCACCTGACTTATTTCCTTACTACTATCATTTGCCTCTTTCTTCCTAGGTTGCCTTCTGCTTTTTGGACTCCTAATTGTCCTAAGTTACATGAAAATTCATCAGCTTCTCAGCAGAGAAGGTGGGTTGTGTTACATCAGCCTAATACTGGGCATTACATTTCCCAGATACCCCTTTCCATACTGTTCCAAGGTAGAGAAGAGAAACTTGTTACATATGAAAAGTAGAAGAGAAAAAGAAGTCACTATTTTCAGAAAGTCATATAAGAATGGACACATGGATGGATAGACACAGGTGCATGGCATGCCTTGGCTTCTTCTCAGTCTTTTCTTCCTTGAATCCTACACATCTTTCCAGTTGCTGGTCCTGATGACCAGTGACAGCCCCAGACCCATCACTGAGTACACAGATATGGATCCGCAGAGGTGGGGGTTTCCAGAGGCAGCATTTTCTTAGAACTCTCGTCTCAAGTTCCCTTTCTGTATTTCCACTCCGGTAGTAGATGTGTTTGGTTTCTTGCATTTCCCTGCAAGCTCTCACCTACCTAACTGAGCCAAATTTTCAGAAAACCTATTAGAGATTCTTTTCCCAATCCTCCCACTCCCCATTAAGGACTTTCATTTCATCTGCTGCTCCCATTTTTGTGTAAAGTCTAGTTCCTATAATAAATCCCTATGCCCACAGGATTTAAGTGGCTCTGTTTTGTTGACTAAAATCAAATGTATGCACTTAATAAACCAACTCAACTCTCAGTGCAGACTCTTCATATCTTATAATCCACAAGGTGATATCAAAAGAAAACCCAATGACAGTTGAGACCTAATCTATTTTTAAAAATTGCACACCAGGTTATTTTGAGTTACCTGTGGGGAAAATATACAGAAACCTCCAGGTGTTCCTCTTTTATCCCCAGAAATCAATATTGATATTTTAGCCATGAAACTTTCACCAGATATTTTGACCTAGAGTCTAAGAATTAAGAGAAGAAAAAAGCCAGTTCTGTCTCCTGAAGAATTCTGGTTTACAGGCACTTGGGTCTGTCCTTGGAGATAAATGCCAAGGCTGATTGAAATATATAGATGAAGGAACGATTACCATTGCAAATTGTGTTAACCTTCTTACTGCATGGTTGGCCATCACCAAAAGAGTTCAGCCTTCCAGATTGCAATCACATATAATATCAGAGAATTAAATCACCCATTACCAACCCTTCAAGCAGTCTTAGTCAATGTACACTTAGAATTCTGAGTAAGTTTTGACTGAACAAGAAATGTGCAATCAACCGATAGATTTCAAAGTCTCATGATACTTTTCTTTCCAAACAATCACAAAGCAGTACCCATTAAAATTAGGCAGAACCACAGATGCATATGAAACTATATATATGTCAGTGATTTTCATAAGCCTTATTCAGACGAAGAGTGATCTTTGCATTCCAAAGACTTTATTAATCCTCGGATTTTCTTTTAAACCTCATATGGAATCAGATTTCTGGCTACCATCCTACACGCCACTCTCATTTTACTGTGATTCAATGTCTTCACTCTGCTTACATTTGAATTATACCAACATATGCCATGGTCACAAGAATCTTACTAGAGGTCACAGACTTGTATAATCAGGCTTAACTGGACTTCACTCAAGTTTGTTCTGACCAGCATCATTACTATTAATATCAGTTGGTGAAAACTATATAGACCTGCCTTGGATAAATAGTATGGACCTTCCCTCCCCCAAGAAAAGGGAATTTCATCAGTCTCATGCCTATGAAATGTGTTCTATTTGGGGACTTGCTAATAAATTCAGTAATATTTTTCACTTCAATTCCATTAAATAAGCTTTACTTATAATTTGGAGTTGCTAGAATTCTTCAGGTCTTGGGAATCCCCTCCCCGCCAGTGATTCGTGTCCTTGGTTCTTCTCAACTCCATGCTCTTCCTGGCATTGCTGCCCCATCTTCCTCTATGACTACATTTTCCACATTTCCCAAGGCTCGACTGTCTGCCTCTTGCTTTATTTTTTTAACATTTTTTATTTAAATTCAATTAATTAACTAGTAGTGTATTATTGGTTTCAAAGGTGCAGTCTGTGATTCATCCGTCTTCTGTAACACACAGTGTTCATGATATCACATGCCCTCCTTAATGTCCATCACTCAGTTACCCGATCCCCTCTACCCACCTCCCCTCTGGCAACCCTCAGTTTGTTTCCTATGATTAAGAATCTCTTAGTGTTTGTCTCCTTCTCTGGTTTCTTCTTGTTTCACTTTTTTTCTTCTCTTCCCTGTTGACCCATTGTTTCATTTCCTAAATTCCATGAATCATTAAGATCATATGATAACTGTCTTTGTCTGATTGAGATATTTTGCTTAGCATTATACTTCAGTTCCATCCGTGTCATTGCAAATGGCAATATTTCATTTTTTGATGGATACATAATATTCCTGTGTGTGTATGTGTGTGTGTGTGTGTGTACCATCTCTTTTTATCCATTCACCTGTTGATGGATATCTGGGTTCCTTCCACAGTTTGGCTTTTGTGGACACTGAGGTTATAAACATTGGAATGCACGTGCCCCTTCAAATTACTATCTTTGGGGTAAATACTGAGGAATGCAATTGCTGGGTCATAGGGTAGCTCTATTTTCAACTTTCTGAGGAATCTCCATATTGTTTTCCAGAGTGGCTGCACCAGTTTGCATTCCCACCAACAGTGTAGGAGGGTTCCCTTTTCTCCACATTCTCACCAACCTCTGTCATTTCCTGACTTTTTAATTTTAGCTGTTCTGACTGGTGTGAGGTGGTATCTTACTGTGGTTTTAATTTGTATTTCCCTTTTGCTGAGTGATGTGGAGCACTTTTTCATGTGTCTTTTGGCCATTTGGATGTTCTTTGCAGAAATATCTGTTCATATGTCTGCACATTTCTTGATTGGATTATTTGTTCTTTGGGTGTTGAGTTTGATAAGTTCTTCACAGATTTTGGATACTAGCCCTCTATCTGATGTCATTTGCAAATATCTTCTCCCATTCTGTCAGTTGCCTATTGGTTTTGTTGACTATTTCCTTTGCTGTGCAAAAGCTTTTGATCATGGCGAAGTCCCAATAGTTCATGTTTACCTTTGTTTCCCTTGCCTATGTAGACATGTCTAACAGTAAGTTGCTGCAGCCAAGGTCAAAGAGGTTGTTGCCTCTGTTCTTCTCCAGGATTTTGATGGATTCCTGTCTCACATTTAGGTCTTTCATCAATTTTGAGTCAATTTTTGTGTGTGGTGTAAGGAAATATTCCAGGTTTATTCTTCTACACATGGCTGTCTAATTTTCCCAACACCATTTGTTGAAGAGATTGTCTTTTTTCCACTGGATATTCTTTTCTGCTTTGTCGAAGATTAGTTGACCATAGAGTTGAGGGTCCATTTCTGGGTTCTCTATTCTGTTCCACTGATCTATGTGTCTGCTTTTGTGCCAGTAACATGCTGTCTGATGATTACAGCTTTGTAAAAGAGCTTGCAGTCTGGAATTGGAGTGGCACCCATTTTTCTTTTCTTTTCCAACATTCTTTGGCTATTTGGGGTCTTTTCTGGTTCCATACAAATTCTAGGATTTGTTCCAGCTATGTGGAAAAAAGTGGATGGTATTTTGGTAAAGACTGCATTAAATATGTAGATTTTTCTAGGTAGCACAGGCATTTTAAAAAATATTTGTTCTTTCAATCCATGAGCATGGAATATTTTTTCCATTTTTTTGTGTCTTTCTCAGTTTCTTTCATGAGCATTATAGTTTTCTGAGTACAGATCCTTTGCCTCTTTGGTTAGGTTTATTCCTAGGTATCTTATGGTTTTGGGTGCAATTGTAAATACGATCGACTCCTTAATTTCTCTTTCTCCTGTCTCATTGTTAATGTATAGAAATGCAACTGATTACTGTGCATTGATTTTCTTTCTTACCAATTTGCTGAATTCCTGTATGAGTTCTAGCAATTTTGGGGTGGAGTCCTTTGAATTCTCCACATAAAGCAGCATGTAATCTGCAAAGAGTCTGAGTTTGACTTCTTTGTCGATTTGGTTGCCTTTTATTTCCTTTTATTATCTGATTGCTAAGGTGAAAACTTCTAGTACTATGTTGAACAGCAGTGGTAATAGTGGACATCCTTGCCCTCTTCTTGACCTTAGTGGAAAAGCTCTCAGTTTTTCCCCATTGAGAATGCCTCTTGTTTCCTTATTCTGTTTTTCCTCCTCTAGTTTCAGATTTTTATGCTTTATGTCTATCTTTTTAGTAGTTATTTTAACCTAACTTAATGAATTTAAGGATAATTAAGTTACCCCTTCCCAAACCATACAAAAACTATTGTCTACTACAACTCTACTCACATTCCAAAAGGTGATTTTGTAATCAAGTTTTTGGTTTTTAAGTTCTAAGATTTCTTTCTCTTGACAAGAAATCAAATTATTATTGCTTTATATAAGCATCATTTATTTTTAGTTTAACCGCATATTTACCAATAAAATTGCAAATAATTTCTTCTTGCATCTTTCCTTCCTATATGATAATATTTTATTCTGCCTATACCTTATACCTTTAGAATTTCTTTTATTAAAATATTTTTTCTCGGGGCATCTGGGTGGCTCAGTCGGTTAAGTGGCTGCCTTTGGCTCAGGTGATGATTCCAGCATCCTGGGACTGAGTCCCACATTGGGCTTCCTGATCAGTGGAGAGCCTGCTTCTCCCTCTCGCTCTGCCTACTTATGCTCTCTCTCTCTGTGTCATATAAATAAATAAATAATCTTAGAAAATTTTTTTTTTCTTTTAGTTTATCTCAGCTTACACATTTAGCAATATCTTCTTTTACCTTCGCTAATTAAAGATATATTACTGGGAGTAGAATTTTAAGCTCCCTCAGCTCACTAAAGATACTATTCTACTACATATGGGTTTCTCTTACTTGTTGGCAAGAGGTCTGTTTAACTAATTTCCCATCTTCTGTAGCCTGTCATTCCTTCAGAATATTTTAAGATTCCATTTTTGTTTGAATCTTTTATTGTTATTTATATGACATGAGGACAGAATTCTGTATCCTCCTTTATGTTATTCCTCCATAATACTTAATCTGATTTCACATTCGGGCATATGGCAATTATGATTTTTAATTCTAAGAATTTCAATCTTGAAGAAAAATTGAAAGATCAGTATAAGAAAGACCTGAATAATCCTCATTTAGATTCACAAACTCAACCTCTTGCCATATCTGCTTCATCTCTATCTCTTTCTCCACACACATATAAAAACACAACTGTTTGTCAAACAACCTAAAGTAGATTTTCATGATACTTTAGCATGTCTCCCTCAAGAATATATGACCACAACACCATTACCATACCTGAGGAAAATTAATCTAAACCAATGCACAGCCTATCTTTAAATTCATCAGTAGTCATATAAACATTTGTTATATTTACCTTTTTAAGCCAAGACACAAAGTTCATATGTTGCACTGTATGATTATGCCATTTTAGTCTACTCTCATTTAGAATAGTTGATCTGACCTCCCCCCTCTTCTTTCATATTGAATCTTTTGAAAAGTCCAAGCTACCTGTTTTGCATTATTCTTTTAAAAATAAAGCCACCTACCCCATTTTTATTTTATTTTACTTTTTTAAGATTTATTTATTTTTAGAAGGGGGAGGAGCAGAGGGAGGAAGGGAAATCATAAGTAGACTCCGCACTGGCATGGAGCCCAATGTTGGGGTAGATCTCACGACCCAGAGATCAGGACCTGAGCAGGAACAAGAGTTGGACATTCAACCAACTGAACCACCCAAGTGCCCCTCTTTCTTCTTTAACCTCCTGTGTCACTATGGATCCATGCTTTTATTTTTAAAATTCAACATGTTATTCTATATTTTTCTTATTGGTGATATATATCCCGAATAAGGTCAAAACATCTCCGAGTATACGTAATATCTGTAGCGTTCAATCTCTTGCCTTATCACTAATCTTTGAGCACTCCTTTGCTTTCTGACATGACAATATGTTCCAGCCTCACTCTGTACTTTTCTGTTTCAGACCCAAAATCAGCCATATTTTTAAGACATCCAGTTTTTAATAAGTGTGCAATGAATGGTACTTAGAAGTCATAATCTGGGTATTAACTACACAAAAAGATATCATGATATCTTTTAACCAAGAGAAAAAAATATCTAGTTTTATTTATTTATTTATTTATAAAGATTTTATTTATTTGACACAGAGAGAGAGACAGCTAGAAAGGGAACCCAAGCAGGGGGAGTGGGAGAAGGAGAAGCAGCCTTCCTGATGAGCAGGGAGCCCAATATAGGGCTCAATTCCAGGACCCTGGTATCATGACCTGAGCCAAAGGCAGATGTTTAATGACTGAGCCACCCAGGTCCCCCCCACCAAAAAAATACAGTTTTAGAACATAGAATAGTTAGATGGATTCAACATGGATGAGTATGTGTTCTGCTTGAAGAATATATTAAGTGTTTGTGTGTGTATGTGTGTGTGTGTGTAAGTAACAGGGTCATACTGATACTTTTAAATAAAACCCAACAAAAATAAAGTAAAATAAAATAAAACCCAACATTCCAGTGTTCTTCCACAATGTACTATTCCATGTTTTTATCTCCCTTTTCCCAACAATATCTATATATTTTCTCATTTGATTTTTTTCCCATGATAAAGAAATTAGTTTCAGAATGACTACACCAATAAAACCACCACCAACAAACCTGTTAAAAAAAAGCTCATATTTGTGTAGCTGTTTTGGATTTCAAAATACATCCAAGTATGTATTTTATGAATAACATTATGTGAGTTAAGTATTTCAACTAATTAGCATGTTCATTAGTAAAGTAATTATTCAAGTAAAAGCTACTTGAATTTATTACTTTCTTAGTATGGTAGTTATTACTTTGCTATTCAGTTAGAATCATTTATTTCTATTTCATTCAACTGCTTTTCCATCCTTTTAAATTTAATTGTTTTTTTTGAATGTATAAAATATTTTCATAATTTAAATATCAAATTATATAAAGAGGGATTTTCAGAAAAATCACACTCCCACTCCTGGGTTCTCTCCCCCATTTTCACCTACTCCTCACATAAGTAACTATTTTCATTAGTTTTTGTTTAGTCTTCCTTTGTTTCCTTTTGCTTCAAAAGTATTGGCAAATAAGTAACAGAAATCTCTCTCTAGAGAATCATCTATTTTTATTTCCCCTATTTGTCACATAAAAATTACCATGCTATAATCATTCTTTACACCAGCTATCCTGGAAATCACTTCACATCAGTTCATGGAAAACTTCTTTATCCTTTTTTCATGGAAAAATAGTATTCCACTGGGGGTTGTTCATGAATTATTCAGCCAGCACCATAGGTTGTTTCCAGTATTAAGAAGTTACAGGTCCTGCTGGAATTCAAAACCTTGGGTAAACATTGCTTGTAGGTGTGGAGAACCATCTTCAAGGTAAACTCCCAGACACAGTGTTGTTGGAGTCAAGTAGTTTTGGTAGATATTTCCATAATTTTTGCATTTGATTGTCAGATCTATATAATTGTATCTATCTATCTATCTATCTATATCTATATCCATATTGTCAAATCTGTATAGATTCTCCAATGTCTTAATCCTATAATTGACAGCTGCCACAAACTACTTAACTTTTCCTAAATACATTAACAATTATCTTTCTCCCTCAGAGTTGAGTACAACTGAATCTAACAGTAATAATCAAATCTAAAGTTGCGTAGAGCTATAGTTTCCATTCCTTCAGATATTTTGTGTCTATTTGTGCTAGTTACCATAATCGTAAATATACTGGACTGTTTTGGACACATGTAACTCCTTATCACACTATTAACAAGTATTTTGCACTTACAGTCACTTTAAAAATCTAAGTATTTTTCACACTTGCATGTTCACAACTTTTGGCATTTTTGTTTCACACAAGGGTCTTTCCTCACTTTTCTTTATTTTAAATATCATCTCACAAATCAGATATCTCATGCCCCCTTGTCAAAACAGTATGGCTGTCATTCTGTTAGCCAACATATTATCAGTTCTTTCCAGCTTTAAGTCAGTGACAAATCTGATTAAGTTGTTTTTATATCATTATCAAAGATAATGGTAAATGTAGTCACGGGATCAGACTGAGGACACTAACCCTCCATGAACTTCTCTCTAAACATTAAACAACTCTTTCAAATGTACATTTATCCAATTTTGAATCCTTAAATCTGTATCCATTTCCTTCATGAGATAATGACATCATGATATCTAGATTCATTAAGTCTTTCATATTTCACTGATTTATCCAGCTAGTAACTGACACAATAGGACAGATGAATCTTGCATCAGAGTAATACCCGTGTTCTCAAAAAAAAAAAAAAAAAGACATTCTAACAGATCTCTTTTCATTTGTTAGACCAATGTTATGTATTGGTATTTGTACTACTGCATGTTGTCAACTCTCTACTTGGTATCTCACAATGTGCTGAGATCATGCAACTGAAGAGACCAGATTATAGATGAAGGCAGTTACTCATGTGAACCCAACAGGTGCTAAATGGCAGTGCGGGAAATGGACTTGAATTTCAAACAGTTCTGAATTGTAATGGGCTGTATATAGGAGTTCAGGTACTCGCACAGACAGCTGGCTATTTGTGCTTCTAATCCTACTAACCTGAGTTTCCTTGACAATGCTTGCTTTTACATTTTGGGGAGATTGTTTCTGACAGTTTGACAAAAAATTGGTGAGACAATTAGGATGGTATTTTTGAGACTATTATCTCACCATGAATTAGTCCAGGAAGGGAAATATTAGAAAGAAAAAAAAAAGGGGGGGGGGGATGAAAAGATATTCCTAGCTTTTGAGAACCAAACACTTCACTTTGAAAAATTTACCTAAGTTAATTTAACAAAAAGGTAAGGAATAAGCCTTTTAAAAGTGTGAGAGCCCAAGAAAGAATAATCTATTATATTATCTTTCCTTGAACTTTCTTCTCCAGGATCTTAAAGTTCTTTAGAAAAACTCATATGAAAGACAGGTATTTAATAAAGGAAAAACTTAACTTCAAAGAACCTTTGAAGGAGGCATTACCATAACTAATTTACAGGCCTAACATCTACACAAGGGAAAGTTTCAAAATCTAAAAGGTCACATTGTACTAGGAAACCAAAGGTGTTGAGTATGTGATCTCATTTTTCTTCCAGAAACTGTTTGGAATCTTCTGCTACCCTCAATCCCATTGTGAACAGCAAAGTTCTAAAACCCTTTTTTTTCCCCAGAAAAAATATTTCATTGAACTTTGACTCCTATAAAATTCTTTGTCAGCCTAAAAGGTGATAGGCCATTTTGGGAAATCCTACTAGAGACGTGTGATGCACATTTCACAATATTAAAGTCTCTGGGAAACTATGGAAAGAGAACTCTGTTCTTCAGACTCAAAGATTCTGTACTAGGCTGTTTTGTCTGTTTGTTTTCCTCGCACATGCAGAGAAATATGCTCACACTCAAGGAAATACTGTTCTGACAATCCCTTCCACTCATCCTTATCTGTTCTCATCTCCCATCTTTCCTCAGGCTCTCTCCCCACTGCATACACTGCACCTCACCATTTTCACCAAGTGAGAGGTAGTTGTTCCATAAATTACGAATTTTGTTAGGGCAGAGGCCCTGTCCATCCTCACCACAATACCCCCCCCCCCGAGTCTACAAAATAACAGACCCAGAGTAAGACTTTAATAAGCATATGGAATAAATAAATATTTGATAAGCTTATTAAATGAATATGAGTGAATGAATAGAAAATTAACATCAATCACAAGTTCACAAGTATATCCAATAAGGGCATTTCAGTAGTCCCTGCAACATATAACTGGATACACTTGTATCTACCATTAAGCACGCCCATGTACGGAAATTTGCTTGTAAACAAAATGTAATCAAAGATGTGAATGTTTGATTTGCTAAAGCAGGGATTGTCAAACTTCATCTAGGAAGGGTCAGATAGTAAATATTTTAGGCTTTGCAGGCCATAGGATCTCTTCTGCAACTACTTAGCCCTGCCATTACACTGTAAAAATAGCCACAGAGGGTAACAATAAACAAACAGGTGTGGCTACATTCCAGAAAAACATTATTTATTCAAACAGACAGAGGTGATCGGTATCATTAGGCACCTACTAAAATGCCCAAATTAAAAAAAAAAGAAAAAGATAGATAAATCTTGGCAAGAATGTGGGGAAATTAGAACCCTCCTACATTGCTGGTAATGTAAAATGGTACAGTCACTTTGGAAAACAGCCGGCAATTTCTCAAAAGGTTAAACAGATATTTATCTTTTGATCTAGTAATTCTATTTATAGGTGGAATGCTACCAAAGAGAAATGAAAACATGTATCCAAAACAAACACACAAAACAACTGTGTGAACAGTAGTAGCATTAATGATCAAAAGTGGAAATAAACCCAAATTTCCATGAACTAAACAAATGATGGATAAATAAAAAGTAGTACATCCACGCAAAGGAATATTATTAGGCAGTAAAAAAGAAACATAGTATTGATACCTGCTACAATACAGATAAGCCTCAAAAACAGTACACTAAGTGAAACCAGGCACAAAGGGTCATATATTGTATAATGCCATTTATATGAAATGTACTGAATAGGCAAATATGAGACAAGATAGATAAGTGTAGTCTAGGGCTGGAGGGTCTGGGTGAAGGGTGGATGGCGGAGAGAATGGGAGATGATTGCTAATGTATTCCAGCTTTCTTTTGGGGGGGGATGATGAAAATGTTCCACAATTAGATTGTGGTGGTAGATGTACAAATCTGTAAATAGACTGAAAACAGCTGAATTGTATACTTTAAGTCCGTTAACTTGATAACATGCCAATTATATATAATAAAACTGTTCAAAAACAAGCAAAAACAATTTTAAGTGGCAGAGTGTTTCCAATCCCTATGCTAATTGATTCATAAGGCTTCTTTTTACTAGAGAAATAACTGAATTGGCCAAAACCTGAGTTGTACATCATCTTTTAGAACTCATGCATTTTATGAGAATGCATACCTACATAAACAGAGACGCAAATGAAAAGCTCTTGGCCCACATTTCATTTGAATCATGGGCATGAGTTCAGAAAATTACCTGGATGCAAATAAACACATCCTCCTTCCCCTTGACGATGTAGAAACTGGTCTAACTCTATTAGCCTGAATTAGCCATTGCCTATGATAGTCATTATATGCTTTCTTCCTTAAGTCCTTCCTTAATTTTCTGAATTGATCTTTAGATTCTAAACATGAAGGACTGTGACTTATTGGCTCACTGACTATAGTCCCCAGAACTTGGCCTGGTACTTTTTCAAAAATGTCATTCTTAATTAATATACACTGAGACCATAGAAGTAAAACATCCATAAGATTTAGAATCAGGAAGGGCCCAATTTTAAAACTTCTAGAACTATCATCTATGGCATGTGGCTGGTCCAAGCAGAGAAGATGGAATGGAAGGACACAAATCTTCCCATTTAATTTACAAAACACATAGGCAAGATCTATGTAAACTCTAAAAAAAAGTGCTATAGAAATATCTAAAATTATGATCATTATGATTATTTAAGGTAGATATGCCTTTGACCATTTGTCTTTGTGTTTTTTGGGTTTCTTTTCTTGGAATTTGGGAACAAGAAGTGTGAGCGTACACACACAGAAAAAAGTAAATGCATTAAATATATTATAGACTCTCCTGAATGCAGCTAGGAAACCTAATTATATGGAAAAATTCAGTGATGTTAGATTCTAGGTATAGATAGATGGTGAGCTCCTAAAGGATGCTGTTCCACTGCAGCTGTCTTTGTAACTGCACTGCTAGAACAAAGCTTGGCATCTGGTTGATGCTTCATGGACATTTCCTGTATTGAAAGGTCTGTTCTTTCATATTATTATAATAAGTATATTTTTAGTTTAAAAAGAAAAACATAAACTGTCTACATACTAATTTAAAAATGTGAAAAATTAGAACATGTCACTGATTCATAAAGATTCATTCAAAACTGGCTATACCGGATCCTATCAAATAAATAAAAATAATTTTATAAACTTCCAAACTGATTTGAAGCTTTAGAGCCATATAATCGTAAGAATCCTTAAGAGACTCAAGCCTTGCAGAAACAAGGTCCTAATCTGGAGACTATGAACCCAGTGATAAACTACACAGGTTGTTAGTCCTGAAATTATATGCAAATATGTTTACTTATGTGCTTCTGCATTTTTCTAGGTCAGTGGTTTGATCAGAGTCTCAGAGTGACCTGTGACTACCCACATGTTAAGAATCACTTTACCAGGGGCGCCTGGGTAGCTCAGTCATTTAGCATCTGCTTTTTGCTCAGGTAATGATCCCAGGGTCCTGGGATACAGCCCTGCACTGGGCAACCTGCTCAGTGGGGAGTCTGCTTCTCCCTCTCTCTCTTCTACCTCTCTACCACTCCACTTCTGTTCTCTCCTGCTTGCTCTGCTCTCTCACTCTCTCAAATAAATAAATAAATAACCTTAAAAAAAAAAAAAGGATCATTTTACCAAACTGCTACAACCTCATCAACAAAAATACAAGAACAAAGATACAACATACTTGGAGTTTAGGGGACTCATCTTACCCATTTCTGACACAAATTGCAACAAAGAGACTAAACTCAAGAAAGCAAATCATTACACACTGACTAGGTAATAATAGACCATGCTACACTCCACATATAAAGAATAAACTCTTATACTTAACACGTATTGGGCAGTATTTTTGCTTGTAGTGAAAATGGATTTCTTTCAGTTGACTTGATGATCAACAGGATATATTTGCAGTCAGCTGGTCTAGGTGAAGGATTCAGGAAACAATTGATTTTGTTGTCCTAAAACTCAATGACATTTGTCCATAACTGGCAGTTTTTTAAAAGCCCTGTGCACCAATTTAACAGTAGGCATGACTGGTTCATCTACTGGGGTCTCCTTTGTGAGATGTCTTTGAAAATGCTGCCAATCCCCTTTAAACCAGCATTTCTCCAAAACTACTGTTCTACACCTGCTCCAGGCAATGCTAATAGGTATAATGAAGAACACATTTAACATTTCCTCAATGTGATTGTCTTCGGGATCTTTGAGAGCCAGTTATTTTTGTATGATACTTTGAAAACTGCTCTAACTCAAACTTGAGGAATGCAAAATTATTCAGATTGTCCACAAAAGTGTAATTAATTTGGCCTTAGTAGAGAGAAGAAAAGAAAATACAATGACAGTCAGAAAAAATTAAAATAAACAATAACAAAAATAAAATAAAATAATAAAAATAAATAAAATAAAATAAACAATAACAACAACAACAAAATACCTCTACCATTAAAAAAGAAAAAAACCCATACCTTCTTAGTGGCTTTGGTTTTCTTTGACAATGATTTTTTTTTTTTCCCCCTCTAGAATGAAGTTTAAATAATAGAAAAAAAATATATTCCACAACAAATAGAACATAGTTTATTTTCTTCCAAAGAGGTCCAAGGCCATGCCTCTAGAGGTATGGAAAAATGTGGAAAGTATTCATGCATGCCCTCAAGAGCCAGTTTAGAGAGAAAAATATGACTCAGTTGATCTCTAGATTTGACCAAGAGACTGCAAGTAGACGGCATTCCATATGATACCATTGGTCCACTTTAGAAACCACTGTATTAGGAATAAATATTCAGAATTATTTCTCCCATTTTCAAATTCACATTATAGATTTTACATTATGGAATTCCAGTATCAAAATACTCCTTCCATTTTTAAAATCCTCCTTACATTGTCCTTGAAGCTTACAATCTACAGAAATAGAAACTAAAGTCAAGGAAAAAACAGTCTATTCTAAAAAAAGGAGGGGCTCATCTTTCCTCTTTTTCCTATTTAGATGTGTTCCTTGTCAACTGTATATCACAAAGCATTGTCTATTTATTATTAAAGAAAAGTAAAACATCATGCATTTGAAGATTACTAGCTAGAAATAATTACTATAATTTAAAATGTAATACTTTGTAATAGAAGGGTAATTGCAGTATTTATGCTTATTTCCACTTCATCTGAACACTGGAATTTAAGTTCAAAAGATGCCCAAAATAAAAATTGTTGGAAATGGTATCTAAAATAGTTCAAAAGTTAATTGTCATTCTGTGATCCAAAAAGAGATGCTTGAACACTACAATTCTCTGCCTCATTTTTTTCTGCATTTGGTGTTTGAACCCAACAACTGGATGTAAGTACAAAAAGATTTCATGAGATGCAACATACATCATCATTGTCACCATTTCTCTGCCCATGGATGATAACCATGTCATTTTGAAATATAAAGGGCAGGGGCGCCTGGGTGGCTCAGTGGGTTGGGCTTCTGCCTTTGGCTCAGGTCATGATCTCAGAGTGCTGGGATCGAGCCCCACATGGGGCTCTCTGCTCGACAGGGAGCCTGCTTCCCCCTCTCTCTCTGCTTGCCTCTCTGCCTACTTGTGATCTTTCTCTCTGTCAAATAAATAAATAAAATCTTTAAAAAAATAAATATAAAGGGCAAATTATGTTTTCAGAATGGGCTGCAAGTCTCCAGAAGTATTTAAGATTTGTGTTATTTGAAAATATCTCCTCCTATAAGAAATGATGTTCATAAAATTGGTTGTCCATACATTACAATCTATGCCTGCCATACCGATATAATTATAAATGAGAGCTTTCTTTATTCTCAAAAACTGACCTGACTTGGGACAATAAATTATATGGTCATTCTACCCTAATACTGTATTTCTTATGGAAATTATCGAAGTAACTGTGCAAAGATCTGATTAGGATAGAAGTTTCTGGGAAAGAAGAATTACTGATTTTTATCACATATGAACAAATAAAATTTTCAAAAAGGCATACGTTTAAGCAAACAGATAGAGGATTACGACCCTCTAAGCAGTCCAAGAGTATCAACTCCAACAGAATAGTTAATATGACAGAAAAGAATTATGGTTTCTTCATAAAAAATATGACAAACTTTCTATCTAGTTGACAGTGTTTTGCAGGTTTGAATTCTAAACATAACATTTTATCTTAGTTTTGTGTTAGTCTTCTGGGTGATCATGTAAGACTTTTTACAATATGGGAAGACTGAAAAACTCATGTTCTGTAAATCCTAATCCACACTTCCAGTGGGGAAACTAAAAGCTGGTAGCTATAGGTTTCTGAACCTAGACAATCTTAGCCCTTTAAACTAAAACTTCGCCATATGTGCTATGACTTAAAGAGAACATTGTTCTGCTGAACATAAAACATGTGGGTGTGTTAGAGAAAGAGAAGAGAGATAAAGTGGAAAGGCAGGCTAGTTTAGCACACAGTGGGTGACGAGACGTCAAGCTCGAACGTGGACCAGTGGGAACGTGGGAAACAAGGTTTGCTTTTCAAGTTGTACCACCCATTTTCCTGAAGAATAGCTGATACACATCGATGGCAGTTGGCAAAGAAACCAGAGACGAGAATGTCCATTCACAGTGCAGCAGTGCCAGTACATTCCAACATGCTGTATATAAAATAGGAAGCAATTTCACTTTGAGTGCAAAACTGAATTCACAGAATAAATCTCCCTTCATGATTCATATTTACTAAGAATATGGTTTCAACTATGGAGCCGATTTCAATATCCTTTCCAAAGTTTTAAAGTGACTCATTCATCTAGTCAATCAAATAGTAACTAATTCTCAGGTGTCCCCTCCATCTGTTGTTGGAAAACAAAGTTAGAGCAAAGTCTCATCTCCAGTGAGTCTATTGAGGAAAGCAGAATACTAAATACTGAACTCAATAAATGGTAACAGGTGTTGCAATAGAAGTTCACAGAGAGTAAAGCAAGGGCACAGGAAAAGGCCACTCTATGCCTGGCTTAGAGAAAGTCTCACTGTCTAAGTGAATTCTGACTGAGCCTGAAAAGAAGAGAAGGTGACTAGAATAGCAGAGGGTTACATAGAGGAATCAGCAGGGGTAATGGCAGGAGTGTCAGAAATAGCTGGGTCTATTCAGAAAACGATAGATGAATCTACACTCGAGTATTGATCTCTTATAAAAAGGATAAGAGAACTGTCAGGAGATAGGAAGCACAGACAATGCCATGCTAAAGATGCTAGACTTTTTTTTTTTTATTACAGATAATGGGGGCACATGAAGTATTTTAAACAGGGAACTAATATGTCCAGACCTGAATTTAAGAACTATAAATGGTACAAACAATTGGAAAACAGGTGAGCAGGTTGCAATATAGATATTTCGTCTAGACTTGGGAACACTACTCCATGTAGGAGATATCAGAGCTAAAGTTTAGTTCAGAGAATTAACAGGAGCTAACCTGACAAAAAAGTCCTTACAGAGAGACAGATGGATACTGGACATGCAGAAATATGAGACATCATAATGTAGTGTAAAAGTAGTGACAGGACGTTGTGAGAAATGGGACTGCAAGAAAAGTCACACTGCAGATCGAGAAGAAAACAGAATGCCATAAAGAATTTACACTCCCCCCTCACTACTGATGGCATGTAATTCAGGGATACCATAGCATACAACTGCAGGGAGTAATGTTTCCATCACAGTCGAAGTGAATGACAGCCTGTGACGGTTGGTGGTGCACAGCTGTACACAGGAATCCTAGACAGTTTTGAGCACTGAAGTCACACAGTCCTATCTGTATGTTAGCTAAATGAGTATCTCTGGCTCCACAGTGAATAGTGGATCTACAGGAAGAAAAACCAGAGCCTAGAGTACCTGGTATGACCAGTTGTAGTAAACAGAGAAATATTTCAGGGAGCAAATCTAACAGTAATTGAAATCAGCAGATGTGCCAACTTGTCCATTCCTCAGGACCTTTGAATTTGCTCCTCCAGCTGCCTATAATGCTCTTTCTCCAACTCCACAATAATCCCCCGGTTTCCTCATTCATAAGCCTAACTATCACCTCCATAGACAGGGCTTTTATGGCTTCTGACAGCCTCAGTGGTAATTTACAACAAAGACAGTTCACTTAAGTGATACATTTCACTTAACGTTACATTCTAGCTAAAATGTTAACCTCTGTCCAGTCTATCAACTGACTGTTGTACTTTTCTTCAAAACACTCATCCTTACTAAAAAAAACATGTTTGTTTCTTTATAGATTTGTTCCCTCAATTCCAACTCCTCAACAAGCATATAAGCCTCATGAAGGCAGTACTTAGTCATGTATATAATTATATCCCAGCACTTGGAAAAATTTCTAATATATAAATATTTAAAAATATGTATATAAAGAATTTAATCTGTGTATATACAGACCCTTGCATGATATATTATATTAAACATTTGGTTTTGCTGTTAGGTGTTACATACTATATCCATCATGACTGTATTAAACACATTTCATATGCAAATAAATGCTGGGCTTTTAAAAAATGAATGAATGAAGATTGAATAATGAAGTTTAATACTGGGGGCATATGAAAAAGTGAGAGGAGTCAATTAGGACTTTCTGGGTTCTAGTGTAGGTGACTGGGTATAAGAACAGGTCAATGGAAATACAATTTCTTATATGTACATAAACTTCTTAGATCGAGTTTAGGTACATCAAACTTTTAATGGATGGGTGTAAGAGACTAAAATTCTGGAGTAGCCTGGACTGGAGTCAGTAGCATCATACAATGGTTAAATAGGGGCAATTGTCCAAGAAGAAGATGTAGTATAAAAATAAGACACTAGAAAACACCAATGTTGTTTAGAAAGGCAAAAGAAGTCTCTAAAGAAGGCAGAAAAGTAACTATCACAGGGATAAGAGGCCAGCCAAAAGGATGCAGTTATCTGGGAATACAAGGAAATAGCAGGGTCCAGAGAGAGGTTGTGGCCAACTCTGTCAAATATTACAAAGTGAGACAATAAGAAAAAACGAAAGAAACATAACCTGCAATAATACTACAATTTGTGACACACACATGTATATGTATATATGTGTATACACACACAGACATATTTGTAGATGAGTAACAGCCAATTTAACACTAGGAAATGTTTTGTTGTTGTTTGTTTGTTTCAATACTGAAACATATTTGTGCCAATCAGAATGTCTTTATTCCTACTTCGGTTACAGCAGGGACACTGAAGAGGTAAAGCTGGCCCCTTACCTACCAGCTGCCTAACCAAAGTCATTATGCTTAATTCTCTATGGCTCAGTTATCTCACTGGGAAAATGAAAAAAATGTAACAGTATCTAACACATAGATTTATGAGAATTAAATGAGGTAATACACACATAACGTACTTAGCATACAATTACCTCACAATGGATATTTGCTTTATGTGCAGAATAGTATTTTCATGATCACCATTGCTCATTTCTATTCCCTAGGATAATACACCATGTTGCCCAGAATATGAGCTGCAAACCTATCTTAACCACAGCTACAATAAAATGAAGCTGGGTATCCTAGTTTGGGATTTCAAAGCGGATTTACACACTTTTAACAAATGAAGTTATTTTCCTATTTCATCTAAATCACAACTCATCAAATCTAAGCAAGTCTGAATTATTTATAATTGCTAATAATTTCACATGTCCTATATCAGAAAGGAGAAATCTTTGGTTTTTGAAATGGTTAGTTTAACAATTCAGACTAATCCCATATGTCTCTACCCTCTATTCAATTAATACAACGTTACATTTTCAAAATGTATTATCAAACTCCATTCTCTAGTTTAATTTCCAATTCAATTTCCTCTGGAAAGAAAAAGGAATGGGACTCCAAGATGAAGTTCCAAATGCTATGTTAAATTGCTGACTCTTTTTATTTGTCCAAAATATTAGGTTTGGTGTTACTTTCTTGATCTCTATAAATTTCAATAAACTTAAACAGATGTATCTTCCCAGTTGGAAGTACTGGTTTCTAGATTTTTCTTTAATATGAAATGACTGTTATCATCTTTTATTTATATATTTTAAAATATGTTGCTCTGCCCTTTCTCTTTAACAACTATCCTCTTGAAAAACAAACAAACAAACAAACAAAAACTATCCTCTTGCTTGGGTTTCTTTTCTCACAGATAACTGCAGCAACTTGAGAATATGCTATGACCTTATGATCAGAAGTTGTATTTGTCTAGCCTGTGGAGTCAAGTGTGATACAGTTTATAATTCCATGCCACTCTAGAATTTATAATCCAAGATCAGATGAGATAAACAACATTCTTTTTGTTTTCTTTCCAAAACATGTGCTTCTATTTTAAAGGCAAAACAATCTGAATTAAAAAAAAAAATGCATGCAATTATAAACAATAGCCAAACTAAGGAGAGAGCCTAAATGTGCATCAAGAGATGAATGGATAAAGAATATGTGGTGTGTACACATGTACACGCACACACACACACACACACACACACACAGATATTACTCAGCCATCAAAAAAAGTGAAATATTGCCATTTGCAACAATGTGGATGGAGTACAGGGTATTATGCTGAGTGAAATAAGTCAGCTAGAGTAAGACAAATACCATATGATATCCTCCTAAGTGGAATTTTAAGAAATAAAATGGAGGAAAACATGGGAGGAGTAAAAAAGAGAGAGAGAAAGAGAACTCATGAGAGATTCTTAACTATAGAGAACAAACTGGGGATTCAGGAAGGGAGGTGGATAGGGGATGCGCTAGATGGGTGATTGCCATTAAGGAAGGCAATTGTGAGGAACACTGGGAGTTGATGTATATAAGTTATGAATCACTGAATTCTACCCCAGAAACCAATAATGTACAGTATGCTAACTACCTAGAATTTAAATAAATAAATAAATAAATAAATAAATAAAGAAATGTATGTTTTAAAAGGTACATGTTATACATGTACGCATGCACATGTTTAAATTGGCTGGATTAACATATAATATTATGCTGGGGCTGGAAAATTTTTAGGTATAAAGAAATACAACCAGTTTTATGACTACTATCTTACTGCTAAGTATTTATTTACTTCTGCGTTTCTTTCTTGGTAGGCCTTATACATTTCAGTACTTGCTAAAAATTCTTAATTTGCTTTATTCCCTTTTACAGGGGAAAGAAGCAGCTTCAATTCTTATTTTCTTTGTTTAACCTCAGAGTTATTTAATTTTTACTTTTTTTTTCTGATCCTGACATGTTCTCAATTGCTGTTTTAAAATTTTATTTATTCCTAATTTTTCCCAGGTATTTTTAGGGTTAATTTCTCTATCTTAGTGGCTCTTGGCCATTTTAAAAAATGTTTACAGATCCAAGAGATTATCACTTCTCAGAACCAATGGTAATTCAGCAAGCGTCGGTCTACAGAAGAGACGGGATATATAACAAGCCAAGAGGAGAGAAAAATATCATCTGAATTTAATAGAGAAAGGATATATTCTTTTAAAAGGTACTCATTCTCAGTATTTCAATTTTTGTCTTTTCCCAACTAGATACCATCTCATTAAGAACCCTGAACACAAAGATTACCCAATCACCCAGCTGGACAACACTAGGCACTAATGGCGGAAGAGCTGGAGCTACTCAGGGGAGCCAGCATTTTGTTTGTGACAGCATCTTAGAATTACAGCAGGCGTCATGCAAGTTTCACTGGTCCCAGCAACAGGGTAGTTCCAACAGAATAAATAAATATTTTTACTGACTTGCAAATGTGCAAATATTTTTACTGACTTGGAACAATTTAAAGTGGATTGTTTCTTATTCTCTGCCTCTGTGCATATACAACAATTATTTATACATGAGAAAGGAGGAGACAAATTCAGAGATAGAAAATTACAGGGCTATTTGACTAGTCCACACAATAATTTAATGTTTATTCCACACAAATATTTTAAATGTATATGTATGCAGTGTTCACTGCTACCCAGGTGCAAAATCTCTGTGCTCACTGCATGGACAATTGGGAGACTTGTACTTTGGTTGCCAAGTGCCTTTAAGCAAGTCACTTCACTTCTCCAAGATAGTAACTTCCTCTATAAAATAGCAGAGTTCAGAGAAAATTTTAACCAGCAGTCAAGGGTGATTGGTGCAGGCCTGAGTACACTACACAGGCAGGTCTTGCCAGGGGCATTCATAGCTCTACTCCATGAACTATTCCAGCTAAAATACTCTCAACAACATTTTTGAGATATATAAACTGGAAACTGATCTCCAAAGTTATATCCTATTATAAATTTGCCTAATAAATAAGTTTGAAACATGATCATAGTAGACACTTCAGTTCTCGACTCCTATCTCTTTGACCCCTACCACCTCAGTGCCATGTTCTGACTTCTACCTTTGTTGCTCTGCCCCAGTGATTTCTTTAATTTCCCTTCAGCAGTCCATAGAAGTACTTGGTAATGAATGTACCTCGATTCACTTTTTTTAAAAAAAGATTTTGTTTATTTATTTGAAAGACAGTGAGAGAGCATGAATGCGTGATGGGGGAGGGGCAGAGAAAGACAGAAAAGCAGGCTCACTGCTGCACAGGGAGCCCAACACAGGCTAGATTCCAGGGCCCTGAGATCATGACCTGAGCCCAAGGCAGACAAATAACTGAATGAGTCACTCAGGTGCCCCTAGAGTCACCTTTAAATCAAGGACTCATTCCACTCTTGTGTCTCCCATGGGCTGTTGCTGCAGTAACTGGGAGGCATGTGTTTTATGACATTTTCTATGGCTTCTCAAAAAGGATTAAATTCTAGTTTCTCCAATGATATCATGCTTGACAACGTACCCTTGACAATGTACCTATCCTTCCCTGTCCCAGTTTCTCACTGGGGCTTCTTAAACTCATTTCCCAAATAATCTACTTCTACTTTAAATCTACGCCTCAAAGTCCTGTCTGTGGGAATGCAAATGAGACAGTAAGGTATTGGCTCTTAGTGTCAAAGAGTCTCAGAGAACGGATGTATCTTTGTATTTGGTCAAACTGTCGGAAAGAGTCTCTGAAAATGGAGGCTGTGTCAAGGAATTGAACAGGAAAGGAGAAAGAACACTAGAAGACTGATCCTGCTCTGTGCATGGGTGCCTTGACAGCAGAAATTTACAGAACAGAAAGATGGGAATCCTATTAGATAAATAAGCCGGGGGCACTTATCCATAAAGAACTCATGGACGCTGAGGCATAGAACTGATCTGATAATACAATAACGTAAGAATTGCTATATACCAAGGACCAAAAAGATATTCTATCAGCACATATAAATCAGAAACCACAGATGCACTGTGCCTTCAAATACGTCCTAGGTGTTTAGTAAGCGCTAGGCCAAGCATTGGAAATTCCTGAGCTTCATTGATGAATATGAGACTCCTATCGGGTCACCTACCAAGTTAGAAAACACCATGCCAGAAATTTCCTGTAAATTGAGAGATTTCCTTTCTATCTACATAAAAATAGCACCCAAGCATCTGGCTTTCCTAGAAATCACTCCAGCCCCAAGTTACAGAAACAAACCACTAAACATTATGAGAATATAATTCCTTGAGCTCTTGGCTACATATGTTCTCTCTCAGCAGCAAAGTATGAAAGCCATGTAACATTACTGGTTACAATCATTTAAAAGACAAAAAAACAAAAAACCACATTCTTTGCTTTATGTCCCATTTTATACAATTGATTTATCAACTTTGCCTAGTGGTGAGATTATTCTTATAATTACCAGTTGTGATATTTTTACTGTGATTAAATAGAAAGTGATGGAAGTGGTTTTAAAAAAAAACACTCATGTTCTGATATTTAATGCATCTAACTGTACTAGGCATAATAATATCTCTACTTCGTAAGTTCATTTAAGCTCACATACATCTTTAAAATAAATATCAACACACACAACTTAAAAGAGAAGCACTGTTAGACTGACTGTCCTGAGTCTTAGGATATTATTAACCTTCCCAGAATCACAGTAACTCTAACATGCAGAAATGAGTTTCCAGTCTAGGTTTTTCTGCCCGTAAAACACGTTTCCCACTTACTATATTTTGGCAGAAGATATAACCAATTAGAGGTTTCTTATGAGAGCTTGAAAGATATGTGCTACTGTACTATATGTGTGGAAAAAAACGTGTAAATGAAATTATGGCTATAGTTATGCACTTTCTAGTGGATTTCACACACACAAAAATATAACTTCAGGATTGAGGTCATTTAGACAAACCACATTATAAAATAACCCTGCAAATAGTTAGCTAGAAACTCACAAGGATAATCATCACACTAAACTAATACAGGGCTATATTCTAATCAAACACTCGTGATTTCCAGAATGACATTCAGCCTTTGGTCCAGAGGACAAAATCCTGGCAAATAGTCACCAAATGCCAATGGTACGGGGTCTTACTTCATAAATGAGATTTTGTTTGGAGCATTTCATGCTTTATCAAAACATTAATATGCAAGCACACAGTTAGAAGTTGATTGGAATATAAAACTATGGCTTTTGGCTAGACACATGTCCCACCACATCTGTATTTAATGAGGGCCATAGGGAAGTGACACAGGTGGATATCGTGTTCCTGCCATATTGTAAAAGTACCTCATATGCTTAAAAATGTATTCTGAATGGTTACAGTATTTTCACCATATCACTCAGCAATCCTAATTCTGGGTAGCCCTCCCACATTCACAGCAGCACTCACTATTCATGATAGTCAAGATGTAGAGACATTCCCAATGTCTACTGATGGGCAAATGGATTTAAAAAATTATGATACATACATACAACAGAACAGATTTCAGCCTTAAAAAAAAAAAAAGGGAAGTTTGCCATATGTGACAACATGGATGAACCCTGAGGACATCATGCTAGTGAAAGAAGCCAGTCACAGATTCCACTTATGTGTAGTATCTAAAATAGCCAAATTCCAGGGCACCTGGGTGGCTCAGTGAGTTAAGCCTCTGCCTCTGGCTCAGGTCATGATCTCAGGGTCCTGGGATCGAGCCCCACATCGGGTTCTCTGCTCAGCAGGGAGCCTGCTTCCCCCTCTCTCTCTGCCTGCTTCTCTGCCTACTTGTGATCTGTCTGTCAAATAAATAAATAAACTCTTAAAAAAAATAAAATAACCAAATTCACAGAATCAGTGAGAGGAATGCTGTTTGCTAGAGGGAGGGAGGGGGAAATGAGATGTTAGTTATTAATCAAAAGCATAAGTTTCTGTGACTTAAGATGAACAAATTCTAACTAATCTTCTGAACAGTATTATACCTATAGTCAAAAATAACATGGTTTACACTTAAATATTTAAAAAGGTAGATCTCATATTATATGTTTTTTTTTTCATGTTAAATGTTCCTAACTGTATTACAATAAAAATAATAAAGAAAGAAAAGAAGGGGGGAGGGAGGGAAAGAAACCAAAAAATCATACATCTGATATCTGTTAAGATGCCAAACTGAGAGTAAAGAGATATGTATTCTAGACTTGGTTCAAACCTTACCTCTCCATTCAGCCTCGAATAATGTAGGGCCCACAAGAGATCTCAGAGGCCATCAAATTCAGTACTCTCATTTTACAAGTTTAAAAAAAATAGGTGTTATACGTAAGTAATGAATTTTGCACACTACATCAAAAACTAATATGTACTATACAGTGGCTAACTGAACATTTAAAAAAAAAAGTCGCCTTAAAGTCAAATGAGAGACTCAAGGCACTAGAGGCAACCCCTCTAATAAGTAGCCAGGCTAGTAATACAGGGCTTCTGGCTCCAAGAACAGTACTTTTTAAAGGTTATGGGCTGCCCTCCTCCCCACACCCCCCAGCTTATGATATGGCCTCAGCAACATGATTCCAAGGTTTGATCCTAAAATTCAGTCATTCTATGATGTTCCTCCTATCTGTAAGCTACAACAGTTGAAGCATGAGAGAAATTGGAGATTATACATATGCATTTGAAAACTTAAAATTCATATTGTTATAAAGGAGTTTCACTTAAAGAAGAAAAAAAAAATAGGTCAGCTTTGTATTCAAAGCCGAGAACAGACACTAACTTCCATCATCAACAAGGCTGGGAGGGCAGGAGAAAACAGACTTTTCGCGGAAATGTTGGCAAAGCCATAATTACTGTGGCGCTGGAGTTGGCTCCCCAAGATGCTGTACTTCATTCCCTTGAAGATATTAATTTACTTTTTGAAATGTTCATTGCTTAGATTAAGATTGGGTTTTTGAAATGTGTTCCCACATAATTTATGCAGGAGAAAAATACGCTCTTCCCCTGAAGTGCAGAATACTAATTTGAAAATGATCTATTTTCTATAATCATTTGACATTTCATTCCCCTACTGAAAAGTTAGGATCTTGGTTATTTTTTTTCTCTTTCATTTCCTGCATGAAGGTTTTTATGCACTACAATTCAAGAATATTAGTCACACAACCCAGCTTTTATTAAAATTCTATTTCCTCTTCACTGTGAGAATGTAAGCCATATCGATCTGATGTAATATAGATATGTAGACAAAAAGACCCATGTCTTAAGATACCAATTTTCAACCATTGTCAAGTAGTTGGATTCATTTCCTGACATGCCTAGAAATATCAATGTTCTACTAAGAAGTATGTTCTCTAAAGATATTCATTTTGGTCACTATTGTTTTTTCTCTTTTTTCTTTTCTCCGTCTTTTTCTTTCTCTTAGTTTTTCTTTACCATCCTACTCAGTACTTGCAATGATTCTTCAAGACATGACTACAAAGAGGCCAATTCCAAGTACTCATATCCTCTTTGTACCACGGTAGTGGTGCTGGGGAGCCAACAATGAGAATTTGAAGGAGGCATATAGCAGATCCTCAGGTAACTCAAGATCTCTTTCAGTGATTAAGATGATTCAAAAGCATTTTAGGAAGCAAAGATCCAAGACCTGCAGTTTCATTCTCATGGATAGATGCAAATGTATTCTTTTGCAAATACTAAGAACTCTACTCATGTAGCTCTTTGTTAGCTATATTGGAAGTGGTTCTGGGATTGACATATTTAGTGTGTGTTTGCACATGTACACACACACACACACACACACACACACAGAGGCATGTGCACTGCCTGTTATAGCTAGTCTCAGAGACAGCCCTCATAATCTTTTTCTCCTGGTATTCTTATCCATGTCAAGTCTGCTCACTCCATAAATATAGAGTTGATCTCATCAACAAATTCCATATTGTGAACATAATCTGTGACTTCTGAGAGGGGTCATAGAAAACATTTCCTCTGCTGTGGGCTCTCTCTTGAATCACTCTGTGGAAAGGCAGCTACTAGACTACAAGTCTTAAATGGATAGACCCACATGGGGGACACAGGTGAGTGATTCATTCTAGAAGCAGATCTTTGAGAACCAGTTAACCCTGAGTGACTGAAGACATGGCTAACGTTTTACCTCTAATCTCATGAGAGACCCCATCCACCCAGTAAAGCTATTCCCATACTTCTGATCCGTGGAAACTATATAACAAATATTTAATATTGTTTTAAGCTACTAAATTGGTGGATCATTGGTCATGCAGCAGTTTATAACAATTATACAGCATTTTCTCAATTTTAGATTCTTATAATTCTCTATTGACTTCCCATGAACAAAGAGGAGGATGTAGCTTTCATATATCCACTCTTATCCTCACCAAGTACTACTTATTTCCATCTATCCATTCATTCAGTGTAAGTTTATTATAATTTTTAGTAAGTAAAAATTTCATAGTTTCACTATTAATGATTATATAAATAATATCCAGAGCAGAGCCATTTTTTTTTAATATGAATCAATTTCGGTTTCACTAAAGTAAATAATTCTTTCTTTAAAATAGTTTTTTCTTAGTATTCTATGTAACAAAAGTTATTCACTCCCAAACTCTCCAAATGGATTGCAAAAGTCAGAGTAGGCTCTGGTATTCTATCGGAGTGCTTGCATATTTTTTATTTGTTTACTATTTTATTTTTACTTATTTTTAAGTTGGACATATCTATGTGACAGCTTACCATTCTTTTGATTCTAAATGCCATCCTGACAATCTCTTCACTATCATTCTGATAATTCCCTTTTCAAGTCTCCCTTGATAGATCTTCTGACTTCTGGGTACCAATCTCATGTCCTTTTCCTTTGTGATTTTCATCCATTTTTCCCCCTTAAATACTGTCTAGCAGTTTCCTGAGAACGTTGTTGTTTTGAGATCTTCTATACCTGGAAGTATCTCCATTCTGACATTATTCTGTATTGATGAGGGATGGATCTGTACCAAGGGAATAATTTCCCCTCTGTATTTTGAGGGTACTTACCAATGTCTTGTAATATTAACACTTCCACTGAGAAAACTCCTTCTGATAATCCATCCTCTGTATTGCCAAATCTACTGGTTCCTTCTATATAATTTTAGGATCTTCTCTTTATCTTCTACATTCCGGAGTTTCACAATGTGTTCTTGTGTGAATGTAGAAAGTTCTAAAATTTTAAGAAGAGTGCCTTTTCCATTTTCTCTGTGTGTTTTCTGGAATTTACACAGACATATATGGATTGGTCTTCTATTTAATTTCTCCCTTTTTATTATATCTCCAAATCTCTTTATTCTTTTTCTACATCTTCAATCTCATCTAATAAAATTCATATTAATTTAAAAAATTGTATCCCTCAGACTTATTTGAAGTTTCCAACACTTATTTTTTCCTTTCCCAATATCCCTTAATATAACATTTTTCTATTAACTAAAGATCTTTTGAAATTTATTTGTGTATATTGATGATACTCTTTTCTTATGCACCCCACACTTCTCTGTTACTTACATGTTCTCTTTCTCAAGTTTGCTTACTATTGTTTCTCTCATGTTGCAAACTTCTTCACACTATCTGACCATTACTGAATTCTTCACATTTAAGAAAGAGACCCTAAAAACTGATTGGAAATTCTTATCATGTACATAGTTTGAGGAATGATGATCCTCCTTGTAGAGTGATGAGATGGTCATTTTATTTGGGATCATTCTGTGCCACCATCTGTGAATCTTTTCTCTTGGACTTCTCCATTCTCATATAAGAGCCTTCCAAATTCCTTTATGAGACAGTAGAGTTACCAGGCAGGGATTCTGGATCTCAGCAGGGAAAAGGAGTAGGAAATGTCTTATCATTCAGGACCATGGCTTTCTCCCTATTTAGTAAGCTCCTGTGCTCTCATACGATTTGGTGTCTAATAGGCCACAAGTACAAAGGTGTTTTCATTCCACCATGTTTAATTAGAAGTCCAGGCTACTCCATTTTGAGATATCTCTAAGCTTTAGAATAGTTAAAATAAAATATGCTCAATTTAAATCTCTGTCTGATTTCCACATGATTTGGGGCTTGTTTCCTGGGTTAAAATATATGATATACCCACCCAGGTCCCAGCTTTGCTATATTAGTCCCATCAAAGTATCCTTATATACCATGAATCAGACACTGTGAACATATACCTTGGATCGACTAATACACTATATGAAGTACAGGATGAACATGTAGTAGTAAAACAGGTGTAATGTGGAGATCATAATCTAGCAGGAAATATACACATTAAAGAAATGAATCGATATTAAGTTGTAACAAATGCTAAAGGATGTAAGAAACAATAGAGTGCAATGAAAGCATTATCTGATTGTATTTTAACACATTGCTTCTAAACATGCTACTAAAATGACTTGAGATTTTTTTAACAGTCACATTATGCTATTGACTGACAAACTGTACTATAGGTAAATAATTAACATGTTCAAGTGCTTTTTTCACAGATAGTTCTCAAACAGCTCCTCTCCCTATATATTTGTGTAAATATGCTTGCTTTCATTGGTTTACTTTTACTGTGAGCTTTTATTCCTTTTGTGAGGAAACCTCTAATTTCCTATACTTTGAGATATATTTGAATTAACTTGTATCATTTTGCAAATATACTGGCCAAGTCTCCCAGAATTATGTCATCTACAAACATGGTAAGTATGCCTTCTTTGACATTAGTATCCAAGTCACTGACAAGATGATAGACATCAGGATAAAGCCACAAGAGTACTTCATCTGAGCTAACATCATTTCATTAGTTAAATTAATTAACTAATTATCTTAACTTTATCATTAATTAATTAATTTTAAAAGGCTTTAATTTTTAAAGTTTTCCACAAATCTTTGGTTTTGCTTCTCACAACTCTTTCTATTTCCCCCTTTTAGAAAATTTGGAATCACAGGCTACTTACGCATCATCTCAACCTGAGATGGTTAAGGACACACTAGATTTCAACTGACCAGTTCTAATGGAGGCAAAAGAGGAAAATGAAAAGCTCATTCTTTCTCTTTTTGCCTGCCATGACTTTCATCATTTTCTATCTCCCAAAGTAGTAATGGATGAAAATTTCTGTGGGGTAAGAATTCTGCTGTAGGAACACTTATACCAGATTCTGACCAGGCAGGCAGAAACCTCCTTGAGAACTAGCCCAGGAAATCAGCAGTGGCTGGCATTCACATCCTGTGCTTTTAACGTGGACTTTGGTGATATCTTTATAGACAGGAATGAATCTAGTGAACAGATGTACCATCCTTCCTCCCTGCTTGAAAAGTATCCCTTCAAAAATCCTAGGCTCATGTGAACTCAAAGTGTTCGCCTATTAGAGAGGCTGAGAGTCCTCCACTCAAGTGTTTACAAGTAGCTGTAATCCACTGCTAGATCCAACAACCCACCTCTCCACAGGAAAGGGAGAGAAACAATTCAAAGGAAAGTAATCAGTGCTCACTGACGAGTTACATCGGATGAGGCAGACAAGAAAAAACAGGAACACATTTTGACTTATGTTTTAAAGTAGTGTCATTTGGTTTAGCTTGGTTTTGTCTTCTAGATATACAGTTCAATTTGAACCTATTGCTTTAGGTAAAATAATTCTTGAAATGTTAATGAAAACTTATTTTAATTTTCTCAGCAGCTTTCAAAATAAAAAAAAGTGTGTAAGGGCATACTGAGAAATAAATATCTAATGATTATGTTTCCTCTGTTGAATCTTAAAAGGCTTTTTTTTTTTTTTTTTGCTGTTTCAGGAATTAAGATTGCTTCTTAAATTGTCATCAATGCTTAAAAATTAATTTTATTGAACAATTATTTCTGAGATAATAACATTTTAGTTTTGCAAAATACCAATAGGAATGTTAATTAAAATGCTTTAAAAATATTATGGGGGAGGAGTCAAGATGGCGGAGAAGTAGCAGGCTGAGACTGCTTCAGCTAGCGGGAGATCAGCTAGATAGCTTATCTAAAGATTGTAAACACCTGAAAATCCATCGGCAGATCGAAGAGAAGAAGAACAGCAATTCTGGAAACAGAAAAACAACCACTTTCTGAAAGGTAGGACCGGCGGAGAAGTGAATCCAAAGCGACGGGAAGATAGACCCCGGGGGGAGGGGCCGGCTCCCGGCAAGCGGCGGAGCAACGGCGCACAAAATCAGGACTTTTAAAAGTCTGTTCCGCTGAAGGACATCGCTCCAGAGGCTAAACCGGGGCGAAGCCCACGCGGGTTCAGCGTGGCCTCAGGTCCCGCAGGGTCACAGAAGGATCAGGGGTGTCTGAGTGTCGCAGACCTTGCGGGTATTGGAACGGGAAAGCCGGCTACAGAGACAGAGCCGACAGTAAGCTCACAGCTCGGTGTTACCTTGAACTGGTCGCAGGCTCGGAGAGCTCGGAGCGCGGCCGGAGGTCAGGCAGACGGGAGTAACTAACTGGGCGCTGTTCTCTGAGGGCGCACTGAGGAGTGCGGCCCTGGGCTCTCGGCTCCTCCGGGCCGGAGACCAGGAGGCCGCCATTTGTATTCCCGTCCTCCGGAACTCTACGGAAAGCGCTCAGGGAACAAAAGCTCCTGAAAGCAAACCCGAGCGGATTACTCACCCCGGCCCCCTGTAAGGGCGGTGTAATTCCGCCTGGGGCAAAGACACTTGAGAATCACTACACCAGGCCCCTCCCCCAGAAGATCAACAAGAAATCCAGCCAAGACCAAGTTCACCTACCAAGGAGTGCGGTTTCAATACCAAGGAGAGCAGCAGAATTCCAGAGGAGGAGAAAGCCAAGCACGGAACTCATGGCTTTTTCCCTGTGATTTTTTTTTTAGTCTTGCAGTTAATTCAATTTTTTTCTTTTTCATTTTTTTGTTTTTTTCTTTCTCGCCTTCGGGTAAATTTTTTTTTTTAACTGTTACCTTTTTCTTTTTTAACGATTTTTTGCTAGTTTATCTAATATATATATTTTTTCATTTTTACATTTTTCTCAGGTGTTTTCCTTTTTTTTTTTTAAATTCTTTTCTTTTCTTTTTTCTTTTTTTTTTTTTTCTTTCTTTTTTCTTTTTTTTTCTTTCTTCCTTTTTGAACCTCTTTTTATCCCCTTTCTCCCCCCTCACGATTTTGGATCTCTTCTAATTTGGTTAAAGCATTTTTTCCTAGGGTTGTTGCCACCCTTTTAGTATTTTACTTGCCCCTTCATATACTCTTATCTGGACAAAATGACAAGACGGAAAAATTCAACACAAAAAAAAGAACAAGAGGCAGTACCGAAGGCTAGGGACCTAATCAATACAGACATTGGTAATATGTCAGATCTAGAGTTCAGAATGACAATTCTCAAGGTTCTAGCCGGGCTTGAAAAAGGCATGGAAGATATTAGAGAAACCCTCTCGAGAGATATAAAAGCCCTTTCTGGAGAAATAAAAGAACTAAAATCTAACCAAGTTGAAATCAAAAAAGCTATTAATGAAGTGCAATCAAAAATGGAGGCTCTCACTGCTAGGATAAATGAGGCAGAAGAAAGAATTAGTGATATAGAAGACCAAATGACAGAGAATAAAGAAGCTGAGCAAAAGAGGGACAAACAGCTACTGGACCACGAGGGGAGAATTCGAGAGATAAGTGACACCATAAGACGAAACAATATTAGAATAATTGGGATTCCAGAAGAAGAAGAAAGAGAGAGGGGAGCAGAAGGTATACTGGAGAGAATTATTGGGGAGAATTTCCCCAATATGGCAAAGGGAACGAGCATCAAAATTCAGGAGGTTCAGAGAACGCCCCTCAAAATCAATAGGAATAGGCCCACACCCCGTCACCTAATAGTAAAATTTACAAGTCTCAGTGACAAAGAGAAAATCCTGAAAGCAGCCCGGGAAAAGAAGTCTGTAACATACAATGGTAAAAATATTAGATTGGCAGCTGACTTATCCACAGAGACCTGGCAGGCCAGAAAGAGCTGGCATGATATTTTCAGAGCACTAAACGAGAAAAACATGCAGCCAAGAATACTATATCCAGCTAGGCTATCATTGAAAATAGAAGGAGAGATTAAAAGCTTCCAGGACAAACAAAAACTGAAAGAATTTGCAAATACCAAACCAGCTCTACAGGAAATATTGAAAGGGGTCCTCTAAGCAAAGAGAGAGCCTACAAGTGGTAGATCAGAAAGGAACAGAGACCATATACAGTAACAGTCAACTTACAGGCAATACAATGGCACTAAATTCATATCTCTCAATAGTTACCCTGAATGTTAATGGGCTAAATGCCCCTGTCAAAAGACACAGGGTATCAGAATGGATAAAAAAACAAAACCCATCTATATGTTGCCTCCAAGAAACTCATTTTAAGCCCGAAGACACCTCCAGATTTAAAGTGAGGGGGTGGAAAAGAATTTACCATGCTAATGGACATCAGAAGAAAGCAGGAGTGGCAATCCTTATATCAGATCAATTAGATTTTAAGCCAAAGACTATAATAAGAGATGAGGAAGGACACTAGATCATACTCAAAGGGTCTGTCCAAAAAGAAGATTTAACAATTTTAAATATCTATGCCCCCAACGTGGGAGCAGCCAACTATATAAACCAATTAATAACAAAATCAAAGAAACACATCAACAATAATACAATAATAGTAGGGGACTTTAACACTCCCCTCACTGAAATGGACAGATCATCCAAGCAAAAGATCAGCAAGGAAATAAAGGCCTTAAACGACACACTGGACCAGATGGACATCACAGATATATTCAGAATATTTCATCCCAAAGCAACAGAATACACATTCTTCTCTAGTGCACATGGAACATTCTCCAGAATAGATCACATCCTCGGTCCTAAATCAGGACTCAACCGGTATCAAAAGATTGGGATCATTCCCTGCATATTTTCAGACCACAATGCTCTAAAGCTAGAACTCAACCACAAAAGGAAGTTTGGAAAGAACCCAAATACATGGAGACTAAACAGCATCCTTCTAAAGAATGAATGGGTCAACCGGGAAATTAAAGAAGAATTGAAAAAAATCATGGAAACAAATGATAATGAAAATACAACGGTTCAAAATCTGTGGGACACAACAAAGGCAGTCCTGAGAGGAAAATATATAGCGGTACAAGCCTTTCTCAAGAAACAAGAAAGGTCTCAGGTACACAACCTAACCCTACACTTAAAGGAGCTGGAGAAAGAACAAGAAAGAAACCCTAAGCCCAGCAGGAGAAGAGAAATCATAAAGATCAGAGCAGAAATCAATGAAATAGAAACCAAAAAAACAATAGAACAAATCAACGAAACTAGGAGCTGGTTCTTTGAAAGAATTAATAAAATTGATAAACCCCTGGCCCGACTCATCAAAAAGAAAAGAGAAAGGACCCAAATAAATAAAATCATGAACGAAAGAGGAGAGATCACAACTAACACCAAAGAAATACAAACTATTATAAGAACATACTATGAGCAACTCTACGCCAACAAATTTGACAATCTGGAAGAAATGGATGCATTCCTAGAAACATATAAACTACCACAACTGAACCAGGAAGAAATAGAAAGCCTGAACAGACCCATAACCAGTAAGGAGATTGAAACAGTCATTAAAAATCTCCAAACAAACAAAAGCCCAGGGCCAGACGGCTTCCCGGGGGAATTCTACCAAACATTTAAAGAAGAACTAATTCCTATTCTCCTGAAACTGTTCCAAAAAATAGAAATGGAAGGAAAACTTCCAAACTCATTTTATGAGGCCAGCATCACCTTGATCCTAAAACCAGACAAGGATCCCACCAAAAAAGAGAGCTATAGACCGATATCCTTGATGAACACAGATGCGAAAATACTCAACAAAATACTAGCCAATAGGATTCAACAGTACATTAAAAAGATTATTCACCACGACCAAGTGGGATTTATTCCAGGGCTGCAAGGTTGGTTCAACATCCGCAAATCAGTCAATGTGATACAACACATCAATAAAAGAAAGAACAAGAACCATATGATACTCTCAATAGATGCTGAAAAAGCATTTGATAAAGTACAGCATCCCTTCCTGATCAAAACTCTTCAAAGTGTAGGGATAGAGGGCACATACCTCAATATCATCAAAGCCATCTATGAAAAACCCACCGCAAATATCATTCTCAATGGAGAAAACCTGAAAGCTTTTCCGCTAAGGTCAGGAACACGGCAGGGATGTCCATTATCACCACTGCTATTCAACATAGTACTAGAGGTCCTAGCCTCAGCAATCAGACAACAAAAGGAAATTAAAGGCATCCAAATCGTCAAAGAAGAAGTCAAATTATCACTCTTCGCAGATGATATGATACTATATGTGGAAAACCCAAAAGACTCCACTCCAAAACTGCTAGAACTTATACAGGAATTCAGTAAAGTGTCAGGATATAAAATCAATGCACAGAAATCAGTTGCATTTCTCTACACCAACAGCAAGACAGAAGAAAGAGAAATTAAGGAGTCAATCCCGTTTACAATTGCACCCAAAACCATAAGATACCTAGGAATAAACCTAACCAAAGAGACACAGAATCTATACTCAGAAAACTATAAAGTACTCATGAAAGAAATTGAGGAAGACACAAAGAAATGGAAAAATGTTCCATGCTCCTGGATTGGAAGAATAAATATTGTGAAAATGTCTATGCTACCTAAAGCAATCTACACATTTAATGCAATTCCTATCAAAGTACCATCCATCTTTTTCAAAGAAATGGAACAAATAATGCTAAAATTTATATGGAACCAGAAAAGACCTCGAATAGCCAAAGGGATATTGAAAAAGAAAGCCAACGTTGGTGGCATCACAATTCCGGACTTCAAGCTCTATTACAAAGCTGTCGTCATCAAGACAGCATGGTACTGGCACAAAAACAGACACATAGATCAATGGAACAGAATAGAGAGCCCAGAAATAGACCCTCAACACTATGGTCAACTAATCTTCGACAAAGCAGGAAAGAATGTCCAATGGCAAAAAGACAGCCTCTTCAATAAATGGTGCTGGGAAAATTGGACAGCCACATGCAGAAAAATGAAATTGGACCATTTCCTTACACCACACACAAAAATAGACTCAAAATGGATGAAGGACCTCAATGTGCGAAAGGAATCCATCAAAATCCTTGAGGAGAACACGGGCAGCAACCTCTTTGACCTCAACCGCAGCAACATCTTCCTAGGAACAACGCAAAAGGCAAGGGAAGCAAGGGCAAAAATGAACTATTGGGATTTCATCAAGATCAAAAGCTTTTGCACAGCAAAGGAAACAGTTAACAAAATCAAAAGACAACTGACAGAATGGGAGAAGATATTTGCAAACGACATATCAGATAAAGGACTAGTGTCCAGAATCTATAAAGAACTTAGCAAACTCAACACCCAAAGAACAAATAATCCAATCAAGAAATGGGCAGAGGACATGAACAGACATTTCTGCAAAGAAGACATCCAGATGGCCAACAGACACATGAAAAAGTGCTCCATATCACTCGGCATCAGGGAAATACAAATCAAAACCACAATGAGATATCACCTCACACCAGTCAGAATGGCTAAAATAAACAAGTCAGGAAATGACAGATGCTGGCGAGGATGCGGAGAAAGGGGAACCCTCCTACACTGTTGGTGGGAATGCAAGCTGGTGCAGCCACTCTGGAAAACAGCATGGAGGTTCCTCAAAATGTTGAAAATAGAACTGCCCTATGACCCAGCAATTGCACTATTGGGTATTTACCCTAAAGATACAAACGTAGTGATCCAAAGGGGCACATGCACCCGAATGTTTATAGCAGCAATGTCCACAATAGCCAAACTATGGAAAGAACCTAGATGTCCATCAACAGATGAATGGATCAAGAAGATGTGGTATATATACACAATGGAATACTATGCAGCCATCAAAAGAAATGAAATCTTGCCATTTGCGACAACATGGATGGAACTAGAGCGTATCATGCTTAGCGAAATAAGTCAAGCAGAGAAAGACAACTATCATATGATCTCCCTGATATGAGGAAGTGGTGATGCAACATGGGGGCTTAAGTGGGTAGGAGAAGAATCAATGAAACAAGATGGGATTGGGAGGGAGACAAACCATAAGTGACTTTTAATCTCACAAAACAAACTGAGGGTTGCTGGGGGGAGGGGGTTTGGGAGAAGGGGGTGGGATTATGGACATTGGGGAGGGTATGTGCTTTGGTGAGTGCTGTGAAGTGTGTAAACCTGGTGATTCACAGACCTGTACCCCTGGGGATAGAGTATTATGCCTCCATCAGAAAGGATGAATACCCAACTTTTGTAGCAACATGGACGGGACTGGAAGAGATTATGCTGAGTGAAATAAGTCAAGCAGAGAGAGTCAACTATCATATGGTTTCACTTATTTGTGGAGCATAACAAATAGCATGGAGGACATGGGGACTTAGAGTGGAGAAGGGAGTTGGGGGAAATTGGAAGGGGAGGTGAACCATGAGAGACTATGGACTCTGAAAAACAATCTGAGGGTTTTGAAGGGACGGGGGGTGGGAGGTTGGGGTACCAGGTGGTGGGTATTATAGAGGGCACGGATTGCATGGAGCACGGGGTGTGGTGCAAAAATAATGAATACTGTTATGCTGGAAATAAAAATAAATAAAAAACAAACAAACAAACAAAAAAAAAAAAATATTATGTTAAGGGGACGCCTGGGTGGCTCAGTTGGTTAAGCAGCTGCCTTCGGCTCAGGTCATGATCCCAGTGTGCTGGGATCGAGTCCCACATCAGACTCCTTGCTCGGCGGGGAGCCTGCTTCTCCCTCTGCCTCTGCCTGCCATTTTGTCTGTCTGTGCTCGCTCTCTCCCCCTCTCTCTGATAAATAAATAAAATCTTTAAAAAAATATATTATGTTAGGAATCAGTCAGTATCTTTTTACTAACTTATTTGTCAATTTAAATTTTAGCTAGACATCTGCATATTATCAACAACTCTGTAGAGAAACACCACATCAACTAAAAATACACAGAATAGCAAAGGCATTGAACCTTGAAGTCATGAGATCTGGGTTTGAAACTTGTGTGACTTTTAATAGGTGTGTAACCTGTTAGGGCTTAGTTGCTGATTCTGCCTGATACATAATAATTTCCACTCACAGTGCCATTGATAAGTTGAAAGAGAAGATGAACTGATCACACAGTAGGTCCTCCAGAAATGCTGACCAAATTTGAGTTTAAAAGGCAAAGCAAAAGTTCTAAAATAATTTACTTTGAGTACATTTTCCTTCCTTTGACCCCTAGATGGGAATATTCTGGGCTGGAATATATCATGTTTGACAACTAGTAGGGATTGCTCATCTCTCTCTCCCTCTTCTTTCCTTCCCTTTCTTTTCTCTATAGTTTATTCCAGGCTAAAGAAGAAGGAAACCACTGTCAAGTGCCAAGTCCTTCACTTAAATTTGAGAGGAAAATATCCTTTTCTCAGTATGGACTGAATCAGAATATGAAAAAAATGTAGAAGTTGCACAAAGCTGGGAAAATATTTAGCAAAAGTGGGGAAGAAAAGAATCTAGACAGACTGGAGTTAGAGGCTCTAGATTACAGCAAAGAGCTTAATTCACAATTTGGAAGGCTACTCAATTATTATCTAATGCCATTAAGTCACCAGGTTCTGTACGATTGTAAGTCATAGTCATACCTAACTACCAAGATGGGAGAAGAGTCTTCTAGAGACTATGGGCTAAATGAATGGCAAATCAAGTGTTTTCCAGGAGCAAAGAATGACTAAGAGGATGACCTAGACACAAGATGAAGAATCACAAACCTGTTACAAATTTGTGAAGATTCTTGGAAAGAAAAATGGGTTTGGGAAATGACAAATACCAAATTAGGTATTTTTCAATAATTTTCAATTATGTACATGCCAATGTCAATATCTATGAAGGCATTTAGAAAAGAATAAGCAATGGAATTTTATTCTGGGAACATGGAATATGTGAGAAGATGCCATGTGCAGGTTGTTTTGTTGGATTATTGGTTGGTTTATTTACTTGTACAATTGGTCAGTTAGGACTCGATGCTTACATCTGCATATCTGTGAGTGGGATTTCAATATTGGAGACTCCCAATTCTTGCTTATGTGTTATGACACTGAAACATTTTTTTTTCTTCTTTTCTGCCCTCTTTCCTCTTTTCTATCTCCTTTCCCATCTACCCTTCTACCTCCCTTTCTATCAATTCCTCCATTTTTGTTTATTCTCTCAGATTATAAAACTTAAATGTAAGGAAGTACTACCCCTTTCCAGCTGGGAAACATCATAGGAGTTCCACAGAAGATTATCCAGGGGCTAATAGATCTTAATTCTCAGGCCTTAACAAGATTATAGTTACTGAAATATATGATATATAATTCAATTCTATATTGAGTCAAAAAAAGAAATATTTTGAGTTCTAAGAATGGGCCATTGGTTAGGATTTGGAAGATTAGGAAATGGAAATTAAGTTTATTAGAGAAGCATGGCTTTATTTAAAAATTTAACATTCAGGGAGACAGCATTGGGTGATAGAAAAGTTTAAAATTTTGAACTTCATCTCACAAACTGTCTATGTAGAAAAATTATGAAGTATAATACATCTAACTCCTAGTCTTCTCAAGTTCAAAATGAGAGCAAAATACAGTGTATTTCTTATTAGCCTTAAATGATAAAACATATGGAGTATCTCAGAAACAGATAATGTCCAATGAATGCCTGTTAATCATCATCTGCCCCCAAGGGTAATTATGAAATTCATTCATTTTCTAAAAGTATAGCCATGATCCATCTATTCTTGTAAAGATGGTTAATACTGATTACTTTCCTTTGCATCATTACCATCATCTAATCATCCTCATATTTTGTTGTGAGATCATGGAAAACTCCAAAGAACTCATCTTTAAGCAAGAAGTTATAAAAAAAAATTGTAGTGGATCATGAAGTCACTTACTAAATTATAACAAACATTTTGAAAAGAAGAAAAAATACAATAGAAAACATTATAATTCTTTGGGTAACTAATGTTTCCTGAACCTTTTGTAGTAAGAATGAGAGATGAAATTGGAGACTTTCAGGTGATATAGAGCCTTAACAGTTTTACAAAGGAGTTTTGACAAGGGGATAGCCAAGAGTTGGTTATTTAATGTTTTCAAAGAATAAAGAACATAATACACAAGTATAATGGGCAAGAATATTGATACTGACACCCTGAAGAGAGTGAGATAATACTTAAGAGACTCTTGCAGATGTAGGGTCGTGAAATAAAAAGGCTTGGATTTAGGTGATGGTATTCAAGGTGAAGGCGGAAGAATAAATCCGAGTGACATTTCATTGAGGGAAAGAGATAGGGCTTGTGAATCATGATAGCAATTACCTTGACAGAACAGAACTACACTGGCTGACCAGTTCAGGCTCAGAGTGTTGTTATGTTGCATCGAGTGAGCAAGTAGTCTAGGGTGAGAGAGTCCCTCTGGGGTCAGAGAAGAAATGACAGGTATGAGAATTGCCCATCAGCAGCTTGATATTAAATCAGAAGTTGAGATAGTTTCCTATGTAAGGCTGATGCCAGAAGACTAAATTTCGGAGGGACATACAGGGAAGGGTAGAAAGTGGACATATGCTGAAAATGGAGTACCAGGCTACCCCCTCCAGAGGACAACCTACAGAATCAGCTGTCATCACCTGCTTTGCATTTTAAAAGTACCATTTGGAGTCACACAATATCAATTTGTGTGAAAAGTCATCTACAGATCCTGAAAGACTGCAATGTTTCAAAAGGTACTGCTGTCAAAATAGCTTGAAGAGAGGTTTATTCCAATCATGTTTGCCCCTTTCTTTGTGTTTTCTCCAACAACCTAAGTTACATTTATTACCTCTCTGCTTTTATAAACCAAGTCTTTATAAATGCATGTTCTTATTCAGCATTCAGTTGCTGATGCACTTTGTGTCTTTCTTAAGAAGTAAACTCCTAGGTGTTTACCTTAGTTTAAGTTTTTACACATAGCTCTACACCAAGTTCAGAGTCTGGAGTAATTGTTGTTTAATAAGTGCCTCTTGATAAAAATGATCTCATAAATAGTTTACCTTATAGAAATAAAAAAATGAACCCGTGATTTTCCTGCCTCTTGGATAGTAGGCCAAATATGTTCATAGATGAAACTTCTGAGGCAGAACTATCACTGCTCTGAAATGGTTAAGATGTATTTTGCACAAAGTACAGCTTTAAAAATATACCAGCATTGCACGTGGTGAGACGGTGCCTTTTCTCCTTTTCTCTGTTCCTAAAGCTGACATGATACTAGCTGTCAGGAAAACCAAAGAAAAACAGCTGAAGGGAGGCCAAGTTCTTTCAGCCAAGTTTCATTAGGTCCAAATGTTACACAGGTGCATGAGCTGACACCCTACCTTAGCTATGTCTTCAGGAACCAGGGAGCACCGAGAAAGCTGAGAAAACACAACTGTCCTATTTTCTTGGTCTCTACCAATGTCTAAGTTGAGACTGGACTCCTTTTTGTGCCTTTTCCAAGTCACAACTCACAGACAATATGGTGCCCTGTCACCAACTGAAGAAAGTGTAGGCCAATGACTAGGAAATGTTGATGCAAATCTAGATTATTTTTCCTCCAGTATTTCCATTATCAGATGGGGAAATTTATATGGAGTCATTTTTTAAGTGACAATACCTAGAATATAGACAAGCGTTAAAAGCAAATATGATTTTAAATCACTCCAGGTAGAAGAGCCAATGTACTGGCTTTCTGGAAGGTAATAGACCAATATATATCAAGGACTTGAATAACAATCATTTTTCTTAAATCATTTACTTTCAAGCTAGTCAATAATAATTATACTTCATGGAAATTACTTCAGAGAAATAAGACAGCCATATGCTAATTTATGTGTACATCTATTCACTATAATGTTATTTAAAATAGCCAGTGACTAAATGGCTTTTTCAGGGCACTAAATGAATCCCTGGCAGATGCAAATAAAGCAATTTGCAAAACTCTGACTTCTTCCCTGTAGCCACTGTATGTGATCTGTCTGTACCCAGGCTGAACAATGACTGACTCCTTAAAGAAATGTAACCCTGCAAATATATATATATATATTTTTTTTTCCTTACATAAAACATATACCTGCAAGGAAGATCTTCTTTTCTTTCATAAAAATCCCAGTCTCATAAGATCAGCAACCTCACATGAAAAAGTAGAAAGAAAAATAAAGGCAAAATTGATATGGCTTGAAAGAGCAAAAAGAAATGTCAAAGAAAGTATTTTTGAAGAAATTCTTTTAGATATTGAATGAGAGAATCCCTCTCACTAGACACAGATGTTAATATAAACAGAAAACAGAGGACTGAAATAAACTACTTAATATGATACAAATTTGATTATAAGGTCTTTACAAGATTCTGAGTTAAAAATGTACATTGACTTTGGAAATTTATACATTTCTGTATCACTTTTTGAAACATTCATGTTTTCTTATGTACAAACTTGTCATTCCATAAAAGTAGTCCATTCCTTCAGATAAAGACCATATCTAATAGGTCTTTGAGGCCTCAAAATATATACAGGTGAATGACATTATGAGGGGAATCATGACTTAGCGCCTTCCATGCTATTGAAAAAATAGACTTTTACTCAGAGGCTGTCAAATTCTTGCTTGCATCCAGAAATGTTAATTTTTGAGGAAAAAAAGGAATCTAAAGGTAATTTAATATAAAATACAACTAATTTCACAGTTGGAGAAACAGAGATCTTGAGAGGTCAAATGATTTGTCTGAAGTTATACAATTAATTATTGTTGCCGAACTAGTTAGGAATTAGGCTTGCTATCTCGCTATCTAATGCTTGTTAGCTCAAATAATAATTCCTTCTCTTGCCCCTATAGATTCCAATTTGATGAGATAGAACTTTAGCCAAATAGTCAAATTGTATCAGTAGGATCAACGTTAATAGGAACACACTTAACATTATTTATCTGCATTACAAATTTTAGGTGGTAAACCCCTCATTTGACAGTATTTAATGTAAAAAAGACACAGCCTTTAATTAGGGATTTTTACTTGGGTAGTTGGTGTTTGCATCGCTGTTGTTACAAGAGCTACTAAAACAAACAAAAATTAAGTTTAAGGATTAAGTTAATACCATTTAGAAGTCCAGATAATGGGGGCACCTGAGTGGCTCAGTGGGTTAAGCCTCTGCCTTCAGCTCAGGTCATGATCTCAGGGTCCTGGGATTGAGTCCCAAGTCGGGCTCTCTGCTCAGCAGGGAGCCTGCTTCCCCCTTTCTCTCTGCCTGCCTCTCTGCCTACTTGTGATCTCCCTCTCTCTGTCATGTAAATAAAAAAATAAAATCTTAAAAAAAAAAAAAAGAAAAAGAAAAAAAGAAGTCCAGATAATGGGAAAACTGAAATCCATCTTATTTTAGATGAAATATGTTTTACTTGAACAAGTCCCAGTGTTCAGTTCTAGTCAATAAAATGTTTTTTGGCAAAGTAGCACAATCCCCATGAATATCAGCCATAGTTTAAAAAGCTTGAACAAATGAACAAATGCTTTCCTCTTCTAAGAAGTAGGTATCTAGGCCAAAATTGAAGAAGATATTCTAGCCTCATAAGCACCAAAAAAGGACATGGACAAGATAAATAACTGAATGAGCATGAAATAAAATTGCGTAAGATTTTTACTGTTTTTCTATTTTCTGGGCATTAATTCTAAAAAGGCCAATTCACACTGAAGTGACTACTAGCTTTGCCTACACACAGAGGATATGGGAAAGGGACTTGGATTAGTATGCCTGTTAAATTGTACCAATTTTTCAACAGCAGTTATGCTTTTGTGTAAATTTAAATTAGATGGTATCTGCTTATAGATTATTAATCAAACAGAAATATTCAACTGAAGTTTTCCCTCATAATTAAACTTTTATTTTGCATAATATGCCATTTGCACTTCATCTGCAGCTGCAATCTCATTGATATAAAAGAAATGTCAACTTCAAAGTTGCCATATCTTACAAATTATAAATTCAGCTTTGTGGATTAATGTTATAAGTGGCCTACTCTTATGCTAATTAAATGTGAATGAACCATGCTTTAGAGGCAATCAAGCAGAAATCATTTCCCCAAAGATGCACAAGAATAGATTACCTGAACAATTTAGTCCAGTGCATTTCAATATATATATAAATTGAAATCAACTACTACATTTAATAGGATTCATATGTAAATAAAAGTTCCAGGAATGTACCATTATTGTTCTTTTTCAAAATATATGCTAATGAATCTGACATAACTTATTAAAATCTGTATCTTTCATTGGAGAGAAAATTTATTGCATTATTCTTTTAGTTACTAAAAAATTTTCTGGGCATGAAGTTTGTACTTTTGTGACAGAGATATGAGCTCCACACACAAATAAAAGCAATAAATTTTAGATAAAATACAAAAAGCACTACCTGAGGGCTTTGGATGTTGAACAAAGAAGGGAGCTTCTAGAGGAGAGTCAAAGTGTGGAGAAAAAATGACCAGCACATAGTAAATCCCCATTTTATTGGTGCTTTACCTCTAGGATACCTGCAGTTTTAGTAGAAACAGACTAAAATGGTAACTGGTCAGAGGAACTAGGAGAAAGAATAACAATGGAATGTGGAATAACACAGGCTGCCTAAGACTAAAGGGCAGACAGGAGAGACCCAGGGGAAGTGAATCATTAATACAATGAATAAATTCAGCCTAAGTTCCTGGTTGACCACTGAATCACTGATGTGGAAAATGAGAGATGGTAAAAAGAATTAAAACCATGAGAGACTGTGAACACTGAGAAACAATCCAAGGGTTTTGGAGGGGAGGGGAGTGGGGGATTGGGTGAGCCTGGTGGTAGTGGGTATTAAGGAGGGCACGTATTGCATGGAGCACTGGGTGTGGTGCATAAGGAATGAATCTTGGAACACTGGAAATAAAAGAAAACTTACCACTTAGTTAAAAAAAAAAAAAAAAGAATAATAACAACAAGGAAGATGTGAGCCACTATACATTGTAGGTCTGACAGTTTGTAATTTGAGCATATCAAGTTAACTGCCTGCTAAAATAAAAAAATATATAAGCAATCTTTGAAAAAGTATAGAGTCCAGAACCTATACAACTTAATACTCATAAGATACAATCCAATATGACCAGATACAAAAAGACCAAGAAAATGACCCAATTCCAAAGCAAAAAGATAATCAACAAATGACAAATTGGATGGCTCAGAGGCTAGAACTATCAAATGAAGATAATTATATTTCATAAGGTAAGTGAAAATGAATAATGAATTGCCACTGCAATGAGGAGAGGGATAAAAATCATTAAAAAGGAAGTAAGAGTATTTTTATTTTCAGATGATACAATTATTAATATAAAAAATTATCAGGAATCTTCAAAACAACTTTCATCATTGGTAATTTTAGCAAACTTGGTGACTATTAGGTTAATATTAAAAATCTATTTTACCAAAGTGTGTAAACCTGGTGATTCACAGACCTGTACCCCTGGGGATAAAAACATATGTTTATAAAAAATAAAAAATTTTAAAAAAATCTATTTTACATATTAGTAAGATAAAATTCAAAAAATTATGTTTATAAGAACACAAAAATAACATAAATAGAAGTTAGTTTAACAAAACGTGTACAAAACCTGCACCTGAAATCAAGAGGAAATTGCTGAAACATTAAAAAAGAAAAAAATATATACCATGTTCAGAAGTTGGAAAATTCAATGCCCTTAGGATGTCAACTCCCACAAATTGATCTATAAATTTAGAGCAGACACAAAATAAAAATTCCTATAGTTTTTTTTTGTTTTTTAGATTTTGATAAGTGATTCTAAAATTTTACAAAAATTCAACAACTAAAATAACTGAAATTATTTTTTTTAAGTTGAAGTTTGAAGACTAACATTACTGATGCCAATATTTACCATAAAGCTATAGTAATCAAGCTAGCGTATTGAAAATAAATTCTCCAAGCCTCTTTGAGAGGTGACAAAAACTGTATATATTTAGGTTGCACAACATGATTTTTTTTTTTTAATTTATTTTTTTATTTCCAGCATAACAGTATTCATTATTTTTGCACCACACCCCGTGCTCCATGCGATCCGTGCCCTCTATAATACCCACCACCTGGTACCCCAACCTCCCACCCCTGTCCCTTCAAAACCCTCAGATTGTTTTTCAGAGTCCATAGTCTCTCATGGTTCACCTCCCCTTCCAATTTCCCCCAACTCCCTTCTCCACTCTAAGTCCCCATGTCCTCCATGCTATTTTTAAAAGGTATATAGTATGACTTAATATACTGTGAACACAATCAAGTTAATTAACATAAGACATCATATAGTTATCATTTGTGTGTGTGTATGTGTGTGTGTGTGGTGAGTACATTTAAAATCTTTTCTTTCAGAAAATTTTAAGTCTACATTATAGTATTATCACTATATTCATTATGCTATACACTAGATCTGTAGAATTTACTCACTATTACTGAGTTTGTACACAGTGACCTGACTTCTCACCTCCACACCCTGCCCCAACCCCTGGCAACTACCATTCAACCTTCTGGCTCTAGGAGCTCAACTCTTTTAGATTCCACATATAAGTGTGATCATACAGTATTTGTGTTTCCATGTCTGGCTTATTTTATTTAATACAATGTACTCTGGGTTCACTGATGTCATTACAAGTGGCAGTGTTTTCTTTTTCCTCAATGGGTGAATATATTTCATTGTATATGTGTACCACATTTCCTTTATCCATTCATCTGTTGACAGGTGTGATATATGCTGTTTTCATATTTTGGCTACTATTAATAATACTGCAATGAAAATGGGAATGCAAATATTCTTTTGAGATACTGATTCTGTTTCCTTTATATATATATCCAGAAGTGGGATTTCTGGATCATATGGTAGTTCCATTTTAATTTTTTAAGGAGCACCCATACTGTTTTCCATAATGTCTATACCAATTTGCATTCATACAAACAATGTGCAAGGGTTCCATTTTCTCTACAGCCTCACCAATACTTGATACATCTTGTATTTTTTTTTACCATATCCATCCTAACAAGTGTGAGGCAATATCTCATTATGGTTTCACTTTGCATTTTCCTGATGATTAGTGATGTCAAACACCTTATCATGAACATGCAGTCGACCTCTATGTCTATATTGGAAAATTGTCTGGAGGGGGAGGAGTCAAGATGGTGGAGAAGTAGCAGGCTGAGACAACATCAGGTAGCAGAAGCTCAGCTAGATAGCTTATCAAACCATTCTGAAGACCTACAAATCCAACAGGAGATTAAAGAGAAGAAGAGCAACAATTCTAGAAACAGAAAACTGACCACATTCTGTAAGGGTTTTTTCTTCTAAAAAACTTGGGGTACAACTTCTTCTAATAGATCAAAACACACCTGAAATCTTGCACCAGGCTTGTTCTAGTCTCCAGCCTGAGCAAATTCTCTCCACTTTCTTTTTCTTTATTCTCCCAATCAACTTACCTTATCAACTCCTTTTCTAGAAATTAAAAAAATTTTTTTCATCATTATAGTCATATTCCATCCTTCATTGTATTTACCCTTATATATATTTTTCATTTGTTAAAATTTTGGGAGGTAGTTTCTTCTAAGAGAACAAAATACACCCTAAATTAAGTGGGTGATCCTGTTCTAGTCATGAGTCTAATATATGTATTTTTTTCTTTTTTATATTTTTTTCTTTCTTTTTTTTTTAAATTTTTTTTTCTGAATTTTTACCCCCTTTCTCCCCCCCACGATTTGGGGACTCTTCTGATTTGGTTAAAGCACATTTTCCTGGGGTCTTTGCCACCCTTTCAGTATTTCATTTGCTCCTTCTATATTCTTATCTAGGACAAAATGACAAGGCAGAAAAACTCAACACACAAAAAAAAACAAGAGGCAGTACCAAAGGCTAGGGACCTAATCAATATAGACATTGGTAATATGTCAGATCTAGAGTTCAGAATGATGATTCTCAAAGTTCCAGCCGGGCTTGACAAAGACATGGAAGACATTAGAGAAATGCTGTCTGGAGAAATAAAAGCCCTTTCTGAAGAAATAAAAGAACTAAAATCTAAGCAAGTTGAAATTAAAAAAAAAAAAGCTATTAATGAGGTGCAATAAAAGATGGAGGCTCTTACTGCTAGGATAAATGTGGCAAAAGAGAGAATTAGTGATATAGAAGACCAAATGACAGAGAATAAAGAAGCTGAGCAAAAGAGAGACAACTACTGGACCACAAGGGGAGATTTTGAGAGATAAGTGATAACTTAAGACGAAACAACATTAGAATACTTGGGATTCCAGAAGAAAAAGAAAAAGAGAGGGGAGCAGAAGGTATATTGGAGAGAATTATTGTAGAGAATTTACATAATATGGCAAAGGGAATAAGTGTCAAAATCCAGGAGGTGCAGAGAACTCACCTCAAAATCAACAAGAATAGGTCCACACCCTGTCATCTAATAGTAAAACTTACAAGTCTTAGTGACAAAGAGAAACTCCTGAAAGCAGCCCAGAACAAGAAGTCTTTAATATACAATAGTAAAAATATTAGACTGGCAGTTGACTTATCCACAGAGACCTGGCAGGCCAGAAAGAACTGACATGATATAGTCAGAGCACTAAATGAAAAAAACATGCAGCCAAGACTACCATATCCAGTTAGGCTATCATTGAAAATAGAAGGAGAGATAAAAAGCTTCCAGGACAAACAAACACTAAAAGAATTTGCAAACACTAAACCAGCTCTACAGGAAATATTGAAAGGGGTCCTCTAAGCAAAGAGAGAGCCTAAAAGTAGTAGACTAGAAAGGAACAGAGACAATATACAGGAACAGTCAACTTACAGGCAATACAATGGCACTAAATTCATATTGCTCAATAGTTACCCTGAATGTAAATGGGCTAAATGCCCCAATAAAAAGACACAGGGTATCAGAATGGAGAAAGAAACAAAACCCATCAATATGCTGTCTACAAGAAACTCACTTTAGACAAGAAGACACCTGCAGATTTAAAATGAGGGGGTGGAAAAAAATTTACCACGCTAATGGACATCAGAAGAAAGTTGGAGTGGCAATCCTTATATCAGATCAATTAGATTTTAAGCCAAAGACTATAATAAGAGATGAGGAAGGACACTAGATCATACTCAAAGGGTCTGTCCAAAAAGAATATTTAACAATTTTAAATATCTATGCTCCTAACATGGGAGCAGCCAACTATATAAACCAATTAATAACAAAATCAAAGAAACACATCAACAATAATACAATAATAGTAGGGGACTTTAACACTCCCCTCACTGAAATGGAAAGATCATCCAAGCAAAAGATCAACAAGGAAATAAAGGCCTTAAATGACACACTGGACCAGATGGACATCACAGATATATTCAGAACATTTCATCCCAAAGCAACAGAATACACGTTCTTCCCTAATGCACATGAAACATTCTCCAGAATAGATCACATCCTGGGTCACAAATCCGGTCTCAACTGGTATCAAAAGATTGGGATCATTCCCTGCATATTTTCAGACCACAATGCTCTGAAGCTAGAACTCAATCACAAGAGGAAATTGGGAAAGAACCCAAATACATGGAGAATAAACAGCATCCTTCTAAAGAATGAATGGGTCAACCAGGAAATTAAAGAAGAATTGAAAAAATTCATGGAAACAAAAGATAATGAAAACACAATGGTTCAAAATCTGTGGGACACAGGAAAGGCAGTCCTAAGAGGAAAATATATAGTGATACAAGCCTTTCTCAAGAAGCAAGAAAGGCCTCAAATACACAAACTAACCCTACACTTGAAGGAGCTGGAGAAAGAACAACAAAGAAAGCCTAAACCCAACAGGAGAAGAGAAATAATAAAGATCAGGGCAGAAATCAATGAAATAGAACCAAAAAAAAAAAAAAAAAAAAATAGAACAAATCAACAAAACTAGGAACTGGTTCTTTGAAAGAATTAATAAGATTCATAAACCCCTGGCCAGACTTATCAAAAAGAAAAGAGAAAGGACCCCCAAAATAAAATCATGAATGAAAGAGGAGAGATGACAACCAACACCAAAGAAATACAAACAATTATAAGAACATATTATTAGCAACTCTATGCCAACAAATTTGACACTCTGGAAGAAATGGATGCATTTCTAGAGACATATAAACTACCACAACTGAACCAGGAAGAAATAGAAAACCTGAACAGACCCATAACCAATAAGGAGATTGACACAGTCATCAAAAATCTCCAAACAAACAAAAGCCCAGGGCCAGATGGCTTCCCAGGGGAATTCTACCAAACATTTAAAGAAGAATTATTTAAATTATTCTCCAGAAACTGTTCCAAAAAATAGAAATGGAAGGAAAACTTCCAAACTCATTTTATGAGGCCAGCATCACCTTGATCCCAAAACCAGATAAGGATCCCGTCAAAAAAGAGAATTATAGACCAATATCCGTAATGAACACAGATGTGAAAATTCTCACCAAAATACCAGCCAATATGATCCAACAGAACTTTAAAAGGATCATTCACATGACCAAGTGGGATTTATCAGGGATGCAAGCTTGGTACAACATCTGCAAATCAATCAGTTTGATACAACACATTAATAAAAGAAAGAACAAGAACCATATGATACTCTCAATAGATGCTGGAAAAGCCTTTGACAAAGTACAGCATCCCTTCCTGATCAAAACTCTTCAAAGTGTAGGGATAGAGGGCACATACCTCAATATTATCAAAACCATCTTTGAAAAACCCACCATAAATATTATTCTCAATGGAGAAAAAGTGAGAGCTTTTCTGCTAAGGTCAGGAACACGGTAGGGATGTCCATTATCACCACTGCCATTCAACATTGTACTAGAAGTCCTAGCCTCAGCAATCAGATAATAAAAAGAAACTAAAGGCATCCAAATCGGCAAAGAAGAAGTCAAACTATCACTCTTTGCAGATGATATGATCCTTTATGTGGAAAAACCAAAAGACGCCACTCTACAACTGCTAGAACTTGTACAGGAATTCAGTAAAGTGTCAGGATATATAATCAATGCACAGAAATCAGTTGCATTTCTTTACACCAACAACAAGACAGAAGAAAAAAAATTAAGGAGTCAATCCCATTTATAATTGCACCCAAAACCATAAGATACCTAGGAATAAACCTAACCAAAGAGGCAAAGAATCTATACTCAGAAAACTAAAAAGTACTCATGAAAGAAATTGAGGAAGACACGAAGAAATGGAAAAATGTTCCACGCTCCTGGATTGGAAGAACAAATATTGTGAAAATGTCTATGCTACCTAAAGCAGTCTACACATTTAATGCAATTCCTATCAAAGTCCCATCCATTTTTTTCGAAGAAATGGAACAAATAAACCTAAATTTATATGGAACCAGAAAAGACCTTGAATAACCAAAGGAATATTGAAAGAGAAAGCCAAAGTTGGTGGCATCACAATTCTGGACTTCAAGCTCTATTACAAAGCTGTCATCATCAAGACAGCATGGTACTGGCACAAAAACAGACACATAGATCAATGGAACAGAGTAGAGAACCCAGAAATAGACCCTCAACTCTATTGTCAACTAATCTTCGACAAAGCAAGAAAGAATGTCCAATGGAAAAAAGACAGCCTCTTTAACAAATGGTGTTGGGAAAATTGGACAGCCACAAGCAGAAAAATGAAATTGGACCATTTCCTTACACCACACACAAAAATAGACTCAAATGGATGAAGGACCTCAATGTGAGAAATGAATCCATCAAAATCCTTGAGGAGAACACAGGCAGCAACCTCTTCAACCTCAACCACAGCAAATTCTTCCTAGGAACATCACCAAAGGCAAGGGAAGCAAGGGCAAAAATGAACTATTGGGTCTTCATCAAGATCAAAAGCTTTTGCACAGCAAAGGAAACAATTAACAAAACCAAAATACAACTGACAGAATGGGAGAAGATATCTGCAAACCACATATCAGATAAAGGGCTACTATCCAAAATCTATAAAGAACTTAGCAAATTCAACACCCAAAGAACAAATAATCCAATCAAGAAATGGGCAGAGGACATGAACAGGCATTTGTGCAAAGAAGATATCCAGATGGCCAACAGACTCATGAAAAAGTGTTCCACATCACTCGGTAACAGGGAAATACAAATCAAAACCACAATGAGATACCACCTCACACCAGTCAGAATGGCTAAAATTAACAAGTCAGAAAATGACAGATGCTGGCGAGGATGTGAAGAAAGGGGAACCCTCCTATACTCTTGGTGGGAATGCAAGCTGGTGCAACCACTCTCGAAAACAGCATGGAGGTTCCTCAAAAAGTTGAAAATAGAGCTACCTTATGACCCAGGAATAGCACTACTGGGTATTTACCTTAAGATACAACCGTAGTGATCCAAACAGCCACATGCACCCGAATGTTTATAGCAGCAATGTCCACAATAGCCAAACTATGGAAAGAACCTAGACACCAAATGAATGGATAAAGAAGATGTGGTGTGTGTGTATGTGTATGTGTATATATATATATATATATATATATATATATATATATATATATGTGTGTGTGTGTGTGTGTGTGTGTGCATATATATATATATATATACTATGCAGCCTTCAAAAGAAATGAAACCTTGCCATTTGCAATGACATGGATGGAACTAGAGGGAAATATGCTTAGCAAAATAAGTCAATCAGAGAAAGAACTATATCATATGATCTCCCTGATATAAGGAAGTGGAGGTGCAATGTGGGGGGTTTGAGGGATAGGAAAAGAATAAATGAACAAGATGGGATTGGGAGGGAGACAAAACATAGGAGACTCTTTTTTTTTTTTTTCATAGGAGACTCTTAATCTCACAAAACAAACTGAGAGGGGCTGGGGGTAGGAGGTAGGGAGAGGGTGGTGGGGTTATGGACATTGGTGGGGGTATGTGTTATGGTGAGTGCTGTGAAGAGTGTAAACCTGGCGATTCACAGACCTGTACTCCTGGGGCTAATAATACATTATATGTTTATAAAAAAATTAAAAAAATTTTTTAAAAAGAAAAATGTCTGCTTAAGCATAGACAAATAGATCAAATAAAACAGAACAAAGAGTTCAGAAAAAGATTTATATGATTAAGTGAGCCAGATATCAAAATAATTCAATAAAGATAGTTCTTAGTGGTGTGAATAACTATATAGAAAACAAAATGATCATTTATCTTACTGAACCCCAGATATAAAAATTAACCAATTTAAAAAACTAAAATTATAAACCCTTTAAAAGAAAATTTTAAAGAAAATATTTACAACCTCAAAGTGAGTAATAATTCTATTGATAAAGTACACAAAAAGTATCAAACTGTAAAAGACAAAAAAGATACTGAAATCTATCAAAATTATTTTTTAAGACTTTTTACTTACTTATTTGAGAGAGAGCAGGGGCGAGGAGCAAAGGGAGAGAGAGAAGCAGTTTCCCTGCTGAGCTATGAGCCCAGGGAAGGCCTGGATTCCAGGACCATGAGATCATGACCTGAACCAAAGCCAGATGCCTAACTGACTGAGCCACCCAGGCAACCCTATCAAAATTATGTTTTTAAATAATGTTAACAACACTACTAAAAAGACAAAAAGTTAAGCCAAATATTGGAAGAAAAGTTTTGTAAAACATTTAGGAAAGTACACATTAGATATAAGAAAAGTACTCTTAAAAATGTAGTAATAATAATAAAACATAATAAAGTTTAGACATAAAAGATTTGAACAGATCCTTCACAAAAGAAGATACATAGATGACCAATGAGTATATGAAAAGATATATTCAACATCTTTGTCATAAGGGAAATGCAAGTTCAAACTACACTGAGTTACCAATGCATATCCATTTGAATAACTGAAACTAAAAAGACTGATAAATCCAAATGGTGGCAAGGATTTCAATAAACTAGAATATATATATGCTGCTTTTGCAAATGTAAGCTGCACAACAGCTTTCAAAAACTAGTTTTTATTTTGTTTTTAAGTAGGCTCCACGCCCCTCATGGAGCCCAATGCAGGGCTTGAACCTTGAGATCAGGACCTGAGGTGATTAAGAGTCAGACACCTAACCAACTAAGCCATCCAGTAGCCCCTAGCAGTTTTTTGTTAATTAAAAATCTATCAACAGATGAATTAATAAACCTTACACACATGCATACACACACAATGGAATGTTATTCAGCCATAAAAAAGAATGAAATCTTGCCATTTGTTACAACATGGATGGAATTCAAGGGAATTATGCTAAGTGAAATAAATCAGACACCAAAAAGACAAATACCTTATGATCTTTCTTATATGTGGAATAATAAAACAAAACAAGCTCAAAGATATAGAAAACAGATTGGTGGTTGCCAGAGGTGGTGGTGGGCAGGGAGAAAAGTGGGAGAAGTAAGTGAAAGAGATCAAAAGGTAAAGATACTAAAAAGAAAGAAAAAATATCTTGTTTACTTGTTAAGGTTAATACTTAGTTCCTTTACATATAAGATGTACGTTATAATAACACTAGTAATAATACTGAGAGTTCTCATTTATGGAATATTTACTATGAGCTCAACACTGTCCGAGGCATTTCACATGGATTATCTCATTTGATCCTCACATGAACACAAAGAGAGTTGCTGGCCAACAGACACATGAAAAGATGCTCAATATCACTGATCATCAGGGAAATAAAAATCAAAACTACAATGGTATCACCTCACACCTGTCAGAATGGATAAAATCAACAACATAAGAAACAAGTGTTTGTAGGTATACGGAGAAAGGGGAACCCTCTTGCACGCTTGGTGGGAATGCAAACTGGAGTAGCCACTGTGGAAAACAGTAAGAGCTTCCTCAAAAAGTTAAAAATAGGATAGGAGGTACCTGGGTGGCTCAGTCATTAAGAGTCTGCTTTTGCCTCAAGTCATGATCCCAGGGTCCTGGGATTGAGCCTCACTTCGGGCTTCCTATTCAGCGGAGAGCCTGCTTCTCCCTCTCCCTCTCCCACTCCCGGGCTTGTGTTCCCTCTCTCCCTGTGTCTCTGTCAAAAAATAAATAAAATCTTAAAAAAAAAAAAAGTTAAAAATAGGTCTAACCTACAACCAGCAATTGCATTACTAAATATTTACTGAAAGAATACAAAAATACAAACTCAAAGGGATACATGCACCCTAATGTTTATAGCAGCATTATCTACAACAGCCAAATTGTGGTAATAGCCCAAATGTCCATCGAATGATGAATGGATGAAGAAGGTGTGGTATATGTATACTATGTATACAGTGGAATATTACTCAGCCATAGAAAAGATGAAATCTTATCATTTGCAACAACATGGATGACACTAGAGAGTATTATCCTAAGTGAAATAAGTCAGTCAGAGAAAGACAAATACCCTATGATTTCACTCATATGTGGATTTTAAGAAACAAAACATACAAGCAAAGGGGAAAAAATAGAGAGAGGCAAACCAAGAAATAGACCCTAAACTCTAAAGAATAAACTGATGGTTACCAGAAAGGAAGAGGGTAGGGAATGGATGAAATAGGTGATGGGGAATAAGGAGGGCACTTGTGATGAGCACCAGGCGATGTATGGAAGTGCAGAATCACTATATTGTACACCTGAAACCAGTATTATACTGTATATTAACTAGATTTTAAATTAAATTTCTTTAAAAAAAGAGAGAGAGAGAGAGAGAGGCTCTAATCGTATCCACATTCAACAGAAAGAAAACAAGCGCCTGCCACACAATCCAGCCTTTCCACTTCTAGGCATTTACTCCAGATAAATGAAAATAGATTTCTACCAGGGACACCTGGGTGGCTGGGTGGGTTAAAGCCTCTGCTTTCAGCTCGGGTCATGATCCCAGCCCGCATTGGGCTCTCTGCTCGGAAGGGATCCTGCTTCTCCCTCTCTCTCTGCCTGCTTCTCTGCCTACTTGTGATCTCTGTCTGTCAAATAAATAAATAAAATCTTAAAAAAAAAGAAAAAAGAAAATAAATTTCTACCAAGGACTTGTACACAAATATTCATTACAGCTTTACTCTCAACAGTCAACATCTGGAAACCTCTCAAGTACTCTCCTAGTGAATGAACAAACAGTGTTGCACTCAAGCGATGGAATATTATTCAACAATAAAAAAGAAAGAACCACTGATACATAAAACATAAATGGATCTGAAAATTCAATATGCTAAGAAGCCATACACAATAGAGTACATTCTAGATGATTCCATCTACTTAAAATGCAAATAATTTATTGTGATAAAAGTATACCACAGGTTTCATGGGCCAGGGACAGAAATGTATGAACTGTGAAAGGACCTTAGAAACCTTTTCAATGGACGGTTTTGTATGTTAATTGTGGTGATGGATTCAGGGATGTATATAACTCAAAACTTAGAAAATGGTACATTTTAAATGGAAGGTACTTACTGTGTGTAAAGTATTCTACAACAGATAAAAAGTTTATTAAAAATTTAATAACTACTGTAAAAATAGTTTAACATATAATATTGTATTATATATGTGTATGTGTGTGTATATATATATATATATATATATATATATATATATATATATGCATACCTGGTCCTTTTCTTCCAAAGAGCTTATAATCTTACTGTGGAAACAAGATATATGTATACCAGGAGATAATTAGATAACATTAATTACAATACAAAAGGTGCCTCATTAGTGCAGTAGGTAGTGTATCAGTCTCATAATTACAATACAAACATTAATGCTGTATAGTCACAGACTGAAAGTCCCTCTAATAATGATCCAGTGCAACCTTTTGTAATTACAATTGAGGATGTAGTCCTCAGAGACTGTTTTCCAATCAGAGATGAGTGGTTATCCCTCGCCTGCAGTCTTATCTTCTTTGAATGATCTGATGTTATAAGGCAGTATATGATGAACTATCAACAAGTCATTATGAGAGTTGAAATTCTGTAGAACAGAAGATCACTCCCAGTTTAGGGATAACAGAAGGTTTCTTGTAAGAAAAGATTGTGACTGGATTATAGTTGGGTAGGCAGAGGGAACAAAGCAAGAATGTGGCGTGTTTCAGGTAAGAGGAAAGCCTGAGTAGGCACCTGAGCAGAATAAATTGGCACCCAAGTTATCAGTGCCCTCTTAATTATAGTTGTAGGGAACTGCTATTATATTTACTAGGGTGCCAGTGACTGAGAAAATAGATCTAACCTTTGCGATATATCCAGCCTCCTTTAGTAGGTAAGATTAGGGGACCAGGGGAGCCGGTCTTGCTCTGCACACCATTTATCTTAGCTGACCTCTGTCATGAATGATACAGGGAGGAGCTTCACTCTAATCCGAGGCTTGGCAATATACTATTGTTCCCACAGCTATTCAAGCTAAATGAGAATGAGAGACTCAGCAGGAAAAGGAAGAGAATTAATTTTGTGCACAGTGAAAAGTGTTATAGTATAGTCAACACTATTATACCTTACAGGATACACTCTGGTCAGTTGAATAGATGAACATAAAAAAGTAGAGACAGACACTTGCATGCATGTCTGTGGAGTAAAATATTTGGCAGAAATAATTAGGATGTTGGCAAATATTCTGGCAAAGATGAATGGAACTCTTAGGACATCACTTACACCGTGGAATTTAAAGTGTCAGCACAGCTTGAGATTTTGTTGGATTAAACATTTTCCCTGAACTTCTGCTATCTTAAAATTCCCTGCACATGTATTTTTATAAATAATTTCTTAAAGCATGGCTGCCAACCCAGTTAGACTTTGGTTATATTTCATTTTCTTAGGTGTGTTGTGATGTTTCAGTCTTTAGAATCTGAGTAGTGATTCTGGAATTCATATCTGTTTCCTCTTCCATATTTAAACTTCCTGTAAATCATGTATTTTTATTAAAGCCATTTCTGTGTTACCAAAGTTATTGACAGATAGTAAAAAGGGCTCTGAACAGAATCTGGAAAATAATCTCAAAAGATTGCCCTTTGGATTGACCTCGGACTTTAGTCAGTATTTAGGTTGTGGCTGTCCACCTTGCTACACATTAACTGAACAATTTTAAAACCATGATCATCTCATTTATCCCACAAACACCAGGGAAGACTTTGAATCATGTGCCACTGAAATAAAAATGTATTATATAGTAATTTTTGATTTCTATGTAACAATCGAATAGAGTCATCTATCAAAAGAGAAGGCAGGGTTGGTTTGGCATTTCATGGTTTTAATGACTTCAGGTGGGAGCTTTCTGATTATTAAACACCTTTTTTGAGTTCTCAAAAACCTGTCATCATTTAAAGAATTCTTCATAGATTGTTGCCACATATGTAGGGAGTATAATATGAACATTACTTGGTCAAATGAATGAATGCCTACAATTGGGGATGTCATTTTAAAAACTCTTTAATACTTAATATCCAACTGTTCAGGCTCTTTCTCACATCACCAATTATATATATTAATTTAATAATCAGGTCTGCAGTTTTATTCGAGTCTTTTTTCCAATCCAAGTCTTTTTTTTTTTTGTCTGGACATATTTGAGAGTGTTTCATTTTTACTTTCCCTAACTACAATTGTACAGAAGAATATTATTTCAACTTGAGTAAATAAATTCGTGCCATGGTTCATGGAATTCATTCTTTTCCATTCATTCATTTATATAACAAATACATACTGAGCCCCTGAAATATACTTCCCTCTAGCCACCTGCCCCCATTTCTTGAAAATGAAATAAACACTAAAAGGAAAGATAAATTGTATCAATGAATGAGAAATGTCAGTTTTCAAATCAGTAAAGAAGCTAAACTTGTAAATACATGATGTAAGTACTCATCTATTTGGATGACCAAACTAAAAATTGAAAAAGACACAAACCAAATGCAACAGTGCATACTGCAATAAATATGCAATGAATCAGAGATTGAAAATGAAGCTGAGATTATTCAAGTAAATTTTTAAAAGTGGTTTTTATTTTTTATACCTCTGAAAAAGAGAAATTCCCTATGTCTAAGATTCCAAAAGCATTAATGGACAAGATAAATCTGATTATATAACGATGTGAACTATTATACATGCCACAAAAATATTTAAGCAAAATATGACAAACTAGGACCAATATTTATATCACAGAATAATAATTATAACTTCTGTCTCAGAAAAATGCTTTAAAATTATATCACAGACAAAAGTTTAATATACCTAATAGATAAAGAGCTTCAACTAATAAAGTCAACAAACTGAAAAAAAAAATGGGCACAAGATATGAGCAGACAGTTCAGAGAAAACTAGATTAAAAATACCCTCTAAGCATATGAAAAGATGCTCAAGTTCCTCATAATAAGAATAGGACAGTTAAAACTACACTAAGAAACATCTTTTCCCCCTGAGGGAAGAACCAAAGTTCTATGTTGGGCAGCTTGGTAAGCCTATGGAAAGACGGGCACTTTCTTCCCTAACTTTTGGAAACGCAATGTGGAATGGAATTAGACATTTGTCAAACAAATTGGATATGTATTTAGCTTTTGGCCGAGTAATCATATATTTCTTAATCTTTAAAAAACATGAGGCAAAATATGAGATAACATATGACCAATAATCCATAATTTGCAGAGCCTGCTCTAGAGCAAGGCTGTCTAACAAACTTTTTGCGAAATGGAAGGGTTGTATTCTGCACTATCCTTTCGTTATGGTAGCCGTAGTGACACGTGGCTACTGAGCACTTAGCATGTGACTTCTGCAAGGAGGCACTGACTTTTTACATTTATTTAATTCTAATTAAATAGTCACATATGGACAGCATCTACACTTTGGATAGCAGAGGCAGGTTGATGTTTTCCAAAACAATGTCCCCATTTTATTTTTTGAAATTACATGTAGCCTTGGTGATACTTGGCTCTACTACTACACTGTATAACCTTTGAGGGGGGAGCTGATATCTGCTTTGTCCACAGCTCTTATCCTAAGGTCTAAACAAGATTTGGCATAATATAGATAATATAGACATGTAACAGTTGTTGAACGAAATCAAGGAGGCCCATGATATAGGCATTCTATGGTTCACAAAGTCAGGAAAATGTTGAATAAAACTTGTTTTCCCAATGACTTTTATATATTAGTATGACCATTGTGAATTTTAAAAATGGGTTGTCAATTACAGCATTCCCAAAAATATCAGGAACTTTTATATTTTGTGCTTGTTTCCAGAATACTTATTAACATCTCACTGAATAATTCTTCATGAACTGCAATTTGATAAATGCTATTATTGGTCTTACACTACAGGCACAAAAGCAGTTCTTGCAACTCAAAGATTTTCTAGTTGAGTTCCAGGCTCAAAGTCAAAGCTTTATAATGGTAAACACTGTGTGTTTTGTGTCTGTGTCTGTGTGTCTAATAGCCTCAATTAAAGTTAAAAATAGGTTTAAAATAGTATAAGAAGAACTGTAATATGGAAAAAAATAGAGTGACTCAGAATTACAAGAATTTTGAAATCACGGACTTAGGAAACCTCATAAAAATGGTTGTGGCAGGGGCTGGTTGTTGGAAAAGAACTGTTATTCAATATATTTGCCAAAACTTCCACCCCAGAGATTAATAGCAAAAATATTAGGAGAAGAGCAAATACCAATTACTTTTTAACTTTTTTTTTTTGCCTGAGGAAGTCTTTCTCCTCAGAGGCAAGAAGCATCCTCTAATGCTTATCCCTCTCCATATTTCATTATCCTCCTTACCTATGCTGCATAGCTTGGTCTAACCAAGTAAGATGTTGCATGCTCATCCTTACAGAGTAGAAATATACAAAATACAAAGATTAAACATTCTGTCAGTTTCTCATTGAAAGGTGATGTCTATACCTCTATCCCTTGAACCAGAAGGGACCCTATAGTCGACTGCTTTGAGCAGTAGAATACATTAGAATTGATGCTACTAGTTTGATACCAGGCCCTAATGCACTCTCAGCTTCCTGTCTGTTGGGACACTCTCTCTGGAAGTCCTGAGCTACCAAGTAAGAAATCCAACTGCTGTGAGAGCACCATGTTGTAGAGGTCATGTGAGGTGTTTAGTCAATAGTCCCAATAAACTCAGTCCTCAAGCCATCTACAAAAATGTACCATTCTCTCCAAAAGACACTCTCCTCCAAGGCACCAAGAGTGGATGTTCCCATCCAGCACATTTGCAAATGACTACTGACACAGAACCTCTGTGGATGTCCAGTAGAAGAGTAATTCCCTTACTCATATAAAACCATGATATATAAGGCAATCCCCTTGTTTTATGCTCGTAAATCTGGGGAGAGTTTTGTTTAGCAACAATCGGAAGAGAGTAAAATAATTCTGGGTCCAAATGATTCTAAAAGGGCCAAGAAGGAATAAATTTCCTAGTCCTCCTGACAACAGAGAGGTCTATGAGGAAAATCACTTCATTTGGAATGTGACCTGGAGCAGGTAAAGCCTCATGCAAATACTCAGTGCACTATTTTCCCCATTCTTTGCTTATTGGCCTTAATGCTCTTGTCTATTTAGGTTCAGTTATAACAGCTTGCTGAGCCTCAGTTTCTCATTCATAAAAAATGGATATTACAATGCCTGATCATCTCACAGAACTTCAAGACGATAAAATAATTTAATTACAAAGCAGAAAGGACGAGAGAGAGAAAACTAATATTGACAAAAGGCCTAGTACACGACAGGCACGGACCAGCTGAATTCCCCACTGCAGATTTGTAACAAAAGGACACACAAGACATCAAGAGACTGAGTAATATTCACTATGAGATGTGAGATAAGCCACTGACATCTCTAAGAAATTCTGTTACAATTTTACAATAGGAGAGAGTGTGACATTATCTACAATGCTCACTGGGTCATTTGCATTAGGATTCAAATATGTTAATTGCTATTAACAGATTTTATGAAGTTAAAAAATGCTAGAAAATATGAAATACTAATGTTGGCCACTGAGGATAAGTCTATTATTTTTCTGGACCTAAAACCTCTAGCTTCAAGTCACTGTGATTTGTGGTGAGCGCAATGGTAATTCCCACAGAAAAGATTCTTGTTCCTTAAATTCCACTTCCCCTTAGTCACCTGGGAAACCAGCTTCTGGTTTCACAGCAACATTTAGGCCCAATTTACTACCACATGCCTATTCTCAAATGACCAGATGGCCTTGCTCAACTCCCTAGAAACATTTAGCATTGCTGAGTAAAATTAATTCCAAGTAATGCGGTCATCTGTGAGTATCACTGAGAACTCTGTTCTTATCCTACCTACAGCTATGTACAGGTCAGTGGTTCGTCAATTCCATTTAGCAGGGTATTATTTTGTATAACAGAACTTAGTGTATATGTGGCTCTAAGTAAGAAGGTTGGTGGTGAAAAGATCAGGTCACAAATTGGGAACCTGGGCCCTAGTTCTGACGTAAGGACACTTTTGTGATATGACCTTAAGGAAATCACTAACTTCTTCTCCTTGAGCTTTAATTTCCTCATGAAGCAAAATGCATATAACATATGCATACATATATATATATATATATATATAGACACACACATATAACATATATATATATAACATATATATAACACAAACATACATATAATATATATAACATATATATAATGCATATAACAGCATAAGGAAAATACTAAGATAGCTGTACATGAAACATACTTTAATACTACGACTACCGTGAGTACTTCTTATTCATGAGTTAAATCTTTTCTGCAGCTGAGTTGGGCACACTAATCATAGAAAGACTATGTGTGAGCAGTCAGCTTTTTCTCGAAGAAGATACAAGCCCTACTACTTTAAAACACAAGCCTCAGTCATGGTCCTCCTGTTTCTCTCAGGTGATTAAACATATACCAAACAGAGCTCAAGCTCTACAGTCAACTGCCTGCATGCTCATCTTTACCACTCTCCAGAAACTGGACTTTGATCACGTGACTTAACCTCCTTGGGTGTCCTTTTCCTTATCTGCACACGGATATTTGTTCAACAAAAGTTTCCTGAGGTCTCCACAGGGCTGGGAGGCAGGGAGAGAGAGAAGAGTGGAAGTGACAGCACAAATGTAGAAATGGATGAGGTAAAATTTTAACAGTCAGTGACCCTGGGTTAAGGCTATAAGGACAGTTTATTTCCGTATTCTTATGCTTGCAACATCTCTGTAAGTTGGAAATTGTTTATAAATAAACATTAAAAAAAAAAGAGGGGCAAATTCCTATGCCATGTGTGGGAGAGAGCCTGAGATTGTATTCAGCAGCAGTGTATCTGAGAGCTGTGGCTTTCACTTTGCTACATGATTGGAATCGTTCATTAGAAACCACAGACAGACTCCGTGGGGTTGAGGAATGTTAACTGAGACGTGCTGAGGATAAAAAAAAAATTTTTTTCTTCATATTTCTTTTTATGATATTTTTAAAAACCTGTCTGGCTATCAGAGCTTCTGACATGAAACAGGTAGTCAATAAATGTTTGTGTTTTTCTTTTTCCCAAATGAATATACATGATTATAGCAATCACCTGCTTTATGGGGTCAGTTATTATATCTATGTTTATATCTTCTACTGTGGTGTCCCTCAAAGCCTGAATGTTGGAAAGTTTGCATCGAAAGGAGGTGACGACACAATATAGTGGCCGACCATGGGCTTTGGAACAAAACAGCCTGGATTTGGGACGCCTGGGTGGCTCAGTGGGTTAAGCCGCTGCCTTCGGCTCAGGTCATGATCTCAGGGTCCTGGGATCGAGTCCCATATCGGGCTCTCTGCTCAGCAGGGAGCCTGCTTCCCTCTCTCTCTCTCTGGCTGCCTCTCCATCTACTTGTGATTTCTCTCTGTCAAATTAATAAATAAAATCTTTAAAAAAACAAAACAAAACAAAAAAAAACCAGCCTGGATTCAATCCCGGCCTGCCACTTACTAGTATTATGATAGAGGGTAAACAACCCTGACACCTCTATTTCTCTCATAAAATACAGATAACAAAATGTAGTGTTTTGTAATTTTAAAGATGTTAACATAAGATACTCATAACAAGGGCTCCTGGGTGGCTCAGTCAGGTAAGTGTCTAATTCTTGATTTCGGCTCGGGTCATAATCTCAGGGTGATGAGGCTGGGCGCCATGCTGGAGTGAGCCTGCTTAAGATTCTCTCTTTCTCTCTACCCCCTTCCCTTTCTAAAAATAAAATAAAATAAAATAAAATAAAATTATATAAAATATAAAGTAAAATAAACTCACAGCAGCATCTGGCATGTAATAAACACTATGTAAGTGTTAGAAGAAACAAGCATTACCTCAGAGAAGAAAGCCTTGATACAATGCTGGATTCTGCATCCCATTCATGACGAGATGAATCAGAATCTATTGAGCTTGTGGCATTTTAACAAGCTCTCCAGATAATTCTTAAAGACATTAAAGTTTGAAAGTCACTGCTTTGGTTATAAGGAGGCTTGATGAACTAATTCCACAGGGACAACTGATAAAGTACAACTTTACTTTTTATGTCAATGTCTTAGGTCTGAAAAATCCCCAAATCCTTATGGGAGATTTCTCCCCAAATCAAATTAAACGGACCAATAAAACACACTTCTGGAATGATTAGCATCTCAAATCATGGTTCTCAATATGTAGGCTTCCTGGACTTGTTTTTACCAAGTGGCTTCTCTTCTTTGACAGTTTCCCTAGGATACATCTTGCTCACTATCCACATCTTTGCTTGTCTAAGGACTAGTTACAACCTTCTCAAGAAATCACCCAGTGCAGTCTCTGTGCCAAGGTGGAGGGAAGCTTTAACAGGAAATGCCAATTCAATATGACAGTTTTAGCAGTTTGTTTCTCCCCCAGAAGGGAATTAAGAATTATTGCAAAAAAGTTGCTACTTTCAATATTTATTTTGTCATTGGTATCATTGCTATAGTTAAACTGGATGTCCCAATGAAGTACAAAAAATGGGACCATAATTGGGGAAAGTTTTTCATGTTAAAGGTAACAAAACCCCAGAGAGGCCAAAGGCACTGGCCTCAATGGCTATTTAAACAAACAGGTGTTGGAGCTATGCTGTCAGCTTTCATTGTCACCCAACACAGTCACATTCTGAGATACTGGGGATTAGGCTTTAACATTTGGAATTTGGGTATAGGCACAATGAAGCCTATATTAATAATGACAATGATGATGATTAAGGTCAGTCAGTGGTTAAAATTATATTTATATATTATGTCACTTATGAACATCATCTATAAAAATAGTAAATGTCTATTTCAGGTCCCTTTGAGGCTTTATGGTCAACAAAGTCACTGCTTCTCAGGGGAGAGAGTGAAAAAAAAAAAAAACCCTATTAGCAGCAAATGGGAAGTAGACCAGCTGTCAGAATCTGGTGAAGTTTTATTAATGAGCACAACTAGAAAGTGAAGATCTCTAAATTCATACTGATGGAGGGCTAGCCCTGCCTGACATACAGTCAGCATGCTAACATTTTTGCTTTCTTGAGAATGTGACTAACAAATTCTGCTTAAATTACTTCCAAAGGATGATGCCAGCCCTGTTCCAGGATGCTAACACAGCACTGAAACATAGCTTAAGCAATAATCAGTACGCCTTCAGTATGCTGTTATTATAGATGGAATTCTAGTTCCACAGTCGTCTTTACCTTCTTTCCTGCCAATGGCAATGAAATATCATGATTAACATGGGCCATTTATTTCCCATAAGACCAAAGGTACCCCCAAAGCTTTCCAAATATAATTAAAAAAAATAATGATGGCAAACTTTGGTCTCATTAATAATTCAGTGATTCTCTTAAACACTTTGTCAAATCAAAAGCCCTAATGCTAAGTCTTAAGGGTTTTAGATCCCTTGAGAAATATCCTCCTCAAACTTTCAGGCAATTAAAAAAAAAAAAAAGGATCTGTATGATGGCTCTTAAACAAGCAGATGACGGTGATTCTGTCCCATGAACACATCGATAAACCCAATTTACACATAAGAGGAGATAGAGATATGAATAGAAAAATATATATGCTTGCACACATGTCTCTGTGTGTACATTTCACATTATGTGAAATATGTTGTATTTTAAACTTTGGCAGGTCAAGTTTAAAAAATTTAAGGAAAAGGGGTGCCTGGGTGGCTCAGTAGGTTAAGTGTCTGCCTTTGCCTCAGGTCATGATCCTGGAATCCCAGGATTTAGCCCCGCATTGGGCTTCATGCCAAGCTTCTCCCTCTGCCCCTCACCCAGCTCATTACAGCTCTCTCGCAAATAAATAAGATCTTAAAAAAAAAAGTTTAAGGAATATAACTTTTTCACTGATAATTCTAATCTGAATAAACCAGTAGAGAGGATACATCAGAAGAATAGAAGAGATGAGATTGAAAAATGTGGCTCATTAAAGGCACATATTATCTTGCACCTGTATTTGTCCCACAAAACTAATGCAAGAAATGTTTGTGGGTGTGTACATTATGGTAAGTCTTTCAAGTGCATTTATTGTTGATTTTTTATTCTTGATAAAATTTAAACATCTCTATAGCAACACAGGTGTTGTATTACATGCTTTGATCTGTAAAAACATCAAGCTTTTTAAAGATTACAATATACAATACTGTAATTAGACATTTGAAGTTTGTTCAGACAATAGCTGGGGATAAAATACTTTCTCTTTAAATTGAGTGATAGGATTATCAGGAGAAGTATGGCCATTAACAGTTTGGTTTGGAAAGGTGAAAATGATTTACTTTATATCCCTGTCTGGGAGTATACATTTATACTTTATGAAATATACATACACACATACATGCACATTGGCATGTGTGCACAAAGATTTTAGAGGAAAATGCATCAAAATTGTTTGGGCTGTTCTTTTGGGGTTTTGAGATTAGGAATGATTTTTGTTTTCTTCTTTGTAATTTTCTCTTTTTTTTTAACCTTTCCCATAATGAAAACAGATTTCTTCCAAAACGAGGGGCAAAAAAACAATGACAAACTCTACAGGTGATTTAGAAACAAAGGAAAGCTCAGCCTTCCTAGGCAGGGTCCTTGTGATTAAGGGAGGGCAAAGTGACCTCATGTCAGTGCCTGTTTCAGTGCACTGCTATTTGTAGCGTATTTCTACACAATGTATATTGGAAAAAACATACTGGCAACATTCAAGGTGATGTAGGGACTGAAAACTTTGAAAGTTTTTGCATTTCATTGACTCATATTTAATGTCTCAATGGATCTAATTATTTTGCTTCCTTAGTGAGCTGAGTAAAAAGAACCAGGCTAAGAGTACAATGACATGGGAACTATCCTGGCTTCCTCAAACATTAAGTAGGGATGTGAATGTCAAGGGCGAGGGATTGACCCTGAAACTCTGCATCCGGATTCACTCTGTGGCTGACACCAAACAAGCCCCTTCTCAGCTGGGGGACTCAGTGAGTCGTCAACAAAAGACGCATGAAATGCTTCAGTAACCGTAAGAATGATACAGTGCAGTGTGTGAGATATGAATAATCTGAGGGAAATTTTTGTCCTGTTATATTATTTTATTTATGTTTATCTTTTTACTGAAGTTATTTAGAGTCTTTGGTCATGTAGAAGTACGATATCCATTTCTGTATTTTGGTTAATAAATATACTTAAAAGAAGCATTTCTAAATCTGTGCTTTTAACAAAAGAATCTAATTTTCAGACCTTTTTTTTTCCTTTTAGTTGGTTACTTTCCTAACAGGAGATTAGAGTAAGGACACTACAGCATTAACTCAGGACAAATACTGATCATGTATTTGAATATGACAGAGCAAAATGGCAGATGGAGAAGTGATTTCTTTAAGAGGAAATCCCTCAGTATATTTTGAAGTTCATCATGAAATGTAGTCAGAATTGTAGGCACAGATTTTACGTGTGATCTGAAGTGTAGATTACATCTGAAATACCAAAATATTTAATACCAGAGGTTCCAACCAAATATTTTACTCTTGAAATATATGTAACATGTTTAGAACAGTAAAGAACAACTTTTTTTTTTTTTTTTTACAAGTGTTTCATTGAAACTGTTGGGCCGATTAACGTAAGTATGGATTTAGGACTTTCCTCCTTTATTCTACATTGACTATTCTGAGTTCATGGGAATATTTTAAGGCCTTCTGCTTATTTTGGCTCTGCAGATGTAGTCTTAGAGTCTCGTTCATTGCTTAGTTTCTATCAACTAACCAATGATGAATGTCACTTGCATAAAATAAGAAAACAGCAGGCACAAAAGACAAAAGTTTTCCAGTTGATTTCACTGCAGGAGTAAAGACTCTTCAGAAAGTAACAATTTTATACAAGGAGAAGCATATTAAATAAAATTTTCTCCTCAGAGGACTGACCTTAGTTTCTATTTCACAGACATCATTGTAAGGTAATTTCAATTGCAATGAGCCTGATTTCAACAGAATTTGGTGATATGAAAATTTGTTTCCTGATTATTTTATTTTGAGTAATTAGTGCTCAGACATGGTACATTATCATTTTATTTCAAATTAATAATGGTTCCTATTTGTAATTCATAATATGATATCAACAATAAATAGGGTTGTGATCATGAGACAATGTCAATTAAGCTATGAGGGTCTCCCTGATTAATGACTTAGATAACTTCATGGTGCCTCCAGCCTGGGCAGGTGTTTATGTAGTCTGTAGTCTGCATAGAGGTGTAGCTGAGAGTGTATATTAACAGTGGTTCATGCCAGACATAATTACTTCCGGAAGTAAATTCACCAGATTATAGTGTACTTCCCTACTGATCATTTACTTTTGGATCATGTAACTGTTGTACCAAATAAACCAAAAAATATCCTTTAAATTATATGGATACTATATAAGTATATATTAAAATAAATGAATGCAATCTCCTATTAATGAACTCTGCATTAATTCCTCTCCCTAAGTATAATTTGTATTTGGATATATCTCATTAAATAGAAATTAATTTTCAAAACCACTGACACTACAGAATTATAATTATTTAATATATGAACTATAGCATAATATTGCTCTTTTAATTGAAATCAGATACCTCATTTACATATTGTATTGTCAGGCAAACATTTGCCATTTTATTTTTTTTTAGTTTTATTTATTTATTTGACACAGAGAAAGAGATCACAAGTAGGCAGAGAGGCAGGCAGAGAGAAGGGGAAGCAGGCTCCCCACTGAGCAGAGAGCCCAATGTGGGGCTCGATCCCAGGACCCTGAGATCACGATCTGAGCTGAAAGCAGAGGCTTAACCCACTGAGCCACCCAGGTGCCCCACATTTGCCATTTTTTTTTTTTTATTTCCAGCATAACAGTATTCATTATTTTTGCACCACACCCCGTGCTCCATGCAATCCGTGCCCTCTATAATACCCACCACCTGGTACCCCAACCTCCCACCCCCCGTCCCTTCAAAACCCTCAGATTGTTTTTCAGAGTCCATAGTCTCTCATGGTTCACCTCCCCTTCCAATTTCCCCCAACTCCCTTCTCCACTCTAAGTCCCCATGTCCTCCATGCTATTTGTTATGCTCCACAAATAAGTGAAACCATATGATAATTGACTCTCTCTGCTTGACTTATTTCACTCAGCATAATCTCTTCCAGTCCCGTCCATGTTGCTATAAAAGTTGGGTATTCATCCTTTCTGATGGAGGCATAATACTCTATCCCCAGGGGTACAGGTCTGTGAATCACCAGGTTTACACACTTCACAGCACTCACCAAAGCACATACCCTCCCCAGTGTCCATAATCCCACCCCCTTCTCCCAAACCCCCTCCCCCCAGCAACCCTCAGTTTGTTTTGTGAGATTAAAAGTCACTTATGGTTTGTCTCCCTCCCAATCCCATCTTGTTTCATTATTCTTCTCCTACCCACTTAAGCCCCCATGTTGCATCACCACTTCCTCATATCAGGGAGATCATATGATAGTTGTCTTTCTCTGCTTGACTTATTTCGCTAAGCATGATACGCTCTAGTTCCATCCATGTTGTCGCAAATGGCAAGATTTCATTTCTTTTGATGGCTGCATAGTATTCCATTGTGTATATATACCACATCTTCTTGATCCATTCATCTGTTGATGGACATCTAGGTTCTTTCCATAGTTTGGCTATTGTGGACATTGCTGCTATAAACATTCGGGTGCATGTGCCCCTTTGGATCACTACGTTTGTATCCTTAGGGTAAATACCCAATAGTGCAATCGCTGGGTCATAGGGCAGTTCTATTTTCAACATTTTGAGGAACCTCCATGCTGTTTTCCAGAGTGGCTGCACCAGCTTGCATTCCCACCAACAGTGTAGGAGGGTTCCCCTTTCTCCGCATCCTCGCCAGCATCTGTCATTTCCTGACTTGTTGATTTTAGCCATTCTGACTGGTGTGAGGTGATATCTCATTGTGGTTTTGATTTGTATTTCCCTGATGCCGAGTGATATGGAGCACTTTTTCATGTGTTTGTTGGCCATCTGGATGTCTTCGTTGCGGAAATGTCTGTTCATGTCCTCTGCCCATTTCTTGATTGGATTATTTGTTCTTTGGGTGTTAAGTTTGCTAAGTTCTTTATAGATTCTGGACACTAGTCCTTTATCTGATATGTCGTTGGCAAATATCTTCTCCCATTCTGTCAGTTGTCTTTTGGTTTTGTTAACTGTTTCCTTTGCTGTGCAAAAGCTTTTGATCTTGATGAAATCCCAATAGTTCATTTTTGCCCTTGCTTCCCTTGCCTTTTGCGTTGTTCCTAGGAAGATGTTGCTGCGGCAGAGGTCAAAGAGGTTGCTGCCTGTGTTTTCCTCAAGGATTTTGATGGATTCCTTTCGCACATTGAGGTCCTTCATCCATTTTGAGTCTATTTTTGTGTGTGGTGTAAGGAAATGGTCCAATTTCATTTTTCTGCATGTGGCTGTCCAATTTTCCCAGCACCATTTATTGAAGAGGCTGTCTTTTTTCCATTGGACATTCTTTCCTGCTTTGTCGAAGATTAGTTGACCATAGAGTTGAGGGTCTATTTCTGGGCTCTCTATTCTGTTCCATTGATCTATGTGTCTGTTTTTGTGCCAGTACCATGCTGTCTTGATGATGACAGCTTTGTAATAGAGCTTGAAGTCCGGAATTGTGATGCCACCAACGTTGGCTTTCTTTTTCAATATCCCTTTGGCTATTCGAGGTCTTTTCTGGTTCCATATAAATTTTAGCATTATTTGTTCCATTTCTTTGAAAAAGATGGATGGTACTTTGATAGGAATTGCATTAAATGTGTAGATTGCTTTAGGTAGCATAGACATTTTCACAATATTTATTCTTCCAATCCAGGAGCATGGAACATTTTTCCATTTCTTTGTGTCTTCCTCAGTTTCTTTCATGAGTACGTTATAGTTTTCTGAGTATAGATTCTGTGTCTCTTTGGTTAGGTTTATTCCTAGGTATCTTATGGTTTTGGGTGCAATTGTAAATGGGATGGACTCCTTAATTTCTCTTTCTTCTGTCTTGCTGTTGGTGTAGAGAAATGCAACTGATTTCTGTGCATTGATTTTATATCCTGACACTTTACTGAATTCCTGTATAAGTTCTAGCAGTTTTGGAGTGGAGTCTTTTGGGTTTTCCACATATAGTATCATATCATCTGCGAAGAGTGATAATTTGACTTCTTCTTTGCCGATTTGGATGCCTTTAATTTCCTTTTGTTGTCTGATTGCTGAGGCTAGGACCTCTAGTACTATGTTGAATAGCAGTGGTGATAATGGACATCCCTGCCGTGTTCCTGACCTTAGCGGAAAAGCTTTCAGTTTTTCTCCATTGAGAATGATATTTGCGGTGGGTTTTTCATAGATGGCTTTGATGATATTGAGGTATGTGCCCTCTATCCCTACACTTTGAAGAGTTTTGATCAGGAAGGGATGCTGTACTTTGTCAAATGCTTTTTCAGCATCTATTGAGAGTATCATATGGTTCTTGTTCTTTCTTTTATTGATGTGTTGTATCACATTGACTGATTTGCGGATGTTGAACCAACCTTGCAGCCCTGGAATAAATCCCACTTGGTCGTGGTGAATAATCTTTTTAATGTACTGTTGAATCCCATTGGCTAGTATTTTGTTGAGTATATTTGCATCTGTGTTCATCAAGGATATCGGTCTATAGCTCTCTTTTTTGGTGGGATCCTTGTCTGGTTTTGGGATCAAGGTAATGCTGGCCTCATAAAATGAGTTTGGAATTTTTCCTTCCATTTCTATTTTTTGGAACAGTTTCAGGAGAATAGGAATTAGTTCTTCTTTAAATGTTTGGTAGAATTCCCCCGGGAAGCCATCTGGCCCTGGGCTTTTGTTTGTTTGGAGATTTTTAATGACTGTTTCAATCTCCTTACTGGTTATGGGTCTGTGCAGGCTTTCTATTTCTTCCTGGTTCAGTTGTGGTAGTTTATATGTTTCTAGGAATGCATCCATTTCTTCCAGATTGTCAAATTTATTGGCGTAGAGTTGCTCATAGCATGTTCTTATAATAGTTTGTATTTCTTTGGTGTTAGTTGTGATCTCTCCTCTTTCATTCATGATTTTATTTATTTGGGTCCTTTCTCTTTTCTTTTTGATAAGTCGGGCCAGGGGTTTATCAATTTTATTAATTCTTTCAAAGAACCAGCTCCTAGTTTCATTGATTTGTTCTATTGTTTTTTTGGTTTCTATTTCATTGATTTCTGCTCTGATCTTTATGATTTCTCTTCTCCTGCTGGGCTTAGGGTTTCTTTCTTGTTCTTTCTCCAGCTCCTTTAGGTGTAGGGTTAGGTTGTGTACCTGAGACCTTTCTTGTTTCTTGAGAAAGGCTTGTACCGCTATATATTTTCCTCTCAGGACTGCCTTTGTTGTGTCCCACAGATTTTGAACCGTTGTATTTTCATTATCATTTGTTTCCATGATTTTTTTCAATTCTTCTTTAATTTCCCGGTTGACCCATTCATTCTTTAGAAGGATGCTGTTTAGTCTCCATGTATTTGGGTTCTTTCCAAACTTCCTTTTGTGGTTGAGTTCTAGCTTTAGAGCATTGTGGTCTGAAAATATGCAGGGAATGATCCCAATCTTTTGATACCGGTTGAGTCCTGATTTAGGACCGAGGATGTGATCTATTCTGGAGAATGTTCCATGTGCACTAGAGAAGAATGTGTATTCTGTTGCTTTGGGATGAAATATTCTGAATATATCTGTGATTTCCATCTGGTCTAGTGTGTCGTTTAAGGCCTTTATTTCCTTGCTGATCTTTTGCTTGGATGATCTGTCCATTTCAGTGAGGGGAGTGTTAAAGTCCCCTACTATTATTGTATTATTGTTGATGTGTTTCTTTGATTTTGTTATTAATTGGTTTATATAGTTGGCTGCTCCCACGTTGGGGGCATAGATATTTAAAATTGTTAAATCTTCTTGTTGGACAGACCCTTTGAGTATGATATAGTGTCCTTCCTCATCTCTTATTATAGTCTTTGGCTTAAAATCTAATTGATCTGATATAAGGATTGCCACTCCTGCTTTCTTCTGATGTCCATTAGCATGGTAAATTCTTTTCCACCCCCTCACTTTAAATCTGGAGGTGTCTTCGGGCTTAAAATGAGTTTCTTGGAGGCAACATATAGATGGGTTTTGTTTTTTTATCCATTCTGATACCCTGTGTCTTTTGACAGGGGCATTTAGCCCATTAACATTCAGGGTAACTATTGAGAGATATGAATTTAGTGCCATTGTATTGCCTGTAAGGTGACTCTTACTGTATATGGTCTCTGTTCCTTTCTGATCTACCACTTGTAGGCTCTCTCTTTGCTTAGAGGACCCCTTTCAATATTTCCTGTAGAGCTGGTTTGGTATTTGCAAATTCTTTCAGTTTTTGTTTGTCCTGGAAGCTTTTAATCTCTCCTTCTATTTTCAATGATAGCCTAGCTGGATATAGTATTCTTGGCTGCATGTTTTTCTCGTTTAGTGCTCTGAAAATATCATGCCAGCTCTTTCTGGCCTGCCAGGTCTCTGTGGATAAGTCAGCTGCCAATCTAATATTTTTACCATTGTATGTTACAGACTTCTTTTCCCGGGCTGCTTTCAGGATTTTCTCTTTGTCACTGAGACTTGTAAATTTTACTATTAGGTGACGGGGTGTGGGCCTATTCTTATTGATTTTGAGGGGCGTTCTCTGAACCTCCTGAATTTTGATGCTCGTTCCCTTTGCCATATTGGGGAAATTCTCCCCAATAATTCTCTCCAGTATACCTTCTGCTCCCCTCTCTCTTTCTTCTTCTTCTGGAATCCCAATTATTCTAATGTTGTTTCGTCTTATGGTGTCACTTATCTCTCGAATTCTCCCCTCGTGGTCCAGTAGCTGTTTGTCCCTCTTTTGCTCAGCTTCTTTATTCTCTGTCATTTGGTCTTCTATATCACTAATTCTTTCTTCTGCCTCATTTATCCTAGCAGTGAGAGCCTCCATTTTTGATTGCACCTCATTAATAGCTTTTTTGATTTCAACTTGGTTAGATTTTAGTTCTTTTATTTCTCCAGAAAGGGCTTTTATATCTCTCGAGAGGGTTTCTCTAATATCTTCCATGCCTTTTTCGAGCCCGGCTAGAACCTTGAGAATTGTCATTCTGAACTCTAGATCTGACATATTACCAATGTCTGTATTGATTAGGTCCCTAGCCTTCGGTACTGCCTCTTGTTCTTTTTTTTGTGTTGAATTTTTCCGTCTTGTCATTTTGTCCAGATAAGAGTATATGAAGGGGCAAGTAAAGTACTAAAAGGGTGGCACCAACCCCAGGAAAATATGCTTTAACCAAATTAGAAGAGATCCAAAATCGTGAGGGGGGAGAAAGGGGATAAAAAGAGGTTCAAAAAGGAAGAAAGAAAGAAAGAAAAAAAAAGAAGAAGAAGGAAAAAAAAAAAGAAAAGAAAAGAATTAAAAAAAAGAGAAAACACCTAAGAAAAATGTAAAAAAGAAAAAATATATATATTAGATAAACTAGTAAAAAATCGTTAAAAAAGAAAAAGGTAACAGTTAAAAAAAAAAAAAAAAATTTACCCGAAGGCAAGAAAAAAAAAAAAAAAACAAAAAATGAAAAAGAAAAAATCAAATTAACTGCAAGACTAAAAAAAATCACAGGGAAAAACCCATGAGTTCCATGCTTGGCTTTCTCCTCCTCTGGATTTCTGCTGCTCTCCTTGGTATTGAAACCGCACTCCTTGGTAGGTGAACTTGGTCTTGGCTGGATTTCTTGTTGATCTTCTGGGGGAGGGGCCTGTTGTAGTGATTCTCAAGTGTCTTTGCCCCAGGCGGAATTACACCGCCCTTACAGGGGGCCGGGGTGAGTAATCCGCTCGGGTTTGCTTTCAGGAGCTTTTGTTCCCTGAGCGCTTTCCGTAGAGTTCCGGAGGACGGGAATACAAATGGCGGCCTCCTGGTCTCCGGCCCGGAGGAGCCGAGAGCCCAGGGCCGCACTCCTCAGTGCGCTCTCAGAGAACAGCGTCAGTTACTCCCGTCTGCCTGACCTCCGGCCGCGCTCCGAGGTCACCGAGCCTGCGACCAGTTCAAGGTAACACCGAGCTGTGAGCTTACTGTCGGCTCTGTCTCTGTAGCCGGCTTTCCCGTTCCAATACCCGCAAGGTCTGCGACACTCAGACACCCCTGATCCTTCTGTGACCCTGCGGGACCTGAGGCCACGCTGAACCCGCGTGGGCTTCGCCCCGGTTTAGCCTCTGGAGCGATGTCCCTCAGCGGAACAGACTTTTAAAAGTCCTGATTTTGTGCGCCGTTGCTCCGCCGCTTGCCGGGAGCCGGCCCCTCCCCCCGGGGTCTATCTTCCCGTCGCTTTGGATTCACTTCTCCGCCAGTCCTACCTTTCAGAAAGTGGTTGTTTTTCTGTTTCCAGAATTGCTGTTCTTCTTCTCTTCGATCTGCCGATGGATTTTCAGGTGTTTGCAATCTTTAGATAAGCTATCTAGCTGATCTCTGGCTAGCTGAAGCAGTCTCAGCCTGCTGCTTCTCCGCCATCTTGACTCCTCTCCCCACATTTGCCATTTTAAAGCTTAGGGTACTATATTATATTTCTTCACAATTTTCAAAATCAATGAAATACAGTTATCCTATGAAGCAAACAGATAAGTAGTTTTGAGATCAGGCTCTGAAAGCAGTCCACCTGGGTCTAAAACCTGGTTATATCTATTAGTAGCTATCTGAACTCAGGTACTTCATCTCTCTTAACTTGGTTTCTCTTTTTCATTTGTAAACTAAAGTTTATTGAAAGTACATGCCTCCTATAGTTCCTGCAAAGGATAAGCAATATAGTACAAAAAGAAGACTTATGATATTACTTGAGCACAGCTATGCAAGGGAGAATCTTTGTGGTATGGACAGTAGAAAGAAATTAAGGAAGACTGTTAAATATCCATATTGCAGTAATGATGCCAAGGAAAGAGAAACACACAGTAAGACAGGATTAAAATGCCACAAAAGGAGTGGATCAGGGAGGGACAAGATGGCAGGAAACTAGGAGGAGGTGCCATTTCAACCTGTACCCTAATGTGAGCTGATTAACTACCAAAGAACTCTGATCACCAATGAAATCAGCCTGAGATTAGAATTATACACTTCTGGATCTCTACGGGGGCAGAAGACGCCAGTGGGCAGGTAAATTGGAGTGGGAACATTGGACAGATATCGAAAGATAAACAAAAGGGGGAGGGAGCCACCAGAAGCGGCCCACTGGAAAGTAATACGGCAATACAAGAGTGCCCTGCGTCTGAGGACCAGCATTAACTTGGGAGTCTGGTTGAAAGCACTCAAAAAGAGCAAAGGATCGTGGGGGGAAATTGTGGGAATCAGGGCAGTTGGGGACAGGGGCTTAAGTCCCTGGACCCAAGACAGCCACCTCTGGCACTGAGCCAGAGAGAGTGCGGTGAAGAAACCAAGTCTTAGTCCCTGAGCCACGAGCAGGCCTGAGAGCACCTAGGTAGCAACTCCCTTGAGGGGCCAGGAGCCTCACCAACTGGCAGAACCACAGCCCTTGGCACTCTCCACATGCAAAGGCTGCACAGCCAGGGTCTGAGACTTGCCCCACACCGTCCTTGAGAGAGGTGTGTGCAGGTGCCAGCCAGCACTCTCGGACAGGGAGAGTCTGAGCACTCCCAGCCCAGGCCAGTGGGAAAATCTCAGTGCGCTATCACTGCTTGGGACCTCTCTGGAGGTCTGGAGCTGCCCAGACAGCCACTGCTGTCATGGTTTTAGGTACAAGCAGGAGTTCCTGTGTCCCCAGGGACCCCTGCAATTGGGAATGTGCTCTGCCCGTGGCCAAGGGGGAATTTATGTGTTCTGGAGCACCCAGAGGGGAACAGACTGAGGCTTCTCCCTGAAAGGGAGGTCTGGGTACAGTTTACTTTCCTCTAAACCTCCAAAAACCATCCAAAGCAGACAAGGTGAGAGAAAACAAATGAATAAACAAATTAAAAAAAAAAAAAAAACCTCCAGAGAACAAAAGCCTGAAAAACCGGTTTCCTCAGAGCCCACACCCTTGATGGGGGCAGGAGGACTTAACTCAGGGAACATCATTGACTGAAAACCCACGTGGCAGGCCCCTCCCCCAGAAAGCCAACCAAAAAAAAAAAAAAAGAAGACAAGTGAACAACCACCACTACTTCATAGATAGAACATTTATTTTTAATTTGTTCCCAATATTCTGGTTCATTTTTTAATAGATAATTTTTTAACCTATTTATCATCACATGAGATATCCAATACATCAAATTCCATAATAACCTTTTAACCTGAAATTTTTGATACATATACCTGGTTTTTCTTTTGCTTATCTATTTTTTAATTTTTAGTTTAGTTTATTCTTTTTTTATTTTTATTTTTTAATATTCATATAGAGTTAAACTTCAAGGTAATACCCTTTCTCCAATCAACGCTACCCCTATAGGTAAACCAATTTTTAATCCCCCTCTATCTTAGGAAAATTGAGTCCTTTAACAAAGATATCAAAATAACCTTCCTCACCCACACCGAGAATTCATAACTACTCTCCCATCTTTTTCTTCCACCAGTGTTTCTGTATATTTGTGTTTGTCCTGGTAGTATATAACTCCTATACTTGGGGTTCTATTTGACGAAATTCTTTTTTTGTTTTGTTTTTATACATACATATATATATACATAATTTTTTTTTCTCTTGTCATCTACTTTTCTCAGCCTTTTTGTTTGTATACTTCATCAATCGTACCTAGGGGCCCATTTGGATGGGCCTTCTCTTTTATTTTATCTTTCTTTTCTCTCTCTCTCTCTCTTTCCTTTTCTTTTCTCTTTTTTCTCTTGTTCTTTTCTCTTATATTTGGGTGGGGACTCTTGATTGCTCAGAAGTGTTCCAGGGTGCACCTTGCCTGCACCATGGTCAACACATTCAGCTACATCTGTTCAGTCATCTCTCACCAAAATGAGTAGGAGGAGGAATGCCCAACAGAAGAAAAATTCAGAGGCTGAGCTTTCTGCAACAGGCTAATTGCTTTCGACATAGACAATATGTCAGAAAGGGAGGCAGAACGGTCTCCACCACGATTATAGAATCTAAAAAAACATCAAGTACATGATAGTAAAACTGAGAAATCTTAATTGTAGACAGGATCTCTTGAAAGCAGCTAGAACAAAGAAGCTCCTTACTTAAAGAGGAAAGCCCATCAGAATAACGTCAGACCTGTCCACAGAAACCTGGCAAGCCAGAAAGGGCTGGCAAGATGTATTCAGGGCACTAAATGAGAAGAACATGCAGCCAAGAATACTTTATCCAGCAAGACTGACATTCAAAATGGATGGAGAGATAAAGAGTTTCCAAGACCAGCAAGGCTTCAAAGAGTAGGCGACCGCCAAGCTGACACTGCAGGAAATATTAAGGGGGGTTATATAAAAGAGGAAAAGATCCTAAGAATATCATTGAACAGAAATATATGGAGACAATCTACAGAAAGAAAGACTTCAAAGGTAAAATGATGTCAATAAAAACGTATCTCTCAATAATCACTCTCAATGTGAATGGCCTAAATGTGCCCATAAAACAACACAGAGTTGCAGACTGGATAAACCAACAGGACCCATCCATATGCTGTCTACAAGAGACCCATTTCAAACCTAAGGATACACCCGGACTGAAAGTGAAGGGATGGAGAAGCATCTTTCATACCAATGGGCCTCAAAAGAAGGCCAGGGTAGTGATTCTCATATCAGATAAATTAGATTTTAAACTAAAGACTAGTCAGAGATACAGAAGTACACTACATAATTCTTAAAATAACTATCCACCAAAAAGATGTAACAATTGTAAATATTTATGCCCCCAATATGGGAGCAGCCAATTACATAAGAAAACTATTAATCAAGATAGTCATATTGATATGAATACATTAATAGTAGGAGATCTTAACACGCCTCTCTAAGTAATAGATCATCCAAGCAGAAAATCAATAAAGAAACAAGAGCATTGAATGACACATTGGACCAGATGGACCTCATAGATATATACAGAACATTCCACCCTAAAACAATAGAATGCTCATTCTTCTCAAGTGCACATGGAACCTTCTCCAGAATAGACCATATACTGGGTCACAAATCAGGGCTCAACCAATACCAAAAGATTGAGATTATTCCCTGCATATTCACAGATCACAATGCTTTGAAACACTTCGGCCCAAAACCTAGGGGATACAGCAAAGGCGGTCCTAAGGGGGAAATACATAGCCATCCAAGCCTCCCTCAAAAAAAATTGAAAACTCCAGAATATACCAGCTGTCTCTACACCTTAAAGAACTGGAGGATCAACAATAAATTAAGCCAACTCCACACACAAGAAGGGAAATGATCAAGATTAGAGTAGAGATCCATGAGATAGAAATTAGAGATACAGTAGAATGTATCAATGAAACTAGAAGCTGGTTTTTTGAAAGAATCAATAAGATCGATAAACCATTGGCTACACTAATCCAAAAGAAAAGAGAGAAGGCTCAAATTAATAAAATTATGAATGAAAAGGGAGAGATCACAACTAACACCAAGGAAGTAGAAACAATCATCAGAAGCTATTACCAACAGTTTTATGCCAAAAAGTTAAGCAACCTAGATGAAATGGATGCATTCCTGGAAAACTATAAACTCCCAAAATTGAACCAGGAAGAAACTGACAACCTGAATAGACTGATACCTAGTAATGAGATTGAAGCAGTGATCAAAAACCTCCCAAAACATGAGTCCAGGACCTGATGGATTCCCTGGGGAATTCTACCAAACTATCAAAGAAGAAATAACACTTATTCTCCTAAAGCTGTTTAAAAAAATAGAAACAGAAGGAAAACTTCCAGACTCTTTTTATGAAGCCAGCATTACCCTGATCCTCAAACCAGGCAAAAACCCCACCAAAAAGGAGAATTTCGGAACAATATCACTGATGAATATGGATGATAAGATTCTCAACAAGATCCTAGCAAACAGGATCCAACAGCACATTACAAAGATTATCCACCATGACCGGGTGGGATTCATCCCTGGGCTACAAGGATGGTTCAACTTTCGCAAATCAATCAGTGTGTCAGAACAAATCAATAAAAGAAGAGAGAAGAACCACATGGTCCTCTTAATTGATGCAGAAAAAGCATTTGACAAAATTGAGCATCCATTCCTGATTAAAACACCTCAAGGTATACGGATAGAGGGAACATTCCTGAACTTCATAAAATCTATCTATGAAAAACCCACAGCAAATCTCATCCTCAATGGGAAAAAACTGACAGCCTTCCCGTTGAGATCAGGAACAAGACAAGCATGCCCACTTTCACCACTTGTTCAACATAGTATTAGAAGTCTTAGCAACAGCAATCAGACAACAAAGAGAAATAAAAGGTAACCAAAGTCAAACTCTCTCTCTTCGCAGATAACATGATACTTTACATGGAAAACCCAAAAGACTCCACCCCGAAACTACTAGAACTCATACAGCAATTCAGTAATGTGGCAGGATACAAAGTCAATGTGCAGAAATCAGTGGCTTTCTTATACACTAACAATGAAAATACAGAAAGGGAAATAAGAGAATCGATTCCATTTACTATAGCACCAAGAACCATAAGATACCTGGGAATAAACCTAACCAAAGAGGTAAAGGATCTGTACTTGAGGAACTACAGAGCACTTATGAATGAAATTGAAGAAAACACAAAAAGATGGAAGACCATTCCATGCTCTTGCATTGGTAGAATAAACATTGTTAAAATGTCTATACTGCCTAGAGAAATCTATACTTTTAATGCCATTCCGATCAAAATTCCACCAGTATTTTTCAAAGAGCTGGAGAAAATAATCCTAAAATTTGTATGGAATCAGAATAGACCCTGAATTGCTAAGGAAATGTTGAAAAAGAAAAACAAAACTGGGGGCATCACGTTATCTGACTTCAAGCTTTACTACTAAGCTGTGATCACCAAGACAGCATGATACTGGCATAAAAACAGACACATAGACCAGTGGAACAGAGTAGAGAGCCCAGATAAGGACCCTCAACTCTATGGTCAAATAATCTTCGACACAGCAAGAAAAAAATACACAGTGGAAAAATACAGTCTCTTCAATAAATGGTGCTGAGAGAATTGGACAGCTATATGTAGAAGAATGAAACTCAACCATTCTCTTACACCGTACACAAAGATAAACTCAAAATGGATAAATGACCTCAACGTGAGATAGGAATCTATCAGAATCATAGAGAAGAACATAGTCAGTACCCTCTTTGATATCAGCTACAGCAACTTCTTTCAAGATATGTCTCCAAAGGCAAAGGAAACAAAAGCAAAAATGAATTTTTGGGACTTCATCAAGATCAAAAGCTTCTGCACAGCAAAGGAAACAGTCAACAAAACAAAGAGGCAACCCACGGAATGGGAGAAGATATTTGCAAATGACAGTACAGACAAAAGGCTTATATGTAGGATCTATAAAGAACTTCGTAAACTCAACAGACACAAACAGATAATCATGTCAAAAAATGGGCAGAAGATATGAACAGGCACTTCTCCAAAGAAGACATACAAATGGCTATCAGACACATGAAAAAATGTTTATCATCAATAGCCATCAGGGAGATTCAAATCAAAACCACACTGAGATACCACCTTATACCAGTTAGAATGGCCAAAATTAGCAAGACAGGAAACAACGTGTGTTGGAGAGGATGTGGAGAAAGGGGAACCCTCCTACACTGTTGGTGGGAATGCAAGTTGGTGCAGCCACTTTGGAGAACAGTGTGGAGACTCCTCAAGAAATTAAAAATAGAGCTTCCCTATTACCCTGCAATTGCACTACTGGGTATTTACCCCAAAGATACAGATGTAGTGAAAAGAAGGGCCATCTGTACCCCAATTTTTATAGCAGGCATGGCCACAGTCACCAAACTGTGGAAAGAACCAATATGCCTTTCAACGGACGAATGGATAAGGAAGATGTGGTCCATATACACTATGGAGTTTTATGCCTCCATTAGAAAGGATGAATACCCAACTTTTTTATCAACATGGATGGGACTGGAAGAGATTATGCTGAGTGAAGTAAGTCAAGCAGAGAGAGTCAATTATTCATATGGTTTCACTTATTTGTGGAGCATAACAAACAACAAGAAGGACATAGGGAGATGGAGAGGGGAAGGGAGATGAGGGAGATTGGAAGGAGAGATGAACCATGAGAGACTATGGACTCTGAAAAACAATCTGAGGGTTTTGAAGGGGCAGGGGGTGGGAGCTTGGGGACCCAGGTGGTGGGTATTAAGGAGGGCATGTATGGCATGGAGCACTGGGTGTGATGCATAAACAATGAATTCTGTTATGCTGAAAGGAAATTAGCAAAATAAAAATAAAAATAAAATGCCACAAAAGGATTAATGGGATTTCTCATTAACCAATGTGGCCAGTGCAAAGTCAATTTATTCTGGTAATGTTTACTCAAGATTATTCTGGAAAACTGTTTTCTAGGTGACAAGGAAATGGAATGAACAGACTGACATCTTAGTGTGACTAAGTAAAATTTGAGAATACACCCAGATTAGTTTCATCAGAATAAGCAAAAACAAGATAAGAAAAGTGGGCCACCTGGGATCCCAAAAGACTTGTGGGTAGAATTATAAGTTTATGTGAAGATAAATAATGGTACCACTGAGGACTTTTGTGTGGGGAAGCGGCATTACAAAAAGGAGGCTCTTGATCTTTCCTGGGAGAACTGAATGGAAAGGAGGCATGGGATTACAGACAGGAATATAAATTAAAAATATTACTCTAAGTAGTTTTACAAACTTATGGTTTCATGAATTATAGGAAAAATAAATTGAATGACAATTATATGTGTGTGCATGTGTGTGTGTATGTCTGTGAGACTTTCATATAGTGAAGAATAATGGCATATCCCACATATTCTTCAGAAACAATATATAATAAGAAAAACAAACAGACAAAAGAAACTAGAGAAATGTCTCACCTTGTGCTTAATTAAAAGATTAGAAAAATTTATCTTCATGGAAAAGAAAGAAGAAAGTAGACTAGCTCATGTTTTTATAGCAAACCTGTCAGAAGTAAAGATGGTAGGAAAGAGAGAAGAGGGGAGCCAGTGGCAGGTATAAATTAGCCAACAATTGCTGCCAAAGGGGGCATAGTTCCTTCTTAGTGTACAAAGACTAAAAAAGAGTCATGGTGGTTTGAGAACACTTACTACGGGAAAGCACGTGCCATCTGAGGTTATAATCTGGAAGCAATACTTCTGGGAAAGAAGAAGATAAAGAGGAAAGGAGAGATAATTTTAGAATTTTCTTACAAAGTAAAAAATGAGCAAATGGGAGATTTAGGGTCCTACTTTGATAAAGAAAAGCAACAAATTAGAGGTCATATAAAATCCCTATCTCAAAAATAAAAACAAAAAGAAAACAATAGTAAAGAAATATGAGAGAACAAGGGAATGCTGACTCTTACATTACACCCAAAATTTTCTAAATGACTGCATGGAAACTACAGAAAACTACACAACAAAATTATATTATAGCAGAAAATGGGAACTAAGGCATTTAAGCTGATGAAATCCCACTTCCTCGAATGAAACTACAATACTTAACCACACACACACAAACCTAAATCTCAACATCTCAAAAGGAGTTAAACACTTGATGATGTGAAAAAACACCTTAACAAAGAAATTAAATGTAAAACAATAATTAGACAATAAAAGGAAGAAATTTTGAGAGAGGAAGCTGATTAATCTAAAAATAAATGGGAGAAAAAAGAACAAAAAATCATCTCAGACCTGAAGACTAATTTTAATAAATGTCAATGGAAAAAAGACTCAAATCAAAGTCCAATAATGGATTGAAGGAAGGAAGAAAAAATGCCAACAAGATGAAATTGAGACAAATAATCAAGAGAAAGTGGCTGAAATAGAATGTAAGCAAAAATATATATAAAACGGCATATTACTAATATTTAAAACTGTAATCAAAGAAAAATGTTTTAGAAAACAAGAAATCTACATTTGCATACTAAAAGGGGCACTGGATATCTGGAAAAAAAAATGACTGAGAATGAGCAATTGCAAGACATATGCAAATAAATGTATAAGACTTGATTGATAAAGAAAATATCCTTGATGTCTTCAAGAGTTTTTAGATCATACAGTTTATAAGAGCAAAGGAATTAACCCAGAGATCATACTTCTCCAAAAGGTATAAAGTAGGGCAACAATGGAACAGAATTTAAAAAACAAAACACAAACTCATGGAACAAAATATACACTAAATATAAAATTTGTGTAGTAAGATAATGAGGACATCTCAAATAACTAGTCAAGGATAGACATTTTAATAGTTTTAAAACAACTGGGCAGCCATTTCTCAAAGAGGGTCAAGATAGATCTATACCTCATAATATACACAAGGATAAATTTCAAATGGTTTAGAGGTCTAAATGTAAAAAATGAAACCATATTACAAGACACCATGTGTGAATTCTGCTATAACCTATTTATCCTGCTTCTATGGGAAGGTTTTGAAACTAAAATTCAAAATCCAAATACAATAAAAGAAAACATGGGTAAATGTGATACAAAAATAATTGTCATAAATACATTCAAAAGATAACTACAAACTGAGTGCAAATATTTATATACTGTATTACAGTTAGAGGGTTAATATCATATAATCACATATAAACTCACTGATTGGGTTTGGAATTATGACTAACTACATGATAGAAAAATAAGAAAAAGGGGCACCTGCATGGCTTAGTGGGTTAAAGCCTCTGCCTTTGGCTCAAGTCATGATCTTAGGGTCCTAGGATTGAGTCCTGCATAGAGCTCTCTGCTCAGCAGGAAGCCTGCTTCCTCCTCTCTCTCTGCTTGCCTCTCTGCCTACTTGCGATCTGTCTTCAAATTAATAAATAAAATCTTTAAAAAAAAAAGAAAGAAAGAAAAAGAAGAAAAAGCCAAAGTCAGCTTATAAGAAAGACCCAAAATGTCCTTTTAAACATAAGGGCTCAGGCTCACCTTGAATTTGAGAAATGCATGTGCAAACACATTAAGATATCATTTCTTACCATTCATATTGGAAAACATTAAACAGTATGACAACATATTCTCTGGGGGAAGTTCAAGTGAAAGAGGCACTCTCAACACTGCAGTTGTGAATGCAAATTGGTACATACTTTGTAGGGAAGAATTTTAAAAACTGCACATGCCCCCAAAAGTCAACATTTAGAAATTCCCCTTGAAGGACTGTTTGTAACTGCTAAAAACTGAAACCAAGCCAAATGCTTATACACAAAATTGAAAACAAGCCAGAGACCTTGCATGAGATAAGTTTGGGAATCTACAATCTGAAGTTATAAAATAAATGAGAAAATGTTTAAGAAGTAATATGGGGCAATAACTGAAATACAGAGTAAAGTGAAAAAAAGCAAAGTACAAAAGGGTATTCAAGGTGTGCCACGTGCCATTGAAGAGAGAAGAGGATATAATATGCTTGTATCTATGCATTTTGACAAAATAAATGCTGGAAAGATAATAAATTAATGAAGGTGATTATGCCTATTGGATGAGTGGAAACAGGAAGGAAGAATGGGGCTACAGGAATTGGTGGGAAGGCATAGAGTAGTGAGAATTTCTGGAGTTTATCTTTTTGTGTATTTTTCCTTCTCTTTTTGTATAATTTTAACTTTCAGAATTAATGTTGGAAATGCAAAAAATACATGAAATTTGCAAGCATGTTTTTATCTACTCATTTATCTGTTGAAGGACATCTAGGTAGTTTCCATATCTTGGTTATTGTGACTAATGCTGCAATAAACATGGGTGTGTAGATATCACTTCAAGATAGTGATTTTGTTTCCTTGGCATATATACCCAGAAATGGGACTGCTGGATTATAGGATAGTTTTTCATTTTCATTTTTTTTTGAGAAGACACCATATTGTTTGTGATAATATCTGTTATCAATTTACATTACCACCAAAAGCAATAAATGGTACCCCTTTGTCCACATCCTCACTGACACTTGTCATCACTTGTCTTTTTGATTATAGCATCCTAACAAATGTGAGATGGTATCTCACTGTGGTTCTGATTGCATCTTTCTAATAATTAGTGATATTAAGCACCTTTTCAATACCTGTTTGTCCTGTGAATGTCTTTTTTGGGAAAAAAAAAAAAAAAGTCTATTAAGATCCTTTGCCTAGGCGCCTGGGTAGCTCAGTGGGTTAAGCCGCTGCCTTCGGTTCAGGTCATGATCTCAGGGTCCAGGGATCGAGTCCTGCATCGGGCTCTCTGCTCAGCAGGGAGCCTGCTTCCCTCTCTCTCTCTGCCTGCTTCTCCATCTACTTGTGATTTCTCTCTGTCAAATAAATACATAAAATCTTTAAAAAAAAAAAAAAAGATCCTTTGCCTATCTTTAAGTTGGATTATCTACTTTTCTGCTATTGAATTATATGAGTTCTTTATATATTTTGGATATAAACTCCTTACCATATATAAGGTCTGCAAATATTTTCTTCTATTCTGTAGTTTACCATTTTCTTTGCTGTACAGAACCTCTTTAGTTTTATGTAGTACCACTTACTTAAGCTTTTGTTGCCTGGGCCTCTGGTGTCTTACCTAAGAAATTATTGCCAAGACCTGTGTAAAGCATCTTTCTCCCTTAGGAGAAAAAAGCATCTTTCTCCCTAGGAGTCTCACGGTTGAAATGAAATCTTGCATTGAAATTTTTGAACCATTTCTAGTTAACTTTGTGAGTGGTGTAAGACAACGGGTCGGGTTTCATTCTTTTGCATTTGTTGATCCAGTTTTCCCAGCACCATTTATCACACTATCTCTTCCCCATAGTGTGTTCTTGGCAACATTATCAAAAGTGAATTTATTGTATATTTGTGGGTTTTATATTCCATTCCACTGATGTATGTGCCTCTATTTATACAAGTACTATACTGTTTTGATCGCTACAGTTTTGTAACATAGCTTGAAATCAAGAGTGTGATTCCTCTAACTCTGTTCTTCTTCTCAAGATTACTTTAGCTACTCAGGATCTTTTATAGTATGATATATATTTTAGGTAACTTTTTTTCTACTTCTGTGAAAAATGTTATTGTAATTTTGATGGGAATTGCACTGAATTTGTAGATTACTTTATTGGTGTGGGCATTTCAAGAAATATTCATTATTTTAATCTAAGGACACAGGGTATCTTTACATTTATTTCTGTCTTCTTCAATTTCTTTCATCAATGTCTTATTGTTTTCAGTGTATGGAATATTCAACTCTTTCATTTTAATACACACCTAAGTATTTACTTTTTGATACTATTGCAAATAGAAATTACTTTCTTAAAAACACTTTCGGATATCTTACTGTTAGTGTATAAAAGCACAACTGATTTTTGCATTTTGATTTTGCGTCTTGTTACTATACTGAATTTATTTTAGTTCTAACAGTTTTTTGTTAGAGTTTTTAGGATTTCCTATATATAATATGCTGTCATCTATAAATAGAGACATTTGTACTTCTTCCTTCTGATTTGATGCCTTTTATTTCTTTTCCTTGCCTAATTGCTCTGGCCAGGACTTCTAGTACTATGTTGAAGAGAAATGGTAAGAATGGGCATTCTTGCCTTGTTCCTCCTGATCTTAGTGGAAAGAATTTTAACTTTTTACTATTGAAAATGATGTTTGTTGTGTGTCTATCATATATGTCCTTTGTTATGCTGTTATATATTCCTTCTACACCTAATCTGTGAGAATATTTATCATGAAAGAAGGGCAATTGCAAGAAGTCAGTTTGAAGGCAAGAGAGAAGAGTCTGAGTGAGACAGTTGCCCAATTTGCAATCAATGTAGAGGTGAAAAGCAGGATTCTTGAGGAAAAGCACTCAATGGTTCTATGGTTGTTTTATGCAGAGTCAAAATGGCAACTGGTTTGATAATCTATTTTAAAAGGTGCTTCAATCTCTTTCCTGCTGCTATACAAAAACCTCTCATCAATTTTCCCATCATAAGTGATAACTGAAAAAAAGCTGTGATACTCCTTGGACAGAATCTTATTACATCAAATAATCAAACACAAACACACAAACACATTCTTCCTTTGGTTAAATTTCAGTTTTTACTATAACACAATTTATTGTCTGTATAATTCCTGGAGTACTCCCAAGTTGCAATTGTAAAGTTACTAATTTTCACTGTTTACTTAGGAAAGTGGAAACATAATGTTTGTTCTAGTCAGAAAAAAACCTGTTTTTTGAATATTGAGTTTAGTACTGCTTTGTGACCTTGGAAAGTGGCACAGTATGTTATCATCCTCATCTGAAAATAGCATAAGTATGTTTATATCATAAGGCTGTGCCAAATCTACATTTTATAACTTTATATTAGTGTATAAAATAGTAAAGAGAAAGCTATCCTCTCAATTTTGACCCACTTAGACAGTGAAAGCAGTTCTAACAAGCATGTTTCACATTGGAGGAGAAAATATTAGGTATTCTCAAACTGGCTAAACTATTTAAACCAGAATGTCCTTGTAGGAATGGATATGGCATATATCATATTTCATATTTGTTAAAACAGCAACATGAGAGTGTGCAATATATGGAATGAATGTGTAGAAGTAAGTACTACCTAAACTCTCGTAAGTGCAGAGAGATGTGTATAGTGTTTTTATTTTGGCACACATTTCTGATGTTGATGTTACCCTTGAGCAAGACAGATTTGTAATGTAATGGCACCTCTTTTCTCCCTTCCAGGCAGTTTTTTTTCTCTTATTTTTCCACATAAATGGTATAAAGAATATCTATTAAGAAAAAAATTGTTCACCTTTTATACAATTGACTTAAGGGTAAAATGAAGAAATAACCTACAACTTAACCTTACATTATTCTTTTAATTCTCAGATAAATACTTCACATTTCAAAGATGTCAAAGACTCTGTTGGTTCTCAAGTGACCACTCAAGAGTCTCTGTGGATGTTAATGACAATGGCGGAGATGCATACAAAAAGAAATATAGACCTTGGCAATAGATCAATAGATGTGAAGTTTGACAGAGATCTCTGCCAGGATCTATATCCCTTTACCTTCTAAAAACACACACACCACTAAAACAAAACAAAACAAAACAAAACAAAACAAACAAAAACCATATTTCATCAGTTCAGGCTTCCAAACGTTAGCATTTTCACTACTTCCTGAAGTGATAATAAGTTAGAAGATAGAAAAGGTCAAGGATGAGTTAGGAGATATATTTTTTAGAAAAGAAGAAGGAACATAATAATGTGTTCCAAATTTCTAGGGAATAGTATATGAAACAGGAAGCAACAGCTTGAGAAGACTAATTTTTGCCTCTGATTTTGGATTGGGAATTAATTCCCACATCAATATCCATATCGGAAATCAGACACCAAAGGGAAACAAGAGTGAGTTGCTCATGTTGGGCCACAGTCACCTTCTCCTCTGTTTCAGTGGTATGAAAAGCTCTCAAAAGGAGCTGAAGTGTAAGAGCTGCCTATTAGAGGGAGATGTTTTGGGGAAAAAAAATCAATAAAGAGCACAATCTAATGTGTAATAAGTGATTGATATGGTAATATAGGCAGAATTTGTACAACAGACAAAGACTATGATATAAACCAAGGAAATTGTTTTTTTTAAAAAAATGACTCTAGGAGCACCTGTGTGGCTCAATGGGTTAAGCCTCTGACTTTGGCTCAGGTCATGATCTCAGGGTCCTGGGATTGAGACCTGCATCGGGCTCTCTGCTCTACAGGTAGTCTGCTTCCCCCTCTCGCTCTCTGCCTGCCTCTCTCCCTACTTGTGATCTCTGTCTGTCAAATAAATAAATAACATATTTTTTAATATGTTATTTATTTATTTATAACATATTTTTTAATATGTTATTTATTTATTTATAACATATTTTTTAATATGTTATTTATTTATTTATTTGACAGACAGAGGTCACAAGTAGGCAGAGAGGCAGGCAGGGTGTTGGGGGAAGCAGGCTCCCTGCTAAGCAGAGAGCATGATGGGGGCTGGATCCCAACCCTGGGATCACGACCTGAGCCGAAGGCAGAGGCTTTAACCCACTGAGCCACCCAGGCACCCAAATAAATAAAATTAAAAAAAAAAAAGATGATGCGATATAAAAGAAAAGGCCTGTATTTTGTTTGGTCATATAAAGGTATTTTATGAAAATGATTGAATATGAATAATGTTGCCTGGCAGAACAGCACACGGCATACTTGTCCCCTTGTATAAAAGAAATATGTGCATGAGTACACATGTTTATGAAAAGAGAAGTTTCTAGAAGGACCCATGAAGAGCCATCAACAATAGATCCCTCTAAGGTATGACATTAAATTAAACTCTTCAGATATCACAGTTGGTTTGTGAACACAGCACAGACCACGGCTATTTTGACCAATGCATGTAATAACTGAGGGCAGAGAACAAATGTACTTAGTATATTTATTTCATCTTCCCATCGTATAGTAGGTATGCAAATTGCTTCGACCGAGAACAAATATTAATCTTTGCTGTATTTGTAAACCTGGGGGAGAGCATGGTCCATGGTATCCTTCAAATCATAGATGGTAGTCTTAGTGGGGAGAGAATAACAATGAAACTGAAAACAGAAACTTGATTCTCTTCTCCCCATTGGCTTTTCTCATAGTAAACTTAGGTGAGGACATATCTGTGACTATGTCTTACTTTCTCACATGTGATAAAATTTCAGCAATTACAACCAATTTTAACTCCCCAAGTTTTACCAAATGTAATGTCAAAATTCTAGGTAGATAACATAGTAGCTTTGGGAGGGCACTTAAGTAATTACTCACATTAAATGAAGATCAAGATTTTTCAGTGAATGTGTGGGGCTGGAGAAAGCTGCTCATTTGTCATGGGGTGTGGAGGAAAACGGGGGTATTAGAGCTAAGAGGCTAATCTAGATCTGGTCCTCTCTGCTACTCACTCCACCTGGAACATTGAATAACTCCATCTGCAATGCCTTATTTAGGAAGTTGCTTGACTAGTACAACAAAAATAATCTAAAGCAAAGTGCACCTCAGCATAATTTTGGGAGCCAAGACAGCATTATAAGAGCATCTTTCCAGCAGAGTCATGAATCCGAATCATGTGCTTATGGTGTGGTCTGTATAAAAGAATCAGAATAGATTATTCTGCTATAAAGATCATAGCAAAGATAAAGTAAAATATGCCATTTGTTTAGTAAATACTATCTTCAATTCACTCAATAATGCATTAATCAATGTCCTAATCCAATTAGGATCCTTTTTTCTTCCCACAGGAAGCCCATACAAGTGTATTATATTTGATAGTCAGAATATTTTATGCTAATTTAATATACCATTTTATTTATCCTTTCAAAGTTAAAATGATAGTCATCTATTTCTTGAGGAAGAACTATAAATGTGTGCAATGACAGATTTGAATGTTTATTAATATATGTTAATATACTTATTATTCCTGAAAATAGTGATAATTCCCATTTACAAATATAATTTATATTGGCTTCATATTATTTAGAAGAGCAAGAATGACTATGAGGAAAAACACAGTCTGCATTTAAATATAAAGATTCATGGTAATGTTATCATGTAATTTCATAATTTATACCAAGTTTATCAGGTCTATGATATCTACAGGATATGCTTTGAAAGTCAAATGACTATAGCCTTGCATATAAAATTATAATATCTGGATAGTAAATGAATAATGCAAGAGTGTACACTAAAATGTTCACATTAAATTTATCTGAATTGCTTTTGGCATAGCGAATTCCCTTTAAATCCATTCATTTCTTAGGCCAGGCAACAACAACTTTATAAAGGTTTTAGTCCGAGTGTTCTATTCTCTTTATCTTCTTGTCATTTATCACAGTTGGATCAACCTAGTTTCAAATTTCAGCGTCCCAAATCTAGGAATTTAAATTGTAGGTAAATTTTTGTATAAATTGTATAATCTAATCTTGCCTAAAATCAAAAGAGGAAGAATGTTTTAAAATACAGAAGTCATGGAAAATTTTAGTCTGCCCTGCCTTGTCTCTCTGGCTTATCGATTCTTTAGCACCATCCCAATCTGGAAATCATGATCTTAAATTTTATTAACAAGTGGTATTTTTCATCAATGATTATTCAATATGAATATTACATTGCTCTTTATCAACAAAGATGCTTTTAAAAATTGTTCAACATCACTAGCTATTGGCGAAATACAAATCAACAGCACAATGAGATACCACCTTATACCAGGGAGAATGGCAAAAATTAACAAGACAGGAAACAACAAATATTGGTGAGGATGTGGAGAAAGACAAACCCTCTTCTGCTGTTGGTAGGAATGCAAATTGGTATAGCCCCTCCAGAAAACAGTATGGAGATTTCTCAAGAAGTTAAAAATAGAGCTACCCTACAGCTCAGCAACTGACTAGGTATATACTCCAAAGATACAGACGTAATAAAAAGAAGTGGCACGTGCACCCCAATGTTCATAGCAGCAATGTCCACAATAGCCAAAATGTGGAAGGAGCCAAGAGGCCCTTCAACAACAGATAAATGGATAAAGAAGATCTGGTTCATACTTAAAATGGGATATCACTCAGCCATCAGAAAGGATGAATACCTACCTTTTGCACTGACATGGATGGAACTGGAGGGGATTATGTGAAGTGAAATAAGGCAAGCAGAGAAAAACAATTATCATATGGTTTCACTCATATGTAGAACATAAGGAATAGTTTGGAGGACCACAGGGGAAGGGAGGGAAACTGAATAGGAAGAAATCAGAGAAGAAGACAAACCATGAAAGGCTGTGGACTCTGGGAAACAAACTGAGGTTACAGAAGGGAAGGGAGTGGGGGGATGAGGTAGCTGGATGATGGGTATTAAGGAGGGCACGTGTAGTGATGAACACTGGGTGTTAGAGGCAGCTAATGAAATCACTAAACACTACATGAAAAACTAATGATATACTACTATCTATGTTGGCTAACTGAACATAATAAAAAAATTAAAACAATAAAATAAAATAATTATCTTGTCCCTTGACTTTATCACACCCTAAAACAATACTGCCTGAGAAACATCTTCCCCTTCCACAAATGTATTACTTGCCAAGGTCTACAGCAGTCCAAGATAAAGGATGAGAAATATGAAACCTACAGAGTGAACAGCTCAGCAGTCTCATCTATCAGAAAATATTGATTGGCTTGATAATAACTCTGTAAGTGTGAGATAATGGTTGTCCTATGAGGAGCCTTTCCAACATAAAAGACAAAATTTATAGAGAAGTTCTTTGAAATTGACTGGGGACCTAGAAGGTTTATGTGACAAATTTTGTCCATTGCCTCCACAACCGTCTTCACTTCTTTGCTTGGAATAGATATGAGACACCAGGTACTAGAGCAGCCATCTCATAACAACTAAGTGACACACACGGGGGAAAGGTTAAGAGCAGTCAGAGATGCCAGCGGTGCTACTGCAAAGCCAAAGAGCAATAATATTGGCTACCTGCTAATGGACTTTTTTTGTAAAACTAATAACTCACAATTTTTTTTAACAACCACATTCACATTCTCTTTGACTTGGTGCTGAAACAACTTCTACTTTATTCAATTTGTGATCTGTTAGTCACCTGAGTGATTTGTCTTAATATTCACATTAATATTGATAATTGCACATTGCACTCCTTGTACTGTTCATTTTGGTCAAATCATTTTTTGGAGGTTCACATTGTGATAAGTAATGGTTACAATCTGAAAGGTCTACATAGGTTTGACAGGTAATATAAATAAGTGAAGTGTGCAAGAATAAAATAATATTAAATATGATGAGCGCCACATCTGAGGCAAAACTGACCTAGGATGGCTGGTCATTGTTTCCCTGAGGAAATGCTATCTCAACATGTTATTATTGCTGTATCTTCCAAGTTTTCAAGATGACAAAAAAAGAAAGAAAGAAAGAAACATGGGCTTATATGGACAATTTTCCAATATTTAAATAGTGACAACTCATTATTTTTTATAATTTTTAGCCCATATTTGAACCAATACCATGAGGGTCAGTTTAAACATATCCAAGTGTGGGCCAAGTTATTATTTTAGAGTTAAATTCTTTAAACAAGAAGACTAAGACAATGTCTTTTTTGACATATCTCACTTAGACAAAATGATGTAACATGCAGCTTTGTTTTTCCTACTTCATGACAATTACATAAATAGATCTTCAATTATAACAGGCCATGAGGGTTTCAGTAGAAAGTCTGAACCAGCTGCAACCCCATATTTAGCTTTTTCACATTCCCTTAAATAAGCTTTAAAGTTGATTCTCATTTCAACTGAAAAGCTGAGAAAGAAAATAGGTCACAGTCTAAACAGATGGCTACTGGGAACTTCATGAAAGAAAAAAAATAAAACAAAACAAAGCAAAAAACAACAACATAAAAAACCGGGGATCAGTTTCTACATGTAAAATAGTGAAATGAAGCAGATATTTCAGTATTGTTAGGTGCACTGGGACTCTCTCTTCATCCATCTCAGCAATGTGCTATGTATATTTCCATGAGTAGGGTTTGGGGCACATTTTGAATCACCTGTTTCATTATGGCTGTCAGGTCTGAAAAATATTTTAGGGATGCCATGACAATAATGAGGTTAAAGAGATGTTAATAATGGTGTTATGAGTATGACAATTTCTAACTAGGCTAAAGAAGCAGGTCAGTTACTTTAGCCACTGGACTGATACATGAACAATATCTGATGATTTTTCCTCATTTTTTACTCATATATCACTAATTTACTCATATATCACTGTGAAAAAAACTTTGCAATTATGTATTATTATAAGAGCCATTACTGACTGTAGTAGAATTTCCCTGTTGCCTAACTAACATCTATTTTATTTCTTTCATTTTTCTTGACAAACTTTGGACTTGCCTTAGAAATGTTCTCTACCCCTTTGTGTACAACTAAAATGATTTGAGTGGGATCAATTCTGCCCAAGCTACATGGATGGAATTGTTTCTATATACTGAGCAGTAGAATTACATCATCACAGATATAGATCTGGGATAGGTGTGAGGTAGGAAAGAGAATAACCGTTGGGGGAATAGTTTATATGAAGACTGGGGTAAGAAGAAGTATATGATATATTCAAAAATACATTACATCGAAATATGCCTAAAGCATAGATAGTGATAAAATACAATGGAGAAGGAAAGCCAGAGATGAAGACACAAACCTGTGTTCACAAATCACGTAGATCTTGAAGAAGATTGGGAATTTATCCTAATGCAGCAACACTGATTGAGTTCAAGCAAATAATTGGCATGGTCATACTGGAGTTGGAAAAAAAATATGATTTCTGTGTAGAAAATGAACTAGAGAGGAGGTGGGATGCTTTGACTATATAAAGACCAATTAGGAGGCTATTGTAGCCATCCAGGAGAAAGATTATAGCGATTCTGACCAGTGTAGGGTTGCAGAGATAGAATTAACTGATGTGGTCAAATGGCACATAGATGCTCTGACTCCCACACACTGATATATACAAAGTATCACAAGAGTAGTAGATAATCTCAGTGATAGGAAAGGTCATCTTAAAGTGAGGGGATGAGGAGAAAATGCACGGATAAGATCTTTGGACTAAACATTAAAGATAGAAAAGTTTGATTTAAAAAAATAGAACAGGCAGAGGTCAGAGAGGCATCTGGGTGCACAGAACAAGACAGGAAAGGACAAAGCATGTTGAGTAGGGTGAAGAGTAATTACCCACATTTGGCACACAAAAGAAACACACTTAAGGCAGACATAGAAAACAACCGGAGAAAGTCAGCTCTGGGCTAATTTTGTTGACCTTGATAGCGGGTTTCCTCCTGAGTACCTTATTCAACTGTAGGCACTGGCCCCTTAAGGTTTTCAGAAAATCTATTTACCCAAAAAAAGCTATGCTTAAACAAGAGGTACCTAGCTATAGTAGAGACATGGCTTTTAGATTTCCAACTAAGAAGGGGAATGAAAAGAGGCCTCAGTAAGTCCTTGCAATTTGTTGGTATCAAAGCATAACAGGGTAAGTGGTGATGCAAAACTAAGGCTTTCAAGCTAGTTGTCGTGTGGGTAATAACACTATTAACATAAACAGAAAAGTGGAGAGAAAGTTATATTTTGGTGAAAGAAGAGGGTAAGTGTATAAATGCGTTAAATTTATGTGGTGTCATTGCCATATTTCCATAGAGTCAAACGACAATTGTAACTGAAATGGTAACAAATGCTACTTTTAATGACTATACACCCTTCAAAGTGCACATGTGTTTATAGTGTGGACACAGTGGTCATGTCTTTTATCGACAACTGTTTTTGTGCCTAATTACTGACCTCCCTCCACCATCCATCAGTAGGTGGTAATTCACAGAGACCAGAAACTATGTCTTCCCTTGTCAGTAATGTCTGGAAGAATAAAGAGTCTTAAGATCCATTGAGGAAGTAGCTAAAGCCTCTCATACAAAGCTCCTCATGCTATCACTGACTTTTCTAGGCTGATGTTTGAAGAGTGCCGTCCTGCATAATGAGTCTTTCTCTCTGCACTTTTTTCTAATTTATCTACTAGGCCAACTCCCGTATCATGTATATATTTTCCATATATAATTTTTCAGCACAATGCCACGGAAAGCAGAATTTGTGCAGTACCCCCATTAACTGAGGAAGCATCAGAAGCTTTTCTCTCATTCCATGATGACTCTACTCTCAGGACTTTATTCCACTTTCCTGGTTGATATAAGAAGAATTTAATGCACAAAAGGAAGCTTGCTCTACAGATCCCTGAAGATTAAAATACCTAAATTGTGACTTGAAACCAGAAAAAAGCAAAGGAATCAAATTAGATGATTATATCCTACAGCACATTTCTGCCAAATTTTTGATTATAGCTTTCTAAATTCAAGGTACTTTTGAGTTGCCTTAAAATTTTATTCCTTTTGGTTAATTGATATTTCTTATTAGTTTTGTTCCAACTAATCAAGATTTTATGGGGCAAAAGTTAAAATGACTTATTTATTTGAGTACTATTTTCAAGTCTAATTGAGTTATTAAGTAAAATGCATTTGAACAATGAAACATAAAAGAAATGGATTTTATTCTAACAAGATACTGATTCCACTCAAGACTCTTAGGGGAGTGCTTTTGTTCTAAGTAGAGAAATACAAAATACGGCTGATCCTCTAACATTTTGCCCTAATAAAATCATTTATAAGCTATTTTAGGAAAAGTTTATTTGATCTAGGTTTATGAAACAAATTCAGAAATTACAAATGAGATAAGGCTTTGGATTTTATTTTTAATATAAGCTGCCACTATAGCATGGAAGACTTCAATATTCTCATGTCAAAGGGACTTTTTCAAAGATCTTGAAGTTCTCATAAAAAAGATTTCAGTGCTGTAATTCTGCAAAAGCATCCCTCAAAATGGTCTTGAACATTATAGCCAGACAGCTTTTAAAAGAGTCCTCTAATTATTTAACAAAACGAAGAATGACCTCACTTGGAATTTTATAGGAGGTTATCATTCACTTCTTGCTTAGAGTTTTTCTGCAGGACAATACTGGGATGGGAATGGGCATGAAGTGCCATTTGGTGTCAGGGATAGAGGGTAGTGTACAGAACTAGAAAATGAGTCAAGGAGGGAATATCAAATTACAAGCTTCTCAAAGGCTAGGGTCATAGCCTCTAAGTATTTTACATTTATTCTTCATCAGGTTCAGTAGATATTAGTTCTATTAGTGAAGGCTCACTAATTAGTATTCAAATTAAATTACATTTGTATACATGATGAGGCTAAACTATTACAGACAGAATGGGAAGAGTTGGAAAAACCTGTAGTCCAGCAATGGCAAAATAAACAAAATGTCTATCTTCCCTAACATTATTATATACTACTTTGACTAGTTTCCTAAAAGCTTTAGACTTCAGTTCCTCAAATGACACCCTCTTAGCTCTTTACCATCTGCAAAGAAAGGAGCTGAAGGCAGGTGATATTGCTGGTCTCAGAGATGTTCAATTATCAGTGTCTTCCATTTTATCCTACCCTTATACCTATATTTTATCAGGACACTGATGATTTCATCCATCCTAATGAGAGTAAATAATCCTTTTAGTTACCATTGCCAGGATGCAAAATACATTAGGAGTACAAAAGTTAAAAAAAAAAAAAAAAAAAAAGGTAGAATGTGGAAAGCCCAATTGGAAGGGAAAGAAATTCCCACCCCATCAAAAGGGAACCATGGACTTGTTGTAGGTTTTGGCTTATCCACACTGAAGACACCTGACAAATACAAGAATAGGATGGTTTACCTACATGGAGAAAAATACATATAAATATACATATATACTGAACATATACATACTCAATATTGGATGAGAAGAGAGTTTAATAATGCATTTACTGATTTCAATTTTAACTAAAGAAAGAGTCACCTGACTGGAAGTAGTAGTCAAGTAGGTCCTGGCTGTTTTCCCTTGGATAGAAGTTTCAGTAAACAATGAGAAGGGAGGGGATGGAACTCATCTGTGTTGCTGCTTTCCAGAAGTGGGAAACCTAAAGAAAATGGTACCAGATCCCAGTGCAGCACCCTAGGTTTAAGAGTATTATTTCTAACCATAGGGATTGCTTAGAATTTCTTTTTGTCTGTCCCCTGCCCCCTCATCCCACCTCCCATTTTTCCATTCCCAAATAAAAAGGTATTATTAAGATCAATAACATAATGGGAAAACCCTGAATACCAAGCATAAGAACATGGAAGACAGGAGACCAGGACAACAAGTTTACTGTTTGCCCTTGATCAGACGGTGGAATGCAAACACTTGTTTCCTGTGATCTTCCCAAGTCCATTGATACTAGAAGTGCTGGGGCACCTGGGTGGCTCAGTTGATTAAGTGTCTAACCTTGGCTCAGGTCGTGATCTCTGGGGCTGAGCCCCAAAATGTTCCCGCATTGAGCAGGGAGTCTGCTTCTCCCTCTTTCTGTGCCCCTCCCCCTACTCATACTTTCTCTCTCTCTCATATAAATAAATAAAATCTTTTTAAAAAGGCTAGAAGGGCCACATAGAGATACACTCATGAATAATACACAGCTTTGACTGGTAACAAAAAGTCATATTCTTTTTTTTGAGCCTGTAAGTGATCAAGGATTTGAAGTTTCATTATTTTGTCCCACCAGAACTAACTTCAGAGATTGAAGATAATTAGCGAGTGGATGGCTTAAACTTTCCCTGAATCACTTCCACACTTCATTTTCCAACACTCCTGCCATGTCAACTATCTCATTGTTCTGGACACAAGCTAGGACTTTTCATAACTTTGGTTGTGGGCATGCCTTAAGGCATCCTCCCACTTTATTTTTTTAAGCCTGGAAAATTCCTACTCAAACCTTCGAGGTACAGTTTTGATGTTCTTTCCTGGGAATTTTGAGCTTTCTCTGGCTCTTAAAGGCTGAGCCTCATCCCCATTTCCACTATTTAAACAAATGCCCCATGAGAGCGCAAACTCTTCAAATGAATGGTGGGAATGATACATAACCATGTTTATTCCTAGCTGCTGAAGCATATTTCCTCATAATTATTGCAAAATGAATGAATAGATGTGTGGGAACAAATGCAACATAATTAGTATTTAAAAGGGATTAAGATACATTTGTCTTTTTCTAACTTTTTTGAAGGAATACAATTTTTCCTCCCCTATTCATATGGAACATTTTAAAAAATAATGTGAAAAAGTTTTTTTCACTTTGGAATCTGGAAACCTAATATCCAGGTCAAACTCTGCCACTGCTTACCTTTATGTCATTAGACTTCTCTGGGCCTTCTTAAATTCATTTTTTTAAAAGATTTTATTTATTTATTTATTTATTTATTTACTTACTTATTTATTTGACAGAGATCACGAGCAGGCAGAGAGGGGGAAGCAGGCTCTCTGTTGAACAGAGAGCCAGATGCGGGGCTTGATCCCAGGACCCTGAGACCATGACCTGAGCTAAAGGCAGAGGCTTAACCCACTAAGCCACCCAAGCACCTTAATTCTTAATTCTTCAGCAATAAATCAGAGTGTTCTAAAGTCTCCCCTAACATAAATACACTGTCATTTCTTGGAACTCTCCCAGAGTACCTTCTTCACCCAGCGGGGAGGAAACAATTTAAGCAATGATCAAGATAAACTTTCTTTCTTTCTTTTCTTTTCCTTTTTTATTTTTTTAAGAGAAGGAGAGAAAGAAGGTACAGGCAAAGGGAGAGAGAGTGAGAGAGAGAATCTTAAGCAGGTTCCACATCCAGGGCAGAGGTCAACTCTGAGATCATGACCTGAGCCAAAATCAAGAGTCAGACACTTAACTGACTGAGCCACCCAGGCCTGCCCCGAGACAAACTTTCAAGATAAACAGTCTCTGTGCTTATCAAACAAAAAATGCATGATGAAGGAAAGCAAAAGGAAATAACCCCAAACTCATTTTCACCATTCAGTTCACTGTAGCAGCAGGTGCAGAACACCCCTTCCATGTGGAGTTCCATCTTCTAGGCAGCATATGCTAGAATGCCATGTGTTATGTTGCCCTTAAGGACGCAGATGTGAGAATGGTAAATAAGACTGGCCTCATTTGGCTTTGACCCCTAAAATGGGCCAGACCTAAACTGAGTCAGACCAAAAACCTCTAACCAGAATTTTACGCTTGATAGGAGGAAAGGGCTGAATAGTTATAGGATATACATTAAATTTTGTGCAGAAATAAATTGTGGGACAAGTACAAATAATCCCCTCTGTGAAGTTTACAAATTTGACCAAGTTGTATTGTATTTTCTATGGCCTCTACCTAGACTACACTCTCATACCTGATTTCTAAGTACATGTCAGTTTAGGAATTAATATAAAGTAAATGGGAAAGAGTCTTAGCATGAAAGGACCTACAGAAATAGCAACTGTTTATCTCCCATCATATCATTCCCGGAAACCTTTGTGGCAGGTGATGTGAGAGATTTACATATAAAAACAAAAATTAAAACAATCAAACAAATGTTGTAATTCCAGAAAGCTAACTATATTGACAATTTCCTAAGAATTAATTAATACTATAAAAGAACTCTTATTTTTATTATAATTTCTGTGACAGGATACTATAAATAGTTAAAAGCACATTTTAATTTATTTCTCAGGTTTCACTATCTAACACTTTCAGGAAGAAAAATAAACATGTGAGAGTCAGTGTTTCTTCAGCTGTCGTTGGTTTCATTTTTGTTTTTGTTTTCCCTTTAATATATCAGGGGCAGGAATGCTTTAAACTCCTTCAGAGAAGTAATTTTTCCCCTTTAAAGATACAATTGTTAAATAAAAATCAACTTAATATGAATGCCATTTCCCCAGAAGTGTTCAAATCATCATAATGATGACTTTCCCTTATTTATTCCTGGCAGCTAAGTTTTATCTCTTAATTCTTTGTTACAACTGAGAGAGATAATAATAAGACATTGGTGCTCACTGAAAGTATTGTCTAGAATAGTTTACGGCAGTAGTAACATTGTGGCATACACGTGCAAGTCACAACTTATGTTCTTTAATGTAAGATGAATGTATCCCTTTCCTGAATAGTAACTGAGTGCTTAGTGCTTTCTACTACACTCTAGGCATGGAAGGGAAAATTAATAAAAGGAAAAAGAGAACATAAAAACATAGTGTATGCCCTTAAGGAGCTTATTGACAGTGGAAATGCAGTGCATAATACTCAGGGGTAAGAGTTGAACTACATAATACAGAATAGAACAGATCAAATTTTCACAGAAAGCTTAGTATTTAGCAGAAATTAATGAACTTCTATGTATTTGGCTATGTTTTTACCTGAGAGTTTATTGTTATCAGCATTTTTCTCTGGATAAAATTAGGACTGCCAGCTTCCCACAACACTGGATCAATTCATAATTTTCATTAACATCTGCAAATTTGACTTCCTGAGTTTTGTTCATCTTTTAAACTGCTTTTGAGGACTATCAGAGCGACTTAGTACCCCTTATTCTCAGATAGGGTCACAGGCTAAGACTGACTCAAATCTTAATTTCCCAAGTGGAGTGGATTCTCTGGGGGGCCTACCTAGCGTTTGCCATTTGATATGAAATTAAAGTAGTACAGACAATGTCTGGTTGGACTTCAGCTCGATTTCTTTTGACTTGCATGAGACCTTGCTATGCTGAGCACCCCACTCCAATGCAATGTCTTCTGAGTAATTGAAGATGCCATGTCTGTTCTACCAGTAAATTCCTAAGCCCTAAGAGTGATGCCCACAGCATCCAAATTGGTAAGGAAGAAGTAAAATTTTCATTATTCATAGATGGCATGACTATTTCTCTGTCTCTCTGTCTCTCTGTCTCTCTATATATGTGATCCTAAAGACTCCACCAAAAAACTATTAGAACTGATAAATGAATTCAGTAAGGCTGAAGGATACAAAATCAATGTTCTGAAATCTGTTGTATTTCTATGCACTAATAATGAAGCAGTAGAAGGAGAAATTAAGAAAACTATCCCATCTACAGTTGAACCAAAAATAATAAAATACCTAGGAATGAACTGAACCCAGGTGGTAAAAGACCTGTCCTCTGAAAATTACAAAATATTTATGAAAGAAATTAAAGATGACACAAACAGATGGCGACATATGTCATGTTCATAAAGTGGAAGAATAAATATTATTAAAATGCCCATACTACCCAAAGCATCTGCAGATTTAATGCAATCCTTATTCAAATACCAACAACATTTCTCACGGAAGTAGAATAAACAATCCTAAGATTTGTATGGAACCCCAAAAGACCCTGAGTAGCCAAAGCAATCTTGGGGAAAAAAAAAAATAAAAACTGGAGGTATCACAATCCCAGAGTCCAAGATACACTAGAAAGCTATAGTAATCAAAACAATATGGTACTAATACAAAAAAAGACACACAGATCAATGGAACAGAATAGAAAACCCAGAAATACACCCATGCTTACATGGTCAACTGATTTTCAACAAAGGAAGCAAGAGTATACATTGTGAAAAAGAATGTCTCTTCAGCAAATTGTGTTGGGAAAACCAGACAGCTACCTGCCAAAGAATGAAAATGGACCACATTCTTACAATCATATACAAAAATAAACTCAAAATGGATTATGGATCTAAATGTGAGACCTGAAAACATCAAAATCCTAGAAGGGAGCAAAGGTAGTAATTTCTCTGATATTGGCCAAGCTCTTTTCCCCTAGATATGTCTCCTGAGGCAAGGAAACAAAAGCAAACTATTGGAACTATGCCAAAATAACTCCTGCACAGCAAAGGAAACAATCAACAAAATTAAAAAAACAACCTACCAAATGGGAGAAGATATCTGCAAATGATGTATCTGATAAAGGGTTAGTACCCAAAATATATAAAGAACTTGTGCAACTCAACCCTCTTATAAAAACACCAAACCTACAAACAGTCCAGTTAAAAAATAGGCATTTTTTTCCCAAGAAAACATACAGATGTCCAATAGACACATGAAAAGATGCTCATCATCACTTATCATCATGGAAATATAAATCAAAACCACAATAAGGTATCACATCTATCAGAAATGTTAAAATAAAAAACACAAGAAACAACAGGTGTTGGAAAAGATGTGGAGAAAAAGAAACCTCAGTGTACGGTTGGTGGGGAGGCAAACTGGTACAGCCACTGTGGAAAATAACAGTTTCCTCAGAAGTTTAAAAATGGAATGACTCTAAAATTCAGTAATTCCACTATTGGTTTTTTACCCAAACAGAATGAAAAGAACAATTCAAAGAGATATATATGCATCCTGGTGTTTATTGCAACATTATTTACAATGGCCAGATAATGGAAGCAGCCATTGATAGATGAATGTGTCCACTGATAGATGAGTGGGTAAAGAAGATAAGGTAGATATACACAATAGAATATTACTTAGCCACAGAAAGAATGAAATCTTGCCATTTGTAACAATATGGATGGATCTAGATGCTAAGTGAAGGAAGGGAAGTAAGTCAGAAAAATACAAATACCAAACAATTTCATTCATATGTGGGCTTTAAGAAATGAAACAAATGAATGAAGAAAAAAAGAGACAAACCAAAAAACAACCTTTTGATTACAAAGAACAAATTTATGCTTATCAGAGGGGAGGTGGGTGGGGGAATGCTGAAATCAGTGAAGGAGATTAAGAGTATACTTATGATGAGCCCTGAGTTTATAGAACTGTTGCATCACTGTACTGAACACCTGAAACTGATATAATGCTGTATGTTAACTACACTGAAATTAAAATTTTTTTCAAAAAAAAAAAAAAAGAGGGGTAAGGCCCACAGGTACTGGTGGGTGATGGATGATGAAAGGTAATGGAATATGTGTGTTTCCCACTTCATGCCAAAATTAAAGATTTGATAGAATTAACACCAACATTTCATACATGGAACACTAAATTTATTCAATCCTTTTAAAAGTAAAATTCCAATCAAGGTATTCTGCTATTATGAAGGGCTCACTTTCACTAGTCCTTTCAGGCTTCCCAGCTTCTGAAGCAACATCTTTGGAAAATGTTGAGTCCCCATTGTTATGTAATCACTGCACTTCCACTAGCCATATAGGGTCTACAGAGTCCTACAAGATCTGCCCCACTGTTAACCCTGTCATGATCTCCTTATGCTTCTCTCTCTCTCTCTCTCTCTCCCCTGCTCTAGTCACGCCAGGTTTCTCTGCTGCTCCAGACTCTTACTCAGGACCAAGGTCCTGATGCTTCCTCCACCTTGGAAACTCCTTCTCAGCCTACTTGCACATCCCTAACCATATGCTTTGCTGCTTCTCCCTCAGGAATGCCTTCCCTAAACACTCTCTAGAGAACTGCACTCTTCTTAATGGCATTTCCTTTTCTGCTTTATATATCCTCGTATACTCATCAGCAATAAAAAGGAACCAACTATGAGAGGCATGTCAATTGAGATGGATCTTAAGGGTATTATACTGAATGAAAAAAAAAAGCCAATCTCTAAAGTTATGTATTATATGACTCCACTGATACACGTTTCTGTTGATAACAAAATTATAAAATGGTGAACAGTGGTTTCCAGGGATTTGAAAAGTGGAGGGAGGATTTGCTATAAAGCAGTGGCATGAGAGATTTCCTTTGTGAAGACAGAACAGATCTGTATGTCAGTTGAGGTGTTGGTGATGTGATAAAATGCAACAGAATCATGCACAAAGGCATGCCAAAAAAATGAGCGCATGCAAAACCTGGGAAAATAAAATACTTCACTTTATTGTGTAGTTTTTGATAAATGCACTACTGCAATTTTTGATGACTGCACTATTCCTGGTTTTGTTAATGTGCTATTGTTACGAAGGATATTACCACAGAGGGAAGCTTTGGTGATGAGTACAGAAGACAGACATGTCTGTGCTATGCCACAAATCATGTGAGTCTATACTTAAAGAAAAAATAAAGTAGAAAGTAAGATAAAAATTCTCCTCAGCACTTATCACCATCTAATCATCTAACTATGTTCTATATTCTCCCTTAGTATGCCAGCTCCATATGGACAAGGGATTCTCATTTGTTTTTTTTGCTCAGTGCTGTATCCACAGTACATAGAATAATTCTAGGCACACAGTAAGATCTCTATGAATAGTTATTGCATTAATTTATGATTAATGAATATAATATTTTTACATTCAAAAATCATCTTAACGTTGTGATTAATATCATGACCTTTGATTGTGATCCCAGCTCTGCTATTATCTAGTAAATCTTCATCAAATCTCTTGAACTTTTTATTCAATTTTCTCATCCAAAAAATTAATAATGCTTAAAAGGTTAAATTGAAAAAAGTACACACAATAATACAGAGATGGAGCGATGTTATTTGAGATAAACCTCTTGGAAATAATTATAGGAATATGCTTCAATAGCCTTACAAAATTAATATCATTTGACCTATGGTTTATGAGAAATGTTAACATAGTTTTAAGTGCAGAGAGATCACCACAACGTAATATATATGTATATGGTGGGAAATTTGGAAATAACCTAAATGTCCAATAACAGAAAAAAAGGGCTTTTTTTTAACATATTATAGAATAATTTGGAGATTTTTCTCTGGAAAAAAAGACCTCATTGTATTTCACAAATGAATATCTAATATGCATAGATCTAATTCTAAGTCAATTATGGTCAGATTTCAAATCTCTGTTCTTTATTAATATCATCACTATCAACAGCATAATTATTTTAAAAAATTCCCCCTTCACCATACCTTTTGCAAAATGCCTATATTTTACATTACATCAATAAATGTAAAATTAATTTTGTCAGTTATAATTTTGTCAGTTATATGCATCCCACTATTTTGGTCTCATGGCATTATTGACTATGCAAATAAAGATGATGTAAGTTATTAATAAAATGCTCTCCTCCCAGAATGTGTTATTATACATAATAGGCATACATACAAAGTGGAATGCAATCGTGAAATAAATAAATAAAAATGTATTCCACAATTCCATATACAGGAAAAAGTAATAATGACAAAGTGATATCATTATACTGAAATTATTAATGTTTTTGCATTTGAAATATCATAGGCATTTCCTATTCAGAAAGAAAAAAGTGATTAAAATTATGTCAATCAGACACTATTCATAAATTTGAGTGCACAATTATATGTGATAAACCTAGTTTAAGGTGAAAAATTATATGTGAAGAAGTTCAATTATTTAATTAATCTCTTTTATGAAGATCCAATTTTACATGAATACCACTGGCTTTTCATCATCTATGGAAAGTACCTGTTATTTTGAGACAAGGTGTTGAAAGTTGTTCAGAAGAAGCGGGGGTTGGGGGGAGAAGCAGCAGCACAGAATGCGTCTTCTCTCCTTGAGTAGTGAAGCTTTGGCCCCTTCTTCCCCCAGCCATACATTTATTCAACAAACACAGGGCAGTTGTGTGCATTTGCAGGATACTTGGTGGTTGGGGGTGCCACACAAATTAAGCCCCAGTCAGAGCCTTAAATATTTTCAAATGTTCAAGGGAGGCAAAATGTGTGTAAAGTTAAATTAAACATAATTAAATATAAGTAAGTAAAACTAAGTACAATTATGTAATACTTCATTATGCTTCAGGTACACTGAATTAAATCTTATATATAAACACACATTTTGCTCTTAAAAATCAAGTCTTAATTTTCTGACAATAAGCCTTGGTCATTTTCTGGCTGAGGTCTTTCAAAAATGCATAGCCTCATTACTCTAATTATATTCCCTACTCCTTCTTTCTTCTGAAATGCTATGGTCCTTTCCGTTTGTCTAATTAAGAGGTCCCCTGCACCACAAACTATCTTCAAGCTAGTTAATTTACTAACACACAATATTTAACTGTTTTTATTTTTTTAATAGGCAACATAAAAGCAATGAGAAGTTAATTAGTGTAAACTCCAATTAGGAATCATAATATTGCTGTCTCCTGGTATAATCAGAAAACACTACTTTTGGATTTCTTTCTATGCATTCACATTCTGTTTTTGCTATTTCTAGCAAAAATTACTATTATTGTTTTATGAAATGTTATCTTCTATTTGATCCTTTCAAAACAGACAGGACCAAATAAAGCAAATCTGATTTTGGTTGAAATCTGTACCAAGAAAAATCAGGAAGTGTATAATTTGCATGACTTCAAACATAACATATTAACCAGAGAGCCACACTTTTCTTTCCTTCTATGTTTGTGGTATAATGTATTTCAGAGGGAAGACTATTATTTTTCTTGGATTAAAGAAAGATATTGAAATCAACCTAACCCAACACAGGAATTTCTATTCTCTGTGACAACCCTTCAACATTCATTATATCTATTATTCTCCTCATATTTTGCCAGATTTTCCCTTTGCACAGCTACATATCTAATTCCTTCATTATAATTTCTAAATCTTGGAGAATGAGGATTGTCTCCTTGTTGGGTACAGTCTCCAGTTGGGTACAGCATCTCAAGTGTCTTTTCCCTGGCATTTAGAATACCTGTGTTCTAAAGCAGCACCAAGCAAAGGAACTGTAACGCAAACCGCACATGTATAAGTTTAATTTGTTGTAGCCATAATAATAAAGATAAAAAGAAAGAAGCGAAATCAATTTGCTAATATGTTTTATTTAATCCAATATATCATAAACATTAACATTAATTAACATGAATTTGTCATGATTATGACACATTATTTTACACTTTTCCTTTTTTTAGTAAGTCTTCAAATTATAAAATATTTTATTTATATGGTGCACCTCGATTTGGAATAAGCATATTTCAGGTGCTCAATAGCCACACGTGGCAAGTGGCTACAATACCAGACAGCATAGTTTTAGATAGTTTTTTTTAACTTTAAAAAATTTTTTTTTATTTTTTATAAACATATATTTTTATCCCCAGGGGTACAGGTCTGTGAATCTCTAGATAGTTTAGTTTTATGAACCTGGCCTAAAAATATAGTAATGTTTTTAAAGTTCATGAGACAATGTACGTTCACACTGCTTATGGCCAATGAAAATACCTAAATTGGTGTATTAGTTACTACACTTTATCATCTATTTTAAGAAACATATTTTTTTTTAATCTATGAAATACAACTTTTAATTGGGAGAAAAATGAAATCAGACATTGGTGGTTTGACAGGAACAACAACAAAAACAGTAATAAGTATTTAGAACATTAAAGGTCAAAAGAGAGAATATTCTTGCAATGATCTAAATGAGTTTATCTCCATCCTTTAGTATATTCTTACATGTACCTAATCTTTGAAGTCAAACTTCTTTACCACAGAGAATCTGTACTCTTTTACCCAATGATTTATAAGATTCAGATTCAGTCAATTTACTGTTTGTTGAGCAACCTGGTTTTGTGAAGTACCATTTCTTTTTTTTTTTAATTTTTTTTTTAATTTTTTATTTTTTATAAACATATATTTTTAATCCCAGGGGTACAGGTCTGTGAATCACCAGGTTTACACACTTCACAGCACTCACCAAAGCACATACCCTCCCCAATGTCCATATTCCCACCCCTTTCTCCCAAACCCCCTCCCCCCAGCAACCCTCAGCTTGTTTTGTGAGATTAAGAGTCATTTATGGTTTGTCTCCCTCCCAATACCATCTTGTTTCATTTATTCTTCTCCTTAAGAAACATATTTTTGTTATAAAACCCATGCTTAAATTCATTCTAACCACTATTAAATTTGTGTTGATTTGGGCCTGCATTCCCACCTCTAGACTATCTGTAAATTGTCTCTGTAGTTTACTAAGTCAACTTTTCCTTCTGGCTTGCTCATTCCAAACTTGGATAAGTATTCCTTTATTTATTTAACTCTGGTTTACCATAATGAGTTAGTTAGATTTACGAAAATAACCAGCTAACTTGACATTTTATGGTGATCCTTCTGCAGTATATACAAATACTGAATCATTCTGTTGTATCGCTCAGACTAATACAGTTGACCTTGAACAATGTGGGGGTTAGAGGTGCCTACTCGACTCAGGAGGGACTATCTCCCTATAACTTTCAGATCCCTAAAAGCTTAATTTATAGCCTATTATTGGTCTGAAGCCTTATCAATAATAGAAACAGTTAACACATACGTTTTATATTATATGTATTATATACTGTATTCTTACAATAAGGTAAGCTAGTAAAAGAAAATGTTATTAAGAAAAAAGAAGAAGAAAATACATTTGCCATCCTGTATATATATTGATTGAAACAAGCTTTGCGCAGTGGCAGTATCGTAGCCAATGAGGTTTATCCGAGGCGCGATTATTGCTAATTGAAACAAACCCATGTACAGTTAGGCCAGGATGGACTGGGCCAAGGTGGTGCCAGTTGGGGGTGGTAGGTTGGGTGTTGGCCCAGGGATGGAGATATGACACAGCTTTGCAGCCTTGGCTCAGCAATGGTAGCCACTCAGTGGGGGCTCAGCACATCTGCCCCATCTGCCCCGAGGTGTACCCTTAGCTGGTGCCCAACAGCAGCTGTGGCCATACATGAGTGCCTAGACTCTAGGAGGTCTATGACCTGAAGTGCCAACATGGAGAAGGGTGCACGCTAAACCTGGAGGAGACTGAAGCCAGGGCAGTCCAGTGCAGAGGACCCAGGAAGACAGGGTGTTGGGGCATGGGGCCCCCTATGGGACCATCCCTGCCCTCTGAACACTGTTCCTCCCTTGGGCCCAGCCTCCTGCCTACCAGCTTAAGGCAATCCACCTGACCACCCTATTAACACACAGGGAAACCCAAGTCCTGCCCCCAGGTAACACCCAACAGCAATCACATAAGTGTCCCCAAGTGGAAACAGCACAGATGAGCCTTTCCAGAATTCCTGACCCACAGAATCCATAATTATAATAAATTCGTGTTTTATACTACTAAATTTTTGAGTAATTACACAGCATTGGGTTACCAGAACAGGACTTTAACAGTATGACAGTATTTTGCTAACACAGTATTTCTCAAAGTATTCTAAAGATTTTGCCTATAAGTGGAAAAATTATACTTAAATATGACAAAAACAAGACTTGAATGAGATAAATCCATATATTAAATCATTAATATTAACTGGTTTTCCCTAAAAGAGGTAAATATATAGGCACTATAAAGTGTGTGTGTGTGTGTGTGTGTGTAGCTCCAAAAGTGACATTAATATATTATTTCATGCCTTATCAATACTCATTAGTAAGGAGAAGGTTAACTAGGTTTTAAGTTAACTAACTTAAAAAACTAAGGGGAGACATTTTAGTCACAGCAGCTACAAGAGAGCAGAGAAGTTTCATTCTGTAAGTTCTGCAGGAGGCTCTCAGGGTCAACTTCAAGTTCCATATATTTGAACAGAGTCACTTTCCAAGGCTGAAATTTCCCTGAGTTTATTATTAACAGGATTATCAGAAATATTTGTGTGCCCCAAGTGTATGGAGCTTAATAGCTTAGATAGTCCCATGACCAGATCATGCACTCCCCCAGACTTCTTAAATATGTGTCCGTAATTATAAGGCACTGAAGTATTAAGGCTCAGAATTTAATTAGATAATTCACTAGAGACGAGTCAGTTTTTCAGGCAGCAGTGCATGCAGGATTCATTTTACAGTGATTACTTCTTAGTTAAAATAGATATTTATCATAAAGAGGGTCTTGTCTGCACAGTTACAAACTAGTAGAAACATAAATGGAAATAAATGTGTCCAACTCTAGAGGATAACAAAACTGTTCTTTTGCACAGCATCAATTCTAGAAGACAAACACCAACACAGAAAATTTATCACATATATAATGGATTTGTTCCTTCCATTAGACACAATTTTAAAAGATTCATTCAGTTTTTAACTTTTCTATTTAGAAAGAGCTTATTCTCATGAAGACTGATGTCCCATCATGCAGAAAGGACAGTTCTAATTATGCCAAAATGACAGTAAATTTAATTAAAGTTTCTGACCTCACACATAAGACACAATAAGGGAGTTAACAATGTAAAATAAATGGTTAATTTAACTATTCATTAGTCCATTTAGTATGTATTTTTTATCTAAATAATAAGAAAACTATAAATGAGTATGAGTTTAAATACTTGTTTCTACTTGCTTGTCTTTACACATTATATATGCATTCAAAAGATGTGTAAATAAAAATACTACTGACTTCAAGGATGGCTTAAAAGAAGACGACTTCAACTGTTAAATAATTCAAATGGACCAGAAGTTTCAAACACATTGTGAAAATATAAAAAATAAACTGGATTTCAATGGTTAAATTTAAACTATTTATGACTTAGACTAAACAAAAACAACTTTGCCTAATATAAGCAATATTAAACACTAGACAGTTCCTAACTACAAGTATTCTGATCATCAAGATTTCAAATCTAGATTTCACACTTTAGACTTCTTTATTATTCTTTAATATTTTCAAATTTATGGCATCAAAATTCATCCCACAGTGATTTAGTTAGCTATTAAAAAAAAATTCAAAGAAGCAAATACAAAAATGAAATGTAAAACCAGAAGGCTAGAGAAATATGATAAATGCTACATGAATACTACAAATAATGATATGAAATACAAGTACCATTTGTCTTACAATTATTTAATTAGAATACAGTTGGATATGGTTTCAATTGAATGAGAAAATAATTATTCCAGAATACAGAAAATCTATGAAAATATGTAAGGACTTTTTCAAAATGGCTGTGTGATCAAAAGACCAGGGTCTTTGGGGCTAGAAAGACTGGATAGTTTCCAGCTCTCAAATGGTGATGTAGGGCCCTTAAGTAGTTAGTTAGATCTCCAAGTCTCCTACATCTGTAAAAAAGAGAGCAAGAATGTAGGGATGTTCAAAATAATATAAACACTTCTCATATAATACACACAATTTAAGTAGTCAAAAAAAATGTGATCCCTCTACTATAATCTCTTTTTAACCAGTTGTCAAAGAAGAAACAGGGTAATAGATAAGAAATAGATAAGAAAATGAGTGATCAGAGAAATGATCCAGTACAATATCCACTATACACACACATAGACAGACAGACAGATAGTTAGATAGATAGACAGATTTACCTTCTAACCATCAGTAAACTATGATAAATGCAGCGGAGTACTATATAGTAGGGAAAATGAACAAGGTACTATCTAATTACTGAACAATGTAGGTATGTTTTACAAATTCGTTGAGCAAAAGACAACATACACAAGAGCAGAAAATGTACAGCTTTATATAAAATAAAGTACAAAAACAGATCTAAGCTGTTAAAAGCATGAACAGTGGTCTCTCTTGTGGTAGGCAGTGACTGCAAAGGAGCACAATAATGTTTTGCTTCTTGACCTAAGTGATTTTTATAAAGACGTGTTTAGTTTGTAAAAATTCATCCTCATAATATGAGTATGTCCTTGTGAGTATGTTACACTTCAACAAAAACTTTAAGTATGAATAGCTTAAATACAATCTTACATATTTTGCTCCAAATTCCATGTATCCTCACTAAGCCACATATAATTACAACATTGCAGATTAAGCATCAGTCTTGAAGGGAAAATGAGTCAGAGTGGTGTCCAAGGTCAGAAAGGAACAGGTAGACATCAAATCCATGATCAAATTATTTTGAAATATTACAAATGGTAGATCATCTTTCTTAAATAGTATTTTTTTCTACATCACTCTCATCTACCTGGCTAATTTGTGGCTTCTTAGATCTTTTCTTAGATAGAGCTCTTGGATTTTAAGGAATCAGTTTCTCCCTGGGTGACTCAGTTGGCTAAGTGTCCAATTCTTGGCTTTGGTTCAGGTCATGTTCTCAAGTCCTGAGATGGAGCCTTGCAAAGGGCTCTGTGCTCAGCACAGAGTCTGCCTGAGGATTCTCTTTCTCCTCTGCCTTCCCTGCCCCCTCTCTCTCAAATAAATAAATAAAAGGTATTTTTTTTTTAAATCAGTTCCTCTCAACAGATATTCTCAATCTTGAGCACCCATCAGAATTACCTAAATGGCTTATTAAACCGCAGATTATGGGACCAACCTCAAACTTTCTTTTTCTATTGGGTCTTCACAGGGCCCAAGAATTTGAATGGCTACTTGTTCCCTTATTTTAGGACCATTATTAAGAAATATTCTTCCAAAAAAAAAAAAAAAAAAAAAGAAAAGAAAGAAAGAAAAATTCAATCTTGAATCTTGAATCATACATTACACAAGCTTAGGGAACTCCTTTGTTTCTCTATTTCTACCAATAAAATAAGAATAACAGCAACTACTATAAAGAAAAATTACAAGGGATAAGGGTGTCTCGGTGCGGGGGGTCACTTGGATGGCTCAGGGGGTTAAGCATCCAACTCTGCATTTCAGCTCTGATCTCATGATCAAACTCCACAACAAGCCCTATGTCAAGCCCTACCCTGGTCTCCGTGCTATGTATGGAGCCTGCTTAAGATTCTCTCTCTCCTTCTCCCTTTGCTCCTCCCCATCCGGAGCTCGCTCTCTCTCTCTCTCTCTCTCTCAAAATTAACTAACTAATTAATTGAAATAAAATGAAATGAAATAAGATAAAATAAATTCTCCAGGTGATTTTGATGTGCAGCCAAGACTGAGAATAATTGTTTTAGTTTTACAAACACTGACCGTTTTCTATGAGCCATTTACTGCAGAAAATTCTGAGGGCATTAAAATAAGTGAAGAGAAATTCTTAACTTTAAGGGTCTTACAGTTTAGTGAAGGAGAGGCACTCATAAAGAATATGTTCAATACAATGACAGAAATATGAAGATGAAGTACCATCCGGATGCCATGAAAGCACAGAGACAGGCCACTTACTTTCACTTGGCACTTTAAGGAAACATTTGCTAGAGGTTCTGGTTCATTAAATTACACATTAAATTTTAAATTATTTTTTCAGCAACACTGTGCCAGGCATTGTGTTAAACACAATTACAGCTGTGATAGATTCTTCAAAGGAGAGGTAGCATATCATGAATGTTATAATAAGGGAATCTGACCAAGTTAGAGAAGTCTAGAACAGCTCTGATGATGAGAAAGTATGGCTCAGATGTCATCTAAAGAATAAGTAAAAATCACTAATATGAGGGAGAGAACATGGGGTAGGAGTTTATTCCGGGTAGATTATGGAAGGAATACAGTGTTCTGAGGTATGGTAGGAAATCCTGAAAGTGCTGAAAGCAAGGGGTAAGATGTGATAGGTGAGGTTGGAAAGGCAGACAGGGTCTTGTAGGCTGCTTAATGACTTCTAGTCTTTATCCCAAAGCAGCTGGGGGATAATTTTAAGAAAAATGACACTAAGATTTTTTTACAGAGGGAGTGGCCAGGAGGGGCAGAAGGAGAGAGAGAGAATCGTAAGCAGGCTCCATGCCCAGGACAAGCCTGATACAGGGCTCAATCCCATGACCCTGAGATCATGACCTAAGGCAAAACCAAAAGCTGGATGCTTGACTGACTGAACCACCCAGGCACTTCAATCAGATTTTCTTTTTAAAAAGATCAGTTCATCCTGAGTTTGGAAAACGGCCAAAAAAGAGTAAGAGCGGTTGAAAGGATGCTAGGGGCCTGGTATACGCACAAACGAGAGATGGTGTAAGCTCATCATCCCTCCATTGCAGGAAACTTTACTATTTTTTTAATATATTTGACATCTAACATTGTGCAAACCTACAGAGTACAACATGTTAATTCAATACATGACGATTAACATACTGTACTCTATATCTCCTGAGGGGGGCTCATCTTCACTTCCAATCACAAAGGCACTTTCTTCGTTTATCCCCCCACTTAGTTACCTTTTTTTTTAATTAAAAGAGAATACCTTTTATTGAATTTTAACAATTCTTTTTTATTAAATTTTAATGTTCCAAGATTCATTGTTTATTATCTTTAGCCCCCTTATAATATTACATAGTTAGTGAAATGTTTCTTTTAGAACATTTACCACACTGTAAGATTCTTAAGAGTCAGAAAGCATTCATCTTTATGTGTCTATAAATTCCTACTACAAGCATAAAACATTCTGAAATTCTGTAGAACAGAAGAATGAGCAAAGAACCAAGCTATGGGCTCAGGGCACCTGGATGGCTCAGTTGGTTAAGTGTCTGCCTTCAACTCAGGTCATGATCCTGGGGTCTTGGGATAGAGCCCCACGTCTGGCTCCCTCTTTGGCAGGGAGCCTACTTCTTCCTCTCCCTCTGCCATTCCCCCTGCTTGTGCTCTCTCTACCTCTCTCTCAAATAAATAAATAAATAATCTTTTATTAAAAAAAAAAAAGACACACACTATAAGCCCAAACAATGAGAAACATCAATTTGACCAGAAAAAGAAAAGCAACTTCTCACCTTGTTGAAATTAACTTTTGATAGTACAGAGTAAACAAAGATACATGGAGGAAATGTCTTTATATTACCATATTAGTAATAATCAAGACTTAATTAATAATCAAGAGAAAAGATTGAGCTAAAGTTTAATAAAAATTGATATTAATACAAAAATTAATATTTTGGGAAGGTTCTCTGCAAAGTACTAAAAATTGCTAGTTCATATTTTATACTGCTTATTTAGAATAAAGATCCTGATACAGAATTTTCAAAAACTATCTATAAACTTATGTTAATAATCATACTTACTTTATGATTTTGGACACTACAACTGCAGATCATTGAAGTATTTGTCAAAATGTATAGTTAACAGGAAAAAGCTAAGAAAAAAAGAATCATACTCTTCATACTTCAGACAGAAAAACCATATCAAGTCAAGCTTTGAATAAAGCATTTCAACATTGGGTAACCTACAGAATCATGTTTCAATAGCGGAAGTCCATAGGTAACACACAGAAGAATTAGCTATTGACCTATTAAAAAAACAAAAAACAAAACAAAACAAAAAAACCTTCTAAATTTGTCCTATGCTAAATTGACATTTGACTCAGATTAAGGACACTGCCAGGGAGAAAAGGCTAAATCAGCTCTCTTGAGCAAGCTACCCTGACACCAAAAAAAACAAAAACAAAAAATACTATGGAGTATTATGCCTCCATCAGAAAGGATGAATACCCAACTTTTGTATCAACATGGACAGGACTGGAGGAGATTATGCTGAGTGAAATAAGTCAAGCAGAGAGAGTCAAGTATCATATGGTTTCACTTACTTGTGGAGCACAAGGAATAACACGGAAGACATTGGGAGATGGAGAGGAGAAAGGAATTAGGGGAAATCGGGGGGGGGGAGACAAGCAATGAGAGACTGTGGACTCTGAGAAACAAACTGAGGGATTTGGAAGGGAGTGGGTAGGGGGTTGGGTGAGCCTGGTGGTGGGTATTAAGGAGGGCATGTATTACATGGAGCACTGGGTGTGGTGCACAAACAATGAATTCTGGAACACTGAGAAGAAATAAAAATAAATAGTACTAGATCTTTTATGGTAGCTCTCTCACAGAATCTTTAAGGCAGAATTACTATCACATGACTTTCCTTTTATATCAGTTACTCAAGATAGTAAGTTTGAGAAGTATTTATATTTTCTTTCTCTTCATCATAGCAATGGGGAAGCAGAGGCTGAAAACACGTGTGGTACCATGAGTCAGGTTACATCTTTTAAATGTGCTGTGTGACCCTCTAATAATACATCAAAAATATTCCTTTGTGGTCTTCCCAGGTGATCATTACTATGTTCACTTATATAAAAGATACATATTTCCCATTATTATGATCTGTTAGGAAGATTGGTTTTAATCACCACATATACAGTTGAAAATAAAATGGAATATATATATATGGATAAAAACCTATAAAAAAGGGGAAAAGCACAATGATATTTTTCCATATTAGTGGACATGTTTCTAAGCCTAGAGACAAAAGAAAGCACAGCTAAGTAAAACATGAATTTTATCACAAAATTTAAACTTTCTCTTAAGAAAATAATTAAATATAAAAACTTGCTGTTACAATTTAAAAAAGATAATAAAACTAATAATTGAATTACACAAATGTATGTTTTAAAAATTATACAAAGACTACAAAAGATAAAGGAATGGTATATATAAATACATTATTCACAATAAAACCAATAAATCTGAAAATATGTACTGGGAATGTTAATCAAACCAGTATTCAAATACATAAGAAATATATACCTAGGAAAACATATATATGTATTTTTATATTTATGTGGATGTGTAAGTGAATATATTTAATATAGATTTAATTCTGGGGGTGCCTGGGTGGCTCAATCGGTTAAGCGACTGCCTTCGATTCAGGTCACGATCCCGGAGTCCCAGGATGGATGCCTTCATTGGGCTCTCTACTCAGCAGGGAACCTGCTTCTCCCTCTGACCCTTCCCTACCATATACACACACTCTCTCTCTGTCTCATTCTCTCTCAAATAAATAAATAAAATCTCAAAAAAATTAATGTATTAATATATAAAAATACACCCAAATGACTATAGCCAAGGAGCCATGCTTGAAGAGACAACTCAAGGTCTAGATCGGCTTAATAAAAATGTTGGGCTGCAAAGGATGAAAATATGGGGAGTCTCAGAGAGAATAAGTATACTTTGCATGTAAAATAAGAAAATAAGGGACTAAGTAAGTCAGCCACTAAGATGGTCCCTCCAAATTCTCACTTCTTAGTAGTTTCCTCCCACACTGAATTAAAGTTGACCTATGTGACCAAAAAGAATAAATAAATAAATAATAATAAAGAAAAAGAAAAACTACACCTTCAGAACATCTGGCTCTCAAACTTGTAGGGCCACCACAGAACTATATATTTGCATATTCTAAAGAGCTGCTGTCTGAGGTCTACCTATCTTCCACTCAGCCTGACTTTAGTTGCTGAGACCCTCTTTTTTGGGGAGGAGTCAAGATGGCGGAGAAGTAGCAGGCTTGGGACAGACACAGACACAGACACGTATGGACACATCCTCAACTACCGAGAATGTCTGAAAATACAACAGTCTGCTTGGACAAGCACAGAGGTTTGAGAGACAATCAGGAGCTTCACGCTTAGTGCAGACTCTGCTTAAGATTCTCTCTCCCTCTCCCTCTGCCCCTCCCTGCTCAAGTAAATTAAATAAATCTTTAAAAATATAAATTGAGGGGTGCCTGGGTGGCTCAGTGGGTTAAGCCTCTGCCTTCAGCTCAGGTCATGATCTCAGGGTCCTGGAATCGAGCCCCACATCGGGCTCTCTGCTCAGTGGGGAGCCTGCTTCCCCCTCTCTCTCTGCCTATTTGTGATCTATCTGTCAAATAAATGGATATAATCTTAAAAAATATATATATATATATATATATATAAATAAATAAATTGAGGGGCACCTAGGTGGCTCAGTGGGTTAAGCTGCTGCCTTTGGCTCAGGTCATGACCTCAGGGTCCTGGGATGGAGCCCCGCATCAGGCTCTTTGCTCAGTGGGGAGCCTGCTTCTCTCTCTCTCTCTCTCTCTCTCTCTCTGCCTGCCTCTCCGCCTACTTTTGATCTTTCTCTGTCAAATAAATAAACAAAATCCTTAAAAAAAAAATATATATATATATAATATATATTATATATATAAATTGAATTAAAAAAATAGTTCGTGAAAGTAACAGATAACTTTTATTTATTTATTTATTTTTTAAGACCACGAGTGCAAGGAGGGGCCGTGGAGTGGCAGAGGGAGAGGGAGAGAAAGAATCTTAAGCAAGCTTCATGCCCAGCACAGAGCCTGACGAGATCATGACCTGAGCAGAAATCAAGAGTCAGATAGTTAATGGACAGACCCACCAGGTTTACCTAACAGGTAACTTCTAAGGAAGGATCATATGAGGCATTTAAGTTTCCTTTTTTATGTTTTATATTACTCATTCTGGAGAAATCCAGGTACCACGTTATGAGGACTCTCAAGCAGCATTTCAGAAAGATCACGGGACAAACCTGAAGCCTCATGCCAACAGTTATCACCAGTTTGCCATCCATGTGAGTGATGGGCCTTGGAAATATGTTCTTCAACCTCAGGCAGACAGATGGCTGCAGCCCAGCCAACAGCTGACTGCAACTTCATGAGAAATCCTGAGCCAGAACCACCCAGCCACACCAATCCAAATTCCATTACACAGAAACTGAGCACAATAAATGTTTTTTTTTTTAAAGTCACTAAGTTTGGGGCAGTTTACTGTATAGTAATGTAAAACTAATACTGACAGAGGGGAGGGTGTGTGTGATAATGTGTGCATGTATTTGATTAGTAGATAGTAGATTACCAAGTTAACAATTATTTTTTCTTTAAAACACTGTGTTAAGTTGGTAAAGATGGTAATATAACAGACCATACAGTGCCTAACAAAAGTTATAAGCCAACACAACCATTTTGGAGGAAGTGTTTCAGTATACAGCATGAGCCTATATATTGTGTTATAATTGGACTATTTCAAACTATATAAAAATTAATTCAAAATTAATCAATAACCTAAATATAAGAACTAGAAGTATAATACTTTTAGAAAAAAGAGTCACTGGGGTAAAATTTTATGACCCTGAATTTGTAAATGAATCCCTAACTATGATGCCAAGAGCATGTGCATATATAAATTACACCCAAGCAGAACTTTTCAAATTTATGCATCAAAGGACATTATCAAGAAAGTGAAAAGACAATCTACTGAGTGGGAGAAAATATTTTCAAGTCCTATATAAGAGTCTACTGTTCAGAATATACCAAAAACTCTTAAACACAACTACAGAAAGAAAAAAAGAAATAGGCAAAGGAATTCAGTAGTCATTCCTCCAAAGAAGAAATACAAATGACCAGGAAGCACATGAAAGTATGTTCAACATCATTAGTCATTAGGGAGGTGTACCCCAAAACCACAATGAGATACCAATTTATACACACTAGAATAGTTCATAAAAAGAAAAATGGAAAATAACAACTGTTAGTGAGAATGCAGAGAAATCAGAACTCATCCATTGTTGGTGGGAATATAAAATGGTGCAGCCACTTTGGAAAGAGTTGGGTGGTTCCTCAAAAACTTAAACACAGAATTAGTCTATTACTCAGCAATTACACACCTCAAAATATACTCCAAAAATTGTAAACAGGTACTCAGGAAATTCTTGTGTACAAATGTTCACAGCCTCATGATTCAGAATAGCCAAAAGGTGGGGATAAAGCAAATATTCCTCAAAAGATAAGTGAACAAACTGTGATACATTCATACAGAGGAATATTATTTAACCACAAAAAATGAATGAAGTGCTGACACATACTACAATGTGTATAAACCTTGAAACACTACGTTAAGCGGAAAAATGCCAGTAAAATGTCACAGGATTATTCCATTTACATATCCCAATGTATAAACCCATAAAGATAGAGATCAGATTGGTGGTTATTGAAAGGTATGGTAGGCTAGGAGATTGGTGACTGACTGATTAATGGGTATTGAGTTATCTGTTTTGTTGATAAAAATGCTTTACAACTAAACAGAGATGGTAGCTGTATAGTATTGTGAATGTACTAAATGTCGCTGAATTATACACCTTAAGGAAGCTTATTTTGTGCTATTGTGAATTTCAGTTCAGTTAAACAACGTTATATAGTTCCAAGAAGAAATTCCATTTATGTCAATGCGTCCTATAGAAATATTAAATTCAGGAAAAAGGGAATACACTAAAAATATTTGCAAAATATTTCAAAACATGAAGACAACTAACAACAGGGAGAATCTGTAAGTCATTGGAATCTAGCTTTTGATTCTGTTTTTCTGGTTCAGCTCATCTGCCTTATAATGAAAATAAAGACAAAATATTATATAAGCCAATTTATAAGTGTGTGGCTATCACTTCCTAACTGAAAGATCTTAGATCAATTTCTTAATCATCAAATCCTGCATTTTTCAGTTTTTCTGAGATTAACTTCTCTCAGAAATCAGGATAATAATACCTGCCTAAAATAATGCTTAATGTACGATACTTTCTGTTTACCTACTTTTAAATAGCAACGGCATAAAAGGAATAAAACACACCAAAATAATTTTAGTGGATGTGTTTAGGTGGTTGGATTTTGTATGAGTTTTTTTTTCCATCTTTGTTAATGGGCGTTATGCGCACACACACAAACACATACAGTCAGACATACACACAGTAAAAATGGCATTTTACTACTCTAAAACCATCAGATCCCAAAGGGTTCTCAGTACAAACTGTGAAGAATAAAATGGAATTCAACATATAATTTGGAGTCTCCAGTAGGTATATAGGTTGGTTTGTTTGTTTTTTTACCAGTGAGCTAGATAGTCTGAACTAAGTGTGATTCCTCAAGGACTTAATGCTCCTGCCATGAAGCGCTGTTTTATGGGCCCACCTGGAAAGCTTTTCTATTCGTCTTTACCTGGTTGTTCTTCAGATCTTACCCTATGCTTCCTTTCCAGGCATGATTATCTTGAATGGAAATATTCTCTATTCTTTAATATTACCACTCCTGTAATACCTCACACAATGCTATGTATAGTGGATATGTGTTTGTATCATCTTGCCTCTGACTGTATGCTTCTTGACATAGATGTGCATGCGTGTGTGCACACCCACACCCCCCTCCACACACACACCTCATGCCTTATGTCTAGCTTGGTAGTTTGCTCCTAATACATGATGAATAAATAAAACAAAGCAAAGCAAAACAAAACAAAATGAACGAAGTAGTCTAAGATTGTGTGACATTTAGCTTATTTTTTACTTATTAAAATAATAGCTTCCTCTCACTTCCAGAGCTTGATGTGTCATAGAATATACGTATTTTTCCTGAAGTAAAGCAAAAATAAGAATATTAAGATTGGCCCATAGATATGTGGGTTCTGGTGTTCACTGTACTTTTTGATAAACATGATGCATTTTGTTGAAATATCCAGTCTCCCTAATTTTATACATCATATCCCAGAGTAGCAGAACCATTACACATGCCCAACATGGACATATGAATGATCTAACTTCCTGGTGCTTGCTCTGGTTTGGTGTAGACACTATGTTTTTTTTCCCTTTGGCCATTTTGATAGGCATGTAGTGATATTCCACTGTTGTTTCAATTTGTATTTACTTAATGGCTAACGATGTGAACACATCTTCATGTGCTTCATTTGTGATCTGTATGTCCTCATCAATGAAATGTCTGATGTCTTTGTCCATTTTCTGATTGAATAGCTGTTTTGGTTTTTGTAACTTGAATTTTGAGAGTTTTTCTATATATTCTAGATATCAATCCTTCGTTGAATATGGGAACAGCAAATATCTTCTTCCAGACATAGGCTAGATTTTCATCCTCAGAGCAAGGTCTTTTACAGGCCATAGTTTTTCCTTGTCTGTACTGTGATTTTGATGTATAGTTTGAGAACTCTTTTCCTACTCCTACATAACACTGATTTTCTGCTCTGTTTTGATTTTTCTAAAAGTTTTATAAATTTACATTTTGCATTTAAACCCAGAAACCATTCTGAGATTTTATATAGTGCAAGACTTACACAAGTGTATTTTTTCTTCCACTGAATTACTTTTACACTTTTGCCAAAAATCACTTAGGCATATTTGTATGGGTCTGTTTCTTAGTTCTCTATTCTGTTGCATTGATCTCTATGTCTATTTCTTTGTTCATTCCACATAGTCTTGATTATTGTGTCTACAGAAATACAATTTTTCTTAAGTTCATTATCAGTTTAATACAAATTTACAGTAAGTTAAAAGTCTTTGGATAAATACTATTTAAAAATTGGGAAATTGTAATATGTTGATTATAAAACAAGTGTTTTCTCTTGCTATTACATGTGCTTTTCAGAATCACAACGAATAGAGATATTACAAAGCAAAATTAAAGTAAAAGCGCTGAGATTTATAATAGGGAAAGATGTCTTCCATTACAATCTCCCTGCTTTTTGCAGGGCAAATTATTTTGAATAAAATATATAAATATATCGAAAGTATAGCACATGTGTACTCTAAAAGACCAAAGACTAAAGTCATTACATAGAAAGTCTTCTGAACTGTGAAATTTCATGTGCTCAAAGCCTTTCAATGCATTCTACGAGGCCTCCTGCCTTAAGTCTATAAATTTTTATTGTCTTGGAGCACATAAAAATTTCTTGAATGATTTCCAATCATTTATTTTCTACAGAAACTCATCTGCTGAATTGCCTTTCAACATTTACTTTGCTTCTTAACAGTGCAAATTATATCTAAATACAAAACACTCAACAACCATACATATTGCTCTAATTGTGTGCTGTAGAGCTGACACAGAGTAATGAAATGCTAATTGCAATTAGAACATTTTGTTTGTTCAGAACTGATTCCTTGGTTTGACCCACTTTCAGAATTTTCTATATTCACAAGGCTTATGCTCAAATACCACCAAAGAATCCACTGTCCATAACTTGAATCAATGTTTTCACGAGTCCTTTCCCATTATACACACTGCAGATCAGGGCAGAGCCATCAGGAAACTCCCACACTTACGTTATAATGAGGCTGTCTTGAAAATGGCAAAAGCCTCCATTTGTCAGATTTGCTAACCACCTGCCAAACCCACCTCGGAAGGAAACAGACTAGGACTGGCACACACACCTAGCAGAGTGTGCAGGCATTTGCTAGCTTGGTGTGGAAGACAGGACACTTTCTCCAAACCTCTCACGCAATATTAGTTTTCAGTATTCCCCTGCATCTACTGGATATGCCAACTCTTTTCTAGGTGAGTAGAAGACCAAATAAAACTATGACTTGTTACCTGAATGCATCACAAAGAAAAGTTTTTCAAAGATCATTACTTTATCTGTTTCAAAGATCATTACTTTACCTGTTTGACATCATATGCCAGAAGAACGTATTTCAAATCTGGTGAAACTGAATGTTTTGATGCTTTGAAGGTTACCTAGAAATTAAAAAAAAAAAATTTATGAAAGCAGTGTAAAGCTTAATATCAGAGACATTAATATGAATTTGGGTAGGTAGATAATTAAAAAGATCTCAGTTCACATCACAACACAGTGAGTAGTGCAGCCATTTTCATTCTTACTATAAATATGCATATACATCTATATATTTAATGTATGATTATTCAAATGGATATACAAACTTAGAGGCTATGTTAGACATTTCATTAAGAAGAAAATTTGCTAACGTATCTTTTTTACATGTTATTATTTAAAGACTATGTTAATAGTTTCATTATAATAAATAAGGCAAAAAATCACAACTTCATAAGCAAAATACTTTTATATTTGCAAGTTGAATTAAATTAAAAAAAGAAACAGTAACATGCTGTTTTTTCTCTTTGTACTTTTGTTTTCTTATAGGTTGCATACTTGTATTTAAAAGAAGATACTCATATTAAAGACCGAATCTCTTTAGAGGATACTCCCACAGTAAACTTAATTAAAACACAAATAACTGATTGTACTTGATTATAACTACACTGTACTGCTTGATTTTGATCCTATAATTCTATCATTGAATAGACCAGATGTCAGAAAGAATTGAAAATAAAGTGAAGGAGAAATGCATTGAGAGTAGAGAAATAATTTCATCTGAAGTGAAGATTACATTTAATTTCAGATCTAAAGAGAAGTCAAACAAGTTGACTTAATGCATCAAAAGTCTACAAAATACAAAGAAAAAATGGACTGCATATACATTATAGGCAGACTAGTTTGTATGGGTTTGGCAGAGAAATACATATGTAAATAATTTCATACACCTTATGCCAGGCCAATTTCTACAAGTCTGTTGTCTGCAAAAAATGAAAAAGGGTGAAGTAAGGGTTTTTATACTTAGAAACCCCCAAAACACAATAGAAAAAATCAAGAAACTCAGACTAATTAATATTTGAGAAAGAAGCTTGTGTGGTATAATAATCTCTGATTCCTTTCATAAAACTCCTAAAATGCTTGGAATTTTGAGTGATAGGAATATCATTCATTATTAACTAATTAATTAATTATTAGCTCCCTCTGACCATACTTGGTTTATGCCAGTGAGATGACTCAAGGAGTAGAGGTGGGGGGAGGGTGGTTAGACAGCTTTTGGAGAAGGGGCTGCCCACCAAAGGAACCAACCATCTGATTAAAGAATTAGAACTTTCTGTGCGAACTGGAGGTCAGGGCAGATGGAGGGATGGGAGATGGAGTTCAATCACATGGCCAATGATGTGGCCAATCATGCCAATAGTGAAACCGCCATAAAAATCTGTGAATGATGGTGGTGCCTGGGTGGCTCAGTCGTTAAGCATCTGCCTTTGGCTCAGGGCATGATCCTGGGGTCCTGGGACTGGGCCCTGCAGCGTCGGGCTCCCTGCTCAGAGAGAAGCCTGCCTCTCCCTCTGCTTGTGTTGTCTTTCTCTCTCTCTCGCTGTGCTTTTCTCTGTCAAATGAATAAATTCTTAAAAAAAAAAATCTGTGAATGATGAAATTTGGAGGTACTTCCTTATTAGTCAACATATCAACATACCAGGAGGATGGCACTTCCCAACTCCACAGAGACAGAGACTATGCTGGGACCCTTTTGGACTTGCCCTATTTACCAGTTCATTTGGTTCTCCATTTGTAGCCTCTAAAATAAACCAGTATTCATAAGTATAGCACTTTCTGTATCTTTCTCGCAAATTATCAAACCTGAAGGAAGATTGCGGGAACCACCAAATTTATAGCCAAACTATACTGAAATGCAGGTAGCCTGGAGACTTGAGACATGCAGGTGGCATCTGAATGGGGTCAGTCACCGAGTCCTTAACCTGGAGGGTCTATACTAATTCTGGTTAGTTAGAATTGAATCAACTTGTAGGATACCCATGGTGTCATGAAATTGTGTTGGAATAACACAGTTAATCTGTAAACCAGAAAGGCAAGAGAACAGAGTGGTCTGGAAGAAAATACTATTCTATGGCAATGCTAAGATTTGGAGGTTTTGCCTACATACATCTATCTATCTTATACAGCCTTTGTATAAGAGACTTTAGGAGAAGGTCAGAATAATCATTGGCAGTAATGCATCTTAAAGGTATTAGTTTTCATTTTTAATTTATTTCAATAAAAATAGAAATAACAACAAACAAGGACCACAACAGAGCTGCCATTCATCTATCATCAGCTCTGTAAATTACTTATAATTTTGTAGTTCTCAACTTCTTGTGATTAGTATTGACATAGGTACCCTCATCCTTATATTCCTTTTCCTGTCATTAACTTACTGTGTACAGACATCTGATGGAAATTGGTCTGCAAGAATTTTTAAAATATATTTATTTATTTTTATTTTAGAGAGAGAGAGAGAGAGAGCGAGCAAGCAGGGATGGGGTCAGTGAGGGGCAGGGGGAGAAGGAGAGGAGAATCTTCAAGCAGACTCCCTTCTGAGCATGTAGCTAGATGCGGGGCTCAATCTCAGGACCCTGAGAAAATGACCTGAGCCCTATATCAAGAGAGAGATGCTTAATTGAGTCACCTGGAGGCCCCCTAGTCATACACAAAATTTAGGGTGAAAATGAAGAAATAAGGTCTCATATCTCTCAACATTATACTACCAAGAGGTGTATTGTAACATAGTAAGGGGAGGTTTACTGTAATTTAAAAATTGGTAAGCAGGTGAGCACACAAAACAAAAGAATACAGCAGGAAGTCCTTTAATAAACCCTGCATTATCCCACCAGCAGAGCTCCTTTTTTTATGTTTTGGAAGAGCGCTTCCCCATCTGAATTAGTTAAAGAACATCTCACCTTCCTAGTCCTCATCCACTCTCACGTGATGTTCCTTACACAAATTAACTTCACACATTCACAGGTGTGTCTGCGCCTCTGGTCACAACATTTTAGTATCTTTTACAGTTCCTACAATTATCTAGTCTGACACTTTATTAATTATCACTATACTGCCTCCAGCTTATGCAGAACACAAACTGGGAAGCTTTCCAAATACCTTTTCAGGGGCCCAAGCTGTTGAACCTTCTCTGAATTGAGAGAGCTGTGTGCAGATCACTGATGCTGCAAAGGGACTCTCTGACAGTACATGCAGCTTTGTCAAGGGACACCAGAAGTCTCAGGCAAATCCCCCTTAGTACAGCCTTTAATGGTATCATCTGTTGCATCCCAGAGATTCATTCTTTCTTGCAGCCACAGGAGACCCCTTGCTCTACATTGACCCTAATTACAGACATTAGCATAGTTCTGGTTGAGACTCAACTTGATAGGACTTTAAATTAGTGCTGCCAATAACACTATTATGTTACCTGCATATTCAGTCACTTAATTACTATTGAAATAGAAGGATGCAGAAATAGTTTCTAGTGTGTTTATTAGTATTATTTAGCAATAACGTCTATGAGAGCATTCTCTGGACATGGCACAAAGGACATTAAAATGCATGAATTCTGCCATCCAGGAACATTCAACTAAAGCCAAGTGAGGTAGGACGAACAGAAAAATAATCATGCACATGGTTAATGAAACCAATTAAATGAAGAAGACAATACAGTTGATCAAGTTGAGAAAAAAAAATGTGTTCTTCTGGGCAGCTTGGAAAGATTTTGTTGTATTTCATTTGTATGTGTCATTCCGTTCTACCAAAATGTATCTATTGAACATTCACAATATGACCAGTACCATAGCAGACACTAAGAGTGCTATAAGGTTGAGAAACCACACTCACTAGAATTGTTTCCATCCCATATTGGAGAAGATAAGATAAGCACTGTTTCTCTATGGTCCATAGTAGGGTAGGAGTCTCAAACCCAAAAGCCAAAAGGGACTGGATATGGAGTGGCAGAATTAAGCTATATGGGTATAAAGAGGGTAAATGGAATAGTCAGACTGTCTAAAAGGTGTGGTAGTCCCTAAGCTCCAGATAAGCATCATCTTATAGGAAAGTGATACAGTATTCTAGTATTCCACATTTTTTTCAAGATCAGCCAGAAATCAAGATTTTAATTTATAATCTTCTTATTTTTAACTATAGCCCAATACTTTTAAATATATTTACAGGCACCAATTTCTGCCTGGGGGCCATCAATTTGCTAATTTTGGGAAAAATAATAATTGCCATAAAGCTGAAGGAAGGGAAAGAAGACAGTGCAATGAGATTTAAAGTACAGAATGGTGGGACACCTGGGTAGCTCAGGCGGTTAAGCACCTGATTCTCAGTTTCAGCTCAGGTCATGGTTTCAGGGTCGTAAGATCAAGCGCAGCATAGGTCTTCGTGTTCAGAGTGGAGTCTGCTTGATGTTCTTTGTCTTCCTCTACTCCTCCCTCCACTCATTCTCTCATGCTTTCTCTCTCTCAAATAAAACATTCTTTAAAGAAATGAAGAATAGAATGGTATTCTTTTCATATATTTTATGGTACTGTAAGTGAAAAATTCATGATCCAGTGTTTTCCAGATAAATGAAAATATAGACTATGTTATTAGAATAAGCTAAACAAAATGCACAAGAAGCTTAAAGAGATTACTGGAAATATGCGGGGCTAGCCCTATGGATTACTGCCAATATTAATAATGCATGTACTAATAATTGCTAACACGAATATAGCAGAGCTGATCACTGTTTTCATGAACGGTCAAGTTTAGAGCCCAAAAAAGCAACAAAATCAGATATGAATTTAGAGCAATTACTCTGGCAGTGGGTATAAAATGATCTAGATCTGATGACATCTTGAAGTCATTAGCTCTGGTAAGAAGCTCTCAAGGCAATTTGGGCAAGCAATGCCAAGAAGTTAAGGATGAAACAAGGGCATAGAGAGGAGGGAACACATTCAAGGGAGACGGTTGATAAAAACAAAATAATTTAATAATTAGATCTAAACACTGAGAAACAGGAAGTATACAAAACAATTTTTATTTCAAATTTTTACCACTGGCTTAATGTTGCTATTACAACCTAAGTTGGGAAAGAGAAAAAAAAAAAGCTTATTTTGAGAAAATTTTGAAACATGCCATTTTTAGACGTGTTATGATTATAGTCCTTTTATAGTATCCAACAGGGAAAGTTTGATATTTTGTGTAAAAACCTCAAGTTTAAGAGATATATGTAGGAGCTGCCTTATTAATCAGTTACACAGAGCATTAGATAAAAGTTTATATTCAGTGCAAACCCATCCCCTTCAAAGAAAAGGGATAAAATCCCCAAAACAGCATGTTCTACTAGGAATGGATCAGTAACAATGCAGGTATCACAAGAATTGTTTTACTAATACTTTTATTCTTTAAATGTTCATGTTTTCTTTTTTTTTTTTTGTACTTTTGTTCAACCCTCCCCACTTGCTGTAATCCTTTCAAGAGTTTATCTGCTCCCTATTCAAATTGTATTTCTCTAAAATATTCTAATTCTCCCTCTTAAACCTTTCCTGTCCTTTTCAGCTCAAGTGATTCATCTGACCTTATATGTATGTAATTATATGTGCAGTTCCTCTAATCATTGATCACTGTTGCATGATTGCACTTCTAGGGTATTTGCAACTGCGATTTACATCTTTTATTGCTACAGTAATGCCCCTATTAAGAGGCTCCACTGCAATGATTCACTCTTGTCAGAAACATTATAACTAGAGGTAGAAATAAGATAATGATAGTGTTCCAAGATGTCAGATACTGAAGATCATGGCAAGAAATCATTAAATACAAAGTTAAATGTCAGAAGAATCAGAAAATATAAAACATGCATTTGGATGACTTGAGGTGGAGAGAGAATGGAATGAGAGGAGACGAATCAGAGATGGGGTTAAAATCAGCACAAACTGGTAAGAAGGACTGGGCTACCTTAAGAGTGAGATACAATAGAAGCATGAGAACTGTCCAGTTTGGGTGAGTATTATTCTAGTTCTTGTAACAAGTTGGTGATAAAAAACATTTATAAGCATCTCTACTTAGAAAAAAAATAAATAAATACAGCAGGAACAAAAAACAAAAAACAATTGGCCCAGGAACTTGAGCTGGATAATGCTCTAAGCCTTAAAGCATAGGAGGGTGTATCTTTTACAGATAAAGAATAATGGAAACAAGAAGGTAGGTCTCTGTGGGGCTATGATCTTTCCTTCCTCTCTGTACCTCCAACCTACCGAACTCCCTACAGACAGACAGACACACACACACACACACACACACACACACCTTATGTTTAATTAATTTGGGCCATAACCTCCCTCATTACCCAATCTCATTTTTAGTGTATTGATACCTGATGAAATGTTAAGAAAATTCATCTCTTATTCTAGAAAAATAAAGTATTAATGTTTCAAATATGTGAAGTATATATTACGAATAAGTTCATTTAACACTGCAGTCCATAAAAGACCATTAAATACACATGAAGAAGGATTTTAGAAAACAGTTAAATGGATGAGTGGAGGAAAATGGTCACCATGCAGCTAACTGAGTGATACTAGAGCAAAGAAGCTCAAGGAAGGCCAGCAAAGAAGGCAAACCAACATGCAGTCCATGGTATGATGCTAAGAATTGGCTCTCCTTCTCTGCCTGTCTTCAAAGAAATGAATGAGGAAGAGGCAAATAGGTTATTTTTTACCCTGTAGCTTTAAACAAAGCCATGACTTCTCTTTATAGCCATAACTGTGTTTATATGCAGGGAACTTTAAAATCAAATATTTTACTGTGTATTTCTTCTTCACATTGTCTTCTCTTAGCTACCCAATTAGTTAGTATAGTGTTTGGATTATATTTCTTTGTGATACCCAAAGTATCCATGTTGCATAAATATAATAGATGGTCTCTTTCTTTTTTTCTAAGAACCATGTATCTTATTGATACTAGAATATTTTGTAAAACTAACTCCACAAACTGCCATGGTCCAAGTAGGTAGTTTTTAAGACTAATGAACTGATACCTACTAACCCCTGTAGAGTATATATATTTATTGCTATTTATATTACATCTATCACATATATATAATATATATATTATTTATATTATATATATATCACATATATATTTATTGCTCTATAAATGTGAACGGCCAAATTAATATTTATTGATCTGGATCATAAACCATACACTAAAACATTTAACAAACATTTTTTTAAATTTTTAATAAGATGGCAAAAACTAATAGTCTCTGAATTCTATTAATAACTTTTAAAAAAGGGCAGACAAGGTGATTTTTGAGGAGAAGCGTGTCAATATTCTTCCTCCCAAAAAGTCAATAAATTAGAAAAGCACTGGCTGGAGAGAGAAGTAAAGGAATATTTTAATTTGTATATTTATATAAATTATTTCTTGGAAGTTCAGATGGGGCTATTTTACTGACTTCAAATTGTCAGGCTTTCTAATCATCATATTTTGAACATATTTTTCTTTTAAGTGGTTACATTCTGGTGCAGCTGGACTAAAGAATAGGACAACAGAGATATGCAGATGACCTGCAGACCCATGAACAGATGCTCAACATCACTTATCATCATGGAAATGCAAATCAAAACTGCAATGAAATAACACTTTACACCTATCAAAATGGCAGAATCAAAAAGGCGAGAAATAGTAAGTGTTGGTGATGATGTGGGGTAAAAGAAACCTACAGGCGCTAGTGATGGGAATGTACAGTGGTGGAGTCACTATGGAAGGGAGTATAGATGTTTGCTATAAAAATTAAAAATAGAGGGTGCCTGGGTGGCTTAGTGGGTTAAGCCTCTGCCTTCAGCTCAGGTCATAGTCTCGGAGTCCTGGGATCAAGTCCCGCATCAGGCTCTCTGCTCGGCAGGAAGCCTGCTTCCTCCTCTCTCTCTCTGCCTGCCTCTCTGCCTATTTGTGATCTCTGTCTGTCAAATAAATAAATAAAATCTTTTTTAAAAAATTAAAAATAGAAATGCCATATAATCTGGTAACTCCACCACGAAGTATTCATTCACTCAATGAAAATGGAAACACTAATTTGAAAAGATACATACACCCATGTGCTTATTTACAGTAGCATTATTTACAGGAGTTACAACATGGAAGAAACCCAAGTGTCCACTGATAAACAAGTGGATAAAGAAGAGGTGGCATCAATTTATGTATGAATGTACACACATACATGCGCGCTCACACTGGAACATTACTTAGCCATAAAGAAAAATGAGATCTTGCCATTTGTGACAACGTGGATGGACCTAGAAGATATGCTAAAGTGAGTGAAGTCAGACTGAGAAGGACAAACAAAATATGATTTCACTTACATGTGCAATCTAAAAAAAGAAAAAAAAAAGAATGGACAAACAAAAAGCAGAAACAAATCCATAAATACTGAGAATAAACTCATGATGCCACAGGGGAGAGCAGTTGGGGCTGGGGTGGGGGGGATCCTGGTTGAAGGAGAGCCAGAGATTCAGGCTTCTAGTTATGGAATGAGTTAGTCACGAGGATGAATGGCACAGCATATGGAATATACTCAGTGGAATTGTAACAGTGATGTATGATGACAGATGGTAGCTACATCTGTGGTCACCATAGCATAACCTATAGAATTGTCGAATCACTAGGTTATACACCTGAAAATAATGCAAATACTCTTCAATTGAAAAAAAACAAAAACAAAAACAAGAGGGCATATAGAAAGATATGAAAAGCTATGGAAGTCCTAAAAATAATCACATCAGAAGTTTTCCACATCATGGCTTAATATATGTTCAATAGAATGCTTATATGATTGGATGGGTAGACTGGAGCTCTGCAGTAACAAACTGCTTCAGTCTATTCTTGCTACATTATTCCATCAGATAAATATTAGAGACTAGGATTTCACAGACCTAATTAATAGGGTCATTACTTTATTTCATTTTTAAAAGATTTTATTTATTTATTTGAGAGAGAGAGAAAGAGAGAGAGGGGGAGGGAGAATGAACAGGAGCAGGGGAGGGGTGGTAAGAGGCAGAGGGAGAGGAAAAGCAAGCTTCCCACTAAGAAGGGAGCCTGATGAGGAACTCGATCCCAGAACTCTGGGATCCTAACCTGAGCTGAAGGCAAACCCTTAACCCCTTAACCGAATGAGCCACCCAGGTGCCCTGGAGTTGATCTTTTAAAGAATTAGATTAATCACAACTTTTCCATCATGACATAGTACAATTCATGATAAATTTGGCAAATAAAAATACAGGATGCCCCAGTAGATATCAGAATATCAGATAAACAACCAATATATTGTAATATATAAAAATAATGATAAACCATATAACCATGAAAATAACATGAAAAGAATGGAATATCTTATAAGCAGTCATGAAAATAAGTGAACTACAGCTAAATGCAAATTTGCATGAATCAGTAACAGAATCCTGAGTGATAAAGGGAAGTATAAGAAGTTGCGGGCTGCCTAATTCCTCTATTTAGAGTTCAAAGTCAATTAAGACTAAATATGGGGGTGCCTGGGTGGCTCAGTGGGTTAAGCCGCTGCCTTCGGCTCGGGTCATGATCTCAGGGTCCTGGAATCGAGTCCCGCATCGGGTTCTCTGCTCCGCGGGGAGCCTGCTTCCTCCTCTCTCTCTCTCTGCCTGCCTCTCTGCCTACTTGTGATCTCTCTGTGTCAAATGAATAAATAAAATCTTTAAAAAAAAAAAAAGACTAAATATGGGACTCAGGCAAACACACACACACACACACACACACACACACACACACACACAGAGTTAGATATTCACCAGAAATTCACAGATGTAAAAATGATTCCCAGAGAGAATTAGTTTAAAAACTGAGTTGTCATTTACTAAATTGCACTTTAATGGTCCAAAGCTAAAAGTCATTCTTTATTGTCCACTTTCTCAGAAATGTCCATTAATTGACCCTAAGCTCAGTTGAGGACACCAGGGGTTGTGTGCAACTATGACTGGATAAATAAATCTCTGTGTTCTTGTTTCCTGATACACACAAGCAACCATTTTCTTATGGTATAAAGAGAGGAATTTATGGGTTGTAGGGCATGTGAATACTCGACGTCACACTATAATGACAAAGTGTTACCCAAAGTAAAAACACAAATTACACTCCTGTCAGCAATGAGTAAGAGACCCTGTTCTCCACATTTTTTCTAACATTTGGTAATCCCAGTTAAACCTTGCCAAATGGATAGATGTAAAGTGCAATCTCCTTTTAACCATTATTTTTCTGTTTATGAATTACATTAAGCATTTATTTGTTCACCAACAATGTTTCTTTTTGTAAAAAGTCTACTTACATATTTTGTTCATTTTTCAACAGAATTGGAAGAGTTTTGTTTTTTTTATATATATTAGTTACACTATTTTTTTTTTGGTTAATTAATGTTTTTTCCCATGTCTTTATCATTTACTACCTGACATTCTTTTGTATGCTAAAATATCTATTCATACACTCCAATTTTAACATGATGGTATAATAAATACAGGATACAAACAGCAAAAAATATAAGGATGTGATATTTAAAGAAGATTCTGAATATGAAAATTATTTGAATAGCGAAAGAATAACAAGGATTGGGTTTCAGCTTATGAACATCAGTATTTCTGTTAATAAGTTATCTTTTAATAGTCATGCTCAAGACTCAAAATAGTAAGTGGATTCTCCATTTCCTTCTCATTTGTCAGTATCTATTTGAAAGCAGAGATATCATACATGACCCTTCTCTGGTAAAGTAAATGGCTAGAGTGAAGGAAAAGAGTCATTTCAAATTTACTTCTATGGTGGCATAGCACTTTCCATCTATTTGGGAAAGAAAAGACCTGTAGGATCAACTCACATCCATTGGAATGACAATAAGAAACAATCAAAAACTGCCTCCAGATTCAGTGTCTTGAGCCCAACACGCACCCCCACCCCCCGCCCGCTCAGAAGGACTGGGTTCTTTTCTCCCATCTCATAGTCACAGCCGCCAACATTGCTGGTGTCTTCGCAACTGTGCTTAGGAGATCTGTTACACATTTCTCAGAAATCCAAAGATGGACACAAAAATAATTTCCAGAGTAAAAAAAATTAGTTTAAGAGTTATCATTGACTAACAGGGCATTTTAATGCCCCAAATAAAAAATCTTTCCTTGTATAGTCTCCTTTCTCAGAAATGTTTATTAATACCTTTAATCTTCTCATGAAATGTAGAGAAGACAAATACCAATAACTTTTCTGTATATATTTCAATCTCCAATGAAGCTTGTTTTAAACCAAAGGCATGAAGAAGGTATTCAGTTTGTACATTTCTTTTTTGTTGTCTTAATATGAATTTTACTGCATTTGGAAAATCAAGGGAAAATCTTAAGGTTTATATTTACAAGATCTTATAGGACATATGATGCTTTTAAACTTTATTAAATAGGTACTTATGGCTGAATGGGTTCATTACAGTCATTTATCTACAACTTTTCCCACTGTCCCTCTTTCTCTTTCTAATAACACTCCTTAATTATTTCTTCTTCTACCAGTTAATAATAGACACATAACAATTAAGAGATTTAAATTTTTTTTTCCAGTGGACTTTCCAAATGTTAGTGAATGAGTAATTCCACAGATAAAGGATAAATGGAAATATCTAAAGAAAAAATGTTGCTGCTCATGAGTACCAATGCAAAGACCCAATGTGAAAAGCTTGCGCAAAGGAATTCCTAGAAAAAAAACCTGAACCAACTACCGATGAACATATGGCAGGATAATGCTCAACTTCACTCATAATTCAGTAAATACATCTTATAGCAATTAAGGGCTATTTTTCATCAGCCAAGTTGATACTAATAAAAAATGTTCATAAGACTGAGAGACAGCAAGAGTAGAGTAGTAGGCAATATCATATACCATTGGACTTAATACAATGTGATAGTATTAAATTTCATATTGACCTTTCTTTTGACACAGCAATACTACTGTATGAATTTAGCCTACATCTACAATTCAAAAATGGTTGCCAAGTCTATTCACAAATGTGCAACAGGAAATAAATACATAGTACATGACGCAAAGAAAATCTACATAACTGTTGCTGCCCCTCGGAACAATTTGTTACTTAAACTGTAACCTTTACTAGTTGCCAAGCACATTTAGATATGGCCTTAAGATATACATATACTGGCAACAGGTCTTTGGGGAGAAAAACCATATACGACCGTGGAGCTGGGCAGCTGGGGATGCCCGGCCCGCCCAGGGCGGAACGCCACCTGCTTCAGGGAAGCCGAGCACTGGGGAACACCCGGTCAGCTCCCCGTGTAACGAAAACACCTGCTTCCCTTTTCCGTTATTGCTCCTTTCTCTTCCCAGAGGTGCTGTTGTTTTTTAGATGAGTCCTTTGAATGTGCTTGTTTAACTATAAACTTTATCCTCCCCCTTGCTCGTCTGCAAGACGTGACTAACGTTTGACCTTCATCAGTCCTTCTGTTGGCTATTGTTTCTATCTAATAAAAGTGAGACTGTGGAGTTGCTCGTGGCAGCAGTCCTTTCCGACTGTTGTCCCCTGCTCCCAGTCTCTTGCAGCTGACTTGTTTGTGTCTAATTCTTCTCCCGTCCCCAGCTGGAAGTGGCACATAACCACTAAATAATGTTAGACAAAAACAAAAGGTTTCATGTAAACAGATCCTCAAGTTACACTATTAAGTTGATAAAAAGTGTAGACTCTCCATGTTGTTGGCATTAAATACATACACACACATACATAAGAGTACATATATTTAGAAATATATTGTTTATGTACAGATCTATGAAGATGTACAGACATCTTCATTGATATTACCTGGTACCAGTGTATACATAGACATATTCAAAAAGGATAATGAATAATATGGAAGGAAGCTTTTATTTTCACTGTGTAGGCACATGTGTAGCAACTCTATCCAATAGGACTTTCTGTGATGATGGAAATATTTGTTTGTACATAGTCTAATGAAGTAGCCATTGGTTCCATTTGGTTATTAAACACATGAAATGAGGCTGATGTGACAAAAGATAGGTTTTTAAAATTCCATATGATTTTAATTAATTTCAAAGTAAATATAAATAGCCACGTGTAGTTAATGACTATCAGATAATTCAATAAACTGTTTATAGTTTCTAACCATATATTTTCATTCTATTGTGTTTAGAAATGTCAATGAGAGAGATTAAGAATATCTGTATTCTTTATTATATTTTATTAAAATATCCACTAAACGTCAATATTTTAAGGACATATATAAATTATGGAATGTCCAAGGGAAAAAAGAAGACCATAGGACTATATTACAGAAATATAAACTCTGATTTATTCAAAACTTATAAAGGTAAGTGCTTCGTTCCTAACAAAGAGAACTTACAATGTGAATTTGTTTTTATCTTTAGGAAGAACATATGAGGGCATATGTAAGGATACAAGATTACTGTGTATTTATATGAATTAAATCTTAGTTTACCACTCCTCTTATAAAAAATAGAATGTTTTTCTAAGTATTTTTCTTCTAAAATAAATACTACATGGTATTGCCAAAGAAAATGATGTGCATAATCTCTTATTCTTTTTTTAAAAAATATTTTATTTATTTATTTGACAGAGAAAGAGATCACAAGTAGGCAGAGCAGGAGGCAGAGAGAGAGTGGGAAGCAGGCTCGCTGCTAAGCAGAGCGCTGGATGCAGGGCTTGATCCCAGCACCTGAGCCCAAGGCAGAGGCTTAACCCACTGAGCCACCTAATCTCTCATTCTGAATAAAATATGATTCTACCTCTTCTTTAGGTAGAAATACATATTTGTATCATAATTTACTTTTTAAAATTATAATGCAATTATTCATTTATCTTGGGTATTCTTTTCTTTCTCCATGTTTGGTTAAAATCAATAGTATATACAACTGAGTCCTGAGAACATTTTTTAAAGATCCAAAAATAAGAGAGAACTATTTAAGGATAGTTCAGGTATTTAAAGTAGGCTGGAAAAGGTTCATAATGTCAGACAGCATAGCTGGTAAAGGGTAGGATTTTCATCACAGTCTCCCCAATTCATATAATAACCCTTGATCGTTGATTATTTGCAATAACACTAGGAAACTACAATCATTCGGTTAAATCAAAGAGTCAATAATCCAAAATAAATAGATGGATGGGGGGATGAGAGGAAGGAATGAAGGAAGAAAGGAAGAAAGGTTGATCAAGACAGTTGTCTATTTTTTTCATGATGAAAATTGTTTTGTTATTTTACACACAACATCTAATTGAAGTAGGAATAGACTATTATACTTAGTTATATTACACTGGGGAATTCCTTATATTCCTTCTTTTCAGTAAAACTGAATTTAGAATATAAAATGAATGTAAAAGTTTAAAGACATAGAAGAGACATAGGAAGAGGAAAAAATAGTAAAAACCTCTTAATTTAATGAAAAATAGTAATGCAATACATATTCAAGAAACTCAACAAATTTCAAGTCAAATAAATTCAAAAGTATGCTTACCTAATCACAAATTGTCAAAAATCACAGTAAAAATTTCGGCAGCGAGAAAAACAACATATCACACAGAATGGATCCTTGATAAAAGTAGTAGCTAATTTTTCTTAAGAAATCGTAGATGTCAGGGGCACCTGGGTGGCTCAGTGGGTTAAGGCTTCTGCCTTTAGCTTGGGTCATGATCCCGGGGTCCTAGGATCGAGTCCTGCATCGGGCTCTCTGCTTGGCCTCTCTGCCTACTTGTAATCTCTGTCTGTCAAATAAATAAATAAAATCTTCAAAAAAAAAAAGAAACTATAGATGTCAGATGTGAGGATGGCATTTTCAAAGTACTGAAGGAAAAACACCATCAACAAATAACTCTATATGGAGCTAAAAACACTCTTTCAAAATTCAGAGAAAATTAAGCATGTCAAGATTTAAAAAGACAAAAACAAAAATAAAAACAAAAAAACAAAACCAAAACAAACAAACAAGAAACTGAGAGCATTTGTTACTACCAGACCTGTACTGCAAGATATACTAAATACTAGAGTATTTACTAATACTAAATACTCAAGGGAGTCCTTCAGGCTAAAATTAAAGGACACTAGCCTATAACCTGAATCCACACGAAGAAACAAAATGACCCAGTAAACTTACCTGCATGGAAATTATGAAAGGCAGCAAATACACTGTAACTCCTTTCTCCCCCTATATATTTAAGAAGATAGCTACACAAGGATGCCTGGGTGGCTCAGTTGGTTGAGCAGCTGACTCTTGCTTTCAGCTTAGGTCATGACTTCAGTGTTCTGCGTCCAGCCCTGCATTAGGCTCTCTGCTCACCAAGGAGTCTGCTTGAGTTTTTTGCCCTGTAACCCTCCTCTCACTAGCTTTCTCTCCTTCTCTAAAATAAAGAAATAAGTCTTTAAAAGAAAAGAAGATGATTTCATAAACAATAATTATAAAATTGTGTAGTTAGGCTTAAAATGTATAAAGATATAACTTGTATGACAATAAAAATGCAAAGGAGAGAGAAGAAATGGAAATATGTTGGTACTGTTTTTGTGTACTACTTCCATCTGAAAATACACCAATTGTAAATAAATATGTACTTGATAACAGAGTTCCAAAATACATAAAGAAAAATCAAAAGAATTGAAGGGAAAAATGGACAGTGTAGCAGTAATGATTAGACTTCCTGACCCCAATTTTATTAGTAGATAGAAGAACTAGGTGAAAGATCAATAAGGAAAAAGAAGACTTGAACATTATAAAGCAAAAAACCTAACAGACAAATCATTAGCAGGATATATATTCTTAGGAGATGCACAGAGAACACTCTCTAGGGATAGACCATATGCTAAGTTATTGGTCGACCTTAAAACTCATATGAAACACTCTCTAGGAATAGACCATATGCTAAGTTACTGGTTGACCTTAAAATTCATATGAAACACTCTCTAGGGATAGACCATGTGTTAATTTATGGGCTGACCTTAAAATTCATCTGAAATGAAAGGGACTCTGAATATTCAAAATAATCTTGAAGAAGAATAAAGATCAGGTACTCACACATCCTGATTTGAAGTCACAAAACTTATCACAAAGCTACAGTAATCAAGACTGTGATAATGGCATAAAGATATATATTAATATAATAGAGAGTCCAGAAATAAATCTATACATTGTGGTCAACTAATATGTTATAAGGGTGCTAAAACCATTGAATGTGAATAGTCTTTTCAAACAATGTTGCATGGACAAGTGATTACCCACATGCAAAAGAATGAATTTGGATACCCTACTTCACATCATATGCAAAGGTAACTCAAAACAAACCACAGAACTAAACATAAGAAAAAATTATAATTTTTTTTAAAGATTTTTACTGTTTATTTGACAGAGAGCAAGGGAGCACAAGAAGGGGGAGTGGCAGAGGAAGACGTAGAAGCAGACTCCCCACTAATGCAGGACTTGATCCCAGGACCCTGGAATTATGACCTGAGCCAAAGGCAGATGATTAACTGACTGAGCCACCCAGTGCCCCCAAATTATATTTTAGGCAAAAACACAGTGGAATATCTTTATGGTATTGGGTTAAGAAATAGTTTCTTAGATTAACAATAAAGGATGTTAAGACAAAAGAAAAATAGATATATTTTATTTCATTGAACTTAAAATCTTTTGTTCATCAAAGGATATCACTGTTATGCTGGAAATAAAAAAAAAAAAAGGATATCATTCAGAAAGTAAAAGATTACACCTGCAAGAAATGATTTGCAAATTTCATATGTGACAAGGGACTTGTATTTTGCATATATAAATAGACACTTAAAATTTAGCAGTGAAAAGACAGTTAAAGTCTAGTTAAAAAAATGGGCAAAGGATTTTAACAGAAATATCTCTAAGGATATTCAAATGGCCAATAAGCACATGAAAACATGCTCAACATCATTAGAAGTGAAGGAATGCGAATCAAAGCCACAGTGATATGCCACTTCTCACACATTAAAATGGCTTCAGTAAAAAAGACAGGAAGAAGCATTGACAAAGATGTGAAGAAATCTGGTTCCTCTTATACTGCTAGTGAAAAGGTAAATAGCTGCAACCACTTTGGAAAGTATTTCATAGTTCTTCAAAAGACTAAACAATGAGTTACCATATGACCCAGAATTACACTCTTCAATAGTGGAAGTATGTCAAGAACAATGAAAATATGTGCTTATACAAAACTCGCATACAAATGTTCGCAGAAGTATTATCCATAATAACCTCAAAATGAACCTATTGAGGGGACCTGAGTGGCTAAGTGAGTTAAGTATCAGACTCTTGATTTTGGCTCAGGATATGATCTTAGGGTTGTGAGATTGAGCCTTGAGTCAGACTCTGTGCTGGGCTTGTAGCCTGCTTAGGGTTCCCTCTTTCCCTCTCCCTCTGACCCTCCTCTCAACCATCAAAAAAGAAAGAACCAATTCAAATGTCCATTAACTAATGAGTGGATAAACAAAAGTAGCATATCACGCAATGGAATACTATTAACAACAAAAAAGAATGAAGTATTGATATATCCTAAAACATAAATAAACTCTGACTTATTATACTAAGTGAAAGTACTAGTAAAAGACCACATACTGTGTATTTCATTTACTTGAAATGTATAGAATACACAAATCTGCAGAGATACGAAGTAGACTCATAGTTGCAGGAAGATACAGAGGGAGAGTTCAGGAAAAGGACTGCTAGTGTGTAGAGGTTACTTTAGGGACAGCTGAAGAAAATTCCAAAATTAGGCTGTGATGATGGTTACACAACTCTGAGAGTATACTAAAAACAATGAACTGTACATTTCAAATGGTAAAAATTATGGTATGTAAAGTATCTCTCAAAAAAGCTGTTACAAACATGCACTCCCCCCAAGACACACACTCATACACTCAGGAGAGTCGGGGTGGGGAAGAAGAGGAAGGGGAGGAAATTAGGAAAAAAAAAAAAAAGAAATTGAAGAGTACTGTGATGAAGTCATATGTTTTAGTGATATTTCCATGGTTTAATTTCTTTCCCAATTGTTAAAATTATATTTTAATTCAGCTCTAGTTTTCCCATTAGCCAAAAGTTAGAAAAAAAAATAATTATAGGAGTCATATTTCACTTATCATATGTCATTAATTAAGAGATGACTAGATTTTCCTGAAACTAATGTGGAAGAGACATTTCTTTCATTGTCTAATAAGAGATGAATAGATTGGAGGATGAAATAAAGCTTCTTGTACGTATATATATTTTAGATATACTATGAATTAACAATGTGCCAAAATAACAAAAATATGTTGCAAAAAATCAAGTAACTGTTTCCTGTCTTTCAGTCTTTGCTTGAAATAAATACTTTCATTTCAAAAATTAGAAGATCTTTTTACTTGCTTGCAATCGGATGGGCTCACACTTTTAGTGAGTGGGGAAAATTATTATTTTGGTTTATAAATTATCCTTTTTGCAGATGATTCAAATTTTAAGAGAGTTAATTAAATTTCATTTTTCTCCTACATTCTTTCATGGACCACTGTGAATCAAATATTTACATAAATGATACTATGTTGAAAAAGAAATTAATCTGATTAATTAAAAAAATGTGTACTAAGTGTCTACTTAGGGCTATGCCATCATTGTTCTAGTCACTGAAAATATAATACTGAGTAAGTCCTGGTTGGCCTCTTCTCTTCAGATATTCATAAACTAGTAAGAAGTTTAATGAAAGGTATAAAAATGTATCATCATAGCTTAATCAAAATATCAAAATTTATCTTTGAATAGCTTACATATTTCTGGATTTCTAAATCAATACAGCTTCATTAATTATGGCAACCATCTATTTCACTCTTTGGAAATTAAAGTTTTATTTAACATTTCAATCAAGGAACCTGATATTCTCTATAGAAAACCCAAAAGACAACACAAAAAACTGCTGGAACTGATAAATAAATTCAGTAAAAGTACAGGATACAAAATCAGTATACAGAAATCTGTTGCATTCCTATACACCAATAATGAAGCAGCAGAAAGAGAAATTAAGAAATCAACCCCATTTACAACTGCACCAAACACCGTAAGATACGTAGGAATAAACCTAACCAAAAATGTGAAAGGCATGTACTCTGAAAACTAAAACACTGATAGAACAAATTGAAGATGACACAAAGAAATGGAAAAACATTCCATTATCATGGATCAGAAGAAAAAAAAATTGTTACAATGTCTGTACCACTCAAAGCAATCAACACACTTAATGCAATTCCCATCAAAATACCCACAGCATTTTTTCAGAGAGCTAAAACAAACAATCCTAAAACTTGTATGGGACCACAACAGATCCCAGACAGTCAAAGCAAACTTTAAAAAGAAAAGCAAAGCTGGAGACATCACAATTTCAGATCTCAAATTATACACAAAGCTGTAATAACCAAATAGTATGGAACTGGCACAAAAATAGTAGGCACATAGATCAACAGAATAGAATAGAAAACTCAAGAATGAACCCACAACTATATGATCAATTAATTTTCAACAAAGCAGGAAGGAACATGTAACAGGGAAAAGATAGTCTCTGCAACAAATGGTGTTGGGAAAACCAGACAGCAATATGCAAAAGAATGAAACTGGTCCACTTTCTTAATACCATACACAAAAACAAATTCAAAATATATTTAAGACCTAAATGTAAAACATGAAACCATAAGAATCCTAGAAGAGAACACAGTAACCTCTTTTACATCGGTTGTAGCAACTTCTTTCTAGACACTTCTCCTGAGATAAGGGAAATAAAAGCAAAAATAAACCGCTGGGATGTCACCAAAATAAAAATCTTTTGCAGAGCAAAGGACATGATCAACAAAAGTAAAGGCAAGCTATGAAATGGGAGAATATATTTGCAAATGAAATATCTGAAAAAGGGTTAACATCTAAAATATATAAAGAAATTATACAACTCAATACCCCAAAATGAATAATCCAGTTTAAAAATGGACAGAACACGCCAAATAGACATATATCCAAAGAAGATATTCAGATGGCCAATAGACACAAGGAAAGATGCTCAACGTAATCAAATCTGTAATGAGCTGTCACATCACATCATATCAGAATGACTAAAATCAGTAACACAAGAAACATGAGGTGTTGGGGAAGATGTGGACAAGGGAAACACTTTTGCATTGTTGGTGGGAATGCAACTGTTACAGCCACTCTGGAAAACAACATGGAAGTTCTTCAAAAAATAAAAATAGAACTACCCTCTGATCCAAGAGCCACACTACTAGGTATACCCAAAGAACACAAAAATAGTCATTCAAATGCATCCCAATGTTTATAGCAGCATTATATACAATAGTCAAATTATGGAAACAGTCCAAGGGTCCACTGGTTGATGAAAGGATGAAGAGGATGTGGTGTGTATATACAATGGAATATTATTCATTCATAAAAAAGAATAAAATCTTGCCATTTGCCACAACATGGGTGGAGCTAGAGTATTATGTTAAGCGAAATAGTCAGAGAAAGATAAATACCATAGGACTTCACACATATGTGGAATTTAAGAAACAAAGCAAATGAGCAAAGGGGCGCGGGGAAAGGAGAGAAGGAAGCAAACCAAGAAACAGACTCAACTATAGAGAACAAACTGATGGTTACCAGAGGAAAGGTGTGTGGCATGATGGGTAAATAAGCAATAGGGATTAAGGAGTACACTTGTTGTGACGAGCACTGGGTGTTGTATGGGAGTGTTGAATCACTCTACTGTACATCTGAAACTAATAGATTATATGCTAATAGGAATTTAAATGAAATCTTTAAAAAAGTACTGAGTAGTCCAATCAACTATAATTAAAATAGTATGCTTTTAAAAAATAGTCCATTTTTAACTAGAGTGAAATAAGTCAGTCAGGGAAAAAAAATTATATGATCTCCCTGATATGAAGAATTTGAGAGACAACATGGGGAGTTTGGGGGGTATGGAAGGAAAAAATGAAACAAGATGGGATTGGGAGAGAGACAAGCCATAAGAGACTCTTATGTCTTAATCTCACAAAACAAACTGAGGGTTGCCGGGGGTGGGGTAGGGAGAGGATGGTGGGGTTATGGACATTAGAGAGGGTATGTGCTATGGTGAGTGCTATGAAGTGTGTAAACCTGGTGATTCATAGACCTGTACCCCTGGGGTTAATAATACATTATATGTTAATAAAAAATAAAAAATTAAAATTAAAAAATTGTCCATTTTTAAAGGTTGATATCCAGGATCTATAATGAACTCCTCAAACTCAATACACACGAAACAGGCAAACATATAAAAAATGGGAAGAAGATATGAACAGACACTTCTCCAATCAAGACATACAAATGGCTATCAGACACATGAAAAAATGTTCATCATCACTAGCCCTCAGGGAGATTCAAATTAAAAGCACATTGAGATATCACCTTACACCAGTTAGAATGGCCAAAATTAACAAAACAGGAAACAACATGTGTTGGAGAGAATGTGGAGAAAGGGGAACCCTCTTCTACTGTTGGTGGGAATGCAGGTTGGTGCAGCCTCTTTGGAGAACAGTGTGGAGATTCCTCAAGAAATTAAAAATAGAACTTCCCTATGACCCTGCAATTGCACTCCTGGGTATTTACCCCAAAGATACAGATGTAATGAAGAGAAGGGCCATCTGTACCCCAATGTTTACAGCAGCAATGGCCACGGTCGCCAAACTATGGAAAGAACCAAGATGCCCTTCAACGGATGAATGGATAAGGAAGATGTGATCCATATACACTATGGAGTATTATGCCTCCATCAGAAAGGATGAATACCCAACTTTTGTAGCAACATGGACGGGACTGGAAGAGATTATGCTGGGTGAAATAAGTCAAGCAGAGAGAGTCAATTATCATATGGTTTCACTTATTTGTGGGGCATAACAAATATCATGGAGGACAAGGGGTGTTAGGAGAAGGAGTTGGGGTAAATTGAAAGGGGAGGTGAATCATGAGAGACTATGGACTCTGAAAAACAATCTGAGGGGTTTGAAGTGGCGGGGGGGGGTGGGAGGTTGGGGTACCAGGTGGTGGGTATTATAGAGGGCACGGATTGCATGGAGCACTGGGTGTGGTGCAAAAATAATGAATACTGTTTTTCTGAAAATAAATTAATTAAAAAAATAAAATAAAAACAACGGTTAAAAAAATTTTCATTTTTAACATCCAGGAGATGATGGATTGAATTTGTATATTCTATGTAAACTTCCTAATTTTGCCACAAATTCTTTTTGACCAAGACACAAAAACTACTTTACTATACTGTTATATACAAAAAACAAATATAAACACACATATAACAACTGAACACTAACTAGATTCTAATGTCAAGATTTGTTGAAAACATTAAAATAGAATTGATGACTTAATGCCATTGAAAGACTTAAGTCACAATGGTGATTCCTCCATTTCTGAAAGATACAAAGCAATTAGACAAAGTCCTGTCTGCTCTATTCTCAAAGAAATCCTTGATCTACATACTTTGCCTCTTTTCTGTTAGTCCATTCTAGTTCAAGCCCTGAATCTTCTCTCATTGGCAGAAATACCATTGCTGTAGCCTTTAACGTGATCTTATGATTTCTGCTTTAATATTTCTAGAATATATTCCTTACATAGCAGAGTGTTATTTAAAATGTGACTCAGAGGGGGTGCCTGAGTGGCTCAGTGGGTTAAGCCTCTGCCTTCAGCTTGGATCATGATCCCAGGGCCCTGGGATCGAGCCCCACATCTGGCTCTCTGCTCAGCGGGGAGCCTGCTTCCCTCTCTCTTTCTCTGCCTGCCTCTCTGCCTACTTGTGATCTCTTTCTGTCAAGTAAATAAATAAAATATTTTTAAAAAATAAAAATTAAAAAAATTAAAAGTGACTCAGATATCACCACTTTCTTTAAAGTGTGCCGATCGCTTATAAAACAAAATATCAGCCTAGAAACCATATTTTTTTTTGTAATTATTCCAGTGGGTTCATCCAGCACCATTTTCTATATTCCCCATTACTTAAATAGAAAATAGATCTATACAGTTCCCACCTAAGGTTCTTTGTAACTCTTCTTCTTTGAGCCTGCAAAACTCTTCAACATGATCTTGGAATGTTGCCTCCACAGTGCACCTTTCCTGGACACTTGATCCTTTTTGCTAATTTCACTCCATGTTCCCCCGCCCCACCAAGGGCTTAATGCCAGTTGCAATTGCTTGTATTTGAACTTGAGTACTTCTTTTCAATTTGACAAGGCTGCCTTATTCAACATGTATCCCCAGAACCTGGAATCTTATCTGATACATAGGAGGGGCTCAATAATTTGTTGGCAAGTGAATTAATAAATTAAGACACAATGAGCCATTTTAACAATGATGAAGCAACATTGTAAAAACAGAGAGTGAGAAAAATTCCTGTAAACTCTTAAGACAAGGAAGAATCTCAAATGTAGACTAGATTCTTTCAGACGCATTCATCAAAGGATAAAAGAGAAGAAAGCAGAGTGGTAAGTAGCTTGGTATGTGCATGTGTGTGCATGTGTGCGTGTGTGTGTGCATGTGTGTGTGTGTGTGTGTGTGTGTGTGTGTATAATGCAGACAAGGTTATTTCTCTTTGTTTACATAGGCAGCACTTCCAAAAGAACTGAAAATAATTGCATGGAAAGAATGATAACATAGGAGAGTCACTAAAAATCCAAAATATGCTAAAAACAAATATGGTGACTTCAGCCAAGCTAAGACAACTGAAATAATTTAAAGCACATTTTCCCTTTATTTTTTTTTTTTTGTCCATTCAGTATCCAGTGCTTTTCCACTCAATGTCTCCTGCTTTCTTACTGATTAGTTGATGGTAAAACACACACACACATATAAACATATATATTTAATTCAAGTATCTTTTGTAAAAGTTTTGTATAATAAATACATAAATACTTATAGAAACTTCTTATACAAAAATATTAAGGAATTTTAATTTATTTTGCATTTTCCTTAAAAGGGATTTTGAATGAAAAACTCACCTAGGTATATTAGAAGCAACATCAGACTAAGAGTCAAGGAATTTATATTCTAGGCTTAAGAATCTGATAGAAGCATTGAGCAAGTCACTTTATTTCTCTGGGTCTCAGTTTCTTTTTATTGAAACTGAAGTGGAAGACAGGGAGAATGCTTTCTAGCTCTGTAATGGGCTGCCATTATCGCTTAATGTTTGCTGAATGCAGAATGCCCTACATTATGTTCCATAAACAAACCAAAATACTGATTTATTATATTCACAGTGTACTAGGAAAATACCTGTACATTTTACTATAAATGGTTACAAAGTTCTGCTAAATGCATAGTTCTCCATTAACAAAGCTGCACAGACCAACATATTTGGAAACTCGGAAACTCAAAGAAAAAAAAAAAAAAGAAGAAAGAAAAGGAAGAAAATCCCAGTATCATCAACTTGAAAACCTTCAAAGGTCTCTTAAAGTGTATTATTCTTGCTCAAACTCCACCATGAATTAATAGAAGAATCTGGGTATTTCATTATTAATATTTTTTAAAATGTCTAATTGGCTTTTCATGACTGGGAGGTAGCCAAATATAAAATACTTCTGAAAGAAAATGAAAGGCAGAAATATTCATCAGATGGTCAAGGGCATATAACCAGAGCCTCACACTACTCAAAACAGGCTGATTGGTCCTAGATAAAATTCAGAGCATTGACCTCTCAGGAAGCTAAATTACAAAATAATTGTTATATAATTGCAATAAATCTGGTTTCCAGCTAGCTTCTCATCCTATCTGACACACACCAAAATAATTTATACCCCCCAGCCCCAGGGATACTAATAAGAATCTTTAAAGAAGTAAATCTGGAATTGTAAAATTTCATTGCACATATTTAAGAGGATATATTGGATATAATTGAAACAAGCTCTTTTTCAAAGGGTTAAATAAGTGAGTTTAGTAAGAAGTGGTATTTTACTCTATACAAAGGAGACTTTTAGATATATTATTTAGGAAATTTCGGTTTCTGTCAAGAATAACATTTAAGAATCCTCATAACAATTAATAAAGCTATAGATATAGTTTTGTTAGTAACAACACTACTGAGGACAAAAATGCTTTACCATCCAAGGTACTGGATCCCAGTGAGTAAGTGTGTTTGTAACACCTGTTTCCTGGATCATTCACAGAGCTAATTAAGGGTGAAATAGACTATGGAGGGGTCTCTTAGTCTTTCTTACCTGTGTGGAACTGCATGAATAACTGTACGAATTTTAGAGTAATCATGTCATACTCACAAACATCTGGAGGTAAGAGTATCTGTTCTCACATTTTGAATTTGTTCTTGAGGAGACTTCCAGGGTGAGGATCAAAATTTTTCTTTCTAATTTTTCTGTTTTGACAACCGTCACTTTTTAAAACCATGCAAGAATTAATTTTCACATTCATTCAACTTAAAGAAAATTTTAAACAAACTAAATATTCAAAGCCGATTCAAAGTCCTCTTTCCTAAGTGAATATAAAAGAAATATTCCAATCTTTTCTGAAAAATGTTACATTATTTCTGTTCTCTTGAATGTGCAGAGATGGTATGTGTAAAGTTTGATACTTCTTTGAGGACTAAGAGATGGAAATTATCTAAACAGTCTAATTAAATATAATGATCTTTTTTAAAATGAATACTATGGGTGTAAAGGAATCTAAATATTTTCAATAAATATTTTTAATTTTAAAAAATGACAGAAGTATGAATGTATCCAATGGTAGGGAGAAGTTACAGGGTAGAAGAGAGGTATGCCCAGTCTGAAGACAAATAAATTCAATTATTTATAAACACGATACAAGTAATATATTGTTAAAGTAATGAATTACACTGCCTGAAACACCAAGTAGTCATCAGTTTTATCTTCTAAGCTTAAAGAAAATCACTCATTTCTTGGTCAAAGGAGCTGGCAATAGCCAGTAAGTGATACCAACTTGCCTGAACAACAATAAAATGTCTCTATTAGAGGTATCCCCAGAAAACCTAAGAAAACTGGGGTCATACTTTTAGCTTGTACTCTGCACTAGCCAAAGAAAAAAACTGAAGGGCACATGATTATATTCATGCCTGCTGGTCTTCTTCCCAGATCTATCCATAAAAAGAAGAGACGTGTCTCAAGAAAAAGAAGCTGAAAGCTTCAGATTAAAATCTCTGACAAAAAGAACCATTGTTTTGATCTCACCTTGAAAAAACTACCTTTGAATCATCTCATGGTTTCCTTGGTACCCCTGCCTCGAACTGGATTTTGTAAATTTGGCACTACTGATACTTTCAGCTAGGTCACTTTGTTGTTGTGGTAAGGAGCTCTCTTGACCATTGGGAGTCCCATGGCACACTCCCCACCTCCAGGCCTAACTACCAACAGTGTCTCCAGAGTTGCCAATTAACTCCTGATGGCAAAATACCCGGGTCTGGGAACCATGGGTCTAAAGAAACAGTACTGTGTACACAGCAACTGTGTAAGTGTGTAGTTCCTGTGACTTCATTGGCCAATCAGTATTGTTACCCTACTGATATCATTCACTATGAGGATACCAACACATACATACTGTCAAAGCCATATCTTAAAAAACAAACAAACAAGCAAATACTCCACGATTATAGCCAACATGTAAAGCCAGATGGCCAGTCAGAACTTCCTAATAACATTTCTGTAGTTCAATTTTTTTCTGAGTTTTCCAATTAGTTAACATACAGTGTAATATTTTCACTGTTTTATCTATAGTTTCAGGTATAGAATTTAGTGATTCATCTTATATACAATACCGAGGGCTCATCAAAAATGCCTTCCTTATCTTTATTTCAAATTTTAAGACATGAAATTGTGGGTGACTCTATCTAATAGGTATTTCTTGGTACTATAGAAATTTTTTTCCATAGGGCATTGATTTCCTTAAACATGAATCAGAAAATAAGTTCCTTGATATCCTGGTGGTAAAATAGAGTTGGATCTATTCCCTCCACCCCCACATACCCAGTAGCAGAACAAATTAAAAAATAAACAAATAAAAATATAATGATGGCATGCAAGCCAACAGATGCTATCTCTAGGTCTAAGTCAATAAATACTCTGTAGTTCTAATCAAACTTACTATCTTGGAATGTCCTATAAAAAGATAGCTAGGCCCCAAAAATGTGTAGCTAACATTTTCCCTGGAATTATTCTACTGCCAAATATGAATCTCTTCCCTCTGTTTTGGGCTATATTTATAGCATGTTTTTAAAAGCTTGCAAGATATTCAGAATCAAAAAGACACGAGACTCTTATCCATCAGTCACTCATTTCCATATAAGTGCATTAGACACCCCTTTTCCAATTCCTTTCTTATTTCCAAAAGTGATTTGATAGAACTGTTTATGGCTGCTGGTGTTTTCTGCTAGGACCACTGGTGATATCCAATTTACTGACAGTAAAAGGAGTACATACAACTATTACTTATGAAACATTTCCTCATTATGTCACTGTGAATGAGGTTTCATTTGAAATAGTTCTGGCTTTAAGAGATAACATTTTCAAACACTTAAAAATGATTAAGAGCAGTTTTGGGGCTAAAGCACTTCTTTTGCATAACTCTTCTTCAAAAAGTTATATACCCTTTAATTTCCTCCTTCATTAGAAATCCACCTATCTGGAATCCAAAAGAAGCCTTAAGACAATTATTTCAGGAAAATGATTTACTTTTGTTTTATTTTTGACAGCCATGTCCAACATTACTGTTTCTCATAGAGTCTGCTAAACATGATTACATAGCTAAAATTACCCACTATTCATATTTAAAATGTTTTTAAAAGGGGAAATGACAATGTGGTGTTATCTTATTTTTTAAAATAAACTGACTGTCACATCTTAGAAAAATATGTCCTATCAAATAATAGGCTATTATGGTATCACATTTCTATCAATAATTTGTTTATTTTCTTAATTGACTTGGCACTTTTATTACAAAGCTTTCATAGTGATCTTAGTCAATTAATTATGATTCTAATTAAAATACTGATAATTGCTCAATGAAAAACCTGAAGTACGAATAAAATTCTTATGCTCCAGTAAAAGATTTTTTTCCAACAGAATGGCCTTCAAGAGAAAATAAATCCAAACTTTAGCCTAGCATGAGCTTTGAAAACACAACTACGTTTAATAATTCTGTCTTGGAGTGGGGAGGAAATTATTAAATGAGTTCTCCTGAAGAGATGTGGAATCATAGTATTTGCATTTTTCATTTTTTACAGTTTTGAGTTAACTGGTTGCAAATATATGCCACACTCCAATCCCTTATCCGTGCACTGCACCCGCCCCACCCCCCGCCACTGAATTCTGACACCGCTAGGACTTATAGATTGCTTAATTATCTGTGTTGTGAGATAAACGTCTTTAGGGAAGCTATGAATCTTAAAAGATCAGTAAATTAGAATACTTGCTAAATATGACTCTGTGGTAATTAAGAGTCATTGCCTACATAGAAGAGAGTAGAAACAGACCTCAAAAGGATTTAAAAAGATTAAGCACACACGCACAAAGATAAAATGGTATTAATCAGCACATGGAGAAACTACAATGAGGTGAGCTGGGGCTGGTGTGAGGGACCAAGGAAAGAACTGGGATCATGGAGTAAAGCCACAAGATTTTATCTGTTTTTGTTTATTTTTTGATGTATCATAGAGGCTAAAAAGTAAGGACCAAATGTTGAAAAAAATACATAATCTGTGACCACAGCGAAGACCTCGTTCACCTGTATAAAAGGAATGATCAGTAAGGATTAATCACATAACTGAATAATCATATACTGAGTGTCTACACCTAACTTAAATGCTTGGCCATTGAAGGACCATACTCCACCTCAAAAATGATACTTTATGATTAAAAAAAAAAAAGAAATGGATTTAGTTTATTCCCCCAAACTATTTTTATTGAAAATCAATCATACTGATTTTAATCAGCAAATCTTGAGCGTATCTTCTCCTCATTACCAATCCCTGCTCTCTGCCTTCTGTCCTTCCGCTGAGGGCTTTTTTTTCCTGTTGATTTCACCATACTGTGATGATTCCTTAGCTTTTTCTCTACTACCCTGAGGACCATCCAATTAAGAAATAACAGACTCTGCTCTACACTATTTATTAAACTTTTTCATTAGGGTTAGTATTATTTGCCCCAAGGAAATCCATATTTTTAGAAAGCGAGAAATATGGCTTCTATACTCTCGGCATTTTATGAGGGCTATAAAGGGTTGCATTCAGGGTAGCTGTTTCTCTAATATCTGTGAATTAACCAATTAGTTTAAAAACAAAAATGCCCTTATCTTGTTCGATGTTGCTTTAATTACTAAAATACATTAACTGTTTGGTTTAATTTAGCCTAACAGATGTGTAACTATATAAGCACTTCCTGATTTCAATTACTATATTTTCTTAATATGTAAAAACACTAAACAACAGAAGTTTCCAGTCCATCTCTTCCACCTGGCCATCCTATAAAAAACATGAAGTCTACATGACTCTTCCAAATGTACAAGTAGAGATAAGTATTAAAAAAAAAAAAAAGGAGCTGATGATTTGCTCACGATTTAATTTGCATGGAAAATCCTCTGAGGCCTTGAAGAATGTTTTCTCTGTATCCTATGAAGTCATTTAATAGGCAATGTACTGAACCTTTGGTTATATAAAACTGTCAGCGAATAACTGCACACTATTTTTCAGTGATGTTTGATAGCTAAATTTTGAATATCTGCAAAAGTTAATTCATTAACACTCACTCTGTAGGCAATCATAGGTAGATCCAACTTTAACAAGACTGAGTTTACAAGAAAGACACAATTCATATTCTTTTGTAAGAGCACAATAAATGCCTTTCTGTTAACACTGTCTGGTTAACCAGTGGTTCTGGAGAAGTCAAACAGAAATGATAGAAGCCTAAATCATAAAACACATCAACCCAGCAGAAAGCCAGTTTTAGAAAGTCTGCCTTCTGCTTGATCCAGAAAACTACAACAAAATTAGAAGTCAGAGAAAATGAAAAGTGAAGTGGGAGAAAAGGTTGTGATAACCTGTGTTAGATTTGTTTTTTTAAATCTTGACATTCATGTGAGTGATCTTACATAGGAAATATTGGAAGAAATATTCTCGGGAAATTTTATTCTTGGAAACATTTACTCTTTGACTAAAAAGGGGAGATACGAAGATAAATGGGGAGAAATGAAGCAGATGGTCACATGGGCATTTCCTTTTAATAGATGTACTGATTCTAATGATATGCCAAGCTCTAACTTTTTATCTGAAATGTTTTGCAGGTGCTGGAGCTAAAGAAGGATAAAGTTATGTGCACCTTGAGAGCATTCTAAACAATACTGAAATGCATAAAGTAATTAATTTTTCATTACTTACAAAAGTTGTGTTTTCCAATAATAATGTGGTGGCATTTGTTTCTATATTCAGCTTAATGACATGTCCATTCTCGCTTTTATACACCACATCTGTATCTGCAACAAAAAAGATATTAACAATTGACAAACACATTGACTAGGTAATATAATAAACTGTAGAGGAGAAAATGTACATAATAAGCAGACACTTTAGAACAATCACTGTTACCCTTTAATAACCTGAGCAAATTTTTGTGCTTGGCTCACATTAATCTTCTTTAACGATCAGGAAGCCTGGCTAAGCACATGGTCTATTGTGTGGTGAAAACAGGGTTAGTGAAAGAGGCCATACAGGTTTCTGGCTTAACAACTGAAAATTAATTAAAATATGGAAAATCTGCTGCCCATTCTGAGACGGAAACAAGGGAGGAAGAAGCGCCTCTAGGTTCCAAGGCACTGTTACTGATTCATGATTCCGTTAAACTGACAACAAGGGCTGCAGTTCACCTGGACTCCACACAATTCTAAGCTACTCCTACAGGACCACCTTCATGCAGACATTTCCCGCCTCCCGTTTTATCATCCCTCGATTCCTACCCACCCTTTCTCATTAGGTTTGGGAATTTTGTCCCAGACAGTTTTATCTGGCTTATGTGATCACAGATCAAAATCTTTGACTGTTAGCATGCCACTGTATCATCTTTGCCAACTTTAGGAAAACAACGTTGTCTTCGTTTTGTTTATTTTTTGATGTCTTCATTTTACATAATTGCATGGTTTCTGGACAGTTGTTAATTTTATATATATTTTAGTTCCATTCAGCCACATTTGTCAGTAAATTAAATTATCTTAAGAATACCTCACGGATGGCTGGGTGGCTCAGTTGGTCAAGTATCTGACTTCAGCTCAGGTCATGATCTCAGGATCCCAGGATCCAGCCCTGCATAAGGTTCCCTGTTCAGCAGGGGAGCCTGCTTCTCTCTCTCCCTGTGCCCCCCCCCCCCATTCATGCTCACTCTGTCTCTTTCTCTCAAATAAATACATAAAATCTTTTAAAAAAAGAAGAAGAAGAATTCCTCACACTTAAAGTATCATCATAAGGGAAAACTCCCAGAGAGGATACTCAGGAGTTAAATTCATTTTCACATCATCTAACTTAGAGAAAATTATCAACCAGTTAAATATTCATAGTAGATTCAATGTTCTTTTTCCTAAATGAATATAAAAGAAATATCCTAATCTTTGTTGAAAGCATGCTACCTTATTTCTACTCCCCTGAATGTGCATGGGTGGTATGTGTAAAATTTGATACTTCTTTGAGGACTGAGAGTTGGAAATCATCTAAATAATCTAATTAAATATAATTATCCTTTTCAAAATGAATAATATGGGTATAAAAGGATCTAAATATTTTCAGGCTGGATAATAACAAAATGAAAGAAATATGAATGGATCCAGTGATAGGGAGTAGCAACCGTTTTTGGGCCAAAGAGAGGTATGCCCAGTCTGAAGACAAATAAATTCAATTATTTATTAACAACGATATAAATAATGTAATGCCAATATAATAATGCCAATGTAAAGAATTACAGTGGCTGGAACACTAGGTAGTCATCAGATTTTATCTGCTAACTTAAAAAAAAAATCACTCGCTTCATCAAAGGAGTTGATCAATATATAATATATATTACATAATACATATATGTATTATATTACACATATATGTATGTATATGTATAATTCCATACATGTACCAAACAATATATTATATATTACACATACATGTATGTGTATATGTTCGTGTGTTAAAGGGAAGATCCCCAAATAAAAGTAGACTTGACATTTTTTTTAAATGATATTATTCTTTCCAGTTTTACTCAATTCCAAACTTTTACATGATATTGCACCTTGCTAATGCTCTGCCTATTCTTAGAAGAAAGGTGATTTTTATTGATTTGACAGAGAGAGAAAGAGCAAAAGAGGGAACACAAGCAGGGGGAGCTGGGAGAGGAAGAAGTAGGCCTCCTGCTGAGCAGGGAGTCCAATGTGGGGCTTGATCCCCATCCTGAGCCGAAGGCAGACACTTAACGACTGAGCCACACAGGTGCCCCAGAAGAAAGACAATATTAAAATGGTTTGGGTCCACTAAGATACAATTTCTCAGAACCAAATGTCTTCACTTGCATAATAGTGAATAAGTACTGCATGGTGGGTTATGAAGATTTTATGGAAATGTCTGACACTTCACAAAAAACAAGATTTTCTGAATTGTTCTCTAGTTATTTCAATATTACAAAAAGCTACCCCTAGAAATTATATGAAGAGAAGTGATCGATACTAGTGAAAATTGTTTGTTTTTCCTTTTTTCATTCCTATTTCATTTAAGAAGACTGGGCATCTAATATGACTCTACTGTTAAAGTTAAGGATGGCACAGGAAGGCAGTAGTTTTTGAGCTCAATGGGGACAATGACATGTTGGATCAGGAAAAACAAAAGGTGCTTTAAGAAAGGAGAAAAAGAGACAAGGAAAGAATTTCAGGTTACCATCTGAAGCAGACTGTTTGGACAGAAAGATAGTCGTATGTGATATTTAAAATAAGGCCTTGTATTACCTTCTGAACTTTCATCAGCTATAAATAAACTGGGTTCTACTACCATTAATTTTACCTGTTGTCTATTCTAGTGATGTAGAATCAATAACAGCTCTACATAAACAATAAATATTTACTTCGATTTATATACCTTTCCTCTCCTTTCTTTTCTATCCTGCATTTATGATCATAGCTCAACAGCAACACTGGTCACCTGTGTTATTCATTTGTTTTTGCCAACTAATTCTGGTCTTCTGTCTTCCTGCTCTCAATTAATGCTCCTTGAACAGAGAGTCCAACCTCAATCAACACTTCTGTTATTTTTCTTGATATTCTCAATTCTGAACCACGTCGTGATATTGATGGAAACTGCCATCATTGATTAGCAAGAAGAGCCAAAGAGCATGTCTTAACAAGTCATCCTTATAATATTTTCACTATAAATTAAGATATAAAGGGCTTTCCCCCTTCTACTGCAGTGAAAATAAATAAAGCTAAAGGCCATCAATGAGTGGTTCTTTGCCTAGAGGACAAGCATGGTGCAAAATTCTAACCAGGGATGGGGGGCGGGCACCTAGCTGGCTCAATCAAAGGGTTAAAGCCTCTGACTTCGGCTCAGGTCATGATCTCAGGGTCCTGAGATAGAGCCCTGCATTGGGCTCTCTGCTCAGCAGGGAGCCTGCCTACCCGCCCCCCCGACTCTCTGCCTGCCTCTCTGCCACCTTGTGATCCCTGTCTGTCAAAAAAATAAATAAACTCTAAAAAAAAAAAAAATTCTAAACAGGGATGAAGTCTGTGAGCTTAGGGAAGATGACCTCAGAGAGCAACTGTAGTATCAATCATGGTTCATCTTCAATGGAAGGGATGGTAACCTTTGGCCCCCCAGTCTCACAGCAAGAGAAAATCCTAAGTCAGTGAGGATTGTATCAGATGTAGAAAAAGCAAAACTATTTTTTTTTCCCCTTAGAACCAAAGTAAAAGGAAGTGAAGCTTGTTTGAGAAGATAAAAACTAAATTTAATATTTTAAAAGAACATTTTGCTGAATAATTATTTAGACTTGGAAAAATCTATTCAGATTTGATACTTATAAGTACCTTTAGATCTGCACACTTTCAAATTTTCCTATTAGATTATGTTGAATTAGAAGGAGAAACTTTTTTCAAATCAAGTGTAATTCCCTAGTTTAAAATTTAATACAGATTTCTGCTTGAATTATTTTAAAAGCCTCTAAAACCTGCCTTTATTAATTCTGTTTAATTTTTTTTCCTGGTCTTTAAAATGTGGTCTTCTGGGTCTCATATTTATCTTACTTTACTGTTTGATTTATACTCAGTAGTGGAAACTCCCATTTCGATACTCCTGTTATTACATTAATAAATTGCTTTCTGGAACTACACTTCAAAATTGTCATGTCATATTTTGCTTAATATTAGGTAATGAAATATGAGTGAACAACAGCAATGAGTAAAGTGCATTAACACAGGAAGATTAAGGTAGGTGTTACTTGAAATATTCTTAAAATACAGTATTATGCATGTCTACACAGTGCTTTGATTAAATAATCTCTCTTCCTTTTCAGCTCATTGGAAGTTAAGAGTCAATTATCCCGAACACATATTTGATTCAGTCAGTTTTTTAAAATGAGAAGGTGTGACAAGAATCACCATCTAGCCTCTCAACCCTGAGCTCCGAGATATATTTTTAGTGTCTGTCTCCCTAGATGATCATTATTACTGTCATTTCTGTCTATCCCCTTTTCCTTAATGTGTCTAAAGAAAGGAAAAACACAGAAGTATATTTTAGGTTAAGATCATTCAGGTAAATGTAACCCTTTATTTTCTATCTCTTCCATACAAAGCAGGTAGTAAAGAACTTCACAGAACAGTTCAGTTTTTGCTAATGAAATTGAGAACGAAGGCCTCTATGTCCACCCCATATGTCCAGGACCAAGAACATAGATGATTATTTTGAGTTACTACATGTTCTTGCCCACGAAAATAAGTGTAAAAGTATCCAAACAATTTTTTTCAGGAACTAAATGAAAACTAATTTATCTGAATAAGAAGCTCTTGAAATGGAGCAAATTTCTTAATTATCAAACACCTGTTTATTTAATACTAACTTCAAGATGCTTGTGTCTCTGTCCACCAATCCTAAGCTACTACATCATGAAATATGCCCAACTCTAAGCTGGTTCTCACATTAAAAGGCCTGTCTTAACCACTCAGGCCCAGATTCCCTAGCCCTACACTTATGTCCCCACATCCAACCAACCAGAACCAAAAGGTAATAAACTCAACTCTGGTTAATAGGTTATACTTAAGGTTAACTAACAGCAGGCAAAATTCACCTTCCATGCACATCAGTGTAATTGATGAAGTTTTAGAATGTAAGTGAGGTTCCGTGGGGTGAGGTCCAGAGCCGATGACCAAGGAAGAATTCTTGAGACATCTTTGGTGCAAAATGGTGGTTTATTAAATCACAGGGACAGGACCTGTGGGCAGGAAGAGCTGCTGCCCCAGGGTTGTGACAGGTGGCAGGTATGTACCATGGAATTGGGGGGAGGTAAGGAAAAGGGAGGTTTCAGTAGAACTTTCATATGCTAAACAGGACCTACAAAGATACCAGACCAGAGGCCTTGCCATTGCCAAGGTCTTTTTGCCCTCTAGCAAGGTATTAACATGAAGATGGGTGGGAGATTCCTAAAGAATGTCACATATGTCCCACCCAGGAGTGGGGGTGAGGGAAGGTTGGAAGGTGTCAGCTTTTGCTTTGTCCTCAGCCAGCCTTCTGTTCCCACATCATAATGGTACTTTGTTTTCCTGCTGATACTATGATGGATAATCTAAGTATGCATTTAATTTTGACATGATAATTTGGTTTGAATACTTCCAAAACAAAATCTATCATCTATCTGCAAAGAGAGTTTTCAAGGATTGGCAGAAAAAGCATGGCAAATCAGTTATTTGGGAAATATTAATTCAACTATGGCCTTTATTTATTTATTTATTTTTAAAAGATTTTATTTATTTATTTGACAGAGAGAAATCACAAGTAGGCAGAGAGGCAGGCAGAGAGAGAGAGGAGGAAGCAGGCTCCCCGCCGAGCAGAGAGCCCGATGTGGGACTCGATCCCAGGACCCTGAGATCATGACCTGAGCCGAAGGCAGCGGCTTAACCCACTGAGCCACCCAGGTGCCCCGGCCTTTATTTTTTTTAATCTGTTTTTTATATCTAAAATAAAAACTCCATAGCATCCAATATATTTTTAATTCCCAAACAATAAACTGAAAAAAAAAAAAAGTAAAAACAGTTAAGTAAAATAACAAAGTGATTATCACAGGAAAAAACCTTAAATACTTTTTGAAAGAATTCATTAAATATCAAGTTAAGATTTAATCACTAGTGAACTATAACAAGGGCAAGTCTGGAATAGTGAGCTAATCATCTTTGAAACACAGCAGGCCCCTCATTCACTTCTGCTGAAACACTGCTCACAACTATGCAAAACTAACCTCACATTTTAAAGAGCCCTAAGCTCTGTGTATTTACCTGTGAAAAGCAAGGACATCAGAAATGGCATTACTGTCCTGTCTACCTCAAAATATCACCCTATACATCTTTTTTCTCCAGACTTCTAGAATGAGGCAATCTTTCTCCTTTACAAAGCAAAAAGCTGTTTTGTAGCCAAATTGCTATGCTCTGAACTCTTAAATTTTGTTTCTGGTTTGATTTCTGGTACTTCTTGCCAGTTACTTGTGCTTTTCAGAGTCTATATATTTACTTTCTGTATTAATAATAATAATATAATGAGATGCTGACGCTGATGGTAATACCTCCATTCAGGTCTTTTGCTCTCCCCCAGGTTTTTTGTTTACTTTCAGAGTAAGCCTCAATAAACCTTCTACCCAAGATTTCCATGCCCATCTGTGTGTCTTAATGCTCTTCACCATATTGATGAGGGAGCAGGAGGCTGGCTGAGGACAGAGCAAAAGCTGGCACCTTGCACCACCCCCTCTCCACCCACTCCCCTCCGTAATATGTGTAGCATTCCTCAGGCACCCCTGACTGCCATAAAACGATAAATAGTTAACTTGCAGAGATCACAATCCTGCAGAACAGGAATCTCCCTTGCTCTACAGATGTCCTAGAGATCTAAACAGGGAGGTTACCTTATCAATAGCACAAATTTCCAGAGGCAAATAACTCTCAGTTCCTGAAGCCCTAATGTCTCCCTCCCCACCATAAACTGGAGGAGGCTGAGCTAGAAGGGAATTTAAATGATAGCAGGATCATAACACCCCACTAAGAATCTCCCAACTATCTTAATGTTAATGGCTGACCTAAAGATGACATTGATCAAGCCACAAGGGCAAGGCCTCCTCCTGGCACCTTGTAGGCCCTCTTTAACATATGAAAACTCCATTGAAACCTCCCTTCCCCTCCTCTTCCCCCAACTGCAAGGTATATAACCTGCCATCCCTCACATCCAGGGGCAGCAGCTCTTCCTGCCCATGGGTCCTATCCCCGTGCTTTAATAAACCACCATTTTGCACCAAAGATGTCTCAAGAATTCTTTCTTGGTCATCGGCTCCGGACCTCAGCCCACTGAACCTCACCTAGGTTCTAGAACTTCATCAATATCACCCTGCAGTGAGCTGCAGTCCTGACTCTGCTAAACTTGAAAACTTCCAACCTTTACCACAGACCTGCAGCAGCCAAGTCCAATGTGCTCTTCCTCCAAGCTCATTGCCTACCTTGCTAGATGAGCCGTTGTGTGATAATGATGATGAACACAAGGATTTCAAAATCGCCTTTCTTGACTCTGAACCATTGCTTTGTTCTAGAATTACTTCCTCAAAAATGTCTGTACATCCTAACCTGTTCCTAGCCCACTGGAGACATCCTTCCAAGCTCAACTCTGAGCTTTATTTACTTGCTTTTTAATTGCTATTGTCTGAGTCATCCTTTCTACTCAGACCTTCCTGATGAAGTTCGAGAACCTAAGTGAGGTTCCGTGGGCTGAGGTCTGGAGCCAATGACCAAGAAAGAATTCTTGAGACATCTTTGGTGCAAAACGGTGGTTTATTAAAGCACAGGGACAGGACCCGTGGGGAGAAAGAGCTGCTGCCCTGGGATGCGAGGGATGGCAGGTTATGTACCCTGTTGTTGGAGGAAGGTGAGGGAAAAGGGGGGTTTCAATGGAGCTTTCATATGCTAAAGAGGGCCTACAAGGTGCCTGGATACCAGAGGTCTTGTAGCTTGATCATTGTTGTCTTTTGGCAAGCCATTAACATCATGATAGTTGGGAGATTCCTGGTGGAATGTCACAATCCTGCTATCAAGCTTCTTTGTTAGTGAGAGTAAGGTATAAAAGAAACTTAACCTTATTTACATTTCCTTCTACCTCAGCCTTCTTCAGTTTTATGGAGGGGAGGAGGGTGTTAGGGCTTGAGGAACTGAGTTATTTGCCTCTGGAAATTGTGCTATTGTTAAGATAGCTTCTTTGTTGTAAATCTCTAGGACATCTGTAAAGCAAGGGAGACTCCTGTTTTGCAGGACTGTGATCTCTGCAAGTTAACTCTTTGTTTCTCATTTATTGCAGTCAGGGGTGCCTGAGGACTGTCACATATATTACCCAGGGGAGGGGAGCGGGTGGAGAGGGGGTGCAAGGTGCCATCTTTTGCTTTGTCCTCAGCCAACCTCCTGCTCCCTCATCACCTTCCTATATTGATTCTTAAAACTTTTAACTCAGGTTCTGACCCCACCAGATGCTAGTTTTGTATTTTCAGTTCTATGCTAGATCATACAGATGTCTTGCAGGTATGTAAAAGTCAGTAGGCTAAAACTACTCTCCTTATATTCATGGCTATACCCTCCCTAAAAGTCCATAATATATTATCTCTTCACCTCCTATATTAATACTGTTCTTTACATTTCACTTGGAAGATTGTTGTAGTTCTCTACATGCTCTGTAAGCCTCCAGTTTATTCCAATCACACAGCCTAACACATTCTAAACAACAAAGTGTTTTTGTCATATGTACCAGAAAGACTCAGACTCACGGCTTGCCAATAATAAAGTGTAAAATGAAAGACTGGCACTCAGGTTGCTCACTACCTTTCGACATATATTCCCACGGTCATTATCACTTGATGCCCTATAAAATAGTCCAGATCACCTATTACTTACAATGGTTCACATTTACAATCACTCTCACTCTATTTTGTTTACGATACCCACTACCCAGTTCCTGCCCCAATTCTATAGTCAACTTGCTGAGATCACAGTCCTGCAAGGTAGGAGTCTCCCTTGGTTTGCAAATGTCCTTGAGATTTACAACAAAGAAGTTACCTTATCAATAGCCCTAATGTCACCCTCCCCTCCATGAAAAACCGAAGGAGGCGGAGGTAGAAAGAAAAGTAAATAAAGTTAAATTTCTTCTAAACCTAAATCTCACTAACAAGGACGTTTGATAGCAGGAATGTAACATTCCACCAGGAGACTCCCAATTGTCTTTATGTTAGTGCCTCATTAGAGGGAAAGTGGCCTTGGCTTGATGGTAACCAGACCTTCAATATCCTGATAGTGCTCCCCCCCCCCCCCATGCGTGGGCTAACCGGCCAGTTCTGCTTCTGTAAGATTGCTTTGTCTGCTTTTGCGCGGGTCCCCTGACCCAATCCACTGACGCCAAGTATGCCTGTTCAAACTATCAATCAATCAGCTCAGCCCCACCCGAAACCTGTTTGTATCTGTCTATAAAAATCCTGCACCGACCCAGCTCCGGACCTCTCGGCGTTATCGGCAACTAGCGGCGCAGAGGTCCAGGTTCGAACCTGCAATAAATGACCCTTGCTGCTTGGCTTTGACTCACGTCTCTGGTGGTCTTTTAAGGTGGGGGTAATATTCAGTTGGCATTTCATACCCAACACTTCTAAGGTCCTCGCTCAATCTCTTTTCTGAACTTGTATGTTAGTCATTTAATATTTAATCATACACTTCATTAAAAAATTACTATCTATTTTTATTTAGTTTCGATATGTCGTGTTGGGTCTTCAAGTACTTTATAAACCCAAGGAAAGGCCTATTTCATGTTGAGACCTGGAACTATTCCCACCCACACATCTTACTATCTATATTAACATGAGTTTACCATTCAACTGTCTGCACTAATATGACTCTAATATTTCAGGAAATTCTTGCCAGGAAGATGAGGTTGTAAATAACTTCATCTCCCCAACTCCCCTACAGAACTTTCTGATCACCCACTTACTTGAAAAATAGACTATTCAACTAGTGCCCACTAAAGTAAATATCTTTCTCACAACAATACATACCTCCACCAAATGAATGTTTCTATCTCCCAAACTCTCACCTCCTTGAATTCATCAGTCTTAAACTCTTATCACAAACTCACCCAGTTCCAATTGACACTGCTAATGAGAGACCTGTCAAACTAGCTACCCAAAACATCATACACACTCTCCTTGGTCCCTTCCTTTCCATATGCTGATTACGCTCTGTCAAGACCTTCATCTTCTAGACCATTGTGAGCAACAGCCTCAGTTGTTACTTTGATGTATTTCTTGGGAGGGTTGGGGGTGGAACCAGCATTCAGCTCTTTGAAACTTCTATATTCTATAATATGTATATGTATAATATGTATAGTATATATCCCACTGAAGGATCCCAAGAAATATTTTTTTCTCTGCCACAAGATTAAATCTTTTAACTTTCATATTCCTCCTTTTTTCCATTGTTACAACTTTATTTAGAAATATATCTAGCACCACTGACAAAGACTCCCTCCTTGACCAAAATTCAGTCAGACTCCTCAGAATGCTCTTCTTGACTAGTCCTTAAGCTTGGCCTGCCTTTAGCATGAATCCTGCTAAGTTAGGTTGGTTAGAATACCCCTACCATTGATGTCTGATCAAACTCCTCACCCCCAGCTGTGACATCTAAGTACTTGGCCTTGCATTTAATGAGAATCCTGTCAGGCCAGTATAGGAAGAATCCCCTACCCTCAGTATGTCCTCTCAGTAATTTTCCCCTCCTGCCACCTCTGCTCTTTGGTGATAAATCTTCAGTTTCTTGTGGTATTCAGAGTTCAATTCAGTCTCTCCCCCAACACCATAGTCTTAACTCTATTATAACAGTCATAAATAAAGTCCTCTTTACTATTTTAACAAGTGTCAGAATAATTTTTCTTTTAACACTACTTTGGAAATCTAAATTCAGGTAACCTACTTTAATAATATTCTGGTATTAAATTTAAGTTATATATTATGTATTGTAAATTAATATTGATATATACATATCAATAAACTATGTATATACAGTTGATAAGTGAACAAGGGTTTGAACTGTGCAGGTCCACTTATTTCCAGATATTTCTCAATAAATACGGTAAAGTACCATAAACATTTTCTCTTACGATGTTCTTAAAAACATTTTGTTTTCTTTAGCTTACTTTATTTTAAGAATACAGCATATTCTGTATTCTCTGGGTGCTCAGTGGGTTAAAGCCTCTGCCTTCGGCTCAGGTCATGATCCCAGGGTCCTAGGATCTAGCCCCGCACTGGGTTCTCTGCTCAGCAGGGAGCCTGCTTCCTCCTCTCTCTCTCTTTGCCTGCTTTTCTGCCTACTTGTGATCTCTGTCTGTCAAATAAATGAAATCTTAAAAAAAAAAAAAAGAATACAGTATATAATGCATATAAAATACAAAAGAAGTGTCAACTATGTTATTATTACATCTTTCAGTCAATTCAAGGCTACTAGGATTTAAGTTTTTAGAGAGTCAAATGTTATATACACATTTTTGACTATGGAGGGTCAGCACATCTAACCTATAGGTTGTTCAAGGAGATATACACACATACACACACACACACACACACACACACACACACACACACACACAGAATTAGTTTAGTATGCTACAGCAGTGGTCCACAAACTCTTGCTGTGGTTGGAGGTCAAACCCAGGCCCTCCAAATTTGGCCCACAACCACATTTAGGTATTTATTCATTTATCTTTGTCTATGGATGCTTTCATACTGTAACTGTAGATGGGAAAAGCTGCAACATACCCAATGGTTCACAAAGCCTGAAATATTTACTCTCTGGTCCCTTAAAGATAAAATTTGCTGACCTCTAGACTGTTAATTGTTTGCCTTATTCATAGGACATACTTTTTATTTCCTGTATTTATAAAAGTTGATTTCGATATTGATCATTGCAATGTCACTAGAAGAACATTCTTTGGATCCTCCAAATATCTATATATTCTAAAGAGTTTTGTTTTGTTTTATTTTTTTTCTAACCTGGCATTAGACATATACTTGGCTTAAAATGGTTTGAATTCTTTGTAAATAGGATTAAGTTAGGTGTACAAAATAAATGCATTTTCCTAAAAAGTAACCAGAATAAAGGCCATCTTAATTTAAAAGTCTTCATAATTGTAAGTAATCATCATTAATTCATATGGAAGTGTCAATCCAATGAATGGCACTTCCTGTAATAAAGAGCCCTTTCCAGACTCAATAATGGAGCAGTTGATGGCCACTCAGCTAAATGATGTCTTTCTGATTTGTAGCTAAAATGTGAATAGCAACAATTTTCTGATGATCATTTCATTCTTTAGATTATTTGCAAAAAAAAAAAAAAAAAACCCACACACACAAGAGGAAAATAGAACACCTCTCTCTAGAATTTCAAATATTTCTTGTCACCAGAAGGTTTGTTTGCATAACAGTAGCATAAGTACCAAGTTGTAACTGGTTCTCAACTTTCTTCAGTTAAAACCTATAGGAGTCTACCAAAAGCCTTCTTAACTTCAGACTCCTATAATCAATGATCTGCTTGAGTGGTCCAGTCTATTGAAGCCAGAAGGCAAAAGAAAGACAGACACAGATTCAAACCTTCTCTTCACTGAGTATCTCATGTAAAGTGAACGTAAAAGTTGATGTGCTCCATGATAGTAAAGGTCTAAAATTCTACTGCAGTTGATGCGGGAAACAAAAGCCGAAGAGAAATTATTAAATTTTCGAACTACCTACAGCCCACTGACAAGTCCTTGAAATGGGCAGAATGACATTCCTCTGACATTCCTCAGCTGCCTTGATGTTAATATCTGGCTAAGGGCAAAAGGCAATCTGAGCCCAATCCCAGAATCCTGTAAGGCTACTTTCAGTGTAAAAATTCCTTCAGAAATTTCCTTTATCTGTAACCCTCCAAGATACATGCTGGGAATTATCTATCCTCCACGTGTATGGCCCCTGCTATATATCCGAAGGGTCTCATGACTCAGGTTTTATTAGAGGGTAATAAATGACCTTTTCCCAATAACAGCTAGCCCCTTCAATGTCCTGGAAACCTTGTTTCCAAAATTCCTTAGAGATTTACACTATTCATAACTCCCTCCCAACTTGGGAGTACATAATGACCCAGATGCAGCTCTTTCTGCCCACAAGTCCTTTCCCTGCCCTTTAGTAAGACCACATTTTCGCACCAAAAATGTCTCCAGAATTCTTTCTTGGCCATCATCTTTGAACCCTAATGTCTTTCCTACATCACAAAGACACTTGAAGAGAACAGAGATTATTTCAAAGTAATCTCTAAACTGTAAAATACAAGAAAAAACATGCGGTTAAGCAAATATATAAAGCAATTCTCTGTCCTTTGTTTTTGTTGGAGTCAGTCACTGTATGCCAACATTTTTTCTCATTCTGAAGATTAAACTAGGGTGATCTCAGCCTCCAACTGTACCTTTGGAGGATGGGCAGGTAGCCACCAATCCGGAAAAAAGTAAATTTTCTTTTTTCAGGGTTCTATTCCTGTAAGACACCCCTCTGTATATCAAAATACCATCTGGCCTTCACCACTGCTGTCTTGGTGATTTGTCTGTTGCCCTGAGGAATAAACTCTTTTTGTCTTTGATGTAAGGGCCTCATGTTTTACACACACATTAATTTGCAAATAGGGCAAAACCTCGGATTCTTGTTCTCACTCAAAAGCTCTCCTCCCTCAATTCTAAACACCCCCCAATCATCTCTCAAGGTTTTAATTTTAATTTCTACATCTAATAAAATAGCTTCAAACTGCACAGTGAAATTTTATTAATGTAGTCATAAATCAAATAATCTTTCATCAAACTTATAAATTAAAAACTCAAAATTAACTTTAATTTTACACATCCAATTTGTGCTTTCATACTGTGACAGTGACTGCCATTTAACGCTCTAAATTACACTATGTATATATGTATCTGTGCAGACTTCACCACACAGCACTTAGCTATTTTGAATCCCCTTTGGATGCTTTCTAGCCAGTCCATGCGCTTAAGTCCATTTCTGTTAACTACTGACATTTTCCCAATCACAAACATGTTTACTCTCTAATCTTTGATAAGATTATGACCTGCTTCTCAAGATGTAATGCTCTGCCATGGTTCTTTCAGTTGAATGGACATACGAATTCATTATTTTTGCCTATTTAGTGCCAGCTCATCTTAGACAGCTTTTGTTATCCCATGGAAATGTTTTTCTAGTCATATTTAACATCAGCACATTCAAGATGACAAAAGAAAAAGACTTATGGTGATTTCACTTATATGGGGAACCTAGAAAACAAAACAAATGAATAAACAAACAAACAAAAAGCAGAATTAGACCTGTAAATGCACAGAACAAACCAATGGTTGCCAGTGGGGAGACGTTTGGGGGATGGGCAAAATGGGTAAAGGGACAGGGAGGTACAGGTTTCCAGTTACGAAATGGATAAGCCACAGGAATAAAGGTACAGTATAAGCAACACAACCAATGATGTTGGAATAGTGTTGGATGGTGGCAGATGGTAGCTACCCATGTGGTGAGCATAGCATAAGGTGTAGAGAAGTTGAATCACTATGTTGCACACCTGAAACTAACGTAATATTGTAGGTCAACTCTACTCAAATTTAAAAAAAAAAAAAAAAAGGAAAGAAAAAGACATGAGGTCAAAGACAGTAACTTTCTGCATCTTTCTGATTGTGCAGTAATATATATGTATCATTGAAAATTTGTAGAATGCAAACATATCAGGGAAAAATAACTGGGAAAATGTTAATGCATTTCTTTATAAAACATGCAGTTGAGATCTCAATGTGTATCACAGTTTGCATCCTTTTTCTCTTAAAATTGAAGATTAGGCATTATACCCCACTATTAAAAACTCCCCATTAGCTACTTCAAATGCCTAACACTTTTCAGCCCAAATGATACTTTAGAAAGACAAATAAATTGAAACATGATAATTGGTAATAAAGAAGAGGCAAAGTGGCAATATTTAGAATGTAGAAAAAAGGAAATGTAGATAAGGTAGCCCTGAACAGTTTCACAAAGGAGCTCTGAGGAATTTTGTTGTCTGGCAAACTAATTCACACATCTGAACAACAGATGCTATGACTCTTCAAATCCATAATGGCATACCTTTATCAATTTCTGCATTTTTCAATTAAATCTCTAGAGACTAAAATTGATCACTGCTCTCCAAGAAGAATATAATTGAAACATAAGGTAAGACTTCATTAAATAGAAAATTGACTTAGTTGAAAAAGATAGAAGTATTGCATCGATTTAAGCAAAAAAAACACTGAAAGAAGTGACAAAAGGAATAATTAAAAATTCACATACTGAAAGACAACCAGAACCTAGAACTGAATAACAGAAATGTTAAATATATTAACATGCATATGACAATTAGCAACATCAGAAAAACTATAATTAGTCCTGTGGCTAAATTTACTGGAAATGAGGCAGTAACTTTGGGCAGCAGGTTTCTGTTTTTGAGTTTGGATGAAATCACTTCTCAAGCATTTTTAGGCCTTTTTTTTTTTTCCCCCCTTTAACAGTGTTGAAATTCATGAGAAAAACTCAGTTGATTAAAGAAAGATGCTCATTAAGTTTACGTTGTAAAATGGTTTTAATCATGTTTTGTCATACACCAAGGATGTAACTTATCCAACTCTAAACAGCTATTATACAAATTGATGTTCTCAGGAGAAAACTGATCAGATAAGAATACGCAGATAAGTCACTGGTATTATTTTCTATTTCAGGTTAGGAGGTGGGAGACAAGTAAAGGACTATTTTTTTTAAGATTTTATTTATTTATTTGACAGAGATCACAAGTAGGCAGAAAGGCAGTCAGAGAGGGGGGCGGGAAGCAGTCTGCGCTGAGCAGAGAGTCCGATGCGGGGTTCGATCCCAGGACCCTAGGATCATGACCTGAGCTGAAGGCAGAGGCTTTACCCACTGAGCCACCCAGGTGCCCTGTAAAGGGCTATTTTTGTTTCCAGTATCAAAGCCTCAACCTAAATGGACATTAAAAAAGAAAAAAAAAAAAAAAAGGACTGCATTGTCTATCTGACTTGAAGTATAACTTGTTGCAGAAGCTCAAATGATGTCATCAAGGCATGGACACTATCTTACCGGAATTTTTTTCTGATGGCTCATGCAGATAGGCTTTCTCTGCACAATCAAGAGATGGTTATACAACCTGGAAAGCTTACAGCCTCTTACTTTCCAGCCCGACTGGAAAAATCAAGGTTCTTTTTTTCCAGGATTCTCAATTAGAGATTCATTGCTCTCACTGGTCTTGTTTGGGCCAGGGAGACATTCTTGCCCTGGATGGTAAGAATCTGCAACGCACCAACAAGGCACAAGACTAAATCCCATGTCCACTCATGCCAAAGGTTGAGTGTTGATTTTTAAGAAAAAAAAAATTTTGTGGATGTCAGAAAAGGGTCAAGTTTGGCAAAGTGATATGGATAACAGATCTATTACACACTGTATATTGTTGTAAATGACTGATTTCACATATGACGGATGTTGTTTCAAACAAAAACAATGCTTCTCCAAACCTACCATAAATCGGTGTTTTATTATATAGGAAAGTGAAGTAGAATTGATTGTGAGAATGAGTGAGATGAGGTCAGGGAGGTATTTGGCAGCAGCAGAACGGGTCGTAATAACTGTCAAAATTCTGAGAAAAAATTCAAGTTTGCTTGGGGTCCTGCCATGTTCCCAAATCATGCTTCTCCTAGAGGAAAATGATTTTGCCTGAAATCATAGGACTTTTGTGGCTCACTGGGGAAGCTTTCCAGGAGGAATGTGTGCTTTTGCCAGGATGTATAGTCAGAGATTTTGTTCTGCTGAGAAGAGGGGAATCATGCTGGCAGCAGATCAGGCTGAGACTGCTGAGGGGATACAGAGATGCACATCCTGGAAGAATTACAAATTTCCCTCAAAGTTTCAAGTCTCCTGTTGAGTTGTTAAGAGTTATCAGATTTGCCAAGGAACAGACTGAATTTACAAATGAGTCCTGCCAATAAGGATAAACTCTAAACATACACTTTAAATTGAATCACTTAGTGTTACAACACCAACACCGTATGTATTTTATTACCGTGTTTATTTTCCCTCAAACCACCCACACCAAACTCTCTTATTATGAACCAAACTCCCTTACTAAACATCATAGACAAGTTCAAAGTCCATCCCTCCACCATGAGTCTTTTCCAATCAATGTGATTTATATACATATATATGTCTATAAACCTGTGTATATATGTATGCATGTATGTATAAGACATATATATATATATAAACCCAAACATGTTTGTATGTACATGTATGTACAAATATCACACATGGGTATATTTTATATAAGTAAAAATATATATAGTCAATACATTAGTCATTCAGATATAGATTACCTAATTAGTTTATCAGTAATTTTTATACATTGTTTCTATAAAAGAATCTCTAGAATAAATAAATAATTGGCTCCAAACTATTTTGAAGAGCTAGGAGGAACCAAGGAGGTCATCTTGCCCAATCCTTTCATTTTATCAATGAAAAATGAAAGCCACAGAAAACTTTTTTTTTTTTTTTTTAAATACAACACACATTTATTATCTCACAATTTCCATGGGTTATGGTCCAGAAATGCTTAGGCAACAGTAACATATCAGCTAGGAAGGAAAAGCCACAGTAAACTTAGGGTGAACACAGTGAGGAATAAGTAACTAAAACTAAAACTCCTAAAACTCCTTGTGATTCCAAGTCCAGTCCAATTTCTGCAACACTGGCTATCTCTTAACTAATGACATATTGCATCCTTTAGCTGGCCCTCTAATTTGTATATTCTATTCTTTCCTCTTTTCACTTAGCTTTAAGTTTCAAGAACCTTCTTTATGAAGGTAAGAGAGATACTGCTGAGTCATAACTAAGTGATGGGTAAGCGATACTTGTTGTAAGTTGTAGTTGTAAGTGTCTCCCTCTTGTTTCCAAGATGGGTTCAGTTGACCCACAGCAGACTGCTGAGGGAGGCACAAGGGTAAGGCTCTCAATCTGTTTCTTGGGACAACATACCGAGGATAGAATTACTAAGAAGATGTGAAGTATGCAGGTGCTTTGAGACTTCTGGACAAGTAGTCGCAACACTTTATCTTCTAACTCTGATGCACTGGACGGTTCCCATTCCCCATCTTACGAAAACTGCTCTGGGTTTTTCTTAAATTCCCCATTCTTGCTGTCCCTCCAACTATGATTTTTTAATACTCATCATATTTAATTCAAGCCACCTGTTTGCACAGATGGCAGCTTGCTCACTTTTATGCAAGAGCTAAAGATCTAGACCCAACAAAACATGAGTTAAACTGTCACCTTGCTTTGTTTCTCCAAGTTTAAAGTGAGTTAAAGAATCAGAGAGAACAGATGTCTCTCCTCACACGTTCTAGTTCACCTTTTTTTGTCTTCCATGATCTTCTAGAAAACATGATATGAGATTCTTTGCACGGACCAGTATGTTTCTGCTTCAAAAAAAAATGAACCCTCCTGTCTCTCTTCTTAATATGACACTTACTGTCACATCATTAAGCAGATAAGAGCCACAATCTGCAGATCCTGCCTCACTTCACCCACATTTTACCTTCATAACATTGCTCTGGGGCACAGCTGGAAGCATACCAGGATCAACTAGCAGATAACTGTGTTCACAGATGCAGATATGATACAGAAAATAAGCACTACTTTTTAATCCTTATCAAAGTGTTCTGATACAGCCAGTAACAAGATAATACACACAATTTTTCAATCTGTGGTTAAACTAGTCACTCAATTATTTATTTGTTAAGTGTTCACTATGTTCCTAAGAAATATGAAAGGGGAAAAATAAGCACTTAAAATCTTAAAGTTATGTGGTACATTAAAAAAAGTTATTATTTATTAGAGTCTATAAGGGTGAAGGCATTTCATTAGGCATTTATACTTATCTTGTGTAATTCTTACAATAACGGTCCTTTTTACAGAAGAGAAAATAAAACTGAGCCTCAGGAACTTCATTAACTGGACTAACACTACACAGTCAAGAGAATATGGTGTAACCACAATTGTGAGAGGAGACGGATTTAAGTACAATTTGATGATGAGAATTGCAACAGCTGCTTCAGGGGACGCTACTTCCTGGTCTTTACCCACTTCCAGCACCACACTCCTGCCCCTTGCCCAGTCTGAGCTGATGTCCTGACCGGCAGCAAACAGAGATGGTCAATGAAGGGGCAGCTCCTGAAAGTCCTGGGGGGATGGGGTAACTGGGTGATGGACATTAAGGAGGGCATGTGATGTAATGAACACTTGGTATTGTATAAGACAACCACTGACTTCTACCTCTGGAACCGATAATATATTATATGTTAATTGAATTTAAATAAAAATTAAAAAAAATTTTTTTAAGATTTTATTTATTTATTTGACAGACAGAGATCACAAGTAGGCAGACAGAAAGAAAGAGAGGAGGAAGCAGGCTCCCTGCTGAGCAGAGAGCCCGATGTGGGGCTCGATCCCAGGATCCTGGGATCATGACCTGAGCCAAAGGCAGTGGCTGTAACCCACAGAGCCACCCAGGTGCCCCATAATTGAAAAAAATTTTAAAAATCACCACTCTACTTTCTGTTTCTACAATTCCAATTATTTCTATGTATCTCATAGGGGATGGTTCAGTATTTGTCTTTTTGTGATCAGCTCATTTTACTTAGCATGTCTTCAATATTCACTCAAGTTGAGGCACATGTCAGAATTTCTTTCCTTCTTAAGAATGAATAATATGCCATTGTAGTGTGGGGGGGCGCCTTGGTGGCTCAGTGGGTTAAAGCCTCTGTCTTCAGCTCAGGTCATGATCCCAGAGTCCTGGGATCTAGCCCCGAGTCAGGCTTTCTGCTCAACAGAGAGCCTGCTTCTCCCCCACTCTCCACTCTCTCTGCTGCCTCTCTGTCTACTTGTGATCTCTGTCAAATAAATAAATAAATAAAATCTTAAAAAAAAAAAAACCCTCCTGTTACTACATAATGTTGTTCTTTGTATCTTGCCAACTGTTTTGATTTAAAGTTTAATTTGTCTCATATTAGCACAGTTACCCATGATCTCTTGGTTACCGTTCACATGGAATATCTTTTGTTATCCTTTCACTCTCAACTTATTTGTGTCTTTGGATTGAAAGTGTGTCTCCTATTCACAGCACATAGTTAGATCATATTTTTAATCCATTATGACAATCATCTTTTTATTGGAGAGTTCAATCTATTTATATTTAATTACTGGTAATTTTAAGTTACTGCTGATAAGGGAAAACTGATTTCTGTCATCTTTAAAAATTTGTTTTCTATATACCTTATAGATTTTTATTCTCATTTCCTGCATTAGTCTTCTTTTATGTTTAAGTGATTTTTTTTAATATAGTGAAATGTTTAAATACCTTTCACATTTCCCTTGGGGTATATTCTGTAGCTATTTTCTTTATGGTTACCATGGGAACTACATTTAACATCCTAAAGTTTATAATGGTCTAATTTGAATTTATACTAGCTTATCCTCAATAACATACAAATCTGTGCTCTTTTCCAGCTCCATTCCCACCACTTCTAGTTGTGGATGTCACAAAATTATATCTTTATCTATTCTGTGTCCAAAAACATAAACTCTGCGTCTGAATTTCTGAGAAGCTCAAATCCATATGGTCTCTGGTATCTTTCAGCCTACATGGGCTGAATCCTTTAAAGCCTGATTGAAAGGCAAGATGACTCTTACGACTTCTCACCCTTTGCTCATGTGAATTCATGGCTTTAGTTTTTACAGCAGTCTAGTGCTAAGATTAAGACTTTTGAAAAAAAAGGAAACTTTCACTTAAACCTTCAGAAAAGTCTAGGTGCTCTATCACAATTTAAAGGACATACACTCTTCTTGTTATGAACATCCAGTTAAAAATAAAACAGTATGTGTTTATAATTGGTATTTTCCTTGTATAATGATCTACCTGAGGTCACAAGGTATAAGGAATGCTGAATAATGACAGGATTTAGTCATTCTTGGATTCAAGGACTTAATGTCATCTCACAGCACCCTAAATTATATTCCTAACAGAAACTTCAACTCCAATTCACACACACCCTGGCCCACCAGAAATCCAAAAGTCCTGGGTTCTCATTGAGCCATAGCCCATCAATAAGGTGCCTTCTTTTTTCCCACAACAGTTTTATGAAGGAGTCAATGATAGGCCAACCTTTAAGCACTGCTAGATAAATGTTCTCACTCAGACACACACACACACACCTGCAATTCTGTATATAAAATATCAGAGGAAAAAAATCAGTTTTCACAAAAACAGTACACTAAACCAACATTAAAGTTAATTTAAAATGATTAAATCTTTACAACCTATGTAGAGATAAAGTTAGCTGGTTTCTAGAGTGTTACATAAAACTGCACTCTTTACGCTCCTACATATTCTCGATGGCAGTCAGCCAGAGAAAGCCTTTGGAAGACTAAAAACTCATGCTGGAGTCACTGGAGTTTATTCTTGCCCATTCTGAAAAATTGGCTGATATTGATAATTGTTATAAAAAGTTTACCCCATGAGCATCATAGGCTGCCAAGAATGTAATTGTGCTGAAATGGAAGACTGGTATTAAGCTTGCATCTGGTTCTGAGTCAAGGAGCCCTCACTCTTTGACTAGCATCAAGGGAAGCTTCTTTCATTTAGGGAAAACAGATGGAACAATTTGACTATAATGGAGTTCATTTTGAGGAACTGTCCCAGCTTGTCCAAACTGATGGCTCATTGGATAGGATTTCCAATAAATAACGAACACCTGCGTGAGTTGTACTTACTACCCCTGGCTCAAATAAATCAAGTTTAAAAACACTTATTAGGCATCTACTATATTTGAGGCATGGTTTCATTCATGATTTTATCAAACATGATATTACAATCCTAATTCTGTCCCCCTTTTTTCTAAACAATTATAACAGAATACTGTATTCTATAATAATAAAACATTTTTGCAGAACACTTTCAGATTGTGTTTTCATTTATTATATCAACATACGGTTTTGTGAAACAGCATTTGCCAACATTTTAAGTGGAATCTTATATTCTTTCTTATATTTTATTTTTTTTATTATGACCAGTTAGCCACTGTATAGTACATAATTAGTCCTTGATGAAATGTTCAACAATTCATTAGTTAAGTATAATCTGCATGCGCATCATAGCACATGCCCTCCTCAGTACTGAGAACCACAACCATCTTCCTGAATGCCTTCTCAATCTTCTCCCATGATCAGCTCAAGAGTGTAAATGTGTCCCATTTAGAAATTTGTTCAAGCATTTTGAATCTTGAAGTTTCAACTCAACCATGATGAAAAATTGTATCCATATGGGGTAACCCAGTGGCTCAGTCTTTAAGCATCTGCCTTCAGGTCAGATCATGATCCCAGGGTCCTGGGATTGAGCCCCACATCAGGCTCTCTGAGCAGAGAGCCTGCCTCTCCCTCTCCCACTCCCCATTTGTGTTCCCTCTCTAGCTTTGTCTCCCTCTGTTGAATAGATAAATCAAATCCTTAAAAAAAACTGTATCCATAAATCTGTAAACGCTGAAGCGATTAAAATACTTGAGCAATAAAACTCATTAACATGAAGTTTCTACTCTATATCAGGTACTAGCTGGTCTATTTGCTAGGGATAAGAAAAGAATCTATGAATAACACATCCTCACACAGTAAAGAAGCTCACTTTTCAATAGAGGGACACAGACAAATAAAACTATTTCAATACAAAGAGAAGTATTGTGATTAAGAGTAAAGACTTGCACTGCTGAGTAAAGGTTCCAATTAGCCCTGTATATTTTAAGACACTAGCCAAAAATTAAGATATATTTTAAATGTAAAATATAGATTGGATTTTCAAAATTCAATATGAAAGAATATAAGAAATCTCATTTAAAAAATACTGATTAATACTGAATTGTTATTCAGGATATATTTAACAAAATATATTAATACAGTTAACTTCACTTGTTTCTTTTCATTTTTTAATGTGTCCTTTAGTAGAAAAATTTAAAAATCACAGTGCATTTGTAACTCACATTAGGTTTCTATTGGATAGCACTGGTATGAACTTTTCTGCTAGACCACTTATATTCAAAACTCATTCAATCACTTGTTAGCTGTGAGACTTTGGGCAAAAGTTACTTAATTTTCTTTGCCTGTTTTCTCGTGCATAAAAAGAGGTTGATGATAAGTAACATTACTGACTGAGAAGGTTGCTGGAATGAGTCCAAATGAATTAAACCACGTAAAAGCCTACTGTTACTAAATAAGCGAGCACAGAACATTCGGCAGGTACACAGTAGAATACCGCTCTCAGGCCAGGAGAAGTAAATTCAGGGAAGAATCCCAAAAATGAAAAAAAATTGTGTGTGTGTGTGTGTGTGTGTGTGTGTTTGTGGTTTCAGTAAACCTTAAATTAATGTGAGAGAGCTAAGTGTAATAGGAAGGGAAGAATATTCTAAAAATAGGGAACAATATGGATGAAGTCATCAAAACTGCAAAGAACTGTGGCCCATTCTAGGAACTGAAAGTGGCTTTCAAGATTTAAGATTGCAAACTTCCTCAAAGCCGTGGTGGGAAAAGAGACTAGAGAAGAGGAAAACCCAGGTCACCGCACTGTCCTATCCTCTTCTAAGGAACTTAGGAAATGGAGAACTCCCTCTATAAGATCAGCCACACTGGGCGCCTGGGTGGCTCAGTGGGTTAAGCCGCTGCCTTCGGCTCAGGTCATGATCTCAGGGTCCTGGGATCGAGTCCCGCATCGGGCTCTCTGCTCAGCAGGGAGCCTGCTTCCTCCTCTCTCTCTCTCTCTGCCTGCCTCTCTGCCTACTTGTGATCTCTCTCTGTCAAATAAATAAATAAAATCTTTAAAAAAAAAAAAAAAGATCAGCCACACTGTCCTAGGAGAATCAAGGAAGTATACATGGACAAGAACTGATTAGGTACATGTGATGTCATGCAGGTGATTGCTAAAATATTAATAAAAGAATTTCTGAGGAGTAAGGCATACTTCTTCCCCACTTTGCTGCCTCTCAAGGCAGGCTGCCTCTGATGGCTAGAAAATAATTCTTTTTCACTAACTGAGCCGAAAGTCTTAAAACTTATAGTCACTTAATATACCCATTGTAAGCTAGGTTGAAAAAATTTTGAATTTTCTAAATCAGCAAACCCACCAGAAGAAATATTACTGCTCAGATTCTATTTTGATTATTGATAGACACTAACACTTAAAAATTGTTTATAACTTATAAGGACAAAACAGAACTAGAGAGCCCTACCTCTCAGGAGAAAGAGGTAGGATTAAAATATAAACTGAGGCCCATAAGAATTTTCAAGAGTTCATTCCAACAAACATCGATTCAAACTAGACAATGCCAGAGAGTGGTGAGGAGCTCTCTGCAAGCAGCGCCAGGGGGAAAAGTTTTTATAGTGAAGACACAGAAGCAAAATGAGACCTTCGATCACCTATAAATAAGCAGTTGCCTTATTTGAGAAAGCCTAATTGGCTGTTTGTGATTCACTGCTCTTTGGTTTGGTTTGGTTTCTTGGCTCCTAGTACATGGATTCTGGCTTAGGTACTGGTTTGTATACATACACTGCCAAGGCTTTTGAGCCGCCTCAGTGTAATGGCCCTCTTGTTTAATGATTTTAACAGTGGTTGCAGCGGTAAGTCACAAGGATGACAAAACGAGAAAGGTGACTCTTTTAGAAGATGTGGCAGATTAAACTTTAAATATGTTAAATAAAGAAACATTGTAAAAAGTTAAATAGACAAATACATGTATCCATGGATCCATGGATACATATAGAATATACTAAAAGTGTGATAGGAGGGGCATGTGGGTGGCTCAGTTGGTTAAGTGTCTGTCTTTGGCTCAGGTCATGATCCCAAGGTGCTGGGATAGAGCCTCACCTTGGACTCCCTGCTCAAGGGGAAGCCTGCTTCTCCCTCCCCCTCTTCCCCAGCCTGTGCTCTCTCTCTCTCTCTTTCTCTCTCTCGGTCACACTCTCCCTCAAAAAAGTAAAACAGATCTTCAAAAAATTTTTTTAAAAAGCGTGATAGGAGAACCTATAACAGTAAGCAATAGCAGTAACACCTGAAATAATTCCTAATTTTGATTAGAATCATTCTTCTCTCTTCTAGTTAGGTTTGCTGCCTTGTCATCAATGGTTTTTTTTTTTTAATTTTTATTTTTATTTATTTGACAGAGAGAGAGAGATCACAAGTAGGCAGAAAGGCAGGCAGAGAGAGAGGAGGAAGAAGGCTCCCTGCCAAGAAGAGAACCCCAGGTGGGGCTCGATCCCAGGACCCTGAGATGATGACCTGAGCTGAAGGCAGAGGCTTAACCCACTGAGCCACCTAGGCACCCAACATTTTAAAAAGCCATATACAAATATATGGTCCCTGGCGACATCCTGCGACAGGACCTGAGTGCATATTCCCAGTGGTTATCACAACAGATACGCTATTTCTTGGTGGTGTGCTACCAACATGTTTCTCCTCATCTGTCTCTGTCCCATGTCATCACCTCCCCCACCTCACAGTTGAACGCATCACTGAAGCAGACCTGCCCCTCTGTTCTTGTGGAAGGCGTGTTCTTTCTCACACGGTAGCAGTTTGTCCTGTATGGTCTCATGAACAGACCACATTTATCACTCATCCACGGCTCAACACTGCAACCTTCCATTTGTCTCTTCTTTGAGTTACTTTTCTTTTCTAATTTATTGTCCTTCAGATTTGAAAATGAATGACACAGTCAAAATATATTTGAAAAGAATCAAATTCTAGCTAACACAGATGCATCTTCAGATGAGTGAGAACTAAGAAGAAATAAATATGTAAAAGCAAATATTATACTAAATTACCTCTAATATTTAAGAACTGAAGCTCCTAGGTGTCGATCTTTGAACTAACCTTTTATTAAAGTGCAAATCTCACTGTGACTGCTTTTTGGGAAGAGAGCACAAAAAACAAAAATTTGAAGACAATGAGCCATATAGAAAAAAGAAAAACGTAGATGTGGCCTCGGCAGTGGGAGAGCAGATCGGGAAATGCTCAGGCGAAGAGGGACGGAATGGAACAGAAGCTATGAAAAATCCAAGTCCACACACACATTCAAATTGCTTCTCATCTGGACACAGTTTCTTCCCTTCGTCTGAACTGCAATCACAAATAATGGGCTTCAACACTCTCAACCAGTGCCCAATGAGAGAGACACATCTATGATTTCAAACATTTGGATATCTACTTGCTCGTATGCTAGGCTCTTATGTCCAGGTTTCGTTTTGTGCCAGAGATCCTGGTCCAGGACAGAACTGGGAAAAGATGGTGCAGAGACAGAATGATAAATGAGGTTTACCAAATGAGAAGGTTGGGTTGTCCTCTTACATTCTTGGCTACAGAAACAGATTTACCAATGTGTCTGCCCTGAAATACATTGTTCTATAAAGTTTTAAAGTGAAACAGCTAATACCCACAATATATAAAAAGACTAACAGGCAACTTTTCTCTTTTTGTCTGTACATCGCTACCCAGACTCAAATTCCTGCTGCAGAACACAGGACTTGTACAGATCTAGGTCCTGTTTGTTTGTTGTAACTCAAATGAAATTCATAGTTCAAAAATTCTAACATAGAAGGACATTTTGAGGAGCAATGATTCTATTTCATGAGAGATTTTCCCCTTAAAATAAGATCTGTGGCACATTTCATTTTAAAATGGAATCCATCCAATACACTTAAGATGAAAATAAATGTATTGACTTCAATTGATTTCCAAATTTTAAGAAAATAGTCTCTTAACTACTATCAAGATAAGCTTTTTCAAAAGCATTTCAATCTGTGACTACAGAACTTTTGAAAGGATGCTAATTCTTTGAACAGAAATAAAAGTAGAAAAGCTTTTAGTCCAAACAGAAGACAGGCAATACCTTCTAAACACCAGACTTCTCAAACTGACTACAAACAAAAATCGTAAAGTGCAAAATGACAACCAGTAAATCTGTCATGTATTTTCATTATCTCATCAGATACTTTGTACACTGTCATCTAAAATCCAGTCAACAGTGTTTCACTAGATGAAATTGAATTTGAGAATTTCTAAATACTCGAATTAAAAAATCGATTTATTCTTTTGTTACCCCTTCTAAATAATTTTTAAAATCATAGTTTTACATCACCAAAGGCAAGGGAAGCAAGGGCAAAAATGAATTATTGGGACTTCATCAAGGTCAAAAGCTTTTGCACAGCAAAGGAAACTGTCAACAAAACCAAAAGCCAACTGACAGACTAGGAGAAGATACTTGCAAACGACATATCGGATAAAGGGCTAGTATCCAAAATCTATAAAGATCTTATCAAACTCAATACCCAAAGAACAAATAATCTAATCAAGAAATGGGCAGAGGACATTTCTACAAAGAAGACATCCAGATGGTCAACAGACACATGAAGGAGTGCTCCACATCACTCAGCCTCAGGGAAATACAAACCAAAACCACAATAAGGGGCACCTGGGTGGCGCAGTGGATTAAGCCTCTGCCTTTGGCTCAGGTCATGACCTCAGGGTCCTGGGATCGAACCCCACATCGGGCTCTCTGCTCAGCAGGGAGCCTGCTTCCCCCTCTCTCTCTGCCTACTTGTGATTTCTCTCTGTCAAATAAATAAATAAAATCTTAAAAAAACAAACAAACTAAAAACCCACAATGAGATACCACCTCACACCATTCAGAATGGCTGAAATTCACAAGTCAGGAAATGACAGATTCTGGCGAGGATGCAGAGAAAGGGGAACCCTCCTACACTGTTGTTGGGAATGCAAGCTGGTGCAGCCACTCTGGAAAACAGCATGGAAGTTAGTCAAAAAGTTGAAAATAGAGCTATCCTATGACCCAGCAATCGCACTATTCGGCATTTACCCTAAAGATACAAAAGTAGTGATCTGAAGGGGCATGCGCACCCAAATGTTTATAGTAGCAATTTTCACAATAGCCAAACCATGGAAAGAACCTAGATGTCCATCAGCAGATGAATGGATAAAGAACATGTGGTGTATATACACAATGGAATACTATTCAGCCATCAAAAAATGAAATCTTGCCATTCGCCATGACGTGGTTGGAACTAGAGGCTATTATGCTGAACGAAATAAGTCAATCAGAGAAAGACAGTTATCATATGATCTCCCTGATATAAGGAATTTGAGAGGCAAAGTGGGGGGTACCCAAAGTGGGTGGGTAGGAAGGGAAAAAAATGAAACAAGATGGGATCAGGAAGGAAACAAACCATAAGACACCCTTAATCTCACAAAACAAACTGAGAGTTGCCCGGAGGAGGGAGTTAGGGAGAAAGTGGTTGGGTTATGGACATTGGGGAGGGTATGTGCTATGGTGAGTGCTGGGACGTGTATAAGCCTGATGATTCACAGACCTGTACCCCTGGGGCTAATAATACATTATATGTTAATTAAAAAAAAAAAACTAAAAACAAATCATAGTTTTATATTTTAATTTTTATTTTTATTCCTATTCTTTCCAATTCTCCTAACATTATTTAGCAAATCAGAAACACAGTATTCTAACAAGGCCCTGATTCTGTTATCTCAGTTTATATAGCTCTTTAATATCACAACCTTTGAATGAAGATAATATTATCACCATTTAATCTATGAGTAAACAAGTAGAGAGAGATCTAGTAACCTGACTCTAATTACACCAATAAACAGAGAAGGACCCAGCATTGAATTAAATTTCCAACAAGAACATCTATGATTTAGTGCTATGTTACAGTGTTTCAAGCTTCTATGTAAATCAGTGGTTACATAGTTAGAAAGACAAATTTTAGGAAACTGAGGTTTTATTCTGTGGAGCCTTTTTGATTTTTCACAAATGTAATAGGATTTATATCATTTTGTCATCTCAAATATTAACTTCATCATAAAAATTATTAACACTATAGATAGACTGTATTAAGTTTATTGTAGGATGCTTTATAGAAAAGATCTTTTAGCAATAATCTCCAAAAACTGAAATAACTTAAATTGCTTTACTCTTGATATATCAAATAGGAGCAGATGCTTAGTATTACCTGGGGAATATTAATATTAGTAGAAATTTTCTATTTGTGAAAATGTTTTAATTAAAGCACTTCTCTACTTTCTGAAGAATGCTAGCTCTACAAAATGTTACTTGGTGCTTCAAATGATGGCTTCTGTGATTTTAGAAGTTCAGGAATATTGCATTCTAAGTTCCACCTCAGACATGTCAAAACGCAGTTTAAAGAATCTGAGAGGTCCCAGATGGGAGACAGGAAAATAAGCATTTGTATGCAGTGATATTCCCACATCAGTTTGTAATGCATAGGCCTATTATTTTTTACAGGTGGAAAATAAGGCAATCAGGGATTTGTAGATAAGCATCTGGTGACACTGATCCAAAACAATGTTTTCACACTCTTAAATTAGTAGTTCCCTAAATAGTTAATAGTGAATTCTATAAAACACATTTAACATTGTTACCCATAATGGAATTTTACATTAGGTCTTTAAAAGGGCAAATTACTATGAAAGTAAACTAATTTGGGAAGCTAGTATTTAACTCAGGGCAAACTCAAATCCTATGTGCATATATATGAACTAAATGACCAAAATATTATGCTCATTATGCCACTTTCCATTTCAATACATTTAGCATTTCCTTAAATCTTTTTTCTTCTTCTTCTTTTTTTTCCTGGTCCCCCCCTCCTGAATCTTAAAATACAATTTATTTACTCTTCTCTCTCTCTCTCTCTCTCTTTTTTTTTTTTTTAGAGAGAGAGAGAGCACATGAGTGCATGTCAGCAGGGAGGGAAGGCAGTAGGAGAGAAAGAGAGAGAGAGAATCTTAAGCAGGCTCCATGTTCAGCACAGAACCCAGCGGGGAGGTTCCATCTCAAAACCCTGAGATCATGACCTGAGCTGAAATCAAGAGTTGGACACACCTGACTGAGCCATCCAGGCGCCCTTTAAACTGTAATTTTTCAGAGTTAGGCAAGGATAATTAGACTATTGTCACTAATCCTTACATACTGTACTAAATATTTTGACACAGTACAATTTATTTCAATAACTTTTCCCCTCTGTGTGAAAATTACACTAGGTCTTCTAAAATTCAGCAGTTCCACAGCCTTTAAGATCTACTCTAATTATTAGTCATACTTTAACATGTAGTTTTACTCCAAAGTTCACAGTATGCAAGAAGATAACTGTATTTTTTAAAGAATAATCAACAGCATTACTGCAGAGCTGGAGGAGTTAACTGCTGGACTGAGGAGTATGTGTTACTGCAATCTAGACAGAGTCAAGTGTAAAACTTATAAAGGTGTAACAGGGAAAATGGACTGTAAATATTAAGCAATACCTATTAATTTTATCTTTTTATTGTTTCCTGGAGTCTTTTTGAAAATGGGGTCAAAGAGTGATTGTTCCCAGGCAGATTGATTGGTGATTGATCCTCTCTAGGAATATAAAAAAGAATCGGAGTACAGGATGAATAAAGAAAAGACAATAGAGTATTAAATACGGGTAATAGTTGGTAGAATCGCATAGCTTTTCCACTTGAGATTATGGAAAAAGAAATCTGTAAGCTGATCCTCCTTAGATGAAGAACACTTCGGTCCCTGTAATTTACAGGATTCTCAATCCTTCCTCTATTCCTCTATTCTTCCTCTGTACTCCTATTTATGGAACAAGGATTTTATGAGGCAGAGGAGATGCCATAGTTATCTGTTGGTAATATACCCATCCAGAGTCCATACCTGCCTAGACTCTAAAAGTTTCTTACTGAGCCCTCTTCTAGAGCTTGCAGAAGTTCATTCCTTGGTTTTTTCCTCCTTAGGATAGATTGTGCCACATGTATGGACAACTGTGGGCTTAATGAGCACATTGGGGGATATGTTTATGGAAAGGTATAAACATTTTCAACATGTTGGCTAGGGTATCCACATGTTTGAGGTTCATCAAAGTACTAAGAAAAGGGGGATGGACATAAATGCCAGATGCCAGATTCTGATTCTCTATGTTGTTGAGTTGGGCACAGAATTCAAAGGAGTCAGATCATTCTCAATTCACACTTGACTTTCCAGAATGTTAGGGAGATATCTTTGCCAAAGTAGGAAGATGGAATGTATTTCATTTAACAGTACATTATTTGATTAATTAATTACATATTTAATGCAAAAAAAGCATCTTTATATCTCATCTGGCCCTAAAAACATTATGACTGGTCCTTTCTGATCATATCATACTTGCTAGTGGGGAGAGACACATTGTATCATTTGAGTTATTTGGGAGAAATGTTAAGTAGAATTAGGTAGAAAAAGTGACCTGGTGGTTAACCAGTGAAGATCTGATGGAAACTGAAGCCATGATACAGGATATCTAAAGAGCCATCATGAGCCAAACGAAGGTTGAGTAGACAAGAGAATGCCACTGTCTCTACTCAGTGCAGAGGACATATGTCAATCTGGGCTCCAGCAGTTTGGAAACTCAGCCATTATGATAAACAACAGGAATACAGGATAAAAACAGCTGAGTCGAGAGATGCAGAGGTCATTACAATGAATAGATCTTATCTAAGTACCACAAAGTTAGGAAATCAACCCTTTATCAGATGTCAGTTTATGGTGAGAGTCAGGAGAGGGGAATTGGCTGGGAGACTGAGCATTTTTAATCTAGGGAGTTAGCATTGCCTAAAGGGATAGCTTAATCTGGTGCATTACAGGTTAATGCAATAGATTAGACATAAATGGACCAAAATAAGGTATGTCCTCCTCGTACTGAGCAGGTGGCGTCCCGTAAGCAAATGAGAGCAAATCACTTAACAAAAAAAATGATATTTGTTTATTTAAGTTGAAGTATTAGCAATTTTGTGACATCACTACTCATGGATAAATATTTAGTTATAGGTCATCCCTATATATTCAAAGAGGTGACTACTGACAGTATCATAATTTTTTACCCAACTTCCTTCCATCTAAAAACCTCAGGGGGCGCCTGGGTGGCTCAGTGGGTTAAGCCGCTGCCTTCGGCTCAGGTCATGATCTCAGAGTCCTGGGATCGAGTCCCGCATCGGGCTCTCTGCTCAGCGGAGAGCCTGCTTCCCTCTCTCTCTCTCTCTGGCTGCCTCTCCGTCTGCTTGTGATTTCTCTCTGTCAAATTAATAAATAAAATCTTTAAAAAAAAAAAAAAATAAAAAAAAAAAAATAAAATAAAAACCTCAGGAACCAATTCTTCAAGTATCTTTATTGGGTTTCACTGATCTTAAAAGTCTGGTATTCAAACTCTTGAAGCATCATAAGTCTTTCAGCCTCAAAGAATGGCAAGAAATATGAATAACTATTGGTACCTTGCCAAAGCTTTGTGTTTAGTATGTTTCTGAAGCCATGCTAAGTGTATGAACCACTGAGATGAATCACTCATGGAAGCTGTCCTTAAACAACAGGGATGATCTAGAAACACATTGCTTTGGTGATGTGGGAAGGAGTGTCCAATTATCCCTCAGAGGAAAAGGAATAATTTCCAAACGCGGTTGATGCTAGAGCGGGTGACTATTCCACCTCTTTGGGTAAGACCATTCAATGTAGAATAAACAGTTTAAACAAAAACTTGACGGACCTAGACAACATATCATAATTTTAGAGACCTTCTTAACTCGAGCTTCAACAACAAAGTGCCATGGGCTTGGAGACTTAAACAAAAACATTTATTTCTCTAATTCTGGAGGCTGGAATGTCAAAGAGCAAGGTGCCATCAGAACTGATGTCTGGTGAGAGCCTTCTTTCTGGTTTGCAGATGGCTATCTTCTCACTCTATCTTCTTTCTGATTTGCAGATGGCTATCTTCATAGGACAAAAAGCCAGAGAGAGAAAAGAAGCTCTCCAATCTTTTTTTTTTTTTTTTTCATAAGGGCACTAATCTCGTTCATGAGAATTCCATCCTCATGCTCTAAACAGCTCCCAAGGCCTCCAACTCCAAACACTATCACATTGAGGGTTAGGACTTCAACATATTCATTTTGGAAAAAACACAAACATTCAGCACACAACAAAGGCCAAACTAGTAAATTTAGCTGGGGCCTGTAGACAGACTCCATGTCATGGAGGACCTCATGTTTCACACCATGGGATCTGGATTCCCACCTAGTAGGCAATGAAAAGTCAGTAACAAAAGATTAAGCCAGGAAATGATATGATGAGTAGGATGTAACCATCATGTTGCTACCACAGGTTGCAGGGATTGAAGGAAAGCAAGGCTAATATAAAGAGAACATGCAGAAGGAGCAGTAGGCTAGGAAAAAGATGAATGGAGTCTGAATTAAGGTGGAAGGAAAAGGATACAAGGGAATGAGTCCAAGAAGTCATACGGAGGTAGAACTGATTGAAGTTGGATGTCATTTGGATAGAAGGGATCAGGGAAAGGGATCCTGGAGGAATACTTAAGAACTGGCACACAATGGTATCATTCACCATAGTCTGGGAAACAGTAGAGTTAGCAAGGAATGGCAGTGAGCTTAACTTTGAACAAGCTGAGTTTGAGGTGCCTATGGATAGTCAACATATGAATTCTTCAGGGGACATTCAGAAAAGTAAAGCAAGGTGCTAAACTTTCTGGAGATATAATTGAATAACAGACATTTCAAAGCATCACAGGGTCACAGAGGACTAAAGGAAAAGGCATTTTTAAATCAAAGAATACCTACTGTTAATGAAGGTCAAAAAGGAGAAAGAGGGAAGAAGGAAGGGAAGGAAATTGGAATTGACTCTATAAGCAATAATTATTCCATAATCAGTATCAGAGCAAAGGGGACATTATCTCTTGGTGTATAAGTAAATACTGGTGCTATTCTTTACAATAATACTTCTACATAAGGTAAATAATGCACAGAGTTGTCTGTTGGAGAAAGATCACCCACTATTTTTAAAATCAGCTTTTTAGGGTATAATTTATAGACAACAAAATTTGCCCATTTAACTATTCTCAACTACTCTAAGAAATTTCCTTTTGGTCACTAGGTTTTGAGTTTCCTGGAAAAGAAAGAAATTAATTACTGGTTTAAGAGTATGTTGAGTTTTTGAGATGACAAGATGTAAGAATACACTGCCTTATTTGTCTTCTTATCTTTTTGACATAGAAGGCATAAAGGAGCTCATCATCTAAAATTCATTAAATAATAACATTTGCATTCCTTTCTTTTTAAGATTTCATTTATTTATTTGACAGAGAGAAAGAGAGAGAGAGATTGAGAGCAGGAACACAAACAGGGAGAGTGAGAGAGGGTGAAGCCGGCTTCCCGCCTAGCCCGGAGCCCAATGTGGGGGTTGGATCCCAGAACACTGGGATCATGACCCGAGCCAAAGGCAGACGCTTACTGACTGAACCACCCAGGTGCCCCTAAAATTTACGTTCTTGAATGCATCTCTGTTGCATTTATTTTCATCTTTCCCTTGGGATATGAACTCAAATTTACTCCACAGTTAAGGTCCCATAACTCTGGAATTAAATCTGAAATGGTCACTTCCCTAATTCTTTAAGTGAAAAGGTCCCTGCCCCCATATGGACTCAGCCCATGTATAAACAGACTTTGATTTGACCAGGCACTATCTACTGATCAGAACTGTTTCAGCACTCAGATTTGCCAATTATCATGCACATCAACTATTCTCTCTTCCCATTCACAAAACCCAGCAGTGGCTAAGTCAAGCTTCTGTTCACTGCAACCCTGCTGTGACCTTTCTGTGCTATGTCTCAGGATTCTGGTAGGGCAGCAAAAGAAACAGCCAGAATCAAACAGTAGGGTCACAATTGTGTAACTACTACCTCGTGACGATGATGCAAATTTTCTAGAGACATGTACACGCAGCTGGCCAAGAAGAACAGCTAATTAGAAAACTTCAGAAGCCTGAATATATTTGTAAAGAGAAATGATTAATGTTACATTTGTTAAGCATTTTCAAATTCCTGCAAGAAAAGCATCATCTAAATCTAGATTTAAATAGGTGTGTTTTAAAACACAAAACCAAGAAGACTGCTTTCTTAGCCATGGAATGTCACCTTGGGAGATATTACTTGAGTTCAAATAGATAAAATTCCTAGTACTTCATTATGTCTCCTCCACTTATGCGCCAAACGAGAATAACTAATAGGGAGAGAAAGAAAGGTTTTATATTTTCAAGTCGTTATGAAAAATGTAATCCATTCATACAATAGAGTGTGTGATTACTTATGTGGACACCAGGCAGAGTTAATGGGCCTCTGAAACCTATTATATCAGTCACTAGAAAGTACCTATAAAGCTAGAATTTGAAACTCCCATCACCTCTGAATATTCAAATGAATACTATGGTTACTAATTCTAAAAAGGAAAATTACTACATTTATTGCTATATGCAAAAAAGAAAAAAATTAAATGTAGTTTTCCATCCTTAAAGAGAAACTCTATGTCCTGTTCAGCTTTATACCCATATCACCTAGCAGAGTGATGTGGGCAAAGGTGACCAACATGTCTGTTTCCTTATATGAGCCTTACAGGTAATAATACCTAAGGGTGGCCTGATAAGACAGCCATCCTTCCCGATTTTTTCCTTAAACTCCAGGCATTGGGCTAAAATTAAATCTCACGAGTTAAAAACAATTTCAATCATTCAAGTGAAAGTTGGGGAAATTGTCTTTGGAAAGATACTAATTTAGATTCGTACTGTATTTGGTGTTAGTTCCTTAAAATTTCCATTTTTGTGGATCCCCTGACAGAGTACATCATGTCCCACCTTCGATCAAATTGTCTTATTTATCCCTAGAGAAGAGTTAGTTAAGGGCAGGGCTGGTGGGCACTTGGGAGAATTAAGCTTGGTACATAGCTTATGTTTCACAATGCTGGCACTTCCTCCATGGTTGAACAAAAAGGTCAATGAGAGCCATGACAATAAAGCCAAGGAAACAGCCTCTCCTGTGGTTAGAGAATTTCCAAATCAAACCTGCAGAATGAAAATGGACTTACCCCAAAGCCTGATGACTAACTGTCCTATGTCCACCCAGGTCACCCATGTGGCCTCCACGTAGTTTCACACAAATACTAACCAACTCTGTTTGCAGCTGCTATTGTTAACTGTAAGCCTCTACATATGCCAGATCACTGAGACCGTGCCTCTAGGTCTCTGCTGTTGGAATGTAGGCATAAGGGAAAGGGCTATATAACATTATTACAGAACCTATTAACAGGTTAATATTCCTTGGGATTAAAGGAATACCCAGCAAAATATCAACCAATCATACATTGCTGGCATGTATTTTTACATTTAACAGTATTTAGGTGTTTATACTGTATTATATTTAACAAAAATAGGCATATACATAATATATGTAGACAGAATACATATACATAGGATATGCATAGCACAAATACATCTTATCCCCCCTTTTTAAGATTTTATTTGTTTATTCATGAGAGACACAGAGAGAGAGAGAGAGAGAGACAGAGGCAGAGGGAGAAGCCCGCTCCCCACAGATCAGGGAACCTGACACTGGACCTGATCCCAGGACACCAGGATCACAACCTAAGCTGAAAGCAGATGGAGCCAACCAGGTGCCCTCTTATCCCCCCTTCAATTAAAAAATTATTTTTTAACTGGCTCTTTAACATAACAAAGTCTCAATATTCTAGCAGTACTCAAAGCCAGCATGTAAGTTAAGAACTAGAGAGCCTGATTAAGAACACATATAACAAAGTCACAGATGTTCAACCAATACACTTTGATCTTGGCTTTTCTCCTTTTTAAAAAATTTATTTATTTGACACAGAGCGAGAGAGAGAGAGAGCACAAGCAAGGGTGCTGTAGGCAGAGGGAGAAAGAGAAACAGGCTCTCGGCACAGCAAAGAGCCCACTGTGGGGTTTGATCCCATGGGATCATGACCTGAGTCAAAGGCAGATGCTAAGACTGAGTCACCGAGGCACACCTTGGCTTGTCTCTTTGGAAACATCTCAGTTTCTGTTCTCCATGACAAAAGAAAATTAAGTGTCAAGACTTTACAATGATGTTTACCTATGTTGTTTTTAATTTAAATGTTGAAATAATTAGGAGAGAAGTTAAATAATACCAAGATAAGAATGTATTTTTAACGCCGGTGTGAACACAACTGCCATGAGAAAATCTGTGGTGGGGCTTAAATTCATAAAAATATGGACTCCTCTGATTATTAAGTTGAGATGCATTATTTTGCCCTAGTAATCATAAAATTTGCCAAAATTCCTGATTGGATTAGGGAGAAAAGCAGGGTGACATTAGATACTGAGTCTTCTAATTAATCCATAATCTGTTTCACACGTATTAGTTAAGCATCCCTTTAAAATAAATAATAGATTGGGGTTCCTGGGTGGCTCAGATAGTTAAGAAGATGACATTTGATTTCTGCTCATGTCATGATCTCAGGGTTCTGAGATAGAGCACTGCAGTGGTTCTGCATTGGGTGTGAACACTGTTTAAGATTTTGTCTCTCCCTCACCCACTGCCCCTACTAATATCCTCACTAAAAAAAAATAAAAATAAAATAAAATAAAATAAAATAAAATAAAATAAAATAAGAAAAGAAAAAAAATGAAATAAAAACTAGATTGCCCATTAGATGTGACTTGGTGAGTAAAAGTTAGTAAGCATCAATATAGTATTTTCATGATGAGCTTCAGAAGTATCATGTTGAATATTTATTCTCATTACACAGGACTGTGTACACACACACACACACACACACACACACACACGCACACACACACACACACTACTGATCAAATGCTGACTTTTACTGAACCCAAAATGTACTGGGTAAAAATTATTAGTTGAAAGAGTCTCTTCTCCCATAATTTTCTCTCCACTTTCCTTCCTTCCAGGAGTTGAGATAGGGACGTAGGAAGTGGTTGAAGGCTACATGCAACTAGATGAGGCTTTTTATATGAACTATATATACCCACAAACTCTTTTTCAATCCAATTTAAGACTTCCTAGACACATTGTTTCAAGGAAAAGTTTTTTTCTCTTTTCTAAATGTCTACAAATTTACATATTTACATTTTTACATAAATGGAATAAGTGGAAACAGGATTTATCCTTAAAATATTTTCTCTACTCTTTAAAATTCCCTTGTTCTTATCACAAGTAAAAGAAACATGTTCTTGGGATGTTCCTCTATCAACATCAGTCTCATTACATCTCAGAGGTTGAGATTATATGTGGAAATGGCTCTGGAAGTTTGTACCTCTTGATCACACTCCCCATTTCACTCACCCCTTACTTCCTTCCTCTGCTCTGAGAATTTGGAGGAATCCTGTCATTAGGTGTATCATCAGGACCCTGAGCACGCAAACTCAGGAGACAATTACTGAGAGAGTCCCCCTGCTCAATGAGCTTCAACTTACATCAAGATGGAAGAGAAAACCCTTACATATTAGAAAGTGTGGGGGTACACGTCCTATTTAACCAACTTGTTTAAATGGAAGCCCAGGTTTTGAGGATGCTAGAGCATTTCAGATGGTCATTGAGAATGGCTGTAAATCAATGTTACTCCAAATGAAACACCCTAGGGTCAAGTGAGGTGTCCCCATATAATAAGCACAGCAAGATGGCAGAAGTCTCAAGCACATCAGTTCGAAATGAGTGTAAATTAATATAAATAAAGCTGAAGAGCCAGCAGAGTAATGAGAGAAGAAAACTGGATGAGATGAATTGTGTTCTAGTCTTGACTCTGCTACTAATAAAACATGTGACCTCAAATCATTGACTTAAGCTCTCCTGGCTCCCATTCATTAGCCAGTAAAGTGGTCTGGGTGGACTGGATAGACTTTGATGTCACTTCCAGCTCAACATTTCTATAACATAATGGATGTCCAACACACACACACACCTTTGTAGTTGATATTTTGTTCCTTTAAAAAATTGTATGTGTTTATTGCAGCATTATTTACAATAGCCAAGTAATGGGAGCAACCTAAGTGTCCATTGATAGATGAATGGATAAAGAAGAGGTGGTACACATGGACACACACACACCCCACTGGAATAATGCTCAGCTATAAAGAAGGATAACTTATTTGAAACAAAATGGTGGACCTAGACCATACTGTGCTAAGTGAACTAAATTGGATGGAGAAAGATAAAAATCATATTATGTTATTTGTATGTGGAATTTGTTAAACAAAACAAATGAACAAAAAGCAGAAACAGATTCATAGATACAGAAGACAAACTTGATTATCACAGAGGGCAGCAACTGGAGGAACTGGTGAAATAGACGAAAAGGATTAAAAGGTACAAGCTTCCAGTCACAGAATTAGTAAGTCACAGGGATGAAAAGTACAGCACAAGGAATATAGTCAATAATATTGTAACAACCTTGTATGGTGACAGATGATGTGAGTGTAAACACATTGTATGGAATTGTCAAGTTACTATATTACACACCTATATTACTATATGTTACTATATTACACATTATATGTCAACTATACTTCAATAAATAAGTAAGTTAATTTTGTTTACAACTATGTAAAAAATGGTATATTTGTTCTAAATTTATCTATACAGAAACACGGAAGTATTAGTATTATATTATATATGGATTTTTAATCACTTCTCAGGTTTTAATACATGTGTTCCTTCTTCAATAAAATATTTTAAAATAACCAATACACAAAAAATATTACTTATCAAATATGAATAAAATATTTCTTAAAAAATGTAATTGGTATGGTACCTAAATCCAGGAGGCTATGTTTTCTTAATTTTCAGCTGCCTTCCATTGATAGCATTTTTTTTTTTTTTAAGATTTTATTAATTTGACAGAGAGAAATCACAAGTAGACGGAGAGGCAGCCAGAGAGAGAGAGAGAGATAGGGAAGCAGGCTCCCTGCTGAGCAGAGAGCCCAATGCTGAGCAGAGAGCCCAATGCGGGACTCGATCCCAGGACCCTGAGATCATGACCTGAGCCGAAGGCAGCGGCTTAACCCACTGAGCCACCCAGGTGCCCCCATTGATAGCATTTTTAACTAAGTAATTTCTCTCTAATATATGAAAATGGTAAAATGCGAATTATAATTTTGTCAATACACCTGCAAACATTTCACCATATAAAGGAGCTAGAGGACAACCGGCAAGCTACTTACAAAAAGTTGGGCATGCTAATGGAAATTTGGAAGATGCTCACTTAATTACATTTACTGAAAGTTTGGAAATTACAGTCATACTGAAATAGAATCTTTCTAATTAGAAATTTCTTAAACAATAAATTATATATACATATATTTAAACTCTGTATCTTTTAAGCCTTCCCATCTAGTTCTAATTATCCATCCTCAATAATTTAATAGTTTATGTATGATACTGTCACATTTTAATGAGCATTTTTTACGTAGTAATTCTATTTAAACAGATGACAGATTTTTTTTTTGAAACAAAATCATGCCTGTGAATAGATGCTACAAGCAGTATAGTAGCAAAACCACTGACTCCTGTGTCAGAAATACCTGTCCTATTCTTGGTTATTTGGTAGGTCTGTCATTTGTTTCAAATTATCGATGAGCCTCAGATTCTTTTTTTTTTTTTTTAAGATTTTTTTATTTATTCATGAGAGAGAGATGGAGAGAGAGAGCACGAGCAGGGGGTTGGCAAGTAGGTAGCTGAGCAGAGAGCCTGGTTCAGGACTCAGTACAGCAGTGGGGAGGAGAAGAGGGAGAAGCAGACTCCTGACTGAGCAGGAAGCCTGATGCCAGGCTCGATGCCAGGACCCTGGGATCATAACCTCAGCCGAAGGCAGATGCTTAACGCACTGAGCCACCCAGAGTCCCCAAGCCTCAGATTCTTCATGAGTAAGAGGACCATAAAAACACTGGTCCTTGTTAAACAGGCTTTGATAGGAAATGAGAAATAATATTTTACAAACCATAGAACTGTATGCTTATATTTCTACTACCTCTTATTTTGAATATCACAACAAATAAAATATAAATACGTGCATAGATGTAAAGACCTTGGAAATGATGGTGTCTTCAGGACTCAGCACAATTCTGTGAACAAGCATGGAGTCAATAAATGGGTTATATAGTCTCTCCCACCTAAGAAGCATACGTTAAACTAAAAGCAAATATCCAGGGCTATGAATTAAAACAAGCGCACACCCTGCAGCTAGATGCGTCTTGGAGCTCTTTATCCCCTTCCCGGTTCCTGAAAGACCCTGCACCTATTACATATACATAGATGTATTACCTGTTGGGGGTATGTGAGTGCGAGGGTGTGAGTGCTTCTGTAACCTCGGCCCACGTCACCATGGCCCCCGCAACCCACTGTTGAACTGGAAACATGGCTTCTGTACATGGGGGTCTGCCTGTCCCAGGCCATCCTTTCTCTGGCTCTGTCTCTAGCTGTCTGCCCCTTCTGAGTGTCCTGGTCCCTCTGGTTGTTCCTGAACCTCTTTCCTGTGTCTCCCATTCTTTTTTCTGCCTGTCTTTATCTGACTATCACCATCTGTCTCCTTTCTGACAGTCCCTTATTTCCCAGCTGTCATCTCCAGCTGGACTCACTGGAAACATGCAATTTTATTTTTGTGAGTAAACCTGAGGGATCCTGGATTCTTATAATCTGTATCTTCAGGGATTCTGAGTGCTGATATGAAGCTGTGACCGGGGCTTGCCCTTCAGACCACAATGTACTGAATCCCCATGCCCATACCCATGCTCTTTCTGATTCTTTTCATATTTTGCCCATGGCATTGGGCCACTGCCGCTATCCCCACCACAGTTCTGTACTGTCATCAATCAAAAGCTCTTAAAAATGCAAAACAAACAAACAAAAAATCCCACAAGATTCTGTTATATCTAAAATCTGTCCAAAATCTAGATAACGTTTTATCTCTTCCATGATCACCTGTATCTTACAACCCTCTACTTTCTGTGAAACATACCCATTAGAAGCTTGTTCCAACTACATATTATTTATTATCACCATTATCATCAAAACCATCACATCATTATATCCATCATCTCTAGTACACAACTGCTTCCTGCTCAGGAATCTGTTCTTAGAAGTGACAAAATATCACTGGCCCTCACTCACTCTTATCAGGTAGTATGAGCCGAACGCTCGCTAATGGCACATGAATCCTATTCTGGGCCCAACAGTACAACTAACCTGTAGAAACATGCCATGGGTCCAGGTGCATCTAATTATTTTAGAAGTACATATGTTTATAAACCTATCAAAAGACATTACTGCTATAATTGTAGTGATCTCTGCTTTTTAATTGCAACTACTTTTATCTACTTGGCTCCTAGCAATCTGCCCTCAAACAGATCCCCTATGATCTGAAAACCAGAAAATTAAAATAGTTTGGAGTTTACTTTAGAGATAAAAACTGGAACATCTTCCTACTCTATAACCAGGGCATAGAAAAAGTTTTTGAAATATAATGGTTAAATAACTACAACAACAACAAAAAAGCCTCAGAAAAAAATGAATCTCCAAGGTAACCTGTGATTGACAGATAATTCTATGCCACATAATTCACCAATGAGACTATTTTGACTTACTATTAATATAAGAAAAAATGTACCTTTCATTTTCTTAATTATATTCAAAGGTCTTAGGAAGAAGCAGGTGCCTCAATCTAATTTATGTGAAAATAAACCCTGTTTTAATTACATAAGATTCATCAAATTGCTAAGTTTAGAAGATATACAGAGTAAGTTGCTATTTAAGGTCACAACAAGACTAATCTATAAGAATATTTATTCACTTCCTACTTTGAAAAGAAGGAAAACACAGGTGAAGGATGAAGGAGAAGTGAGAAGAAAAAGAAGTTGAAAGCAAAAAGAAAAAAAAAGAAATACTAAAGAGACCACATTCTCTGTGTTTAGATGCTAGAGCAAAATTATTTAGGACTCCTCTGTGAAAGAAACATGGTGATATCCCTTTTTACTTGCTTCAGAGCACTCGAAGACACACTATGACAAGACACCTTATGACAAGATAAAGGGAAAAGCATGTTACTTGAATATTATGTTGTATGTGTGCGTGAAGGGGACTATTGGTGAGACAGGATACAGGCAACAAGAATTTGTACCTAGGGAACATTTGGCAATATCTTTTTAAATTATTATTATGTTTAGTCACCGTATAGTACATAATTAGTTTTTGATGTAATGTTCAACAATTCAGTATAACACCCAGTGCTCATCACAGCAAGTGCCCTCCTCAATACCCATCACTCTCTTCCCCCTCTCTCCACCCTTCTCCTTTCTGCAACCCCCAGATCGTTTCTCAGGGTCCATAGTCTCTCATGGTTCATCACCCTCTCTGATTCCTTTTCCTTTGGATTCCCCTCTCTTCCCTGGTGGTCCTCCATGCTATTGCTTATGTTCCACATATGAGTGAAACCATATAATTGTCTTTCTCTGCTTGACTTACTTCACTTAACATAATCCCCTCTGGTGGGTAGTCATTGTTTCTGATGGCTGAATAATATTCCATTGTGTGTATGGGCCACATCTTCTTTATCCTTCATCTGTTGAAGGGCATCTCAGCTCTTTCCACATTTTGGCTATTGGGGACACTGCTGCTATGAACATTGGGGTGCATGTGGTCCTTCTTTCACTATATCTTATCTTTGGGGTAAATACCCAGTAATGCAATTGCTGGGTCATAGGGTAGCTGTATTCTTAACATCTTGAGTAACCTCCATACTGTTTTCCAAAGTGGCTGCACCAACTTGCATTCCCACCAAGAGTGTAAGAGGGTTCCCCTTTCTCCACAGTCTGGTCAACATTTGTTGTTTTCTGTTTTGTTAATTTTTGCTGTTCTAACTGGTGTAAGGTGGTATCTCACTGTGGTTTTGATTTGTATGTCCCTGATTGCAAGTGATGTTGAACATTTTTTCATGTGTCTGTTAGCTATATGTATGTCTTTTTTTGGGTAAGTGTCTGTTCATGTCTTCTGCCCATTTTTTGACTGGGTTAGTTTTTTTGAGTGTTGAGTATGAGAAGTTATTTATGGATCTCGGATATCATATCTTCATCTGTAATGTCATTTGCAAATATCTTCTTCCATTCTGTGGGCTGCCTCTTAGTTTTGTTGACTGTTTCCTTTGCTGTGCAGAAGCTTTTTATCTTGATGAAATCCCAAAAGTTCATTTTTGCTTTTGTTTCTCTTGCCTTTGGAGATATGCCTTGAAAGAAGGTACTGAGGCCGATGTCAAAGAGGTAACTGCCTATATTCTCCTCTAGGATTCTGACGAATCCTATCTCACCCTGAGGTCTTTCATGCATTTTGAGTTCATCTTTGTGTATGGTGTAAAGGAATGTTCCAGTTTCATTTGTCTTTATGTAGCTGTCCAATTTACCAAGCACCACTTATTGAAGAGACTGTCTTTTCCCCATTGGATATTTTTTCCCGATTTGCCAAAGATGAGTTGACCACAGAGTTGAGGACCTATTTCTGGAGTCTCTATTCTGTTCCATTGGCCTATGTGTCTGTTTTTGTGTCAGTACCATGCTGTCTCAGTGATCACAGCTTTGTAATATAGCTTGAAGTCTGACAACATGATGTACCAGCTTCATTTTTCTTTTTCATCCTTCCCTTGATGATTCAGGATCTTTTCTGGTTACATACACATTTCAGGATTTTTTGTTTCTAGCTCTTTGAAAAATGTCAGTGGTATTTTAATAGGGATGGCACTTAAAGTATAAATTGCTCTGGGGAAGATAGACATTTTAACAATGTTTATTCTTCCAATCCATGAGCATGGAAGATTTTTCCATCTTTTTGTGTCTTCCTCAATTTCTTTTATAAGTGTTCTGTAGTTTTTAGAGTATAGATAATTTGCCTCCTTAGTTAGGTTTATTGCTAGGTAGCTTATGGTTTTTGTTGCTATTGTGAATAGAACTGATTCCCTAATTTCTCTTTCTATAGTTACATTGTGTGTGTGTGTGTGTGTGTGTGTGTGTGTGTGGCACCTAATTTCTGTGCATTGATTTCATATCCTGCCACATTGCTGAATTGCTGTATGAATTCTAGTAATTTGGGGGTAGAGTCCTTTCCATTTTCCACATAAAGCATCATGTCACCTGTGAGGAGGGAAAGTTTGATTTCTTCTTTGCCAATTTGGATCCCTTTTATTTCTTTTTGTTGTCTGGTTGATGAGGCTAGGACTTATAGTACTACGCTGAACAATAGTGGCAAGAGTGGGCATCCCTGTTGTGTTCCTGATCTTAGGGAAAAAGCTCTCAGCTTTCCCCACTGACAATGGTATTCACTATGGGCTTATCCTAGATGGTTTCTATGATATTGAGGAATGCTCCCTCTATCCCTATACTTTGAAGAATTTTAATCACAAACAGGTGTTGTATTTTGTTAAATGGTTTTTCTGCATCAGTTAAGAGGATCATATAGTTCTTGTCTTTTCTTTTATTGATGTGCTCTACCAGGTTGATTGATCTCTGAATGTTGAAACCACCCTTGCACCCTTGGCATAAAACCCATTTGGTCGTGGTGAATAATCCTTTTAACAAACTGTTGGGTCCGGTTAGCTAGGATCTTGTTGAGAATCTTGGCATCCATGCTGATCAGGGATACTGGTCTGTTATTGTCCTTTTTGCTGGGGTCTTTGTCTGGTATTGAGATCAGGATAATGTTGGCCTTGTAGAGGGAGTTTGGAAGTTTTTCTTATTTTTCTACTTTTTGGAACAGTTTCAGTAGAATAGGTATCATTTCTTCTTTAAAATGTTTGGTAGAATTCCCCTAGGAAGCCATCTGGCCCTGGACTTTTGTTAAGAGGTTTTTGATTACTGCTTCAATTTTATTACTGGTTATTGATCTATTTGGATTGTCTATTTCTTCCACTTTTAGTCTCAGTAGTTTGTAAGTTTCCAGAAAGACATCCATTTCTTCAAGGTTGCTTTATTTGTTGGCATACAATTGCTGATAATAATTTCCAATAATTGTTTCTATTTCCTTGGCATTAGCCATGATCTTTCCCCTTTCATTCATGATTTTATTAATTTGGGTCCTTTCTCTTTTCTTTTGGATAAGTTGGGCCAGTGGTTTATTGATCTTATGAATTCTTTCATAAAACCACCTTCCAGTTTTGTTGATCTGTTCTACTGTTCTTCTTGCTTCTATTTCATTGATCTCTGCTCTAATCTTATTATTTCTCTTCTGCTTGATTTAGGTAAAATCTGATGACATTGTTGGTTGATACAACTGGGAGATGCTACTGGCATTTAGTGGTTAGAACCCAGAATGCTGCTAAATAGATTACAATGCATAAGCTAGGCCCCTACAATTAAGAACTACCTGTTCCAAATATCAGCGAGTGAGAAACTGTGACAAGGTCAGTGGTTCTCAAACTTAGCCATCAGATTCACATGGAGAACTTGTCAAAAACACAGCTTGTTAAGTGTTATCCCTAATATCTTTGACATAGTAGGGCTTGGGTAGGGTCCTAGAATTTGCATTACTCAGAAATTTCTTGGTGTTGCTAATGCTACTTGTCTGGGCACCATATTTTGCGATCCATCACCTTGACTTAAATCACTTCGATAGAGGCCCTCATAATATCTTACACTTCTCCTTATATGTCTTATTTAGAATCACAAATGCAAATAAGAAATGCATTCTTATTTAGAATCACAAATGTCCATCTTCCCTTCTGGACTTTTAGCTCAAAGCAAGAGCAATGACTGTTCAGTTTATCACTGCTTATTCACATAACAGGCACTCAAATTTCCAGTGAATAAAAATTTTATTGAACTTCAGCATTTACAATACTTCTACAAAGTTTCAAAATCTAAGAGACTGAAGGCCATTTTCTTCATAGAAAAATAACAACAGCATGCTTGTTAATAATAGATTTTTAATATTCAGAGAATAAAACCCAGTAGGAGAGAATTTACTACTGTTTATACATTTACGCCTTTAAGAATTCACTTAAAATATTGATACAAGTCATTGATACTGAGTATCATGTGACTATCTCATAACACAGCCTCACCAAATAACTCATTAGAACATATTGTTAAATTTTAAAGAAACTCTTTATTAGCATGAATATGAAATTAAAAAACACAAACTAAGAAGGATATATCAGTATAATATAATGCAGACCAATAGCCTTGGTCCTTTTTAACTGCGCCCTTCTCACCTAGAGAATACCATCCCTGGTTTTCTAATCCTGCATTCTCCCAGAAAACTCAAACCAAGCTGTCAGAACCACTCAAGACAACTCTTCTTAGATAGATGATGGGCCAAATAATAATTCTGGCAAATGTTACAAGCCCAATTTTCTCTCCTTACAGTTCTCCCACTTATGAAACTCTCTTGAAAAGGGGGGGCAGGAGTCTGTGATAACAAATTTTAATATAGTTGCAAGGGTAGATGCTCCATATACATTTGAAACATACAGTATGTATTTAGTGATTTTTTTCTTTTAATTTGTATTCAATATAAAACCTGACCTTACAGCAATCATCAAAGGCATTAAATAAATAGCAATTTGATATAATGTCTTCTCTTTTGTGATCTACTCACATGAAAGTAACCAAAAACAATCTTCCTAAAAGTCTGCCCTGATCTCCTTTCTTTTAAAAATCTGAAACAACGTTCCACTGAATAGCAGAACACAATTAAAAAAAAAAAATCACCACCACAACAATAAAACTTCTGACTCCAGAAAATCAAGAAATGGCTAACTCAGAAACACTCTTATAGTAACACTTGGAAATAATGGATGAAATACAAAAACACCCACATCTAGTACAGGCATGTTTGCAAGAACGAAAGAAAAACAAATTGAGAGTAAAAGGGAGCCAAGCTGACTGTTAGGGGCTCTGATGAGAAGGGGCAAGAGCAGCAGATGCGATTAGAATAAGGAAATCGAACTGTAATGTCCATTTCAGGCAGTACTGAGACTACTGCATTAAATCTAAGACTTACAGCCTGGTGAAGAAAAAAAATCTTCACTTACTAATGCCTCAAACCAAGAAGCAGCATGTCTTGATCTGGGTCTGAGAAGGTTTTAAAACAAACAGACTGAAAAAAGCATCCCATGATAAATCAGATGAGTAGGTCTATATTCTTACACAAACCTGGAGTCTAAATTTATGCTGCAGTGTGTGTGATTCCAGAAACTCAGAGCCAAGAAACAGTCACACTCCCAGTGCTCCATAGCCACATGGGGTTTGTGGCTCCTGCACTGAACAGTGTGGGTCCAGAGAATAAGGCGGGTATGTGCTATCGCGAAGATAACCAACCATAGGACACCCTAGGAAACCACAGGCATCATTTATTCTAAACATGAACATGTAGAAGTGGGAAAGTTTCCTAGAAGGAAAAATAGTCCATCTGACTATATTTTGCAAACAGACATATACTGGTCACATACAAAAGCCCTTCCCAACTTCGTCCCTCGCCACTGCACATTTAAAAATCTTTATCTACTATCAAATCACACATCAAACAGCTAAACTAAAGTTCTATAAATCTCAGCATGCTGAAGTGCCCAGCTGGAGGTGTATATCCCTGCCTATAGATTCACACAGCCGCATTACTCAAACTCATCTTTGACTCTGAAAACTACATTATTTTTTTAATTTTCACGTTTTTGTCTTGTGACCAACTTCATCATTTTATTTTAATAGACTTGAGGGGTTTTAGTTATCTTAAAATCTTTCTTGAATTAAAATAAGAAACATAATGTAAAATAATAAAATGCACATGACACTAAATCACAAAGAATAAAAATGCAATATAAGGGGTATATAAAAAAATTTTAAAAAACGATGACGAGGATAAAATAAATGAAGTTCTACATGGTTCATAGAAAACCAATGTAAGAAAAAACCAACATCACTCCAATAATCCTTACTACCTAAATGATCTGTCACTAAAATTCCATTTTCACGGAATTATAATATATGGAAAAATAATACACACACACACACATATACACAGAGCAACCTATCTTTCTAAACCATAACTCATCATTACTCTCTACCCCAGGACCTGGTAACTACTCTTTTAACTTATTTTTTTTTTAAGATTTTATTTATTTATTTGACAGACAGAGATCACAAGTAGGCAGAGAGGCAGGCAGAGAGAGAGAGAGAGGAGGAAGCAGGTTCCCTGCAGAGCAGAGAGCCTGACATGGGGCTCGATCCCAGGACCCTGGGATCATGACCCGAGCCGAAGGCAGAGGCTTTAACCCAGGCACCCCTTAACTGAGCCACCCAGGCGCCCCTTAAGTTATTTTTTAAAAAGATTTTATTTATTTATTTGTAAGAGAAAGAGAAAGCACAAGCAGGGGAGAAAAACAGGAAGTGGGAGAAGCAGGCTCGCAGCTGAGCAGGGAGCCTGATGTAGGACTTGATCCTAGGACACTGGGATCATGACTTGAGCCAAAGGCAGATGCTTAACTGTCAGAGCCACCCAGGCATCCTAGACTTTTTTTTTTTTTTTTAAACAAAATTTATCCATGCTATACCATGTATCAGAGTTTCATTTCTTTCAAGTTTTTATTTAATTCCAGTTACTTAACAGGCAGTGTAATATTAATTTCAGGTATAGAATAGAGTGATTCAGCACTTCCATCCATCAGCCAGTGCTCATCACAACTGCCCTCCCTAATTCGTATTGTCTATTTCCCCAACCTCCTACCTCCCTCCCCTTCAGGAACCATCAATATCTTCTCTACAGTTAAAACTGTTTCTTGGTTTGCCTCTCTTTTCCCCCGCTATATTCATTTTGTTTCTTAAATTCCACAAATGAGTGAAATCATATGGTATCTGTCTTTCTCTGACTACTCATTTCACTTAGGAGAATACCCTCTAGTTCCATCCACATCATTGCAAATGGCAACATTTCAGTCCTTGTTTATGGATGAGTAGAATTTCATTTCTTTTTTAAGGCTTAATAATATTCCACATTTTGCTTACGCATTCACCCGTTGATGAATATTTGAGATGCTTCTATAGTTTGGTTATTGTGAAGAATGTTGCTAAGAACAGTGGTATGCAAATATCTCAGGTCCCTGCATTCAGTTCTTCAGGGTATACACTCAGAAAGAGATTTCTGGATCATATGGTAATTCTAAGTTTAATTATTTGAGGAACCACCATGTTGTCTTCTCCAGCAGCTGTACCATTTTATACTTTCATCAGCTATGCGCAAAGCATCCAATTTGTCTACGACCTTGTCAACACTTGTTATATTCTGTTGTCTGTGTGTTTTTGATAATAGCCATCCTAATGAGTATGAAGTGACATGGTTTTGATTTGCATTTATCTAATGATTAGTGTAGTTTAGCATTTTTAAAATGTGGTTTCCTCACTATTTTTTCATCATAGTTCTTATTTAATTTAAAATTTCATCCAAATTAAAAAGCCTGTCTCAAAACCCCCAAGTTATATAAAGAGACTTTTTAAAAAAATATGTGTACTATAAACTCATATTATTTTAGTCTTAAGGTGCATGAATGTCAGCTGTTTGGCACTATGAGATTCATAAAATGAGTTTAATAAAATAAAATACATGTTAGGAAAGAAAGTTTTGTGTAAACAGAAATTTAGACACAAAAATTCCATCTTATATTTGTTCACTTCTTTTCAGCGATAGCTCTTACAATACTACTGCGAGCGTCATTTATCACCTTCAGAATTCACCCCTATGTCCTAATGAATGAACTTACACAGATTAGTCATATTCTTAATATGTTTCACGCACTGCAGTGCAAGCTGTTGTTTACTACATGATTAAGGCAAAGGGACACTGGATTATGAATATTTAACTTGCCATCTGCTTTCTTATTCAGCCTCATTTTCCATTTTTAAAAGCACCACAAAGACATTTTTTTTCTGGGAGACTGTTGTAGTCATAAATAACTTAAACAATACTAAACTGTGCTTATCAACTTGAACCCTCAGGGAATGAAACTCTGCTCTGCTACCTTAGATTCCACCTGCTCATCTATTAGCATACTTCCCACCACTTATATAATTAATATGACTGAGGAAGTAATTCCTCTATCACTCTTCCTCCATCTTCAATCCATAGGCCCCCTATATTGAATCTATGTCATGGTTTGTAATGTCCAGAGAAGAAATGAAATGGATTCCATCTACTCAGGCCAATAAGCAGCAGCTCCAAAAAAAGTTGACACAGGATGGGGGTGGGTAGAGCTCTAGGCCACAGCTTCAATCTGCCCTATACAGTATAGAAATTGGTAAATATGTTGCTTCTTTAAAGCTGGAAACCGATCTATGTGGTTCAATCAAAGGGTAGTTTGCATTTGTAAAAGAGCTGCAACTGCAGAAATAGAGTTCAGTCTGCTGTTTGATTCACACACTAGAGAAGATTCCCAAAGAATCTCTTTGGCAATATTAGGAATGCATGCCACTATGGATCATGCATTTTCATGGAAGGATCTTCTTTTCACAGAAATTGCTCAACAGATGGAATCATGGCGGGGTGGGGGGTGTTAGATAACATTTGAAATCTCATTGACTCTGAAAGGTCTGCATTTCTTGGGTATGTAATTATCAAAAAATTATATTCTAATTTAACTTCATGCAGTCATGTGTTTAATCACCAATGAGACTTTATGCTTCCTATAGAGAAAAACTGTATCTTATATTTTATAAAACTGTAGTATCCTACAGATTATTAAACCTGAATTTCAAATTGACTGTTGATAGAATCAATTACTAATTATTATTTTGGTAGAAAATGTATTTATTGAGCTGAATACAGTTCAATTTGAAAGTTCTTCATATAAATACCAATCCCTACTTCAGAACGTAGTTGCACACAAACTACATGAATATTCAGAACTAGGATGAGAAAATTTCAAATTAGATGAGTTTTCCATGTTTCTGAAGCTCTTCAAGTCTTAGTTCTCCACTTTTCATAATTCTCATTTTTTAGTCCCCACTCTGTCCTCCACTGTAGCTAATCATCAATACCACACCCCTCAGTGGGTATCAATAAATGGTATTTAAAAATGGCTGACTTACTACATCCGATTACCGCTGAATCTGCCTAAGAAGCTGCCAATGCCTTGCTCATTTTTGTCCTTGTGTCTGGAATATCCTTGCCCTGTAAAAACTCAAAGTCTGGGATCAGTGCTAACATATATAACCTGGCACTTGAATTTTTTTACTGGTCCAAAGGGTTTCCTTCATTCTCCTGCTGGCATAGTCCCATCACATAAAGAATGTACAGGTGATCCTTGCTTTATATGTTATGCAAGACAGCAAAAATGTTCACAAAAACTGAGACTGTGTAAAAGTGATTTTACTAATCAATGGGAAAATTATGATTGTTTTGTGGCCTTCAAAAAAATTTTTTTCTAAACATTAAAAACTTGATTATGGTTAGTTACAAATATATGAGAAAATGAAAAACAGTAAAACTAATATTTAGTACAGTGTAATTTCAAATGTTAGAAGCACTGAAATTGGAAGTCTTTATTTTCTTGTTGTTTTTCATAAGGAACTAATGAAGAGTATTTTGAGCAATGCTGGGCTTTTTTTCTCATTATAACTTAATGATAGAAAGTACTGTTTCTATGCCATGGTTAATTTTAAACTCCTTTCTATGTTTGCATCTGCTTCAACATTTTATATTTTGTGTCTTAAATGTTGTGAAATATCTTTGAGAGTTCTTTTAATGTGAACTTTTTTTAGGTTGTGTTACTTCCTCTGGGGACATTTCTGTCTATTTCGTCAAAACCACTTTCCTCATTTATGTGCATAGTTCCCCTTCACTAAGTTCCTCTGGCTTCATACCTAGACGTTCTGGGGGCAGTGATGCCAACATACCCCTATCAGTTATTTCTTCTATAAATCCAGTTACATTACAATCCACTTACATTCGATTTTCACTTCAGTCATTATCACTTTTCATTTGTTTGATGCACTTTTATCTTTGTTAGCCATCTTCTTCTTCTGATTACTTCTTCTTCTGATTACTCATTTTTGTAAAATGTCACAGGCTTTATTTTGCTTGTCCACAAACCAATAAGAGATGCACAGCAACTAATCACAGAGAGACACTGAAGTAGTACGAGGTATGATCACTGATCATAATGCATATCTTTTATTTACACAGCAAGGCATGGACTGAAAAAACTAGCAGTGAAGTTCATATGTTATACAAATTGCATGTAGGTAATGTATCATGGAATTGAACTCTGAATCACAGTGCTGCAAGACTTTGTGCTTTGTGCCAAGATGATTACTTAGCCAGTCTTATTTATGGAACAGGGGCATTTCTGTCTCTAGCTTCACGTTTCTTTAGCTGATCCAAAACATCCTAGGGGAGGCTGCTGTCCTCTTATTCCATCCAACAGTACTTGCCATTAAATAACTGCCTCACCAAAACTGTACTTCTTTTTCCAGGTAAATTAAAAAGATGAACAGTAAAAAAAATAAATAAATAAAAAATCATCTAAATTATGTCCTTAAAATCAACTAAATTCAAACTACTTTACTTACTACATGTGAGAATACAATACATAGCTTCAATGCTCGAGGAGTTTCGAATGTATCAGAGAAGAAATGACCAAAAAATAGGAAATAACTGAAGCAATCACAGTATATTAGATGAAAGGGGTCAGTAGTTATTTTGAAAATAAACTGTATTTGCCAACAGCAATCCAAACTGAAGACAATCACAACCCAATGACCGCATCAACCCAAAGACAGTCACGCCACTCAGAATGCTTTACAAAGTTAGACATTCCTGAAAATAAAGTTGAAACAATCAAAGTCTAATCTCCATGGTCCCAAGTCTAAAACCGTGGAAGATGAGATGCGGATTTAGAAAGCACAGAGAGAAACTGGACCCAAGCTTGGACAACTACTGAGGACTGAAGTAGTAAGATCGCTTCCTAACTACTGCTGTAGTGAGTAAGTGGAACCACAGAAAGAAACTGCGAGAAGGGTCCAAGAACAGCAGGAATTCCAAGCATGTAGAAGAAGGAATGGGGAGAGGGAGTTAAAGATAGGCAAGTTTATTAATAATAATGAACATGGATATTTACATAAAGAACAAGAAATGGATAATAAATACAGGCATGTTTTGGCAAAAGAAAAGAACCACTCTTCTGATGAAGGTGGGAGTAATGATAGAAGGTTGTCGCAGGCAGGCAAGTTAACAGTGAAAAGGAAAAACAAAAACAACAGTGAAATAAGACTGCATCAAAACAAATTTCTCTTATTATGGATGTTCTGCATGACCTTATTCTCAATGCCCCAATCAACCTGCTACACACATTTGTCTTCTATAGACTGTCTTGTTTCTCAACCCATTTGTAAGTTTCAGGAATCATCAGAACTCCTAAGGCTTTCCCTGCCTCCTTAAATCCACAATCCCTCTTTCATAAGACCTAAGCAAATGCTGCCGGGCAATACCCTCAGCTGAATGCAGCACACAAAGGTCCATTCCCTTTGTAAACCCGTCAAACATGCGACCCTGGATTGCTATCACATGGCATTAAAATTACAGTCATGCAGGTCCTTCAGAAGAGTGTTTCACTCCTGTTTATTCACACAAATGCATGCCACTGGGTTTTCAAGACCACAAAACAGAATGCCAGGCTCACAGCAGGAGATCATGACACACTTCCTGATAGTGTATTCTAGGTGCAGAAATAGCTCAGTAGTACAGCAGGCTAAGGCCACTATCTTAACCTAGGAAAGCTTGATATGCTGCAGCCTTCAGACAGCCTCTGCTCCGCATGCATGACTCAAACGTCCACCATATTCATTCACACATTAAAATTCTATGAACTTCCTACAACCTACTAGGCCCAAGGGCTCTAGAAATAAAACCTGGAGAGATGTATGTCCTATGAAAAGGACAATGCATATATACTTAAGCCCCCACTTAAGAGTCGCTACCTATTCATGCCAGGCACAATTTGGAGATAGTGGAGTATGAATTCAAGGCACAAGTGATCAGCTCTACGAGGCTGGGATGGAAGGTAGAGGCAGGAGGAAAAAAGGTTTAGAAATGTCTAATCAGGAAAAGTACTCTGAGCGGAGTCATGGAAAATGAATCAGTGCCTATCGAGTAGGCCGTTTTAGGAAGAAAAAGCCATGGAACACAGGTTTGGTCCTGCTTTTTCAAACAGAGGCAACTGTTCTTCCCCTCCCCCACCCCCCGTCCCCTTTGGACATTTCATCTTTATTTTGGCACACCCACCTTTTCAAGAATATCCTAGATCTCCATTTCAAACGAGCAACATCTGGACACATCTGGGGAACAGAATGAAGATCCCAAATCCACAGTATTGACAATAAAGCAAAATAGGATGGTAACAGTTAACATTGAGTATTTCTTATCTCCAGTATTGCCAGCCACTTTGTTAAACACACACACACATGCCATTTTGTTGGGTTGTCTCAACAACCCTTTGGAAGGTATTACTTTTGCTGTGACTATATTGACCCTATGGAAGATTTGAGAGTTTTAGTAATATGTCAAATCTCACATACCTCATCACAGCTACAGCATAAATTCAACACTACGTCTATCTATCTTCAGAGTCTGGGCTGTTAAACACTTTGCCACACTGCCACAGATATAGACTGAGATTCAAAATCCAACTGATGTTCTTGCCTCTGAATTGGACACTGTCTTAAATATTTCAGATTATACTTGCAGAACATATTTTTTTTTCCATTTCAAATTATTTCCAAAGAGCTTTTATCTGCTAAAAATATCTTCACACACACTTTTTTTACAATAAAGTAAAAAAGAAGTACTTTGTACTTCTGAATTTGATAGCAAATTTACTCAGATACTCAGAAAAGAATTTTACCATGCAATTATAACAGACACACATTTGCAAGTAGTATAATAATTTAGAGGTAAGCACAGGGAGAAAACATTAATTGGCCAAATGTGTTACATTTCTATCCTAATGTTATTGATTACCTTAAAAGGACAAAGGAAACAGTAACTGAAATTTTTCAATTATTTGACTGTTAGAACCAGCTGGAACCCAAATCTTCAGAAACTTAAGAGATCTCATAATACAGAAATGTAAATTTAGATATGCATGTTAGATAAGCATCTGACTGACACATGAAGGATAAATCTTAATTAAATAAAGTTAAGTGAGAAACTCATTTAGACAACTTTGTCTTTGAAAATAATCGTTCTTTTGTTAAAGGGGGAAAGCAATGGAGTTTAAAAATAAAGGAATCAGGAACAAAATCTGGGATTTATCCAACTTGGGAAGCCCTGTGGATAGAACCAGTAGAAGGAGTCATGTTAGCCTGATGTTCTACTTTTAAAGTGAAGTCAAGAGAATATAAAACATTTAGTAAATGTGAATCATAACTAGAAAAAGAAAGGTATGTTGCAGAGAAAAACTGTAGCTTGCTAATGGTATGAATGATATCATGGGAATTGAAATTTAGTTCTTTTTTATATAGATGTGCCTTTGATATATATCACATACACACACAAATAGCCAAATCAATTCTGCCCAAATGTAAAAATTTATTAAGATTACTACAGTAATCAGGGGAAGTATCTTTATTGGTTTTTAATTGGCTATAAATACAGAAAACCTAAATGGTAATGACAACCATATTCATATATTTAAAATGAAAATGAAGAATGCACTCTTTTCTAGCCCATGAAACATTTATAAAAAATATATTAGGACATAATTATAGATTAATTAATAATAAAAAAAAAGAAATACACAGACTGGATTCCCTAAGAACTGTTAATCTCCTAATGAAGTAAGATCTCCACCATGGAAACAAACATGCCCTCTGACTCTTAGTGCTTCAGACAGAAAGTAGAGAGATTTTTTTCCCCTGGGTGTGTGTGCATGGAGGCAGGAATCTGTATTCCACTGTATCTGATTTAAATGGCAAGCCTCTTTTGGATGGATCACAATATCCAGAAGGATGGGTATGCTGCTAATCTAAGTCATAACCGTTTGCAAGATTTCTCAACATTGACACACTTTGGACTGAATAATTACTTGGGAGGGCAAAGCTGTGTGCAGTAAGATGTTTGGCTGCTTCTGTGGCCTCTACCCATAGCACCCGCATCTCTGTGACAACCAAAATTATCTTCAGATGTTGTTCAATCTCCAGCAGGGGGCAAAACTGCTCCCTCTGATAGTCATTGACTTAAAAAAACAAAAAACAAAAAATCTTTCTCTCTCCCTCTCTCTCTGGCTCACACACTGGTATATGCCGTTTATACCAGGACACTTCAAAAGTAATACAAATGATTTGAAGTACACAGAATTAAACTTCAACCAACCAATTATTTCACCTATCCATCAATAATTATATACAGCCTTACAGAAAGGAATGGTACCTCTCTATCATTAAATCTAATCCCCAAGTATCACAGAGATGAGGCTAAATCCATATTATTGAATGACTTGCCTACCATCCCTCCTAGAGTTAGACAGTAACCAACCCCTAGACCAACTCTTTCTGTTTTAAATGTATCTTTCTCATCGGAAATCAAGTCCTTACTTTCAAGCATTAAATCCTAAAAGAAACTGCCTCTGCTTTCATTCAGATATTAGTGAAGTTTATAACAACTTCTCTATACATATTAAAAAAACAACAACAACAACAAACAGGCAACTGATGAAGCCCGTCCTAACGCAAACCCCTCAGCATACATAATTATGTGTACTTGTCCATAGACTTGATGTTTCCTAAAGAAAGACAACTGATAGGTAACAGTGAATCCCAAGGTAGAAAACAGAGTCCAAATGTTGACTATATTGTCCAAAAACCCTTTTTTGGGTAATGGTGCTTTGTCTGCTTTTTTACTTGGAATATGGGTAATTTATACACAGCTTTGATTATTATGCTCACTGGCATCATTTTTCTCAGAATAAAGTATATGGGTTTCCTGCTCAGCTTTGAAAACAGCTTATTTGTCTCATTAGCAATAATTCTAACATTATTCTAATCAAATTCCAAATCCAATTTTATAGACATCCTACAGTAATAAAGATTCAGAATACTACTGTTCCAAATGTAGTTCACATGAATATTTAGGCAGATACAAGTGCTTGCTTATCCTATTTTTATATTCAGATCTCCAAGGAGTGAAGAGGTAACATTAAGTCTAGGATGGATGGCTGATGTACAGCAGGTGCCTATTTGGGGCAAAGTGAGTCACAGACACAAGGGGAAGTCATCTGGTAAGATCGCTGAAGCATCGGAGACCAACAATGACCATAAGAAGCACAATGAGAGACCTGTGAAGGTTTCTCTGTAGACTTGCTGTGATTCTTCTTTATCAAATTTAGATTTTCAATCTGAAAGCTCTCAAGACCCTTGACTTTTGTCAGTTCCCATCCAGAGATCACTGGCCTCAGGAAGAATAGTTTAGGTAGCACCATCCCTAATAACTTCAGTATCAATCTCCATTCTTGGGGTCCACATATTTTCCATATCCCTAATTTAGATCCTGACCTCTGCCATACAGAAGTTTTTTTGTTTTGTTTTGTTTTGTTTTGTTTTTGTTTTTTTTTTGGGGGGGGGATTCCTGATCCCATGCTGTGGTGATCCCATGCTAGTGTCACTGACCCCAGTGTCGTCGCTGACCTTTTATTCCTGGGTCCCCTCACTTGGATATCTACTCTTTGTGCCCCAAACTATGCCTGGGTGCTAGTATTTACCTATTGCTCCATGGTCTGGTGAGATTCATGGACTTATCCTCTAGGTTCCTGAAAGCCTCTATTACCTAGTTTTATCCCATAGATCTCTGGTCAGGACAGGCTGGCTAATATTTATTACAGCATTCCTGGATTCCTTTTCTTTTCAAGATATTGGTTGATGAAGAATCACAGTGCACTGACATGAATAATAGTACTAAATCCCCACTTTGATGTCATCTGATTTTCATTCTCTTAAAAAGCTTGTATCATATCCGTTTGACCAACCTAATATAATGTACCTGGCAGAGTTTGCATGAGAACTGGATCTTAATAAATGAGGAGGGAAATTTATGCCACTTTACTCCAATATGTTTAAGCTTCCAGAGAAACTGCCCTCTGGTGGGGGTGGGGGGGAGGAGGAAGAGTGGGCAAGGAGAAGAAGAGTGTTCTCTTTTAAGTCCTTCTTGTCAAATACTACGAATGGAGGAGTTGAGTGAGAAGCAAAACACAGAGCAATTGCTCATCTACCATTGCACGGATCTTAGCAGTGTGCTGTCTTTATTAAACTCCTTTATGAAAAGAATACCATTCTCTAAAAAAGTCCTGCCTGGGGCTTTTCAGTTAGAAAATTCAATAAAAAGCAAAAACCTGAGATTATCAATTTAGCTGTTTCTTCATCCATGTTGTAAAACGAGTGCTATTTTATAATTTGTTTCTCTTAGAATATATTACATTTTATTTATTTGTCATTGGTTTTGCATACTTTGGTCCACCCTATTTCTGATGAATAGGTAAATTCCTCAAGTACGTAAAAACTCTGATTGACAAAATCTAAAATCTAAAATCTAACCAGATGAAAAGGAGTTGCAAAGTTACTGTTAACCTTTGGTTTTTCAGTGTTAAAAAATATCATTTCCTTATGCTACATGGAGAGAGAAAAATAGTATGTTTGCATTGTGTGTGTGTGTGTGTGTGTGTGTGTGTGTGTGTGTGATGATGTTGCACATTAGTTTCATATCCCTCAATTACTAAACAAGTAAAGAGGAGAACGTGGCCATAGATTGGGTAATATTTTAGAGATTAGAACTGTCTATCCCTGACCTCTTAGTCTCTTAGTTACAGCTAAATAGCAAACATAACTTTGTGAAGCAATCAGTTTCACCAGTGAATTCTTATTCTCAGATCAAAGTGAGATCTCCCAGTCTCCGACCTCCAAATGCAAGTCCAAGTTTATGCATTCATTTTCCTTATTTCCTATGTGGCAATTTCTCTTTAAGTATTTAAAACTGAATATCCCACAGCCCTGTGTCTCTCCTTTTTTTCTTTTTTTTCAACCTCTCCAAACCAAGAATGGTTTCTTCAACTCTTTGTCATATATAGGGAATTTACCCTTCTAGTTGTGTTTCTTTGAACGTAGTCCAGGTTCCTTATATATGTATTTTAAAAATGAAAACAAGAACTGAACATAGAACTAGAAGCATGTGTGATAACCACAGTCATTCAAGGTTCTAGAGGACCGCTAATAAAAACCTGCCCCAATACCTTCCTTATACCATTAAAGACCTCAACCTGTTTGCTTTTCTGAGGGAGAAGGTTATGTTCCTCTATATATAATAATAAAGTGGACCAAGTAAAGGTTCCAGACAAGCTCTGATTCTGGGTAAGTGGACAAGTAAATCATGCTTATACTTAATGTTTATTCTAATTGTAAAATAGGGATGAGTATATTTTTTTATGATTTTATTTATTTATTTGACAGACAGAGATCACAAGTAGGCAGAGATTCAGGCAGAGAGAGAGGGAGGGGGAAGCTCCCTGCTGAGCAGAGAGTTCGATGTGGGGCTTGATCCCAGGACCCTGGGATCATGACCTGATCTGAAGGCAGAGGCTTTAACCCACTGAGCCACCCAGGCGCCCCGGGATGAGTTTTTCTGAAGTTCTCAAGACACTATGGATACCATGTCTGTGAAGTGTCATTTGGCTTTTATTAATGTACACATAAAATAAATCTCTCCTATTTTGTGCTTTTCTTATATGCCAGACAGCATAGAAAAAACATTTTTGGACATTATGTTATACATTTTTTAAGCCTCATTGTTACTCTATTTTACAATCGCAATTCACCTTATCATTTATTTTTCCCAAACATTATATTTACGATAGCTTGTTGAATTTTATGTATGCTTATAAAACCTAATGTGGTTTTTTTTCAAACAAGGCGAGGGGTATATTAATAAATACAAGTCACTTTAAATACAATAGTAGATTCTATTTTAATAAAATGAAGGCAAATAAAAGCATACGCATATATAAAACACTTATTTTTTGAATTTAATATATTTCAAAATTTTAAAAAAGTTTGAAAATATTATAAGCAAAAAAAAAAACAAAAAAAAACCAAAAAAAACTATAAAGCAAACAAATGAAAGGTCCTTCCTTATTCACTACAGTTTTATTCACAAAAGTAACCACAGTTAAACTTTAACATGTACCATTTGATTCTTTTCATTGAATCTTTCCTTCCTTCCTTCTTTACACTCATCCCCTTCCTACTTTTTCTATGATTTCTTCTACCCACCTACCTGTTGTTCAATCCTCTTTCAAAAAGAGAAACAATAAAAGGCCTAGATGACTTTTCCTCTTGTCACATACATGTATTTCATTTTCTAAAAGCTGAATAATATTCCATTATATGGAACGACTCGATTTTTTAACTACTTTCTTATGTGTGGTATGTTAATTTGTTTCCCTTTATCACTTTTTCAAATAATGTTGTAAGGAAAATCATTCTGAAGGTTCCTGAAAGTGGCATGTCTGGTTAAAAGTTTACACATCAAAGTTAGGTTAAAAACTGCAGTATTAGATCATTCACTCATTTCAAAATAAATAAAAATAAAAATCATACTTTCACTAAAAGTACTACAATAGTATCTTTCATAGTATATGCTCCACAACTAAGGGCACTCTTAATCTCTCAATGTATTCTAAGTAACTCTTAAACTGTTCCCTCTTTTTGACAATTTTTATCAACTCAACTTCTTTTAAACATTTTATTTATTTGAGATAGAGAGCATGAGCTGGAGAGAACAGGAGGAGGAAAAGGCAGAATCCCATTGAGCAGGGAGCCCAATGCAGGGCTGAATCTCAGGACCCTGAGATCATGACCTGAGCCCAAGGCAGACACTTAACCATCTGAGCCACCAAGACACCCTATCATCTTAACTTCTACTATTCTCTGAATAGATGAGTAAGTTCTGTTCCCTCCCATGCTTACTGCTTAGTCTAGTTAAAGCCCCACAGAAAAAGAAGGAGACTGCAGCAAGCCACTGGTCATAGAATCATGTCCCCCCTTCATCAGTGTGAACCTTCTTTCCAACAGTAAAGGACAAGAAAACTAGCTTCGATCCAAGACAGAGAATCTTTAGTTTGTTTTTTGTGGGAATATTTTTAAGAGGAGGGGGAAGTAACTTCGGAGGAATTACATAGTTTCCAAAGAGATTTTAGCAACAAAAGAAAGATGTTTTTAATCATAGCCACTATGTGTGGTGTTTATTCTCAGAAGAATTTGAATTCCAGAATCATTTTTAATATCTAGAGCAGTTTCTAGAATTGCCCAACCTATATTCCTCCAACTAGCCTCTCCTGGTGTCACTTGCCATCTCTCAGTTTGGCAAACTCTTTACTCTTCTCCTGCAAGCTGTCAATTACATAAGGTAATAAATCAAGTCTCTCAGGCGCCAGCATCTCCCAGCAAACTGCACTTCTTCCTGGAGCCCCGCTTCTGTTTGTGCCCCGTGCTCTCTCTAGTACTGAGACTTGGGTTTGCTTCTTCTCCACAAAGTGTTTGTGCATGTTGAAGGGCACCGCCTCCAACCCCCACTATTAGTTCTCTTGTCAAGTCCGCTAAATATGCACAAACTCTGCCTTTGAGGGCCTGTTAGGTGAGGGAGACTGCTCATTACAAATAGTCAGCTAACGTGGACTCAATACAATCCCCTTCTACAGACAACGGACTATAAACTATTAGAGCCTAAGATCGCTTAAATTGACCTTTGGATTAAGAAATATGGCTTTTGTCTTAGTGATGTATGCTAATGAGCCAAGACCTGGGTCTTAATGATTTTAAATCAACTACCTCTCTTTTGTCATTAAAATACATGTTTTTGGAATTTCCAACATATTTACTTAACTGTAGGGAAAAAAAAATTTTTGGTTTCAAATGTTTATTTAAATTCTCATTAACTAACATGTACTGTGATCCTGGTTTCAGCATTTAGTGATTCCTCACTCACACATAACACCCTGTACTCATCATAAAAAAAATTTAGTTTATATTCATTGCTTATTTGTATTTAAAGAACCTAGTCTCCTTGTTTTAAAACAAGATGTAAAACTGAGGCAAATGAGAAGTTACAAAGTGACTACAGAGTGATAGTTTGGTGAAACAGATTTCTAGGAGATGTAGCAATGGTTTCTTTTTCATTTCTTTTTTTAAACATCATTGAGGAATAACTGATAAATGTAAGTGCAGGCATTTAAATTGTACTACAGGATGACTTGATACGCACTGTGAAATGATGGCTAAGAACCAGACGATTAGCACATCCATCACCTTAACTCTTCCCGTACGCATGTGGTAAGAATGCCAAAGTTCTCTTGTCAGTGTTCAAGTATGTGGTGCCATATTATCAACTACCATTTTCCTGACATCCGTTGGATCCTTAGAACCTACTTTTCTTGTAATTGAAAATGTGTCTCCTTTGACCTGCTTTACCCCATTTCTCCCTACCCCAGCCTCAGTTTCCATGCAATTAGTTTTTTTTTTTTTTTTTGGACACGACATAAAAGTGATACCATAAAACATTTGTCTTTCTCTATCTGGCTTGTTTCATTTAGCATAAGGTTCTTAGTTTCCTATGTGTTATTACAAATGGCGGGACTTCCTTCTTTTTTGTGGCTGGGTAATATTCCTGTGTGTGTGTGTGTGTGCGTGTGTGTGTGTGTGTGTGTGTGTGTTTGGGTCGTTCACAGATTACCATTTCTTTGGGGTTCATTAATGGAAATTACTATGTTCCCTTTGTGTGCATGTGTGTGTGTGTGTGTGTGTTTAACATTCTCATGTTTTTGATGGTTTTGTGTTAATGTCCATACATTTGAGGGAGCATTCATCTCCCCTAGCCATTTCAGACTGGATTCAGTGTGAACAGACTTTCACTTGAAGGTGGCTGGGAGACCACCAGCTTGGAGGGTGCAGTGGCTTGGGTTCCTGGGAATACACAGCAGCAGAGTCTCCATGCAAATTCATCAGCTGAGGTTAACATCAAGGCAAACATCAGGGTCGTCTGTAGCCAAAACTTGGGAGGTCCTGAGGATGGCAGTAGTAGCTAGAACGGGAATCCTTAGCCATGAATGGGTGTTGGGCCCTCTGTTCTACTTTTTTGCCCATGATAGGGAGTCCCAGCCAAGGGCAAACCTCTTAGCCTAGTCTGGTAAGCTGGCATTAGAGAGGTAGCAGAGTGGGGGTCCTGGGATCAAGCATACACAAAATCACCACACTGCCTGGGTCTCGGAGTACAGGTACACTTGTTGCAGCAACAGCACTGATAGTTAAGATGCTAGGGTTTTTTCCTCTGGGATTCATTGCAGTGACTCAGGCAGGGGGTTATGGGAAGGCACAGCAGCAGGATGGTCCCTGAGGTGACAGGGTATGGTGGTGGCTTGGGTACAGGGTATAGAATGCAATAGCAGCACAGCCTGGAGATGGTGGGTCAAAATCCTGACTCTATTCTGGCCCCAGGGGACAATCATAAAACTGCAGCAGCATGTCCCTGGTAGTAGCCCATTAAATCCACATATTGGGAGCCAGGGACCCAGTTCCAGGGCAGCAACAGCTCAGCCTGGTAAAGGAGGGTCAGCTCTGTGATGCTGGGCCTACGGGCAGGACTCAGAGCAGTGATGGCTGTGCCCATAAGGACAAAGCCATGACCTGGGACCTGGATCAGGGCACAGAACAGTGCATCTCTGGCCCTGTATATGGCAAGGCACCCTGACATCCTGATCCTAGAGAACTTGGCACTGGGATTCCCGGGCACAGCTCTCACTGCAGCAAGAGCTGTAGCGTGGGAAGCTGATGCACCGACAAGGACTCCCAGAAGCTTCTTCAGCTGGGATCAATGTCAGTGAAGTCTATGGGAGCAGCAAAGGCTTTAGATGTCCATGGTGGTAAAGTTTACTGTGGTTCTCCTGCTCTCCTTTTCTCCCCATAGGGTGGAAGTCCTCTGAGGAGATGCATCCTGACACAAAGCTGCACTGGACTGTGGGATGGGGTGACAGATATATGCCTTTCTGTGGGGCCCTACGTGGCTTCTAAGCTCCATGGGGTGTTTGCTCCTTCTTCATTGTAGTCTAGAGCTTTCCCTGAGCTTTTTTCTTTCCTTTTTTTTTTTTTTTTAATTAGTTGGAAGTTGTTTATTGTTTTCTGGTTTTTGTGGAACAGCTAAGTGTTGGGACCTGCTAGCCTTCCACCTTTCTGTGTCATCTCTATTTTTGTTAATTTTGTTTCCTGCTTTCTACCAGCTAAGAAATTATCTCACCCCTACACCCACAAACAAAAATCTGTTGTAAAGATAGTATTTTAGAACACAGTAACATTAAATTCTTGTGTTTTGTTTTGTTTTGTTTTTTTGTTTTTAAGATTTATCTATTTGAGAGAGAGAGCACAAGATAGGGGAGGATCAGAGGGAGAGGGAGAGAATCTCTAGCAGACTGCCCACTGAGCAGGGAGCCTGACATGGAGCTCGATCCCATGACCCTGAGATCATGATCTGAGTTGAAATCAAGAGCTGAACAGTTAACTGACCGAGCCACCTCAGACATCCCTACATTAAATTTTTAAAAGCCTTTAAGTTACATGTTCTAATTCTTATAAGTTATTTCCTGATAAGAAACTCTAATACAGGGGCACCCGGTGACTCAGTCATTAGGTGTCTCCCTTTGGCTTAGGTCATGATCCCAGGGTCCTGGGATTAAGCCCCTGCATCGGGCTCCCTTCTCAGCGGGGAGCCTGCTTCGCCCTCTCTCACTCCCCCTGCTTGTGTTCCCTTTATCAGTCTCTCTTTCCCTCTCTCTACCCCACCCCGTCAAATAAATAAATAAATAAGAGCTTAAAAAAAAAAAAAAAGAGAGAGTGAGAGAGAGAAAGAAAGAGAAAAAGAAAAGAAACTCCTCTACATTAATATTTTCACAAAAAAAATGAATCTTGGTCAAATGTAAAAACTACTGCTATAGAAAACTCAAATCTTAAATATAATAATACTATTGTTTTTATCATATTACCAAGTAAAATATTTGATTACATTTAGAATTATGTTTAACCTTACTGGTTGCTAGCTGTTTTCACTGTCTTTATAAGGGCTATTTCCTATAGTGATGTCCCAGCATTTGACTGGGTGGTTCTGGCCAGGTTGGCATGAAGTTAGCCAGATTCCAACAAAGGCTCTGGTCAGATTCCAAATCATCAGGTGCTAAAAGCAATTGGTGCCAGAAGGTACTGGTATTTGATAGCTGTGTTTGGGGGATCTGGCATCCCCAGGAATGCAAATTATAGATCTGCTTTGTAATCAGTTTTTGCTTAAGATAAATGCATCTGAGTATAAATTAAAGCTAAGCAAATATAACAGGTACTATGTAAAGTCTCCTTGCAGAAAAATATAGTTCTAATAAAACCAAACAACTGCAGCTCTCACATATTGTCTTCCATGAGGCACTGCCCCTTGGCTGTGCAATGTGCATTATAATACTATTGTCATTACATGCCCCTTATATAATTTATGATGTCCTATGTTTAAGTTCAGGTTTGTTTAGCCTTGGAACATCCTCTTCCTCAGCCAGTTTCCTCAGCCAGTATCCCAGACAAAACCATTCTTTTCCTCAATTCCCAGTTTTTTTCCTCTATAGAAACTTCACACAGACATGGATGGCTATATATATAAACAAGACACCCATTTTAAAAGGATGACTTTGGGGCATCTGGGTGGCTCAGTGGATTAAGCCTCTGCCTTCGGCTCAAGTCATGATCTCAAGGTCCTGGAATCGAGTCCTGAATCCAGCTCTCTGCTTGGCAGGGAGCCTGCTTCCTCCTCTTTCTCTCTCTGCCTGCCTCTCTGCCTGCTTGTGATCTGTCTATCAAATAAATACATAAAATCTTTAAAAAAAGATAAAAGGGTGACTTTGCTTTGTCATTTAAATTTTTAATTAACATTTAAAAAATCCTATTTCTTATGATGTTTCCTCAAAATAATAATTTTGGATATTAATAAGAAAATGTAGCCTAGCATTTTCTTTCCAAATAGAATATACACCCCAGGCACATTTAACTACAGAGCCCTTCATATGTGCCTGAACTGACTTGAAAGGCTCTGTAAGGATAAACCATATTTTAAGTAATGTAAAATATATCATTAATAATTCTTATATTAATTACATAATGAAATGTTAAAATTTATATAGGGATAAATGGATCCTTTTATTAAAATAAATTTTACCTGTCTCCTTTTTGCAGTGTGGCTCCTAGGCACTTTCAACTTCATATGCTTGTATTTGTAGGTCTGGTTATATTTCAACTGGATAGCAAGAGATAGTTGGATAGTTCTCCAGAAAGAGATCCCAGCTAGAGTATTCTGAGGGCTGTGGTTACGCATTGTGAGAAAGTAGCCATTTGAGGGAATTTCATTGTCTCATTTAACACTAAACGATTAAAAATTTTGCCACATACGTAAATGAATCCAAGCAAACAATCCTACCTTTGAGAAAATCATGGGGCATGAACAAATTTATATAATTTTCATTTATCTTCCTTAATTAAACTAACCCACAATATATGAATAATATCACTGGAAATGATTTACTCTTCTCATTAGCAGCTCAAGTTTATTTAGGACTAAAAAAAGAAAAGAAGGTTAGGAGTACGAAGTGTGATTTTTTACAAAAACGGTCTCAAGTCATTCTTTAATTCATAGGGACAGAATCAAAGTCACGGAAATGAAGATCTATGGGTAGTAAAACTTTCATCATTTGTGATTTCAGTCTTCCAGCAATTTTTGCTTGTTTGTGGTAAACGATTTTGTCACTTGCTTAGCAGAATGATGCACATTTTTAGCACAAAGAAATATGCTGCCTGGATAGTCACGCAGACTTCGAAACTAAACTACACAAAGCTAAGAACACCCCCCAAATAGGACAGCTCCCTCAAATACCTCTAGCTGAAATAAATAACTAATACTTAAAGGTTCTCATTGGGAAGAAAAAAAATAACTCCTACTCCAGAACTCTATGTTGCCTGTGCTATACATATCAATATAGCAATTTATAATATTAAGGGAGTTTCCATTTTGCCTCTCACAGTGAATGATCCTTGGGACGACTGATCTCCCCTCAAAGTAACAGAACTCATTTAAAAGCTTTTCACCAACAATTTTCTCCCTCAAATCCATTTGAGTTTGCTAAGGAATCTCCCATAGAGGCTTGCCACAGAGCAGTCACTTCTCATCTGTTCCAGGCATAAAACCCCTGTGAGTTGAAGGTCCTATTTATATTCCCTAATCTACAAAGAGCCTTGGGGTGGGAGGAGGGCTTTCAACTGCTGGAGATGGAAAGGAATTTTGAAATAGAAAGCAGTCCCTGAATTTGGCATCCTTACATTTTAAAAGGCATGAAAAAAAAAATGGTGATGGTATATTTAATTTAGTCCCTCATGGGATTCCCTCCTGTATTTTTCACTATTTGCCTAAGTCTAATGGATTCAAATTAATATAATAAATTGATGTTGCTGAGATCATTTCAGGCTTGACATTCTATGAATGTATAACAGGTATAAAGTTCTTAATGATAAGAACATGGTAAGGATCCAACAAATAATTGGTGAATTAAATTTAATTGAGGAAGAAAGAGAGAGAGATTGAGAGATAGAGAAAAGTAACAAATTTTAGTACAGCCACTACTTAATATGAAGAGGTACAACATCCTTTAAATGTAGATGAAAAATGTGACTGCTACCCCCTGGAGTTGGGGCGGCAGCAGCAGCCCTGTGTTTTGGCCAATGGCTCCAGTTTCAGTTGAGCCCAGAAAGAAGGAAAGTGACACGTTGCATCATATTAACAGTAAAATTAATAATGCATTTCTGGCTTCTATTTCCACATATGACTGTGATATCTCAGCATTCTCTGATTCACTTCTTCGTCATCTGAAATTTTCTTGGGTATCTAATATGTTCCCCCATCTTCTACCCTGATCCTCCTGATGATGTCTCCCCATCCAGCCCCTGCTGCCACAAACTGCTCCCCAATGCCTCTTGGTAAGCAGTGCTACCAGGACACCTGGAAAGGAGATAAGTCCATTCCTCTTTTGGATCACAAATGAAGTTTCTGTCATAGGAGAGTCTCAGCCAGTCTTTGCTTTTAGTAGCCACTGATTCCCTCAGCTTTGATAAGCCAAAGTTATAAGATGTCCAATCAAAATGCATCTTGTATCACAGAGCAGAAAGTCCTACTCTGTGTTCATTAACCTGACAGAGACCCAGCAATGTGGGTTCTGAGCCCTGTCTTTTACTATCTACAGGGAAAACTTCCTTCACTCTGTTCATATAGTTTCTAATTCCTTCATCTCTAGTATATATGTCCTGTGTCAGAGCAATAAATTGGAATCACAGATATTTAACTGCATGGGCAGTTCACTCACTGCCCTCACCACACTGCGTTTTACAGAAGGCTCTATCAAACTCAGATTCAGTTGCTCAATCAAGTCACAAAAGAACTCGCCTTAGGGATTGGTCTTTTCCAAGACACATCACAGTTTTTCTTGTAAAATAGACTCCTAGTAGAATATTCCCACCAAAATGGCCAGATATTTCTGAATCCCATGAAAGGAGTCAAAGATTTTATATATGAACTGTATGAATCAGAAAAATTCCCAAGGGGAGAATCAAGTTCTCGTGCTGGTTCTAAGTTTCCCTGAAACTGGACAAGTCATATAAGCCCTCTGAATCCCCATTACTTCATTGACACATCAGTGAGTTAAAGTAGATGTCTTACGAAGTAATCGCTAACCCCCAGATTATATCAGTTGAGGTCAGAATATGAAGAGGTACAACATCCTTTAAAGCATCACGTTTGGCTTTTGGCATACTTCTCCAACTAGTCCTGGCTCTAGACAGCCCTTTTTCAGATCTCTCTGTGAATGATGAGTTATAAATCTCACTGGTCAGAGGATGAGGCATTTATTGGGCTTAAATAGTGCCTTAATAAGCAAGCAATCATCCACGATTCACTCCCTCCTTGTCCTTGCATTTCCGTTTCAGCTCTGTTCAGTGCTATCTATGCCAATGGATTCTTTTTGGCTCACTCATATACTGTCTCTCCTGCATGCCTGTTTGTGCAGATCAGGAACAAGACACATATTAAGGGGAAAATAGAAATCTCTTGGGTCTTGAGTCTAGGTCACTTGTGCCAACTCTTTCTCTCTGTGCGTGTGTGTGTGTGTGTGTGTGTGTGTGTGTGTGTATTGCAGCATGAGACATTAATGGGACTACTGCTGAGGTGACCTGTTGATATCCAAATGTATAGCTTCTGAAGAACTACACAGGGAGAATTCGTGATTGGTAGGACAGAATTTGGGTTTACTAACTATCAGACCAAAATATTCTGGAAAAACAACACTATGTCACCTTTATCTCTAATAATTTGCATTTGGCATTTTATATAAAATATGTTAATCTGAGTCAGGAGTACTTTCATAAAATGTTATTTATCAACAGTTAACAACAATATAATTTATCTATGAAGATATACAATCACAAGAGAAAAGTTCCAGAACCCCAAAAGGAGAAGATTCAACCCATTTACACATTAATACACTACCTAAATAAGCAGTGCCCTATTTCTCATTTTAAATATCACCAGGGGACATTTTAATGGTTTTAGATATTTTTAAAATGTATTTTAGTTCTTTCTTTTCTATAGAATTCAAGCAGCACATACTTTTTTTTTTTTTTTTTTGAAAAATGGACTCATTTAAGTCATAAAGAACAGGAAAGGATGGCCTATTTTCAAGCAAATGCTTGAAAGCTTTCTTTAATAATTTGGACACTGTTCGACAAAACATTAAATCATAAAGTTAGTGGTGGGCTCTATCACTTAATCCCACTCCTAATGTTGGTATACCTCAAAGAACCAAGTATACAAACTATATACTATAAACTTGCCACCCATCTTAAATTACCCAAACCTCATTAGTTTTAAGGGAATCATCTGCTCTATATTCATTCAGTCAGCAAATAAATACAAAGCTCTTCCACTGTACTTTCCCCATGCAGGATTCACATGTCATTGTGGAGCACTGCTCAACCACAGAGGGGACCATTTACATTCACAGTCACGGGAGATTTGTATGTATTATAGCAATTTTCTGGCAGGTGACAGAAAAGCATCATTTTTAAAGAATAGCTGTTGCTGAACTGTACAAATGTACCACTCTCTTAGACAATCAATTCATATATTTTCTCTCTCTTCAAATACACAATAGCTCCCTCCTCTTCTTTACTTTCACCAGATGGAATTGCTTCACAGAGGAAATAGAAGCCATCAGAAGAGTGCTGTCTCATTATCCCAGCACCCGATCTATGCACCTGTTTCTGTGTGTTCTGTCTTCCCGGTTACTGGGAATCAACTATCATGCTCTCCTCTCTGAAAACACCTAACCTTTTCACCTCATCAAATGCAAACCTCTGGCAATTATAGTTCTCTTTCTTACATCGATGTTTTCGGCTTTACTAGATTATTTTCCTCAACGTACAGCATGATAGAATGCATTTTATTAAAAAAAAAAAATAGTTGACCCTACATCTCCCTTCACTCATAGCTACTGTCTGTCTTTTATTATTCTTCTTTCCACCAAAATTGCCTAAAAGCACTGCTTCTAATTCATGTCCCTCCTAGTCCTCTTTGGTTCTAGTTCATTCAAGCTTATACCTTACCTACTCAGTGGAAACTATTCTTGTCGGAACAACAATGACTTCTACAATACTATACCCAATGGTCCAATCTTCAAACTCTTACCTGACTCACCAGCTGCATTAATAATTACTCCCTCCTTGAACCATTTGCTTCACTTGGACTCTGGGATAAGATTTTCTTAGCCAGTGGCAAGGCTTAAAAGACATCTCTCTGCTAAGGAATGTGGTCTTAACTGGCTATCTGGCATTTCTACTTGGATGTCTAATAGGCATCGAAAGCTTAATATGTAGTGATGGTTGATGCTATGTGTTAACTTGTTACATGTTAACTCCAATCAATTGAAAAAGGTTTTAAGAGGAAAGACTAAGGTTCTTCTTTCAAGAGGAAGGAATTCTGCCTCTAGACTCAAGACTGAAACATCTACACTTCCCAGAATTTCCAGCCCACTGGCCTGCCCTAGAAAATTTTGGATTTGTTAGCCCCACTATCCCTTGTGCCAATTCCTTAAAACCTCTCTCTCTCTATCTAATCTATCTATCTATCTATCATCTTCTATTGATTCTGATTCTCTAGAGAACCCTACCACATATGTGACATAAAAAATTTCCTGATCTTTCCCTCATACTTGCTCCTCTGGTGTTTCCATATATTGGCAAATAATGTACTTTTTCTTTTTAGTTGTTCAAACCAAAATAATAACAACAACGCCATTCTTGAATCAGTTGTTTCTCTTGCATGTCATATCTAACCCATCAAGGAATCTTATAAACTCTATATGCAAATGAGTCAGACTCTCACTCCTTCTCTCCACACTACTAATCTTCACCTGGACAACTCAAGTTGCTTCCTCCCATGAACCTTAATTGTATAAAATATAACCAGCTGAACCTCAAAGCCAACAGCACACATATTGTTTGGAACAACTGAAGCATTTGCACTACAACAAAATGCCCAATTACTCTTCTAGAGGTACAGGCTAACACAATTGGACTAGAAAAAAAATAGAGAAAAAATGAAAATTAATGGTATAAAAATACACTGGTAACATGACTGAATAGTGGAAAAACACAGATGATTCCACTGAAAAATGAACAAGCTACAAGAAACACCAAGCACAACATAGAAGAAAGAGTGAGGCATAATGAATTTAGAGACATTATGAGGCTGAAGAGATTAGCACCTAGAACCAACAGTGACACATGTTAGCTGTGATGGTGGAGCCGTGATCTCCTTTTCCCTCCATTTCCTTGCACATAAAACGGGGTTATACAGAAAACTGTGTGATGGAGTTCTTTTCTTTTTTTTTAAAGACTTTATTTATTTGACAGACAGAGATCACAAGTAGGCAGAGAGGCAGGCAGAGAGGAGGAAGCAGACTCCCTGCCCAGCAGAGAGCCTGATGCGGGACTCGATCCCAGGACCCAGAGATCATGACCTGAGCCGAAGGCAGAGTCTTTAACCCACTGAGCCACCCAGGCGCCCCGTCATGGAGTTCTTTTAAGGATCAAAAGAATTAATATATGTCAAGCACTGGGAATATTACTCCCATATAGAAGAATTTGCTATAATAACTATATTATTATAACATTATTACTATTGACATAAACTATTACAAAAATTTATAAAATATAAGCTTTTTTCAAAATGCAAATTGTTTCTCAATCCCCTCTAAATTCTATATCTCTCTGAATGATACAGTGACCATATTTCTTTTTCTTTCTTTTTTTTTTAATATTTTATTTATTTATTTGACAGACAGAGATCACAAGTAGGCAGAGAGGCAGGCAGAGAGAAGGAAGCAGGCTCCCTGCTGAGCAGAGATCCTGATGTGGGGCTCGATCCCAGGACCCTGGGATCATGACCTGAGCAGAAGGCAGAGGCTTAACCCACTGAGCCACCCAGGCACCCCAGTGACCATATTTCTTAGAAAGAAGTTGATACCCCTATCTAAGAGTCAGAGAGGTGATATCTTCATATTATTTGGAGAGGCTGTATCCACTGATCTTATCTTTTTCTAGTGGCACTTGGGAATAATATATAGTACCAGGAAATTAATATTGAAAGACTTGCATCTATGTTGAAGAGCTCTATTTGCACCAAGGAGTGCTTAATTCAAACATATGCAACTGGGTCCAATATCCATTCTTCAGAGAAAAGGCTAACGCAAGATTCTATCAGTCTTTTTTTTTTTTTAAGGTTTTATTTATTTATTTGACAGAGAGAGAGAGAGATCACAAGCAGGCAGAGAGGCAGGCAGAGAGAGAGGGGGAAGCAGGCTCCTCACTGAGCAGAGACCCCGATGTAGGGCTCGACCCCAGGACCCTGGGATCATGACTGAGCTGAAGGCAGAGGTCTTAACCAGTGAGCCTCCCAGGTGCCCCAAGATTCTATCAGTCTTATACCACCGAGTATGAGTGGAAATGACAGAAGATGGTTCCTTATGTAGGAGTTACAGAATAAACTTCTGAAATGTCACAAAATAAGACCTGTAGGTTATCACCAGGCAGCAATAACACAGCAAGCAGCACACCCTCTTCCGGTAGAGTCCCTTCACTTGATAAGTCCTTCTCACATCTAAATTCTATAAATCTTCTCATAGATTTCAACCTCCTTGTGTAAATTGGTACTCATGAAACTGGAACACAGCCTTATAACTGCCCATTTGTCGGTCTACCTCCCACAAAAGCCTTGAGCTTTCAGTGGGCAGAAACAGTGCCTTATGTTTATCTCTTATAAGACCAGAACTAATGAAATGCTTGCCACATGGAAGGCACACATTAAATTATGACTTAATTAACTGATTAATGACATTTTGAGTATAAAAATGCCTAAGAAATATTTTCCAAGCCTCTGTCCTTCATTATAAGCCTTAAGTTAGTACTTAAGTGCTCGATAACAAGGAAGGGCAAGAACAAAAAAATGTTACAGTGGTGTGGCTCAGAATCTCCAGAACGCACTGCCGATTTTCCATGCACTTGTTTTAGCTAGACTCAGCTCTGGTCTCCTCGAGGCTGCTTATCCACCTACATTAGTTACCCATTGAGAAAGCTACCAGCTGAAAGCTGATTTGTTTTCTCTGAAATAAGCATGAAACCAATACTGGCAAATTATGAGCACAGAGGGAAGAAGACCCTAATTAACCCTTCTCCCAAATCCCAAAGTGCACTCCACTGCACACTAGGGAGCTAGGAAGTGTGGACTGACTTTTGCATTCTATCAACACTGTACCCATCCTGTTACTTCCCTCTCTGACTTGGCAAAGAAAAATGTCTGTTCAACAGCCACTGGAGTGGCCATTCCATGGCAACATACTATGTAGTATAACCTAGTTGTAAGCATCAAAATATGATTTCAATTTTGGAAGGATATCTTGTAGTCTAATTAGCTTGATAGTCTCAGAAAATAGAATAAACACAAATGACTTCAAGTTTACTGCTTCATTTGCAGCTTTGGGTAATTATTTCTTTTGAAGCTTTACAAAAAAATTGCAACAATTTCAGAATTAGAATACTATTATATTAAAAAACTCACTGTAAATATCCTAAAATATTTTGGTCATTAAAATCAATATGAATGCATAAATACTTACATAAACATATCAGGTATACAAACAGACCTATCTATACAATCTGGTATAGAGCTCACTGACATCAGGTCAGGAGCCCTACTTTCACATACTCTTATGCAAACCCCATTTATGGCACAGACATATATATCATGCAAATGGCAAGTACAAAGACAAGCAGGACCCTCATTTTATGCATTAGCACAAAATTAAGGGAAGGTCATATATTTGAGAATTGCAGTCAATGGAACTCTTGCTAAAGAAAGGTGTGATTAAGTTTCTGGCCCTGTGCACTTGGCAAGCTTTCATCTACCCAGCTCTTGGCATTGAGCCCTTAATGGACCTTTTAATTAATACAGACTGTGTTACTTCCTACTTTCATTTTAAACCAAGATCATATAACAAGGATGGAATTTAGAGGTTAACCCTTTAGAAACCACTGTTGATGTAATATTAATGTACATGGGCACAGATGTCAAAGGTAGATGGAGAAGCAACTGTTGCTCTAAAGGTCTGGTTTATGATGGGGCCATAGAATTTTCCAACAGAGCTAGGTCTTGGACTGATCATATAGGCAGGCATCAAAACCAGATAATCATAAACAATGACTGGCTAAAGTACAGCCAGAAAAACAGTTGCTGAGGCAGAGTACTTTTAAACAGAAAGAAAATGTAAGCCTAGTTAAAAAGGGAAGAAAGCAAGAGAAGAAATGTGAGCAGAATTAAACACATCTCTTCCGAGACAAATAAACTAGTAAAGCTAGATCAACAACCAGATCACTGATCACTGTCACCAGTGAGAGCTCTGGAACAGAAAAGAGCACAAGAAATGTGAAAATCTGAGATCCTTATGAAGTTTTCTGATGACACAGGAAGGTTAAAAGTTGATCTTGGCAATAGCGCTTGGAGATCTGTCCCCATCTTAGGGAACATGGCTTATCAGCGGGACTCTGGATATTTTGAGTCAATAGCTGTGCTTTCTTCCAGTGTGCTTTCTGAACACAGTGTGCTCTTTTAATGTTGACTTGGGATACAGTGGCTCTGCAGTTTGACCTCCCATACATGCTTTGTTCAAGGGATTCTAGGAGCTCAGCAGTCTTCTTTAAGTCTTTCTCTCCCCTCCGCCTCTCTCTTTTCCCCCTCTCTTTTTTGACTTTGCATGAGACATTAAATGTTCGAAAGGCAAGGCTAATTTTATATTAATCTCTTTGGCAAATCCTGGCAGAGTGCCAGGCACAAATTCATATATTAGTGTTATTTGATGTTGAATATATATTAGTTTCAAAATTTGCTGTAATAATGCATACTGTGGGGAAAAAAAGCCTCTCTGAAGACATATGATCTACATCTCTGGCATGTGTTACAGAATGTACTCAGTATTCACTTAACAGACATTTACTGATCTGCTACTGTGTGTCAGGAATAATACTGTCTTGGGATAAAAGATCAATGAGAATGGACCTCTTCTAGAACATGGCAGAACCAGCAACCAACAAGAAATAGGAAGACAGAGATCTAGACTACTCTGTCATGCACTTTTTGTATTATCTTGGCAAGTCATTTAACTGGGACTACATCTACTCATCTTTACAATAACAGTTAAATTATTTTTGAAGTCTATATTTGAAATAAGATTCTGAAATCATCCCACATAGGTAGACTTTGGGGCATGCTAATTATATATTGTATTACTCATTCAAGTAGCACTTAGAGTAAACATGGCATAACCTTAGTTCATACTAATGGGAGAAAGAAGCTTAAGGCTCTTCCTCAAAAAATGTGCACCTCTAACACATGCCCCACTGAATTGGAACTATGTATCAGATTTTTTATTCTTTGGCTAGAGTGTCAAAGACATCTGTTATAACAGAGAAATCTAAGTGGGGTGGGGGGAATCACTGGAAGATGTGAATTACCTTCCCTAGACAAAGCCAAACAGTTAAAACAGCCAGTTGGAGAATCAGACTTCATGACTAATGTGCTGAACTCCCCACCACCCACAACCGTCCCTGTGCTGGAACACAGGGTAGAAATCTCTGGCTGGTTCCCAGGGGGAAAAGAAGGCTTTTTTACAGTGGCTTGCATGTGAGATCTGAAAAACTGTGTTTTGACTTCCCAATCAGCATTTCATTCATAAAGCAACAGATGTGGTAGCTTCTGCAGAGTCATGATGATAAACAAAAGAAAATCTAGTTAAATTAACCAGTGATTTTTTTCCCCCAAAATTTTAGATACATTTTATATGTAATTTGGATATGTTGTTCTGATCATGAAAATAACATTTTCCTATTGCAGACTATCTAAAAAAATAGAGAAAATAAAAAGAAAGAAATTGAATTCACACCAACCTTACTACACTCTACAACTCTAGTATTCCACTATTGTGAGGGCTCTGACACTATCTTCTGGTTTTTGTTATATGAGTTTAACTGACTTGGGGTCTCTGCTTACTTTTTCCCATATCTTTCTTTGCATCTGTTTTCTGTATGCTTTATATTTGGACACCACAAGAGAGAACAGCCAAATAGCTTTGATTAGGATTCAGCTTAGTAACCTTGTAGAGCAAAGCTTGGGGATGAGGGCTACCAAAAACAGCCTCTTCCTTCAATGCCCTTCTCAGGCCCAATTAGCTGTGTTCCAAATGGGAGGGCCTCATGGCCCCATTCTGAATGGCTCAGATGAAGGGAACCACTTGGAAAATGGGATGTGGTCATGTGTACACAATGAGACATCTTAGGGAAAAAAGATAAAATGTGGCATACCACTTGAGGAAATTGGTATTTCAAGGACAATTCCTTTCAGTATTTATATAGAGGAGGAAGCCCATAGTGATGACTGTTCATTGTCCCCTGGTACAACAGTGCCCCCTGGTTGAGACACGCCCCCCTTGATAACACAGTGGAAGCACATACTATTTTATCTACACTGAGTGGTCATATACCAGGATTAGAAAATTCATCACCCTCCCAAAGAAAATTAAAGGTCTTGCTTCCTCCAAATAACTTGTTAAAAAAAAAAAAAGTAAGAGGAAAACTTTCTCAATACAGTAAGTAATAAGGATGAACAATCCCAAATGTTGACATTCCATTTAATAGATCAGAATAGCTTAGTCTACTGCCCAGGGAAACCCATACTGTAAGTCACTCAGTCACTATAAAGGAAACAAAGATAACCATATGCAACTGTAGGCTAACCCTAGACCATAACACTGCAAGTGAAAATGCTATTCAAGGCTCCTTGGGAAGAATTCTGAACAAACTTATATTTCAATGACTGGACAAATACACACCTGTCCTTACAGAGCGGTTTCTCTTTGTTCCACAAAACCTGCCCTTTTTAGGCAAATTATCTAAAGATGATCTACTTTCTGGATCTGGAATTTATATTTTAATTAATGGGTGGTATAAATTATATAAATATTACATCATGATTCCTTTTAATGTCTTCCCATGTAATAATAAACTCTTTAAATCTAGTCCTTTGATCAATGCAGGCAGCAGTTGTCTATCAACAGTCAGTTACATGTGAACAGAGTAGATAAGAACTCTCCTGTTTTCCCAAACCATTGCCAGTCCCTGACAACATCTTTTTCCTGCAAGTTCCAATCTGCTATTGCACCCATCTGATGAGCTATTCATTTTAGTTATTGTATTTTTCCTTTTTTTTTTTTTTTTTAAAGATTTTACTTATTTATTTGACAGACGAGATCACAAATAGGCAGAGAGGCAGACAGAGAGAGAGGAGAAAGCAGGCTCCCCTCTGAGCACAGAGCCTGATGCAGGACTTGATCCCAGGACCCTGGGACCATGACCTGAGCTGAAGGCAGAGGCTTTAACCCACTGAGCCACCCAGGTGCCCCAGTTATTGTATTTTTCAAATATACATTTTAATAATCATTTTAAAAATATAATTTCTATTTCTCTATTGACATTTTACATTTGTTGAGTCACTGTCATTACATTTAATATTTTGAACACATTTTCCTTTAATTCTCTAAAAATATTTATAATAGCTGTTTTGAATTTTTTTTTCTGCTAATTTTTACACTTGGCCCCATGCAGACAGATTTATTGACTCAAAACTCTTCAATATTAGTCATACTTTCATATTCCTTTAAACATCTCATAATTTGCAGTAGAAAATTTAATATATTTTTTAAAGATTTTGTTTATTTATTTGAGAGAGAGAGAGAGCACAAGGAGAAGGGGTAGCAGAAGGAGAGAGAGAAGCAGGCTTCCTGGTAAGCAAAGACCTGGATGTGGGACCCAAGTCCAGGACCGTGGGATCATGACCTGAGCCAAAGGCAGATGCTTAACTGAATGAGACACCCAGGCATCCCTGAAAATTTAACGTTTAGATGACATAACATATGAACTCTGGAATGTTTTCTATTTCTGTGGTTGTCTTTCTATTCTTTCTCTCTCTCTTTTTCTTTCTTCCTTCCTTCCTTCCCTACCTTCCTTTTTTCCTTCCCTTCTTCCTTCATTTTCTCTCTCCCTCTCTCCCATCGCTTCTTCCGTCTTAGCTCTTAGCTTTCTTGAACTCACTATAGAATCGGTTTCACCCATGACATATACCCTGTGATGTTCTGCTTAGTTTTCTTAATTTTATTATCATACTCCTTATGTTTAAGCCTACTTTTCTAGAAATCTCCCCTGTGTCTTTACAGTTTAGTGGTCATCTAATTATTTGGATCAAGTATATGCTCAAAATCCTTATTCCTAAAAGGTGCCTACCCTATTCACGTTGATTAGTGAGTAGTTTGGAAAGCTCAGATAAAATTGCAGCAAGTTTTTGAGTCTTCCTCAGCATTTATATTTCCCAAAACCTCTGAGTCTCCCTGACAGATGTACAAGATTTTCCATCCACCAGTGATATAATAGACAGCTCACTTAAGACCTTCTGTGGCTCTCTAATTTCTTGTATCTCTTGGTTAAATTTCTGGCTGGTCCACTGTTCGGCTCAACTAGGGTGACACACTTAGGTGAACAAAACTGTGAGGGTTCTTTTTGTTTTTATTTTTGTTTTTCCATTTGTTCCCATCTAGGTCCCCAACTTTAGTTGCTAAAGTCACAGATTCACTTACTGTTCCAAACTGAGTCATTTACCTATAGCCTCAAAACTGTTGGTTTTCAATGTTAACTGTTGAAAACTGGTGTTTGCTGACCATATTGTAGCAGAGAATCAAGTAGGGAAGTCACCTAGGGAAACAGGCCACAAATGCTCTGGTCTTCTAAACTATAGCTCTTGCATTTAATACAAGAGTAAATTCTTGTCAACCTGTCATCTGCTTTTGGTTGGTATCCAGTATCCTGAAACCCTATTTAGTATCCTGAAATGTTTTTAACATTTATTTTTCCTAATATTATACTTGTGTTTTGGGGGGAGAATTTAACATCTTCACGTTGTCATAATTAAAAATCACTATAACTAATTTAAATAGAAGTATATACTTCTACTTTCTTAAAAACAGTTACTCTGAAATGCATTTATTTGCTAGGATTCATTCACTTTTTTTCCATTTACAGTTGATCTGGTAAATCAAACAGTCAAGAAAATCATCTGAAAATTTTTATAAAGGGCCTGGAAGGAATTGTGATAAAGTAAAACTTTTCTCTCTGATCTTCTAGATAGATTATTTTTTTAAAAGATTTTATTTATTTATTTGACAGACAGAGATCACAAGTAGGCAGAGACACAGGCAGAGAGGAGGCAGAGAGGAGGAAGCAGGCCCCCTGCTGAGCAGAGCGGGGGGGGGGGGGGGGGGGGGAGATGTGGAGCTCATTCCAGGACCCTGAGATCATGACCTGAGCCGAAGGCAGAGGATTAACCCACTGAGTCACCCAGGCGTCCCTTCTAGATAGATTTTTAACTCAAATATCAGGCTACACAGGGCACCTGGGTGGCTGAGATGGTTAAGTGTCTGCCTTCGGCTCAGGTCATGATCCCAGGGTCCTGGGTTCGAGCCCCACGTTAGGCTCCCTGCATGGCGGGGAGTCTGCTTCTCTCTCTCTCTCCACTGTTCCCCCTACTTGTGTTCTCTTGCTCTCTCTCTGTCACAAAAATAAATAAAATCTTTTTTAAAAAATCAGGCTACATAAACTGACCTTTAAACATATAAATTAGTGTATTACAAACTTCAGAAATGAAAGAAAGAAATGCACAAAACTGTAGCAAGGAGTGCATGTGCTGATTATAGGACAAAATTCCAAAATTATTTTGGAGGCAAATAACGCAGCTAGAAAAGAAGAGAATAACTAGGATTATGCAAACAACTTAGGTAAATAATAATAAAATTTAAGTCATGTGTTCCTACTGTATAAGTGCCCAGTTAATAAGAGTTTGAGAGGTAGTTTATAATGGCCATCACTGTGTGTTCTTAGATTACATGTGTGGATTACCACATACACATATACATACCTATCTCTATCTATCTGTCCATCCATCCGCCCAGTATACTTCCTTTGTGCCTTTGTACATGTTATTAAAAATCACTGGGTGTCATTTTCTTTATCTGCAACATGGTTAAATAAATGAAGTGCTTTTCTTGGTGTCGGTCATAGTGGGAGTACTCATTAAGTTGTGATTATTAGCAATAATGGTACTGAAGTAATAGAAATGAGGCAACGGGTGGTGCCAACAAAATGTCATGGACGCTGACTCAGGATCTGTACTCAAAACACACAAAGCTCTAAGCAACAACACAAACCTAACTATGAATAAGTGCTAAAGGAATGGAAAGCTGTAGCTCTTAAAGAGTCATACTATGCAGCCATCAAAAAATCCGAAAAGTTGCCATTTGCAATGACATGGACGGAACTAGAAGGTATTATGCTGAGTGAAATAAGTCAGAGAAAGACAATTATCATATGAGCTCTCTGATATGAGAAATTTGAGAGGCAGGGCAGAGGGTTGTGGGGGTAGGGAGCGAAAAAATGAAACAAGATGGAACCAGGGAGGGAGACAAACCATAAGAGACTTAATCTCAGGAAACAGTCTGAGGGTTGCTGGGGGTAGGGAGTGGGAGGGATGGGGTGGCTGGTTGATGGACACTGGGGAGGGTATGTACTATGGTGAGCACTGTGAATTATGTAATACTGATGACTCACAGGCCTGTACCCCTGAAGCAAATAATATTTAATAATAATAATTTATTTAATCATAAAATTATTTAATAAATAATAAAATTTATTAACATACACTGATATGTGAATTAAAAAAAAGAGTCATGCTCTCTGAGTGATGGCAGCTACATGTAGGAAAGTTACACCGGGTTATGGACATAGGCTTGTCTTTGATTGGGTATATCTCCAGATATGATCTAAGTAGAGAACCACTTCTAATTCAGATGACACAGGAAATAGAACTTTTTTTTGACTAGCCCTTTTTCTTTGAACATAATTGGTTGAAAACTCAGGAAAGTTACATTTTAAAGTCTTCATTCTGCAACGAAATGATTGAGCTTGGAGTCCAATATCCACAATCAGAAATCAGGAAAGGTCTCAACCGTGCCATTCCTTTAAATCTCAAAATAGAAAAGCAGCTATGTACAAGGTAGAAAATATGTTCTAGGACATCACAGCCTATTGAGCAGTTTTAATGATGCAACAAAGCATTTTATCACATACAAAGAAAAGAATGACTCTTTGCATTCAAAAACAAACCACAACCCTATGTGAAAAACATTTTGTTATTTATGCTATATATATATCTAAGTCTTAAATAAGAACAATAATTACAAAAACCCATAAAAGAGATTCATTTCAAGCAATTTTGTTAAATACATATTTATCGGATGAATGAGTTCCTCTAAGGCACTCTCACTGTGTTAAGGACATGTCATGAATTTTTTAACTACTTAATAATGCATTTGCTTCAGGGGTGACTCAGTTCAATAAATCATGTAAGTTGCAATAAATTTTATCACATATTCATACAGAAAGAGATATTCTAGTTTCTTAAGTAGCACTTTCCTAACTATTAATAAGCAGCTTAATATAGCCAAGAGGAAAGGAATAAGAAAAAAATTCATATATAATGAAAATATACAAAGAAATGCATTCAAAGTCACCTCTAAACCAAGTCAAGTTCAAAAAGGAATTCTGAAATTATATACAACTGTTTGTGTCATGAGAATCTTTATGAAGAAAGTATCCATAAATTTCAGCACTTAATCAAATTACAAAGTGGTCATGAACATTTACTCTATATGATGTTTGTTGCCAGATCAACTTTCACACTTAGAACCCAGTATTTTGCAGAGGGGGCAAATGTGGGATTGGCCAGAGGTATCTGTATAGGAGTGAAGACCACTGTTTAAGAATAAAAACAAACATATGGGGGGAATACTTACGGCAACAGTCTCCCCAACTCTTACAAACACTGACCCTGAAAACATTGGCTCAAAAGAGGCAGACAGGTAATTTGAATAAATAAGAAGTTCTGCCCCAAACCACAGGAAAAAATATTCTGGGCCAAAACTGGTTAGAAACTAAAGAGGAAGCTGACCATAGGTAACAAGTAAAACATCATCTCCCTTTTTTGATCAGTGAAGCATGTGCTACAACTTGTATTCAGTAAGACTATACTGAAACTATTGTTTTCATAATAGGCTTGGGTGCCCATTTCCAAAACTATGTTTTGTAATTCATATAGGTTTTACCTAATTACTAAAAAAATGACTGAATATCAAAGAGTTTAGAATGTAATTCTAGCCGCTTATAATTATATAACTATGTTACACTATCCCCCCTTTTTAGATGATGTAAGAAATGCAGAATATATTATCAATAAATGAACCTTGAGTTGAAATAAAATGTGAAAAGTAGAGGGTAAGATATAAGTAAAGATAAAATTGCCTGTACCTTACTTAATCTTTCAAAATGAGCTTATTGAAAAAAAATAAATCAATGTCCTTAACCTATTCAAAGCTGTTTTAAGGTTGCAGAACCCAACAAGAACACTCAAACATGACCATCTTATATTTTTTCTTGATCGTACAGAGAGATCCGGTTCTGTTCAAATAATCTTACTGGCATTTGAAACTATGATCTAAGTAGAAGTGATCACATCACTGAGAAAAAAGTGAATTTCATCTAAAATTATCTAAGTATTTCCATCAATTATTCATGTCATTTTTTCTTGAGTAAATACACATCTTAAAACTAGAAAATGATTAATCCATTTAAAATTAGATGGAATAACACTTCCATTTATAGGGTTATTCTCACATATTTTTATTGTTTATTCAACATAATGGGGCTATCTTCCCTCAAGTACTACTGGTAAGTTTCTCACATTACAAATTCACTTGTGAAACTTGGCAGTTTCCTTGGTTCATTTTCCTTCTAATGATAAAGGAAGACAATGACTGTAGTTGATTGTGCAATGAGGAAGGGGAAAAAACTGATATGACTCGGTCTTCTATGGGTGACTGACTGCAACCACCAAAGCTAATGACTGTGGAACAGCAACCTTTAATTGCTTGTTAAACTTTAGGACGTATGTTGGAACAGTAAAACCCTAACACAGTGGGAGCTGTTGACATTGTATGCTGTGTCCCTCTACCTACTATGCAACAAGAAATAAACAAACAGTGACTACTGAAAGCCCTTTACTCATTTTGACATTTTGTGTATTATTGCAAGCTGAAGGAGCTACACTGCAGGATTTCCATTTTAACAAATCACATGGAGGGTGGTGCCTGGGCGGCTCAGTCAGTTGGGTGTCTGTCTTTTGGTTTAGGCTCAGGTCATGATCTCAGATCTCCATGTTGGCTCCGTGCTCAGTTAGAGAGGCTGCTAGTCCCTCTCCCTCCCCACACTAGTGCATGTGTTCTCTCTCCCTCTCTCTCTCTCAAATCAATCAATCAATCAGTCAATCAGTCAATCAATTCTTTAAAAAAGAAATCCCATGGGGAACTGGGTTGAGTTACTGGCTACTTAATTCAGGTTATCAATTTGTTTCCAAACCTTATTCCACAAATCTTCTAAAAACAAACCTTGACAATTAATGGAGATCAGTATGAATCTTTCACCTAATACTGTGACATAGTTCAAAAGTGCCTATAACTTTCAAGATTATCATAAAAGAGCACAGATGTTTGTTATAACATTAATTAAAGGGAAATAGTTGCTCTATCAGGTCAGGTCATCTTCTTGAAAAGAAACAAGGAAATGTAAGACATAGTGAGTACATCTAGATAACTATCCATCCACATCAGTAAAAATAAGCCTGGCAATCCATGAAGTATACATACTGCCTGGCAGTACACTGAGGTAAAACCCCCCATGGCTCCAGTGGTGTCTAAAACATTTAACAGGCCACTCAAGTACTGAAGAGGGTTACAAAGTAATAAGGTTAATGAAAGTTAGTGCTGGGAATTCACAAAGCCATTAAGGTAACACTGATAAGAAACCAATTCAGGGAGCTGCATATGTTACTGATCAGCAACCTACTCAAACAGCATTATTTGAGAATATCATATGTACAGGACACCCTGGTGAACGCTACAAAGTTATAAAATGGCATTCCCGTATTCATGACTACAGTCTAGATGGGGATACAACAGAATACATGTGACAATTTGAATCCAATGTAGTGGAAAATTGTGTATCAATGACCAATAAATTTTATTTAGAGCAAAGATTTTTATCTTTAAAATTATTCGTGAAGATTCTGAAGTATGTTGTAAAGTCAGTATTAGGTAGCTTTTACAGAAATGGATTCAAATGGTGTAGACACATACTGGGTAAGGAATCTCACATGCGAGCATGAGAAAACTTTAATTAGTGGATTAAGGAAAATAGAGGAAGGGCCAGAAAGAAAGTCAGAGGTATGTCTGAGTTGGTAATAAGGTGTCACTGAAACCTTTGGAGGTTGTCATAGAGCTGAACTGTGTCCCCACCAAATTCATACACTGAAGCTATAACCCCAGTATTTCAGAATGTGACTGTATTTGGAGCTAGGGACTTTAAAGAAGAAGTTAAAATGAGGTCATTAGAGTGAGGCTCAATCCAGTTTTAATCCAGAAGAGAAAATCAGACACACAAAAAAAGTGACACTGGGAACACATGTACAGAAAGATGACCATGTAAAGAGGCAGCAAGAGGGTGACCATCCACAAACCTGGGAGAGAGGCCTCAGAGGAGACCAACTTTTCAGCACTTTGACCTTGGACTCCAGCTCCAGAAATGTGAGAAAATAAATGTCTGTGGTTTAAGACACCCAGTTCATAGTTACCTTACCACCGCAACCCTAGCAAACTAATACAGAGATAAAGAGTCTATTACATGAAAACTCTTTGGAGAATTTGAGTTTGTTTGTTTGTTTCTACACTGTTAGAAAGCAAACACTTGGAGAAAAGGATGAAGTCATTTATTTTTCCTTGGTCAAAATGATCTTGGTCTTTTTCTTGATCTTGGTCTTTTTCTTGATCTCTCTCTTGTGACACCCTCAACTCCTGGTAACACTGATACCACTATTCTTGGCAAGTAAGTCTAATACTGTTATTTTTATAATCCACATATTCAAGGAAAATAAATATATCTTCCAAAACTGTCTGGGTTCAGAAGAATGGGTAGTCCTTTGACTTGTAGAGTAATAAAATCTGTGCCTCCATGAGCAAATGACAATGGGGTTACACTTACAAATTTTCTTTGTTTAAAACTCTATTTTATAATAGCCTGGTAATTTTGGGAAACTATGCCTGGTATGAACTATTTTGATAGTCCTCTTAAATCTTTACTTCTCATAGATAATTATATTATGCAAGGAGAAATGCTTTAAAAAAAATTATTCAGCCACTTTATTAGTGTTATGGAGATGTAACATGTAGCAGGGTTTTTTTCTTTCTTTTTCTTAATTCATTGCTTTTTGTTTGTTTGGAGCATTTGAATGACTCAGAGCAGCCTATCACAGTGTTTTATTTATTTTAAAGAATTTTAATATCTTCCACCTTCCCCAGAGTGCCTCCAAGAGGTATGACCGGTGTTTCAACAGTCCTTCCACTTCCATTTCCAGAGCTCTGTGATGCTGAGGCATTTCACTTCTCTGAGGATTGGTATTCTTTTTTTTTTTTTTTTTAAGATTTTATTTATTTATTTGACAGAGAGAGATCACAAGTAGGCAGAGAGGCAGGCAGAGAGAGATAGAGAGGAGGAAACAGGCTTCCTGCTGAGCAGAGAGCCCGATGCGGGACTCGATCCCAGGACCCTGAGATCATGACCTGAGCCGAAGGCAGCGGCTTAACCCACTGAGCCACCCAGGCGCCCGAGGATTGGTATTCTTACCGAAGATGGCTGCAAACAATCCTTTGTCCGCTAACTTCCGAAGTTCTCAGACACCAAGAACCTAAAATTTTCAGTGCCAATTTTTAAAATGGAAATTTGATCATGTCACTTTTCACTTAAAACCCTGGGTATTCTCTTCATGGCTTCTAGAATCAATTCCACAGTTATTTATATGTGTGATGAGACCCTAAGTAAGTCAGTCTCTGTGTAATAATCCAACTACATCCCAATTCCCTCCATCAGTGCCTATATCCTACATATAACAAACTTCATGTCTACGTTCTATTAACTAGAGACTCCTTTCATGTTCTAGAATAAACCATGTTCTCTCATCGATAGACCTACGTATATACCATCTCATTGGCCTGAGTACCCTAACAGATCACCTTCACCTACTTGGCCTGGCCAACTTGAATTCATGCTCCCTCCCTCTCTCAGCTTAGATTTTGCTGCCTTTATAAACCATGCCAGGCTGAGAGGCTAATCTGACTTTTTTATTATATCCTTTAACCAAACCATTCCAAAACAAGGTCAGCCTCCCATGAACTAGAGAAAGTAATAAATTTCAAAAGCTCTTTCTATTCTTTTTTAAAGATACACAAAGGCCCAGAAAGTCAGAAACCTGAAATTGATCACTGATGAAAGCAACATTATCCTTTTTCCACATGCCCCAATTTGCCCTGACATGTTATAGCAGCAAACAGAATTCAAAGATTATAAATGTTGTTTTCATTATACTGAAAACTCACTTAATGGTTATGGTTAATATAAAGAATTAAACTCCATAAAACAATGTATTTGTAGAATGTTAGCTTCATTATAGTATAAATCATGGCCAATGACATTAATAAAATATAAACTATGTTAAATATAATCTGATCTATAAACTAGCATGGCCCATCTAATACACTGTCCTGAATTTAATACTCCAGAAAATATCCAATGCAATTACACTTGGTACAGCTTTTTCTCACTACACCTTGAAATTACATATATATGTATATGTGTATTTAATATTCTTGAGCTATCAGTACACTATTTTTTCAATGAGAATATGTAGTTTCATATGTGAAGTATAAAAATTGAAGGTGGAAAACTAGAAATAACAAAATGTAGCTCAACAATTCAGATCCTTAAGACTGACACTTTTTTGGAATAAATCAAAATAATCTAAAATGACATTAAGCTCTCTGCCTGTGGACATGTCCCAGTAAGCATGCCTCCTCCTGCCTCCATCATGTCTAAGTGAGCCTGAACAGCTTCAGAAGCTCTTCATGGGAGGTCTGAGCTTTGAAACAACTGATGAGTTTGAGAAGCCATTTTGAGCGATGGGAATGCTCACAGACTGTGTGGTAATGAGAGATCCAAATACCAAGCCTCCCCAAGGCTTTGGGTTTGTAACGTATGCCACTGTGGAGGAGGTGGGTGCAGCCATGAATGCGAGGCCATACATGGTGGGTGGAAGAGTTGTGGAACCAAAGAGGACTGGCTCAAGAGAAGCTTCTCGAAGACCTGGTGCCCACTGAACTGTGAAAACGACTTTTTTTTTTTGGTGGCGTTAAAGAAGACACTGAAGAACATCATCTAAGAGACCATTTTGAACAGTATGGGAAAGCTGAAGTGATTGAAATCAAGACCAACCAAGGCGGTGGCAAGAAGACAGAGTTTGCTTTTGTAACATATGATGACCATGACTACATAGATATGACTGTCATTCAAGAATACCATACTGTGACTGGTCATAACGGTAAAGTAAGAAAAGCCTACCTAAGCAAGACACAGCTAGTGCTGCACCCAGCCAGAAAGGTCAAAGTGGTTCTGGAAACCTTGGTGGCAGTCATGGAGGTGATTTTTGTGGGAATTACGACTTTGGTCATGGACGAAAGTTCAGTGGGTGAGGTGGCTTTGGTGGCAGTGGAGGTGGTGGTGGATATGGCAGCTGTGGGATGGCTGTAATGAATTTGGTAATGATGTGAATGATTTTAGAGATGGTAGAAGCTACAATGATTTTGGCAATCATAACAATCAATCTTCAAATTTTGGACCCTTGAAAAGAGGACATCTTAGAGGCAGACGCCCTGGCCTCTGTGGTGGTGGAGGCCAATACTTTGCCAAACCATAAAACCGAGGTGGCTATGCTGGTTCCAGCAACAGCAGTAGCTACGGCAGTGGCAGAAGGTTTTCGTGACTGCCAAGAAACAAAGCTTAGCAGGAGAGGAGAGCTAGACAAGTGACAGGGAAGCTACAGGTCACAAGAGATTTGTAAATTCAGCCAAGCACAGTGGTGGCAGGGCCTGGCTGCCACAAAGAAATCATGTTTTGGACAATACTCATGTGCCTGGACAAAAACTTGAGAATGATATTTCTGACTAAATATATAACAGGTTATCTTAGTTTCTATTCTGCTGAAAGTGTAAAGCATTTCAACAAAGGGTTTCAGTGTAGATTTTACCACACAGGGTACTGACTGCTAAATGTAATAATCTGATCATGGTGCTGAATAAAGTTTTTAAAAAATTTTTAAAAAATGAAATGACATTAAAACATGAGGCTTTGTGTTGATTTCCCATTTGGCAACACAAGAACCAGTTAATTGGAGAAGCATTATTATATCAGCAAGGAGAGAATATTTTCACAGAACCATGGAAATTTGTGTCCAAAAGGGACCTCAAACACCATAAGGACCCACTTCTATTATTCATATGTAAAGACGGGCACACAAATAGCTGACTTGTCCTGGATTAGATAAGCATTTACTGGGAGCTCACATCCTCGTAGCCTGGGTCAATACCATTTCTGTCATGACACTGAGATCTCCTAACTGACAGATCATCATATGACCTTGCTCTTTAGTTCATGAAACTCTTCTGGACTCTTCATAAAACAGGAAATGAGTAAGTGAACTAGCTTAACTGAAAAGATATTATGATTTCCTCATATATCACTCCTATAACTCACTTTATATTTCTCTCCTATTCATTTGGAGGAGAAAAAAATATTTTTAAAGATTTTATTTATTTATTTATTATTTGGAAAGAGAGAGACAGAGGGAGAGAGAGAGAAAGAGAACCCCAAGCAGACTCTGTGCTGAGCTTGGAACCTGATGTGGGACTTGATCTCACGACCCCATGATCATGACCTGAGTCAAAATCAAGAGTCAAACGCTAAACTGACTGAGCCACCCAGGTACCCCAGGAGGAGAAAAAAATAAATATTTTCTTTTGGTCTCAGTTCAATAAAAAGAACATTGGGCCAGTTCTTTATAGATTAAAAATTATGACAAAGGTTTATTATTTCTATAATAATAAATAATTATTTATTACACACATACAATGAAATGCACTACACACATTTCATTGCATCTTTAAGGTTTGGATGTTGCTATCCGAGATACGTAGATTTGGAAACTGTGGTTTAGAGAGGCTAGCTGATGAAGCTCATGAAGTTATTAGGATGAGGATACAAGTCTCAGCTGTAGACCTGTCTGACTTCAAACCTGTTTGCTACCTCATACACCACTTCAAAATCTCTTTTTTTCTGGATGCCAGCATTTGTACTGAAAATTTTTTTTAAGATTTTTTATTTTTTATTTTTTTTATTTGACAGGGAGAGACAGTGAGAGAGGGAACATAAGCAGGAAGAGTGGGAGAGCGAGAAGCAGGCTTCCCAGTGAGCAGGGAGCCCGATGCAGAGCCTGATCCCAGGGTCCTGAGATCATGACCTCAGCCGAAGGCAAACACTTAATGACCGAGTCACCCAGGCGCCCCTGTCTTGAATGTCCTTACAGCACTTTGAATACACCCTATGTTGGCTTTCAGGAACCAGAATGATCTCAGAACATGATCGTGGAAACTGCTATGCTGAGCACATCATCTGTGCCCCATAGCCGGGTCTTCATATCAATGGGATTCAGTAGGAAACTTAGAAGCATGGAGAGGTCCATGGTGTTAATCATTCATTATCCCACTGCTGTATAGTCATGCTTTGGAAGACTCTGGATTAGTAAATATTTTCTGAATATTGCATGCTAATAAAAAATAACAGCATTGAGAAGTCACATATTAGGTAAATGCTGATTTCCACTCTGAGTTCTAAAATAATCTCATACCTTCATGTGCTGTGTAAAATGCGCAGACATCAGCTCTCCTGAACAATTTTCCTTTCCCCCTACTCTTCTTTTCCTTCCAACACCACAAGCTTTTGTTTAAGAGACCTCATAAAACCAGTATGAGGGGAAAAAAACGAAACAAAACAGTATGAGGATCTCCAACAGTGACAGGAAGATAATGCAATATTTTTCTGTGCAGGTTATTTGTAAGGGAAAAGATCACTAGTATAAGCTGATATTGATTATGAAGATAGAAAACAACTCTGGGATGTCGTCAATAATCCTGGGACAGAGCTCTGCACTTGAAACATATTATTTAATCTCTCCTAATACAACCTTCTTTCCTAAAAGATTCTTCTTTCCTAAAAGGCAGATTCCAATTTTTACTGAGGTCTAGAGAATTTTGGTGTTTGGCTTAATGTGTTTCTATACACCCTATACATAGGGCAAAATTTTAGCATGTGAGCTATCCTATAACATCTTCAAAAGAAAAGTTGTTCATATCACTAATTAAATACAACCATCAAGAAGCTTTTTTTTTTTTTGAGATAATTCAATTCTTTCTCAACACCAAACTTAAATGTTAAAGAAAACTGGTATGCTGAATGAAAGATAGGGAAGAAAAAAAAAAAAAGATCATTTAAGCAACAGCCAGTACCCCTATTTACATCAAGCAGGGCATAAAGACAGGGCAATGACAAAAAAGAGCAAGATCATGGGACAGTTAATTCCGGTTGCAAAGGAGCTTAGAGAGAGCCTGTCATTCCACAAAGATGCAGCTGTAGAACATACAACTTATCATCAACAGAAATGTCATCTCCCCTTTAGCAGAAAACACCAGTTGGCTAACATATAATTATTACTGACTAAAAATAGCCCTTGAGGGAATTATCTCAGCCAAGCTTTGTTTCCCTGGATAATTATGCTTCAGCATGGCTGTTTGTGTGTAGTCAACAAGCTTCTACAGGGACATAAACACAAACCATTTCAACCCAAGTGCTGCTTTTTTGTTCATTCAACTTACAGCAAATGGTCCTTCGTATCTCTAAGTTTGCAGTCTCTTCAGTACGAACTAAAGAAGTAAAAATCATATAACAAAATAAGAACTGAGTCTAGTAAAGAATCTTGCTGGATGTAGTAGTGCTTTATCCATCCACAGAAAAAAAAAGGAGTAATGATTCCAACGTTCTCCTTACTGCCCGCCTGGTGACTGAGGTGTATGTTAGCTTTGATGTGATCAGAGCTTAGTTTCAGGTTAGATTAGGAGCTGTTTTATAACAAATGCCTCACACTAAATAATGAAATACTGATCAATTATAGAGAAGCCTCACTCAGGAAGTCTGTGAGTGTCATGTTTTATGAAATGAAACATGTTAACCAAACAAGTATTCACTCAGAGACCCTAAGAGAAATAGTTACATACTGAACATCGCTTTGTTGCGACTGGTGTTCTCAAGAATTTCCTTAGTCCTCTCGCACATGAAGCTGAGCTGCCCTAGACCTTGAATGCTGCTTTGTTAACAGTGGGGGTAACAACTCCTGGGTGCTTTCCCAACCAGGACTCTTCCCATGCTCCCACCCAGAAACACTGTTCTGGAGAGAACCACACTTGACTTTGCAACATTAGGGTCAGTAAGCTTATTCTTTCATTTAGATCAGTTACTTATTCATGACAAATCCGTGGAATTCCAAGTGTCGAGCACACGAGAGACAAAGTGGGTAGAAAATCTGCACAATAATAATAATGTCTGCCAAAGTATTAGAGAGTAAGCAAAAATGAGAATCATTATGTAAATGATTAATCATAATTTTCAAAAGAGCCAAGAAGTTATGTAGCTTGCCATAACTGAACAATGGTAAACTCCATGTAGTTGAATGTTACAGAAAGAGCACATGCGTGTGTGTGTGTGTGATTATTTTAAGAGTACCTAAATGCAGAAAGAGTGAATACTGCAGTTGGATGCATTTTGTTTGCTATGATAACATTTTGAAAACTGATTTCTTTCAGTTGACAGGATTATATTCATCACCAAGATAACTGGGAATAGGTGTTTTGTTTTGTTTTTTTTAAAGATTTTATTTGTGTGTTTATTTATTCAGAGGGTGCACACAAGTGGCGGGGAGAGGCAGAGGAAGAGGGAGAGAGAGAATCTTAAGCCGACTCTGTGCTGGGCTCATAGCCACACTGGGGGCTTGATCTCATGACCCTGAGGTCATATTCTGAGCTGAAATTAAGAGTTGGACGTTTAGCCTACTGAGCCACCCAGGCACACCTCTGGAAGCAGTTTTGATTGCAAAAGGAACAAAGGAGAAAAGACGAGTTTAGATATCAGTTTTATGATTTGGTAAAGGAAAAGGAAAATTGAGGAGTTATATCTGATTTCTTCAGAAGTTGAAAATGTATGTGTTTGATTTCCTTTGCCTTGACCACAAGGAGATTAAAAACATGTTCTTCTAAGCTTAATTTTCAAGGTTAAAAAAAGAAATAGGCTTTAAAGTTCTATAGCACCATAAGTGAATACCATACAACACATATTATATTGCGTGTATTTATATATGAAAAAATATATATAATAGCTTGTAGCACACAAATTTCCTCATGCATCGTACTTACATGTAACATTTCACATATTACATATTATATATTATATATTGTACTTAAAAGAATATTTATCATATATAAGAGTCATATTACATATTATATTTATGTTTTGAGTTTTTAGTTGACACAACTGCAGGAGTCATGTTTTTTGAGAATGTACATTTATGGAATGTAAAGCAAATGCCATTAAATGATTCCTCTCAGGGCACCTGGGTGGCTCAGTGGGTTAAGCAATGTCACTGCCTTTGGCTCCGGTCACAAGCTCAGGATCAAGCCCCACATCAGTCTCTCTCCTCAGCAGGGAGCCTGCTTCTCTCTCTCTCTCTCTCTGCCTGCTTCTCTGCCTACTTTGATCTCTGTCAAATAAATAAATAAAATCTTTTAAAAAATAATAAATACATGAATACATAATCCCTCTCCACAACATGTACTGAGCATTGAATATGAGCATAATGATGTGCAAAACCCATTTTTTTTTCTGTCTAGTTTGGAGGAAAGAAAAATGACAAAATCAGAAATTCCAACACAGTGTTTGAGATAGTGCAATGGTAGTTTACTCATGATCCCAGTGGAAGTACAAAGAAAGAAGCAGAGTTGGCTGAATCATCCCGGAGGGCTGCAAAGTATATGGTCAAGCAGTTTCTGGAATGCATCCACCTCTCTCTACCTCCACTGCCATCACCCTGGTCAGAACCACTTCCATCACCCACTGATCTACCATGGTCACCAGCTAACCAGTCCAAGACCCGACCTACCCTTGCCAACCGACAATCTCCTGCCACCTGACTGATCTTCTTCCAGGGACCATCAGTTCAAGTCATCCTCCTACTGGAAAGCTTCCTGTCATACTCAGAGTAAAATCCAAATGTCAGCCCACAACCAAAAAGTCTCTAAACAGTGTGGACCTTATCTACATCCATGATTCTATTTCAAAATACCCTCCTGTTGCACTCAAGATGCCCTGGAAATTAATACCTTACTTCAGTCTTTAGAAAAAACAATTTACATTTGTTCCCACCTCAGCAAGTGTACACCTTCAATCCCTTCTTCCTAACACATTTCCTCACTATTTGTCCACGTGTGGGTGTTCCCCAGGTCTCACTGCCTGGTCAATGTCACTGCCTCCGACAAGTTTTCCCGAAATGACTAGTCCCCATTTCCCACCCCATCTGAACAGTTTTTATTTTTCTCTCCTCATGACACTTACCAAGATCTTGTTCATTTAATTGTTTATTGCCTGATCTTCATCCCTAATTATATAAGGCATGCTCTAGAAAACCTTGACCATCTCCTCATATTTACTACTGGCAATTAAATCAGGGGTTGGCAATATCTGTGACAGATAAAAACATAAAACCCAAGTGGACGGTGAGTATGAGGGCAAGATTTACCAAATAAAAACACAGAAAATCCAGTTAAAGTTGGAATTTAGGTAAACAAAAAAAATCTTATTTTAATATAAATATGCTCCAAATATTGCATTAGATATGCTGCAATGTTTTAAAAACATTTTAAAATGGTATTATGGTATTACTGCTAAACTGGTTTAGTTAGGAGGACTATGTATTTTTTTCCAGATGCATACTGAGGGATTTGTAGGTTAAATAGCATGATGTCTGTTATATAATTACTTAAAAAAGCAAAAATAGTTGATGAAGCAAAAGGTCACAGGTTTACATGATGTTTGAAGCCAAGACATATTGGGGTGGGGAGAGAAACCTCCTGAGGGTCCTCTTGTCCCACCCTTCCTACCTCACTAGAGCCTTCCAGTGCTAGATCCAAGTGGAACAGGGGGAGGAGGCTAAAAAATCACAGCTGAATGGGTCTGCCTCCCTCAGCACAGAGGTGGACAGGCAAAGGTGTGGGGTATATATAAGAACACAGAGACCCAGCACATGATGAAATTTCATTATACTCTTCTCTCTACTTCTTGGTATGTTTGAAATTATTCTCAGTAAAAAGAGAAAATAAAAATGTAGATATTTATAAGATCTATAGCTGTATTTGAGGGGATGTCTTATGTGTGCCATATTTTAGTATTCTCATTTTTTTTTTTTTTTGAGAACTGAACCTATAATCAATAAATACTGATAGGCTGGGGCGCCTGGGTGGCACAGTGGTTAAGCATCTGACTTCCAGTTTCAGCTTTGGTGGTGATCTCAGGCTCCAGTCATGGGATAGAGCCCCAGGTCAGGATCCACACTCAATGTGGAGTCCTTGGGATTTTCTCTCTCTGCCCTTGCCCCTTTGCCCTCTCAAATAAATAAGTCTCTAAAAAATACATATTGATAGGTAAAAGCATACTTAAAAATGAATCTATCCTGCAACATAGAATTTTCTACTTTTACTTGGGGCAGAGGAAAGAAAGATGCCTGCTTATCTTGTTCACTTGATCCTTTTAAATAATAGTATTTCAATTATTCTGGCCTTCTTTTAAAGGTTGCCAATATAATTAATTCCCTAGAAGATTTTGAGTAATCAATGTAAGTATCTAAATTGCCTAATGACTAATTCTTCCATTGTATTACATATATTTAAAAAATAAATTTAATAAATCTTAATATTCAGTCTTAAGTTTGGACAACCTTAATTCCTCCACATGGTAAATTAGTCTTAGAATATCATTTCAGCTCATTTGTTGGTCATTGGTAATGTTGTTAACCAAAATGTGTATCATATCTTATATAATATAAATGTATACAGGTAAAAAGATGCCAGATTCTAATTATATTTCATTTTTAGGTAAATATTCTACATTTTCTCATGTTTCTTATGCTCTATTTATTCGTTTTGGTTAATATTAGACAAATAGGTAAGGCAATATTTGAGTGAGGTAGCCCTAGATAGCAGGGAAACTATCCTAACCAATAAGAAAATACAGTAAATTAAAAAAAAAATGAGTAATTTACCATAGTATGTTCAAAATTGTTATTCTATAAAAAACACAAATTATAAATAAAAATTGTTAAATGTGCTCTTATTAGACATAAATTGATAATATTATGACAAAATAAGCATAAAACCAGTGACTACAAATTAAGACAATTCTTAGATTGTTTTGGCAAAGTTGCAATGGCAGAAACCCAGTATGGGCTAGATTAAGCAAACCTGGATTTCCAGGTTCATTAACTGGGTTGTTATTTATCTGACTCAATATTCAGTGTGAATCTCTAATTTAAAGATTCAGACTGTTCATTATGCTCATCATTTTCTGTTGTTTGTTTGTTTTCCTATTCTTACACCTTTGGGAAGGAGTTTCCCTGGTGTGATGCTCAGATCTCTCTCCCCTTCATTCTATTATCCATGAGCATCTAACTCATTTCCATAGCTTCAATATCACCTTTACGGAGAAGACCTAAGATCCATTTGTCGAATACTCTGCATAGTACTGCACAGAGACTGATAGCACTAACTTCGTTTTGACTCCCAGATCGGCTGCAACATTGCAATAATTTTATATAGCCTCCCTAAATGTCTATGTTCTCATCTAGAGGAAATGGAATAAGATTGCCTATCTCACTGGACTGTCCTACTGAACTGCTTCACTTACACTGTTATTACCTGAATGTTTGACACAAATAGACAAGCACTCAATATTTGCTGAAGAGTTGTTACTTCTATTGTTCCTACTGGTTTTTGATAAGCTGTTTTTTCCTCCAGGGAAGCTTCCCTGATCTCCCCAAAAAGAAGGCCCTCCTAGGGCTGGCTGTATGACCATTACCATAGCACCATCAAACTCTATTACATTCATCCATGCTCTATAGTATATATATTACAATATCAGTAACTTGACCACATCAACCACGTCGTTGGTCATAAATTCCTTGAGAGCAGGCAGATACTATGGCTTGATCACACTTATATTTCTAGTGCTTAGCATAAATTAAATAATTGGCAGGAGGTCACAGTAAAGGTCTGGGCTAGGATTCAACACAAATCTGACACGAATGCCGCCACTGTACGACAGCATTGTACGGATGCTGGTAGGGTACTTAAATTACTCTGACATCAATGATGGCTTTATATTTACTCCATATGCCAGATTATGAACTCCAGGAGCTGGTCAACAAATCTGGTCTCTGATCAGGAGTCATTAAAAACCTTTTTCTCCCATCCAGTTGCTGAGTCAATAGCCAGTTATCACAAGGCATGGCCTCTGGCTGTGTGTTCTACCACTGAAAGAATGTGGGCCAATTAAGAGTGTTTCATACTCGCTAAAAGTTTCATCCTGCTGAGCTCAGAGCGGAATCAACTTGGCTTCACCCTGAACGTGGGACACTGCAAAATTACAAAACCTTTTTAATACTTATTGAAATCAAGTAGGTTCTATAAAACCCACAGAGATTTTCTTTTACCTCTGAAGGGTAATGATTACCTTTTCATTCTCTGTCTTAAGTGATACCTAGAAGCTAAAGCAATAGCCAAAAAAGAACTGCAATTTTCGGAAACCACCACCAGAAATTGGTTATTCAAGTTTTTAAAACCAAAAGATCTTACATGCATTCTTTTTCTTCTTTCTTTCTAAGGTCCTTCTTATTTTCAGTTGTTTTCCCTTCCATAATGAGAACAGCATTGAGAATTGAGAATAGCATTTGTCCAATATAGTTCCATGGCCTAACCATATGAAAAGCAAAATTGCATCTATTAATGAAAAAAATATCTTTAGAATGCAAGCCCCAAGGAATCTTATGCTCTTAACTACATGAATATTAAAAAGACTTTAAAAGCTAGTTAATTACATAGAAAATAAGCATTTGGGGAAAAATTAGCTTAAATTATAATAGGGTCATTGTTAGAGTCACAAAGAAATCAGAACAGCATTCAAACTAATACTCATCCTATTCAAGAACGTCTTGTACGATATTTTTCATAAGCATCCATTCTGTCACAACTTGAAGACACTTATGGAAAGTATCAGCACATTATTTAATGTTCTACTACTCTGTTTAGGTTTTTTTTTTTTTCCTTATATAAGGATGAAATAGGTTTCCCTATAACTTTCCCCTGTGGAAAGTGATCTAGCTATAACTAAATAAAAATCTATACAATTTTCAAATGTTTTTCTTAAAATCTTTGAATATCTGTATTATTCTCCCTTTAGTATATTTCTTCTGCAATGAGGATCACAACATTCTTAGTAAGCTTGGTTCTGTACCCAAATAATTACACTAAAAATAACACTCAGGAAGAAAGGCATTATATAACTCTGAGTGCATTTAGATCAGCTTGTTTGAAAATCAGTCATCTTTAAATGGTGTTTCATAAAAAGTTTCGGGTTTATGTATTTAAATGAAAAGCCTGGGTCTGCTGTTTTTTTTTTTTAAAGATGTTTACAAGCATTTTCATGAGGCAGGTTTATGTAAGATATCACTTCTGCCATCTGGCAGCAAGATACTCAAATTACAGGAAAAGTATCTGAGGGGCATCAAGAGTTCAACTTGAGGGGCACGTGGGTGGCTCAGTGGGTTAAAGCCTCTGCCTTTGGCTGGGGTCATGATCTCAGGGTCATGGGATCAAGCCCCACATTGTGCTCTCTGCTCAGTGGGGAGCCTACTTCCCCTCTCTCTCTGCCTGCCTCTCTGCCTACTTGTGATCTCTCTCTCTGTCACATAAATAAATAAAACCTTTAAAAAAAAAGGGGGGGCTCAACTTGAGAGTTCATCCAGAGAATCTAAATAAAAAACTTGAAATATACATAGCTATCAAAGCAAAAGTTTAAAATGTGATAAACTTATCAACTGACCAAATATAGCTCAATTTTGTGGAAAATATTGATAGAAAGGGGCTGTGTAAATGAAACAATTGTGTCAAAATAGAAGTAGTGGATACTGTCATACTCACTTGGTCAAACTTTTTAAACTTCTAATTTCTGAAACACAATTAGTTTAATTTGCTCAATAACAATGGCTTCCACAAGTTTTCAGGTAAAAGCATGGCCATTATTGTGTTTTCTTATTTGAAGAACACACAATTTCAGAAATTCAAACTCATACAATCTGCTGTTTTTAGAGATTTTCTAAATGCATTCCCGGGACCAGCTACATCATGGGGCATTCATTAAAGAGGCACATTTTTAGGCCTAACCTAGACCCACTGAATCAGAAACTGAGGATGAAGCCCAGCAATTCCTGGTTTAGCAAGGTTTAACAGGGTGATTCTACTGCACGCTCAAGTTTGGCTTTCCTTACATTTTCTGAGCATGAACGTTTACAGTAGGTGATAGGTAAGGGCTCCGAGACACATAATCACTGTGTAAGGGTATCTTTTTGTTTTATTCTGTCTTCTCATTTTACAAATCATATAAACCAGATATTAAATCTTAATTTGCCAATGTTCATTTTTTCCCCGAAGGGGTGGAATTAGGACCAGCACACCAGTTCTTGGACACTATACTGCAGCTTTTGGTCCATGTTTATTCCTTTTTTTTTTTTTTTCCCTCTCTGTTCTTAATTGCCTTCTCTTTTTCTCAAAATCATCATGCAGCACAGTTTTCAAGAACAAACTTCTAATTCTTCAGGGCTTAACTCCATTCTAATGTGATCAATTAGTGTGTCTTTTTTTGATTTCTAAAGTCATCAGAGAGCAAAAAACAAATGACCTTCAAACAGGTAAATATAGATTTCAAGGAATGAATGTTTCCAATTCTATAAATAAGCTCTCATGTACCCTGTTATCTGGAATAGGTTAAATAAACAAAGGACCACAAGGCTAAGTGTTTGATAGGGATTTCAGTTAATTGTATCTTGCTTGTACATTTACCTTTTTAAAAGAGTCTTTTTTATTTTCTTCCAAATGAGAAACCTCAATATTAAAACCAGTTTAATGTGAGACTGTTCTGGGTGAAGCAGAGAATCAGAGAAACTCTTCTTGTAACTGCTCCTTCCGTAGATCCAGACACACAAATCTGAAAGTCAAGTTTTTGCTTTTTTTTTTTTTTTTTTCTTTTTTGGTCAAGTCTGAAAACTTTGTCTAACATGTTTTTTTCTCTGAATATGTCTACATGTATTACAGGTAGATTTATAAGAATTATGACAAATGTAAAGTTGTGGGTTTTGTTATTGTTTTATTTTTCACTTGGGTAGAATAATGAGTCAATAAACTAAACAACAGAAGAAAAAACAAGAAATTTCTCAGATACTGAGTTAAAAAGTATTCAGGCTCCATCTCTACATGTAAAGACACTGTTATTTCCTTAATCTCTGATCTATTATTAATTATTATTACTATTAATCCCAACCTGTTCATTTAGCAACTTCTATTCATTCTTGGAAACCCTATGACAGTTCTATTTGTTTTGTTCATCTATTTAAGAAAGTATTTATTTATTGAATGTCGACAATGCTATATACTTTTATCTTTTTTGAAAATTGTGTTAAAAAACACATACCATAAAATTTATCATTTTAACCATTTTTAAATAAACAGTTCCGTAGCATTAAATGTGTACACATTGTTGTGCAACCATCACTACCATCAATCTCTAGACGTTTTTCATCATTGCAATCTAAAACTCTGTCCCCACTAAACAATAACTCCTCATCCCTTTTTCTCTCCTGAGCCCCTGGCTAACAACATTCTACTTTCTGCCTCCATGATTTTGCCTCAGTAGGGGCTTTCTATAAGTGGACTCATACAGAATTCATCCTTCCACGACTGGTTATTTCACATAGAATAAGGTATTTAAAGTTCGCTGATGTATCATGTGTCAGGATTTCTCTTTTTTTTTTAACTGAAGTATAACTGACATACAATATCCCATTAGTTTCAGGTGTGTGTCATAGTGATTTGATATTTACATACATTACAAAATGATCCAACAATAAGTCTAGTTGTCATCCACCACTATACAAAGTTCTTATAATACTGTTGACTATAATCCGTATTGACTATAAGCCCTAAAACATTATGTCTCGATGATTTATTTACTGTATAAATAGAAGTTTATACTTCTTGATCATTTTTACCTACTTTGTCCACCCACCAACTGGTCTCCAGTCTAGTAATTGAGAGTTTGTTTCCTGCATCTATGAGTCTGTTTATATTTTCGTTGTAATTTTTTGTTTATTAGGTTGGTTAGGTTCTTTATATATTTTGGAGTGTAACCCCTGATAAGGTATATGATTTGCAAATATCTTCTCCCATTCAAAAGCGGTATTTTTTTTGATAAGGTCCTTACAAGAGAAGGTCAATCTTCCTACTATTATCTTAAATGGATTTCTAACATGACATGATACCCAAATATTCTCCTAAAATTGGCTACATCTCTATCTCATCCTTGTGCTATGTAATACCTCATTCCTCTTTCTATTTCCAACACAAAACATAAGCTGGCAAATGATAGACAACCAATAAATGTATACTTTAATCAAAACTACAGAGAAAAATTAAGGCAATTTTCATGTGAAATTGTTTAAAGACTCAAAGAAAAACTAATTGATCATAATTGAGACAAATGCTTTTTGTTTATAATAATCCAAACTTCAATTTTGTGTTTTATTCTGAGCACAGTCTAATTTATAAACTAATTTTGTTTTAAATACTTTTGAGAACACTTATTTTCATCAATGCTTGTTATTGATTTATTTGATTACACTTGTAGTCTAATAAGGCTAAATATGTCACACTGTCTAGATAGTTGTCTGATCATTTGTCATTGGAAATAGGTATACTGAAATATGAATTTCCAGCTATTTTAGGAAAATTTGCTCTCTGGTTTGCAGTCAACTCTTAGGAAACCATTTCAGTGAAAGCTCAAACTCAAAAACTCTGTTAATATATATAGATCCCAAGTTTATTTAAAGTGACTACTATAATTAGTGAAAAGAGTCCATTTTCATCAGCAAGTAAAATAAATAAAAGCATATTTTCTGACCAGATAGAAATCAAAGAAATAATTATATGTAAACTTACCATATGTTAACTTATAAAGGCAGTTTGTCAGTATAATAAATATTCTATAATAACGTCAAATTTTGCTCAAAGAAAATACTTGGGATTACTTTAAATTAAAAGGAGAATCAACCATTGTACACATTATACATCTGTACAAGTGCTTAAGAATATTCAGTCCTTCAGTAAAACAACATTGCACTAAAACATATCTCATCCACTGGGCTATAAAAGTTTATAATTATCACACTTTAGGGACAATAACATTTTCTACAAATTAATACTTCCTCTCATCCTTCTTCCCCAAAGCAACTCAAATTAGTGACTCAATTAAAATATTGCAAAAAGATAATTAAGAATAAATATAATACACTATTTCAAATGCTTAATAGAAATGATAAGTTAGAAAAAGATGAATGGATACATTGTAATAAAGTGGATTAATAGAAACAAAATAATATTTAACTTAATATTTGTAGGCTTTGCATATCATTAGAAGTGCACAAATATATCCTTTGAATTCAAAAAATGTATTGTGATTTCCATCCTGTGCTCCCTGAAGCCCCAGCAATTTCATAAAGGCCCCCAAGGGTTGGCAGGATGAAAGACAAGGAATATAGCCCTTTCCAGACTTCCTGTCCATGGTTTAGGCTTTATACAAAGAAGATATTCTGTCCCTCCCTCCTCCTTCTCTTTCTTTGAGTGTGCCTGACTCCTTCCATGCATATGGTTTTGTTAGAATAAATCTTATGACAAAAATATGGAAAATAAATGCTTTAAGGAGTTCATAGAAATTTATAATTTTTATCACTGACCTTAATTTACTGTGAAGGGTAAGAAAAGGTATGGTGAACTCACTGATTACCTCCATCTAACAGATACCCCTGAGATTACATAATTTTTCCAAACGTAGACACAAAAAGGAGTCAGAGGTAAGATGAGGTACCTTAGATTTCTAAATTGTTTTCATTTGGGAATCTTAAAATTCAATCCCAAACCTAGAATAATCACTATTTCTTTCTATTTGAACACCTATAAAATATCAACTTCTGTTTTCATAAATATTAAAGCTAGTTTTGTTAGCTATTATATAGAATTTTACTACTATGTTAACTTTAAAACAAAGAAACAGCAAACATCTATCTCATAAAATATGTAGAAGTTCATTAGTCCTTGTTATTAATTAATAAATGCAATTTATTTCTGGTGAAAAGACTATTTCAATAGTGTACTTCACTAATGTTTCAGTGATTTATTGAGCCTAACTTTCTTTAAATTGTAAGAAATATTTTGGTAATTTGAAGTATTTTTAAAATCAGTCAAGACAAAAAATGGCATTTAGAGCCTAAAAAGTAAAAAAGGCTGTAAGTTTATTAACATTAAATGACACCTGGTTAGCAGTATTTTCTATGCTTTCCCAAAACTCTACCAAATTCTGAATGGAAACAAATATAGGTATATTTAGTATGCATCATTCCATACTGAAAAGTAGAAAAGTCTCCAGGAACTTGGAAGAATTTCTATCACCCTAATGCCTCTGGAGTTAGATTAAAAACCATAAGAACTGAATCATAAGGCTGTTCCTAAAAAAATAGGCTACAACTACAACACCCAAAAAATCAAGAAGAATCTACACTCTGTCACCATTGTTTGTTCCTGTGATCTAAAATTCAAGTGATGGAGGTGTCTGGGTGGCTAGGTCAGTTGAAGCACTGGATTCTTGATTTCAGCTCAGTTCGTGACTCAGGGCTGTGAGACTGAGCCCTACCTCGGGCTCCACATTGGATATGTGGAGTCTGCTTAGGATTCTCTCTCCCTCTACTCCTACTTCCTGTCTCAAAAATAAAATAAAATGAAGCAAACTAAAATAAAATAAGATAAAACAAAATATTAAATTAAATTAAATTAAAGTGATGTACTAACCAGATAATTAGGCCACCCAAGTGGGTACTGCTTCGGTGTTATGTCAAGTATCCCATATGCTGTGCTTTACCTTCCAACACTCTCCTCCCAACAGTACCACTCTTACAGTATCCATTAGAAATATCAACTTCCAGAAAACACCTTGGTACACATAGGATGCCTTGGGGAAGATAGTGATGCCCCTACAAGTAGAGAATTGTGGGCCTGAGCTCAAGCAAGAAGAACCTTCCTAAAAGGGTATTCTTGGGAAGGTAATGTGTTTGTTTTCATCAGTGCTGTTTAGAGTGTCAGGGAGGCAAGAAATAAAGAGATGAGGGGAAAAAAACCAACAAAAACAAAAACAAGGGTGCCTGGGTGGCTCAGTGGGTTAAGCCGCTACCTTCGGCTCAGGTCATGATCTCAGGGTCCTGTGATCCACTCCCGCATCGGGCTCTCTGCTCAGCGGGGAGCCTGCTTCCTCCTCTCTCTCTCTGCCTGCCTCTCTGCCTACTTGTGATCTCTCTCTGTCAAATAAATAAATAAAATCTTAAAAACAAACAAACAAACAAACAAAAAACAAAAACAAAAACATAAATGCAGTTATCAGTTCCCATGAGAATTCACTAGCTGGCATCTGCTTAGACACCAAGAAGAGGACCACGAACTAGGCAGCAACACCAGTTTCATATCTGTGGATCTTGGAAAATCAGCAAAATTGAGGGGAATAAACACCAAGTCTAAATAGACGGTCTTCTCTCCAATGATCAATAGGAAAAGATGTTTATAAATGACAAATCAATAAAAATAGTTTAAAAATACGGTAACTAAAAGGGATATATGGAAATGTGCTTTGTATAGAATCATAGCATAGAACTGTAAAGAATAAAACTGAGATTCAAGAAAAGAAAAAAACTTCGAATGATATAAATAAGAAGGAATATAGTTAAGATCTTCAAGGGACCAAAATTTCATTAACAGTATTAGAAGTACTAAATAGAATTGATGCCTAAAAACAAGAAAAGAAATATGTAATATAGAAGGTAAACTTGGTAAGCTAGTCAAGAGATGAAACTAATAAGGGACAAAAATAATAAATAAAAAAGGCTTAACGTAAAGAGTCATCTTAAGATTATAGGTCCCTCTTGGGAAAGAAACCAGATAATTCTATTATCATTGTGTCACTTCTCAGCAAAATCTCATGCACTGACTACCAATCATTGTTTAAGTCCTCTTCCTTTAAAACTGACCTTTTAGAGTACAAGAAATCAATAAATCTATAATCAGAAATTTTCATTATAGATCAGAAAAGCCAGAAATGTATTAATACTGATTAATAACAAAACTAAGAATCACTAGGTTGATTTTAAATATAGCCATGTCTTCTGACCTTGAGAAAAACCACAGGCATCCTAGGACTGATTTTCTCTAACTCTAAAACAGAGTTTGGAATGTTGACCACAAAAGGTGGCAGTTAATGGATATGGCTTCAGGTTAGCTCAAGAAATAAAAAATAAATAAATAAATAAATATATATGTGTGTGTATATACATATATGTTTATATTCATATATTCTATATATAGAGAAATAAAAATAAAAATATAAATAAATAAAATGTATTGAATACCTAAAAAGCATTAGAAGATTAAAATAAACTCAACATGGTTCCTACTTACAATGCCTCACGGTTAACTGAGAAAGAACTCTTCCAGTTTTATGGTGCCTGGGTGGCTTATTTGTTTAAGCATCTGACTTTTGATCTCAGTTCAGGTCTTGATCTCAGGGTCATGAGTTCAAGCCCACTTTGGGCTCACACTGGGTTCAGAGTCTACTTAACTCTTCTGTTTTGACATTCGAGGACTAATTGTCATTGTGTTGACAAGCTTAAAAAATCAAGTAGGAAAAAAAGGACTCAATAAGATAAAAAGCAACTTCTGGGGGCGCCTGGGCGGCTCACTGGGTTAAGCCTCTGCCTTCAGCTCAGGTCATGGTCTCAGGGTCCTGGGATCAAGCCCCACATTGGGCTCTCTGCTCAGCGGGGAGCCTGCTTCCCCCTCTCTCTGCCTGCCTCTCTGCCTACTTGTGATCTCTCTCTGTCAAATAAATAAATAAAATCTTATAAAATTAATTAATTAATTAATTTAAAAATGCAACTACTGAGCATGAAAATGCCATAGGTGCTTTTGAAGATGCACTAATTTTCAAGTATTCTTTTAAATTTTTCTTTCTTCCACATAGTGACCTAATTTTTCCTTTTCCTTTCTTCTCTTTCATTTTCTCCTCTTTCTTCTCTTTCCATTTGTCTCTTTCTCTTATCTTATTTTCTTGTTCTTTTCTGTGGTGAGAACACTTTGGGTCTATCCTCCTAGCAAATTTCAAGTATAACAAGATTGTGGTGTTAAGAATAGTCACTTTGCTGTATATCAGATCCCCAACTTAGTCTTCTTGGATGACTGAAACTTGGTACCCTTAATTCTTCCTTATTTAATGACCTAAAGCATCTCCATCCAGCTATATTCTGTGAGCCTAGGAATGTTACTAAACTGAATTCTGCTTTTTCAGCTGTAAACTAGAGATGATAAAAAATAAAAAAATCATAGCATTGTTGTGAAGAATAAGATCGTACTGTTAAAAGCAGTTAGCACAGTGTCTGGCACATACTCGATACCCAATGAATAACTAGTTGTTATTGCTGTTTGCTTTGACAAAAGTAATGACTAGAAATATTGATGGACTTGCTCAAGGTCATACAGTCTGGTAAAGTGAAAATCAATTTTCATTCCAAAAAAAAAAGAGAGAGAGAGAGAGAGAGAAATTAAGTGGTTTCAATTTTTTGGAGAACATTATCTCTTGTGATGCTCTCAATGGCCTTAGAAGTAAGGTATTAGAGGAATTATCCTCTCTGGTGTATTGGTCAAAACACAGTGACTTCCAAGAAGTCAAATGATTTGCCTACCATGCTGACCAGAGGCAGAAGTGAAGCTCTGATTTCTGGAGGCCTAACCCTTCCCTTGTCATACACCTGTTTGACCTACAAACAGGCTGCTTCACCCCCTTGATGGCTGGGAAGGCCCTTAGAGAGCAACACATCTGATGGTTCAAAGCACCAAAGTCACTTCATCATGAGCCTGGGAAGATTATGGAGCCCTTTTGTTCCAGGAAGCATTACTCACTTTTCTGAATATCTTTAATATTTTGAGTACAACAGACTCTTGGTAGAAATAAAATCTAAGGAGTTCAATATTTAAAAATAAATATATTTTATCATGTGTGTGAGTGACAGAAAACAATTTAAACAATTAGCAAAACAGGTAATGGCACAAAACCAAGTTAACATTCACACTCCTGGGAAAGAAGGAAATATACACACATACAACTAATTAATACCTGTATTTTTTTCATTTACAAATTGAAAATCATCAGAGACCAGGGAGTTGCAAGCTACCTGCTTTCACATGCTATGTGCAAGCACATGGCAGTGACAAGTTAATGGCTTGGGTACACAGCCTCAGCAATGAACTCAAGCTCATTAAAACCGGCATGGGTATTGACAGCACAAAGGACTATACTGAGGTGTTATCAACTGAAGTGCAAAATGAGATCAGCTTTTACATTGCTTTTCAACAACTCCATATGGCCAGTCAAACCAAAGAGAAAAGAGTTTTGTGTCATATCCTGGTGGTTTCCTGTACAGAAATGAGAAGCAGAGAAATTTCTATGAAAGCCGACAGCATTCCCCAGGAACTAGTCTAGACCAAAGAACCAACTGGTTTCCTAAACCAAAAACTTAAAACAGTGGTTTAAACCAGACTTTCATATTGATTTGCAGATAAAATGGCAAAATCTTAGAACTAAACTTCTAAGAAGTCATCCTTATAACCTCATATCAATTATATGCCTTCTAGTATGGTATTGTTATCATATGATTACCCAACCTTTCTATAATATTAGCTGGGATGGAGAAATCACTATTTTTCAGCTCACCCTAACCAAAAGTTGGAAAATTGTGCTTGCCAGATTTAATTTACCACAGTTGAGCCGACATTTATCCCTGCTGATTTCTCTTTAGTTACCTCAAGTCCACAGAATAAATCTGACCTCTTACTCACAGGATGGCCTTTCATATCCAATGATACTTATGGTTAACACCTCTAATTCTTGTCTTCTCAAGGTCTGAATTTCTACAACTGTATTTCAGAAATTCTAGCTCATAATTCTGGTTTGCTTCCTTGCATACACTGTTACTGATAAACTCTGTCATTCAGAATTACCACAATTGCAGAAGCTAGTTAGGACCAGCATAGAACCCTCCCCTTGACCACATCTCTAGAAGTCTACTACTTATCTCTGCTTCAGTTAAATTTATTTCTTTAATTTTGCTAACTCATAGTTATTCACACATATCTCTATCCTTAGATGAAGCAATTCATAGGATAATGGCGACCATTCACAAATTAGTGATAATTACTTAGAGGTTCACAGTCTACTCTTTCAACATTTATGTATAATACAAAAAGTTACACTATAAAAGTTGTATAAAAGATGACATGAGCAGAATATCTCATTCTCAGGCTTGCTGTACTGCCCAAACTCTCAATTCTCATTTGAAACAAAGTAAAACTCATATTTTAACTCATAAGTAGATGTGTAGTGCATTAAGGGCATTAAGTTATTAGTGATGTTTTAAAAAATGTTGGCATCTTACATAAAACAGCATAAATTTGATTATCAGCTTAGCTTATGCCATTTACCAAGTCCATTAGAAGCTGAAAAAGAGTAAAATCAAGTTTTGAAAGCGATAGTAGAGAATTATAAAATACTAACCCTAATAGTGTTAAATAATAATAGAACTTCCACCCAAGCCAGAGGACAAGTAGTTTAGAAATATGCATTAGCTATACTGTCCTTTGCTTTAGGGTCTTTTATACAACAGCACCCATATTTGAGTAATTCCAAAATGAGCAAAGTGTAGAGATCTCATGTGTCATTCAATCGAACTGTCTTATCTTGAAGATGAACAATCTGAAGTCCAACAAGATGCTGATCACCAAAACAGCATGGTACTGGCACAAAAACAGACACATAGACCAGTGGAACAGAGTAGAGAGCCTAGATATGGCCCCTCAACTCCATGGTCAAATAATCTTTGATAAAGCAGGAAAAAATATATAATGGAAAAAAGATAGTCTCTTCAATAAATGGTACTGGGAAAATGGGACAGCTATGTGTAGAAGAATGAAACTCTACCATTCTCTTCTACCATGCGCAAAAATAAACTTGAAATGGATAAAAGACCTCAACGTGAGGCAGGAATCTCTCATAATCTTAGAGGAGAGCATAGGCAGTAACCTCTTTGACATCCGCCATAGCAACTTCTTTCAGGATATGTCTCCAAAGGCAAAGGAAATGAAAGTGAAAGTAAAGTTTTGGAACTTCATCAAGATCTAAAGCTTCTGCACAGTGAAGGTAACAGTCAACAAAACAAAGAGGCAACCCAAGGAATGGGAGAAGATATTTGCAAATAACAATACAGACAAAGGACTGATAGCCACAATCTATAAAGAACTCCTCAAACTCAACACAAACAAAACAGATAATTACATAAAAAAATGTGCAGAAGACATGAACAGGCACTTCTCCAAAGAAGGCATACAAATGGCTAACAAACACGTGAAAAAATGTTCATCATCACTAGCCTTCAGGGAGATTCAAATCAAAACCACACTGAGATACCACCGGTTAGAATGGCCAAAATTAGCAAGATAGGAAACAACATATGTTGGAGGGGATGTGGAGAAAGGGGAACCCTCTTACGCTGTTGGTGGGAATGCAAACTGGTGCAGCCACTTTGGAAAACAGTGTGGAGATTCCTTAAGAAATTAAAAACAGAGCTTCCCTATGACCCTGCAATTGCACTACTGGGTATTTACCCCAAAGACACAGATTGAGTGAAAAGAAGGGCCATCTGTACCCCAATGTTCATAGCAGCAATGGCCACACTCGCCAAACTGTGGAAAGAATCAAGATGCCCTGCAACAGATTAATGGATAAAGAAGATGTGATCCATATATACTATGGAGTATTATGCCCCCATCAGAAAGGATGAATACCCAAGCTCTGTATCAACATGGACGGGACTGGAAGAGATTATGCTGAGTGAAATAAGTCAAGCAGAGGGAGTCAAGTATCATATGGCTTCACTTACTTGTGGAAGATAAGGAATAACATGGAGGAAATTGGGAGATGGAGAGAAGTGAGTTGGAGGAAATTGGACGGGGAGACAAACTATGAGACACTGTGGACTCAGAAACAGAGGGTTTTGGAAGGGAGGGGAGTGGGGGCTTGGGTGAGCCTGGTGGTGGATATTATGCAGGGCATGTATTACATGGAGCACTGGGTGTGGTGCATAAACAATGAATTCTGGAACACTGAAAAGAAATTTAAAAAAATAAAAAGAAAAAATACATAAATGTTATTTATTTATTTGAGAGAGAAAGAGAGAGAGAGAGAAAACACATGAGCACAGCAGGGGGAGAAGCAGACAGGGAGAAGGAGAAGCAGGCTGCAGGGCTTGATCCCAGGACCCCAGGATCATAACCTGAGCCTAAGGCAGACACTCAATAGAGTTAGCCACCCAGGCACCCCCAGATGCTCCCTCCTTTGCCCGTTAATAGAATTATCACTTGATTACATTATTTGATTGTTTGGTATAATATTTTTTGGTATTGAGTTGTATAAAGTTTTTATATATTTTGGATATTAACTCTACCTATGGGATATACAATTTGTAAATATCATCCCCCACTCAGTAGGCTGCCTTGTTGTTTTGTTGAGGTTTTCCTTTGTTGTGCAAACAACCTTGGTTTTCAGTGTAGTTCCAATAGTTTATTTTTGCTTTGTTTCTTTTGTCTGATGAGACATATCTAGAAAACGTTCCTATAGCCTATGTCAAAGAATTATTGCTTATGTTTTCTTCTAGAAACTTAATGATTTCAGGTCTCAGATTTACGTTTTTAACCTATTTTAAGCTTATTTTTGTGTATGGTTTAAGAAAGTGGTCAGGTTTCATTCTTTTGCATGAAGCTGTCCAGTTTTCCCAACTGCACTTATTGAAGAGACTATCCTCTCCTCATGTATATTCTTGTCTCCTTTGTTGTAGATTGACTTTATAAGTACAGGTTTATCTGGGATCTCTAATCTAAGTGTCTCTTTTTGTGCCAGTGCTGTACTGTTTTAATTACTACAGCTTTTTAATATATCTTAAAATTTGGGATTGTCATACCTCCAGTTAGTTCTTCTTTCTCAAGATTGTCTTGGCTATACAGGATCTTTTGTAGTTCCATACAAATTTCAGTATTACTTATTCTGTGAAAAATACTGTTGGTGTTTTGATAGGGAGTATATTTAATCTATAGACTGCTCTGGGTATCATGGACATTTTAACAATATCCATTGTTCTAGTCCATGAGCATGGAATTTCGATTTGTTTGTGTCACCTAAAATTTCTTTCATCAGTGCTTTATAGTTTTTGGATTATAGGTCTATCACTTCTTGGTTAAATTTATTCCTACATAATTTAATTTTTTTGGTGCAACTTAATTTTTTTAAAATTTCTCCTTCTACTTCATTATTACTATATAGGAGTACAACATATTTCTGTATATTAATTTTGTATTGTACAACTTTATTGAATTTATTTATTAGTTCTAGTACTATTTTTGGTCTTTAGGGTTTTCCACATATAGTATCACGTAATCTGCGAACAGTGAAAATTTTTCTTCTTCCATACCCATTTGGATGGTTCTTTTTTTTTTTTTTTTTTTTTGGTTTGATTGCTGCAGCTACAACTTGTAGTACATGTTGAAGAGCTGTGTGAACCTGAATAAATCACCTATTTGCTTTAAGCCTCAGTTTCTTCATTTATAAAATGAACATATTTCTACTTTGGGAACTATAAAATTAGATATAATAAATTAAAAATGCAAATCATGATTCCTGGCTACTATTAGAAGCCTCCTCCCCAAAACACAACTTTTATTATGATTTATCATTAACAATAAATTGATAAAGGCAGATATTATAACTTCACTTTTTGCATCCATACAGCATTATATAAAAATGACATTTCATTTTCATCAAAAACACAAAAATAGGCAAGAATAGAAAAGAAATAGATATAGACCTGGTAAATTTACTGTTACATGTAAACATAAGACATGACACCAAACCACTGTTTGAATGAAATATTTCAGTTGACTCAATGCTTATGTTTGAAATGACTTGCCATACAGAATATTAGCCACTTAATGATAACCAATATTTTATCTCTAGCAATTCTTCTCACTAAAGACTTTCTGAAATGTATCTTCATGTTAATACTTGTTTATTCAATACAAAATAATGGAACAGTTGATTGTGCTCTATGTAACCATCTCAATGGCCCACCCAAACTGACTACATGACCAAGCTGATTAAGTAAAAGCAGGCTTAGGAAGAAATGCATGTGTGCACTCACACACATACATACACACACAAAGGCAGAAAATGCGCTCAAGGAAAACAAGGTGAATACAAAGGTTAACATGTAAATCTAAGTTCTTATGGTTTGCTGCAAGACTTCTTTTTTGTCCGTTACAATGATATGAAATGATTACATTTTCTCAAAATCACCTAAAAATTCTAATCAAATTCAGTCAGATATGAGTCAAAGGAAATCTTCGCTTATTATTAGGTCTTTCCCTTAATACACTTTTCCTTAAGCTTTGATGTGTTTTTTCTTTAATATACAAACATTAATACATGTTAATAAATGTTAATTTAAAGGCAAAAAATTTACATGAAACATTTTTTTCTACTCCAATGTATCCTACCCAACATTGCGCATGAAGAGTATGTTCCAGCTAGAGCTCATCACTAATTTTGAACTGTGAAGAAGTGAAGAAAACCTCTGTCTACATTTACTCATCTGTGACAAAAAATTAATGTTCACTCTGACTGCCAAAGAAAGTTTTTCAAAGAAATGCAGATGAGTTACATGTGGAGATATCATAGAAAAGTAGAAAAGTAAATGTAAATCCTGATATACTATAAACTTATTAGGTGAAATTCCTGTCACCAACATCTCCAATCTTAATTCTAAGGAATATAAAATAGCTGATAATCATCAGAGCAACTTCAAATTCTTCTGTTTCAAAATGATGACCTAATAAAAGAGTAAAGTTAATTAAAATATAAAAAATACAGTAAAATGATAGTGCAAGTATGCGATTCTATGACAATTTTGAAGTGATCGACATTTTCACCATTGATTTTAAGGACACCGCGCACATGCGCGCGCGCGCACACACACACACACACACACACACAGCACTACTGTTCATTAATCCTACATATTATGGTAATTTTAATGATGTTGTCACAACACAGCCTTGTTCTCCCAGTGATGTCCTCTCACTTTTATGCTCATTTGGCCACTACATGGACACTGAACTTCATCTCTTCCAGAAAGACCATTCCAATTATTCTTAAGTTAAACCAATCTCTTACTTCCATTTTGTATGTGTTTTAATAATAATCCAGTAATTTATCACTGAATTTTCACATAGTTTCTAAATCCTCTAGGTAACTTAATTATATTTCATTTCTTGCAGACTTGTCAGTGGCACATGTATGTATTAGCATACTGTTAACACATTTAAGTGAAGACTATATCAAATAAAGTGGAAACAAACTGAGGGTTTTGGAGGTAAGGGAGTTGGGGGGATGGGTGAGCCTGGTGGTGGGTTTAAGGAGGGAAAGTACTGCATGGAGCTCTGGGTGTGGTGCATAAACAATGAATCTTGGAACACTGAAAAGTTAAATTAAATTTTAAAAAGTGATCTACTAATGACACGAAAAACAAACAAACTAACTAATAAATAAATAAATATCCTGTTTAGGAAAAAAAAAGTGAACGCAAAGAGAACAAAAAAAGTTCAAAACCCAAAATGTGCTAGTGTTTTTCGTCCATCACACCTGGACGTGTGGTGTAGAATTTGGACATGTGTTTTAAATTTGGGGGTAAAAAAGTTAATGAAACCTCATCATAATTTGTACTGAGTATTTCTCATAATGCTCGCTATCTCTACTTTCTGCCTGATCACAGACTATGATGACTAATTTCACTTCTTTAAACCCTAGTTATCATAGAAGACACTATACACAATGGGGAAAGAACTTCAATTTAATAATTTAATAATTTCCTAGGGCAAAAGAACCACACTTGTTCATCTTTATGCCCGTGTATCTATAAGAATTGTTGGCTATGCTCCATGAATAGGTCTTTAATGTAAAAGAGGACAGATGGAAAAATTACTGGAAAGATAGATGCCAACATCAAAAATGTCCATTAGTCTACATTTTTGTTGACAAGCTCAGTCTCTGAGCCTACAAAACCAAGACGAACCACAATTGTATGAAATGCCCTATGACTGTGAGAACTACTATTTATTTTACCACAAACCTTTCAAATGTCCATAGATCCCACTTGAAACAGACAAAAACCTGTACAGAGCATATACATGACTCAGTAATGCTTGTTGATGAACTTTAAACACAGCTCTTTCATCCCACTCAGACTTTTTCCCCCTGTTTTTATGAATCCAAACATAGTACTTAATCGAAAGTCTGGTTTCTCCTTCCAACTCCTTTTAAATTCTCTAAAGTAATCATTGTATTTCTAAAACACAGAAATATTGTCTTTCCAAAAAAATCTTCCCCCTGAAGTGTTAACACTGGATTTTGTGGATAAATGCTCATCCCAGTCTCTCTCTGGGTGTTTAGTATAAATTACGTCATTTTAAGACAAGCTGGAATTTTAAAATATTTCCTTAAAAAATATTTAGACTTATATTTCAAACCAAAATCTGAATACTTGTAGCTAGTATATAAGGTTGACATAGTGTGTGTTTTTTTTAATAGCAAATATTTTGACTTCAGGTACTTTAATGTAGGGTAATTTAAACTTTGGTTAAAAGCACGCTATGACATTTAAATCATACAGTGATAAAGAAAATATTTTTGGTAATTTAGAGATAAGAAAATATGTTTTAATGGTATATTTTTCTAAGTACTTCTTTAATTTTGGCAGGAAATGATCTACTCTTGATAGTAATTTATTTTGACATACATTACTCTAAAAGGATAACAATTAATTATACTTTAACCTAATTTTTCAATTATCTGAGCTATGAATCAGGAGCTAGGGATGTCATAATTTTAACAGCCCTTTATATGTTTTTATTACAGAGAGAAAAAAGAACATCAGTAAAATACAAGGAATATTCTATCCTGGTCTCTTGGAAATAGGGAGTAAAACTGCTAATAAAAGAATCAGCACACCTTAAGATAGTGCAAGTTGGATTCTGCCTGACTGAAATCATACATGGAATAAAACAAAACAAAACAAAGGAATAAGCAAACAAACAAAAGGCAGAATAAGACCTGAAAATACAGAGAACTGAGGGTTGCCAGAAGGGAGGGAGTGTGTAGGGAAACCAGGTGAAGGGGAGTGGGAGCTGTGGGCTTCCAGTTACAGGAATCCTGGCACAGGAGTGAAAAGCACAGCATCACGAATATGTCACTGATATCGCAGTAGTGTGGTACAGTGACAAATGGCAGCTGCACTTGTGTGAGCAGAGCGTAACATAGAGACTTGTCGAATCACCGTGTCATACACCTGAAATAATGTAACATGGTGTGTCAGCTATAATCAAATAAAAAATTAAAAACAAAAAAGACAGTCCAGCTCTGCTCTGAGAACATTCCTCTTTTCCCAGGCTCAGTAACAACCCTATGCTTCTCTCTGTACTTCTCTCTCTCATGTTGGTCTTGGGGCAACAAGACCTCCCTGTGTTGCAGGTCTACCACAGATGAGACGGTGCTCCTAGTGTCCTTCACATCTTTGCGGGCTCCACACTCCCCAGTGCCTGTCAGACAGCCTGGGCATTCATCATTTTAGGTTACATCTCTAACTTGCTTTCTTAATGTATTTTCTTAAGATTTTATTTATGTATTTGAGAGAGAGAGCACGAGCAAGAGGGAGAGGGAGAAGGAGAATCTGAAGTGGGACTCGATCCCATGACACTGATCATGACCTGAGCCAGGGCCAAGAGTCTGATGCTTAACCTGCTGAGCCACCCAAGAGCCCTCTACCTCATTTCCAAATAATAAACAATTACTGTGAATAGTGACAAAATAAATATTTAGTGAGCCGAAAGTACTTACATTTTAATAAGAATTTTACTAATTCTTTACATGTAAGAGAAGTAACAACATATTTATTGCATATTTTGAAAAGACAAAAAAGAAGAAAAAATTAAGAAGAGTAACTCATAATCACTCCATCAGAGAGGACTTAATATGTTAACATAATTTAATTCTGATATCACATTCTTTGCATCTACATATGTACATGCATGTGGATGTACTGGTATATAATTCTATATGACTGTAATTCTATATTCAGCAATTTTCACTTAACATTTTATTCTGAGCTGTTCTAATGTCATCAGCTTTTTTTTCCCCATAAGATCAGTTTTATAATTTTCCATTAAACAGATGTATAATTTTCCATTAAACAGATGGAAAACTAGATGAAGATAAATTACCTAACCATATACCTACTTTTGCACATGTACTATATATTATTTTGTCCTTATATATTATAATAAAAACATAAATTATCCCCCCAAACCTCATAGTCATGAGTTCAATTTTACCATTTTTTATTATCACCTTGATTGATGCATATAATTTTTTTAAGAGAATAAAAAGTAAGACAAAAAAGTTAAAATTCTGACAGGGAGGACTGGGAGTGAGAATGCTGTCAGCATTGTAACTAGCTCCCTATGTACCAAAAAATCCAAAAGCTTCTGCAACACAGTGAATGGATAGACAAAAATTCTAGCATGATAAAATAGTGCCAAACAAAAAATAACAAACAAGATTCATTTGTTTGATTCCCCCAATTATGAGTTCTCTTTTTATTATAAATATTATCAATATTATTTCCATAATTTGCTTTACTTATCATGAAGAATACAACATTCAATATCCCAGATCCTGTTCATCAGGATGAGAGGGCCATTTACAAAGAAATATTAGGTATTAACAGCATCTCTAAAAGTGGTTATCAGGATTCTGACCACGGAAGGCTTCAGACCTTCCCCTTTTACTTACATATTTTCTTATTTTTTTTTTTATTTTGTCCATCAGGATGAGAGGGCCATTTACAAAGAAATATTAGGTATTAACAGCATCTCTAAAAGTGGTTATCAGGATTCTGACCACGGAAGGCTTCAGACCTTCCCCTTTTACTTACATATTTTCTTATTTTTTTTTTATTTTGTCTTTACCTTTGTTATCTTTGCTTTTTACATATTTTGCTTATTTAATTTTTGCTATGCTTCTACATATAAGAACTATTACCCCCAGTTTAAATGAAAACAAAGTAAGACAAAATACAAACATTAGTAGGCTTTAAAAAATTGTTGAGAGACCCAGGTTTGTCTCATTTTAGTGACTTTCCTATATTAATATGTCACTTTGTCACACATCATTTAAAAGGTAGCAGGTTTACATATCTGGTTTTGGATATTACCTTGGGAGATGACTTGAATGGTGCCAACACTGTCCAATAAAGTCATGATTAAATCCAGAACCTCAGACATCCCAACTAGCCATTTAAAAAAAAAAAAAAAAGTGCAACAGCTCACATGCTGTACAGACACTGGGAAGGACAGGTTGATATAGAACAGAGAAAAGTCTATGCATATCATGAGAGAAGGAACTGAAATTAATCCTCTACTGTTTGTGGATCAAGGGGTCCACCCATATATAGGAAAATATAGTGGTGTGTCCCATTATACTAACTAAACCACTTACTGAGTAGGAGATGAGTCTAGGCAAGGTGCTAATTCCTGGGGTGACTCAAACATGAACATGATGCAGGTTCCATTCCCCAGGGCCTTCTGTCTCTCTGAGCTGATGTTGGCAAACCACAGACAGCTGGCAAAGTATTGGTCACTGGTCAACAATGGGACAAGTTTAATTGAGAGTACACATTTAGAAAATCTGGAAGCAATTTCACATCACTGCAAGTCCAAATACATAAGTGGACTAATCTCACTGAGCAGCTGAACTAGTGGGTGAGCCAGTAACAGACTAGCTGTACACAACAGAATCTCATTACCTGATGCTATAATTTAACATTTGTTTGCCTATTATAACCCAGATGTATTTAAAATCCAAGATCTACTTTTAACAAAAGATGATTTAAATGATCTATACTATGCAGGATAAATTTTGAAACTGGCTAGTGGTAAAGAGTGGAACTTACCAAGTTATCTCATGATTCGTTATGGGTAAAAGCTCAAAATGAATATTCAGAGATCACCAAAATTGCTTTAAAGTCTTTGCTTTCCATTATTATGATCCTCATTTTGGAGGATCATAATTGATTTCTCTTCTACATGATTATTATTAAAACAAAAAACAGAAATAATCAAGATAAAGGTTGTCCTCGATGAGCAATGCTATCATCAGTCTAACCTAGATTATTTAATTTAAAAAGAAGGAAGCAAGCTAATTTATTACATTAAAACTTTAAATTGTGATATGCCAGTGCCTCTTCAAAATATGAGAAGAGGCATTTAATATTTGTTTAATTCTGATTTAGGAATAACAAAAAGTTAGAGGTATAATAGTAATACTCTCCCAAAGTAATATTTGAAATTCCTTCTTTAATTCCAATATTATGTTTGTACTTATATTTTTGAGATATAATTTTAGAACACTTGATTGCAATAAGATGAAATTTGAGGTTGTATTTGAATATCTAGTTACCTTTTATTCACTTATTTACTTTTATTGTACTTTTCAAAAGTATTCATTCATGCTAAAATGGAAATGACACTGAACAACATGGATTTGAATTATTTGGGTCCATTTATATGCAGATTTTTGGTACATTACTGTACAGTAAGTATTTTTTCTCTTCCTTATGATTTTCTAAAGAATATTTTCTTTTCTTGGGGTGCCTGGGTGGCTCAATGGGTTAAGCCTCTGCCTTTGGCTCAGATCATGATCTCAGGGTCCTGGGATCGAGCCACGCATCGGGCTTTCTGCTCAGCAGGGAGCTTGCTTCCCCCTCTCTCTCTGCCTGCCTTTCTGCCTACTTGTGATCTCTATCTGTCAAATAAATACACTTGAGTTTAGCCAAAAGGCTGAGAAGTGATGTCTGTCAAATAAATAAATGAAATCTTTAAAAAAAAAAAAAGAGTATTTTCTTTTCTCTTGTTTATTTTTCCATTTTCCATTTTTTATTTTTAATTTTTAATCTAAGTTTCCATTTTAATTCCAGATTGGTAACATACAGTGTAGTATTATTTTCAGGTGTAAAGTATAGTAATTTAACAGTTCCATACATAACCCATAACTCATCATGACAAGCACAGTCCTTAATCCCCCATCACCTGTTTAACCCATTCCCTAACCCCCTACCCTCTGATAACCATCAGTTTGTTCTCTGAGGTTAAGAGTCTGTTTCTTGTCTTGTCTATCTTAATTTTTCCCTTTGCTTGTTTATTGTGGTTCTTAAATTCTAGATCATTTTATATGAATACAGTATAACAGGTATAAAGTATAAAATACATATTAATCAATGGTTTATGTTATCAGAAAGGCATCCGGTCAATAGGAAGCTATTAGTAGATAAGTCTCTGGGGAGTCAGAAGTTACATATGAATTTTCAACTGTGCGGGATGGTTGGTGCCCCTAACCTTCTGCTGTTCAAAAGTCAAAGGAAAAAAAATGAATTAAATTTAAAAATAGTGATCTTTCACAACAGTTTTAGAAGCACTGTCTTAGAGGAGATTAGGTATATTAAAATTATAACTGAGGTATAAATTTCAATATGGTGAGTCAAACCTTAGGGTTTAGAGGAAGGTAATGTTCCTTACAGCTAGTAGGACAAATAGTCACTGACTTTGTACCTGGGCATCAGGTTTCAAGCTGGATAACATCTGGGCTTTCCTACTGAGGAAGGGATTCCAGAGGGAGAAAATAGCGTGGGCGAAGGCAAAGAGTCAAGAAAGCTTCTGAGCTTACGAAGAACATCAAGAAGTTCAATGTGCCTAAAACATGATGTAAAGCTGACAAATAGGAAAGAGGCCGAGCTTAATTCTGAGAGGCTTGCTACAAAGGGAGGACTGAAATTTATTCAACTGGCAAAGGGGTTCCTCTGATGGCGTTTTGAAAAGTGCATTAACAGTTTTCAGCGGGGCTTTATAAAATTGTATTTGACAGGAGACTGATGGAGGGATTGGTTGGAGACCCATGTGACTAAAGAAAGGGGAGGGCATTATTTTTTCTAATTAGTTATAAAAATTACATAAACATATACTTTGTTAGAGAAAATTTAGGGAAAAAAAAAAGTAATGGCAGAAGACCAAAAAAAAAAACCCAAAAAAACAAAACAAAAAAACAACAACAACAAAAAACAGGCCAAAATCCAGCCATCTGGACATATTCACTGGTACACAATACAGATAGTGTGATGTCACATGCCATAAACACTGTTTTGAAGACCTCTTTGTTCACTTTTTATAATATGAACATGTTAATAAATACATTTATATATATTTCCTTTCGTGACCACATAAGTTAACATTATATGGATATACCCAGGAAAAGGACATTCCTGTAATACTAAAGATGAAAGGATTAATAGCAATGAAATCTAAAACAATGAGATTATTAAAGTAGTTGGCACATGTGTTAGAGGCTGGGAACAACATCTCAGAGTTGAACAATGAAAGAGGGTAAGTTTTACACTTAAACATAGTCACAAAGTCAGTAAATCAGGGGCCATCTCTTATCAGCTGTGTTTTTGGATATATATTTTTGCTGAAGTCTCAGTTTTCTGGGGTTAATAATTTTAACTTTACATGCTATTCGTAAAATATGGATAAAAAGCATCTCACACAAAACTTAACACAGAAGGTTAACCCAGAAGGCCCCCAATTAATGTTGGGTCTTTCTTTGATGATTGATTGATCATCAAATGTATGTGGGGAGATGAATAATGTTACCAAAGATGGATTTCCAGGTTTCAAGGTGACATAACTAGGAAGATGATGCTATAAAAATGGAGATTTCAAGGATATGAGCAGATTTGGGGGAAGGCAGCTGTTAAGCTAACCATGAACATGAGCACCCATCCAAGGCTGCAATGACATTCACAGATATATTAGTTGAGAAACAGCATAATGAACGACATTACTGCACTACATCCTAGACTTGCCAGGGCCATGTCGACTCCCTCCTTCTCCTTGACCAGTAATGCATTAAGTGTTCCTAGGTGACCTCCAAGAATTAAATGAAGCTTCCAAATGAGCTCAGCTTTGACTCTTTCAAGCCACTTATATAAAGATGACCTAGTGAGACATCTCATAAAAAAAAAGATGACATTTCACCCTTAGATATAATCTGTGATAATGAGGCCAAGGTCACACATTTTATCCACATAGCTCCCACTGTATTTTCTGGCTATGTGAGGAATGTGTAAATAGGCCATGTATCTAATGATTGCCAGAAAGGAGATCTTAGTTGGATAAGAGAAATGAATGAACACAAATCTACTGCTCTACTTGAAAAGCAAGCCACGGCACAAATCCACTAACAGTGAGTCCATTTCTTCAGTGGTATCTGTGAGGACTGCATGCGTCTGAAAGCTTAGAGTGTGTTTAACCTTGTTTCAAAGATTCTTTTTATGCCAAATCATTTCAGAAATATTTTAGGTGTTAGGTTTTACTTAGAGTTTAATAACAATACTCTAGCTTTGTCTGAGGATATTTTCTCAACATCAGGTTTACCAGTGATTGGAAAAGAAATGATGAAAAAAGTGATGAAAATGATTAACCACAAATACACTATGTTGGTATCCTGCAAAGGGTTAAAGTGGAATGTGTGTCCTAGATATTGAAATGTGGCTTAATTTAGCAAGTAGTTCACCATAAGTATCTGTACAGGCTTTTGGCATTTCAATATGAAAGTGTCAGTTATACACAGGAGTAAATGCCTCTTTGAATAGTCTGAGCTCGCCTGAGAAGGATGATGAAGCCCATGATTTTTTATTGCTTTCCAAAGTCAAAGACTACACAAATTTCTACAGTTTGGCCAAAATTATGGTAAATAAAACAGAATGTTCCTGACCAGTTCAAATCTAATGACTCCCGATTTTTTCCACAATTTTTATGCCACCTCCTTTAATAGAAAATAGAAATGCTAGCAAGTACGAAGATGATTTTAAAATTAAAAGCAGGGGAAGGATTTGTGAGAAATCCATCTAATGTTAATGACGTACCTCTTTATTAGCCCTCCTTAGTCATAGTGCTCTTCTGAACCAAACATAGGGTACATCTAAAGTAATCATAGTGCAAGGCAACAGGATGGCAAATCCCAAGTTAATGAATAATTCAAAATAAAATTTTACAAAGAAATAAATAAAACGCTGTCTTGTTTTCTGTATCTATAATACCATCCCCATGATACACACTCATCTTCCAACCAATTTTAACTGAAACTTGAGTTTACCTAAAAATAACACTGGATTTCAATTAAATACATTCATTCATTTATTCAAATCTTGAGTGCCTGCTGATCTCCAAGAACTGTATCAGTGCTAGGTAAACAAGTATGATTTGGCCTCTGCCCTCAAAAATTAAGTTACATTCTTTTTATAGCTTCCACAAATTATCATTTGATTTGCAGGCATAAATGCACTTAATTAGAATATTAGAGAAGAAAGATGGACTGGATGTGAGATGATCTTTATTACATAAAAAGGCAAAGATCCTTTTTATCTGTCATACAAATAATCTACTCTATGCCTTGCAAACAAGCAAAGTTATTATGTCTAAATAAAGTGAAGGGCAAAGATTAACAGCTATCTAACAACAGTGATTCGTATGGAAAGGCAAATTGGAATCCTCAAGGAAAGGAAACATGACTTCCTTTTTACCCGCACATTTCTTATGATTAGATTATCCAGTAACTTCTCCTATTACCTTTCATTAAGTTAAACCCAAGTCCATGGAGCCATTTGTAGCTTTTATTTTTGGTTGTTTCTTTTTTAATCTAAATGCTTTTTAAAAACTTTTGATAATGATAAAATCAGAAAAGAAAATTAATCCAACTGCCAAATTTGAAGCACTTACATATACAGTCTCCCCAAATCTAGACTTCTATACCAGTAAGAATGACCCAGAGAAATGTTGAGATTTAACATATGCTTGAAAAGCCACAGAACTTGTGATCATGAAGAACAGCAGAGATAGAACAGTCAATCTAAAACTTGGAGAATAATTTGATTGATGACCTATCTTAGGAACTGGTTTTCTCTCACAAGAGCCAAGGTATTAATTTCTGATTAAGTAGTATATCGGTATATGTAATCACTGATTAAAATACCATTTTAATTAAAAATACCATTATTTACTTTATTTACTTTAATTTTAATGACGTGAAATTCAAAATAAATGGAGCACATACCATTGATCCACCGAGCTTCTGGGTCATGAAGCACAAAGTCTCTCCTGAAGAGGTCTTCTAAAGACAATTTAGTTTCTGATGAATTTGTGAGTTCATCTAAAATGAAGCAAATCTTAGATTAGACACTTATCTCATGTTAGTTTTTATAACTAATGCATTCTAAAAATTGGACTATTTTGTTACAAGGTTATGTTAATTAGAAGACAATATAAAGTAGTTATCATCACACGGACTTTGGCATTTGAAGCTTTTCGTTTCATGAAGTTTTTCAAAATATTAAGTTGTTTTAAATATTAGATCTGTCTTCATCTAGCACAAATTTAATAGATCGATCCCTTGTTAGGTAGTGATATAATATAAAAGAAGTTAAGAGTTCCTGTTTTGCATTGTGCCCACATATTTTTTAGGGTTTAATCATAATCCAGCTCATTACTTTCTAAAATGACTTTGACATATTCTCCTAAAGCTAAATTTGTATTTTCATTGTAAACACCAAAGATGAGAGAGTTGAGGGTCCTTGATATAAACGATAAGGAAAACTTCCCAACTCAGAAGGAAGTTCACCAAATAACAGAATGGATACCAAGTTCCACCAAATAATTACCAGCAAATACTAAAATAGATTGAGAAGTTAAACACAAAAATTCAAATACAATTCAAGAATATTAATAAAAAGTATACGTTTATGTAAGCCCCTGACATAAAAACTATTTAAACTCCCCTTTTTAGTTCAAGAGCCTAAGAAATGGAAAGATAATATGTTTGAAGTACCAAAATATGGCATAACAAACGTGTTTTTGATACAAGAGGCTATAAAAAGTTAGCAGTATTTCATTTTCTTTTCAATAGCATTTTTATTTACTGTATAAAATCATCTTTGTTACCTTTCAACAGTGACCTTCACTCTGGCTGAAAATAAAATGTCAAAGATATATACTAACCTCATTAGATATTGTTTTTTAAAGGTTCAGCACTTATTGCAGTGAGAGCTTTGTTTCTTCCAGCTGAAAAGCTGGGGTAAAGAATCAATAACTTCAAATGCAATTTCCTCTGACATGAATCAACCACATATTTAACCCACAAAATAACTGCTAAGAAACAACTGAAAAAAAAAAATGCTACTAATGGTGATAGAACCGTATGATCCCAAGGCTAGAAGAAGGCATCGTGATCATATATGGATTTTTAAAACAAAATGCTCCATTTGAGATTCCAACACATTAAAATTGGAACTTACTTTATTCATTCAACAAATACTGGACCTTTAATTTTCAAAATTTCAAAATTTTAAATGAAGTATTAAGTTCCTGGAGACATATCTAGGATCTGCCCTGAGGGATTCACACTTGCAAAACAAAAGAGCAAATGCTAAATGTCAGAATGAGGATACAGAGTATTGCAGAAGTTCAAAGAAATGAAGGGAAATGTCTTGCAAAAGGCATCAGAGAAGGCCTCATCATAAATAAAATGACGAACTCTCATCCGTTGCTGGAGGGAATACAAAGTGTTAAAGCCACTTTGGAAGGCAAGTAAGAGTTTTCTCACAAAACTAAATACACAATCCAGCATTTGTGCTTTGTGGTATTTACCCAGATGAACTGAAAACCTATGTTCACACAAAACTCTGGGTATGAACTTCACTCATAACTGCCAAAACTTGGAAGGAACCAAGATGTCCCTCAGGAGGTGAATCAATAAACAAACTGTGATATATCCAGATAACAGAATATTATGTAGTGATAAAAAATGAGCCATCAACTATGACAACATATGGAGAAAACTCAAATGCCTACAACTAGGTAAAAGAAGACAATTCAAAAAGACTATATACTATATGATTTCAACTATGTAATATTCTGAAAAATGGAAACTATGGAGACACTAAAAATAGATGAGTGTTTGCCAGGGGTTGTGGGGCAGAGTGGGGAAGGAAACAGGCAGGGCACAGAAGATTTCTAAATCAGTAAATCTACGCTGTATGATCTATAATGGTAGATATGAGTAATTACACCCTTGTCTAAACCAGGGCACCTGGGTAGCTCAGTCCATTAAGCACCTGACTCTCAATTTCAGCTCAGGTCATGACCTCAGTGTTGCAAGACTGAGCCTTGCGTTGGGCTCCAAGCTTAGCAGAGTCCACTTGAGATTCTTAGTCTCTCTTTCTCCCTCTGCTCCTCCCCCAGCTCTCTCTCTCTCAAATAAATAAAATCTTTAAAATATTAAAAAATATATATATATGTATGTTTGTGTGTATGTGTGTATTTTTTTTTACAAGGATTTTGTTGTTGTTCCTAGGTAAATTTGGCATATTTTGTCTACTATATATTTTATTATACAGATTTCACACGTATTTTATTACTACATCCTTTATAATGCAGATATAGCTATAAATGTTAATATAAGAAATATCTTATAAGGCAAGTATACCATATCAAATAATCTTATTTTCAAGAAATATTTCAAATTATGTATCAGTAATTCTCAAACATATCTTCCTTTATATGGGCTTTAAAATAATATTTTAACCTATCAAATGGAGAATCTTAAAATTGTAGTACATATGCACACTGAATTGAAAAACTTTAGCCATTTAGTAATATTAAAGTTTTTCACTCAGAACTATTTATACACTCACATTTTGTACATTTATTAGATCACATCTTCTGTTTTTTATATAAATCCTCTACTTTTCCTATTATATTTATTCCTAATGATACATAGTTTACTATTATCATGAACAGAATATTTATCATTCTTACTTTAATACTATATATTCTAGATATATAAGGTTTTCAATATTACATATTATAGATATATAAGGATTTCACAGATTCACAGATGTACAAAATAATACAGAAAGAAAATCCTTTATATACTTCATTCAGTTTCTCTTAAATATATGCAACCTCTTTCATAATGAATATCACAAAAAGAAATTGATATTTATACAAAGCTATTCAGATTACAATTTTACGTGTTCAATTTTACATTTCGTGTGTGTGTGTGGGTGTGTCTGGGTGATTTTATTATATATGATGAGCAACTGTCAAGAAACAGAATAACTGTGTCACCAGGACGGAACTGTACTTTTATTACCATAGCCTCCCTCTGCAGCCATTGGCAAACACTGATCTATTTTCCATCTCTGTAATTTTGTTATTTCCATCTCCATAATTTTGTTATTTGTTATACTATGTAAAAAGGATAATACAACATGCAACCTTTGGAAATGGGCCTTTTTTCTCACTGTGGTTATAATTTGCATTTCCCAAATAGCTAATAAATATCTTTTTATGTGAATATTTGTAAACAGTATATTTCCTTCAGTGAAATGTCTATTCATGCCATTTGCCCATATCTAATTAGATTACTTTTGTTTGTGTGTTTGTTGGTTTACCAATTGAATTAGAAAGTTCTTTATTCTAGATACAAATCATTTCCCAGATATTCAATTTCAAATACTTTTTCAAAACCGTTGTGGTCTAGTTCATCAATTTGTCCTTTTATAAATCGTGTTTTTGCTGTCAAAACCAAAAGCTCTTTACCCACTCTGGGATCTTGCAGATTTTCTCCTATTTTTTTTTTTTTTTCTAACAGGGTGATAGTTCTATATTTTGTATGTAAGTCCTTGATGCATTTTGAGTTACTTTTCGAATATGGTTTGAGGATCATTTGAGATTCATATTTTATTTAAAATTTCTTCTATTTGATGCCCAATTTCACTAGCACCATTTATTAAAAAGCATTTATTTCATTTTAGTGAATTATTCCATTATGCTGAATGCCAGAAACAATGTTGAATAATAATGGTGGTAATGACACACCTGTCCTTTTTTCTACAATGGCAGCATCTTCAATATTTCATTATAGAATAAGATATTTTCTTTCTAGAATTTTGGTAAGGAATATCATTCATAGAAAGTATTTTTATTTCTATGTCAGAGTTTTTATTTGAAATTACTATATCATCATGCAACTTCAGCCTCTTTCATACAAACATATTTTTCTTCCTTTAATGTATTGCTATAAAAACTGTATAAATGAAATTTCTATTTCCAGCCAACTTCTTTCTTTATAACAAAGCCTAATTGGTCAAGTGAATTATTACTGTTTTATACTGCTAGATTAATTGCAAAATCTTTACTTAAATGTTTAGATCTGTGTTGATGAACAAAATGACATGATTCATTTTTCATTTTGCATTATACTGATCAGTTAACATTTTAATATTTAAATATTTTATTTTAATATTCATATTTATTTAAATTAGCATTTAATTTTAATATAATGATTTAAATTCTTAAATTATTAGTAAATTATTTATTTTTATTTATTTTATTATATTATTTATATTTAAATATTAAATATCATGTTTATTTATATTTATTTATTATTAAATTGTTTATTTATATATTTAAATATTGTGAATTATAATAATTATAATTATATAATTATAATAAAATATTGTTAATTTATTTATATTTATTTGAATATTTCTTGTAATTCGCCATAATTTAATATATTTAAAAAGAAGATTTTTTTTCTTTTAACTCCAATTTACCTGGAATTGATTTTAAAATCAACCCATCAAAGGGCGCCTGGCTGGCTCAGTGGGTTAAAGACTCAGCCTTCAGCTCAGGTCATGATCCCAGGATCCTGGGATTGAGCCCCACATTGGGCTCTCTGCTCAGCAGGGAGCCTGCTTCCCTTTCTCTCTCTCTCTACCTGCCTCTCTGCCTACTTGTGATCTCTGTCAAATAAATAAATAAAATCTTAAAAAAATTAAAAAATGAAAAAAAATAAAATCAACCCATCAAAGTAATTCAAATTATTATAATTCATCTTCCTTTTAAACAATAATCAGAGAGAGAGAGACATATATGTGATTTAAGAATTAATTTCTTTGGTTTCATTCATTACTGAGAGAACAAGCTATATACTTTATTCTTTTTTCTTTCTTTTCCCCTTTATTTCTTTCTTCATTCCTTTCTTTAAATTTGTCTTAGCTCCTGGGCACTAAAGTTTCTTGAATTTTTCAGTCCTGGAATAAAGAATTCTTCTGCCTATATATAATGAGTAACTAAGCTTCTCATTTAATACCCTCCCAAGCTGGCTTCTCTCCTCTATCTCCTGTCTCTTCATATCTCATCATAATCTTTTGGGGTGTTCATCCTTTGCAATTAATCTTCCATTTTCCAAATGCCCTCCCAATCCTATTGGGCATGTTCATCCCACAGGGAAGGCCCAGTGAGATTAAAAGTGACAAAGTTTACATGGTTAGTAAGAGGCAGGACTGAAATGGAACCTGCATCTCTCTGACTTATTAAACTCCAATGTCTCTCAAATGAAGTTTTCTCTCCTCATCCTCTTTCAGACCATATCAATTAGGTCTTTTTAAAAACGACAATATACAATTTATATATGTTATTTTAAGAATATTCTTGCTATCTTTTAGCCACAAGAACCCTTCTCCAAATCAAAATTCAGCTCCTCAGCATCCCCTCCTCAGATCTTACTAGCATTCCTTTCTGGTTCAACCTGCCCAAGAAAGTCCCATTGCCATGGTCTTTCTTTTTTCTCACAGCACTCACTAAGAAGTAGGGCTTTATTGCTTTGTTTTGTTTTCTTCAAGAAAATGGCCTGTAACCTATCAGGAAAATCCCAAATTAAACCTCTGCTCACTGCTGGGAGCTGTTTCACCTGCTCAGTAGCATTCAAGCATTCCCTGTCACACTTCATCAGCAAATATAAACCACATTAGAACCTCATTTTGTAGGAACTGAATTTATGCTAGAATCATCTGGAAATATATATATATATATATATATATATATATATATATATATATATTCTAATCTGGAGAAATCTTATTATTTGATACATTTTTAACAACTTTCTCTGTATTTCAACACAAAGGCCACACTTAACAACAAAGGCTCATGGACACCATTCATCCCAAATCCATTCACATTGAATGCAGAGAAGATAGGTCAGAGGGAAAGTGGTAACAGAGTATAAAGGATTTTAAGAGATGAACCCCCTCATGTACAGTACCTTTCTTACAAATCTTCCTAAGAGGAAATTCTGAAACACTATCTATTCCCTAATATAACAAAATATTACTTATTTAATATCCATCTCTCTTGGGGTGCCTGAGGGTCTCAGCTGGTTAAGCTTCCAACTCTTAGTTTTGGCCCTTCTTTCCCTCTCTAAAAAATAAAATAAAATAAAATAATAAAAATTTAAAAAATTTAAAAAAAATAAAGAAAGAAAAGAAATAGGCACAGGTTGTACTAGGACACATCTTTTTTTTTTGTTTCAATAATATGTCCTTTCATTCTTCAAATTTACGTTATGAACCAATTATTCAACTGGGAATTAGTAAACCTTTATTCTTTTTCTTGGTGATAAATTAAGAAACATTAGAGAGAGTTTGGGATTGTGTATCTGATCTCAAATGACAAACACTTTGACATTTAGTCTGCTGTATAATGTTTCAACATCCTAGTGAAAGAAAAGAATGGGGAAAAAAGATGGAAAATAAGAAGGCAACTAATGACACAGCAGTTAGATAATAAAACAAAACTTCATGGTCTGTTGACTGGTTGAGAAATGTTCAAGCAACAAATATTTTGAATAGGTCTGGGATTTAGCCATGACTATCAGATACGAAGGAGTGGGAAATGTATTATCATTTCAGTGAATTTTAAAAATTCATCAATGTTTATTTTTTTTATTTTTTAAAAAAGATCTTATTTATTTGACAGACAGAGATCACAAGTAGGCAGAGAGGCAGGCAGAGAGAGAGGAAGGGAAACAGGCTCCCCACTGAGCAGAGAGCCGGATGCAGGGCTCGATCCCAGGACCCTGAGATCATGACCTGAGCCGAAGCAGAGGCTTTAACCCACTGAGCCACCCAGGCGCCCCATCAATGTTTAAAATAGAAATAAAATAAAATAGAAATTGGGGCACCTGGGTGGCTCAGAGGGTTAAAGCCTCTGCCTTCGGCTCAGGTCATGATCCCAGGGTTCTGGGATCGAGCCCCGCATCGGGCTCTCTCCTTGGTGGGGAGCCTGCTTCCTCCTCTCTCTCTCTGCCTGCCTCTCTGCCTACTTGTGATCTCTGTCTGTCAAATAAATAAATAAAATCTTTAAAAAAAAAATAGAAATGTGCTAGAAGAGTAGCTTGCACTAACACTAAACAGGTAACAACCTCCTGTAAAAGTAGATAGAGATTTAAACATTGCAGTGGGCAATGGAGGAGGTGGTATAGTGGGCATCAGGAGAGAGGACAGAATCACGTGAACAGAAGGGGAAATGGTGTTGTACTTCTTGTGGAAAATTCTAACTAGCTGATTAGATATATTTTATTAGTGTTTTAACAGGAAATTATTTCAAATAGGAATTAAATTAAGAAATATTTCTGAACCTCTGATGTCAAGAGTAAACTAGATAAAAAGTAACACAGTTAGTTTCTATAAAGAGAAACAAAGAACTGAAAGTCAGAAATTAGTTTTTCTTCAGTTCAATACTAAAGAACTTTCTTTTTTCTTCTAAGATTATGCAATCAACTTATTTCAAAAGGCCATTTAAAAGCAAGATTGGATTTTTGGAAGAAAGCACAAAAATACCAGTAACAGTCTATGATCTTAAAAGACAGATTAGAGCAGAAAAAAGAACATGGAATGAATTATTTAATGTCAGTTCTGTCACTGAATTCATGTTGCCAAAGCTGAACATTTTAGCTAAGATTCTATATCTTGTAACCATTTAACAAATGATTACCATTGCCAATTTTTTTTAGTACAGTTGACATACAATGTTACATAAGTTTCAGACATACAACTTAGTGAATTGGCAAGTTTATATATTATAAGCTATGTTCACCACAAGTGTAGCTACTACCATCTGTCCCTTTACATTCCCATTACGATATCCCTGACTGCATTCCTTATGTTGTGCTTTTTATTCCTAGGACTTATTCATACAATTACTGGAAGCCTATTTCTCCCATTCCCCTTTACCTATTTTACCCAACCCCAAATCCTCTGTTCCCTTCTCCTCTTGTGATTTTTGTTATACCATGCATGTTATTAGATTTTTGTGCTGCTCTTCATTATTATAACAATAACCATAGTGTCTTTTTTGGCTAAAAAATACTTAGCCTTTTACCAGCAGTTATTAATTATTATAGGTTTTCAGATATAGTATGTATACATACACACACACACACACACACACACACATATCAGAGAGGTATCTCATATTTAACTGCAATCTAACCAGAAATATGCTACCCAGTACCTTATTAGTTATAATGAGAGGTGGATTTTTTTAATGAAAATTTGATTGATTATTTGATTTAGAGAGAGCATGAGTCAGGAGAGGGGTAGAGGAAGAGACTCCACCCCAAGTGTGCAACTGGACACAGGACTCGCTCTTAAGATCCTGAGATCATGACGGGAGCTGAAATCGAGAGTTGGACATTTAACTGAATAAGTTATCCAGGTACACCCCTATTTATTTTTTAAAGAAATTAGCAAATATATGGAAATCATTAGGCAAAATATTCAGTTTACTAAAAGTCATTTTCATTATTATCATTAAAACATCAAAATGTATAAGTCAATATGAAGCAGCTTTAAATTTTTCAATTTCAGAACCACAAAGAAATGTTTTTTTGTTCTTCTGGAACATCCCTGTCTTTCACTCTTGTTTTAAGCCAAATGTTCCAAGATCTATGAATGTAAATCTCAGATTTACCCTACCAGAAACTCAGTATTTGAGTTTCTTCTTGTAATTAACTAAAAAAAAAAAAGGTAAAGTGTAAAAATCACTCTAAAGTCTCTTTTTGGAAGAAGGACATTTGACTATGTTGAATCTATAAGGCCAAAAATATGAATCACACAAATAATAAATTATTTCTCTTTTCAATGAAGGAAATTTCAAGCAGCTTGTCACGTAGTATTGTTGTGACCATCAATTCAGCCATTCAAGCAGAAGTACAAAAAGAATTAGTGCATCACATAACATCTGTTTTATAGTCCCAGAAAAACACCCTTGTTCCTTCTGGCATGTCGGGAATTTACTTTTGTATCTCTTTCTTTTGCCTTTTTTTACTCTCGTATCTTGCTGCAATAGCTAAATTTCTTGAACAAAGAGGCCAGTCTTCCTCATCAATTTTACTGCCTACAACTACTTTTGATTCAGATTAACCCAGTTTCTTATAAACTCTATTAATATATACCCTTCTAATACAATTTATTCCCTAAATCAGATTATTTTCCACTGAACATTTGTTCCTTCCTAAGTATATTTCTGGCACGTGGTATTTATATCAAAAGCCATATTTCAATTATAAAAATGCATATTAAAAATCAGCTATGTGAAAAGTTACCAAATTATGACCAAAGCTGGGTCTATACTGAATAGAATCCAACAGGACAGCTGGTAAATAAGGTATCCTATATTTATCCATGTGTCTCCTTCTTCCCCTTCCCCACTCTGGTCCCTTTTCACCATACATGGGGAGAACTTTTAGGAATTTTACATTGAATATGAAATAATGAAATGTGGATTACCAGAGGTTTGCCTCCTGTAACCCTTTCATCTTCTCTAAGGTTCCCAACACACGGGTATGGACCTATACTCCCATCTCTGTTCTCACACAAGAACAAGTAACAGTGCTGAAATAACAGAGATTGCATCAGAGCTAGGAGGTCATATGCTAATTCTAGTTCAACCCTTAGCTAGCACATATGCCCATGACAATTTCACTTAGTCTGTTTACACATCAGTTTCCTCTTTGTAGAGAGAAAAATTCTGACCAAAATCACACCACCGCCTGCTGTATTCCAGAAACTACTATAAACTCTCTCAGGACAAAACTGGAGGGGGAAGGACAGGGGTTATGTGGTCAGAACTCCACAACCATAACAGCTCTACTTTACCATATTTTTGACCTCTTCATATATAATTTTATTGGAAATACCATGCACACACACTGGTATGCGTGAGCACACATGCTCATGCACACACACACACACACACATACAATGGTCTAGCAGTAGGATCCCCTCACTTCTATTATATGTTAGACAACTTCCCCTTGTTTTCAGCAGAGACTCTAGGTGCTCATCAAAGAAAGAATGTATTTTCAGGTTCTGAAGGACTTATTAAATTCTACCTCAAACTTGTCATCTCTTGAATAAATAAATCAAGAGCTTTAGGATTTACTCATAGGTTTAATTAGTCAAATTAGTCAATTATTCAAAATGCTAATCATTCTCAAACCTCTTTTTGAGGCCTTTCTCAAATTAACATCTCCTGGATTTGAGTAGAAAAGCTAAATATGAGAAATATACTTGCACAAAGTCTTTTCACATGGTGAGAAAATTATGCAATGATGCAGACACATGCACACTCTGGAATGATGCCTTTTTCCTTATTTTTTTTTTTTTTTTTACCTTAAAGTGCTATGGTTCTGCTTTGAGCCTTTGAGTTCTTATTTAGCCGTGTTCCTCCCTCAGGTACACTGTTTGTTTCAATTACATTACCATTAGCAAATTTTTGGTTCCTATCTTTAGTACCCTATAGCTCAGGTTTACAGAGTATATATAGTTTGTGAAAACTACCAAAGAGGGGTCCTACACTCAAAATTATATTCACAATAATATTACAACATTATCTTCCTTTTACACTGGGTTGAAATTTTCACCCTTGGTACAAAACAATGGTGTATGAAATTCAGAGCACTTTATTGTGAGCCAACACTATTATGTCTATATGCTCTCAATTAAAAAAAAAAATTTCACTCAAGAACTTCCTTGATACAACTATAAAATATAAAAATTGTATTAAATATCAATACTTAAATCTTTTAATATCTGTGTAAAATCTGTTTAAAATCTGAAGTACACTCAAACAAAATCAAAACCCCTTGTACCGTATACCAACACGATCATCTTCTCAAGGAAAAACACCTTGGCAGCTAGTTATGAACTGAATTAACCACCTTTTTTTTTTTCACGTAACACCATATTTACAAGAAGGAATGAATAACAAACAATGACTTCAGATTTAAGTATAGGTTTTGTTTGGTATTTGAAAGTAGACTGTTCCTTTGAAACCTTTTGTAAACTGAAATGCATAAAGTGAAAGTACCCCCTGCCTTCTGAGAGCTCACATTATATTGTACCTGTTTTTATGAATGTCCTACATTAGTACTTGTTTTGGCTAACCAAAAGAAATCCAAAGAGGATTTTCAGTTTTACCCAAAAAAAAAAAAAAAAAAAAAAAAGAAGCCTTATTATACTCATGTAGATTTTTCACAAAAACAAAGTAGCATAGTGCAAGCTTTCAGAAAATATAGGATACACAGGCAAATGCTTTTTTTCGAAATAGTGAAATGAGCCTCTTATGTAAAACATATACATGCATGAACATATAGACATACATACATGTGACTATCTGTTACAAATTATAAAATTATAAAATTTAAGCTCTTAAGCAAAACTCATACATTTTGGAAAACTGGTGACTTCTACCTTGAATTTGACTGCTTTCCAATTTTTTTTTTTTTTTTTTTTTAAGATTTTAAGTAATCTCTGCACCACATGTGGGGCTTGAACTCACAACCTTGAGTTCAGGAGTCACACATGCTACTGAATGAACCAGCAAGCACTCCCCAGAATTTTTCTAGTGAGACTTAAGTAGTGTTATCAGTGACATTAACTATGTTTTTGTTCTGTTTTGTTTTTATGTTGTACTATAAACCCCATAAACAATTGGAAAATTGGCATAATGCAATGAACTGATATTCTGCAAATGGCCGAGGCACAATGCTACAGAATCATGCATAAGTAAGAGATCTTTCTAATGTAAAGGTGGACTAATGGGTTTTAATGTAGAAAAGCACTGATAATTTATTGACATATTTTCAGATTCCACATGGCAACTAACCTTTGAGAATCAATCACCAGCCAAGTTTTCAAGAAGGATCAAGGAAGGACAACTATAATTATGTGAAAAGCTATTAAAACACATCTTCCATTTATAACTACATATAATTATGAGATCATGATTCCTTCATGTATGTCAACCAAAAAGAATTAACACAGAAAAACATATGAGAAATCTGATGCCTTCTATTCATCCAGACATTAAACAGATTTGTAAAAAGTAAGAAATAATGCTATTCTCACTATTTTTTCTTCTGAAAAATATGACTATTTTATTATATGTCATGTATATTCACATGTATAGTTTTATTATTGCCATTTTAAGTGATTAAGAAACATTTAGAAAAATTCTCAAAAATTATATTTTAATATCTAATATTTAATTTATTTAATATATTTTATGTTATATATATTAATAATATATATTAATAATATATATTAATATATAATTTAATATCTAACCCAGTAAATGTTGATAGATATAATTGAAATGCCCCAAAAGTATTTTTAGGTCCTTAATAATCTGTTAAAATATACTACCCTAGGCCCTATTGTGTATATCACTGTGTATTTTATTGTTTACTTTTATCTACATTTCAAACAGCTAAGTGTATAATAAATAGTATTCTAGGTCTCTATGATGTGGATTTTTCTTTTGGGCAATATCATCATTTTTTCATCAGATTTAATGATCATACCCTATATACTATATTCCCCCTCAAGAAATTTCACAAAATACTTCTGTTAAAATCTCTAATTGCTAATGTAAGCATGAATAATTGGCAAGTTTGTTCCTGGTCAACATTTATTGGAAACCCAGTTTGTACTGATAATGCAAACTATTATGCATGGTATGGTAAGCATGGGGAATTGTGTAGATGGTAAAGATATAAACCCTATGCTTGAAGGTTTCAAGTAGAATAAAGAACTCATGTTAATCATAGACAGAGGCCAAAGCACATGCAAACTGTATCAGCAAAGTTTATCATCAGAGGGGTATCAGTGAACATGGAGGAATAGGTAGCTCCAAGAGGCTGTTACTCCACAGAAACATCAAAAAGCAAGCAAAACAGCCAGAATAAACTTTGTCAGAACACTGGAAAATAGTCAAACATTTACAACAATCTAGTAAACAATGAATCAAGAAAAAAGTAATCTAGAAATAGTAGAAAAGCTTTGTGGCATTTGTATTTGTCATTACTCCAATCCCCTCCCTAGTTCCGTGCTGATCTTTAAGTCAACAGCCTGCATTTAGAGTATGTGACCTTGGTCCCTGGGTTCTGGAAGAAGCAGAATAGACCTTATCTCAAAGAAACTCTGTTTGCCTGCTCTTCCTTGTCTGGAGCTATTGGAAAGACTGACAGAAGGCACTTACTTTTCTTACACCAGACCCAGAATACCCAGTACAGAAAATCAGTGGATATTATGAAAAATGTTATAAGGTAAAAGAATAAGCCACAGCTATCTGGGGGGCGGGGGGTGGCGTGGTAAAATTACAGTTAAAGGATAAAACAGAGCACTCAAGCTTGAGAAGCTGGGGCAAGATTTCTTTAAGAAATTAGAAATTCAAAGTGCTTACATATATTGGGAAATTCAGGAAACCACAAGCATGTTAAGAGCAGGTTGCATGTTCAGAAAAGACCTGAAAAGACCTTAAGTGTCCACCTCTGACTGAACTCTAGGCTTAATAAAAACAGGACTTGACAGCCAAGACAGAGTTGTAAATGACCAGATTAAGTAGTGAATTAAATCCCCAGCACAGAACTGATCTGAAAAGAATGGGAGAGTTTGTTTGGCTCCTGCAATTCAAGGAATTCTTTGTAAAAATACTAGCTGAACACAAGCTAAAGAAACTTCAGAGACTACATATGACAGAAAATTCTGACTTTTTAAAATACATCAGAAAAGTCAATTAAAAACAACAAAAACAGCTCAAGTCTATAGCAAACAACAACAACAAAAATATGTTCTTAAGAGGGGGAAGAATCCAGTGTCAAGTGTTCTATATTATTGTATTCAAAATGCAGTTTTCAGTACAAAATTTAAAGCATAGGAAGAACCAAGATTGTATGGTCCACTGACAGGAGAAATTAGCAGAAACTGCCCCTGAGGAAGCAGAAACAAGTTTCTTATTAGATGAAGACTTTAAATCAACTGTTTTAAATATACTCACAGAACTAAAGGAAACCATGAACAAAGAGCAAAAGGAAACCATGACGACAATGTATAAAAAATGGAGAATATCATTAAAGAGATAGAAATTTTTTTAAAGATGTTATTTATTTATTTGACACAGAGAAAGACACAGGGAGAAAGGGAACAGAAGCAGGAGGTCAAGCACACTTCCTGCCGAGTGGGGAGCCTGATGTGGGGCTCGATGCCCAGAACCTGGGATCATGACCTGAGCTGAAGGCAGATGCCTAACTACTGAGTCACCCAGGTCCCCCAAGATAGAAATCTTTAAAAAAATCCACATATATTCTGGAGCTAAAATGTACTACCATGAGAATTAAAATTTACTAGAGGGTTTAAATGGTAGGTTTGAGGAGGCAAAAGAAAAAAAAAAAAACAGTAAACTAGAATTTAGGCTAACTGAAATTATCTACCCTGAGGAACAAAAAGAAAATAGAAAATAGAAAACAAAACTGAAAGACATGTGGAAGACCACTAGCATACCAATATAAGACCAAGGGAGTCCCAAACAGAGAGGAAAGAAAGGACAGAAAGAGTATCTGCAGAAATAATGCCAAACACCTGCTAAATTTGTAAAACTACATGTATTTATGTGCTCAAGAAGGTCAAAAACTCCAAGAAGGATAAACACAGGGAGATCCAGGCTGAGATACACTGAAATCAAATTACCAAAAGCTAATGACAAACACACAATCTTGAAAGCAGCAAAAGACAATCAACTTACATATAGGGAATCTTCAATGGGTTTAACTACAAATTTCTTAACAAAAACTGTGAGGCCAGAAAGGGATGAGATATCATTATGAAAGTGCTGAAAAGAAAAAGCCGTCAACCAAAATCCTGTATCCAGCAAAACCATCCTTCAAAGTTGAAGGAGAAACCAAAACATTCCGAGTTTAACAAAAGCTGAGGAGGTTCATTACAAGTGGATCTGACCTAGTCTAGGGAATGCTAAAGGGATTGCTTTAGGATGAAGTAAAAGGAGTTAGTAACTTAAAATCAGATGAAAAAATAAAGAACTCTAGTAAAAATAACTATATAACTGAACATAAAAGTCAACATTACTGTATATTTGGTTTAGAATTCCACTCTATATTTCTTATATAAGACAAATGAAGAAATAATTTTAAATCTATGTTAAAGGGTACACAATGTATAGAAGATATAATTTGCAACAAAACAAATATAAGGAAGGGCAAAGCTATATAGAAGTAGAGTTTATGTAGGCTATTGAGGTTGAGTTAGCATCAATTCAAAGTAAGTTGTAAGGGCACCTGGGTGGCTCTGTGAGTTAAGCTTCCAACTCTTGATTTTGTCTCAAGTCACTAACTCAGGGTTGTGAAACTCTGTATAGATTTTTAACAAGTAAATTAAAAAAAAAAAGAAATTGAATCAGAAATGAAAAACATTCCAATAAAGAATTATCAGGATTAAATGGCTTTACTTGTGAATTCTACAAAACACTTAAAAAATTAACACCAATGTTCTCAAACCCATCCAAAAACCAGAAAAGGAGGGAATACTTATTGATTCATTCTATAAAGTTAGAATCATCCTGATGCAAATCTAAACAAACGTAAGAAAAGATAATTTATTAATATTCCTTATGAATATAGATGCAAAACTCCTCAATGCAATACTAGCAGAGAATGGCAGAAATTTTTAAATTAACAAATCAAATTTTTCAGCATATCAAAAGGATTATGCATCATTAAGGAAAAGGATTTACCCTAGGAATGTAAGGGGAGCTCAACTAATGAAGATCAACCACAGTAACAACACATTATTAGGGGGAAACAAAGAAAGAGAAACACTTAATCATATCAATTAATGATAAAATGCGTTGACAAAATCCATCACTCTCTGCTCATAAAAATGTTTTTTTTTTTTAAATCAGGAATAGAAGGAAACTTCCTCAAACTCACCAATAGATTGTTTATGAAAAACCCAAAGCTAAAACAATAGTCAATGATGAAAGACTGAAAGCTTTACCCCTATGATCAGAAAGGAGAAAAAGATGTTCATTTTCACCACTGCTATTCAACACTGTACTAGAATCTAGCCAGAATAATTAGACAAGATACAGAAATAAAAGGAAGTGAATTTAGGAAGGAAGAAATAAATTATATACACTAAAAGACCAAAAAATCCTTAATAGCCCCAGAGAACTAATCAGTGGATTCCATACAGTTAAAGGGCACCCAGTCAATATTCTACAAATAGTTGTATTTGTATACACCAGCACTGAGTAATCCAAAAAAAAAAAAAAAGGATATTAAAAAATCAATTCTATTTTTTGTAACATCCAAAAGAATAAAATACTTAGGAATAAATTTCACTGAAGAATGAAAGACTTGTACATTTAAAATCATGAAGTATTACTGAAAGAAATTAAAGACATAAATAAATGGAAGGACAATTTATGTTTGTCACTTGAAAGACTAATATTTCTAAGATGATAATATTAACCAAAGTGATCCACATATTCAACACAATTGCTATCAAAACCACAACTGCCTATTTTTGCAAAAATGGAAAAGCCAATTTTTGAATTGATATGAATTGCAAGGGACTCTGAATAGCAAAACAATTTTAAAAAATTTGTACCATTCATACTTTCTCATTTCAAAACTTATTACAAAGCTATAGTAACCAACACAGTGTGATGCTGGCACAAGGACAGATTCATAGAGCCATATATTAAAAATGCACATCCTTAAATAAATCCAGATTATCTGTGATCAGTGATAATCAACAAAGGTGAAATACCATACAATGGGGATAGAATAGTCTCTTCAACAAAGGTGCTAAGAGAAATGTATGTTATGTAAAATCTGAAGGTGGATTCCCTACCTCACACCATATACCAAAATTATCTCAAAATCAATCAATGATCCAAAAAGATAAGGTAAAACCATAAATCTCTTTAAAAAAATATACTGGTAAATCCCTATGACTCGGAGTTAGCAATAGATTCATACATATGATACTAAAAACACGAGCAACAACAACAAAATAAATAAACTCCATCAAAATTGAGAACTTTGTGTATCAAAGGACACTATCAAAAAAGTGAAAACCTATAGAATAGTAGAAAATATGTGCAAATTATATATCTGGCAAGAGATTATATCCAGAATACAGAACTTGTACAAGTCAACAATTAAACCAAAAGTCCAATTAAAACAGCAGCAAAGGATTTAAATAGACATTTTTTCACAGGATATACAAATGGCCAATAAACACATGAAAAGAGGCTCAACATCACTAACCAGTATGGAAATGTGAATTAAAGCCAAATGAGATACCACTTCACATACCACAGAGAATTCTTCACACAGAGAATTACCATATGATCCTATAATTCCATTCCTAGTTATACACCCCTAACCATGAAAAAAATAATAGGACTCAAAAACTACATGTATGCACATGTTGATAGCAGCACTATACCCAATAGCCAAAATGTAAAAACAACCCAAATTTCCATCAGTGAATACAAGGATAAACAAGTTGAGGCACATACATACAATGGGATACTAGTCACCAATAAAAAGGAATGAAATACTAATATCTGAAATATGGAAGAATGCCTACATTGTTATGTTAAGTCAAAGAAGTCAGGAATAAAACATCACATATTGTTTGGTCACACTTTACATGAAATATTACACAGGTAAATTTAAAAAGACCAAGAGAAAATTGGTGATTGCTAGAGGAAAATGGGCAGTAACTGCTCACTGGGTATAAGGTTTCCTTTTGGGGTGATACAAATACTTTGCAGTTGGACAGAGGTAGTGGTTGCACAAAGTGTGAATATACTAAATGCCACTGGATCACTCACTTTAAAATTGATAATTTCATTTTTTTTAGTAGGCTCTATAACCAATGAGGAGCTTGAACTCATGACCCTGAGATCAAGAGTTGCATGCTCTACCCACTGGGTCAGCCATGCACCTTATGAACAGCTCTTTAATAAAATTAAAATTATTCTCAATAAAGATAATGAATGTGATTGGGAAAGATAAGGTAATTGAAGTAACCAGAACTCCTAAATGTTGAATTATGATCAATATAAAAAAGTGAATTTACTAGTCTAGTCCCCTGTTATGTAATTTCAAATGATGCCTCGGGAGAAACAAAGTGAGCTGTGAGTCTAGGATCACAGATCTTCTATGCCCTATGCATAGATTTAAGGAACAGTCTTCCCCTATAAGTAAAGATGTTTCCCGAGTCTTATTTCAGTATTCCAGTTTTTCTAGAGTTTATTCAATTGGGCCCTACACTCAGTAGAATAATCTTAGACCAAGACAAATATTGTAGAAAACAAGTCAAAGCAATGAACATTCATTAAATTGTTCCAGCTAAAATTTCATTCACCAGAACAATGGCAGAAAGTGGGATATTTTGTTTTTTTAAATATTTTATTTATTTATTTGATGGAAAGAGAGATTATAAATAGGCAGAGAGGCAAGCAGAGAGAGGAGGAAGCTGACTCCCCACTGAGCAGAGAGCCCGATTTGGGCTCAATCCCAGGATCTTGAGATCATGACCTGAGCCGAAGGCAGAGGCTTAACCCACTGAGCCACCCAGGTGCCCCACTAAGTGGAATATTTCAAAGGCCCATTTAATTAAGATTTTTATTTGTCTGTCTGTTTTATTAGTTTCTACAGATAGATTCTTCTCTTACACCTAATGAATGAACTCCGGAATGGGATAGTTTAACTTACAGTTCAAAGACAAGGAGCTGGACCATAAATCCCTCGGCAAATCACTGCTTCTTAAAATGTCCCCCCCCTCCACAAACACAGGGGGCAAATGTATGCTAAAAGCTTTTGCTTTCTTCCTCCAGGAGGACAGGGAGTTGAAGGCAACACCCTCTTTTAAGGAAACTTCGCTTCTCAAGGATCAGGCTGTCTTGTTCCTCCCATTTTTAGAGGGCAGGCTATCATATTCCTAAAATTTGTATTGCAATGAAAAAATATGACAAAATATTTAAAGCTGTGACATATAAATAATTTTAGTGTGGTTTAGAAAAGAAAGTATGGCTTTATATTTTATCACGGGTGTTTGAGTTTCCAAAAAAACAAACCAAAACCAAAACAAAAACCAACCAAACAAACATAATAGCTGTAATAAAAATGCATACAGAACTGACATGCATGATTTTCAATTCCCCACTTCTGCCATTCCCTTCCCATTTTCCCATTATGTACCCCAATTTATTCCTTCCTTGTTACACATTCCATTTAAAGAAGATACAGAATCAACTCATTTATTAAGAAATCAGGGTGAGAATGAAGCAGAGCACATTTTTTTTTTTTCTAACATGTTTCTTGCCTATACTTTCCATGGGTGCAATAATATATCTTGTCCTGTATTTCAAAGCTTAAGATACCCGCTAGAGTCAAAAAGCTCTGGCTTTTCCATGTTCTGGTTCTGTGACAGACAATTTACTTTAACTTGTAAGACTCAACCAAACATGTAGATTATGCATAAATTAATAGTATCTATTTCACATTAGTGGTGTAAGGATAAATAAAATAGTGCATACAAAGCACTTAGCATAATATCTGGCTTGTAACAAGGAGCTAATAAATGTTGCTTATTAAAACAGACTCTCTTTTGACCTATTAAATTGAACACATCATAATGTAAGCTAAATCCATTATTTATCTCATTAGATAATACAAAAAATGAGAATAAGTAAAAAAATCAAATTTGACTTAAATGTAAATGTAACTGGAAAACAAAGACAAAAAAATATAACTGCTCTTAACTTTATACATATCAGAGAAAATTATATTTCATTCAGCATGAGAGATAAATCTAGGAAAGCAACAATAACCCATGTTATCCAGGGGGAAACTGTTAGAATCTGTCATTGTTTTCTCTTTGGCAGCCCGTTGATGCCTGGGTAATACTATATTCAAATGGGCTCATCTGTGCTGTTCTTGGAAAAAACAAGCAGAGACAATTTAGCTTATGCCTATCAATACAACATATCTTCTTTTTTAATTCAACAAAATAAAAAAAACAATTTGCATCTTAGTTGATGTTTATGTTTACAAGTGAGTAATGCAAATCTTAAAATCTGTAAAACATTATTTCCCTCTCATAAAAGCATTATGGGATGGTTTAATTGTCGCTTTGACATTTTAAAACACAGGTCAGATGCTTAAATGACACCTTTTAAATTGCAGCTGCCAAGAGATTGCTTGCAACATAATATAACATGACATTTTAACTAACTATAACCAGAAGCAATTGTTTTGGTAGAACATAATAGTAAGGAGAATAAATTCATTTTGAGTTTTTGCATAACAATAACTAATCAGCTGTCACCATTCCAAGAAAATACTTATCAAATGCTTTCTAGAAAATTCTTTTTTTTTAATAAATAGGAACAGATTAATCTTTTAAAAGCCTCGTTTCAAAGGATCAAATCGTCCCTTATTAAAAAACCTGGTATGTAAGAACAGGAAGAAAGAATCCTTTTCCTCAAAATCTTATTTTCAAGCACCTATCAAGGCTAAGACATGAACTCACGTCAGTCTGAATGAAGGTCAATGTATTCACTCACTCTGCAATCTTTTCTCCACAAACTAGGCTCCTAAGTTATCCAAAAGCTTCAGACCTTAGCTGTATTACCTAGAAAACGGCATTTATCTTCAAGTTTGTATATTATAAGGAATAAATGACAGGATTATACACTCTCTTTGAAAAATATAAGTTGGCATTTCTTCAAAGACAGATACACATCCTTAAGTTTTAGCTTCTAGTTTTTGTTTTATTTCTCCGGACAGAGCTGCCTAAATTTCTCTGGTTCCCTCAGCTTCCTCAGTTCTAAATTTTGGCTCCCAGGGAATGATTTGAGCACAACTTCATAGATCAAAATCCTTACCTGACATAAAGATTTACCTAACCATTAGCACCACAGTGGCAATCTCAACATCTGTAAATTCTTTCCCAACATGGCATCTAAAATTAGTGTAAAATTTACTCTTAGACACACTTCTAGAAGTGAAAATAAAGGTATGCATACAGTGAAACAAAATGATCCCTATTAAGTTCTTGTTTAACTTGGATCAAGCGGAGCCCTGGTGACTTCTACATGCATGTGGATGACTTATATATGGATGCTTTTTTTCTTTTATGCTCTGACAGACCTGCAAAGACCAGCTCAGGAGGCTTACCTCAAGAGGGTACTAAAGGAATAGGAAATTGTCTGAGGAGCTAGGGCTAATGATGAAGACACAATTTTAATGCCTTACAATTTTGTCTTTAGTCAGCCATAGTAACAAATTAATCTAATGACCCTGTTTTGACACTGACTGATTAGAGACACCAATCAAAGGGCAGCAGGCCACTGTTACTGAAAATCAGTGTACTACACACAGTCCACATCGCTGTCTGTCTCAATACAGCAACAAAGCTTAAAGAATATTCTCCTCTAAATACATTTGGTTTCATGAAATACGTGTCTCTTCTCTCAAAACAGGTAGGTCAAAATGTGTAAGTACATTATGCATGAAAAGTTTTCGGACCGTGATCATTCTCATTCTATATACCCCATGGATATAGGAGACTGCACAGGGAGACTTCATGGCTACGAAAGACCAGTCTCCATAACTTGGGCTTCGATGTACACTCATCTATTTGTAGAGTATAAATACGAATCTTCGAGTTACACATTCTGAAAATAAGCGTGGGTGCTCTTTTCTCTTTAAACTGATTCAGTACCAATTATAGAAAAAAAAATATGTTGGCTTGATCGATACATCTAAATAAGTCTTCCCTTTAATAAAAAAATGAAATGAATAATTTCTTCCTTTCAAAAATAGTTACTTATTAAAGAAATACTTGAATGGTTAACCCACTCTTCAAAAATAATTAGGACTTCTCTTCACCAGGCAGGGAAGTTGCTGACAATCTTGGAAATTAAGACACCTGTGTCAAATTACTTCTGTAATAAAATTTGCAATCAAACCAAAATTACAATGAACATGTGTTTCTCTGGTTATAAGCTTGCATTGCCTAGCACTTACCTCCAAAATGTGATACTATTTTGAGCAAAACAGTTTCTAAATCATTTCTTAGACTATATAACTCTTTATTTGCTTTCTTTCCCCCTCCCTCTTAAAAAAAACATTAAACATTGGGGTACAGATGGCCCTTCTTTTCATTGTATCTGTATCTTTGGGGTAAATACCCAGTATTTTCAGGGTACTGTAAATTTCAGTAAATCTCCCAGTAAATTTCAGGGTCATAGGGAATCTCTATTTTTAATTTCTTAAGGAATCTCCATACTGTTCCCCAAAGTGTCTGCACCAATAAGGAGAAGTGAGTTGGAGGAAATTGGAGGGAAGATGAACCATGAGAGACTGTGGACTCTGAAAAACAATCTGAGGGTTTTGAAGGGGCGAGGGGTGGGAGGTCGGGGGAGCCAGGTGGTGCGTATTGTGGAAGGCACGAATTGCATGGAGCACTGGGTGTGGTGCCTAAACAATGAATTCTGTTACGCTGAAAAGAAAAAAATATATATATTTTCAGAGTAGATGAGAGCTCACCAGATTTAATCTGCTGCTACATTTGTTACCAAAGAAGCCATAATTATTGCTGTTGTTATTATATTAGATCACAGATATTTGAACCATAAGATACTTCAAAAGATCACTTCATAATCTGCTAAATCAAAGATGCCCTTCTTCAACCAAAAGCTTAATGTCAAATGAAGTAAGTAATTTTCCAAGGTTATTATAAAGCTATAGAAAGCATATGCAGAGGCGCCTGAGTGGCTCAGTCAACTAAGCATCGTACTCTTGGTTTGGTTTTAGGTCATGAAATGGAGCACCACATAGGACTTCACAGTCAGCAGGAGCCTGCTTGTCTCTCTCCCTCTGCTCCTCCCCTGTTACGTTCTCTCTCTCTCTCTCTCTCAAATAAATAAATAAATATAAACCTTTTTTAAAAAAGGTCTAGTATTCTGCTAAATAATTTTTGGATCAGAAGTTTCTCCTTATGACACGAATTGTGAACCCCTTCCTGGTTAAAATTTTCCATCTGCCTGAGTAGTTTTACCTAGGAAGTTGACCTTAGAGGCTACTGGTGGGCAAAGGAACAACAGAAGGAGGTACTGTACATTATCTTTCTAGTTGGAGGTTTTCTTTTGTGGGTCTATTCTAGCACAGCTGAGGGGTCTTAAACCAGAGTTGGAAGAGGAAGACATGGTGTAATTAGAGTACTAGAGTCTGACCACAGACATGCACCGGCACATACACATGCTTAATCAAAAGTCTAAACTAATGGTCTTGATGCACATTCTAGATTAAACAATCTCGGGTTTTTCCATCTCTCGTGAAGAAGACAAGACTACATAGGTTCTAAGACTGCTTCCAGGCTTCTGACTCGCGTCTTAGGCCATGGTCTCTCCACCCTGTACTTCACTACACCATTCAGTTTGAGCCCACCATGAAGGCCCTGTAACCAGACTGGTATATGCTTGCTCATGACTCAAGTAAATTCCCAACCACCCTCATTACCCTTATCTACTTCATTAATTTCTATAATTTCCCAAGTCCTTGGTGGCATTCAGTGTACAAATAAAAATTGCATAACACAGTTCAACTGTTCCCGATAGCAATACCTTTTCCACTCCAGCATACTGACTTATTTTTCATATCATAATATTCTTGACAAAAATAACAGTAAAAACCATAGACCTTTGAACATGTGGTATGTTAAGTGTACTTAATAAGCTACAAATCTAAAAATAACTGCTACTTCCATTCATATGACTAATCTCACATGAAATTAAGTCTTGAGTGTTTGTGTCATTAGGGGAAAGGATTTGAGGTGATGGATATAAAACAGGAGAAAGCAAGACCAACTACCCACAGCACTGAGAATGTAGTAAGGACTCCATAATTATTTACTGATGAATGAATAAATGAATAAACAAACAGACTATTGAAAGGCTACTCCAGATTGAATGTTTAGTCCCTTTCCCCTGCCATAATTTAAAAATAGAAATTACAGAAGATCTATATTCCAGAGAGAACTTGTTTTTTCTTAGAAACTTCCCTTATGGCACACAGTGTTGGGCATTGTGTCTGGTGGTCAGTAAGTACTAAAGAAAGCAATCATAAGAGAAAGAGCAACAGCAGTGCTAGACACTCTACTAAACACTTGAATTATTGTATGTCATTTGTCCTTCATAATAGCACTATAAATTTGGCATAATATATTTCACCCATAATACAGATGAGTAAAATACTGAACAAGGTTAAATAATTGGCCAATTTCACAAAACCAGGAAATTACAGAACCGGAACTCAAACCAAGGTGTGTCTCGCTCAAAGTCTTTGCTTTAAAAAACAAATAAGTACATGACAAATTTATTCCAACCATACTCCATTTTTACATTGAACAACATGGAAACAGCTGGCTAGAAGTTTAGTCAGTGGGCAACTTTATAAAGTCTTGCTTATACCAGATACTCAAAGGACCCCGAAGTATCACAATGGCCTCAGTAATAAGAAATTCTGAGAAAATGAATCAGTGGGAAAAGCTGCTATAATCAGATGGAAGAAAGTTTAAGAGAAACACACAGGCCATCAGGGCACCAATTTCTCCATCTGGTTAATAGTCCCCAGTAGAAGGTAATATACCCAAGTCATTCATTTTTCTAATAATTACATTAAAATAATTTAAGCAGAACACTATGCTGAACATAAGCTTATCCTCCTTTAAACAAAGATTCTTGGCATTCAGCAACAACTCAGAGCCATCACGTTGGTCAATCACACTGTATTGCAGACGTACATGTGAGGCAGTTAAGACAGCGTTCCTGAAGAGAATACTGGATAAGTCAGCTCTCATCAGGGAAGATTTCTCTCTCTCTCTCTCTCTCTTGTTTTTCTTCCATTTCTTCCTTTTCATTTGTCCTTCCTCTCTTTCTTTCTCTCACCTTTCTTCCTTTTTTTCTTTTCTTCCTTCCTTTCTCTTCCTCTCCCTTTCCTCCCTCCTGATTTCTGTAATTCCTTTTTCAATCTCTTCATATGTTAAATCATAATTACAAGTGATTTTTGGCAATTTATACAAAGCCCATATTTTTACAAAGATGGTATATTTCACAAAATACCATATTGGAGCAACTGATACTGTCATTTATGTAATTAGTCACTGTAATTAGTTGACTAAATAACTCTGAAAGAGAACTATTATTGTTAATCCCATTTTGTACATGAGGAAATAAATTTAATGTGTTTAAGGGCTCATAAATAACAAAAGAGGAGCAAGAACTGAAGTGTAAATACGTATTATTCAACAACAGGCTGTAACTTCATTATATCAGTTAATCTGGGGATGAGCTTAATCTTATCCCAGAAATGACTAGTTTTTACAATCCTGAGAAATCTATGGGTGTCCAGTCTTTGAGGAAGCTAGGTGGATGGGTGTAGCAGCATGCCAAGTGCATTTGCTATTGGAAGACATTTTGGGGAGATTTAAAAGCCAGCAGCTTTTCTCTGTCTTCCAATATTAGTACCTACTAAAGAGCAGTAAAACTTCTGGGTACTGAAATAATCCCCAAAGAAGAATTAAGCCTACTGCTAATTTATATATTAGTGTTCAACTCTTTAATGTAAAGGACACAATTTAAAGATCATTGCAAGGGCAATTTGGCAATGTTCTTTAGACAAGGGGAAACTGGGAATATAAAAACTACAAGGAAAGAAAGGAACAGAAGAAGGAAGCATTTAGCGGCTGACCGCATTCTCTTTTGATCAAACCCTCACCGTCTCTCAAATCCTTCCCTACCACTGTCCCCTACCGCCCTCATCACAGCTGAGCTATCACCTCCATATGGGGACTTCCAGTCTCCACTCCCTCATTGTCAACATACAATGAAAGTCAAATGTCCCCTGCATTTATTAACTAACATAGTAAGTCTGTAAGTAGCAATGGAGACTGAAGATCTCCTTGGCATTGTCGATGTATAGATTTTACATTTCAGCTTCCCCCAAAATATCTCACATGATATTTGAACCACAAAATTACTGTGCCATTTGCAAAATGTCTGGTTATGCATTTTTTTAAATTCCAACCAATGCTAATGTGTCTTAAGATACCACATATGGCTACCCTCTTAAGGCATTTGAATGTGAAATTATCATCCACAATACCATCATAAGAGAGGAATAAAGACAAATTACCTGGGGTTAAGAGGATGACTGACATAGTGATGAGTGAGCATACAACTAAAATCACCAGCAGGGCAATAGCAATTCCCTTCCAGTTTCTCTGTGGAGGGCTGTTACTTCCCAGTTCCTACCGAGATAGAAAAAATAAAAAGGTTCATAATTATACATGCTCCGAAAGAAATGTATTCATAAAGGAATGATTCAGTGCATGGCACAATCACAGTTTGAAAGCTAATTAGGATCCTTTTCTTTTTCAGTAGTTCACTTAATTATTCAAAGGTGCATATATTATAAATGGCTATCTTTTGGGGGGTAATCTTATTTCTCTGAGAGATAAACCAACAGAGCATTATGCCTGCTGTCCAAAATGTAGACAGCATTAAAGTGCATTGACAATAAATAAATAAATAGTGCATAGGACAATAGCCAAAATACTCTGCAACATATTATGGAAATAAGGTGCACCTACTTACATTTTTTCTTACTACAATGGAACCTATGATAAAGATTTAGATACCATTATTTCCCAATTGAATAACTAGTTTTCTAGTTTTTCTCAGGGACTACTTTTCTAAGTGGATAGTGGGGAAAAAGATTTGAGATGGGAAAATCATTCAAACTGCCCCAGCTGCAGAGCAGGGTACATCTGTCAACACAACAGGTCCTTTTCAAACAGCTCCCCCACCACTCATAAAAATCAACAGGATGTAGTAACTAAATTAAATGAGTGCTTCTCTATCAACGGTTGGTAGCATCCTCTCCCTAGGCAGCATGCCTAATACTGGCAAGGAGATAAGATTGATGAGGGAGGATAAACTTGAACATCTCTCACAATACATAAAGATTTTCATTTTTCAGATGATCTGTGTTCTGCCCTGTTGACTAGAAACGTATGAGCACGATTCACCAAAGCAAAGCAAACACCACACTGAATTAAAACAAATGCCAGATTTTCTTTGCACTGAATCTCTCATTTCTTTCTTCCTATCCCCATCTCCCAGCTTCTTTTCCTCCTTCCCAACAAAGCCTTTTTTATTCAAAACTAGCTAAGTGATTTGAAGACAAAGAAACAGAACATAAAGTTATCCAACTCACTACGCGTGTACAGATCACTCAGCAAGAGCAGACCTGCTTTAAACAAAGACAAATAGAATAGCAAACACGTCATAAATTATAAATGGATTCCTGGGACTCGCAGATTAAAACCATGAGCAATTTTCATATAGTGATGTTGACATTCAATTCTGCAATAAACACTTTGGACATGAAGAAGTAGACCCCAAATAAATGCAAGAGAACGTGCGTGGAAGGTATTTTGTTCTTTTCCCTCCCCTTCTGTGATCAACTGTTTTGTCTTTCAGTCTGATGGACCAAATCCTGCAGAGGCCAATTCTACTCTTTTAACACAACTGCCTTTATACCTCTTCTCCACACTTATTAATGCTCGTTATCCAACACCTCTAATTTTACTGCATTTTGGCTAGACTCTCCGTTCATACTTGACCTGCACAAGTCCACTCATATAGTATACAAATATTTATAGCTTATTACTATAAATGTATTTTTTCTTCCTTATGATTTTCTCAATAACATTTTTTTCTCAAACTTACTGTATTATAAGAATATACTATATAAGACACATAACAAAATATGTATCAGTTAACTCTTTACTTCTTTATTGTTATTGGTAAGGCTTTTGGTCAACAGTAGGCTGTAAGAAGTTATGTTTTGGGGAATTAAAAGTTACACTTGGGCTTGTGACTGTGCTGGGGTTGGTGCCCCAACCCTCACATTGTTCATGGGTTAAATGTATAAGCTAATAATAACTGACATCTCATTCCAATAAAAGAATTGAGAGTAAATTATAATTTTAAATCTACGGATTCTGATCTTGATTCCTTGTCACTTGATATGCAGGCTTACCTTAGAAGATTCTAAACCTACGATGAATGATGGTCCGATAAGGTCAAAGACAAGACCCAGAGACAGTGACAGAGACATAGGTTTACTGGGAAAACTTACAGGGAATCCAGGAGTGGCCAACTGGACAAGTACCCATTGCTGGGATCTACATGCTCTAAGTTTCGATGCCAGAGCAAATTACCTTAACAACTATCTGTTGCCTCTCCTTCCCTGCATGGCCAGAGCCCTAAGGAGATAAAGGCTTGCCAAATGGACACTATTACAAAGGAGATACTCCAGGTTGGCCAGCCCCAGAGCCTTTGACCTGAACACTGAACAACACGTTCTTCTGTACATTCTGCTTGATGGGAATATAGAGAGAGGACAGGATTTCTACATTCTCAGTGATTAACAGGGCATTCAGGGTGTGCTTTCACAATTTAGTTATCCAGCAAGTACCATATTCTTGAACACAAGGCAAATTACTAAAGAAATGACTTGAGTGTACTTTCCAGTTTTTGAATAGCCACATAATATCTACCAAATGTTATCTAACAGTAAGAACACCTTAGATACCTTACTAGGCGTTTGGCATGATACTGAATACTTTATATTCATAATCTCCCATGATCATCATAAAAAATCAGGTGAGATTACTATTATTTTGATAAGAGTTGCAGATGAGAATAATGGAATTTAGGGAGATTAATTAAAAATCCACTTACTATAAATAAGTGGGAGATCTCTGGGGCCAGTCCATAAACTCTGGCCCTTAACCCCTTTAATACGCTGTTCTAAAGACAAATTGGTCAAGGATAAATGCATAAATCAATAAATAAATGAAACAAGGAATAATTTGGATTCTGACATAATAACAGTTGTACTTTATTACCTTTTATTTGACAAAATTCAAAATTAAGAAAAGCTATCCTGAATTCTGTAATGTTCTCAAATAAATTTATATTTTTCAGTCATGGTGGACTGGGAAGATACATCAGTTTTGAAATGATAAAACACATTTGAGTTAAAAAAAAAAATTTCTGTTCCTAAAGTGATGCACATAAGAATTTATGGCTCCTTTAAGATGACTTGTCAATACCCAAGACATCTACAAATCCATTTGGGAACTGCAGACTTAATAAGCTTGTAGTATAATTCCCCCCTTTCTATCCACCTTATATTCTATTACTATGGCAATATTTCTAAAGCATGGTTTCCCTTATGTCACTGTATCCCACAAAGTCCTTTAATGTCTCTATACTACCTACAGGATCAAATGCAAGTGAGAGAATTTACAATAACAATTGTCTATAGCCAAGCTCCAGTTTCCTCATTACGCTTGATTCCTTTTGAAATAGAACACAACCCTAAACTGCTCTGACTGCCATTTGGCACCCAAGCCTCAGATGCTTCAACCTTCAAATCACCTTCCTTCCTAATTCTTCCCTACCCATTCCCTTCAGCATGCCTCCACTTGTAGGCACTGTCAATCATTCAACATCCTGCTCTAATGGCTCTCTTCTTGGGAATTTCACCTAATAATGCAAGCCAAAAATGATTTCCCTTCTGGAAAAAAAAAAAAAAAAAGAATGCCTAAAATACATTGTACCAATAGGCTGAATTACTTAAGAGTTGGGAGATTGCAAAGATGTCTTTTTCTGAACCTCAGATTTTTTTGTTTGTTTGCTTGTTTTACCAGAACAAATGGAATAATGTAATTATTTTAACTGTAAGTTTTAAAATCAATTATTCAAACAAAACTTTTTGGTTCAATAAAGTTCACATTAAATGAACTGCTTGGAATGTTCTTCCTCAACACACTTAATGTAGATCACTCTCTACATTCAAGTCTCATCTCAAATGCTGCTTCCTGACCACCCTCTCGAAGTAACATTTTATATCCCTTCTAGTCTCTCACTCTCCTTTTTCTTCATAGCATTATTGTTTTAGATACATCACAGGTCATATTTAATCATGTATCTATAATAACATATCAAGCTAATTAAGAATATACATTAATGTGTTTACATGTCATTCTATCCTTCTCAGCTCTCCAGAATAGAAACTTCATGGTGTCATTAATATAGTTCATCTTGTTCTCTGCTACATCACCAGCATTGTGAACAGAGTTTGACACATACTAGGTACACTGCAGATAATTTTAAAATGAATGAATGAATTATAGTATTAGAAGTTAGCTGGACAGTAATCAGGGCCAGGGTCCCCAACAACAAAAAAAAAATATGGAGTCAGGACAGCTAAAATAGAACACTGACATCCTTTTTTGCAGCTTAGACAGGACCACACTGACATTCTACTTTACAGCCTTTACAGAAATGACTTCTGCAAATGTCTAAACTAAGACAATTAATCACAAAAACATTGGTCAATATCATGGGCAAGGGGCAGTTTAAGACCTAAGCCCCTAGATGTCAGCAAAAAAAGGACCATGAGCACATGCACATTAACCTAATAGATAGACAGTTACATCACCAAAGCCCTAACTGGCAGGACTCAGTACACCCTGATTGCTTAAGATACTTCCCCAAAAGAGCTCATTAAAAACCTCTACACTTCAAAACTCCAGGGGAAACCCATGTGGGTCCCCCTCCCTCTCCTGGAGCTTTGTACTCTTGCTCAATAAACTTCGTTTTGCCGCCCACCATTCTTCATCTAGTCTACCTCTTCATTCTTCAAAGCAGCATGACCAAGAACCATGGGCACTAAGGGGACACAAAATCCTGTAACAATAACAGCTATGAGAAAAATGATGATGATGGTGGTGGTGGTGGTTCTGAGGATAATGCTTAAAGCCATAGATAAAAAGCCTTCAGATCCCTGTCAAAGTTGCTATCTGCTTAAAATAAGGACATCTTAGACAACTTTAGATTACTCAGACCACTTAACAATCTCTTGTTCTTTTAATAAGTGCTCAGAAAATAATTGCCCAATTAATTAACTAGTATAAATGGAAACCCAAAAGGGGACAGGGATATAGTGCCATTCATCAAATACACATTAATAGCCAACTTTTAAAATCTACCTTCTTGCTAAAGATCAATTTGACTGTAATTAATTTTAGGCTCATTTATCTGATGCTAGCTTTCCAAAATGCAATTGCCAATCTTCAAGTCAACTTCCTTTTCCACAAACCTGATAATTTCTGTTGCTGTGGGAAGCGGTTCTAATTGTCTTTGTTTTTCAATGACTTCCTATAAGCCACTATCTGAAACTAATCACGTGTCCATGCCAGGCCCACGAAACAGGTATGGTGCTGTGCAGCAACCTGAGAAAAGATGCTAAGGAGTTTGCAGTGAGGTCATCTGGATTCTCTGGAGGCAGAACAGAGTCAATGTTGGGAAATTTTATTCCCAGGATGGGCTTGAGGGTACCTTCATAGATACAAACACAAACAAGTGATAATCCATATATAAAGCTGCTTTTGTAAATCAGTCCTCCGGTGGGTGGATGCATCAGCTGAAAGACTTGTGTTCAATTCCAGATAATATTCAGTGCTGTCATGGTCTAGAGACATGTTGGTATGGCAGGGGAGCTGGATCCTAGCTGGAGACTAGCTACTCGTGTTACCTCTGTTGCCTATCTACTCATCACTTTCCAGAGAACAGTTAAGTCTACAAGACAAGGCTGTCCACTACATAGGGAGTTTGCCAAAATCCAAATGCATTTTTTATTCACTCAAGTGCAAAGAAAGAAGTGTTAGAAATCATAAGCAAAAGACATAAGCAAAAACCCCCAAGATTTAGATATTTCATTTGGCTAAGTAAGGGAAAATGGCCAAACTGATTCTGTTTGGAAAAAAAAAAATAAAGAATATCAAAATTTGAGGGCTTTCTTAACTTATAGCATGCCGCTTGTACTTCCCCTTAGACAACTGCAATGTATTCACTGCCATATGTACCATGAGAAGAAATATGATCCCTCTACATTGAAATAGTCTCAAAAAGTGAAAACAATTAAAGGAAGATTCAAGGAGAAAAATCATAATGTTAAATTACATTAGTAGATTAGGTGTACGTGTGTTCTAATAAAAATAGATTTTCTTCGACCACATGTCTACTTTCAGAGAACCACAGGGAAGTTTCTTTAAAATATCTTTATTGCTACTTGAAAAGGTGAACATAGATTTCCAGACTTAGGGTATTAGTATTTAATACACTGATTCTTAGTTTGGTTCTCAACACAACCATACAAACCATCTAAAAACTCAACATTTCACTTTTCTTTTATCCCCCATGTATACTTTATCACTTTAAAGCCATCATATGTGCTAAAATCTTCACCAAAACAGACAGTTTATGTTCTCTGAAATGAATTCAAATAAGTGCCTTAAATTAAAAATAAAAAACACAAAAAAACAAAACAAAACACAACAGGGATAACACATTCCACCAGTTCGTTTTCTGTTAAAAAGCTCAAAAGTTTGAATTATTTTTATTTAAATAATTTTACTTTACCCATGGTCTTCACATTCTCAACTAAGAATAGTTGAGGGGCCCCTGGGTGGCTCAGTGGGTTAAAGCCTCTGCCTTCAGCTCAGGTCATGATCCCAGGGTCCTGGGATGGAGCCCTGCATCGGGCTCTCTGCTCCGCAGGGATCCTGCTTCCTCCTCTCTCTCTGCCTACCTGCAATCCCTCTCTGTCAAATAAATAAATAAAATTAAAAAAAAAAACCAGAAACAATCCAGGCGTTAACATTGAATAATTAGAAAATACCATAAGCTTTAAAATCTCTCAAATGTTCCATATTATTTCATGATATTAGAAAAACATAGCATGTTAGAGTTAAGAGTTTTAAAGACACCTTGGAAAGATTCAAAATTGGTGAAAAATGGTTTTTATAGCATTCCTAAGAGAGGTTTAGATAAGTTTGGCTTGAAAAACCTCAACAGTTGGCCAATTATCTTTAAACAATCCTATTTAACAAAATATACTGGAGTATTTTAGAGGATAAGATATTACACTAGATGCAGCTAGGAATACAAATTAAAGTAAGAACTGTCTCCAATAAGCATAAACTCTAAGGAAGATTTTGCTAACCCAACAATATAATACAAAGTTATATAAATAAGGATAAAGCAGGAAACTATAAAATGTTTCTATAGAAAATAAGAAGTTTTAATTCCCTTAATGATATTAAAAAATTGCTTTGAATATCCAATCAGCATGTTGTAAAAAATGATGTGCTGAGATTATATAACTATGCAAAATTTCTGGAATGAAAAAAAGGAATCACAGGAGATTTTTTTTAAGTGAAGTGCACATAAAAATACCCACTTAGGTATTTGGGAAAATTAAACAGAGTATGCATTTCTTTTCTTTCTAGCAAAAATGATTGGCAAAATTTATAATATGGACCAGCCCAATAAGAAAAATTGTGGTAATTTTTAAGTATCTCCCCTAAAATAAAGGGTCACAGATTTTGCCTCCAAAAATCAAATAATTCCTATACCATTTATAACATTTTGAAATGTACTTAGAAAAGGAAAAATTCCAAGTTTTATTAAGTTTCTACATTGTCTCTATACTATGTATAAAAAATATAGCACATAAAGAAATTTTCAACTCAATTTAAAGATTTTATTTTTTTATTTGACAGAGAGAGAGAGAGCACAAGTAGGCAGAGCAGCAGGCAGAGAGAGAGGGGGGTCAACTCAATTTAAATAAAAATATATGTCAATTTATCAAATAAAATTTTAGTGAAGTAGATGCAGGAGCTTAACAATCATTAAATATTATGAAATATTGTCCAATATTAGGAGATACAGCCATAGTCGCCTAGAACATATTAAGCATATCAATAAAAATATAATCATAGCAATTGTTTCTCGTATCTATTTTGTAATTATTATTTATAATGCCTACTGCTTATGAAAATTTCCCATTATATTCATGGCCATTCACAATTTTCTCATTCATCATGTTTCTCTAGTTAAAGGACTCTAAGTGAAGTCAAGTGTATATTTTTGGTAAATGCTCACAAGTTATGTTTTTCAAAATTATGCCTGTTACTGTTTTGTGCTGTCAATGTACATGAAGCAGTGTGGAGTCAGTGCCACAGATAGTGTGAACTACACACAATAGTGGAAGCTTGTTAGATATGCAAAAAGGTTTTTTATTGCTATTTGCTTTATTATTTTTAATCCTGATTTGGTTTTATTTGTTCGCCACTTATTTGTTTATAAAAGAACAAGTAATTATCTCAGTTATACTTTGACATTTATCTTTCTTCAATAATTATAATGTTGGTGACACACTCCTAGATCGATCATCATTAAATTAGAAAACAAAGATGACAGGTATCATCAATATATTATGAAAAAAAATACATATTATGCAGTGATTATTTTAAAATTCCACTATGATTTAGGGATTGTATAAGTATCTCTGACTCTGAACATGTTTAGGGTTCAAAACCACAACTAAAAAAACACAGCACTTAAAAAACAAACAAAAAACTGATTTGATATCAGCAAGAGGGCAGACCAAGAAGCACTAGGCTCTCATTCTTCCCACATTAAGTATCCAAGTAAGCAACTACAGACTGATTAAAATAGTTTGCGGGAGCTCTGCTAACAACCAATGAAGGATCTGCAGCAAGCAAGCAAAAGCCCAATCAAGAAAAAGCCAATTCAAAAAAAGAAATTTTGTGACACTCTTTAATGCTATACCCTCCCCTTGCCCCCTACACAGTGAAGCATGGTCAAGAGGAAGTAGCCCAATCCCAGTTCTTTCCCTCAAAAGGAAGGAAAGGAATGGAACTTGTTTGTACCTTCTCGACTGTCTGTGGGCTACCTGAGGGACTCATTTCTGTCCTGCCTGGCTTGGAGGTCAGTGAGAATGGCTACACAGACTGGATCTCAAGTTGGAAGCCCTGGAAGGCAGTGGTAGTTTCCACAGTAGATGAAAAATGCATAGAACCACAGACATGCAGAACATGAGAGCAAGAAATTATAGGCAGAGGAACAAAGTAGAACACCTAGGGCCTCCAGAGAAAGTAGGGTGAAACTTCTGTGGAAAGTAATACATTTAAAAACATCGGTATATACAGGGGAGTTGGGAAGAAAATGCACACAGAAACCCAAGGAAAGCAAATGTTGCATAAAGATCTGAGACGATCTTGAGCCTTCTCACTACACTAATTACCTACCATCTTCTTCTGCATGGAGCCAGTCTACAAAGACTGAGAGAGGTGCCAATATTTTTAAATGCCCAATTTTCAGCAAAAGATCACAAGGAATAGAAAGAATCAGGGGAAAAGAGTCCCCTCAAATGAACAAAATAAATCTCTTGAAATCCACTGTAAAGTAACAAAGTGTTTGAAATTACTACAGCAAGATGTTAAAATGACTGTATGAAATATACTCAAAGAACTAAAGGAAATCGGAAAAATGAAATATAAGCCAAATATGAATATCAATAAAACTACAGAAAGCATTTTTTAAAAAAAGAAACAGAAATTCTGGGTTGAAAAATAACTGAATTGAAAAACCCCATAGAGGGGTTCAACATGAGACTCAGTCAGCAGAAAAAATACTAGTGAAGACTGGTCATTTGAAATTATTAAGTTTGAAGGGCAAAAAGAAAAAAAGAATGAAGAAAAGTGAACAGAAACTAAGGGACTTAACAGACACTTTCCAGTGAGTCAATATATACATTATAGGAATCTCAGAAAGAGAAGAAAGAAAGGGTCAGAAAGCTTATTTGAAGAAATAATGACTGAAACTTTCTAGACTTGATGAAAGATCAAAACACAAGAACCACAAATGAACTCCAAGCAGAAAAAACACAGTGACCCACATTTAACACATGTAATCAAACTACCAAAAGCCAATGCCAAAAAGAGAATCTTAAAAGAATGAAAAGAAAAGTGACTCATTGCTTACAGGTATCTACATTAAGATTATCAGAGGATTTGTCAGCAGAAGCCTTGTAGACCAGAGACGGTGGGATGACATATTGAAAGTGCTGAAAGAAAAAAAAAATCAATAATTCTATGTCAAGCAAAACTATCTTTTGAAGGAGAGAAAGACATTAAGACATTCCAACAAACATAAGATGAGGAAGGTTACTGTCATTAGACTTGTCCCACCCAAAATGCCATAGAGAGTCTAAGTTGAAATCAAAATGCTAGGCAGTAACCTGAGACCATATGAAGACACAAACTTCTTCCATAATGGTAAATATGAGGACAAATATAAAAAACAGTGTTATTGTAATTTTGGCTCCTAACTTCACATTTTAGTCTTCCACAGGATTTAACACACACACACACACACACACACACACACACACAATAATTGTTAAGTTATGAGCATACAATAAAAAGATGTAATTTACAGCATTAATAACACAGGAAGGATAGTGCTATAAAAAACTTTTTATATCCAACTGATGTTATGTGGTATTCATTTAAACTAGATTTTTATAACTTTTGGATATAATATATAATCACCATGATAACTATAAAAAATTCTTTAAAATTTACACAAAAGAAAATGAGAATGGGATCAAAACACCTTAGACAAAAATTCCAATTAAACATAAATAAAGCACTAAAAAAGGAAATGAGGGACAAAATGCTATAGGGCACAGAGAAAAACAAACAAAATGGCAATAGTAAGTCCTTCTCTGAATAATTATTTTTAAAGTAAAAGAATCAAGTGCTGTAATCAAAAATCCAGACTGGCAAAATGGATAAAGGAAAAACAAAAAGAACAAGACTTGAATATACGCTGTTTACAAAAGACTCACTTTGGGCCTAAGGAGACACCTGAGAGGAAAGCAAAAGGAAAGAAAAGATATTTCCTGTAAATAGTAACCAAAGACAGGTGAAGGGAACTTCAATAATCAGCGATTTGAACAGATAGTCACACATTCGTGTTCACAGCAGTATTCTTCATAATAACCAGAAAGTAGAAGCAACCCAAAGTTCCATCAATGGAAATGAAAACATGTTGTATAGGTACAATGCAGTATTACTCATCCTTAAAAAGAAAGGAAATCCTGACACATACAACCACACGGATGAACCTTGAAGACACTATGTTCCACAAAAGGACAAATATTATAAGATTCCAGTCATACAAATAGATGTTACTAGAACAGTCAAATGTGTAGAGACAGAAATGGGAATGCTGCCTGCCCAGGGCGGGGCTAGAGGAGGAGAAGGCAGGAGTTATTGTTTAGTATATATGGAGTTTCAGTCTAAAAAGACAAACAAAATTCCAGGGATGGGGAGTGGTGATTGTTGCACAGCAATGTGAATACATTTAATATCAGAGAACCATACATTTTAAAATAATTAAAATGGGAAATTTTATGTTTTACGTATTTTGCCACACTTAAAAATGTAGGTAAGAGAATTCACAATAGCCGCAGATACATATGAAATTACTTTAGATAGTTTTAGTGTCCAAAGCAAGAAGACCACAAGATTCCCTGGAGGATTTAAGGCCACTTGAAAGATGAAGGGTATCACTTCCTGGTAAAGAAAATTCCGTAGAGTAAACATGCTCATTTTTCTAGAGTAACAGAAAAATTAAAAGTAATTCCAATAAAAATCCTAACAGAACTCTTCTGTTCTTAAACCAAGGAAATGATCTTAAAATTCATCTGGAAAAATTACCACATACATTTAGAATAATTTTAAAACAAAGTAAAGACAGAAGCCAAATATTGAAAGGTAACCTAAATCTGTACTAATGAAAAAAAGTATGAGGTTACTAAGAAAAACTTTAGAAACTATAGGTCAAAGGAAAAATGATCCATCGACACAAATACATAAACACGATTGTTTATTTCTGACATCTGTTTTCTCATTATACCTACTTTCTGTAAGGAAGGACACTTGGGGTTTCTGACAACACTCAGATGAGAGGTCTTCAGGATCCCTATGGTGCCAAATCAGACACATTTTCTATTTTCTTACATGACTTCTTAGCAGCATTCTCATCCATTAACCATTAAATCCTCCCAGGAAAACATTTTCTTGGTTCCTGTGACACCACATTCTCCTGGTTTTGTTTGCCCATTTGTTTCTTGAATCCTCCAGTGCTAGCCACTGCTCCATTTCCTTTACTGATTTCTTCTGGGGCTTGTTGGAAACTATGGAATTTCCCAGCCCTTGGACCTAACCTAACTTTGTGCCCTACATGAATGGTATTTCTAGTGCTAGCATCCAAGTCTACTTTTTATATCATTCAAAGTTTCCAGCAATTTTATATGTTCATGTTAAAAAGAGAATGCATGGGCAAACTTTTTCAAAAGAAAAAAAAAAATTGATTCCTACAGGTTATCACTTGTTCTTCAAGCAGTCTACTTTTCCTTCTGTAACAAGAAGACCTTTCTTATGTATCATAATCAATTATTACTTATAGTCCTTACTGCTTCTTAAAACTGTCCATTAGATTCATGCTGTTCACAGTTTGTCACTTTTTTTCTACCACACTGATGAGAACTCCATGGTAAGTGAAGTGCTTATTTTGATCAAAGGTTTTACATTTTTTTTAAATTTGGGATTCTTAGTAGGTTGCTTCTGTTGATCCACTGAGATAGCTCCTTCGTTCAGTGCAGTCCATGAACCAGCAGTCTGCAACTGACCTTTATGCTGCTGAGCGGTATCTGAAGGCCTGCTGGAAATAAAAATTATACAGTTTCACCCCAGACCTTATGAATCTCCATGGTCAGGGCAAGCCTGGTGATTTATTTTAAAAAGCCTTCCAGATGATTCTGCTCTATGTTAAAGTTTGACAAACATTCGCCTAGGTCAGAGCTACTCACATAATAGTCGGTGTCACCTCTGAGATTATAGGAACACAAATTATTTAGCCCCACCACAGACCTACTGTCTTTCTGTGAAAAGGCTGAGCAAGTTATTTTAACAAACTTTCCATGATTCCTGTGTATCTTTCCTTGGCACACTCAAGTGTGAGTACCTGAACCACAGAAATTAAGCCCTGGAACTGCTAAAATGATGCATCTTGGCCTCAGAGGAATTTGGTAGAAGCCTTATGACCTAGTGGCTTTGTAGCCAGTACATCAGGATTTCCATGTCCATTAGCTGCTTATCGCCCTAGTACATACACGATGGACAAAATCTACTATAATTATAGACCCAACGAGTGGTGCTGAGACAGAATGATCACTTTCATTACCCTCCTCTGTATTCGTTTTTTACCAAATCAAGCTTTAGTCTCAAATGAGTTCTACCTCGTCAGAGACCACTTCATACCCATCTCTGCATCCTCAACACCTAGCACAGCACATAGTAAATGGTCACAAAATATTTAGCTCGAAGCAATATGCTTGGATTTATGCCCTAAGAATCAAGAACAGGGTCTTTAATCTTGAGGAATGCATTCAGACACATGAAGACTAGGAGATGAACTAGTTACCTTCGTCTGAAATCTAAGGAGAAGAGACATTCCAGCAATGTAGCCATCAACTCATCTCAGAGGCTGTGTTTGTGGTTCAAGAACACTGAAAGAATCTCAGTGATCTATAAACTTGGTCAATAGCCCTAAATTTCTACGGTTGATTATTCTGCATGAATTGCTAACAAGCCAGACAATCCCAGCTTTGAACCTAATTTCAGGAAGTAAGACGTTTCAGTCTTCCTAAGGTTTTTAGTACTTTAACCTCTGGCTTATGATCAGGGAAGAATCTAGTCATTTCTCATTGGATTGTATTGCCCCATGCAGTTTTTGGTACCCATATTTATGGAATATATGAATGCAACAAACTAAGAAATCATTTTTTTGGCTTGATATTTAATCTTTACCTTTACCTTAAAGATCCATTCAGAATTTCAATTCTTAATCTTCAGTACTCTTTTGAAACTAATTTTACATCAATGTGTGATATACAACTAACTTGACTAGAGATTATCTATGTCTTAAGTGAAAGACTCATTGTAGAGGGATAGAAAATAGTAAACCAAGTAGCCTGATCTGCCCATGTTAGTAATTACTTGTGTGATTAAAGGTAAAGCTTTCATTTTTTTAGGCATCAAACTGAAACAGCATCGTATGCCCAAATAACACCACTGGGCACAGTCTGATGTATCAAGCATGTCACAAACCCATCCCCACTTTTCCTATCTACTAGATGAGACACAGCCCCACTTTGTTCACATAGAAAATAGATATGATATCCCAAACTTGTATATATTTGTGAGCCTTCCAAGAAATAATGCCAGTAAAAGCTTTCCATAAACTGTTTAGTATGCATAAACTTAAGTGTTGTAACCATGTCCCTTAACTTTGAAGAATTAAAAGAAATGAGTATTAACTATCAGTGAGTCAGGAAAAGTAGGTCCTTTGAAACAGACAGTTTGAAGACTTCTATGCAGTCTTAGTAAACACGTGCATTATGAAGTGTAAGTTTGCCTGTTGCTAAGGTAGATGTCAACTCATGCTGGATGAAAGACAGAAGAGTGGAAGAAAGGAAGAAGAAAAAGAAAGAGAGAAGGAAGAAGGAAGAGAGGACGGACTCCAGAGAAGCTCACGGATTCAAATAAGTGACAATCTCTTTGGGAAGGACAAGAGTTTATCAACATTAGGGGAGGAAAAAACAGGAAATTTTTTAAAAAAATTCAATACTGTACTGTAAGCTACTCCAAAGCAATATAGTTCCAGAAAAGAGAGAGGTCCCTGGTGATGCTAATGTTAGCTATGCCAAAGACCCAATCTATGATGACTCTTCCCTAGAAGACAGGTGAGAAAGACAGAAAAATGTCACATTTTCACCCCAACCTGAGGAAAACCTCATTCCTAGTTATCTCTTTGAGTTGAACAAAGTGTTTAATTTGCTGCCTTTTCTGAGGGTTAATGGTTACATTTCAGTAGTCAAATACCATTCCAAACAAAGGTTAAGAAGAGTAGTATATGCCACTGGCAAAACACAAGAGCTTGAAAAGAACCAGTGTAGCTCCAGTCCAGCACTATTAATGTGCTCTTCAAACATGGCTGACCTTTAGAAGCTGCTGAGCATCTGGGGAAACATTTGGCACTTCACGAGATCCCCTTATGTTAACTAACTGCACTTGTACACCACCATGTCCCAAGCTAAAAACCTTCCCGGTAAGTCAGCACTGCGTCCGATCTGGAAAGCCCTCTCTTCAGGAGCAAGCGCCTTTTCTCAGTAAGACTTGCCAGAGGAAAAGCTGGTAGCTAAGGAGAATTCACCTCTTTCAGTAGGAAAACCTTAGAGTTTTTCAGGAGTCAAAACCAGTAGTTGATTGAAATAGTTACATGTAGTAGAGTTCAAAACTTAATTTTTGACATTTATTTAGTGAGCATCTATTACATATGAACTCTGAAAGTATGCATTCACTTCACTGTAAAACTTTCCAACTCTGCCTTTTAAATAGTAGGAATGGAAATAGAGGTGCTTTTTTTTTTTTTTTAACATTTAAAGACAGTATGTGTGTCAAAGACCAGCATGTGTGTAGGAGAAAATCTAATTCCCTCATCACATACAGAAATTTAATATCATAACGAGGCAGCTGTAGCTAAGACATCAATTATACAACTTTTTCTTCAAAAGAAAAAAAGGCAGAAATTAATGAAATGGAGCAGAACAGGAACTAAATGTGCTTTTAATTATTTTTATCGTTTTTGCCATTAAAATGTTAATAAGTATCATATAGGTATTTAAGAAGGAAAGAAATAACAAATTATATTTCCACTGTGGTAATTAATATTCCTATGCTCCTTTTAATTGGAAATGTTAAGGATATGTGTGCTTGAACTTCTTTGGCCCTCTGTGTTAGCTATCACCAATTCTAACATGTATCTATTATATATATACACACCATTCAAAGAAGAAAAAGAAATTAACAGAGATTTGGGCCTTTTATTCAATTCTGCAGTAAAGGAGTATTATAGCTATTTTTCAGAAACCTTATGGACCGGGGATAATTAAATAAATCCAAGGTGAGCTGTACTTTATCTGCATAAGTATGCATCACACATTATTTGTGCTCTGCTTAAAGGAGGACTTCTCTGGCTGAAATTTTTGTATGGGTGAGTAAGGCAATTACTTGCCTCAAAGCCAGTCACTGTTTCTATTCATCTGCTGAAGACAGTCTTCTTTTTCCCTAGTCTTTGTGAATACAGGAGCCAGTATCTGCAGCAGTCCTCAGAAGGTCCCCTCAGTGCTGCTAGTTCAAAACATCCCCCGACCATCCCCCATGCCCTTTGAAAAGAGGTGTGCTCTCAAGGCTCATTTTGCCAGAATTATTAGCTTACGGGTAGTTTAAAACTACCTTATAATTTTATTTTATTGTATTTTGTAGGTCTTATATTTTCATTCTCCAAGAGAAGAGAATAAAATTCTATCAATCTTATGTCTGAGTTGGGGAGAAGGAGGTGGGAGTGATAATCCGCCGTCAGGAAAAGATAGCCAACCTTGAGTCTCTCCTTCCTGTAAAATCAGCAGCAGCACTTTCTGGTGAGATCTATTAGCATAAAAAGCACTGGGCATTTGAAGATGTTTAAAAGTTGTCTAAAACCAATCACAAGCTTCCCTCTCCTCAAATACATTGATGTATGGGTTCCATATTACTAATCACAAATGAAAAGCTTACCAACGTGAACCTAGCCATTTTTCATTTCATTACGTCTTGCAGAAGACATTTGAGAAGATAATTGGAAACTTTTCAAAGAAGAAAAATTATAAATCCTATTTTGTAACTCCTCGGCAGAAGCAAAAAACAAAGGGGAGACAGGGACGGAAAGAACGAGTAAAGGGAAACAATCTCTTCCAGATGTAAATTTACAAAACCTAACCCCCCAAACCCCAAAATCTATCTACGAGCAAAAGAACACCATGTGAGTTGAAACTTATTTCTTTTGTTCACTGTGTCCATAGTGTTAACAGAGCCCAATGCATAGTAGGATCTCAGTGTATATTTGGTAAACAAATGACTCTCTAAGACCAGAAGCATCCTTTCTTCATCAATCACCTTCCCAGTTAATGTGTGCATACTTTATCACGATGACCTTCTGGGCCTCTCCAGAATGATTTCAATGATGTTCCCAAGCTGCACCAGGCATCGTCCCCAACTGATGCATGGCACCTTGGCTCTATCCCCAAGGTGGCTCTTATCAAATTGCATCTGACTGTCCACTCTTATATGTCTCATCCACTAAACTGTATCTTTAATCAATAAAAATCTACTGAACTGGGTGGAAATGAGTAGCACAGAATGCACTCTAATAGTGAGATTAAGTGTCTTTCTTTTCAGGAAATATCTATTCTCTCATTTACCCCAGCTTTATTGAGCTATAACCGACATGTAGCTAATGTGCAGGAATAAGACATACAGACTGATGATGTGATGAACTCGTAAACTGGGAAGCACCTGACACACGTGGGTTGGTTAATACATCCATCATCTCACATAACTGCCCTTTCTTTTTTGTGGTGAGAACACTAGCAATCTACTGGCTCAGGAACGTCCATGTATATAATAGGGTATTGTTAACTACAGTTTATTCATCTTTTAACTCAAATCTGAACCCTTGGCCATCATCACCCCATTTCCCCATTCCTCAGCCTCCGGCAACCACGATCCTACTGTTCCTATGAGTGAGGCTTTTTTTAGTTTCACATGTAAATGAACATGTAGTATTTGTCTTTCTCTGACTTTTCTCACTTAATATAATGCCCTCAAAGTTCATCCATGTTGTCACAAAGATCAAGGTTTTCCTTCTTTGTTACAGCTGAATAATATTTCATTGTGTGTGCGCTTCTACGTACGTAGGTACACACATGTATGTGTATATGCCGCATCTTATCTGTTCATATGCAGACATTCACTTAGTTTATCTCCATATCTCAGCTATTGTGAATAATGCATCAGTGAACATGGGAGTACAGATATCTCTTTGAGTCCATGATTTCATTGCCCTTAGATATATACCCAGATGTTGGATTGTTGCATCACGTGCTAATTTTATTTTTAATTTTTGAGGAACTTGCATGCTGTTTTCCACAGTGGCTGTACCAATATACAATCCCACCAACAGTGTTTCTCCACATCCTCATCAACTCTTGTTGGTAACTCTTGTCTTTTTGCTAACAGCCATTCTAATAGGTGGGAAGTGATACCTCATTGGGGTTTTGATTTGTAGTTGCCTGATAATTAGTGAGGATGATCACCCTTTCATGTACCTTTTGAACATCTCTATGTCTTCTTGAGAAAATGTCCATTCAGATTCTCTGCTCTTTTTTTAACTGTACTGTTTTTGTTTCTCTAAGCCTAGTTTGCTCCTTCAATAAGAGCTGAGATTTACAGACATTCATGCTAGTTTTGATTTCGGTGATCACATGTGAACTTTCAAAAGGATCAATCAGGATATATGAATCTAGCAAAGCTGTCCATCCATCTCTCCTCTTTTTCTCTCCTTTATGTTTTTTTTTTAAATTATAACTTCTTAAAAGATTTTATGTATTTATTTGACAGAGAGAAAGAGCAAGAGCACAAGCAGGGGGAGTGGGAGAAGGAAAAGCAGGCTCTGCACTGAGCAGGGAACGCAACTCAAGGCTGGATCCCAGGACCCTGGGATCATGACCTGAGTAGAAGGCAGATGTTTAACTGACTGAGCTACCCAGGCATCCCTTTTCTTCTTTTTAAAAATCATTTCTGAATCCCCATTCAGCCTATCTCTCCACATGGGATGCATTAACGTTAATACTGCTGTGTGTTATTAAATTCCAGAGTTCCTGAACAGTTGAACATTTTCCTTATCAGAAGCTTGTCTGCAACGCTTGGTGGTAGAGCAATGAACTGGGAGAGTAAAAGGAAGAAATGCATTCTTAGAGCTGAATCATAAGAAAGAGAACGAGGCCCTGGCTACAGAGAAAGATACCCCATGTATTCTGATGACTGCATCTGGAAAAGCTGTGTAGCCAATGCCAGCAGTACACTCCTGGTTCTTGACCATTCTGATCCCTCAAAAGCATAAATTCCTATTGAAGACATGAATATATAAGGATATGTTGGGCTCTATGAACTATTGTAATTGTCAAACAGATGTTCTTCGTTCTAATCCCACATCCACCAAGCAACTTCTGGATGTTCATCTAGCTTCTCTGAAATGCCTCCTAATCCTGCAGGCTACAAGGCCATTTTCCTTTTCTTTCTCAATTTATGACTTCGCACTATGGTTTACTTCCCAGTCTGTGCCATTGGTTAATGTGTATAGGTACTCAAGAAATGGGTCAGTTTAATGGGATTATAAACATTTCAAAGGACCTGTGCCTTAAACTTGAGTGACAGAGCTTGTACCTAGGGGAATCCACACAAATAAATGGCATGCTGTGAGAAATTTGTTGAGATGACTTTGCCAATGGGTAGTCCGAACTTGACAATCACCTGTCTTATAAACTTTCACAACAGGCACATTTCCAGGATTTAGTCATCCTCATCAGCATACTTCCCAACAGCACTTAATGTTCAACTCCTTAGAAGTAAATGCTTCAATTTAATACCTCCATGTTTAATAGCTGTAAGAAACAATTCTGGGGAAATAATAATAACCCACTAAGCTCTGCTCCCCGGATTTGGACATACATCATATAGGATGACACAGCGGCATGCAAGGGATTGGGAAGCTACAGAATAAATTCAAGGTCCTTTCACAGAGACTCCATTCTGCCTAAACATCTGATGTGTGGAAGTCTATCTAATTAATAAGTTAAAGTACGGGACTTTCAAGCAAGCATAATTCAGAATGGAGTAGTGAGCAAAAGTCACATCATATGTTTTAAAGACAAATCATTTAGATTCCAAAGAATTTTTCAATAAGTACTTTTTACTTATGTTTACTGAAGCATTATTTACAATACCTGGGATATGGAAGCAGCCCAAATGTCCATCAACAGATAAACAAAGTAAGTTGTGGTATATAAATACAATGAAGTATTACTCAGCTACTAAAAAAAAAAAAAAAAAAATGACATCTTGCCATTTGTGATGTGGAGAGCCCTAAAAGGTATTATGTTAAGTGAAATAAGTCAGAGATAGAGAAGTACCATACTATTTCACTTATACGTGGAATCTAAGAAAACAAAATAAACCAATAAACAAAAAGTAGAAATAGACTTATAAATACAGAGAACTGACGGCTGCCAGAGAATAGGGGTGTGGAAGAGTGGGCAAATGGGTGGAAGGGAGTGAGAGCTGCAAGCTTCCACTTATGGAATCAGTAAGTCCCAAGGATGAAAAGTCTTAGCATATGTAATGTAATCAATAGATTTGTAATAATGTCATATGGTAACAGATTTTAGCTATACTTCAAGCAGAGCATAAGGTATAGACTTGTCAAATCACTACTGTGCCCACCTGAACCTAATGTAACTTTGTCAAATATACTTCAATTAAAAAAAAAGCAGTAGTTTTTTTTTTCTTAGTAGTTGTACTAATTTGTATTTATTTGAGTTTCTAGACTTTCTTGTTACTAGTTTAACAGCAAAGTGTAAAGAATGCTGTTCTAAAATAAAACCAAAAGAATTTAAACTGTATGTTATAGGTAAAATCTAAATACATATAGAAAATATAATTGTTTTATATGAGTGTATATGTATATAAAAACAAATGTAATTTAGTTTTACACATATAGGAAGTTTATACACAGAGGGTGTTACCAGGAGTGATTCATTTCTATGAAGGTCAAATTTAGATTCATAAAGGATTACATAGCACTAAAGAAAGTTAGATGAGTAACCGGACACAATGAATGACTGGGTACACATACGACATTATTTAAATGGAATAAAGGAAGGGGCACGTGCACCTGAATGTTTATAGCAGCAATGTCCACAATAGCCAAACTATGAAAAGAACCTAGATGTCCACCAACAGATGAATGGATAAAGAAGATGTGGTATACACACACACACACACACACACACACTCACACACACACATAATGGAATACTATGCAGCTGTCAAAAGGAATGAAATCTCGCCATTTTCGAGGACATAGATAGAACTAGAGAGTATTATGCTTAGCAAAATAAGTCAATCAGAGAAATCCAATTATCATATGATCAGCCTGATATGAGGAAATTGAGAGGCAATGTGGGGGGCTTGGGGGGTAGGAAAAGAATAAATGAAACAAGATGGGATCGGGAGGGAGACAAACCATAAGAGACTCTTAATCTCACAAAACAAACTGAGGGTTGCCAGGGGTAGGGGGTAGGGAGAGGGTGGTTGGGTTATGGACATTGGGGAAGGTATGTGCTATGAAGTGTGTAAACCTCATGATTCACAGACCTGTACCCCTGGGGCTAATAATACATTATATGTTAATTAAAAAATTTTTAAAAATTAAAAAAAAATGGAATAAAGATTTTCTCCAGAGATATTTTACAACAGAAACTGGTGTTGCCTGTCTTGGATGGTTAAAGGAAAGTTACATTAGGAAGCCAATGTTTGACCTATAGTACTTTCCAGTTCTAGATTTTTTTATTCTGGATTATGTAAACATTCAGAATGGGCAATGAATTTCCTCAGTCTTAAGCTTGGGAACACGTGGTCTATACTATGTAATGGGTTTTTAGAAATGCACAGTGGCACAGTGCTGTAGATATATAAAGTCCAGTCACTATCAAGGTCCTCCTCTTGATGAATATGTTGAAAAGTAATGAGTCTACAATGAAGATCTGGTCAGTGACCATTTCATGGTCATAAAAGTTCAGTTCTGACATTCCCATGCCTATGTAACTCACAAAAGTTTCCAACTAATAGTCAATTTCATTTTTATGGATAAATGGGCTTAGGAGTCAACACATCCATCATTTACATAAAGATAGTGATAGAAAAGCACATAAATAAATAAAATATATTGATACAGCAGCTGTATAAATTGTTCAGGAAGACAGCTATTATGATATCAGCATATAGCAGGACTGTGCTTCATCCAGTATTTAAAGAGGGAAAACAGAACACACCATTAATTTACCAGCTATTGGAAATTTGTGGTGAGTAAAATTCAATATGTTATGTTGGTCAGTAAAGCTTAAAGTCAGGATTTTTATGTCTTCAGATTTAATAACGTTTTACTAACAGCCTTGAATATTTAGTCTGGGGAAGATTTAAGAAGTGGTATGTGATAAAGAAACAGCCTGATCTGTGGTCATATAACCACTTTAGCCTTTGCCTTGTGGATTAGAAGTGGGAAGATGGGCGATCAACAGCGATTTACCCTGTCTCAGGGACCGTAAAGTTGATTTGCCTTATCTGCACCTTTTTAAGGGGAGAAAGAAGATCTCTTTGCTGACCAGAAAGAAGATTATCCCCAACAAGTGTTAACAGGAGTGTTAGAGAAATCAGAAACAGGCTTATTGTATGTGTATGATTACTGATGTCATGATTTAAAAAAAACAAAAGAAAGTATCTTCCCCCAAAACACATAATGTACCACCTTAAAGAGATGCTAACTAATCCAGTGTCAGTGCTATTTTTTGGACTGAGATAATAATCTCCAGGTAAAGGCTATTTTCAACCTTATTCTCATCCCTGCTCTATTCTAGGTTCCAAATACATCAGTCTGTAGTGCAAATGTTCAACAAAGTTGGAGCCAATCCTCATATAGAGATTCTGTATGCTCAGAAGCAGGGAATTTAAATTTTTCTATTGCACATCTGATTTGCAATAGATCATGTGACTTAAGGAAATTTTCTGCCCAATATTTGTATACTGTAATTTCTTTTGTATCAAAAGCATATCAAAACTAGATCTTTTTGATTAAACACAGCTTACCTAGTCCAGGATTCCTATAAGTCTGGAACACTGGGGATTTCACAGAAATGAACACTGTTTATATAATCCATGACTATCAAAATGCTTTTTAAAAATAATTTCATTTTTAATTATCATTACCTGAATAAGCATTAGTTATTTTCTTACCACTGTCTCAGGTAGTTTTACTTTTTTCCCCCAAATATTTTATTATAAAAATTGTTAAGCATATAGAAGAGTTAAGGAAAATGCACAGTGATAACCATGTAATCAGCAGCTATGTTCCCGAATTATTGTTTTGTTGTACGTAGTATTAACTTTTTGGGGGGGTGGTGTAAAATTTACATAGAGTTAAATGTACAAAGTTCCAACAAATCAGGTATTGTTACTTGCCATTTGCCTTGACATTTGTCTCTTTCAAATTTTAGTAAAACTTCACAGGCCCCTACCCCTCCTCCATTTCTGTTACATTGGGATGTGGTGAATCCACTGTTCTATTTATCAATTTAATAATTTTCATAAATGCTGACTCTATAGTCCTACATCTTCTGCCCTTCTAGAGTGAAGAAATCCAATTATTATAACTCTCATCAGTTCTTCTAGATCACAAATACGTACTTGAGTCTGTAGTATTATTTCAATAAGATGTTAGCCATCTCTCACAAAAAGGTCTTGTGAAAGAAGCAGAGTATTTAAATATAATGGGCTTCTACTATACACCTGGTTCATAACATATCAGTGTTGTGTGACTTAAGGAAATTTCCTGACAAAAGTTTGCACACTCCCTTTGCTATCGAAAGCGTATCAAAATTGGCTACTTTCTCACTGATCTTGTTCATTTTTAATGGGGAGTCAAAACAATAGCAAAATGATCATTCAAAATAAGCACTTTTTATAGAGAAGATTTTTAATAATAAACTTCATTTCCTCTTTCTCCTATCAACTCCCTCCAGCCCAAATCTGCACCCTTGCCTCCCTCCTCCAAATGCACTCTCTTTTCCTTTTCCCAAGCCCTATTCCAGTTACTGTTGTCCGGGATGAGTCATTACTGGTTTAATTCTCTGTCCTCTGCTTATATTTTTTACTTTAAACTTGACAGGTCACCTGATTCAAGAAAATAAATATTTTAAAATTTCAAAGTGCAAAGATGTGACTCCCCCTGTATACTGTAAAAAGAAATTTACTTAAATGCTTCTAAATCTATACTTACGATAACATCAGCATTTCCAGGATCTTAAGAAGGATTAAATCCTTCCTTAAAGTTTCATATTTTAAGGCAGAAATATTAGCACAAAAACTGCATCAGCCAGAATCTCTCCAAATGTTGTGAAAAGGCACTGTTGTGTAAACTTTAATGATGTTTGCATACCAGTATTTGGACCATAATAACTCTTTTTCAGAGTATTTTATTGTAAAAATTAAACACTGAGGCTGTTTCCTCCTGCAGTAATGAAAAAGACTAAATACAAGTGAATTAAATAGAGTAAAGACTATGATTTAAATTTAACAGTTTATTTATTAGAGCTAATGTAAAAGTTTCCCTAAATAATATATAGAAACATAACTACAGCATACATAAAAATTAACATGCATATGTTAACCTATGGGAAGAAATAAAAGCAATGAGGAAACAACAGACAGAGATAATGCTTCATTAACTACAATACATCATTACTTTATTTCCACTAATACTGTGATCACAAATTGCAAACATGACTATAGGGCAAAGAGAAGCAGCTGTAATGTAATTACACATGAAACCAAACCCAAATTATTCTTGGATTTGTGGCAACTGTGGCCCTAGGTACAAGACTAAGACAATAGAGAGCAGGGCCCTCTCTTTTTCCATTCCCAGCAAAAAAGAGAAAGCCAAAAAAGAGGAATGACCAATTTAACAATGTTCTTTGCTTGCTGAGATCAATCGATCTTTAATCCACCAGGTAGGATTGCTTACATGCTTGAAATGAAAAGTGTTTCATCTAACAATGGGATGTCCTTCCTCATTGGAGTTCTGTGTAGAAAGGTCACCAGTACAACTTGCACACATTCCACACTTGATCTTAGCCAAAAGGCCGAGAAGCGATGCACACATTCCAAAGTGTTAATATATACTGCAAGGAATTTTAAAAGAAGTCTGCACATATAATGATCCCTCCTGCTGTTCCTTCCCATTTGCTCCCTGTTACATGCTCATTACCACGTGCATTTAGATGTATGGCAAGTTACATCACATTCCAATATCATAGTCAATGTATCTTTTAGCTGATGGAAGAGCAGATACTAATTCTCTTTTTAAAGATAATCAGCACAACAGTGATTTACTAAGTAATACAGGAGTGAGCAGCAGTGAAGGAATTGGGTCTCACTGGGGAAAGATATGGACCCTGGCCTGCTCTGCCATTTGGCTAAATTCGTGACAAAATTCCCCAAACCCTGGTTTCCTCATCCACAGAATTCATAAGGGTTTTAAATGAGATAATGTGTTTAAGCCCTTAGCACAGAGCCAGCCATGCTATGGATAGACAATGTTTAGCTATTACCACAATTAGTTACAAACACGCACTTCAATGTTAAAATGATGGTTTCCAGAGGGAGACAAACTAAAAGAGAGACTTTTAATCTCATGAAACAAACTGAGGGCTTAGGGATAGGGTGGCTGGGTAATCGACACTGGGGAGGGTAGTGCTCAGATCAGTACCAAGAAATGTGTAAGCCTGAGGATTCACAGACCTGTAGCCCGGGGCAAATATATTATATGCTAATTTAAAACAAACAAACAAAAACAAAACCAAAAAACCCAAAACCCCAGTAGATAAACAACAGCACTGAGAAGCTGAGAACTTCAGGGACAATGGCTGCAGTTTCTGGAGAAAGGTATGTTTTAGGAGAAAGAAAGATAAAGGGAAATTATCTAGAGAATAAAGGAAAAATTAATCTAATGCTGACTTTATTCCCTTTAATCCGCTCCCTCTTAATGGGAGCCCCCTCCACTGTATGGTACCTTGGTACGGGTTTATAATGGACATATTGTAACTCGCAGGTTCCTTCTTTTCTCTATTTCAGAAGCATCTCATTTCCCCATAGCTACACTGTAGCATTATTTATCCTTTAACAAACAACAATAACAAATGCATTTACTGTTTTCATCCCCACTGAGCTAAAGGCTACTTTTGTCTTGTTTTATTATAAATGCTTAACACATCTGCTTCACAGGTAATATTGTGTGCCATTAATTAAAAGTGCAGGAAAAATTACTTGGTGCCTAAAGATCTGGCAGGTTAAAGTATGAGGTCATCTTTTGACTTAGCAAGGCCACTCAGAGATTATAAACAAAAATTTAATAGGGCTTTTGAAAAATAATGCATTATTTATTTAAATTGCTGGGCCTTCTCTGTTCAATCCGCTTAATAGAAATACAACCAGGTTAAACAATTCAGAATGTTACAGAGAATAGGTATACTGGGAAAGTAGTTTACCTCTGTCACCAAAAATTAGTTGGGTATGTCATTAACAGCTACGATTACTCCGAAACTACACAGAATTTTTCAACACAGTGATGTAGCTTCTCTTTCTGTGACTTCTTAGAATGACTTAAGACTTTGACATGGTAGACAAAATTGGTAGTTATTTTGTTTATAATTAATAAATAATCACAATCCAGTATCATATATATATACCCACTCAGGGAACCATATTTTCAGTGATCAAAAGACTGATTAGAAATTCATGCGAGTTGGGGTGCCTGGGTGGCTCAGTGGGTGAAGCCTCTGCCTACGGCTCAGGTCATAATCCCAGGGTCCTGGGATCGAGCCCCATTATTGGGCTCTCTGCTCAGCAGGGAGCCTGCTTCCTCCTCTCTCTGACTGCCTCTCTGCCTATTTGTAATCTCTGTCAAATAAATAAATAAAACCAAAAAAAAGAAAGAAAGAAAAAAAGAAAGAAAGAAATCCATGTGAGTTATTTGGACCCTACCCTAAGTGGTAAGTAACAGCACCATCAAACTGAATTTAAACACTGAGTTTAGCCAATCATCATGGCCTCTGATAAAGCTATATCAGGTACTTCACACCTAAGATAAATAAGCAACAATTATCAAGATTGACTACTTATTATTTGGACTTAAAAAAAACTCCACAAATATAAAACAATAAATAATAAACACAGTTAAAATAACTAGCATGAAGAGAGTCAGCCAACAAACACTTTCAGCAGGTATCACTTCTTAGCTGCTAGGATTTCAATAAAATTGTCCATCCAAAAATGCAATGCTCTATATCACAAAGTTTTTCATTGACTAATTCCAATCTGATTATAAATAAAAGTCTACATTATTAAGATGGTGATATTACTATTGTATGCATCAAAAAGATGATTTATAATATTATAATTGAATGATCTGCATTATCTCCAGGCAACTCAAGGATATAGAAAGCTATACTATCTTTGCTCATGAGAAAAAGACAGGGCAGAAAATGATACTAGAATAGGAAAAAGTGAGCTAGCAACAGGGCTCAGAGAAAAATTATGGCCAGCTTACAGAATCCAATCCAAGAAAGGCACGTGAATGGGGCTCATTAGAAGTTAAGAAATACTCAAATGTCCGAATTAGATTGTAATACACTTCTAGGTATGGTCCTTATCCACAGGTCAGAATGACGAAGGGCAAAGAGTGTCCATATTTAAAGACTGAGTCAAGACTCTACGCTTAAAGTGACCAATGGGGCACAAGGTAGAAGAAGCAGTTTGTTCAAGAGACCTAAACTCCCAAAATCTCAAAATCTGCAAATGGTGTTTGAGACAATAGCTTAAAAGTGGATATTACCTTTTATCTCCAAAGATGAATATCTAGTCTCTCTTTGATATTTCAGTCAGCTTTGGCACATTTTAAGGAAAGTTAGCTGGTAGAATACTACAGCTGCAGATAATAGTTACTTTCTAGACAAGATCCTATAGGGAGCAAACCCCTCTGCTCTAAACACCAAAATAAAGAATTTGACTTTTAAAAGGCTCTATTCTAAAGATGTTTTTAGGTGTGACATTGTAAGTATAAAATGTAGCTGGAATGGAATTCAGGGGAAAAAGATTTCACGAGTTTTTAATTTTATTTTCAGAAGACCAAGAGTGACTATCATCCCCGAAAAGTATTAAAATTAGCCATTCAGATATTAGAAAAATACAAAATTGTCTCCATTTACAGATGACATGATTGTCTATAGAAAAATAATCCATGAACACAGATTAAACAATCTCCTAACTGTAATATATTTCACAGGATCATAGGATACTAACTAGATAAAAATCGTGTGAGTGTGTGTGTATATAATGTATATGTTTATACACATTTAATGTTAAAAAATTGCCATTTACAACAACATCTAAAGTGAAGTTCTTAATGATAACATTTAATGAATGTCCAAGACTTGTTAACTGAAAACTGCTGTTCATTGACAGAAATTAATGGAAACCAAAATAAAGGAGATACCTCCCATTTTATCAATTGGGGAGGTTCAACATTATTAAGAAATCATTTCTAACCATATTGGCCTACAGATTCAATGCAACCATCAAACTACCAGCAAGTTTTTGTTGTTGTTGTTATAGAAACTGACAGGCAGGTTCTAAAATTTATGTTTAAATGCAAGAACCTAGATAGTCTTTGAAAAAGAACAAAGCTGGGGGACTGGCACTACCTTATTTCAAGACCTGCTATGAGAACTAAAGCAATCATGACAGTATGTTCTGGGGTCAAGATAAATACAGAGATGAATGGAAAAGACTGTAGTGCAGCATGCACACACACGCGCCACACACACAGACACACACACACGCACGCACAGACACGGTCAACTGATACTCAACAGAAGTGCCAAGTTAATTCAATGGAGAAAGGACAGTCTTTTAATGAACGATGTTGGAATACTTGACTATCCATATGCAAAATAATGATCTATAATCATGACCCTATACCATGTAAAACTATTAACTTAGAAGGGCATAGACTTAAATATTAGAGCTACTATAGATCTTTTAGAAGAAAAAATCTTTGAATGATGGAAATGTTTTGTAGGTGATATGACTGTATTAGACACATTAAGGAAAACCACACTGTTTATGTAAAATTAGTGAATTTTACTGAACACAAATTAATATCATAAAACTAACTATACCTATATTATGCAATTATGTTTCCTGTATATTTATCTTCTTACACTTGCTTACTAAAGTATATGCTACAAGTTGGCGGGGCTCATATCTCTTTTTAAATAAATATTCAGGTTATTAAACAACCTCCCCACCCCCGGCTCGAAGTAAAGAATATATCATAAATAATCACACTTTATAAATATAGCAGCAACAAGAACAGTAATTTTAAAGTAGATACATAAAAATCAACACCAAAGATAAAGATTACTCCTGGGTTAGTATTCCAGAATTCCTAAAGTGCTATCTAACCCTATAAACATATTTTTTCTGAATATTTTTATTGTGGACATACCCTACTTGTCTAGTCATAAAGCATGACAAAATTTTCCCACATTTAACTTTATGAGGTTTTCAGATACTTTTTTGCAGAAAGTGATCCACTGTATTTATGGCCTATGGCTCATACTGCTTGACTAAAGCATTTATTAATTCAACTAATATTTATTGAGTACTTTCTCTTGCTACGCACTGAAAGACAAAATATATTAATAACAATGTCATAATAACTAAAATAACAAAAGTTGTGAGATCATGCGTACCTTTTGAAAATAAGAAGCTATACTGAATCCTGCAAGTACATCCTATGTCTAGTGGGTTTCATGTGATTTTTACCAAGAGGCACGGCTATACTGGCTATTCCTTTTCAAACCAGAATCAATCATGCAGCATGGCAGCTATTAGCAAATGAGCTCCGTTGAGGAAGAAGCAGCCTCTTCCACGAAGTGTTCATGTCTGTGGTGTCCCAGATACAATTACTCTAAGGGAGTAGTCTCACTTCTCTAACTAGTAGAAACAAATAAACAAACAAACAAAAATCTCTGAAACACACACACCTGTACAAGGGCTTATCTTTGCTCTGAAATGGAAAACCAAAGTTTTACCCAGTTCTGAAATACAGTAAGGAGTTGCCTCATTAAGGCACCTACTTCTAGTTTCTACTAAAACAACACAAGAATTCTACTTTATCCTAAGAGTGAATATTAACAGAGGACTGAAGTTTAGGGAATGTAGTGGAAATCTGTTTAGAAGCAGCTAGATAAAAAGAGGAAAATTAAACCTCTTTTTCATGGTCTAGCTGCCAAAAAAAAAAAAAAGTAAACACAAAAGGTATGCGGAAGATTGTTCGTAAGCACCAAATCCCAGTTTCATCTCCACAGATAAATCTTTGCACACTGTTATGGACAAATATATGAAATATGTATTTAAATGATAGCTTTTGTCAGGGAGAAGGTAAAATTCTCATGTTCAAAGGAGCACGGAAAGAAATCCAATGAGAACAAAGATAGAAAGTTAGCAAAGACGTGGATGTAGAATATCCAAGGTACTCCCTCAGATGACCTTCCTAGATAACCAAGAATAAAATTGCTAGCAATTCTCTCTCACAAATCTCAGAGATAGAATAGCTGTAATAGAACACAATGAGTGGAGGGGCGCCTGGGAGGCTCAGTCAGTTAGGCGTCCACCTTTGGCTCATGTTAGGATCCTAAGGGTCTTAGGAAGGAGCCCCGCATCAGGCTCCCTGCTCAGTGGGGGTCTACTTCTCCCTCTCCATCTGCCTGCCACTATGCCTACTTGTGCTCTCTATCTCTCTGTCAAATAAGTGGGTAGAACCTTAAAAAAAAAAAAATTCCTTAAACCTTTGGGGCACCGGAGTGGCACAGTGGGTTGAGCCTCTGCCTTCGGCTCAGGTCATGATCCCAGAATCTTGGGATCAAGCCCCACATTGGGCTCTCTGCCTCTCTGCCTACTTGTGATCTCTCTCTGTCAAATAAATAAATAAAAATTAAAAAAAAAAAACAACACACAACACAATGAGTGGAGAAAATGAAGAATCTTTCAAACCTTGTAACAGAGGCTAATTGTCAAAGGTTTGCTTACTACAGAAATCTTTGAGAGATACAATTTCTCGACACATGTGGAATACCTAATAACAAATGTGGCATTTTGCTTTATAGTGGATTAGTTTCCGGGTGCAAACTGTTTCATGAGTAAATAATCGCCATGCTGCTGCTCATGTGGGTGACAAGTTAACCATTACACTGGTATGTATTTATTCTTTATAGAGCATGTCTCAAGTTGTCACAATTCTCCTGGGAAAAGCCTGAATTCTTAAGTCTTAGATTCAAAACTATCAGACTAATTTTATTTTAAATAAAAGATCTTTCCATATTTTTAACCAACATTTTCACCTGCATACCTGAGAGTAGAAGACACAGATTTTAAGTTTTCATCCATCTCTTAGCAAAATAGTAATAAAGTTTTCATTGTTAGTTATCAGTTCTAAGGCTTTTAGGTGCGCGTTTTCACATGGGTTTGCAGATCCTAAAGACACCTATTTCACCATGCCACATTTTTATTTTTCTTTAAAAATCATATATCCCAAACTCATGATTTTACCTACTATCCACTCTTCTATCATTCATTCGACCAATACTTGTTCAGCTCTATTAGGGCAAGCAACCTGCTACCACTGGACATAAAATTATAGGAAAGATACAACGAGTGCCTTCATAAAGCTTGATGTTCTAATAATCCAAAAGAATGCTACCCCAATAGCTAGTTTCTGCTCACAAGACCGTATTAAATGGAAATCAACATGTGCTTTTTTCATTGAGGAACTCTTGCTACCTAAAGGAAATGTCTGCTTCACTATACTAGCACTAGCTTCTCATCCTTGGAGATCACTAACAGGTGGAGCAGGTGGGTAATGATCCACACTCCATGATGTGAGCAACTCTCTTCTAAATGAAGCTGTCTTTCTCTTCTCCTCCTTCTCCCCCTTCTCCTTCTCTTTCTTTCTTTACTTTTGGGCTGCTCATTCTACATAACGAGTCAAATCTGGTGAATGTAGTTTTCTAAAGTTGGAGATCCATAGAGACCATCTTCATGATAGTTTCCTGTGTCTGTCTCAAATTCTGACATGAGAGAGTATCTGTCAGCCTACCATGGGTAAAATGTCCGTCTCTAATCACTCATGGCCATGGATCAGTCACGGGGTATAGTCATGGGTTCTGATGGTATTCTCTGAAGCATAAAAAAGTTTTTAATTCTGGAAGTGCCTGGGTGGCTCAGTGGGTTAAACCTCTGCCTTCGGCTCAGGTCATGATCTCAGGGTCCTGGGATCGAGCTCCGAATTGGGCTCTCTGCTCCGTGGGGAGCCTGCTTCCCCCTCTCACTCTGCCTGCCTCTCTGCCTACCTGTGATCTAGCTCTGTTAAACAAATAAATAAATATCTTTTTTTAAAAAAGTTTTTAATTCTGGTGATACCCAGCTTACCCATTTTCTCTTTATGCTGATACTATTGTGGTCAAATCTAAGAAATCACTGTGTAACCCAATATAATGAAGATTTACTCCGGTATTTTCTTCAAAGGGTTTTCTAATTTCATCATGGTAATGGCAGCATGACTTGGTAAAAATGTTAAAACACACTTAATTGCATGCTTTAACCTGGTTAACTGCATGATACGTAAGCTATCTCTAAGCTGTTTGGGGGAGGGGCTGGCTTCTGAGTAGTCAGATTCAGAAAGGCATCTATGCCTATGAATAATGAATCTAATAGGCCAGCAAGTGGTATTCTTAATCTGGAAATGAAAGAAGGGCTCAGCCTCTAGACTGGAAACACAGAGGCAGCTTCACATCAAAGGCAATAAGTAGACTGTACCTTGATCATAAGGAAACAATCGTGGTATTTAGATACGTGCCATGCACGTGCTCATTTGCACAGAATTCTCACAACCTTAGGTTATAGGGAAAGTCTTACTTGCACGCTGACTGAGTAGGGAAATGAGCCTTGGAAAGAACAGGTAGCAGGCTCAAAGTTGTGCATAACTAGAAATGTTTGGTCCAGGACTGGAATCCGTGTTTATCTTCCAAGCTATGGTATTAACCACCTCATCAAATCATGCAGCAATGAACCATCTTTGGGTGAAGTGCGTCAAGGACACTTACGGAGGCCTTTAGGATCACACATTTTCTGACAGTAAAAGTCAATACTGTCCTGTATTTTGTCAACCCTAATTTTTTATGATAATGTTAACAACATAAGTTGTAACAACTTACGTTATTTGCACACACTTTATGAAAGTTTCGAAATCTGCATTTCTAAATGTCACAAACATTACACAGAGTGTTCTGTTTATGTGATATATTTAATCATAAAATTTTGAAATTTATTTAGAAAGAAATACCATCACAGAAATTTGTTCTCAAGCTATGCTGTACTTGCATTAAGTTTCAACTACTAAAAGAAAATATGAAAAAACCAAGAAAGTATACATACATCACTGGGATGGCCTAGTTATTCTTTTTAAAAAAGATTTTATTTATTTAAGAGAAAGAGGGAGAGCGAGAGAGTGCATAAGGGGCAGAGGCAGCGGGAAAAGGAGAAGCTCACGGCCCACTAAACAGGAAGCTCAAAGCAGACTCCATCCCAGAATCTGGGATCATGTCCAGAGCTGAAGGCAGACGACTGACTGAGCCACCTAGATGCCCCAAAACTAGTTACTCTTTACAAATATCCAAGGGGATACAGTGATTGAAGTGCCCAAATGACTTTGTTATAAAACATTTCATCCTATAGCAAAATGTCATGTGTGTAGTACAAGGGTAGTGCTATTGTGGGCAGGGGGAAAACAAACAAACAAAAAACCAGAAATAAATGAACAAACAACAACAACAACAACAACAACAACAAACCCTGGCAGGATTTAAGTGTCATTATCATTCTCTTCAATCTCTAGAGTAATATAAAAAAGTATATTGAACTGAAAGATAGTATAGTATTGCAAACTGACTGCCCTTAAAGGCTACAAGTTTTATAAAGTTATTCATTACCATTGCACTTAACTGCGTAGTTCACAGTCTCAAAGAAATGGGAGGGTCAGACACTCTAGGATCCCCTATTGGTAGAGAATTGAAAATGCATAAACTACTTTAGTTTATAGTGACTGTTTTTCTAAATTCTGAGATGGGAAAAAAATGGAAAAAAAATTTTCTCTTTAGGAATTTACTTGATTTTTAAAAAGCATTTAAGTCAAGGGATGCCTGGACAGCTCAGTCAGTTAAATATCTGCCTTAGGCTCGGTCCTGATCCCAGGGTAATGGAATCCAGACCCACATCAGGCTCCCTGCTCAGTGGGAGCCTGATTCTTCCTTTCCTTCTGCTGCTCCCTTTGCTTGTGTGCTCTCTCTCCCCTCCCTGTCAAATAAATTTTTAAAAAATAAATGAAATAAAATAAGATAAAATAATATCTAAGTTAAAATATACCAGGTATAATTTTCTTGTATAAAAAGACAAGATTTTTAATTTTAATCTAACTGAAATTGTTCAATAAATTCATTTCAGAATCTTTTTTGAGATAACAAGAAAGAAATAGGACTTCTTAAAAATTTAAACTGAAACTTGTTGGCAATTACATCTGCTCTGAAATATCTTTTGGATCAACCAAGAAATGGAGGGTAGCAGGTCAGTAGCAGGAAATCGTGGTCAAGAGCTTTATGAAAATTATCCTATTAGTACAGTCCGGGGAATATGACAGCAGTGAATCAGAAACATTATTAGCACCTACTTAATAAAGGAGAAGAAAAGGAAAGTGATAAATGTGTCTCTAAAATAAGATGATCTTGCCAAAATCTCTCATGCTTGCCTTTATAGAGCCACCAATAAAGGTGATTGTATCTCACTGAATATCTTAAGAAGTCTCAAAGTAATCCATCTAAATGGGGGCTGTGCCTCAGAGCACCAGGAAATAAATGGCATCATTAAATTCCTCTGAAGTAATGTCTCCTTTCTCAGTAATGTACCAACTCCTATGACAGTTGTCCCTCAGACAGGCAACTTAGCATTGTTCTCTCCCCAGAATGAGTGACTTTAGATTCTAGGATGTAGTGCATATTTAGAAAAAAAATGCATTTGCCTGTGGAATTATAAAAGCATTTTTTGACAAAAAAAAAAAAGCAGAGATAATTAGCTCCATATAATGTGTTTTTCAGAGGAGAGAGTGTATTCTGGGCTGTGATTCTCTACCAGCCATTTACAAATTATCCTCTTGAGTGATATAAGCGACAAGCTTCATTAGCAACCTTAGTGAACTCTCCATTTCTTAAAAGGTGACTGTCTCAAATTTGGAGTGGCCGGGTTCTTCGTATCTTTATTCCCTCCTCTCCAACTGGCAACCACCCAATTGTGTGTTTTCTCATTATCAATAACTATGTTAAAAGCCAAGAGAAAAGGAGAACTGTAATTGGCCTCACCATGTATCCATTAAGAAATAAAGAGATGAGGAGAAAAGATGTTTCTTAAGAAAGATGTTTCTGTCCCCAAGAATATGATGGCAACTGCAGATGTGTTCCTGTGGCAGGACTTTATAAAGAAACTTGTCTACATAACTTTAATATAATAGACAGAAAAAGAAAAAAAAAAAAACAGGTGTTCGCTGTCAAAATGATACATATAGTAACTTCTTCCCTTGCTATGTAAACATGGAAAAATCCCTTAAAGTCTTTGAACCCTGGCTTCCCATATAGAAAATATCAATGACACTCTTTGCCTCCTAGATTTTTGCAAAGTGCACATAAAATCATACGCCAAGCAAGCGTTAGATGCATGGTGGTTACTTATTCATACATATCAACAGATAAATTATGTAAAATATATTTGAGCATCTGTGTTTTTGTGTATACACACACATAGCATATAGATGGATGGCTAGCTAGAGAACGATAAAAGAGATAGAGATTATTATTTAATCAGGGAATTCAATATACACAGCCTCTGATTTATTTCGGAGTCCTTCTCACAGGCACAGAGCAACTCCATTTTGCAGTACAGGTCAGCCAGAAGGTTTTGAATGTCCGTTTTGTGAAGGACCCTGCATGACGCACTTTCAATTACAGGTGGCTGTTAAAATTCATTTCAGAAAGCCAGAAACAACTCCTATATATGTGCTTTTACTAAAGCTTGTTTAAATCATTGACCTTTCCTCCTTGGTTCATAACACCTTGTCAAGATGCAGCGGACTGTTGCTAATATAAAAGAAAACAAAATAAGATTCTATTCTGGGAACAGTTCTGCCTGCCCCCAGTGCTAAGGACTAGCAATCTTACAGAGGAATGTTAAAAAGTTACAAACCAGAACATGCTTGTTCTATAGATATTATTATGCTTGATCAGGAGGAGGAAAAAGACAAGAAAGGGGCAACAACTGCTCATTGACAGCGGGTTAGGTTCATCAAATAATGAGAGACACAAACAGTTTGCCTCTGTTTTACACTGTGTCTTTATATATGAGTGTGGGTTACAATTCAGATTCTATCTCGATTTCTGACTTTCCCACTTAAAGAGTTGATAACTGCTATTTTTTTCTTTCTATTTTTCACATTCATGTTGCCATAAACTTCTAATTCCCTGATGGATGGTTGCCAATGAATAATGTATTTAACTGAGGCTACCATGTGTAAATTTTTTCTTACAACTTTTGGCAGTGGATACACTTCACAAGTCTTCCCACCAGAGCTCTGGAGGGTCTCAGAAAGTCTCTGTAGAGTAAACAAAACAAAACAAAACAAAACAAAAGGATGAAAAAAGAAAAGAAAAAGTACTCTGGCCATAGCACTAGGGCAATAACAAAGCAGGTTTCAAATTTCACCTGAGAATTAGGTGGGAAGAGAGAAGGATGGCAATGTAATAGTTTCAGTATCAGAGTTGGCTTAAATCTACAAATTCCAGGGTTAAAGAACTTCAGCATGAAGTGGCAAGAGTCATAATAGTAAAGTTTTAAGATCACCTTTAAAAATAAAATGGAGGGGCGCCTGGATGGCTCAGTGGGTTAAAGCCTTTGCCTTCGGCTCAGGTCATGATCCCAGGGTCCTAGGATCGAGCCCCACATGGGGCTCTCTGCTCAGCAGAAAGTCTGCTTCCTTCTCTCTCTCTGCCTACTTGTGATCCCTGTCTGTCAAATAAATAAATTAAAAATATATATATTTTAAAAATAAAATGGAGGGGTACCTGAGTGGCTCAGTTGGTTAATCGACTGCCTTCCGCTCAGGTCATGATTCTAGAATCCTGGGATTGAGTCCTTTATCTGGCTCCCTGCTCCGTGGGCTTCTCCGGCTTCTCCCTCTGACCCTCCCCCTTCTCATGCTCGCTCGCTCTCATTCATAAAAATAAAATCTTTAAAAAATAAAAATAAATAAAAATAAAATGATAGACAAAATAGACTATACTTTCAAGTATAATTAATATGGTACAACAGAAGTATAATTCAAATGGAAAACTCATTTAGATAACTATTAACTGGTGATCTAAAGCATATACACAAGAAAACCCATTCTTCAAGATATTCTATAGATGGAGGCAGGAATTCATTGCTCACTCCAATCACTGATATACTATCTTATGCTACCTTTCTTTTCCTTTTTTTTTTTTAAAGATTTTTAAAATTTATTTATTTGACAGAGAGAGATCACAAGCAGGCAGAGAGAGAGAGAGAGGAGGAAGCAGGCTCCCCACCGAGCAGAGAGCCCAATTCCGGACTCGATCCCAGGACCCTGAGATCATGACCCGACCTGAAAGCAGAGGCTTAACCCACTGAGCCACCCCAGCACCCTTACGCTACCTTTCTGAGAAAAAGCTGCGTGACACGTCTTCACAAAGGAGACTCTGAGAAGTTGTGTACAGGACAGCTACAGTTTAATTCTGTAACCCCCAAATTTATTTGGCTTTAAACCCACACTTCTAAGGTCAGTCTACAACAGAAGAGACAGGAGTAGACAATGAGGGAAAAGACAGTCTCTTCAAGAAATGCTGCTGCGAAAACTGGAAAAGTCACATGGAGAAGAAAGCAAATGGACCACTTTCTTAGGCCACACCAAAAATAAACCCCCAGTGGATAAAAGATCTAAATGTGAGTCCTGAAACCATGAAACTCCTGAAGAAAACATAGGAATCTTCTGAACATCACTCTAAATAACCTGTTTCTAGATATGTCTCTACAGGTAAGGGAAACAGAAGTAAAAATAAGCTGTTAGGACTACACCAAAATAAAAAGCTTTTGCAGAGTGAAGGAAATCATCAACAAAATGACAAAGCAGCATACTGAGTGGGAGAAGATATTTGCAAATGATGAATTAGATAATGAGTTAATATCCAAAATACATAAAGAACTCCTACAATTCAATACCAAAAAACAAAAACAAAAAAGCAAATAATCTGACTAAAGAATGGGCAGAGAACCTAAATAGATATTTTTCCAAAGAAGACATACAGCTCTCCAACAGACACATAAGAAGATGCTTGATATCTCTAATCATCAGGGAAATGCATATCAAAACCACAATGAGGGGTGCCTGAGTGGCATCAGTTAAGCGTTCAATTCTGGATTTCAGCTCAGGTTATGATCTCAGGGTGGTGAGACTGAGCCCCACATAGAGCTTCATGCTGGGCATGGAGCCTGCTTAAGATTCTCTTTCCCTCTTCTTCTGCGCCTCCCTACCCCGCATTCGTGTGTGCTCTCTTTTCCTAAAAATAAACAAATAAGTAAAAGCCACAATGAGATACTATATTACACCTGTCAGAATGTCTAGAATCAAACAGACAAGAAATAAAGGGAGAGAAAAAGGAAACTTCGCTCACTGTGAGAACAGAAATTGGTAGCGCCACTATGGAAAACAGTATGGAGATTCCCCAAAAAGTTAAAAATAGAAATACCATATAATCTAAAAATTCCACACTGGGTACTTGCTCAAAGAAAACAAAAAAAGTAATTTGAAAAGATGCATGCACTCCTATGTTTCTTACAGCAAAATTTACAATAGGCTATATATGGAAGCAGTCTGGGTCCATCCATAAACGAATGAGTAAAGAAGATGTTGTCTACAGTTGCAGTGGAATACTACTTAGCCATAAAAAAGATATCTTGCCATTTGCAACAACAGAGGTGGACCTGGAAGGTATTAGCTAAGGGAAATGACTCAGAGAAAGAAAAATACCAAATGATTTCACTTATATGTGGAATCTAAAACAAAAGAAAACAACAGACATAACTTAAAAGCAGAAATAGATTCATAAAGACAGAAAACAAACTGATGGTAGCCAGAGGGAAGGAAGAGGAAGGATAAAACAGGTAAAGTGGAGTGACAGACACAGGATTCTAGTTATAAAATGAATAAGCCACATGGATAATAGGTACGGCATTAGGAATATGGCCAATGATACTGTAATAGTGTTGTATGGTGACAGACAGTAACGACAGTATGGTGAACCCAGCATAAGGTATAAGACTGTTGAATCACTATGTTGTACACCTGAAGGTAACGTAACATTAGGTGTCAATGGTCCTTCAATTAAAAAATTAAATTTAAGGTGCCTGGGTGGCTCAGTGGGTTAAAGCCTCTGCCTTTGGCTCTGGTCATGATCTCAGGCTCCTGGAATCGAGCCCCATATTGGGCTCTCTACTCAGCAGGGAGCCTGCTTCCTCCTCTCTCTCTGCCTGCCTCTCTGCCTACTTGTGATCTTTGTCTGTCAAATAAATAAATAAAATCTTAAAAAAAATTAAATTTAGTTTAAATAAAAGAACATATCACTTGTGTTCTAGTCATAACAGTTCAAGGAAACTAACCAAATGGGCCTCATGTTCCAAATCCAATCTTTAGGAAAAAAATGTTCATTACTGGGCTTTAGATAAAACACCAGTAAGTTTAATGATTTTTAAGATCTTTTCAAATCTCTAATAATATATGCTAAAATAACATTTTAGATAAGAAGGTAGTCATAAATGCTACTATTTGAGAGAATTCTTTAAAAACAAATAGTCTAGGAGTGCCTGGATGGCTCAGTGGGTTAAAGCCTCTGCCTTTGGCTCAGTAGTGATCCCAGGGTCCTGGGATGGAGCCCCACATCGAGCTCTCTGCTCGCCAGGGAGCCTGTTTCCTCCACTCACTCTCTGCCTGCCTTTCTGCCTACTTGTGATCTCTGTCTGTCAAATAAATAAATAAATAAATAAAACCTTTAAAAATAAATAAATAAATAGAAACTAATAGTCTAAAGTAACAGTGAAAAATATAAAGTCTGGGGACGCCTGGGTGGCTCAGTTGGTTAAGCAGCTGCCTTCGGCTCAGGTCATGATCCCAGCGTCCTGGAATCGAGTCCCACATCGGGCTCCTTGCTCCGCAGGGAGCCTGCTTCTCCCTCTGACTCTGCCTTCCACTCTGTCTGCCTGTGCTCGCTCTCACTCGCTCTCTCTCTGACAAATAAATAAATAAAATCTTTCAAAAAAAAATATATATAAAGTCTGAAAGTACTGGTCAGACAGGAAATTACTTGGTCAGACAGGAAAATACTGAGTATATAGTCCACTCTTAAACATTCAAACACTTTACATTGCAGGGGGAAAGATAAACATTTCCAAAGCATTGAGAAAAGTAAATAAATCCTTATTTGTCTCCCTGTCACTTGTATCTATCATCTATCTACCTATCTATACCTCCCTTCACCCATCTCTCCCTCCTTCTCTCCATCTAAACATCTGTCCATCCACTTTAAAAATTCTTCATATATAAAAGAAATAAATTGTTTCAAATCTATTTCTATTCATTTATTTATTCCTAAATAAACATAAGCAATAACAGTAACTTAAGGCAGATCGAACCCACTCTTTCAGATACTATAGTGAAAATCCGACAGGTACTTTTTTCCCCATCACCTGGATGTAGGTGTGAGTTAAGGAATATTTGGATCATGAAGAATTTCACATCTATAATAACCCTCATTCTAATCTCTTTTCCTTTTAGTGGCTCAAGGTAAAGACTAATTCAAATCAGTATAAAATTAACCTACTTATTTTTAATGAATTCATATATTCTAAGTCAAAAGGTATACTTTTTCTATTCACTTGTAGTATTTCTATAAACTATACAAATATGATTTTTTTCCTAAGAAAAAACTGGGAAGTCTTGTTTTAGGCACTTAGAGCATAAATCTGTATTTTTGCCAGCCTAACAATATCTATTATTACGCCAATCCAAATGCTCATTTCTTCATTTAACGGACCATTATACAATTCCTATGCTAAGTTCTGGGTGCTGAGTTGACTTCTTAGCACTTAAAGTAAGATAATAATATGCAAAGAATTATTATTATATGAAGAATTGTTATTGTTAACAATACCAACTATCTGTACAACAGCAACATCAATTTACCCAAGAACACTTTTTGTTCGATTTTATTATGTAAATGATTTATAAAACATTGCATCTTAAAAGACCATTTACAGAGCATGTGACTATAACTAATTGGTTGAATATATATGCTTACATTGCTTGCTTCTTATACTAAAACTCTAAAAGGCTTATCAAGACAACATTTTGTACACACATTTGATTAAATGAAAATTCTATTCTCAAATGGAATTCATGGGAATCTTTAAAAATACTGGCAACTTCATCTTTCTTAAGCTACCTATCCCTAATTTTCATGTTTACATTTGTTACTATTTGTCAAATTGTATTTGATTTTATTTTAAAGATTTATTTATTTATTTCAGAGGGAGAGTGTTGAGGGGAGGGGCAGAGGGAGAAGGAGAGAGAGTCTTTAGCAGACTCCCTGTAGAGCCCAATGCAGGGCTGAATCTCAGGACCTGAGCTGAAATGAAGAGTCAGAAGCTTAACCAACTGTGCCACCCAGGAACCCCTGTTTGTCAAATTTTAATAAAAACACGTACATTATGATTTCTTCGACTGGTACCATCATGTTATTGTCCACAATTTTTACATTCTTTTCATATTTTTCTACTCAAGTGTTTTTCACCCATGATTTGCTTAAATCCTTTTTTTCCTCCCCAGCTTATATTTTAGCTTTCAGGTAGATAGGAAGTTTCTAGTTCAACTGAAAAAAAAATATTTTCAAAAGACATCACAGCTGTTCAATGGTACCCAGTATCATTACTGCTTATTCTTTCTGTGAGAATTTGGAGCTTGTCACTACATTTCTGAAAGCAGTAAGAAAAACTGGCAAGAACAAGAGAGTTTTCAATGATAAAGAAAAAAAAAATGCAACAACCTGCTGAGCAAAGACTCTGGAAGTCAATTTTCAGCCTGATCCCTTGTGTGACTTTAAAATCTACTCTGAGGAAAGAGCATATTTTTTCACAGTATGAAAGGATAAAGAATACACTATTCAAAATTTCAGTCAAAACTTCCTTATTTCAAAACTTCATCACCAAGTAAAACACCTAGCTGTCTTAAAATGGTCAGTAGTAGTTTTTAAGTACAGAACTTTTGCAATGTTTCTTTTAATGCCATTTAAATCAGGGTTATCAAATCAATTTCCTCTCAGAAGAAAAAAACCGGCTATTCCTGTAACACCAATTTGCTGATATTTTACACAAACATAAATGCATATCCCACTGAAGCCACAATAAAGCGATGCTGAAAGCAGGATAGGTGGTAAAAAGAGCTTGAGCATTTTTCAGTATGCTGTTGTGGGTTTGAGAAAACAGAATTCCCATACTGTAGTAGGCAGCCTCTAAGGCAAGCCCCAAACCCCTTCCGTGATATTTATGCCCTTCACTTATCCTCCTCCGTCCTTGAATGTGGGCTGGACTTTGTAAATTACTTGAAACGCACAGAATGTAGCAAAAGTGATAGAATGTCACTTTCAATTTAGAGTATAAAGGTCTCCGACTTCCATCTTGGACACTCACACACGCACTCTCCCTTGGAGGACTCACCCTGGGGAAGCCGGGTTCCATTTCATGAGAAAGCCCTGAGGAGCAACCTACATGACAAGCAACTGACTGAAGAGGTTTCTGGGCTACGGTCTGCAGAAAACGGAGACTCACTTGAATGAATTTGGAAGCAATACTCCCCTGGTCCTCTGATGAGACTCCCGCCCCTGCCAACTGCTTTACTCCAATCTCATTAGAGACCTTAAATCAGAAGATAATAAATGTTGGCTGTTGTAAGTCTTAAGTTTTGTGGTAATTTGTTATGAAGCAATAGATAACTTATACAGGTGCTTTGTGTTCTTACTCCTTCTATCTTATGATGCCTTCATGAGAGCTCAAAATATGGTAGATAACGTTAATTTTTTTTTAAGATTTTATTTTATTTATTTGACAGACAAAGATCACAAGTAGGCAGAGAGACAGGCAGAGAGAGAGAGAAGGAAGCAGGCTCCCTGCTGAGTAGAGAGCCCAATGTGGGGCTCGATTCCAGGACCCTGAGATCATGACCTGAGCCGAAGGCAGAGGCTTTAACCCACTGAGCCATTCAGGTACCCCGATCATGTTATTTTTTAAAGCATAAGGTTGAGTTGTTTACAACCCTAAGCTTGAAATCAACTGATACCTTTGCCCAAGTAGCATTTAATAAACACTTACTTCATACAAAGTATGGCACCAATTTAGTAGGTATGAAGATAAAGTACCTTACTTTCATGATTATATATAATGAAATAACAAGAGAATGGAAATTGAAAGATTATAAAGAAAGTTGAAGTACCCATACTTTTATAAAAAAAAGTTTAAGTACCCATATAATGAAAACAATGATAAATCACTTATTTAACAAACAGACCCACTGTCTCTCTCCTACTCTATTTTTTTTCCCCTAACAACTTTTTCTCTCATTGATTCCAATCCATGCTGAATAGAATTAACACATTATATTTTAGGAAGTCACATGGTAGTCTCTCTCTCTCCTGCTGAACATCTATTACAGCTATGAAGTCATGTTTGCTTACTTATTAAATTGTTCAGGGTTTACAGAAGGTGATGAAGTGTTCAAGTCAGAATTCTCAGAGTTCTAATCCTGGTTTTGTCCATGACTAGCTCTGAAGATCTTCAAGAGTAAATTAACCTCTGACCCATAATTTGTTTCTCCCATAAATTGAAGACATTCACGTTTATCTATTTCAAAAGGTTATTCTGAGAGTGAAGTAAGATGAGTCAAATACAGTGCAAAGAGCCCAGAAGTGAGTCTGGAACAGATTCAGAACACTGTAAGTGGCAGCTACAGGCATGGCAACATACAGGTAAGTGAGACATATTGCCAGCATCAAGGTACATGTAGTTTTAAGAGAGATTTCTAAATAAATGACAACATCAATAACATCAATAAAGTTAAAGTGGTTAAAGCAACATACATGATTAGGAACAATTTATAGTAAAAACTCAGCTTAAATACCCACTGAGTGCCAACTTTGTGCCAATAACTAAGATATATGTAAGCAAGGCATAGCCTTGACCTACAGTAGAACATTAGGAAAAGATAAGTGGACATACATAAGTCACTGTCAAATCAGGCAGAGAAGAGCAACTACAATTTAAAAAGCACAAGCTACAGTGAAAATGAGGATGTAAGATGAAGTCCCATGAAAGCTTCAGGAAACTTCTTGGAGACTGTATGATTTTAGATGGACTTCAACAAATGGGTAGGAATTTTATTTACCTATAGAAAGAAAAGACATAGGCAAGGCAGAAGAAACCATCTAAGAAAGTGTTCTGGGACAGAAAAGTTCAGGAAAAGTGTTTTTAACCAGATTAAAAGACAGAAAGAGGTGGTGAAGGAGAAAGGGAAAGGGAAGGAAGGAAGTGGGGGAGCAGAAGGTAGAGTGAGCAAGATGGAAAGAGAGAAAGTTTCCTGTGTGTACACATCACAGACTGGTGAAAAGTGTTGTTGAAATGCAGTTATATGATGCTGCCTCGTTTTCTAGAATTTGATCCTTTACATGCCTGAAAAAATCACTTTTAGGTATAACAGAGCTTGCTAATGCACAGCAGTTTCCTTCCCAAAGACGATTCTCTGACACTCCAAAGCATTTCTATTTATGAAATTAGAAATTTCAATAACTATGTATCAAGATACAGAGACCTATCTTTCTGCAGTTATTATTTAATATATATTGTATATGTTTCTATGTTGGAAATGCACTAAGCTAAATCCCCCCACCCCAACCAAGTCAGCCCCATGAGAGCACAGCCTTCCTCTGAGATAGGCACTGAGGGACATCTCACAGAAAACACAATTTGCTTCCAAGAGGATAATCTAAAAAAGATACAAAAATAGTTCCTCCAAACCTCCCTTGAGTCCTGTTAGTATAAAAATACTGGTATCTTTTTAGACTACAGAACAAAGTTTTTCAGATAAAGTTTTACGTCATCTAAGATGTTTTTAGCCCTCTCTATAGGGGTAGATATGAAAACAGAAATTCAGCAGCCCTCTGGCATTGACAGTGACCAGCACTCTGAAGAGTGAATGTGTTTTTGCCTATGATAAAGCAAAATTCAGTGCCTTAAAACATAATATACCTAATGTTTTCCCCCCAAAATTGAAACCATAAGGGCTTTGCTGATACCCTCTGCAGAATCCCTCATGAAAATACAAAACTCTGTTTTTCACTATATGGTCACTATAAATATTTCATGCTATTTAGTTATTCTAAGAACTCTTGTTAATTAATTTCTTAGAACATACAGGTTGACCAAATTACTATCATTCTCAAATCTGAAGCCAAGTTACATAGGACCACAGGCTAAGATAAAACCATTCTGAACAGTAATGAACAGATGCAATGTATATTTGATACTTAGAATAATGCTTTTAAGAACATTAAAAATTTTCAGGACTGAATTTTTTATCTGAAAGATGAATATATCATATCCCCATGGATAGTTTCTCAATATTATACCTATAGTTACTCTTCAGAGTTAAAGCACTATTCATTTTAATGCCTAGGAAGATGAAAGTATGTCTCCAAAAGATGTGGTAGATTAAATCCATTCAGCAATTAACAGCCCCAATATCAAAGGAATTATTGGAATGTCTAGGAAAAACATGCAAAAATAGTTACAGTTAAATGGCCATGTCATATTCACCTACCAAATTCCCTTCTTAAACACTTCACCCATCATTCCAGCTTCCGAATCAGACTTGAAAGAACTCCCCACTGCTCAAAGAATGAACTTTAAGATACCTGGCCTGGAATTCATGTTTAGATGTAATTTGGAGTCAATCCTTCATTTCATGGTTATTCATAAAAAATCTCAAACTAAACCCCTACATATTATCCATCTCATCTAATTCAGTCTCTAAACTATGTCTAGCTGATAGTCAAACCAAGCTAACAATTAAAATGCTTTCTCATCTTAATACTTCTGAAACATCAACCTGAAATTCGAGTCCCAACCCTTCCTTCATCTGTAATGACGTCTGGTATCACTATTCTAACCAAAATTCACCTCTTTCTTGTTAAACACTTTCAATACTTACAACCTGCACTATTTATTTAGTACTTAATGATACCAGAGAGTATACATTAAATATGGACATCTCTTCTGTCTTTTAATTCTGGCTACCATTTAGACTTAGAAAATCTTAAAGTAGCATTGTGTGGTGAATTGAGACTACATTAAAAGGACTGACATTCATTTAGTGAATTCCTTCCAGCCCCATCCTGAATGAAATAGATCAAAATACATCACATGGAGTAAGTAACTATGACTTGTGAAATTTTTCTTTTATCCATATTTATGTGGCTATGTATTTAGTGAATTGCAATAAGTATTTCTTATAGGACTATAAGATTTAAAAAAAAATGCAAGCAACTATCCTAGTAGACCATGTCTCTTACTTATTTAAACCCTGGATGTCTAATGAAGAATTATATATTAAGTAAATGGTTAAAATGGGTAGGACAGGAGATGACATGAAATTAAGGGAGAATCAGATAGATAAGGAAAATCAAAACTAAAGGAGAGAATGAAGACATTGGAGCATCAATGACTATGTACTGAATGAGAAAAATGGGGAATGTGAAATTGCCAAGGTCATATTTCATTTTCAGTGCTGCCTGGAGTTGTCTCTGATTTGTCCCAAGGCTATGTGGCACACTGAGTACATGTCTGTACTCAGTGTGCCACATAGACCTTAATAAAACTCAAGTGTAATCTACAATAGTTCATAATACCAGCAAGGGGCACCACCTAGCAATGGGAGAGACAGGCTTTCCTTCCACATGGAAGATGGAACATTTGGCACTCTTAATAAAATCCGTTAAGTGGTGTTTTTCTAAATTCATGATTTCCTCATGACCAATTCCTTTCTTGTTCTCTTACACAGTTCAGAAAAGTATCTACTTTTCACATACATTATGCAAATAAAGCTTTATATTTTAAAACAAAGATGACATAAAAATAAACATTAATAGGTTACAGAATTGAAAGAGCATCATCTGTTTAAACAAGATCATTCTAAAATACATGGCATCTTTGTCTACTCTATTTCTCAAACTATATTTTAACTTTGTTACATCAAGTATCCAAAATGATACAGAGTATTATGAAACACATTTCTCGTGGTGAGTGTTGTCTGTTGCCAATTCTTTCTTCCTTTCCCATCTTGAAATGGCTTTTTAGTGGCATACCTCCTCAGTGATTTTGTGCTTGTCTTTGTGACTTGTTCTGCCATTCAATTTGTGTTGATCTAATGAACCACATCCAACCAAACTTTGAATGTGTATGTGTGGTTTGGCTTACATATGCAATCCTTCCCTAAACTATGCAAATATTACTTACTGGTTAAACATCAGTCCTGGAACATGAGACACATGCAGAAGACATGAACCTATAACCTGAAGCTGAGTCACGTCAGCTGATGTGCAGTCCCTTCAGTCAAGATCAAACCTTTTGGGACTCCTGGGCGGCTCAGTGGGTTAAAGCCTCTGCCTTCGGCTCAGGTCATGATCCCAGGGTCTTGGGATAGAGCCCCTCATTGGGCTCCCTGCTCAGCAGGGAGCCTGCTTCCCCCTCTCTTTCTCTGCCTGGCTCTCCACCTACTTGTGATCTCTGCCTGCCAAATAAATAAATAAAAATCTTAAAAACAAACAAACAAAATCTTTTGTTGTTAGTCACTGAGAGTTTTGATGGCTTACTTTAGTAAAAATGATTAATATACTTCACAACTTCTAATAACCAAATTAACACCCTAAAAATAAATCCCCCAAATCCACTAGCAATCCTGAAAAGCCTCAATGGTTTAAGTTTTTCAGCACGAGTTTCTTGGTATATACACTCTTCTATATTTATCATACTGTTGAATATTTATTATGGGAATCATTTTTTACTACTTTCCACTCTTTCTAAAAAAGATTTTATTTATTTGACTGAGAGAGAGCACAAGCAGGAGCAGCAGCAGGCAGAGGGTGAGGGAGAAGCAGGGAGAGGGAGAGGGAGAAACAGGCACCTTGGAGAGCAGGGAGCTGGATGGGGAGCCTAATAGAGGGCTTGATCTCAGGGTTCTGGGATCATGACCTGAGCCAAAGGCAGATGCTTAACCAACTGAGTCACCCAGAAGCTCCCCCATTCTCTCAATGAATTAAGAAGACATCCAGATGGCCAACAGACACATGAAAAGGTGCTCCATATCACTCAGCATCAGGGAAATACAAATCAAAACCACAAGAGATATCACCTCACACCAGTCAGAATGCCTAAAATCAACAAGTCAGGAAATGACAGATGCTGGCGAGGATGCAGAGAAAGGGGAACCCTCCTACACTGTTGGTGGGAATGCAAGCTGGTGCAGCCACTCTGGAAAATAGCATGGAGGTTCCTCAAAATGTTGAAAATAGAACTGCCCTATGACCCAGCGATTGCACTACTGGATATTTACCCTAAAGATACAAACATAGTGATCCAAAGGGGCACGTGCACCCGAATGTTTATAGCAGCAATGTCCACAATAGCCAAACTATGGGAAGAACCTAGATGTCCATCAACAGATGAATGGATCAAGAAGATGTGGTATATATACACAATGGAATACTATGCAGCCATCAAAAGAAATGAAATCTTGCCATTTGCGACAACATGGATGGAACTAGAGCGTATCATGCTTAGCGAAATAAGTCAAGCAGAGAAAGACAACTATCATATGATCTCCCTGATATGAGGAAGTGGTGATGCAACATGGGGGCTTAAGTGGGTAGAAGAAGAATCAATGAAACAAGATGGAATTGGGAGGGAGACAAACCATAAGTGACTCTTAATCTCACAAAACAAACTGAGGGTTGCTGGGGGGAGAGGGGTTGGGAGAAGGGGGTGGGATTATGGACATTGGTGAGGGTATGTGCTTTGGTGAGTGCTGTGAAGTGTGTAAACCTGGTGATTCACAGACCTGTACCCCTGGGGATAAAAACATATGTTTATAAAAAATAAAAAATTAAAAAAAAAGAAGAAATTAGAAACTAAGCATCAACTCATGAAGAAGGAGAAAAAAGAAAAACAAAAGGTAAGGAATATTTTCTCTTGTTTCATAGTACCATAGTAAAATAAATCTTGTTTCTTTACTGATGCTTGGATATAAACGCATCACAAATTAAAAGATGTATCAAAAACCATTTAGGGGCACCTGGGTGGCTCAGTGGGTTAAAGCCTCTGCCTTCAGCTCAGGTCATGACCCCAGGATCCTGGGATGGAGCCCCACATTGGGCTCTCTGCTCAGCGGGAAGCCTGCTTCCCCCTCTCTCTCTGCCTGGCTCTCCACCTACCTGTGATCTCTGTCAAATAAATAAATAAAATCTTAAAAAAAAAACCATTTGGACAAATTGTTTAAAAAATGTACTACTGAATAAGAAACCTGGAGACTATTGCCTTCTACTTCCTTTAAGACTAACGTAAAAGGCCTCCAAAATTACTTTCCCTGCTTGTCTAAACCCTTATTCCCAGATAAATTGTTTAATGATTGAGTCTTTTAAGTACAATTTAATTAAGCAAAATAGAATGGATAATTCTACTGGGTATCATTTTGTTTATTCCATCACTTCAGTGTTTCCCAAAGTGGGAATTGAAGGGGTATGAAGCATTTCAAAGGGATTCATAAATGATTTTCATTTAAAACATAATAAAGAATGTAGCTTCACCAATTTTCTCTGGAACTACCCAATAGGTCATCATTTTCCCCAAAAGAAAGGGGAAGATACCAGCTCTTTGTATTCTGATGGTTTTGAAAGCTTTCTAAAAAAGCATTTTGTGAGCTCTCTTTACTGAGCTTCAGTGATCTACCTGCTGCCTCACTACTATGGTTTCATACATCACGTGGATCTGCTATGCGCAGTCAATTTCCAATCAAGGTCAGATGGGAGAATGCAACTGCACCCCATCACGTTATCATTTCCCTGTAAGAAGGACTGAAATCAACCCAGTGACCCTAAGAATTTCCCCTCCAACCAGTGGAGCTGGGCTGTCCTAATAAAACACATGCATGTTAGTTAAGCAGCAAAAAGAAGGCATCCTGGCTCTAGCTTCTCAATTTATATTCTGTACCCCCTAGTTCTGTTTTGGTTCCTTTGCCTGAATTTTCAGACTAGTGTTTCAATGAGACACTTTTATTTCAACTTCAGCAGTGGCGCTCAGTTACAGTTTCCTCCAGCATCCCACCCTGCAGGCTGCTTTCGAGGCCCTCTCTAATCCCTTGCCAACAGCCTGTAGCTGAAATCCCAAACTGGTACGGCACCCTAGACTCTGTTTATTTAAGGTCAAGTTAAGACAGCCACGACCTATATAGCAGAACTTGACTGGGACATGAGTTGGGAGGACGCCTCGGCCCTCTGAGAAGAGTTACAATAATGTAACTGATGGAAAAGACATGTCAATAGGGAGATAAGTCAAATACTTCTGCCAAATAGTCAGAAGAATATGAGAAAGGTTAAAAGAAAAACAGATAAGAAACTTTATATAACCACTGGATGTAGTGCAAGAGACTCAACATGCCTTTCAAACCATTTATCACCTTTAAACATTTGCTTCTGGTCTTACAACAGACAACAAATGTTGGCTTCTACACAAATAAACTCTCTCCTCTTATCCTCTCTAACACATGTACTCAGGAAATATGTGGCAATTTTATTTCCTTTCAACAAAAAAGTGAGTGATAAACTGAATTGCAGAGATTTTGAGACAGAAAGGCCAAGGTAGTTTAAAATGCTCAAGACTGAACGGGAATTCCCCCATGATGGCAAAGCAAATTTCCCACTTCCGAGTCCACTTAACACCACTTGACCACAAGTTCCCTATCACATTGGTAGGGTACACACCAGAAATAACCCAAGTGGAAATGATCTACTACTAAAGTAATTATATGATCCATTGCCTTTTAGAATCACCACAATTGGGTCATTCAGAACACAGTATTTATTTTTTTAAAATTTCTATACTGTTTTTAACTGGTGGCAATGAAATCCTGAAGGGCACAGATTAAACTGATTCCATGATGCAAGTTAGAAATGTGGATGGGTGTTTTCTTTTTTTTAAACCCACAGATCACAGACCCTCCTCTTGATTACATTCCACTAGAGGTTGGGATTTATTGGCTAAGAAATACACTGTTCCTAGCCAATGCTTCTATGCAATATTTTCTACTGTTCCACTTCTGCTAACAAGGACAATTCAAGGGCAAATACTAATTATGATTTTGACACAGTTTCACTTTCGTGTTTAGCTTAGAAAGTAATTCCACGGTATGCCCCAATTCCCTTGTCAGTTTCCTCTACTTTTAATTTCTAATTTAATGAACTAGTGAACTCAGGAAGAGGTTCTGACTTTAAAAGTATTTTCCTTACCCAAAATTTTAGTTTCACTTTTCAAAAGAACACTTCCAATTATGATATATTATGGAGAATAAATGTAAGAAAATTTACAACTCTAAAGAACACCACTTAAAGAATATGACTACAAAATGGCCTTAAAAATATCACACATCCATCACTTTAGCCACAGTATTCACTATTACTCATTAGTATAGCCATTTGAGGTCCAGTTTTCTAAACTACAAAATATATTCATGAACAAGAGTACTTTACATTCACGGAAACAGTGGCATTTGTCACTGAGATCTTTAGGCCTGGCAGGGGTCTTGACTTTATGGAATCATTCCATAGCACAGTGACCTACCTATATCACACCTGGCCTTTGTTGAGCTGGCCACATGACCCTCAACTGAAGAGCACACACATTCACATGATTTTCACATTTCTTGCTTCGAGAAGAGAAAGTAAACAAATTAACAGATCATATCATGAAAGAGAAAGCAAGAATGATTTGAAACCACATACTCCTTCCTAACTGCCATGTAAGAAAGATACTGTGATATAAACAAAAGACTCGAAAATCATACCCTGATGCTTTATCTACGTAGTTTATAAGAAACAGTGACTGAAACTTGACGGGTGAATTTAAGGAAAAGCAGTGACTGACACTGATAATTTTCAAAATTATTAAAAAAGTTAATTTATTTTTAAAGGTATACACATATGAGATAAAAATATCATTGCATTATAAATTAGAATACAACACATATTCCACGAAAACCATTATGAATACTAAAACAAGTATAATTAAGTGACGTATTTCCAAATATAGAAATGCACACATAGATAATTCGATTATACACGCACACACACACACACACAAAACACCATGTTCCGTTTGTGTGTACATATTTCTACTTTTTAAATCATTGTATAATCAATGCAAACAGACAAGGGCAGAGACTGTTTGGGACCATCTAAGAATCACACTTAGGGCAGGAAGCTCACGTGGATCCACTAAATGAAATTTATTGTGTTATTCTTCAATAATTTTGCGTCTACTTAACATATGAATAACTGTGAGTGGAAAAAATTCCACTGTAATTTGGGGATTAGTCAATATCTCCTTATATTTTGAGCAAGAAAAATACTGAGACAATCTGTATATATAACTTTGTATTTTTATATCCAACACTGCATTTATAAGTTTATAGATAGACATACAAAATTTAGTAAAAACTGTATTTTTATCATTGTACAATAACTTTTTACCACTAACGATTTTTGGCTTAATGTCTAATTTCTCTCATGAAATACAGCCAAAGTTATCTTCTCATTGTTTCTCCTGTTAATATTTGCTTGATATACTTCTTTCTGTCCTTTTTATTTTCTTTTAAACATCTTTATTGATGTATAATTGATGTTCAATATACTGCATATATTTAAAGGGTAAAAAAAATAATTCTACTTAGGGCAATAATATGTCTTGGAATAGACTATATATTTCCTAGAATCTCTTATAAGTGTGGCCATGTGATAAAGTTCTTGGCCAATGAACAGTAAGCAGACTTTTTTGAAGCTGACTCTGAGGAGGCTCTTTAAAAAGGGGTACAGGGGCACCTGGGTGGCTAAGACAGTTAAGCGTCTGCCTTCAACTCTGGTCATGATTTCCAGGTCCTGGCACTGAGCCCCATGTCGGGCTCCCAGTTGGCGAGGACTCTGCTTCTCCCTCTCCCCATCTCTCCCTCCTTGTGCTCTATCTCTCTTTCTCTATCATGAATAAATAAAGTTTAAAAAAAAATAAAAAGAGGTACAGCTAGCTGAAAGCTGCCTCCTTTGCTCATCTTTCCTCCCTTCTGCTACCTAGAATGCAGGCACAGTGACTGTATCTCCAGTGGCAGTTAGAAGACAAGTATTAGCAACGGGCAGGAAAGAAGACAACCGCTGCCCATACCCTGCTCTGGAATCCCAATCTCTGGATGAATTTTATAGAAGAAATAAGGATCCACTTTGCTCAAGCCATTATTATTTGTGCTGTTCTGATGAATGTGACAGAATCTAAAGTTCGGTGGTAATTATACATATATATTTATAAATATATATATTTATTTATATAGTACACATGTATTATATGTAATTATATATTATAATATAAATATATATTTATATATTTAACTAGAATAATTCTGTCTGCAGTGAGAAATCTGTTTCTTCTCATTTAAAAACCTGAGTACATGTTTATTATTGAATATTATTCTAAAATTATTAGTCTATATTCAATTTAATTTCATCTTTAATTATATGTTAACTAATTATTATGGAGATTTAATTTGCCAAATTGAATTCTAGAGGTTTAATTTGAACATTTTTCAAATTTTATTTATCCTAGATTCTTGTCTTCACATTCTGACTTTCCAATCAGTTAAACTCTAAATGGCTTTGTTGTCTATAAAATAGGGATGATAACTATTTCAGCGGGTTGCCATGAAAATTAAGAGACAAAACAAATGTAGCTGGCACACAGTGAGTGTTCATCTGACATTCACTGTGGATCTGCTTAAGCCTCTTGTTTCTAATTCTTACGCCCAATATACTAACTTCAGACCCATAAAACAAAATAGATTCTATTTCTGTGTACCACCATAGTAACAAAATTACCTGAAAGCACTTCTGTTCTATTGATGTTTCTGCCATCAATAAACCCTATTCACCTAATAAACTGAAATATTTTCAAGTTTTAAGGACACCTGTTTCCATTTAAAGATTAGCAGTAATAATAAGAACAGAAAGAAAAAAGAAAAGGCAGGCCACAAATTTTTAAGTTCCACCTGAAATTTTATGGGTGTTTTCTCTTTCACAGTTTGACTCCTTTCCTGAACAGAAACTTCTTCTAGAATTCTTTAAAACTTTAAATTCAATTCCACTGGCATTACTGTCTTGAAAACATCCTATTAAATAATTTTAAACCCAAATACAACATAGATTATATCATCAAAACAAACACGTATGTATGAATGGATGAATATAGGCCATGATTTTATGTGACCTAGGGAAAAAAAAACCCAACACCTACCTGAAAATGATAGAATTTCTACTTAAGTTGTTCACCCTATCCAGGCTAAATGGTTACAGGACATATAGCATTCTTACTATTAAAGTGAAAAGAAAGCTAAAACCATAAGTCAGAAATAAAGATCTTTATTAGCAGCTCTGCCTTCAGCAAACTCTCTATATAGCTGGAGGGTTAGAAGAGATAGCTTTCATTTCAAAGAATGCAATTGGGAAAGAGAAGCATTACACCAGAGAAACCAATTTATCTGAGACTTTGGAGATTTGAAGAGTTTAAGCCAACTTCATTCAAGTACCTACTGAAAATTCTGACAACTCTTTATACTCAGGACTAAAATAAAAATCTTAATTATTTAAAACCAACAACTACAGGGGCAGCTGGGTGGCTCAGTGGGTTAAAGCCTCTGTCTTCGGCTCAGGTCATGATCCCAGGGTCCTGGGATGGAGCCCCACATCGGGCTCTCTGCTCAGCAGGGAGCCTGCTTCCTCCTCTCTCTCTGCCTACTTGTGATCTCTGTCAAATAAATAAATAAAATCTTAAAAAAAAAAACAAAAACCAGTGAGCTTCAAATCCATTAGAGTCCCCTTCCTATAGGCTCTATAGATTGAACTAAACAAAGAAAAAAGCTGCTCTCTATAAATCATAATTAATCAAATGAGAAGGATCAGAATACAGATAATACACAGGATAAAGCATTAACTTGAGTTAAACTACAGTTTAACTCAGCAACAGTCTTGATAATTACTTCAGATATAGTCCTCCCAGCTGACAGGTCAACTACCGTGGGGGTCAAGTTTGAATAGATGCAATTATCCAAATATTTAAGTAAAACTTACTCATTGGAATTATTGAGATAATTTTTAAAAAGTTACTCTAATAGGGAGAAAAATGAGATTTTGGCGTAATCTGTGACATATTGTTCCCAAATGTCATATATTTTAGTCAACATTTTATTGAACAAATTAGTATTATTTGTTCAGATCATACTAACAAATACTAATAGTCAATTTTTAGAAACAAAAGTCATGAATCAGAAAGTTGGCTTTCTTAGGACTCATTAATTCTATAATTTATGGAATTATGTGATCTGTTTGAGAGGGTTCTACTGGTGTCTGCTTAAGGATGTCATACTAATCTGTGATACAATGCAAAGTTCATATGATTAAAAATATTTTAGACATAGCAATGAAGTATACTATCGTATAGCAATTTTCTTATTTATTAATTTTTTAGTTTCTATTTTAACCCCAGTTAGTTAACATACAGTGTTACATTAGTTTCAGGTATTCAACATAGTGATTCAACACTTCTATACATCCCCCAGTGCCCATCACACGTATGCTCGTTACTTCCCATCGTGTATTTCACCCATCCTCCCACCCCTTCCCCTCTGGTAACCATCAGTTTTGTTCCCTATAGTTAAGAGTCTATTTCTTGACTTCTCGCTCGCTCTCTCTTTCACCCTTGTCTTGTAGCAATTTTCTGTATAGGCTTCCTTACTGATACAGGTGGGACTGCTCAAAGAAAATCTACCCAAAACCTTTTTCAAAGGCTGATCTTCTGTCACATTCTTAAATTTTAACTCTTCAGAAATAGCTCAGAACGTTTTACAGTTATGTAACTGTCCATCACTTTGTAACAAGCCTGATGGTAAGAGCAATTTCTATTATATTTATGACCCCTCACTGCTTCAAACAGGGTTCTTTGTGGGGTTTATACTCAATAAATAATCATACCGGAAAACACCTGCACCTAGAGAAGTATGTACCTCAGAGTAAATAATCATTTTTCCCATTCTACTACTTTTCCTAATACTTTCCCCCCTCCTTATTTATCCCTAAACACCACACATGTCTGAAGTACAAATAAAAATGACTTATCAAATTCAGAAAATGAAACAATGATAAAACATTATTAATTATAGTACAAATTCAGAATTTATCAATTTTCTAATAACATCCTTTACAGTTCTCATTTTTTTTCCAATCCAAGATGCAATCTTATATTGTGTGTTCTATTTAGTTGTCATATTTCTCTTATCTTTTTTTAAAAATTATTCTGCAAACTTACTGACATTGACATTTTTGAAGAACACTGGCCAGTTATTTTGCAAAATCATCTCAAACTGAATTTATGTGTTATTTTCTTATGTTTAGATTTTTGGTAGCAGTATCACTAACACAATGTTGTGCTATTCTCAGTCCATCTTATCTGGAAGCAGATGATGTCACTTTTTCCCACCTTTGGTGATTAATCACTTATTTAAAGTGATGTCTAGCAGATTTCTCTACTGTACAGTGGTGTTATTTCATTTGCATTTAAAAAGTATTTTGCAATTGTGTGAATCAACTTTCCTCATTAAACTGTCTCCTACTAGTCTGAGCACTCAATTTTTGAAAACCATCTTTCCTTCTAAACATAAAATTTTTGCCTTCTATAATAAAGAAAAGGATTTCTTTCATTCCTTTTTGCTTTGTTTTTATTTTTATTTCTCCCTCTGTCCATTTCTTCCTTCCTTTCCTTTCTCTCAATGTATACTGATGAATTTCTACTTTATTCAGTATCTTGGGATTCAGCCATATGTCCTCAAATACTCTTCATGTGTCCCCCACTCCCACCCCCTTGGCACATTTTCATGTCTTCTTGGCTGTTTGTGTGCCTTCTCTGGGAAAAAGTCTATGCCAGACCATTTTTTGATTAGTACATTTGGGTTTTTAATATTGGGTTATATGAGATTCTCATATTTTTCATATTAACCAATCATCAGATATGTAATTTATAAATAATTTTTTCCCATTCTGCACCTTGCCTTTTCATTTTGCTCCCTCTTTGCTGTACAGATGCTTTTCAGTTTGATAGAGTCCTACCTGTTCATGTTTTGTTTTCTTGCTTGGGCTTAAGGTGTCACATCCAAACAATGATTGTCAAGACCACCAACAAGGAGTGTTTCCCCTGTTTTTTTCTAGTAGTTTAAGTTTTTGAGTTAATTTTTGTGAGTATAAGCTAGGGGACCAATTTCATTCCTATTCTGGTGAAAACTGGTGAATATCAAGTTTTCCCAGTACCATTCACTTTTTATCATTGCATACTCCTGGCTCCCTTGTCAAATATTAGCTTACCACATACACACAGGTTTATTTCTGCATTCTCAATGCTGTTTCACTGGTCAATGTGTCTGCTTTGTACTTTGTACTAGTACCATACTGTGTGATTACTATAACTTTGTAATTAACTTTGAAATCAGGATGTGTAATGTCTCCACTTTTATTTTTCTTCTTTAGAATTGCTTTGGCTATTTGAGGTCTCCTATGAATTTTAAGATTGTATTTCTGTTTTTATGAAAAATGCCATTGAAAATTTGATAGAGATTACATTAAATCTGTAGATTGCTTTGGGATGAATGGACATTTTAACACTTAATTATTCTGATGGACTTGGGCTAACTTTTTCATTTCTTTCTTTTTATCACCTTCCATTTTTCTCCTTAAGGTCTTGTAATTTTGAGTATACAAATATTTTACCTTCTTGCATAAAATTCTTCCAAGTATTTCATTATTTTTTATGATACTCTACATGGGATTTTTAATTATATTTGATAGTTTATTATTAGGGTATAGAAATGCAACTATATTTTGCATACTGATTTTGTATCCTGAAACCTTATTTAATTTGTATATTGATTCTATCATTTTTTAGACAAAGTCTTTAGGATTTTCTATATATAAGATCAAACCACCTGCAAATGGAGATCATTGTACTTCTTCCTTTCTGATTCAGATGCTTTTTATATTCCTTTCTGATGGAGATGCCTTTTATTTCTTTTTCTTACCTAACTGCTCTGGTTAGTACTTCTAGTACTATGTTGAATAGGGATGATAAAAGTGGGAACTTTTGTCTTGCTCCCAATCTTAGCAGAAAACCATTTAAACTTTCACCATTGGGAATTCTAAATTTCTCATATATGGTATTTCATCTAGGTATTTCATATATGCCCATATTAAGTTGAGGTGCTTTCCTTCCATACCCAATTTCTTGAGAGTTTTTATTATGAAACGATGCTGAATTTTATCAAATGCTTTTTCTGCACCTATTGAGAAGATCATATGATTTTTAAGTTTCATTCTATTAATGTGGTGTACCACATTTATTTATTTGCATATATTAAACCACCAAGGGGGGACAAATTTGCATGTATTAAACCACCAACGCAGGGACAAATCCCCTTCATACTGATGTATAAGACATTTAATATATTATTACATTTGGTTTGCTAGTATTTTGTTGACAATTTTTACATCTATCTTCATCAAGATACTGGCCTGGAACATTCTTTTCTTGTGTTGTCCTTATTCTGGCTCTCTTAGCAGAGCCACAGTGAAGTTTGCAGTCCTTCCTCCTCTTCAATTTTTTGGAAGAGTCTGAAAGGTCTGATGTTGATTTGCTTAAAATGTTTGGTGGGATTTACCAGTAAAACCATCTAACCCTGGGATTTTCTTTGTTGGGAGGTTTTTGATTACTAATTCAATCTCCTTACTAGTATTTAGTCTCCAATTTTCTATTCGTGACCGAGTGTTGGAAGACTGTGTGTTTCGGGACTTCACCCATTTCTCCTGAGTTATCCCATTTGTTGGTATACAATTATTCATGGTAGTCTCCTGTGATCCTTTTTTATTTTTGTGGTGTCCCTTCTAATCTTTCCTCTTTCGTTTCTGATTTTATTTATTTGAATCATCTTTTCTTCATTGCTCTTGCTAACAATTTGTCAAGTTTGTTATTAAAAAAAAAAACAGGATTTAACTTTGTTGATCATTACTACTGTTTTCTAGTCTCTATTTCACTTTTTCTACTCTGATTTTTATTTATATTCCTTCCATTTGCAAACTGTGAACTATTTTGTTCTTTTTATATTCCCTTGAGGTATAAAATTAGATTATTTGTGATCTTTTTTCTTAATGTAGGTGTTTATAGTTGCAAACTTCCCTCGTAACACTGCTTTTGTTGCATCCCATTAATTCAGTATGCTATACTTCTATTTCATTTGTTTGAAGATTTGTGTGAAGATATATTTTTATTTCCTATTTAATTTCTTCTTTCACCCATGGGTTGGTCAGTAAAGTACTATTTAATTCCATATATTTGCGAATTTTCTAATTTTCCTCCTGTTACTCATTTCTTGTTTCATGCCATTGTGCTTGAAAAAGATACTTAGTATAATTTCAATATTCTTACATTTTCTAAGGTTTGTTTTGGGATCTAACATACTGTGTGTCCTGAAGAATGTTCCATGTGTGCTTGGGAAGAATGTGTATTTTGCTACTGTTGAGAACATTCTGAATATGTCTGTTAGATCTATTTGATATAATCAAATCCATTATTTCCTTATTGATTTTCTGACTGCATGATCTATTGTTTAAAAGAGAATATTGTGGGGCACCTGGGTGGTTCAGTTGGTTAAGTGACTGCCTTTGGCTCAGATCCTGATCCCACAGTCCCAGGATTGAACCCAGCATCAGGCTCCCTACTCAGTGAGGAGACTGCTTCTGCTTCTCCCTCTCTCTCTCCCTCTGTTGCTCTCCCTGCCTGTGCTCTCTTGCTCTCTGTCAAGTAAATAAGTAAAATCTTAAAAAGAAACAGGATATTGAAATTCCCCACTATCATATTGTTGTCTGTTTCTCCCTTCAGATCTGTTAGCATCTGCTTAATACTTTTAGGTGTTCCAATATTAGATACATATATATTTACAGTTGTGTTATCCTCTTGATATACTGATCTCTTTATAATCCTATAATGACTTTTCTTTGTCTCTCATTAGTTTTTTACTAAATGACTATTTCATCTGATATCAGTTTAACTAACCCTGTTCTCTTTTGCTTTCCGATTGCATGGAGTATCTTTCCCATCCCTTCACCTGAACCTTATGCTTGTTCTTAAAACTGAAGTGAAACTCTTCTTGGCAGCATATAGCTGGACTGTTTAGTTTAGTTTAGTTTTGTTTTTTTAATTTAGTCAGCCACTGACTTTCAACTTGAAAACTGAATCCATTTACATTATAAATAACTTTGATAGGTAAGTACTTACTAATATCCTCTTACTCATTGTTCTGGCTGTCTTGTAGTTCTTTGTTTCTTTCTTCCTCACTTGCTATCTTTCTCTGTGAACTGATTCTTCTTCTGTAGTGTATGCCTTGATTCCCTTCTCTATCTTCTGTGTATATACATAGGTTTTTGCTTTGTGGTTATCATTGAGGCTTATGGAGAACATCTTACAGATGTAACAGTCTACTTTTAAGTTGATGACAACTTCAGTTCAATTGTGTACAAAAACTCTACCCTTTTACTGTCCCCCCCATATTTTGTATTTTCGATGTCAACACTTTCCTTTTTTAAATTGTCTGATCATTAACAAGTTATTGCTATAATCATTTTTACTACTCTTGTCTTTTAAATATTTATACTAGAGTTAAGTGGCTAACACATCACCATTTACAATATTGGAGTATTATGATTCTGATTATAGGCTTACCATTACCAATGTGGAGTGTGTGTGTGTGTGTGTGCGAGCGCGCGCGCACGCATACATGTGTATATATAAAAATAAAAAATATATATGTATGTATTTTTCCCCCTCTGATGATTTCAAACAACCTATCACCTAGATGACTGATTCTTTCTTTTGCTTGGTCAAACTTACTATTAAAGCTCTCTGCAGAATTTTTTTACTTTACTTATTTTTAACTGAAGGATTTCCATTTTCTTTTTTTAATTCTATTATTTCACTGAACTTCTCATTTTGTTCATGAACTATTTTTCTAATATCACTTTATCTATATTACTCACTAACTTTAAGAGAATTATTCTGAATTCTTTGTCAGTTCATAGATTTCCATTTCTTTAGAATCAGTCACTGGAGTTTTACTGGTTTTATTTCTTGGTATTTCCTTGATTTTTCATGATCCTTGTGGCCTTGTGGGTTGTTGTTTGCACATTTGTGAAAGTAGGCACCTCTTCAGTCTTCACATACTGGCTTCAGCAGGCAAAGCCCTTCACTAGTCAGCTCACCCAGAGATCTTGGGTGAGCCTTTTGGTGGCATTGGTGGGTGGACCTGCTGCTAAATTCATTGGTTGGCAGGCCTAGTGCTTGGGCACAAGGGGAATCTGGGTTCACTGGGTATGACTTGCGCCTGACTCTGTGGTGCTGAACCTGTGATCTCTGTCTATATGGGTAAACCCAGATCTTGACTCCAGAGAGGCCATCCGTATACAAAGAACCACTGGGGAGCCTGACTTCCTTTCTACACAGGCCTTTCTGGTGCTTGAATTGCCAAGAACCTAGTTTTATAGGAGCTGCCTGGAGACTGGGACAATAGAGACCACCTAACAAAGTACAAGCCTGAAGCAGGGGGCTATGGAGTAAGCCCTAAACTGAGAACTGGGAGACTAGCCTACAGGATGGGTCTGTAAGGGTCAGTGTGGCACAGTGGCAGGCTGGGAGCCTGGGTCTGTGGGAGCCACGCTGTAGGGCCATGGGAGCCTGTATCTGTCAGTCTGAAGTCTAGGACCACAAGGGCTGGCCTGTTGTTGGAGTGGCCTGGGATGGGGCTGTAGTAGTTGGTGTAGCACTGATCCTGGCTAGGAACCTAAGTTCATGGGGCTGATTGGGAGCCTTTGGTCATACCTGGGCTGGGGGAGCTGGCAGCTGCTGAGATGTGCCAGGGGTCAGATCTGCAGGAGTCCACCAGGAGTCTGATGCTGGCTGGGGATTCAGGAGCTGGTTGATATCTGGTGGGGCCAGGGGCCTGCGTTTATGGGATCCTGCCAAGATCCTGGTGACTTGAAAGCTGCTGGAGGCCATGGGAGGTACCTGGGGCCACCAGAGCTGGCAGGTACCTGGGTAAGCCTAGTACCTGGATTTGTAGCACCCTGCAGGGAGATACCCAAGGCATCAGTAGTTGGCCTAATGCCTGTGCAGGCTGGTTCTGAGTTTGCAGTAAAGTTGCGTAGTCACTTCATTCTCCTTTACCCACAAGGAAGGTTTCTCTTTCCAGAAGAGGAAGCCAGACATGGTGGAGGGGTAATGGGAGGCAATGTGAATGTGTTTTTCCTACCTTCCTCAGTGCATCTTTTCTTATTTTTGTGTTCTGCCCAGGTACTATAACCCATCAGCTGGTATCTTTAGCTCTTACGAAGGTATTTTTATGTGCAGATAGTGTGATAGTGTTCAGAGAGATGTTCTGCGGATCAGAGGTGGGAAGCAAACACTAGAAATATCACTCCCCACTTTTCATTTTTGCTTTTTTTTTTTTTTTGCTTTGTCTTTTATACTTTTACACTTCCGTTATCTTCCATAGATGTTTGAAAAACCTTATAGCTCAGATTTAGGGTATTTGGAGTTCAAATAAAAGCTTTCTAATGAGAAAATTATATAAAAATCACTTCTCCCCACTGACTAAATTTGTAGATCAACAGATGCACTGGAGACGGCTAAAAAGGTAGCAGAAAAGTAAGATATGTGTAGATGTGTGGGGAACAGTATTTAGGGGAAAAAGGTGCTGTTTTTAGCACCTCAATCTCAATATGCCTTAAAACAGTCATTAATAAAATTAGGCCAGTCACACCTACTTCTCAAACTTTTCTTAGAGAAAACTGTGGAGCTTTTCTTAGTAAAGCTGTTGGAAATAGCAGAAAAGTATTGGAAATGGTTGTGGATTCCAATGAAGATAAAGGAATAGATACAAGTACTTCAGTTTCCAAAGTACACAGACCTGCCCTGGGTAGCTACCACTGTTGCTATGATTTCTAAGTGCAATTTTTTTTTTTTTTTTTAAGTAAGTGCAGTTTCATATCCCTCCAAAGCCACTAGAGTAAAAACATCCATGAAATACTTTTCCAAACCAGATCTCTGACCCTCTCTGGCTTTCAGTCTCCTGTCCACTGCTGCCACAAAGAAGCCCCAGTAGCACACAAGATTGTCACGGACACACAGGATGATGGCATTTCATTCGTACTGCATAAACACTTCCCCATATAAATTATGTTTGAAATTGCAAGTTACTACCATTCATTAATATATTTCCAGAAGGTATAACAGAAGACTTCACTAGGCCAACAAGGCTTAGTGAAATGAGAAATGAGAAACCCCATAGTACTTTGGCTGAAATTAAGACTTTCTTGGTTGCCAATAATTATCTATAAACACAGTTTGGGAACATAAGTTGTTATTAGGTTGGCATCCATAGCAATATTTTTTTTTCTGGAAACTTCTCCAGAAATCTAAGAAAAGTGCATAATATAACTGTTCTGAGACCTGAGACTATCACTGCCTTTCTCCACTGGCTCAGAGTTGTCCCCTTGTTCTTACTCTTTGATTCCCCATTCCCTACATGCCCTGCCTCCATTCCATTTTCTCCCTTCCTTCCAGACCTTTTTGCTTACTGATCTTGTACATGGTCCACTGTGTCCTTTAATGAGTTTCTCTCCTTAAAACAACCCAAACTTTAAATTTTAACCTCTGTCACAAAGAGCAGGATCTGTGTCTCCGTTCAGATTCATGGTAGATAGCTGCTTTATCAGTTGCCATGCAGGACACTCACAGATTTGGGGTAAAGAGTCTCAACATTATGTATCTATTTTACGGAAAAATTAAACAATGGACATTGCCTGTAAAATCAGACTTTGCTAGGAAGGTGCATAAGAAAAAGATCTGGATCATGTGATATAGTCTAACATAAGAAACTATTCTATCCAAGGACAATGAACAGACAGTGAACAGGGAAAAAAAAAATCCAGTGGCTTTGGGAAATACTTAAATAGTGAATTCAAAGGCCAAAAGCACTATACTTCTGTTACCCTTTCAGTGTTTGATCAGCTTACTGAACACATTTCTTTACTGTGGTAACTCACCCATTGCAAAAATTCAATAAATACAAGATAATCATAGTAATACACAATAGCTATAATCACCATCATTCAGGACTGCCGGGCCAATTTTATGAAGCTATTCATTCACCACAGCACCCTTCCTGACCCCAGAGATTTATTGTTCCTCTCCTAGAACCAGAATGACCTTTTCCACATCAGCTAGGCAGCTCTTTAAGAAAAGCAAAGTTCCTTTTTCTTTGATGATTTGTCCATGGACTTGGATTCTCCTTTTTCTATAAAGCTTGTTTTGTTGTTTTGTTGTTGTTTTTTAAATACATAACTGAAAAGTAATACAGTAACTTCTTTCTAAACTCTCAGATCATATCGTATAAGAACTTGGCTTAAAAATGCCAATGAAATTTTTTAAGATACTTCTTAGTGTAGTATGCAATGACTTGGCATCAAACCTCATTTTCAACCTCATTTCTCTTATCTTCTTTGGCAAAGCAGTTGACGTACTAAAAATAAGCTCCATTTTCTATCCTTACTGCTCATTGATTCCTGTTATTTTATCCTTGAAGTTTTCTCTTCATGGAATACATATGTCCTCCTGCATATTTAAATGCTACCAATTATCGAGGTCCAGTTAAAATGTCATCGTTTACAAGGCTTTTTCTCATCACTCCATATAGACATAATCTGTTTCAACTTTCCTTATCATTTACTTCCTTTAAGTGCTTAATATTTCTTATAGTGTAGTTTATATCAAAACAGTAATTAAATAGAAAGACACTTAGTGATACTCATCTGCATTATTACTACAGTGCCATTCAACCTGGAAACACTAATTCAAAAAGATATATATACCCCCCACATTCATTGCAGTATGATTTATAGTAGTCAAGACATGGAAACAACCCAAATCTCCAACAACGGTTAAGAAAATGTGGGCAAGATCTATGCAATGGAATATTATTCAGCCATAAAAACAGTGAAATCTTCCCATTTGTGACATCATGGATTGACCTTGAGGGCATTATACTAAGTGAAATAAGTCAGACAGAAAACTATGAATGCTCTATGATCTCACTTGCAGAATAAAAATAAAAACAAAAACAAAAAAACCAAGTTCATGGATACAGAGGAGAGACTGGAGGTTGTCTGAGGTGGGATGTGGGTAAAGGAGGTGAAGGGAGCCAAAAGGTACAAATTTCCTGTTAAAAATTGAATGAGTCATGGGGATGTGATATGTAGCATGGTGACTAGAACAAGGGATTGCATATCTGAAAGTAGTGAGGACCATAGATCCTGAAAGTTCTCATCACAAGAAAAACATCTATAAACTGTATAATGACAGATGTTACCTGGACTTACTATAATCATTTTTCTTTTTCTTTTTTTTTAAAAGATTTTATTTATTTATTTGACAGACAGAGATCTGTAGGCAGAGAGGCAGGCAGAGAAAGAATGGGGTGGGGGTGGGGAAGCAGGCTCCCTGCTGAGCAGAGAGCCCAATGTGGGGCTCGATCCCAGGACCCTGGGATCACGACCTGAGCCGAAGGGAGAGGCTTTAACCCACTGAGTCACCCAGGTGTCCCGTAATCATTTTTCAATATAGATAAATATCAAATCATTAATTGTCTACCTCTAATTAATATAGTTTTATGTTAATTATACCTCAACACAAAAAAAAAAAAACCTAACCAGTAAAAAACTCAATTTAAAAATCTTATAGGATACATCTGAAATTGGGGTGTCTGGGTGGCTCAGTCAGTTAAATGGCCAATTCTTGATTTCAGATAGGTCATGACCTCAGTGTCAAGATCAAGCCCCAGGTTGGGTTCCATGCTCAGCAGGGACTCTGCTTAACATTCTCTCTGTTTCTTTCCTTCTCCCCTGATTTATACTTTCTTTCTCTAGAATAAAATCTTATTTTTAAAAGAGAGATACATCTGAAATAATTAATATATTTTTGAGGCTAAAATTCAGTTAATAATGCAGCCACTTTGTTGGTCTTATTAAGAAACTTACAACGAGGTCATAGGACTCATTCCTTTATTCCTACTGTGACTGAGTTTTACATGAAAGAAAACTTACGTATTAATATGGCAGGTATTCCTATTCCATCCCAGAACTTTTGCAACTCTGCGAAATAAAACCTGAAAGCAAAGGTAAGGACAGAAACAGTCCTGGGACACCAACGGGAGAAAAGATATGGATGACACATACCGGAGGTCGTTGGACAACACGGGTGTGAGGACGCATATGGATGGATGGCTGACGTTGAACAGCATGGGTTTGAACTTCATGGGTTCACTTACACACGGGCTTTTTTTCCATTTACAGCACTGTCAATGTATTTTCTGTTCCTTATGATTTTGTTAATAACATTTTCTTTTCTCTAGCTTATTGTAAGAATACAGTATATAATACATATAACGAAAAATACAGGTTAATTAACTGCTTTTGCTATTGGTGAGACTACCAGTCAACAGCAGACCATTAGTAGGTATGTTTTTGGTGAGTCAATTTATGCATGGATTTTCAACCGTGCGGAGGTTAGCATCCCAACCACTGTATTGTTCAAGGTCAACTGCATATAAAATCTATGCTAGTTTTAAATTTGTTTTATTCCCATTAAAATGTATTCAGAGTTGTCAGAATAAAAATTTAAAATATACAACAATGCAAGATTTTCTATTTATTTTTCCGGCTTTTAAATATAATGCATTCTTTCTCACATTCTCATTTTATAGTATTCAGAGCTATTCTTTGAATCACTAAGACATATTTTATACTACCAGGCCAAAAATTTACCACAGACAAAGTTCTGATTTAATTATGTAAGTTATTTGTTTTGGCTTTAAATTCTAACTTCTCCATTGCAATTTTTATGGTGCCAGAACATTTTTCTATTACTTACATCTTAGCAAAATATTTTGCTATCACTATGACTTAATTATAGCAATTGTAGAAGTAATTAAAAAAGACCATCATATCACTTATGTAAGTAACTGAACATTCACTTATATAAGTAACATAGTTATTTACATATTAATAGATTGCCAAGACTTTATTTTCAGTTCTGATACTAATATACACAAAAATAAATATCACAAAATTTTCTTTTAATGTCAAATAGGTTTTTAATCTTTGTGTCTTTGAGCATTTAGTTTTTCACCTCAAGAGGCCACTTTCTATAGGTTAGTAAATAGTTAACACATTAAAAACTTAAAAGATAATACATGATATACAAAATAATTTTGAATTTCAAAATAACAAGAGATTCCATAAGTAGTTGACTAAACTCTTAATTTTTTTTTTTAAAGATTTATTTGTTTGACAGACAGAAATCACAAATAGGCAGAGAGGCAAGCAGAGAGAGGGGACAGCAGGCTCCCCGCCGAGCAGAGAGCCTAATGCGGGGCTTGATCCCAGGACCCTGAGATCATGACCTGAGCCAAAGGCAGGGGCTTAACCCACTGAGCCACCCAGGCGCCCCTGCATAAATTGTTTTCCATAGCTACCATTAAGGGCAAAGATCATGATGAGATTTTCCACTCAACTACTTTCTGTTAAAAACAAAACTCTTCTATCAGGTGTCTAGTTTCAGAGCTTTTGTAATCATAGTACTTATAAAAATAATAAATAATTACATGAAAATATGAGGAAATAAAAATGTAGAAAAATAGATTTTTTTTGCCAACCCTTATTGTTGTTCTGTTTTGTTTTAACCTAAGCAAAGTTTTATTTTCAGGCTTTAAGAGAACTACCAGGCTTTATTTGTTCAGTCAGTGAGATGTTCTACCACTAGGATTAAGGTTCATAATTGACCTTATACCAAACCTGGTACCAAAAGTGGGATGTTGTCACAATTAAATGAGAAACAGTTGTCACTTTCTTAGTAATAAGGCACTTGGTGCCAAGAAACTAATATTGGAGTTTGGCAAGATGATTTTTCATATTATGCCAAAGCGAAACATTAGTAAAACTCTTATATACAGTAAACTAGAAATCAAAACATATGCCCAGTATTTAGAAACATTATGCGTGCACTCACACACTCTCACATTTGTTTATATGCATATATACATGCCTATACAGATGTATATATTTAACCATATTTATTTGAAAAATAGTAAGTCCATGTGAAATTACAGAAATATCACCAAATACAATTGATTTATATGACATGTATTAATCCTTTTTCTACTAAATATTGCCCTGTAAACTTTTCAAATTATGAGACAATAGCTTATCTTACTGTTTTTAGCCATTTAAAATTATACATCTAAGTGTAATATACCTCCTAGTAGTCCCTATGATAGTAATGACAGTCGATGAGCCCTTACAATTTCAGAGGCATCTCTCATGAGTATATGAACATCTTTATAGCAACCTTATAACTAGTGCTAGCCCTACTTTCAAGATAAAATCTGAGGCACAGAAGGGTAGGCTGATTTAATGACAGTCCAACAACTAACAGAAAACATTTAATTAAGGACAGTTCTGGTCCAAAGTATAAAGCGATTTTCTATCACAGGAAGCCCGTATAAGTGCATAACGAAAAGTCAGGGAGCGCTGGAAGTGGCTTGGCAGGCAGGAAAAGGCTAGATTGTGCATCTCTCTCATTATGATGCCATGACTACATGATTCCCAGCACAAACATCACCAGTGCTGATAGGGAGCAGAGGGAGTTCAATGAGCTATTACTGATTTATCGTAGAGTAATCAGTATCACAGTATCTAAGAACATCGTCTATGAATAAGTACATAACTGTTTTATATCAGTAATCTACATAAAGGAAGATTCTGAGGATGTCAGAAATGATGTTGGTTGTGTTCTTTCAGAGAAAAAGTTAAGAAAAAAGATGGAGGAAGTTCGCAACTACCAAGGATAATCAAAATGTGACAGTCTAGTGAAATGTTTAAAAATGTAGTCTGAAAAAAAAGTTAGTCTTGGAGATACTAGAAAAAACTGCTCATTTTCTGTTTGCTATGAAAATGTACTACTATCATAAAATTCTCTGTTGTATCACAATAAGCTTCAGAGATGGAGAATCAGACCTGGTATTTTTAGTACAGGATTTTCCAGTTATTAGCTATGTTCCTGAAGGGTAAATCACAGTTATTGTAGTTCTATTCATAAGATTTTTTTAAAAAGGTTTTTGTGAAAATTGCACTTGAGTGCATAGGGAGTAGCTAGTAAAGACCTTAATCACAGAAGGAAGGCAGGAAAGTTTTATGATTATTGTGGTGGTTATTGCTAGATACCATCCATTAAGGGGTTGCCAGGAGAACAATGAGATCTTTATCTTGCACTCAAGTTGTTATGTTAAATTCTAAAATCAAGCGTATAAATGCAATGCCCATCCCTCAAATTCTTAACTCACTGTAATGCTAAGATGTTACAGTTGTTTTTACTGATGGAGAAAACTGACTTAACCTACCCTCCATGACAAAGGGTCTCCTGTGAGTTACCCAGCTTATTCTGCATAATGCTTAGTAAGTGTCTCTTGCCAATCAACATCTCTGTTAGGGATTGGAGTTAAAAATTCAAAACTTCCTTTCAATCATCAGAGAAGAAGAGTCATTGGACGGGAGAAGGCCAAAATGGCAGAATGCTTTCAATTTTTGATGTCATTAACAACTGATGGCTGATGGCCGGCTGAAGGGCTGTTTATAAAGGATTCCACTGAAGAGAATGCTATGATCCGTCAGCGAAGTCCGCCTTAGAAAAAGAAAGCAAATGAGAACCCCTGATGCTTATTTAGGGAGTTACTACTAAGACAAACATGTTGCCTGGAAATAAGAGGACCAAAGAAATCACGACTCCTCATCTTCATCTTCATTATTACTAGGCAACCGTTGGTTCCCACCAGATGTCTGAAAGGTCTCCATGATTAACTAACAAAGGGCAACTGGACACTAACACATTGGCTTGACAACCGCGTCCAGAGGATACTCCTAAGAACTTGGGTTAAAAGGCCTACCAGCGTGATGTTAAACAGTAAGAAACTTCTTGAATCTTTTTTATTTTATCTGTAAAACACTGGTAACATTTACCTCAACATTTTGCTTTGAGGATTTAACAACAATGTTTAACACTGTGTCAGGCAAACACACAAAAAGCTTTTGATAATATGGTTACAATCATCATCACAGACAGTGACAGAGACGTGTGTGTGTGTGTGTGTGTGTGTGTGTGTGTAAAGGGGAGAATGTATATGGACTTTGTTTTGGTTGTTTCCTTTACTTCTTTGTCAAGAGTAAAGCTTTAATTTTAGCGAAGAGATAAGGAATGATGGTGAGGACTTAGCAATTTAAACATCTGACTGAGAAGTCGCCCAAGAGACCGACTTAAGCGCTGATAAAGTTATCCCACAAAATGTACTTCTTGGGGTCATAGCACCAAATTTCAACTTTAGGATAAACTGAAGCACTTTAGAAAATGACATCATGTACTTGGCTTTGAAATAATCAAGTGAGACAACTTGATTTTAAAATAGAATTGTAACGCTTTAAAGCTTCCCTCCATCTGTAGTTTTTTTTTTTTTTATAAATTTTATAAATTTGAAAGCAGAGACCTATACCCTAACAACTCAAATGACAAATACTTAAAAAAATAATTGAGGAGAATTCTTTATTACTATTTTTTTTAAAGATTTTATTTATTTGAGAGAGAGTGAGGGAGGAGCAGAGGGTGAGGCAGGCACAGGACTAAAGCCCAGGACCCTGGGATCACCACCAGGGCCAAAGGCAGATGTTTAAGTGACTGAGCCAACCAGATGCCCCTTCATTACTATTTTTACTGTCCAGATTATTACGTTTAGTCTCCTTCACTCTTGGTATGCACAGGGTTTTTTGTGCCCCCATGAACCATTTTCCAGCCCATATTATTCTCACAAAGAGAAGTCTGTTTTCTGAACTTCCTTGCACAGAGGTTTTCTAGAGCAATTTGCCTTTTCCTGTGGATATCTGAGAGGTCACACTGAGATTAAAATTAGCAAGTGTACAATAAAGACCAAGAAAAAAAAAAAAGAAAGTTAAAAAGAAAAACCCAAGCATTTTCATGTTAAATGAGAGAGAAGATAGAGAAAGCCTAATGGAGTCTAAAGATCATGTTCTCATCCCAGAGAGGTCATAAATCTACCCTTCAATGCAACAGGGAGGGGCTAGTTTACACTTTAGAGCAAGAGCAGACTTGTATGCCAAGGTCATATTGTCATGATCAACTTCCAGAATAAATAAAGCCCTGGCAGAAATGAAGACTACTAAATACAAGTGTGCATGAATGTGTGTGTGTGTGTATTGTCCAGGTTCTGAAAAAGATCTGGAAATAGTGCTTCCTCTGCAGGAGTGAGACAGACAGCATTTTTTCCATTTATGTATTTCAAGATGATTTGACAGTATTATTGTCATATTCAGGCAAAACAATAACACTGGATTAATAAACGTAAGGGCACACACATGTATACAGACACACAGCTTTCCCCTAGTCAAAGTGGCCACAAAGGGCAGCAGCCAGGACGTAGTAACTGCTACTCTCTTGGTTCCAAAAGTTCCCTAGTAGTGCAGGGACAAGAGCAAACTCCTGCTGAGAATTAAGATTCGAAAATTTTCAGGGCCAGTTTTAGGAAAGTTCAGCTATTGATCTGAGAATCCATTGTGCCGGGAAGAGAAATACATACGTTGGTGGGTAGAGAATTATCTGGAGAGTTAATAATGCACACAGCATTTTTAGTCTTTATCTTCTACAGCCATGTTTCATGAATTGTGGGACTTGACCCATTCAAAGGTTATCTAATCAGTTTAGTGGGTCATGAAACAAACATCTTGAAAACTGATAGGACTGAATAGAAGAGAAATAGAAATTACAGTGCAGGGTGTGTAAGACAGAAAAGGATCAAGTTTTGTTTTGTTTTGTTTTTAAGGTATTTCAGAGGTGTGTGTGAATATAAGAGAGGGAGAGAGAGGCAGAGAATTTTACTATGATGCAAATGCATTTCCTATTTTGGGCCAGAGATAAAAATGGTAGATAGTGATCTGGATAATAAAACTGGGGAATAACTGAATTTGAAAGAAAATAGCCATTTCTTCGACTTCATCCTATCACTAACTAGAATCCACACATTTCTTTAAGGTTGAAGTGACATGAAAGTGTTTCCCCCACTCCCTTCACTAACTTTCTACTACTCTGAGGATTACCTTGTATCTGGTATCTGAAATTTTCTGTTTTGAAGCTCCCTGTTACTGCTGGGGCAGGAGAAGGGTCGAGAGAGAGAGGCCGGAGAAGAGAGATAGGATGGATGAGTGCAGGGTAGAGAAGGCAGAGGCTGCATTCCCATATTTAGTGTGCCAGAGATACCGGAGTTTTGCCAGAGTCTGAGGATGCTAAAGATATTATATGGGGCTTAGTATCCCATGCACACACAGCTTCCAGAAAGCACAGTGGAAGAAGTTACTGGAGAAAATACCCCCTATCTAACCTCAGTTGAACTGCATGTAGACACACTTTACATATACACACACATTTGCACATAGGCACGTATGGTCTAACACAATAACAAACCTTTTTTAATTTGTTTGCAAGATCCCCTTTGAGTTTGTATTACACGACAAATTCTATCACTGTAAGCCTTTAAAATAGGACACGACAGTCACTCATTGGCTTTGCCACTTTCAGTTCATTTTTTTTTTTTTTAAAGATTTTATTTATTTATTTGACAGACAGAGATCACAAGTAGGTATAGAGGCAGGCAGAGAGAGAGAGAGAGAGAAGCAGGCTTCCTGCGGAGCAGAGAGCCCGATGCGGGGCTCGATCCCAGGACCCTGAGATCATGACCCGAGCCGAAGGCAGCATTCCAAACCACTGAGCCACCCAGGCGCCCCTCAGTTCATTTTTTTGGAGAAAATAATCTACAGCCAAGATTAAGATAATTACGGACACTATCAATAAAGTTGCTAAACATCTATATTTATGGCCCAGCCCTGGTCCCTAACAGGTAGTGTAACAAATTAAGTTACTTAACTTTCCTGAGTCTCAAATTCCTCCATATATAAAATGGAGTCAAGAAACCCACATCTCAGGGTGGTTGTTCTGAGGATATCTAATGATGATAGATGCAGAAAATTCTCAGCAAGGCTGGCACGTATTAACTACTGAAAAACCAGCAGCTGTTATTATGATTATTGGGAAATATTAATGCTGTACAGATTAAGAGCTCAAAATGCATGCATTCACTGATTTCAATATGCATTTTCGGGAGCCTGTCATGTGCAATGATTATGAAAAGGCATAAAATTAGCTCCTTTGCCTCATGTGAAGATACAGTAGAAAATGAATTCACATATGTGAGCATGCCTTTCCCAACAGTGACCATAAGACTTCTGTGCACATGTGCAGAGGAGGAACAGAGAACATGACTCAGGGAAACCACAGAAGGCTTCAGGACATCTGTGAAATCAAACTTGGGCATCGAGGTATGCGCAAGCTCAAACCAGAGGGTCAGTGGAAATGTCATGAGCAGAAAACATAATGAGAAAAGGAACGACATAGCCCTTCTGGGGACGAGCCTGTCATATAAGCACTCCTGGTTAATACAGTGCAGGCTTCCCTGGGCTCACCATATTATATATATTGTATTTAAAACTAACAAAAAGCTCTGTTGTTGTTCTTCCAGAAGAAAAGGCGGCAAGCCAAGAAAACGTCTATTAAGAGTAATTGTGAATTTAACCCAAATCTCTAAGAGTTGAAGCCACACTTTTAACACTGCCTCCCAAAGGTCAGGAGGTCGGAGGTGTTGGAGTAAAGGGACTAGAAAGCTGTGCCAAAGTTCTTGAATGCTAAGGCAGAAAGTATGATTCTGTTTAATGGATGCCAATGACACAGATTTAGAACCAAACAAAACACAAACAATAGACTAGGCCTTATGAAGACTGTGCCCGTCAAAACATGTTTTCTTTTTTTTTTTTTTTTCTATTCGATGTCATTCATTCATTTATTTATTTATTTATTTATTTATTTTAATTATTTATTTATTTTTTTATTTCCAGCATAACAGTATTCATTATTTTTGCACCACACCCCGTGCTCCATGCAATCCGTGCCCTCTATAATACCCACCACCTGGTACCCCAACCTCCCACCCCCCGTCCCTTCAAAACCCTCAGATTGTTTTTCAGAGTCCATAGTCTCTCATGGTTCACCTCCCCTTCCAATTTCCCCCAACTCCCTTCTCCACTCTAAGTCCCCATGTCCTCCAAAGCATGTTTTCTTGATTAGAGCAGAGCGAGAAAGGCTGCAAAGGCCCACGTGGATGCATGTGCAGGACCCAAGACCAGTGATTCTCAAATTTACTGGGCATGAAAATCACACACAAAATTTATAAAAATCTAAAGGTCTAGTCCATATAAGCCTGAACCTCTGTGTGCATTATTAACTCTCCAGATAATTCTCTACCCACCAACGTATGAGAAGCCCTGGTCTGACAAGAAATAGGTGGGACTGACCCAGAGTGCAGGCCCTGAGAGTATGATGAGGCAGCAAGGGAGAATCACAAAAAAAGGTGAGCCAAGGGACTCGATGTATTTTCTATGTATCAACTTCTTCAGTGAAAGATTTGGGGGCTAGAGCTTATTCCAAACAAAAGTACAGAAAATGATTTCTGGTTAGCTTCATTGTATCTGAGGGATGCAATGAGGAACAGGAGATATTCTCCAGAACTGAGACTTGGAGCTCTCATAATTCTTGGAACACTTGTGTTCACTAATCATTCAAGACAGTTCCTTCAGAAGAATGAGGTATTTGATTAGGGCGATTTCTAAAGTACCTTTCAATTCTAAATGGATGTATAAATTGTACAAAAAATTAAATATTAACATGAATTGCAATACAAAATAGGTACTTGAAAGTCTTCATAGGAAAATGTAAGGAGTTTAGGGGCGCCTGGGTGGCTCAGTGGGTTAAAGCCTCTGCCTTCGGCTCAGGTAATGATCCCAGGGTCCTGGGATTGAGCCCTACATCGGGCTCTCTGCTCAACAGGGAGCCTGCTTCCTCCTCTCTCTGCCTACCTCTCTGCCTACTTGTAATCTCTGTCAAATAAATAAATAAATCTTAAAAAAAAAAAAAAGAAAATGTAAGAAGTTTAACAACAACAAAAAGATAGCAAATACATGTGCCATAGGACAGGTGTACTCATTTACAATAGAAAACGTGTTATCATATTTTCATATAGATTTAATAAAGGTAAAATAATACACACATTCTTGTTTCAAGCTACTGAGTTTAGAATTACTTTTCTGTATTTTATAAACTTAGATCAGTAATTATATATAATTTATTTATTAGTCCATAGATCCATGCTATTTTTCTACTAGAGAATTTTAAGTATCTTGGCTTTAACTCTACATGAAACACAGTTGTATACAGTCTAGTGAAGTAGAGAACTCCCTGGAAGGATATGACCTATTTCAAATAATAAATTTAAAAAAACAATAATTTTTTTTTCTTAATGTGTGGAACACTGAATCATCCTTCTCATTCACATGCCATAGTCTCAGCTTGCTTCTCCTAAGTTAATTAAATTAACTAGTTATAGTCTCACTTTTAAAACTTCCAAGATAAAGCATTCGTTCTTAGTCCTTGAGATTGAGTTACAGACATTAAGGATTGAAAAAACATTTACTGTATTTCTTTTCCAGCAAACCACAGTATTAGAGCATTATTAGAGCATTATTAGAGCATTACAGATTTTTCTCCTCCTAGTCTTTTTATGTCTATGGTTTCAAAAGGTTTACAATTCTCTTGACACCAAAAAAAGTATCCCCAAAAGAGTATTAACAAATAAATTATTACCAGTTCTTGGGGGGGTTTCAATAGAATCTTTCCTAATATGAATATTTTTTCATTAAATATTTACTAAAATGTCAATGTGTACAAAAATATAATAAGTTTATAAAGCTCTCTCTCTCTATTGACTTAGATAATAAAAACTTATTAGAAAAGTCCTAAAAGAAAATAAAAGTAGAGAAAATTATAATGAAGGCTTAATAGAATGCTAAGTGTTAATGGGAGGAACACTACCTACAAAAATGAAAAGAAATCATAAAATGGCTGAGCAAACTAGGGTATATCCATTCAAGAGGATGCTATTTAGCAATATGAGGAAAGGACTACCGATATACCCAACAGCATGAATGAAAACCAAATGCATTCTGTTAAGTCACAGAAGCCAGTCTTGAAAGGCTACATATAGTATGTTTTATTTTGGAAAGGACAAAACTATAGACAGAAACATGTCGGTAGCCATGAAGGACTGAGAGTCAAAGAAGGGTGACCAAAAAAAGCCACAGGAGAGTTTTAGGGAACTCTGATGTGTTTCAATTCTGAGAGCAGTTACATGGTGTTCGTATTTATCAAAACTGAGAACCATTCACTGACAAGAATGAACTTTGCTGTATGTAAAATATATCACAATAAACGTGACAAAAGGGAAGAAGAGGGAAAACAAGTTTGAATTCCAAATGGAAGAATCAGCAATTCCTTTATTGCGAGATAAATATTTCTAAATGATTTCATCTATTCGGAAGCCTAACCACACATTGATAAATATTTTTTTTGAAGCTTTTATTTATTTATTTATTTATTTGACAGACAGAGATTACAAGTAGGCAGAGAGGCAGGCAGAGAGAGAAGGGGAAGCAGGCTCCCTGCTGAGCAGAGAGCCCGATGCAGGGCTCAATCCCAGGACCCTGAGACCATGACTTGAGCCGAAGGCAGACATTTAACTCACTGAGCCACCCAGGTGCCGCAGATAAATAATTTTTGTTAAAAACAGTCTGGACTGAAATGAAAAATACAATTTCTTTTTCATTAAATCCCTATGTACAGATAATTCAGATGATCCAGAACTCATTTTAGGTAAGTGGGAAAAAAAAAAAGAAAGCATATGTGTACTTCAGATACAACTCTAAGCAAAAATTTAAAATTTAATCTAGAGAAGATCAATCCCATCCAAGTGTCTTGATGTCATAATAATGCAAGATGTAGTATCTTCCTGCATTCACAGAGTATAAGAATGTCCTGGGAACATGGCTGTTTATATGGGGTTTCTAGCCTTTAATATAAATACGAAATGTGCCTTAGTATCCACAGTCCATATTTATGTGCCCTGGTTTGGTGATTTCTTGTTGTGTTTTGACTTACTTGAGATTTGTAGTTCTTTAGACAGGAACACATCCATTATGCCACACGGAAAGCTTAACCTATTATAATCGGTTATACAAAGTTAACTCCATTAACAAGCAAAATCCAAGGTCCAAATAAGTAATTTGAAATAGCAACTTCTGCTCTGAAATCAATTTCCTCCTTCAAGATATTTAATTAAATTGTGCCTCCTCTAACTACTATTGGAAATACTGAATTGTTACAACAGTTTTAAGTAGTCAAAATGAACGTTTTAGTAAACTGTTACAGATAGAAGTGCTCAGTGAAGTGTCATTTCAAAAGTTTCAAGTATTTCAAAGCCAACTAAGATTACCTAACACAATACTACACTGACAGTTTGAAGATTTTCTTCATGCTTGTTCAGTTTTACTTTGCCATATGGATAGCTGACAGTATACTTGTAAGTACTAAATTTAAAAATATGGGTTTACTATGTCTGAAATGATTTTCATAGAAATATAGAAGAGAACTACATGACGACCAAGTGGCAACTTTTCTAACTCAAAACAGAAGCAGATCTCATTGATATTTCTCACTGTGTCTTTGCAGAAATGTGTCCAATTCAACAAAACAGTTTGGCATACACTCATATATATACTCATAAAGATATAGATCTAGAGCAATAAGTAATTACATTTCTTTTTTAATTCATTAATTTATTTATTTGAGCCAGAGAGAGAGAGAGAGAGACAGCACAAGTAGAGCGAGCTGCAGGTAGAGGGAGAGGCAGGCTCCCTGTCAAGCAAGAAGCCCGATGTGGGACTTGACCCAGGAGCCTGATCTCCAGACCTGAAGGCAGCCACTCAATCAACTGAGCCACCCAGGTGCCCCAGTAATTAAATTTCTTAATTGTGCAACATACACACACTGTGTCAGAAAGTAATACTTAGCAAGTCTACCTCACCTGCCAGAATTTGCTCACTGCATCATGATGACTAAATCTGCAAACCAGGAAGATGGCAGCAGCATTTTAAGTGACAAGATGCTTATCATATACACTGTTTGTTGAAGAGCAAGTAAAAGTGAATACAGGATTTGTTGACAAGTTCTGTCACCAGCTTGCATTGGTGTCAAATGACATATTTGACAACGAGAGTTTTGATGGAGATGATACTATCAGAGACTCAGAGATAGTGGTCATCAGCCAAGTGGAACGAGCCTGGCAAAAGAATGAAGACAAGCAAAGCCCCTTAATCCAGACATGAAACCCTGGGCCCATCTTCGAATTCTCACCTTTATACTGTGTAACACGTACGCTGATATTTATTCTATCATGACAAGTTTTAACTTTTTTCCTCAATGTTTCTTAAACTTTATTTATCTAGATGAAATGTATAAACTTCTAAAAACATACAACCCACCAAGACTGAATCATGAAGATGTAGAAAACCTGAGCAGACCGATTACTAGTAAGGAGATTCATAAGGAGATTCAACAGTAATCAAAAATTTCTCAATAAATGAAAAGTCCAGGACCAAAGGGCTCTGTTGGTGAATTCTACCAAATATTTAAAGAAGAATTATTGCCCAAACTTCTCCAGCTCTACCAAAGAACACAATAGCAGGGAACACTTTCAAACTCATTTTATGAGGCCAGCATTACACTGATATGCAAGTAAATGATACTATAAGGACAGAAAACTACAGGCTGATGTCACTGGTGAACATAGATGCAACCCCCTCCCAAATAATATTCACAAACAAAATGCAACAGTACATTAAAAGGATCATCTACTATGATCAAGTGGGATTAATTCCTGGGATGCAAGGATGGTGCAACATAGGGCGACAATAAACGTGATACACCACATTAACAAAATAAAAGATGAAAGCCATATGGTCATCTAAACAGATGCAGAAAAGGATTTAACAGAACTCAACATCACCTCATGATAAAAACAGGAAAACAAACTGGGTATAGAAGAAATACGCCTCTACCAATAAAGCCCATAAATGACATCCCACATCCAGCAGCATACACGAAGGTGAAAACTGAAAGCTTTTCCTCTAAGATCCAACCTAGACAAGGATGCCCATTCTTGCCACTTTTATTCAACATGGTACTAGAAACCCTAGTCAAAGCAATTAAGGCAAGAAAAAGAAGTAAAAGGCATTCAAATCAGAAGAAAGAACCCTAATTTTTTATTGTAGAGGACATGATATTATAAGTAGAAAACCCTAAAAATGCCACCAAAAAAAAAAAAAGGTTAGGCTAATAAATGAATTCAGAAAAGTAGCAGGATACAAAATCGACAAAAAAATTAATTTACATTTCTATACACTAATAATAAGCTTTCTGAAACAGAAATTAACGACCCCATTTACAGTAGCATCAAGAGTAATAAAATACTTGGAATAATTTTAACCAAAAAGGTGAAAACCTGTACAATGAAAATCATGACACATTGATGAGAGAATTGATGAAGATATAAATAAATGGAAAGATACTCCATGTTCAAGAATTCAAAGAATTAATATAAAAATATCTATACTGGGGCCCCTGGCTGGCTCAGTTGTTAGAGCACGGGGCTCTTGATCTCAGGGTCATGGGTTCTGAACCCATGTTGGGTATAGAACCTAATTTTAAAAAATATCAATACTATCCAAAACACTCTAGAGATTCATACAAAATCTCTCAAAACTTTGGTGACTTTTTCTTTTTACAGAAATAGTTTTAAAAACTATCCCAAAACTTCCCCATAAAACTATCCCAAAAAAGACCCAAATACCCAAAGCAACCTTGAGAAAGAACACTGGAAACATCACACTTCCTAATTTCAAACTATACTACATGCTACAGTAATCAAAATAGTATGAAAGTGGCATCAAAACAGACGTGCAGAGTGACAGAACAAAACAGAGTACAGAAAGAACTCCATGTATGTATGTTCAATTCCTTTTCAACAAAGGAGCTGAAAATATACAATAGGGAAAGCACAGTTTCTTCAATAAATGGTGCTGGGAAAACCCAAGAGCCTCAAAAAAAAAAAAAAATGAAATTGGACCACCATCTTATACCATACACAAAAATCAGCTCAAAGTAGATTAAAGACTTGAACATAAAACCAGAGAACTAAAACTCCAGGAAGAAAATACATGGGTTAAGTTCCATGGTACTGGTCTCAGCAATTAATTTTTAGATTCGATACCAAAAGCAAAGGCAACAAAAGCAAAAAGAAACAAGTAGGGCTACATCAAACTAAAAAGATTCTGCAGAGCAAAAGAAACCATCAACAAAACAATGCCCATTCCTGTGGAATGAAGGAAAATATTTGCGAAGCACATATCTGACAAGGGGTTAATATCCAAGACATAACTCATACAACTCAATTACAAAACAAACAAGCAATAAATAAATAAATAGGGCAAAGGATCAGTGCAGGCATCTTCCAAAGACATTCAAGTGACAAATGGCAAATGAGTACATAAAATGGTACTCAACATCATTGATCATCAGGGTAATGTCAATCAAAACCACAATGAGCTATCACTTCATGTCTGTTAGGATATCTATTATTAAAAAGCAAAGATATAATAAATTCTAGTGACGACATGGAAAGAGGGACCCCTGTGCATTGTTATAGTAATGTAAGCTGGTACCATCACTATGGAAAACAAAAAACTTAAAATAAAACTACCATTTGATTCAGTAATCACACTTGTGGGTATAAAACCAAAAGAAACTGAATCATTTTTTCAGAGAGATTTTTTTTTTTCCTTGAGAGGGAGGGAAAGAGAGAGAGAAAACTGGAGAGAGAAAGCAGAGGGAGAAGGAAAGAGAGAATCTTTTAAAGATATTTATTTGAGAGAGAGAGAGCAAGAACAAGCAGGGGAAGGAGCAGACGGAGAGAGAGAAGCAGCCCCCCTGCACTGGGCAAAGTGCCCCATGTGGGGCTCGGATCCCAGGACCCTGAGTTAAAATCAAAAGTGGGATGTGTAACCTAATGAGCCACCCAGGTGCCCCAGGGAGAGAGAGAGAATCTTAACCAGGCATGGAGCCCGATGTAAGGCTTGATCTCATGATCCAGAAATAAGGACCTGAGCCAAAATCAAAAGTGGGCACTTAACTGATTGAGCCACCCTGGTGTCCCCAAACTACCTTTATGTCTCTTTCGTAGCTCGTTATATCCCCATTTATATCACAATAGTATGAAAACAACCTCAGTGTCCATCTACAGATGAATGTAAAAGAAAATGTAGCAAACATATACAATGGAATACAATTCAACCTTTAAAAAGAAGAAAATCCTTCCATGTGCAACAACATAATTGAACCTGGAGGTCTTATTCTAAATGAAATAAGTCAGACAAAGACAAATATTGCATAGTACCACTTACACATGGAATCTGAAAAATGAAGTTGAATGCATGGAAACAGACAGCAGAATGGTGGTTGTTAGGGGCTGAGGAGTAAGAGAAATAAAGAGAGGTTGGTAAAATGATACAAATTTTCAGTTTAAGATGAATAATGTCTGAGGATCTAATTTATAACATGTTGACTACAGTTGCTAATACTGCACTGTATAAGTGAAATTTTCTAAGAGGGTAGAACTTAGGAGTTCTCACTAAAACAAACCAAAAGCTAAATTTGTGAGGCAATGGATCTTTTAATTAACACAGAAATTAATAATTAATACATAGATGCTTCTCCTCCAGAAAGCATGAAGGGAATTCATTCATATGTCAAATCATTGTTATATACATATGTCAAATCAGTCAAATCATTGTTATATACTTTAAATACATAATTTTATAAACTATGTCTCAGTAAAGTTGAATAAAAAGTTATTTAATTTTGATTTAAAAGAAAAATACGAACAGGTAGGGGCACCCAGGTGGCTCAAAGGCTAGGCATCTGACTCTTGATTTTGGCTCAGGTTATGATCATGGGGCATGAGATCCAGCCCTCCCTTGGGCTCTGTGCTCAGTATAGAGTCTGCTTTAGGTTCACGCTCCCTCTCCCCCTCCTGCATGCTCTATGTGTGTGTCTCAAATAAGTTAAAAAAAAAAATCTTAAAAAAAAAATGTTGTTGTGGGTTCTAGGGCAAGTGGGTGGTTCAGTTGGTTAAACGCTTGGCTCTTAATTTCCATTCAGGTCATGATCTGGGGGAGGGGAGGGCGGGACGGGGTGTGAGAATGAGCCCCACACAGGACTCCAGCCCATGGGGAATCTGCTTAAGATTCTCTCTCTCCTTCCCTCTCTGCTCCCCCTCCCCTATTTTCTCTAAATAAATAAATAGTTTAAAAACTACAGTTAAAGAAAAAAGCATATATAACACTTATAGCAACAGAATTACTGTTAATATGTGACTTACATTTAGCCATACCCATTAATACATTTCTCTGCATAATTTCATTCAAGCCCCCAGTTTCAACTATCCACAGTTGACTCCCAAATCTACATCTCTAGCCCAATTATCACCTGAGTTGCAGATCTATATATTCATCTGCTTGGTTTTAACATGAACGTGTTTGAAAGCATCAAGATGAGAGTCAAGCACCTGCCCATTGCCCTCACTTGGTCCTTGTTCAGTGTTGCCCATTTTACAAAAGGGTCTCATCTTCCATCTAGCTGATCAGTCATAATCTGAGGCCTCTTTACCACCTCCCTTTCACTTCTCTCAACAAATCCATCACAAAGACCATCGAATCTGCTGGTTAAGCATCTCTTCCTCTGTGATCTTTTCCCCATCTTTACTGTTCTCTCAAGTTCAAACTGTTAAAGAAATAAAGAGAGGTTGGTAAAAGGATACAAATTTTCAGTTTAAGGTGAATAATGTCTGAGGATCTAATTTATAACATGCTGACTACAGTTGCTAATACTGCACTGTGTAAGTGAAATTTTCTAAGAGGGTAGAACTTAGGAGTTCTCAGTAAAACAAACCCAAAGGTAAATTTGTGAGGCAGTGGATCTTTTAATTAACACAGAAATTAATAATTAATGATTAATTAATAATTACTACTGTCTTACGCAGTATTTTATAGCCTTCTAACTAGTCTCTCTGCTGCCCTTCTTCCTCTTGAAAACTCCTCCCCACAAACATCAGAGGAATTTACCTAAAATGCCAATGGGCCAATGGTTTTGTTTTATTTTTAGGATAAATAGTCTGGAATATCATAAATCGACTATGATCTGTCCTATACCTAAAAGGTGAGTACGATGTGGTGAAAAAAATTCAACCTGGATTCAAAGCCTAGCTCTGCCAGGATTGTGTGACCAGGGGTCAATTTTTAATTTAGTGTTGTCGTCTGTAGAAATGAAAATAGCCATATCTACTTCAAAACTGAGAGTATTTTATATAATAACTGCACAGTGTTTGATACACTGTAAACATTCAGTATTTGTTACCTAGCAATTTTTTATACTAGTTTCACCAGTCATACTTCTCCCAAATTCACGGTTACTTTCTAATCTCTAGCCAGCCAACTATGCCTTATTTCAGTTTCTAGGTTGAAAATAGAAAAAAAAGCTATATAGCTTTTCTTCTTCCCTATACTGTTAACCCCTGACTTGCACATACTTAACTCTTAATTCTCTCATCCTTCAGACAGAGGAAGGCTAGTTAGGTCAGGTATTACTTTTGCATGCTTTGCTAAGACCACACTTTTATCTTCACAGTGTTTTCACAGTTGTAACTTTATATTCATTCATTTCCCTATTTACTTGATGGATGTCTTTCATTTAACACACCGTAAGCCCCAAGAGGGCTGAACTCATGCTAGTTTGGGATCATCATTGACGCCTGAGCACCTGTAATACTAGCTAAGACATAGGGTTAAATAAATGCTTATTGAATACATTAAATGTGATTTTCAGCTTTTATATTAATTGGTACAATTCTGCAGTATCGTTTTAATGATTTCATTAATGTTTCAAAGTATTTATATGGCATGATTTATCAAAGAACACGTTTTGATGAGAGTGAACTTTGCTTCCAAATTCTATGACAAGTACTGCTGCGATACACATTGTGGTGCATCTCTGTGCGTGTTATTATCACTTTTGTAGAAAAGTCTCAGAACATCCCCTCTATTTTTTAACCCCCCAGTCTGCATCCCAACAGCTTTCTATTTCTCAGGGTTTCCTCACACTTTCAAGTATATTGTTGCCAGTAGACTACATTCTTTCTTACGAGTTTCTTTTTGATTTCCTATTTTTCATTTAATCTTTTTCTGCCTTGCAGGGGGACATGTCTGATGTTCAGTCATCATTTTGGACACAGTCTCCTGAAACTGTTCACTTCTTCCCCTCAAACTGCTATAAATAACAGGCATTATCTAATTCTTAGCTTTTTATTTTTTTTTAAGATTTTATTTATTTATTTGTAGATCACAAGTAGGCAGAGAGGCAGGCAGAGAGAGAGGAAGAAGCAGCTCCTGCTGAGCAGAGAGCCCAATGTAGGGCTCAATCCCAGGACCCTGAGATCATGACCTGAGCTGAAGGCAGAGGCTTAACCCACTGAGCCACCCAGGGGCTTTTTCTTAGTCTTTTTTTTTTTTCTTTTCAGCATAACAATATTCATTGTTTTTGTACCACACCCAGTGCTCCATGCAATCCGTGCCCTCTCTAATACCCACCACCTGGTTCCCCCAACCTCTCACCCCCCCGCCCCTTTTCTTAGCTTTTTATACACTTAGTGGACTGTACCTAGGACTGTTAGTTTTTCCACTTTCAGGAATCTATCTGGATTTAGAATTTACTTGTCAAAATCCCCTTGAAAAGCCACTGGCACGGCCATAATTAAACTCATGCTTTCTAGCTCCCTCATCGGGCCCTGCATCTCTCCCCAGTGCACTATGACAAAGTTATGCTGTATGTTACCCTAATCCTATTTGTTAAAAAGAAAACACACAGATTTATATATATACACAGATACTCCTAAAACTGAGTAGATTTTTGAGTCCACTGTACCACATATTTTTATTAAAACAATCACTAATTTACTATTTTTCTCTCCAACTAGAAGCATATCAATATGCACATACACAAACACATACCAAAACACACAGTGTTGCGCAATCCAATACCGCCAGAATACGATTTCAAAAGACTGAAATCTGGATTTCTTTGTGAAATTTTTAAACGTTGTTAACAAATTCTAACAACCACAGAATACACACTTTGGACAAAAAATAAATACAGAAGCTCCTGGGTGGCTCAGTGGGTTAAAGCCTCTGCCTTCGGCTCAGGTCATGATCCTAGGGGTCCTGGGATTGAGCTCCACATTGGGCTCCCTGCTCAGCGGGGAACCTGCTTCCTCCTCTTTCTCTCTGCCTGCCTTTCTGCCTACTTGTGGTCTCTGTCAAATAAATAAATAAAACCTTTAAAATAAATAAATAAGTAAATATGTATTGGAGTAGACATGCAATACATAATTCATTTGGACTAGGTTGGAAAGTTTGTCATTGCTGATGTAGTTAATACCTTTTGATGTTTAGAACCAAAATAAACAGTATGATTTTAATTCTAATTTACTAACTATATAATATTTTAGTTACATATCAATAAATTATATTTATATATGCATTTTTTTGAAGAATGGATAGAATAATTAAAAGTAAATTATGTGAAATACATAGTGCAGCATCTGGTATAGAGATAGCAAATGATTGTTACATTTCCCCTTTGACCTTTTCTTTTTCTTTTTTTTAAAGATTTTATTCATTCATTGGACAGAGAGAGAGATCACAAGTAGGCAGAGAGGCAGGCAGAGAGAGAGGAGGAAGCAGGCTCCCCGCTGAGCAGAGAGCCCAATATGGGGCTCAATCCCAGGACCCCAAGATCATGACCTGAACCGAAGGCAGTGGCTTAACCCACTGAGCCACCCAGGCACCTCCCCGCTTTGACTTTTTCAAGAATCATCAAAAGCACAGTGTATTTTGTTTGGGCTTGGTTTTGGAAATATCAGTTAAATAAACTCACAGGTAAGGCAGGCCCAATAATTTCTCAAGCTCATTTGTATCAGTGACATATTGCTCCCCTATCAAGGATTAGTTATGCCTATATTATACAGAATCACCTATAAACAGATGACAAATAATTTTTACTGAATGCATTTCTCTTAGAACAATATTAAACTCAACATGTAACTAGATCACATGGAAAAAATCTGCCCAAATGAGACAAATTGGGGCGCCTGGGTGGCTCAGTGGGTTAAGCCGCTGCCTTCGGCTCAGGTCATGATCTCAGGGTGTTGAGATCGAGTCCCACATCGGGCTCTCTGCTCAGCAGGGAGCCTGTTTCCTCCTCTCTCTCTCTCTGCCTGCCTCTCTGCCTACTTGTGATCTCTCTCTGTCAAATAAATAAATAAAATCTTAAAAAAAAAAAAATGAGACAAATTGGAAATATATATATATATTTTTAAGTAAGCTCCACACCCAGCATGGAGCCCAATGTGAGGCTTGTTCTCATTTCCCTGAGATCAAGTCCTAGCTGAGATTAAGAGTAGGATGCTTAATGGACTAAACCACCCAGGGGCTCCACTATTTTTTTTCTTATTACTGTCTTACAAGAATTCACAACATCAGGCATGCCTACCATTTTGCTAACTACCAGCAGATGACAGTTGTGTATGGAACAAAGTAGACAATATAAAATAACGTCTAAGAGTAGAGACTATGGTGTTACCCTGTCTTCAAACACTGAACTTGCAACAATGCCAAGGGAAATGGGCAATTAAATCTCCCTGAGTATCAGGATCTCCATCTACATGATAGGAACTTTAGTTTTTATGGGTTAAAGATTAAAATGGATGATGCTTATAAAAATCACAGTGGCTACTTAATTCATCCTAGTCCTTGGTGGTATTATTAGAATCATGCCATCACTCTACCACAGCAAGTTAACTAGGTTGGGCTAACTGGTTCACAACTCTCTAGCTATTGATGATGGATTATAAATTCTGATAAAAAATTCAACCACGTGGAGTGCCTGTGTGGCTCAGTGGGTTAAGCCTCTGCCTCTGGCTCAGGTCATGACCTCAGGCTCCTGGGATCAAGCCCTACAGCAGGTTCTCTCCTTGGTGGGGAACCTGCATCCCCCTTTCTCTCTGCCTGCCTCTCTGCCTACTTGTGATCTCTCTGTCAAATAAACAAATAAAATATTTTTTAAAAAATCAACCACTTATGTTTTTATGACAAATTTTTTATGACAATTTTTCTTCTTTGCTAATGTAAGAGCCAAAGCAAGGTAACATCATAACAGGCGAAAGAATAAGATAGTATAGTTGTATTTCTCTCCCAGTTCATTTCCAAGTCAACTATGCAACTCTGCTCTGTCTCTAATTATCTGTGCCTCATAATTTGGCTAATCATATATAAGGCTGTTTTATTCTATTACCAAGTTTTCCCAACTTTTAAAGATGTATTTATTTTTATTTGAGAGAGAGAGAGAGAACCCACAAGCAGCTGGAGTACAGAGGGACAAGGAGAGAGAGACTCCCAAGCAGACTCGACGTCGAGCATGGAGCCCCATGTGGGGCTCGATCTCATGCCAAAACCAAAAGTCGGACGCTTAACCAACTGAGCCACCCGGGTACCCCAAGTTCTCCCAACTTCTAAACTGAGGATTTAGGGTAAGATTTTAAGAATTATAAACCTCTCTATGTTAGATACCACAAAAGATAAATATCAATCATCTCAACAGTTGATGAATATGGCTCCATATTATTATTGTTGTTGTTGTTGTTATTCTTTATGCAGGTTTCTGGATTTCAGGACCATGGACAAGAAAGATCAGTAATAAAAATGAAGGTATATATTTGTGGCCTGAAGTAAAATAAATATAGAAACATACTTAAAATCAGAGCTGGGAATCTTGAACCTATGTAAATATGCACATATTCTCAAGACTGGGATGCAAAAATTAATTGCATCCCTATTGTGTAATAAATAGTGGGGAAATTGATGTAGTATAATTTTCCTCATTTCATGGTCTAAAAACCAAAATTACTCAACCTAAAACCTCAGATACAAACAGGCAAATGCAAACCTATGTTATGAGTGTTTATGATCTTATGCTGTAGAACTGAAATCTATTTCCACTCTTTAAGTTATGTAACTGTGAACTCTTCGTGGCCCTGTTTATTACCTAAAAAACAGATATAATAGTTGCCTTTTACTTTGATAAAGAACTTTGTACATGTTATCAATGAACACAGAGCCTAGTGTATATTAAGCACTCAATGTAATTTGGTGTGCAATGATCATGGCTATTAGGGTAGGTAATATCAATGCTTCTAGCACTAATAGGTTGATTGATTTCAATTTGAACATCCAATGTTGGCCCCTTTAGGAAAGAAAAAATACTATAAAAACTACATGGTGTTTCTCTCAATTAAAACACAATTCCATTCAGTAGCACTATTTGTTTAAACAATGGCCAAAAAACAGTCATCACAAAACTGACTTATAGTTCATGAACATTAGGGAACCAAACATTAGACATAGGAAATTGGAAATTGGAAGTATAGTGTGTTACAATTATTTCCAGTATATACCACTCTACAGAGGATTTCCTTGAACGTTCTCAAGGAAAAACGTTTAGATGGAAGATACAGCTTGGTGCATGGACTGAAAGGGAATAAGATCTAACTGCTTCCAACTAATTTATTTTAAAGGAGGTTGGAAACTTTACAGCATTAGAATTACTTAGATGATGCTGGAATTTTGGGGGGGGAGTGCTGGTTGGGGAGCTTAGGAAAACCTTTTAAGAAATCAATTAATTTCTTGGTTTATTAAAGGATATTTTATTTCTTCACAAAATTTGACACAGCTGGCTACTGCTTTAAATTTTATGCTGGTACAATAACCAGAAATCATATAACTGAAAAGAAATGTATTTTCCCTAAGGTGTATATTTTATTCAAATGTCATGCTCCAAAGAAGTCAAGTATAAACAGAAGTATGAGAATGAAAATTTTTCTAGAAAATGTAAGGATCTAGCAAACTCGTTTGCTATACATAGTCATACATTGATTAAAATCATAGAAAAGATATGTAAAGCTAGAGATCATGCTTCAAGAAGAACCAAATCCTTTTTCTTTCCCAAGAACTCAAAGTTACTTATTTCTTGAGTTCATTTTTTTACATATATCTGACAGCTAAGTTACAAGGGCCTTGAAGTAACATTTTACACAGGCAAATGCAAATACAGTAATTGCATCCTTTTGAATACATGTCAAAAAGCTGTATCAAGAAAGTGAAACTATATAAAATATTCAGTTCAGCTCAACACATGTTCATTGAGTCTTTTCAAGGAACTGAGAACTAACTCTCTGACAAAACATTTGTAATTAACTGAGACACTGGAATTGTGCCTGCCCTTGAAAAGAACACAATCTCATGGGTGAGAGACAAAAACTGAATAACAAAAAAGTTATGTAGTATGAGAAGTAGGCAAAACAGAGCATGGAGCAGATGTATAGACACCTAACTGGAAGTGTGAGAAAAGGTGATGTCTGAGCTGAGTCTTGGAATAAGTAGGTTAGACAAAAAAATAAGGCAAGGACAACCCTAGATATGAGTAAGCAAAAACTGTGTGAGCAAAGACAAAAAGACATGTGAACCCAGAGTGTGTTTTGGAGACAAAATAGGTTCAATATATAGACTGTATATACACAGAACCAACATCGGGGATATAGTTCTCCAAAGAGCTTTTCACGTTCGGGATAGCAGATGCTTGAGGACAGGTGATGGGTGGCACGGAGATAAAATAAGACTGAGTCTGTGTCAGGTAAGTCCATCTGGCAGTCTTTTGTAAAGGAATGGCATTCTTTCTTTATTCACCCTCAATTAATAAAATACCTATTTTCAGAACACATCTTAGCTACTGAGGAAGACCAATACATAGGAAGTTATTCCTACATGGAAAGAGTCCCAGCATAACAGAGGAAGTAGTCTACAAGCAAAAAGTTAAAAATGTTATAAGTCTTAAGTAAATAATAGTAACTACCACTTACAAAAACAGAACATTAAATGAGCTTTATACGACAAGCACTTTATACACGTTTACCATACGCTATGTCATTGATTACTCCCAAAAGAAGTCCAATAACTATTATGGAATAGCTACTATTTTATCATTTTATAGATGAAGAAATGAAGATTTAAAGCCATGACATGGCTACCTAAGGTCAAATAGCTGATAATTAGCAGACCTAGGATTCACGATTAGGTTGTCTGATGTCTCCTCTTTGCACCTACTTATAAAATATCTTGGTAAAACCCTACAGTGAAAACAATTTACCTAGGAGAAGATGGGAAATTAACATGTGAATTAGGTCTTGAGGATTAATAGAAGCTTATCTTACAGATAAAGGGATAAATCCAAACAGATGCTATGTATCGATTTGAAAGGTATATTGCAATTAAACTCTTAAATATTTTAATGCATGTTTTTGATTATGCTAAGTCAGACACTTGTATATTTATAAAATCAATCACTGAAATTTTTTAAAGTTCTGTGCAAATGAGGTAATACTCTTGGTTAAGCTTAACCCCCCAAAGGATTCCTGCAACTGCCGCAGAACTGGAATAATAAAGCTTTTCATCAACTTGCTGAAAGCCAGGGTTGTCACTAAACCATCTTCAGGGGATGTAGCTTTCATTCCTTACATTGACTTGGCACCCAGACCAAACCCCCATTCATTCCACAGCCACAACCGTTCCCAATTTGCATGGCACTTTCCAACCCACTGGCCACATGTGCCAGGTTGTTATGTTACAGCTTCAAGTCTGCTTCCCAATTCCTCTGCATGGAAGGCTTGCTTCTCAAGCAGAATTTCTCTGCATAACTGACATCCAAATGTTAAATACTGTTTAAAAAAATTAAGTGCCCTTATTTTAATAATAAAAAAAAATAACAACCTATTTTTTCCATCTATAAACCCTGCCCTTATCTCAGTGCCTCAGAGACCCAAGTCAGTTTATCAAGCTCATCAAATTCCTAAAAATCTAGTGATTATAGTAAACACTCCAACAACAATCAAGGTACTACCCATCTAAGCTTACCATTCTAGTACTTAGGATATGGATATCTGCCGGTCATACTGAACATACTGTCCACTGGAATGCTTCTATTACTATTCAAAGGACTAAGCACAGGGATGTTCACAAACATAAATATTAATTGCAGGAAAACAACTAGAAACAAAACAAAGTGGAATTAGGACAAGATCACAAAGAAAAATATAGACTTTATTCTTTCCAACTAAAATCATTAAACAACAAAATTACATGATTTAACAAAAATGCCAGAAGAACCACTTCTGAGTCACAAGGAATAAAAATAAGAAAAAAAAAATCTTAATCTGAAAAGAAGAAAGATAGATGTACATTATCAGTCAGGAAGAAGATGGATAAAGCAATCACATATAGATCCATGAAGATCTGATAGAAGACAGTCCCTGAAGCCTTAAAGGTGAGGACAGATTGCTCTTATTACCCCTTCACACTGCAGGGAGGTGAGAGAGGATACAGACACGAGCAGTTTCTTACAAACAAAAAATTTGAAAATAAGTCAGTAACGTGTTTGAGTTTGCAGTCTCAATTTTTTTCTAAATTAATGGTAGCCAAGAACAAGACTTCCTCCTCCAAGGTATCTCATACTAATTCTGAAATTCTGTGAAATGAAGTTGCATTGTATCCTGATAGAGCCAGAGGTGGGTAAATACCCCAGCTAACTAAATGAGTCCTCGGTGAAGACTTTTCCTTTCACCGTTATGGAAACTCTACTCTCCTGTAACTGCACCATCATCCCTTCAACTATATTCTACAGGCCATATGAGGGTTATATTAAGAATTCACTTAAAGTATCCCAGAGTAATAAAAATTAAATATTCATGGGCATGGCTAGTCATGTGGTGGGTCTTCACTTTGTACTAACACAAACGAACCATTCATATAATTCTGAAAGAGAAGTAAAACAGACTCTTAATTTCATATGTGATAAAGTCAATGTAACTCAAGCATTTCTCCGAATCAGAATGAAATATAGAACTCACTGAACTCACTTAAGACACAGCATGTATAACCATGTTAGTTTAAGAATTTATGAACAAATACAACCAAGTATGTATATACACACTGATAAAAACTTTATTATAATAAAAACATAGTGAAGTAAAAGACATTTTAGCATACTTGTATGTACTTCGGGTAGGTAGCAATTGATGACCAGCGGTTTCACACTATTGTTACATAGATTACCATTCTACCGAACATAAAAATATCATTTCCTCTCATACTAAAAGAGTGTAAAATGATTTAGAAGAGTATACTACTATATAGTGACCCCCTGAGTGACAGCATGGACTTTTCAAAGGGATGCTCCACAAAAGTTTATGTTGAATCTAAGAAGACGCAGATCAAAGTGTTGCATTTCAGTCATAGTAACTGAAGGCTGTCTCTGATCTGAATGACCAGTGTGTGTCCTTTGGCAAAAGGAGACAGTGTCCATGCGATGCATATCGGGCTGATTCTCTCCATAAAGTAAACTGCCCCCATCCTCACTGCCTAATCTAAGACCACCTCACATCTTCACAGGAGCCTATGTCAGCAGGGCATGCCATAACAGACTTGGGCAAGGAAGTCCACACCAAGGAGTTTCTCAAGTACTAAAGTGCTTAAGGGAACAATAAGTACTTGGTCTAAAGGTAATGTAGATAGAGATTAACCTTACAACTTGAAAATGAGCTAATTGGTGGGTAAGGTACAAATACTTGACAAAAGCTTTGGCAAAGCTTCATTGAGAAATAATTGCAGGCTAAGGTCACAGCTAAACCACGCATCCTGGGTTACTGTTTTTGCATAATGCTGAATGCACACTTAACAAAGCAAATGGTTCTGACCTGTCTTTTGCACAAGGTGCTAAACAGCCATAGTACCAAGTACTGTTAACTAACATTTACTTATTAAATAAGAAAATGATAATATATTGAATGGGATAACATTTCAACCACTCAAATAAAGCATTGGCTGCCTCCCACACACCAAGAAACAAAACAACAACAACAACAACAACAACAACAAGCAAATTGCTAACAGGTTATTTCTGCATTTAACCCAAACTTTGACACCATTTGTTTCTTAGTGAGATTGAAAGCAAATATATTGGCGAAATAGGAATGTACTGAAGCAGCATTAACTTTATTGCTTCTGATGTACACAACCAACTGCCAATCAGTACACACTACTGCCATATTAAATGAAAGAATATACAGCGAATGTCCTCCAAATGTCAATATTGTAAGTAGAAAAGGGGAAAAAAAAAAGAGGATTCCTTGAGTTATATACTCTATAATATATATTCTACATACTTGACTATATATATTACATGTAATATGTATATTGTGTGCTATTCCTTGGATTCTATAACATATATAGAGTACATACTGAACACAATTCAATAAGCAAAGCAAGTCAATGTTACTAAATCGAAAATGTGTCTGCACTGTATGACAGATGATGTATGACTAATCTCAGAAGGAACGAGTATAAGTGAGGAAATGGTAATGATACTACTAACCAATGGACATTTATTCAGGGTATGGGTATGCTAAGTGATTTTCATTGTGTTGTCTCACAACTGTCTTCTCAGGTGGGCACTGCTACTTGGGCCATTTTACAAGGAAGAAACCTGGAGCCTGCTTATCTATTATCATTATCCTTTCTTACCTAAAGTCACACAACCAGGAAGGAGCAGGCCAAGCCTCTAAGTCTTGGTTGGCATGTGTCAAAGCCCAATCCCTTACTCACCACAATGGGTGTTATCTCTCCTAGCAAATCCAATTGTGTTAAGAGCCATTTAGAGAAATTCCAGAATACATCCATAAAAAATCTTCATTTTTCTTGTTCAAACTTGATCTTTGACTTTATAGCCACACAAACTGGTAAAACATTTTTTATTTTTTTATTTATTTTTTTTTTTTTAAGATTTTATTTATTTATCAGAGAGAGGCGGGGGGAGAGAGCGAGGACAGGCAGACAGAATGGCAGGCAGAGGCAGAGGGAGAAGCAGGCTCCCCGCTGAGCAAGGAGCCCGATGCGGGACTCGATCCCAGGAGGCTGGGATCATGACCTGAGCCGAAGGCAGCTGCTTAACCAACTGAGCCACCCAGGTAGGTTGGCAAATTGAGTAGTTTTGTGGCCCAGGGATAAATTACCATTTCAAAAATAGTTTCAGGGACTTCTGGGGTGATGGCTGAGTGGGAAGGTCCTAAGCTTACCCCACCCCACAGATACAACTAGATAACATTCACACAGTGTAAATAACCCAGAAAACCACCCAAAGACTGTCAGAATAAACTCTCCACAGCTAAATGTAGAGAAGAGGCCACATCAAAGAGGGTAGGAAGAACAGAGATGTAGTCAGAAGCTAAAGGAACATGAGGGACTGTCTACAGGAAGAAGGGACCCCACAGGCGCAGAGAGCTAAGAGAAACAGACTACCACACTGGGGAGCCTACAATGGGGAAAAAAAAAAAAAAGTGCCTGTAACATTTGGCTTTGAAAACCAGAGAGGCCGAATTCTGAGAGTTTTTAAAATCAGCATGACTCAAAACATGGGATTTTAAAAAATCAGCAGGCTCAGTTCTGGAAGGGCCTGGAGAGCCAGAGGAAACTAAGTCCTTGCCCTTAAAGAGACTGAACAACAAACAGCCTGCACAGCTACAGCATAGAAGCAAGCAGTTTGAAAAACACCTGGGATATGTGGGCGGGAGATCTGTTTATAAATCTCAGAGCATGTGCTGGAGGGACAGGGAACCTTGAGAGATTTCTCCATGAGCACAGGACATGGCAGGCAATATTTCGTTCCCCCACCTCCCAGCATAAATACAGGGCTACCTGTAGGAACCAGTGCAATGCCCAACACTTGCTAACACTGTGTCCAGCCTCTGTGTTCTCCTATAGGCACCCTCCGGCCAGGCCTGGCTCCAGGTCTCCTTCCACAGCAGACCCATTCAAACCCTACTGACTCTGCTTCCTCCACCCCATGTTCCCCAGCAGACCTGCCTCCTCCAATACGCTCTTGGTCAGGCCCACAGGCCTGGCAGTATGTGTGCAGCCCTGACAGGGGCCAACACTACCAAAGTGACTCTCCAGGAAAAGGGAAGATCACTACACACAATAACCAGACCGTCGCCCAAGCAGAGGGCCAGGAGCAGACAGCTGGTCTGACTGTAGGCCCTGAACACCAACGAAAGCTTCTCAGGGGGACCATATGGGGAAAGCATCCTGCATTTTTGTGCTGCTCTGTTTCTGGCAAATGCTTGATCTGACTCAACTCAGGCCCACGGTGGCCTCAGACTGGCCAGCTAACAACACAGGGACCAGGTATCCATCTATAACCACAATAGGCAAAGAAAGCCGTTGCAGATGACTGGACTTAAGGCAACAGTAGGGCACACACAGCACACACAGAAAAATCCCTGAAGCACCAGGTTCTGGTGAACAGAGGACACCGCACAGTAGTGCACTACAGGAACTCTCCCTCATAAGGCCATTACTTTCAAGAGCAAGAGATGTACTATCTGTCTTAACACAGAGGAACAGACAGATATAGACAGAAGGAGGGACAAAAGAATAACCCAAATGAAAGAGCAGGACAAAATCTTAGCAAGAGACTTGTGTGAAAAAGAGATAAGTAATATGCCCAATAGAGAATTTAAAGCAACAGTCATAAAGATACTTACTGGACTTCAGAGTGGAAGACCTCGGTGAGACCCTTAACAAAGAGAGAGAAAACATAAAGAAAAAACCAATCAGAGATGGAGAACTCAATAAATGAAATTAAAAACACACTACATGGAGTGAATAGTAGAGTAGAGGCAGGAGAAGAGGTCAGAGACCTGGAGAATAGAACAATGGAAAGCAATCAAAGTGAACAGGAGAGGGAGAAAGGAATAATAAAAAAGTGAGAATAGATAAAAGGAACTCAGCAACACCATGAAGGATAATAACATCCACATTATAGGCAGTCCCAGAAGGAGAAGAAAGAGAAAAGGGAGAAGAAAATTTATTTGAAGAAATAATAGTTGAAAACTTCCCAAATTTGGGGAAGGAAACAGAAATCTAGATCCAGAGAGCATGGAGATCCCCCCAAAAATTCAACCCAAGGAGTCCTATACCAAGACACATAGTAATTAAAATGGCAACAAGTAATGTTAAAGGAAGAATTTTAAGAGTACCAAGAGAAAATAAAACTGTTACATACCAGTTACATACCAAACCCCATAAGGTTTTCAGCAGATTTTTCAACAGAAACTTGGCAAGTCAGAAGAGAGTGTCATAATATATTAAAAGTGCTAAAGAAAAAAAACCCCACAGCCAAGACTACTCTATCCAGAAAGACTACCATTCAGAACAGAAGGAGAAATAGTTTCCCAAACTGAAATTAAAGGAATTCATTACCACTAAACAGCCATACTCTCATAACTATGAGAGAAGAGAGCAAGAAAGGAACAGAATTACAAAACAACCAAAAATCAAGTATCAAAATGGCAGTAAGTACATACCTATCAATAATCACTTTGAATATAAATGGATTAAATGTTCCAATCAAGAGACACAGGGTGACAGAATGAAAAGAAAAAAAAAAATCAAGACTCATCTGTATGCTGCCCAAAAGAGATTCATTTCAGACCTAAAGACACATGAAGATTGAAAGTGAAGTATTTATCACACAAATGGCTATGAAAAGAAAGCTGGGGTAGAAATACTTATATTGGACAAAACAGACTTTAAATCAAAGAATATAATGAGACAAAGAAGAATACCATATAATTATAAAGGGGACAATCCAAGAAGATATAAAAATTGTAAATATTTATGCACCCAACATAGGAGCACCCAAATACATATAACAGTTAACAAACATAAAGAATTGATCGATAATAATAAAATAATAGTAGGAGACTTTACATCACTTACATCAAATGGACCAATAATCTAAACAAAAAATCAATACGGAAACTATGGCTTTGAATGATACATTGAACCAGATACACCTAACAGATACATTCAGACATACCACCCTAAAACAGGAGAACACACATTCATTTCAAATGCACGTGGAACATTCTCCAGAACAGATCACATATTAGGCCACAAAACAAGTCTCCAGAAATTCAGAAAAGATCAAAGTCATACTAGACACCATTTCCAACCACAACCCTATGAAACATAGTAACATCACAAGAAAAAAATCAGGAAATAGCACAAAGACAAGGACTTTAAATAACATGCTACTAAATAATGAATGGGCCAACTTAGAAATCAAAGAGGAAATTTAAAAAAATACATGGAGACAAATAAAAATAAAAATACAATGGTTGAAAGAAAATCTTTGGGATGAGCAAAAGCTATTGCTAAGAGAGAAGTTTATAGCAATACAGGCCTACCTCAAGAAGCAAGAAAAATCTTAAATATACAACCTAACCTTACACCTAAAAGAGTGAGAAAAAGAATAAACAAAGCTCAAAACCAGTAAAAGGAAGGAAATAATAAAGAGAAGAAATAAGAATAGAAACTAAAAAACAAAAACAGAAACAAAAAAGAAAAAACAATAGAACAGATCAATAAAACCAGGAGCTGGTTGTTAGAAATGACCAACAAAATTGTTAAACCTTTCAACAGACTTCAGAAAAGAGAGAAGGAGAAAGAGAGAAATGCCTCAAATAAACAAAATCAGAAGTGAAAGAGGACAAATAACAACTAACAGCACAGAAATACAAGGATTATAAAAGAATATTATGAGAAACTACAGGCCACAGCAATCAGACAAGAAAGAATAAAGGACATCCAAATCACTAAAGAATAAGTAAAATTTTCACTATTTACAAATGACATGACACTATATAAAGAAGACCCTTGGGACTCCATCAAAAAACTACTAGAATTGATAAACAAATTCAGTAAGGTATAAAGATATAAAATCAATAAAGAAAAATCCATTAAATTTATATACATTAATAATGGAAGTAGCAGAAAGAGAAGTTAAGAAAGCATCCACATTTAAAATTGTACCAAAATAATAAAATACCTAAGAATGAACTTAAATTAAGGAGGAGAAAGACCCATACTCTGAAAATTATAAAATACTGGTGAAAAGAATTGAAGACAACACAAAGAAATGAAGAGACATTCCATTTTCATGGATTTTAAGAAAAAATACTGTTAAAATGGCCAAACTACCCAAAGCAATCCCTATCAAAATACCAACAGCATTTTTCATGGAACTAGAATAAATCTAAAATTTGCATGGAATCATAGAAGACCTGAATAGCCAAAGCAATCTTGAAAAAGAAAAACAGAACTAGAGGTATCACAATCCCAGATTTCAAGTTATATTACAAAGCTGAATAAACAGAATAGAATGGTACTAGCACAGAAAAAGACACAAATCAATGAAACAAAATAGAGAGCCCAGAAATAAACCCCTGATTATATGGTCAATTAATCTTCAACAAAGGAGGCAAAAACATGAACTGGGAAAAAAGACAGTCTCTTCAACAAATGGTATTAAGAAAATTGGACACCAACATACAAAAGAAGAAACTGGACCACTTTCTTACACCAAATTAAGCTCAAAATGGATTAAGTACCTGAATATGAGACCTGAAACCACAAAAATCATTGAAGAGAGCTTAGTCATTAATTTCTCTGACACAGGCCAGAGCAACATTTTTCTAGATATGTCTCCTGAGGCAAGGGAAACAAAAGTAAAAATAAACTATTAAGACCGCATCAAAATAAAAAGCTTCTGCCCAGCAAAGAAACAATCAAAAAAACTAAAAGGTAACTTATTGAATGAGAGAAAATACTCAATAATATCATATCTAATAAAGGGTTAGTATCAAACTACATAAGGAACTTATACAACTTAACACAAAAATAAATAAATAAATAAATAAATAAACCACAAATAATCCAATTTAAAAAAGGAGCCAAAGGTATGAACAGACATTTCTCCAAAGAAGACCTACAGATGGCCAACAGACAAATGAAAAGATGCTCAACATCACTCATTGTCAGGGAAGTGCAATCAAGTGGGATTTATTCCTGGGATGCAAGGGTGATTCAATATTCATAAATCAATCAACATGAGAAAGGATAAAAACCATGTGATCATTTCAACAGATGGAGAAAAAGCATTCAACAAAGTAGAACATCAGTTCATGATAACAACACTTACCAAAATTTCTTACGGTGATCTTAACCTCAACTTAATAAAGGCCATGTATGGAAAAACTCACAGCTAACATGATACTCAATGGTGGAACACTGAGAGCTTTTCCCCTAAGATCAGGAATAAGACAAGGATGTCCACTCTCACCACTTTTATTCAACATAGAATAAACAGTTTTTGCACAGTGCAGGAAACCACCAACAAAATGAAAAGATGGCCCACTAAATCAAAGAAGATGCTTGCAAATGGCATATCCAATAAAGGGTTAGTACCCAATCTGCAAGAAACAAGTGCTGGTGAGGACATGGAGAAAAAAGGAACCATCGAGTACAATTGATAGGAATGCAAACCAGGGCAGCTACTATGGAAAACAGTACAGAAGTTCCTCGAAAAATTAAAAATAGAAGTACCACAAGATCCAGTAATGGTACTACTGGGTATTTATCCAAAGAATACAAAAACACTAATTTGAAAAAATATATGCACCTCCATGTTTACTGCAGCATTATTTATAATACCAAACTATGAATGTAACCACATGTCCATTAATAAGATGAATGGATAAAGAGGATGTAGCACATATATACAATGGAATATTACTCAACCATAAAAAAGAATTAAATTGTACTGTATGCAACAGTGTGAATGGATCTAGAAGGTGTATACTAAATGGAATAAGTCAGTCAGAGAAAGACACATACGATATGATTTTAATCATATGTGGAATTTAAGAAACGAAACAAATAATGAAAAAAGAGAGAAACCAGATTCTTAACTATAGAGAACTAATTAATGGTCATCAGTAGAGAGTTGGGAGGGGGGTTGGGTGAAATAAGTGAAGGGGATTAATGGGTACATTTATCATGACGAGCACTGAGTAATATACAGAATTGATGAGTCACTATATTGTTCCCTGAAACTAAAATAATAGCATTTGCTAACTATACCAGCAGTATTAATATTTTTAAAAGATAAAGTTTCATTGGAAATCTTACATTCTAAAACAAAAGGGCAGCAAAACATTAATAAGATCAACAAAGGAAACCAAGAACCCATTTTTCTGAATAGCACACAGAATTTAGCAAAATGATGCTGAAGTTAACGAACAGTACTGTTCATGTCATTACCTATTAATCCTTGAAGTACAGATTTATCAGATTTACAACACTGCTTAAATAGTTTGGATTGCTGTACGCAAAATAAACAAATTTCATTAAAATATAAATGTCTGGAGTATTTCTTTTCGTATTGCTTGGATTTATTTAATCTTCTCTAGATCATAGAAATGTAGTGCTTTTTAATCTGTGTTACTATCAGTCTCACTAAATCTATGAAATATAAACGTTGAGACAGCTGTAGCTCTTCTTGTTCCTGCCAGAGAAGCAGCTTCTTTCTGCATCTGCTCTGATAGGAATTCATTTCCAGGACACACCATTTCTTCCTTACGGTTATGGTGTTGCTTATTTTTTCTTTGCTGTTCTGAGCTACAAGATCACATTGCCCAGAATTTAGGTTTGCTTGCTCAGAAGAACAAGAACAAAAGCAAGATGATTAGAGTAAAACAACCTGTAAGTTACAAGCAAGCAAGTTACAATGGACCAAAAAACAAACAAACAAACAAAAAAAACAAGAAAGTGATAAGAAAGCAATACTAGAGAATCAAACCCCACAGAGAAAAGTCTACTTTGGCAAGAAGGCAACTGAATGAGATTACTGCTATCTCACATGCCAAGACTTTTCATGTTTAAGCCTAGCTATAGAACATTTCAAGTACAGACATATAAATATAATATACACTACTGTATTAGACATTATAAATATATATTTATGTTAATTTTGTATGTTATATATTAGATATATGCATTTATTAAAGCAAATGCACATATCTTACACTTATACACAAATTTGTCTGATAAAAGCAATTGAAGAATGAGTGAGTACTGAAGATAAGATCTGTACACAGCTTCATTTTCTGCCAGGATGCTCGTGTTCCCTACAGAGGCATATCTGGCCCCTTGAACAGAATGTGGGTTTCATTAGGCACTAACATTTTCCTAAAATTGAGAAGGGTTGCCTTCAACCATACCTTAAAGTTAGGGAAAGGTGTTCAAGATCACAGATGCCTCCTTGGGGTCAGGACAGTGTAGTCTAGGATAGAAAAGAATGCCTCAGAAATAAGTATCATCCTCACAACTGAAGACTGAGGTCTGGCCTGAGTCATTCGACGTTTTGACATGGTAGCAATTTACACTGACTCAGTTCTCTAGCCTGAGAACTGATCTGTTGTCTGTAAGGCCAACCCTACAAAGGGTTTCAGAAGTATGTCACAACCAACTGAAAGTGTCAGGTGCAAAAAATGAGTTATATTATTTTTATAGCTTTGTCAATTTCCTCCTAAATCTACACTGCTAAACTATCTGAAACTGTGATGTTGGCATGGCCCTTGATATTAAGTTTCAAGCCTGGGAAGCGGCTCCTGACTCTTCAGAGAGAGCTGGATGTCCCATTTCTGTGGCTGCAGACTGAGCAGCCTCCCCGTTTCTTCTCACCTGCTAGCCTGCACACTGTCCTGCTCCAAGGACCTCAAGGACAGAGCTACAGTCACTGTGCATACCCAGCACCTACTAAGATCTCAGGAACATGGGCCATGATCAATACTTGCTTCATGAATAATGGAGACAAGAGAGAATGGTAGAGTACAGGAGGTGAAGCCGATTTTAGAGCTACATGAATGCATTGCTCAAAGTCAAGTAGCTAGAGGCTGAGGCAGAGGCAGAGACAGCTGCCATTTAACACTTCCCCTCTAGGATGGTACCCCTCCTTCTGGCAGTTTATAATGATATTAGAAGAAATTACTCTTTTACTCAATACTATGCAGTTAAGGCTAAATGAAGGTAATAAAATACAAAATACAATCACAATGTAGACATGCTATAAAGCAAAGTTTCCCTAGAGACATGGATTCTGAGCCTAGCTTTGCCACTAAGGAGCCCTAAAGTTTTAGCAAGGTGATTGAATTGTCCTGAGACTGTTTCCACATTTTTTAAAAAAGATTTTGTCTATTTATTTGACAGATAGAGATCACAAGTAGGCAGAGAGGCAGGCAGAGAGAGGGGGAAGCAAGCTCCCTGCTGAGCAGAGAGCCCGATGTGGGGCTCGATCTCAGAACCCCGAGATCATGACCCAAAATGTAGGCAGAGCCTCAACCCACTGAGCCACCCAGGTGCCCCAGTTTCCACATTTTAAACCAAAGTCTTGGATTAGTGGACTTTCTAGCCCCCAAATTCTATCATTCTTAGCTTGTAACTGCTAATAAATGCACCTATGGACACCCTTGGGACTCTCCATTTGTCTCCACTGTCCCCTTCTTGACAACCCACTGTTACATAAGAAGCGTTAACATCCCCAACAGTTTCCCTGCATCTAGCCTAACTCTCCAATTTATCCTCCTCACTCTGTTGAGTCATCTTCCCCTAGAAATGCAAATCTGACTTGGGTGTCTCCTGCTGAAAATCCTCCCAAGTCTTCCTTTCCATTGCATCAGGCCCCATCCCAAGCTCCTCAGCACAGCCCTCCACAATCTACCTGCTGTGTTCCGAGTTTCACCTTAAGACCCTCTGATTTGGGCCTCTTTGCTCCAGTCTCACCAGGTGTCCTTCCACTGCATTGAAATGACAGGGCTCCCTCATCTGGGAGTCTGGGTGCTCCTTAGCGCCACCTTCCCCACTACGATCCAACTAACTTACACTAGTAACTACTCAAAGGCTGTAAAGCAATTAGCAGAGTGCCTTCAACACAAGAGGAACTCAAATTCTTATTAATTTTGAAATGATTTAAGCCAGGAAAAGAGGTTTTCCTTTCTTCCCTTTATTTTTCTCTTGTAATTGTGCTTTAAAAACTTTAAGTCCTGGGGCGCCTGGGTGGTTCAGTGGGTTAAGCCTCTGCCTTCAGATCAGGTCATGATCTCAGGGTCCTGGGATCAAGCCCCGCATCGGGCTCTCTGCTCAGCAGGGAGCCTGCTTCCTAGTCTCGCTCTGCCTGCCTCTCTGCCTACTTGTGATCTCTGTCTGTCAAATAAATAAATAAAATTAAAAAAAAAACTTGAAGTCGTTACCTTGGTTTGTAAATGGCTCACAGTAGAGTACCTATTGCACTGGAGAAAAACTGGAACTAGGAGAGCACTAATTGCCAAGGCTGCTAGAGGAAAACAAATACTCTTCTGTAACTGTACACAAGTTACTCTGCAAAAAGCAAAGCAGGCCTAACTGAAGAGACAGCTGCAAAACCCACAATGATATAATGTGTTTGCCGATCTGCAAAATCATTTGAAAGTTGCTGCTTCAACAGCTGGTATCTGGATAGGGTAAGCATCCTTTAGTCTAGTTAAAATTACACGGAGCAGAAATGTTTATTATGCATACAAAAAGGAGGTTCGAATGTTGAAGTTACAGCACTTTGAAAAGTCTGGAACAGTCAACAGAACACTTCTTGGCAGTTGGAAAAAAATCTCCCATAACCGTAATTGTTCAGTCATGTTCTTTTCTAGTTTTACAAATCTCAAGATCACATACTGGGAGACTGTGAGAGAGACACCACCTTCAACCTGCTCATTCATGTCACATAATTCTTTGAGCCTGGCCTGCATCTAGATTAAGCAAATAATGTGCACATGCTTAACCTTTAACTTTCATACTTAACACTGCTTGGCATTCACAGAATAAATGAAAAGCCAATTGGTTCTACTACCTCAGAAAAATAGATAACACAACCCACTCAATACCAGACGCCACTAAACAGAGGTAGAAATGGTTGCCTCCAAGCCACCTTGTTTCCCCAACCCCACTAGGATCCATAAATTTGCCTGAATTTTCCACATCACTCATCCCTTTAGTTTAATGAAATGCTTCTGAAGGTGCTCTGTAGAAATGTTATGTTAATAGATTGGCTTCAGAAGAGGGGAAAAGAAAACCCACATGGTTCCACTGTCAAATGTGGGAAGAAATGTTTTAAACAAAATCAGATGTTTTCTCCACTACAGTCTTTTCAGAATATTGAATAGGAAGAATCTAGGAGGAAGCGTCTCCCATATGTACCTGTAAATAGAACTCTTTGTTCATGAAACTCTTGTTCTGAGAATACTTACTAACCATATAACAGAAAACACCAGTTTAAGGTAACACAGATTATTTAAAAAAAAAAAAAAAAATTCAGCAGGGGGATGCCTGGGTGGCTCAGTTAGTTAAGCATCTGCCTTTGGCTCAGGTCATGGTCCCAGGGTCCTGGAATTGAGTCCCGCATCGGACTCCTTGCTCACTGGGGAGCCTGCTTCTCCCTCTGCCTGCCGCTCCCCCTGCTTGTGCTCTCTCTCTCTGAGAAATAAATATATAAAATATTATGAAACAAGATGGGATTGGGAGGGAGACAAACCATAAGTGACTCTTAATCTCACAAAACAAACTGAGGGTTGCTGGGGGGAGGGGGTTTGGGAGAAGGGGGTGGGATTATGGACATTGGGGAGGGTATGTGCTTTGGTGAGTGCTGTGAAGTGTGTAAACCTGGTGATTCACAGACCTGTACCCCTGGGGATAAAAACATATGTTTATAAAAAATAAAAAATTAAAAAAAAAATGCAGTAGGTTTCCTATGGCATCTATTACATTATCTCACACTAACATATTTACCTAACTAATATATCTGGTAAGCAGCCCAGTCACTGGGGAGGGACAAACATTTCCTTGTCCTCATGGTCCCATTAAAAAACAGTGTACAAAACAAAAAAAAAACAAAAAAAAAAAGTGTACACTAGTGTCCTCCAGGAATGAGAAGTTGTTTCCTCCCCATTTGGATTCCTCTCACTGATACAGTCTCTGCTCCCTGGAGAAGGAGATACCACTATCCAATAGGAGGCAGGGAGAAGAAACTAAGCCACTTCTTCATTTATGACTTGTTTGCCCTGAGAGTGTGGATACCTTCTTCTCTGTTTCTCCAGCCAGCATCAGGGCCCAAGGTTTCATCCACAGAGGCCACTGCTCTGAGCCTCGGGATCCTCAGTTATACAAAGTAGGTGGTAATAACCTGCTTTGTGGGCTGTTTGCAGATTAGAGTCTATGTGAATGCAATGGTTTCTAAAGTACTGTTTGTCTCAGGAGTTAGTCGATTCTTCTCTGTTACTAGCATAGAATTCGCCACAACTGCATGTTGGATCGACACAGCCCTGGTAGTCTATACTGTGCCTGTCAGAGGCTTTGTGTTTTTAATTCCTTGAATGCTGAGGACAATGTCAGACGCATGTCCAGTTCTTGGTGTATGCCTCAATAAAGACTTCCCTACAGCAAGTTAAATTACCTTACCTGTGCTACATGTTTTTCTACTGTGCCTAAATCAGAAGTGGTCACTTGGTGTTTCAGGAGACTACAGTTTATGCAAAGCTTTAAGCAGAGACAGGTTGATGAGACATAATGGATTTTGAACTGTAGAAAATAATTTCCCTAATTAGTTGGGATTTTTGTTTGTTTGTTTGTTTGTTTTGAGAGAGAGGCAGGGAAAGAAAGATAGGTGTTGGAGAGGGGAGGTTGAGGGAGAGGGAGAGAGTCAGAATCCTAAGCAGACCCTAACCCAGAACAAGCCCAACACAGGGCTTGATCTCATGACCCTGAGATCAAGACCTGAGCTGAAATCAAGGGTTGGATGCTTAACCAACTGCGCCACCCGGTGCCCTTAGCTTTCTTTTTCTTTACAAGTAATCTAAAATCAGGTCAAATCAGATTAACTGAAGAAAACTCAAATTAGGGAAGGGAAATCTTTTCTGCTCAAAGTCACTCACTCCTGCAGACGTTCATCATTTAGATATTCCCTTGAATGATAAAATTTCTCTATGGTTTTTATGCTTAACCTTGAGGACTTACTCACTTCTGAGAGTGAACTGCTTTAATAGGAGAATTACAGTAAACTTTGTAGGCAGAGAAAGAATTATTTTTGGACATAGAGGAGAAAAAAAAATTAACCAGAAGTAAACATGACAAGATATACTGTATAGTATAAAGAATGTTGTGTTTGGAGAGAGAGGTTCAGGTATGTCACAGAGCAGTTCAAGAAGAGAAATGAGAGGCCAAAAGTGCCAACACCATGGTATTGTGTGTGTGTGTGTGTGTGTGTGTGTACATATATGTGTCTTTCGGTTTGCCCCCTGACCCTTTCCCCGCCCCCCCAGAGCAGGAGCACTGCTACACTAGTTGCGTAAAGCTGAAAGTGAAGTGCTGTAATCTGGGAGAAGGACATCACCATTAGTTCTCATCAGTTCAGCTCAGCTCAGAATGATGCAACTCAGCATCTCCCTCTACAATCTGTTCACCCTGAAATTAGGAATGGAGAAAAATCATATAAAAGACAAAAGACAAGTATATACTTACATGCTTGGCCCTCCACCTTCTCACCTTAGTATCACACTTACAGAACTGAATCTTCAATAGAGATCTGAGAAGCGACAAGGGCCTTTTGAATTTACACTGGCAACAACTTGGGGGAAAAAATTTGAAGGACGAATAGACCAAAAGTTAAGTCTAGGCTGCAAACCAACCATACCGCTTGTACTGAAGACCCATCCATTCCTGTGGAAGACAGAACTTAGTCACTGCAGTCAAGTTACTGCTCCTGCTTGGCTGTCCTAATGCCCTCTCTCACCTCCCCCTCTACTCCTTCTGTACCCATCTATTCCTTGATCAATTACTATAAAGTAGTCTAAAGTTGAGCTGGACATACTGAGATTTTCTCAATGCCTTTATTTCTGTGCAAGAGTTAAGTATTAACACCAAGATTTTTTTTTTTTCCTCAAAATTACGTGAAAAAAGGGTGTGTGTAGTCTGTTGCCTGTAGAGCCATAATCCCCTGAAGAAAGCAGTGTTTCTATACCACATTACCAGTCAGCAGCCACTAGCCATGTATGACTATTTTCATTTAGTTTAGTTAATATTCAATAAAAAATTCAGTTATTCATCACCACTTCCTCATATCAGGGAGATCATATGATAGTTGTCTTTCTCTGCTTGACTTATTTCGCTAAGCATGATACGCTCTAGTTCCATCCATGTTGTCGCAAATGGCAAGATTTCATTTCTTTTGATGGCTGCATAGTATTCCATTGTGTATATATATCACATCTTCTTGATCCATTCATCTGTTGATGGACATCTAGGTTCTTCCCATAGTTTGGCTATTGTGGACATTGCTGCTATAAACATTCGGGTGCATGTGCCCCTTTGGATCACTACGTTTGTATCCTTAGGGTAAGTACCCAATAGTGCAATTGCTGGGTCATAGGGCAGTTCTATTTTCAACATTTTGAGGAACCTCCATGCTGTTTTCCAGAGTGGCTGCACCAGCTTGCATTCCCACCAACAGTGTAGGAGGGTTCCCCTTTCTCCGCACCCTCGCCAGCATCTGTCATTTCCTGACTTGTTGATTTTAGCCATTCTGACTGGTGTGAGGTGATATCTCATTGTGGTTTTGATTTGTATTTCCCTGATGCCGAGTGATATGGAGCACTTTTTCATGTGTCTGTTGGCCATCTGGATGTCTTCTTTGCAGAAATGTCTGTTCATGTCCTCTGCCCATTTCTTGATTGGATTATTTGTTCTTTGGGTGTTGAGTTTGCTAAGTTCTTTATAGATTCTGGACACTAGTCCTTTATCTGATATGTCCTTTGCAAATATCTTCTCCCATTCTGTCAGTTGTCTTTTGATTTTGTTAACTGTTTCCTTTGGGGGCTTAAGTGGGTAGGAGAAGAATCAATGAAACAAGATGGGATTGGGAGGGAGACAAACCATAAGTGACTCTTAATCTCACAAAACAAACTGAGGGTTGCTGGGGGGAGGGGGTTTGGGAGAAGGGGGTGGGATTATGGACACTGGGGAGGGTATGTGCTTTGGTGAGTGCTGTGAAGTGTGTAAACCTGGTGATTCACAGACCTGTACCCCTGGGGATAGAGTATTATGCCTCCATCAGAAAGGATGAATACCCAACTTTTGTAGCAACATGGACGGGACTGGAAGAGATTATGCTGAGTGAAATAAGTCAAGCAGAGAGAGTCAATTATCATATGGTTTCACTTATTTGTGGAGCATAACAAATAGCATGGAGGACATGGGGAGTTAGAGAGGAGAAGGGAGTTGGGGTAAATTGGAAGGGGAGGTGAACCATGAGAGACTATGGACTCTGAAAAACAATCTGAGGGTTTTGAAGGGACGGGGGGTGGGAGGTTGGGGTACCAGGTGGTGGGTATTATAGAGGGCACGGATTGCATGGAGCACGGGGTGTGGTGCAAAAATAATGAATACTGTTATGCTGGAAATAAAAAATATAAATAAGTAAATAAATAAATAAATATTTTAAGTATTGTTCAAAAAAAAAAAAAAATTCAGTTATTCAACATCCTGGCCGTATTCCAAGTACTTAACAGTCACATATCCACTACTGGACAGATACACATTTCTTTTCTCATCAGAGAAAGTGTCACATGACAGTCTACTTCTGAGGAAACAGGAAAAGTTGCAAGAAATCCAACTTGGACTTAATATAATGAAACACTCATAAATAAATACAGCTGTCAGAAATACAGACTTTCTAGGAAAAAAGAGAGGCAAACAGGTCCAGTGGAAGTACTTAAATGGAAGCTATGCAATTAAACAAGCAAATAAAAAAGAATTTCAACAGGAAGCAGAAGTAGATGAACTTAAAATTTCCGGGGTGTTCAGAAAACTGACATCAGTTCAATTCCACAAAATCATGATTTTCCCATTTTTAATTAACAGGCATCTTCCCTTTAGTGACAAACCAGAAAAGGTTGTATTTTATGTTGCTAGGACACAGAAAAGTGCTTGACTTTAAAATCAGTGGCCTTTATTTCTTGAATTTTTAATTAATTAAATAACAGAAATGAATTATGAATCTGTGGCTGAGTTTTGAACAAATGTAAAATAATCCTGGTAATAAGCATTTTAGGAATGCACAAACACTAACATGGAATTTAAAGTCTTTCATAAAACACAGGAGCCACATCCAAAAAAGTAAGAGCAGAACATTTCACTCTTTTAACTTTAAAGATTTATTTATTTTAGACAGAGAGAGAGAGAACACGTGGGGGGGAGGAGCAGAGGGAGAGTGAGAGAGAAACTAAGCAGACTCGGCACTAAGTGTGGGCCTCGTTCTCACCACCCTGAGATCACGACCTGAGCCACAATGAAGAGTCCGACACTTAACCAACTGTGCCATCCAGTCGCCCCAAGAAGTAAGAGACACTAATGTAAGGGAACGTGAAAGACATTTCCATACTGTAATTCCATAGTATTTTCCTTCTTCAAAGAAGGATTTTTAACTTCAAACTTTCCTGATGGGGTAACAATTCTGAATATGGAAAAATATTGATCCTTAGGACACATCAAGACTTGACTTTATTCACTAGGATACCTGGGTGGATCAGTCAGTTGGGAATCTTCCTTCCGCTTGGTCATGATCCCAGAGCCCTGGGAAAGAGCTCCCCATTGGGCTCCTTACTCAGTGGGGAGCCTGCTTCCCCCTCTGCCTCCTAATCCTCCTGGTTGTGCTCACTCTCGCTCTCTCTCTGACAAATAAATAAATAAAATCTATTAAAAAACAAACAAACAAACAACTTTATTCACTTATGGCTCCACTGTTTTGGAGAAAGATTGGGACAAAATGGAAAAAAGAAAAAAAAAAAAAAAGGATTTCCATACACCTCAAGAGTACCATGGGCTTTTGAAAAGAGTCTCTCCCTCAAGGAGTCATTCTTATTTCTTTTCCTTGGACTCACCTCCAGTGCTGTTTATGTATAGGCATGGTAAGTAGATCCTAGTTTAAGACTTCATTAACTTAGAAGTGACATGAAAAATCTGAACTGTCTCCAAAGCAACCACCAAATTGGCTCCATGGAAAACATGAGCGATCGTTAGGTGAGGATTGATAAGATATAGTTTCAAAGCAGTCTCTTCTTTTATCTTTAGCTTTAGAAATCTTTTAGATTTTATGAGGACTGAGCTCCTATTTATTTTTTTTTTTTTACGAGGATCTAAACAAGGACCAGGTAAATCCTATGAGCTGAGGAACAAAGGTGCCTCTCTTATTTCCAAATTGACTTACATGCCTACTTCTACTCTATTAGCATTATTTCTTTGAGATAAAGCTTCAAAGGAAAATGCAAATATATTGAACAAGTCAGTCATGAACATCTTAGTTTAAATTAGTATAAAAAAATAAACCCCCATTATGTGGAAAGACCCAAATAGTCAAGGATAAAGAATAATGAAATCATGATCATGAATACAGGATTCAAAAGGGTCTAGAGCCTGACCTGCACTAAGAAGACCAGTCCTAGGTGAAGTATTCTTTGCTGAAATGGAAAAAGCACTGACAAGAGAAATCGGAAGAGAATTAAATTAGCAAAGTAAATAGATCCTTCTTAACACCTTCATAAGTGCTGTACCTGCACAGAGAAATAATACTCTTATAAAGTCTTATTCCTCTGCATAATAACTTAGTCCTTTCTACCAAAGACACCAAAGAGTATGCCACAATTTTTCTGAATGAATCATCCTTTGCTGTTACTTAATCAACCATCATTTTTAATCTGCTTATGGAAAAGATTAAATGCTAGGTGCTTAATGACTTTGGGAAAAAAACATTAGCTAAATGTTTAATCTCACCACAGGGCTTCTTGTATACCTATGTGAAAATCTAAGAATTACAGCCAAGATTGGCAGTAGTAATGGTTATTTGAAACTCTGCTGCCATACCACAAATGATCTCTCTCAGTGCTTTCATTCTTCAAATATAGCTCAGCTCGGATGGAAAAGACGTCCAACCAAACCATCTGTCAGAGAAGATAGAGTTCAGCTGGAAAAGGCAGTTTGTTTTGCTGCACTCTTAAATTTTCTTGCTTCAAACTAGATGAACTGTGGGGGAACAAAAAGGACTCTGCTTCTCAGATGCAACAGCCGATGCCCAGAAATAGTGATGGGACCCAGAGCTGGTGTCATGTCTGTGTAGTCTAAGTTTGGAATACAGTCATTCCACTCTAGAGACATTTTATATAGTTCCTCTTGATTAAAGGTCAGCCATGCAGGAGGCCAGCCTCCTGCCTTATTTTAAAACACTGTGGGTGTCAGAACAGTGTTTAATCTCAAAAGTGCCAAGTGGAGGGTTTCATATACTAGTCGACAGGGTCTCAAACTCAGATCTACAACCTGTGAAGTATGCCTTACGAAATCCGTATCTTTTGACCATCCCGTGAAGACAATGAATGTAAAGGAAATCATAACATAATGACTATTTTCCTTAAATCACCTTTCAGTCTATGAACAAGCGTAAAAACACACCGTGCTATGAACAGAGACACCAATTTTGTAAAAAGGGCATGGGCATAAAGGAGGACAAAACAAACACCAGAACCAAAAAACATCACATCCTACTGGATCACACATTTCCCCTCTAATACTTACTGAAATAAACACAGAGCTACATGGCTCTGTGTGGACAAAAAGGTCCACACAGGTATTTGTGGCATCTAAACCTAACATCTAGATGTTCAAATGACTAAGAGAGCATGATTCTGTCACTGTAGAAGACAAAAAGTCAGATGACAACACCTTAATAGTTATAACAGCTTTTTATTCCCAGTGTTTCAAATTCAATGAATTAAAAAATAAAACAGAAAAACATCAACAGAACTTAACCTGACGCTCATACTCTCCATAGTATGTGTGGCTTTTGTAAAACCCACATACAAATATACAAGATTCCACATAGAAAACACATATATATAAATAGGAGCACACAAACAAACAAACAAGAGATTAAAGAGTCCTGTGCAAATCCCCCAGCTAGACTCCACTCAATAAGGTAGTGGTTAGTAGTGGTCTGTAGAGGATATGGGCTCAAGTGTGGACTCTGAGGTAGGTCATTGTCTGGTATCTGGAACCTACTCTTTTTATTAGAGGGTTAAAATTGGGCAAGTTCCTCTACATCTCTATGGCCAATTTCCATTCTAGCTCAAGTAGGCATAATCAGATTATCAACTGATTGCTCATTGGAAGCTCTAAGTTTGTTTAGAAATTTAATATTTTTATAAATTTGATAAAATATATTATTTAATTAAAAATTGTGTCTAAGAATTAATGTCCTCAATAAATATTACTTATTATTATATTATTACTAGTAATTAAGTTATGAGTTAACTAGCACTACTATTGTCTATACCACCTTCATTAGTTTCGGGCATGTTTTTAGATGGATTGAAAATGTTTAAAGATGAGGGTACCAGGGTGGTTCAGTGGGTTCAGCCTCTGCCTTCAGCTCAGGTAATGATCCCAAGGTCCTGGGATCTAGCCCATTGGGATCTCTGCTCAGCGGGAAGCCTGCTTCCCCCCTCTCTCTCTGCCTGCCTCTCTGCCTACTTGTGATCTCTCTCTCTCTGTTAAATAAACAAATAAAATCTTAAAAAAAAAAAAAAGAAAAAAAGGAAGAAAAAGAAAATGTTTAAAGATGAAAGAAGAAAACTAGAATCTGCTTCCATTTAATGCTTCAAGTACATCAAAGGCTTCCGGTTCAAAGACCAAGGAAGGAGAGCTTTTCCATCTTTTACTATCATAAGTTCCACTTTCTGAGAGGCAACGATAATGGTAGACTCTTATTTAGAAAAGGCTTCTATTCATTCATTCACCATGCATTTATTAAACACTCCCTCCAAGCCAGAATCTGAGTTAGGTGCTAGGGATTTGATAATAAAAAGGAACCAAAAAAAACCTCCTTGTCCTTACTGAACATATGTTCTGTGGTGGGTGGGGAAGGGATACAACCAAAGAGACTAAATAAGTAAAATACAGTATATTAGGAAGTGCTGTGGAGAGACATGAAGAGTACTTGGAAGGAAAGCAATGCAATTTTAAATAGATCCTTTCAGGGACAGAATCACCAAGAAGTAATTTGATCAAAGTCATTAAGCAGCTGAGGGAGCATTCCACAAAGATGTCTAAGAGAAGGTAAGTCCTGACTAATGGAACAACAACCAAAAAGGCACGTCTGAGGAACAGCAAGAGTTCCAGGGTGTACCTACAGAAGCGTAAGAGGTGAGTATCTTCCGGATGTTAGTGTACAGTTACACACACACACACAAACGGAGACTACAGACATTTGATACCTTCCCCACAACTTACAGTGGTATCAAAAAGCTGAATGGCAAGAGTAAGAGAGAATTTGAGGAGATGAGTTAGAGAAGTGTTAGGGTATTAAACAGTTCTTATAAAGCATTAAAAAGGAATTTGGTTTTTACTCAAGGCAAAAGGAAGAACTGAAGGATTTTAAGCAGAGGAAAGCTCATTGAAGTCTTCATCTAATCATTTAGAACAGACTTATCTATCTTCATTAATCTTGATGAAATTATATGTATCATTTTCAAGAAAACAATCATGAAGCTATGATGAGGAGTGAGGAATTTAGAAAAAGAGTTAAAGAGAAATTGCACTTAATCACTTAGTAGTAAATATTTCAAAGAGCAAAACCTGCATAGATGAGCTATTACATGTCACAGAGAAATAATAGCATTTATCATGACCATAGGCATACCACGTATTAGCAAAATTACTCTTGGAGGAGTGCCGCAAAAGTTGGTAACAAGATCCTAAAGAATATAGACATATGCTCTACAGTATACCCAGCTGAATTCTGAATCATGCCCACTACAGATGCCACAGAATATTCATTTTCATAAGCATACTTCAAGTATGCTTGACCTCTGCGTCCTACTGCTTCATCCAAATTGGGTATGGATTGAGTCAACTCCCAAATTTTATGGCTAAGATTTACCAATACCCCAAATTCTGGCGAAGAATCAAGTCATCTCTTGAAGGTTTATGGTAGTCTTGAAATGTTGCATAGAAAATAAGATGCCAAAAAACTTGAAGATACAGCCAATAAGATCTCTTACCCTAGAATTTGAATTCTGAGTAGAATTACAGTGACTAAAAGTAGTTGAGGTTGACTTTCAGTAGTGATATTTTGACCACTTGTGAAGTGAAACTGTTCTGGCAAGTCCTGAAGGCAAATTTGATTCCAAATACGGATCTTCACTTATCTCTGCCTCCTGTTTCTCAAGTCCATGCCACGATGAAACCTTGTCCGTGTCATATTTACCTGCAACACTGTCCACCACCTCAGCACTCCTAGGTTAAGCCTCCTAGGTTATCCTCATGCTCAAGATGTGACTTAGTTACCAGTGTTAACAATAAAGCAACCCCCACCAGGAAGCTCTACACATTTCAACAGTGTATGTGGTTATATTTAACTTTATGTTTCAGTTTTATTGTGCTTTTTCTTCCAAGTGCTCTCTGATAAGTTCTTTTTTTAAGGTTTTATTTACTTATTTGACGGAGAGAGCGAGCGAGAACACAAGCAGGGGGAGCAGCAGGCAGAGGCAGAGGGAGAAGAAGGGTCTCTGCTCAGCAGGACACTGAGATCACAACCAGAGTTACAAGGCAGACACTTCACCGACGGAACCACCCGGGTGCCCCTCCAATGAGCTTCTTCAGGACAATTAGCCTGTGTACCATATCCACACTTCTATATATTTGAGAAAAGTGAGAGTTACAAGCAGAGAGCTTCATAAAGATTTGTGCACGCCTGCACAATCTTCAAGAGGACATGGCCTGATTTTACTTAAGGTATAATAAATGTAAAAGGCCAATCTTTTAAACCATGTCCTTTTCTCATGGGGAAAGCTACCCAATAAAAGGAAAGGAAATTGGATTTTTGTTTTAAAGATTTTATTTATTTATTGGACAGACGGAGATCACAGAGAAGCAGGAGGAAGCAGGCTCCTCCTGAGCAGAGAGCCCAATACGGGGCTCGATCCCAAGACCTTGGGATCATGACCTGAGCTGAAGAAGGCAGAGGCTTTAACCCACTGAGCCACCCAGGCGCCCCTGGATTTTTTTTTTTTAATGTAGCTTTGGTATTCAAATATATATATATATATATATATATATATATATATATATATATATAATGTAGCTATTGTATATCAACACAAGACAAATTACAAATATATTTCAATACAGGAAACTCTGAAATCCCAATTCCTTTTTTTTTTTTTTTTAAGATTTTATTTATTTATTTGACAGAAATAGACACAGCAAAAGAGGGAACACAAGCAGGGGTAGGGGGAGAAGGAGAAGCAGGATCTCCATAGAGCGGGGAGCCCGGGATGTGGGGCTGGACCCTGGGATCATGACCTCAGCCAAAGGCAGACGCTTAATGACTGAGCTGCTGGGACACCCCTGAAATCCCAATTACTTGAAAAGTGTTTAAGATAAACATTATCTTATAGTAATAATTTTAAATAAGCTTCCATAAGATAGAAGTGAGGAACAACTAACCTCATAGGTCACTGTCAACATACCAAGCCCCAATATGGGAAGCAGGCAGATCCAAGACCCAGCAAGGCAGATGTTAACTTGTTCTGTTAATCATTTGACATCTGAGGGAAGAATATGTTCCAGTGATCAAATACATGTAAGGTGAACTCGAATTCCTCAGCTCCAGCTGAAATTTTTCTTTTCTACATTTCAAATAAATTAGAAAACCATAGGGGGAAATCTCAGGAAAAATATGGCTACGCTTTATGAATTGTCCACAATTAATAAATAAAATGAACATCTGGTCCCTGAAAAAATGGCACTTCAATGACATATTTTTTCCTGAATGCTGAAAACACCTCAGATTGACATGAAATATTGCTCCTGTGTATTCCTTTCAAGATGTGTTCTTTATCTACGCTTTTGTTCCATTAAAAACTTGGTTGTCATGGCGGCAAAATCACTTTTTCACCGAAGTGGAAGTAATAAAGTAAGTGATGTACTGTTTGTTGGTACACAAGTCAATGTGGAAGAAAAGCAAGACAAAATTAGAGAACTCGCCCCACTGCTTTGTTTAGGATGGAGTGCCACCAAACACATCGCCAGGGTCATTAAGGGAAGGAACACCGCTCTCAGCAAAACTAAAAGAGACGCAGCCTTGTGAATTCTGGCAACACATCAAAAAGCTACCACTTCCAAATGAAAAATCAAGGTCCCACAAGTTGGCATCGTTACCTAACTTTTGGTTGTAGCAAAGATAATAATCATCTTTGCTCCCATGCAGCCAGAGGCAGTATGTATCACATTACAGCAATCACAGAAACACATGAACATAAGTAGAATTGAGAGCATGAATACACACAAATTCCTTGAGTGGCCAGCTCTGAAAACACAGGCTCAGTGGGGCACCTGGGTGTCTCAGTGGGTTAAGCCTCTGCCTTCGGCTCAGGTCATGGTCCTGGGGTGCTGGGGTCCTGGGATCGAGCCCCTCTTCGGACTCTTTGCTTGGTGGGGAGCCTGCTTACCTGTCACTCTCTCCTCCTGCCTTTCTGCCTACCTGTGATCTCTGTCAAATAAATAAATAAATTCTAAAAAATAAAAAAATTAAAAAACACAGGCTCAAGGTAGTATCTGGAAACACAGTCACACTTTTAAAAGACATACGCAAAACAAGCCTCTCCTTTCCACAGCTGCAAACCCAACCAAGTATTCATCTCTACACATGTGTGAGGGGTATGGTGTTTTTATGTTACTAGAACATAAATAACATTATGAGTACATTTTTAAGAGTACACAACAATGATAAAACATAAGGAGAACAGTGATTACAGGACCTTGAAGACAGGTCTTTCTTGGAAGCCCCCATGAATCAGAATTAAAATTCCCTATGATGCCTCCTGAGTATGACAAGTTTTGAATGACCAAGCACCTCCATCTGCTAAGTACATGCTGCTTCTTCAATGTGAGTTTGCTCACTCATTGGTGACGATGAACATACAATGAATACCCACACTATCACCTCAAGACTGCACCTGACACTACCCCAATTCAGATTTATCAGATGCCAAAACTCAGTACTAGAAAGTTGACCAACACAATTCTCTGATGCATAACACAGTTAAGTCTCATTAGGAAGTGCTGTCTTCCTGAGGGGACCTGAGACACTGCTTCTGCCAAGACTAAGTGACAAGAATGCGAAACACTGCATAATTTCCTATTGTGTTAAACACCTTGCATTAGTGTATTAAACTTCACACATAAATGTCCATTCTGGTCCCTTGCCATCTAGATTATAGCAAGTGTTCAAAGCCTGTTGTAAGGTAGCAGGTAACAGGGGCTTGACAATTATTTTAAGCTCTTACAAGTGCAGCATGGAAAGAGCTGAGAATGTCCTTTGAAGGTCAGCTTGGCCAATGTGTCACAAACTTCTCTAAACTCCTGTCTCCTCTTCCATGCATCCAGGATCACAATAGCTAGCACACATTACGCACAGAGAGCCCCCAGAATAACAAGAACAATACTAAAATTAATAAATTAATTAATTAATTAATGAAAAAGAGTCATTTTTCTGGCAATATTTTTTTTGATCTAAGGATATTCCACAAGGCATACAAATTCAAATAACTTTTTCAAAAGTTGCTTGGAATAGCTTCTTTCTGTGTGATTATGTAACCTACTACATATATGTTAGATCCATTCATATATTTTATTTTTAATACTTAGGGATTTCTTCATTCATTTAGTTGTCATAATTTAAATTATTCAAAGTATTTATAGAGCTCTAAAATGACTTCTACAAGATAATATATATTCAAAGAAAAATATACATTTTTTCCTGTCACCTTCTACCTTATTTCCCTCTTCCTGTTACAGGTAAATATTTGTAAATGTTGTATGTATTTCTCCAGGTTTTTATTTTAAAATATGAACAGATACCTGTGTATATAACTATATTATGTGTCATTTATCCAGGAAAATACATATTGTCCTTCTTGGAAAAATGGTAGTATACATCTCTCTACCTTGTGAGTTAAGATAGGTAGATAGATAATGATAATATAATAGATATATTTCTTAATAATTTTTATAACTTCAAAGCACTGCATTTGTACTCCTGTATCACACTATCAAAGAGAATTTTAACTGTTTCCAGTCTGCTGCTATTACAAATAGAATTACAGTGAATAGCCTCGGGTATACCTTTTTTTTTTTTTGCCAATATATTTTGCAACAGATTTCTTAAAATGTGATTGCTGAGTCAAAACACAAAAGTGTACACAGTTTTACTAAATACTGCCTAATTCCTCTCTGTATAAAGTTGTACCTTTTTGCATTTCTATCAGCAATTTCCACAATCTTGTCAACAAAATATATCACCAATTTTTTTTTCAATTTTTGCCAATCCAAAAAGTGATCACCGGGAGTGAATAGAGTTTAAATTTGTGTTTCTTTTTACGAGAGAATATAAGCATATTTATGTATAGCTAGGAAGCATTTGCATTTCTGTTTTTGTACCCATTTTCTAGTACCGAACTTTGAGTTTCCTGTATTTTATGACCTATCTATGAATTTTTTGTAGAGACCATAAAGGACCTTCTGTTTTCTTAATAAATTTCAGTTGGCTTAAAATTACTTGAGTCATGCTTCCTTTCAGTGGAAATTCAATGAAAATTTAACAGCCTTCATGTAATATCTAGATCTTTGTCCAAACTCTTCTTTACACAGAAAAATCCAGTTACCTGATGTTCCCCCCAAGACCCTGCTTCTTTAATTATTCCCCTTTCTCCCATATCTCTAGTCTTAGTCTGAGGACTATAAACACTTCTCAGTTCTCTTTATTCTAAAAAATAAGAGAAATCACACATATAATAGAAGACAAGATTTAAAAAAAAAAAAGATTTAAAAACACAAAATCTTAATTCCATGCCTCCTCCATTCCTATTAGTCTTTCTTCTTCCGTGCTCAGCAAAACTCCTGAAATTTTACTTTCCATCTGCTCTTTCTCATGCTTCAACCCACTGCATTTTCACTGCTGCTTCCTGAAATGCTACAAAATGTATTGATTTCAATTCCAGACCTCCCTGCTGCCTCTAACATTGAAATTCTTCCCTTGTCATCAAAATCTCACAATTCCTTGGATTCCATGATGTCCTTATCTTGATTTCCCTCCTACTGCTCTGGCCATCAGATGTTGGTGGCCTCACGGACTTCTGTTCTTGCACCTGCCTTTTAGATTTTGTCCTGTATGGCTTTGACTACCACATACCCATTATATATACTAAATCTAAAGAAGTCCATCTATTTTCATAGTGTCTCTCTCTCTCTCTCTCTCTCTCTATATATATATATATATATATATATTTATACTGTGTGTGTGTGTGTGTGTATACACGCATACATTCACACACAGGTACATACATATTTATATGCTGGTGTTTCCCAAATTTATGTTTTATATCTCCTTCAAGATTTAGTCTCAGCCCAATAATGACCATAAGTAGCTCAAACCTCACATAACAGAAACTAACTTGTCCTCAGCTAGATTTGTTTGTCTCCATATATTTGACAAGTCTTCAGGTCACCTCCCTAAGTCCACAGAGCAAAAACCCTGAAGGCATTGTGGACTTGTACTACTCCCTCAGAGTAGTTAGTTCTTATTCAAATACCGAGCCTTGATGATCCATCATTCTACTTGATCCTCAAGTCCTGATGAGTTGAAACTATATTTTCCAATTCTTGACTTCTGTTCTTTCCTTATAATCAGGTTAGTACAGTGCTTTGTTAGCTCATCTGAATTTTGTTGGCAGCCACTGGCAAGACTCTCTACCCCAGTTATATTACTACTCTAAGCCCATCCTATATACTGCTGCCAGAATGAAACATCTAGAATTGACTATGTCAGTCATCTGTTTAAAGCCCTCCCCTAAGCTCCTCATCTTCTGAAGTCCACACTGCTCTGAATATCTTACCAAGACAATGATTTCTGGGAGGTAGCTCCTCTAGCCTCATCACAAACCATTTCTTTGAATATTAGATGAGAGTCACATAAATTTGCTTGTAATTCCCCCATAATTACCGAGTGTTTGGGATCTAAACAATTTGTGCATAATGCTACCTACTTCTTGAAATGACCACCATCCCCCTCCATTCTTTGTCCTATCTCCTGATCAAGTTTCAAGTGTCAATGCAAAGGTCACCACCTCTGAGAAGACTTCTTTGATTCCAACACCACCACCAAGGATGAGCTAATAAACAAAGCTCTTACAAGGAACCTATAGCACTTATTGCACTTTTATCTCAGTCACCAAACTACTGTGTTGGTCTACATCTGCCTTTATTCCACTTTAAGTTCTGAGAGCTGTAACATGTCTCCCTTAAAACTATATATCCATCAATTAACCCAGTTCCTGGTGCATAAGGTTAATTTTGTAAATGTTTGTTGTCATAAGCATATAAAACACACTTTTATTCTCTCTACATAGAAAAAAGTATCTACATAAAAATGAGTTCATAGGGGTGCCTGGGTGGCACAGTCATTTAAGCGTCTGCCTTTGGCTTAGGTCATGATCCCAGGGTCCTGGAAGTGAACCCCACATCACAATCCCTGCTCAGCAGGGAGTCTGCTTCTCACTCTGCCTCCCTCCTACCCTTTGTTTGTGTTCACACTTTTGATCTCTCTAGTAAATAATAAAATCTTTTTAAAAAATGAGTTTACAACTAAATAAAGCCAACAGAGCGAACAAAAAGTATAAATAAGATAATAAAAACAGAGGAATCCCTGAGAGGTGAGAGATAGAGAACAGGGGAAGAAATAAGAGAAAATTTCTATTTAATTTCAAGAGTTAGAAATAAGTAAGTTAATACAATAGACTTTAAAAATTCAGGGATGCCTGGATGGGTCAGTGGGTTAAGCCTCTGCCTTCAGCTCAGGTCATGATCTCAGGGTCCTGGGATCGAGCCTCACATCGGGCTCTCTACTCAGCAGGGAACCTGCTTCTCCCTCTCTCTCTGCCTGCCTCTCAGCCTACTTGTGATCTCTATCTGTCAAATAAATAAATAAATAAAATCTTTAAAAAACTACAAAATTCAACCAATTAATACATTTGCTAAGTTTATAACATAATAATATTGGGTATATTTATAGTGAGGTAAAGGTGGTGGTGAGTTGCTCTGTTACACTGTAGTCAGCTTTACTCTTGAAAATAATTTGAATATTTTTCACCAGGAAAGTGAGTATAATTCTTGAAGAACTCCAGAATACACTTGCATTATAATCTATACAAACAGGTTTATAATTATCGTAATTACAAGTATAGTGACCTACACATGTAATATTGTCCAGATTATATCCTCTTGTTAAAATTAGCTTCCCAGAGTTCCTACTACACTGAATTAGACCCACGTCCAAGCCCAATTAGATAACATTAAATATCTGTATTTATGTTATTTTCCTCTCGGTTTGTTTAATTATAATCTAACATTACTATACATTCTTAATGCAATTTTGTACAGAAATTAACAAGCTTTGGTATAAATTGAGGTAAAATTAAAATATCTCTCATCAACCAGAAATTTTACATACTTTTCATTTTTTTTTCAAATACATCATTTTTTTAGTTCTCTAGTAATTTTTCTGCATAATGAGCTTAGTAAAACAGTTAGTTAATATTTCATGAGGTCTTTTTTTAGTACAGACTCTTCCACAATACTTTAAAACTTTTGTCACTACATTTATTTCTCTGTTGAAATGTCTAAATATATGTTAATGGATGTTAAAAATTTAAATTCCCGACTTTAACTTCTCCTTCATTAATACAATGTAGTTCAGCCTCCAAAGTTCTTCAAACAGGTCAGAGACTCCTGTAATTCACTGAATGTGTATAATTGAAAAGTTAAAAAAAAAATAAAAGAAGAAGAAAAAACCCCTCCCTATTTTTAAAAGCAAACCCTTGAAACAAGCCAGTTAATCTGTTAAGCATATCGTATTTTTAAAACAATGTCATAGCATTTACAAGAGCAAGAATTTGGGGGACCTGGCTAGCTCAGCTAGTGGAGCCTGCTACTCTTGATCTCAGAGTTGTGAGTTCAAGCCCCATGTTGGGTGTAGAGATTACTTTAAAATAAAATCTCAAAAAAAATTAAAAAAAAGAAGGGGTACCTGGGTGGCTCAGTCACTTATGGATCCAACACTTGGTTTTGGCTCAGCTCATGATCTCCGGACCCTCAGATTGAGCCCTGGGTCCAGCTCTGTGCTCAGAGCAGAGTATGAGATTCTCTGCCTCTATCTGGGCCCCTCCCCCCACCTTGTTTGCATGTGTGCACATGCGTGTATGTGCATGCTCTAATAAATAAATAAAATCTTAAAAAAAAAGAGAGAGAACTCAAAAAGTTATAATCCTATGGTGATCTACCTTATTTTATGGTCCTATTCTAATTCTAAAAATAAAATCAAGCAATGCCATTTTTCTACTGTAATGTCTTTCATTATTTGATAAACACAACAAAAGATTACCTATAAAATTTAATTTTTCTCAAGCAATGATGAAACTTGGCAATAAAGTATCCTTTAAGGTCTTCCGTATCCTCTTTGACTTTTACATTATGCATTACTAAAAAGCGTTCCTCTTTTTTCTTAATGTTTGGCAGAAAATATTACTTGGGATAACAATAGCTCCTACTAGATTTTTCTGTTGCATTGCAATTACTTAAGGCAATCTGCTGTCACCTGTCACAATTCAGACATTCCAACAATATGTGAGGCGGCAAATATTTACATTAGGGTATCTATCTCTTGTACAAATGTTTGAAAGTGTGTTGGGTGAAGAGATAAATAGCTGCTTTTCTTATCTAACTTTTATAAATATCCAAGTACTTCAAAGACCAATATTGGCCTGGGCCATTAATTATAGCTGGCTTGGTGTTGCCTGTTACAGCTCTCCCATATAGGACTTGTGTGCGGTTGTGATAAATGGAAACATGCCGCAAGGGCAGCCTCAAAAGAGAATGTTACTCTTGTCATGTCCCTGGTTGCGCCTACCGTCACCTTGCAAAATTCTAAGAAACAGAGGAAATCCGACTTCCCATGCATCACCTACAGATGTTCCCACAACTTCTCTCTCTCCCTTCTTTTTCAAATTTCCTCTTCTTCTACCCTACCAATGCAAGTTGCCAGTCAGTGCAGGTGTTATTATTCCTCAATTAGGTAGCACAAGACTTCTACCTAATAAATTATGGTAAAAAAAAAATAATAACTGAAGCTTACATCAGGACACAGGATTAAGTACTATTTCCTTTTTGACCCATGATGACCCTTGGGATAGGTACTACCTTTGTGGCCATCAAACTTCTTACTCGGTTTTACAGAGTTTCTTGCCATTGCTTGGTAGAAAAGTTATTGAGTAGTCTATTCCCTCACCTTGTGTGGGTCTCAAGTCCAAAGACATTGATTGGATTTGGAATTAAAACTCCTGTTGTAATACACTTCTCTGTCAGTTTGGCTTGCCCTGCCCACTGCCTGGTCCCACAGGACGTCTCCAACAGGAATTATTTCTGTGGAGACCTCTGGAGGCTCACATGGGGCACACATCCCTCCCAGCCTAATATCTCTGGGTTCTGTTTCTCCCCTGTATGCTCTTCTAAGTTTCTTTAAAACCTTTTTGATCTAGTTTTTGAAGCTCTTGTCCTTTTGCTGTGCAGCAACTCATTCTAGATTTTCTCTATGAGATTCTATAACAAAAGACAAATATTCATTCCACCTGTCACAATGAGTTCACCCAGGCTTCATCAGCCCACTTTGCCCAGTACCCTTAATCCACAGATTGGGAATTATTGTAAATACTAACCAGCCTCATAAAGATTGCCATGTGCCCCGCTCCTAAGTGCTAGACTCCTTTTTCTTCAAAGCACTGCTACTACAAACGCAGACTGACAAATATTTTTGAAACTTCCTCATTGATGATACAGAGTTTAGGAAACTTAGTCACAGTCCTTAAAATGTAGCCTTTTGGAGACATACCAGTAAACAAGCAATTTCAAAGTATGGTGGAGCTGAGAAAAAGGTTCTATGGAATTATGGCTGGAGTCCAAACCACCATGATAGGAACACTTAAAATGCTAGACATAGCTTGTTTCCCAAAGACCACAAGTCAGAATCAATTTGGAAGAATAGGATTTTTTTCTCCCCATAGAGTCCAGAGCATTAAAAGGAAGAACCCATATCTAAGAAATGAGAGACAATTCTTTTGTGACATTTTGGGGTAGAATGACATCATAGTATTTTCCTCTGTTATTTTCTGCTTCAAGTAAGAGACAGTAGGTTAAAATGTGGTCATAACTAGTTGTGCAGGTCTTACATTATCAGACCAAGACAAATCTTCAAGTAAGTCATTATTTATTTTCCTTAGTTGATGTGTGTGGGTGTATTGGGACGTTAAAATATTTCACTTTCCTAAAAGGACTTGCAGCAGCCTGTACTCGAAGTGGTACAAGCTGCTCTTCTCAGGTGGTCAAGTCGACCAGCTGGGACATCTTGGTTTCTACATTCCCATGTCCCCTGAAAATAAAGAAAGATGGAGGGATGAAGCAGTATTCCAAGCAGACGAGCTAGAATGGAGAAGTGGGAAACACAGGAAAGGATATTCCCACCAACTCAGGTTACATGGGGATCTTCTGAGAGGGCCTTCCCACCTTCTCCCTTACTTAAAATTAAATAAGTTTCATGTGATGCAAGGGGTAAATAAAGGGGACATTTATCATAAAGAAGGGCACACACCATAAACAAAAGTATCTATACTGGGCCCTAGAATCCATTTTTTAAATGTCAAACCATTGAGAACAGGTTAGTTTTCATGCACTTTTATTGTATAAGGAGGGACAGGAACAATTTATAAAGATACTCCACAGAGAATTCTATTGCATTCCTGAAATCCCCAAGTTTTGTTGTTCTTGTCATTGCTCTTGTTGTTGTTTTTCCCCAGATCATATTCTCCCCTTCTGAAAAATCTGACTTAATGTGAAACCTTTGTACATACCAAGCCCAGCTTAGCTGTTTCTTCCAGCATGAAATGTGACAACATAAAATATTTCAGTGGCAGAATTCATTAAAGTAATTATATCTCAGAATCAAAGTACTTTTATAGCCACAATAACCAACTCCTGTGCACAATATTGTCCTTTCCTTTATAATATATACCTTCTCAGAAGTCTGGATATATGTTTTACTTTACGGCACCAAATTACTCTAGATGGTCATAATTTCCCTGAAGTTAAAAGTTCATTTAGAACATACCATATTTTCAACCAATCAGTACATTAAATTTATTCCAAATAAATATACTTCATGAGTAACCTAGATAAAGGTGAATGTTTTATATATATTTCTATTTTACAATGAATATATGAATCCTCGGACTTGAAGGCCCATTGCCTTTAAAGGACTATTCTCTATCAATTATAACTTGCCTTCACATTCTAAGGGGCATACATTGACGGATTATGACCTAGTGCAGTACTAATGCCATGGCACCACTTTTATCCTTAAAATATTTTCATCATTTAAACACCCTTAAATTCTCCACCTGCTCATATAGTGAATATTTATATCCAAATATAGGTCTGCTGTTTGGCTGTTCTTTGCTAGTCTGCAGTAGATGAAATGACTGCAAATTCTTTACGCATCTCTAATGGACATGAGGTGCTGATTTTCCATTTTGTCTTTGGGTCGACCCTGTGGTCTGGCTTTCGCCAGTAAAAAAAAGTGTGGCAGAAGAGAAGGTCTGTAATGTCTGCAGTTACTCCCTAAGAGATCTGCAATCCCTGCATTCACGGCTTGGGGTGTTCCTTTTGAAAGACAACTACCTGGTTAAAAGGCCGTAAGACTCATGATGTGAAGAAGTCCAAGTTAACCGTGTGGAGGGCGACAAAGGCCATTTAAGCAGCGCCAAAGTGCCGGACATGAATGAAGCCTTCGCTGCCTTTCAGCTTAGCCTAGCTACTAGCTGAATTCAGCTGAGTGAACGGCACCACATGGAACAGGAGAGCTGCCACCAAACCCGGCCTGAATTTCCGACCAACATCAATCGTGACAAAGTGAAATAGTAGTTGTTCAAGCCACCAAGTGATGGGGTAATGGGCTAGGAAGCAATAGATAATCAAAACAGAATTATACCTGAGATGCTCTCAGAACACCGTCAGGTTAGCACCATTCACCAGACTTTTTTCTGCAACTTCTTAAAGACAATGAAAGCTGCTCATTTGAAGAATTTTTGCAGCAAAACTGTTTGTCTGAAAATTGTTTTTCAAGGTCTAGGATAAAAGAAACAGATGTGCCTCGTGAGGTCTTAGCATAAAGCAGTTTCATGCTAGAAAGTGGCTTTTAAATTTTCTGTATTCACAAATCAAAATAAAGGTGAGGTGTTTTTGTTAAGTGATGCACATTTTCAGGAGGAAGAAAGTGATTTTTATTCACTTTTTTATTCCTCTTGTCTCTTTATGGAAGGAAGGAAGGAAGGAAGGTAGGTTGGTTGGTTGTTTACTATGACCGGGAGTGCCTGGTCATATATTGGAGACCTTCCAATATAAGCACTAATCTCCATAGATATCAAGGTGAATAGGCAAAACATCCCCTTCATACTAATTTAGAAGAGTTTTCCTGGAGCACAATCCTGAGTCTCTATATACAAACACATATTTCTATTGCAGAATTATAAAGTTAAATTATATATATATATATATATATATATATATGTGTGTGTGTGTGTGTGTGTGTATACACATATAAATATATACATATACATACATATATATTTTTTTAAATTTAATAATTTACCCAACAGGTAAGTCATGAGACTTGGGACAGTCTGGGGAAACAGAAGGTTTGCTGTGTCATGGAACAAACTAACATCCCTGGGCCAAAGAATCCCTGACTTCCCTACAATCAGCTCTGTTTCACCATACTTAGGCTATCTAACCTAAGGTTTCCAGGTTCATCTGGAAAAGCAATAGTCCCAAACTAAGAGACATTGGATTAAAATGCACAGGAGAGCTGATTCCTCAAGATAAAAATTGAATGGTACCACTACCTGGTCTTTATGCATGAATATGTGATTAGTAACCTATTAAGGTTTATTGTAAGTCATATTCATTCAGCTTTTACAACATGAAATCAAGAATCTTTCTGGCATTGTTTCAAACATCATTTTTTGTCTGGGTCATTTAAAAAGTTTAAAAAATATATAAAATAAAAAATATAAAAGTATATAAAAATATTTTAAAAATATTATAAAAATATTAAAAAATATTAAGATAAAATATAAAAGTTTCTATCAAAGTACCCTGCTAAACTGTGTCCCCATTCTTCTAATATCTCAATTAGGACACCAAGGGTTAATGCCTTATCCGAACTCTAAGAACAACCTTCCATTCCGTAGTTTGACTTTCCACAGCCATCAGGAACTAAAGCTTTTTCTTAGTGTTTAAAGATTAGTAGCTACCAAGTATGTCCTACCATAATGCAGCAGGTGTATTGTAAAAAATTGATTTTCCTTTAAAAATTTTCAGAGAAAAGAAGTTATTTGGTTTTAAATAGCTCTGTAATCTTTACAGAATCTTAAAAGAAATAAGAAAAATAAACCTGTCTTTCCCATTGTTAAGAACAGTCTAACTAAAAATTCTTCCTTTGAAAGTAGCTGAAGTCTTGGAAGGCTCGGTCATCCTTAAAGGACTAATAAAACATTTCATTACTACCATTTTTCTTCCTGGTGTGTTTATTAATAATTTTCAGTACTACTTGATGGAAAGAATGGGAGTATTTTGACGAAATCAATTTTCTGAGTTTGAAATGGTTCTCAGCTTCTTCATTACATGAGGTAGTAAGAACATAAAAATTCATGAATTTCTAATTTATGGAAGTAATTTTTCTTTGAAAATAAAAAAGGATTCTGCAAAGGCCAAAGCCTTTCATCTCTTCCTCAACTATTGTTATTTTCCTTCTTCTTCACTAGGAGAATAAATAATTGGGAATGAAAGCAACATAGAGTCTTTCCAGGCCAAATAAGAGCTATAAATGAAGTGTAGTATGCTCCCTAAAGTGGTGCTTCCCATTTCCCAAATTAGGTTAATCCCAAAGGATATAAGAAAATGCAACCACAAGACGTACTCATCATTGCTTATTAAAAGTCTCTAGGTCCCTTGACAAAATTACAAGAAACCATATTTTCACAATGCTGGGTCCTGCCCCTTAGCAGACATTTGGCTTCATGATACCATTCATTCTTCTACTAACACAAAATCTTCTTTATTTTTAAAGGAAACACAGGATGCTTTTAAAATTCTACATTAAAATTTCTAAATATGGTCTCATTTCCTTAACATGAATAAGGCATAGAGTATAGCTCTGTCTTTAGAAGTCTGGGAAATGCTCACCACTTATCTCTAAATTTTTAGACTGCAAAGGCTGGCACTTTTCCTGAGTCTAATGCATAGGATACGAAGGAAGCTAACCTCTTTTCAAGATCTAAAAGAATCTCATATAGAGACCAATGTTATATAAAAGTATACAAATACACACACATACATATAAATACACACATACACACACACAATTTTACAGCAGTGAAGTGAATGCTAAAAAACTGAATAATTTTTCCCTTTCAAATTGAATACTTTTACTTCAGTCTTATAAACGAGGAGCTGAAGTTCATAGAAGAGATGCCCATGGCAGAACAGCTAATGAATGGAGAAAGTATCTTTTTGGTCACAATCATACATACCATAATAACCATCAGTTGGTTTCCTTTATTAAAGTTAAATGATTTATTAGATATTTACATGATAATGATTTAAATTATGTTGAATAATTTGCTGGGTGGGGCTGATCAATAAATCCTAATTTGATTCTCTTCCATAGATAATAGTAGTAATACTCAAGCTGATAGTTAATGGAATAATTCTCATCAGAACTCTGTGCAAGTTAGACCAGTTTTCTCATTTTTTTTCAAATTTTTTTTTTGTTTTCTTATTTTAAAGATGTGAAAACTGAGAGATAGATAAAATAACTGGCATGCAAATGTCTGCACTAAGACTAGCTATCAATTATGAAACACATATCGAATTCATCATGAATAAAGGTGGAAAATTCATTAGTGAAGAGAACAGTTAGAGGGTCTATCTTGATAATGTTCAGGTTTTTATAGAAAAATAAGCAACCTAAAAATGCCATACACTTTAAAATAAATGTGTATATGGCCTTTATATAAAAAGGGAGGGGCACCTGGGTGGCTCAGTAGGTTAAGCCTCTGACTTCGGCTCAGGTCATGATCTCGGGGTCCTGGGATCCAGCCCCGCACTGGGCTCTCTGCTTGGCAGGGAGCCTGCTTCCCCCCTCTTTCTCTGCATGTCTCTCTGCCTGCTTGTGATCTCTCTCTCTCGCTCTGTGAAATAAATAAATAAAATCTTTAAAAAATTAAAATAAAAATAAAAATGGAGATGGAGAAAAAGTGGGATTAGCCTGTATATGTGAAAATTTCTCCTGAACAAAGGAAAAACTGAAAATAAAAGTAGTAGTGATCTATTAGGAGAATGAGTGAATAAGAAATTGAGTTGCTGGAGAACAACTCCAGGAGAGAAACATTCCATTGCATTTATTTTTATGATATGTGAAGTCCGAACCATGTGAATACATTATTTAGAAGTTAATGAAGACTGTGCTTTATTTAAAATCAGGAAATACAGAAATAGACTTGGTTAACATTTGTCACTGGATTAAACAAAAAGACAGACAACGTTGTTCTGAATAAGGCTTAGATATTACACCTCAGTTACTGAATAACCAAGGCCAAAGCATTCATCTTTTCACTCATTAAAACGATGAAGCCAATTTGTTGCCCAAGGTTATTGCAAAGTAACAAGGAAGACAATTTTAAGCTCCTCTAAATTGTGAAGTTTATACACATGTGCACACATGGAAGTGTTTTTTTATGTTTTAAAATACTATGGATAAACATGAAATTATGCACAGTTAAAATTTTCAAAGTAAACTCCATTTGCCATTGAACATAGAGAAGACAGGAGGCATACTCTTAACACAGCGCCTGACACACAAGAGATACTCACTAAACACCCTAGAGATTGTCAAGTAGAACACATGAGAGTGTGGACCTAAAAGACAAACAGCCAGGGTTCAGAATCTTGTTCTGCCACTTGACATCAGGGGACCTTAGTCAAATTACTTTCTCTCTCTATCCCTCAGTTTGCTCATCTTTAAAGTAAGGAAACAATAATAAATTGCACAGGGTTTTGATGAGGATTATTAACTACCTGTCTATAACTACTGTTATCTATGGAAGTGAATCAAATTATGATTTACTGATCAGCCACACATAACAAATTATTTAATATAAATCATTTAGTATCATGTAAATATCAAATAAATCATTTACCTTCAATAGAGGAAAGCAATTGATGATTAATATAATGTGATTCTTAGCTTCTCATTTCCAAAACTGGAATAAAAGTTGTATCTATTACATGGAGTTTATGGTGAAGTTTAGATGAGATATAGACACCTAACCCTTGCATGACAAACAGAAATACTATGTGCTCAAAATTTTAGCTTTCAATTATAGTATAAATGCCAATCATTTCATCACTAAAACTATTTTCCTTTTATATTTCTAAAGCTATGCCATGAAATTTTGTTACAGGCTTCCAGACTTATATTCTATGGCAGGTGTGAACCTAAGTAAACTCACAAATTAAAATTTAAGCAAGAATCTTTGCTGTTGAGAAATACAGCCTGGCTTAGAGGATGGTCCATAGAGAAAGCATCATGTTGTAAATGCAGAATCTTGGACCTCATTCCAGATTCCCTGGGTTGGAATCTGCTATCATTATCTCCAAGGACTTCTATGCATGCTAAAGTTGGAAAAACAAAGGTGTAGAAATAATACGGTAGCTACCAGTCACATATGGCCATTTAAATTTAGATTAATTAAAACCAAATGAAATTGGAATTGAGTAGTTTAGTGACACTGGCCATAATTCAAGTGTTCAGTAACCACATGTGGCTGATGAGCACCACACTGGAAAGCACATATGGAACATCTTTATCATTCCGGAACGTACTACTGGACAAGGCTGATCTAAAAGTTTTCCGTAGGTAGTAAAAGATACTTAAAGAAAACAAGTTTTAACAACTCTATAAGACTGTTTAAACTCCACATTCACAAACCCCTTTGCACACAGGACACAAATATTCATTCAAACACTTTTTTTTTTTTAAAACTCAGATTAGAAAACAGAGGGCCAGTTAGGAGTAGCTTGCTTCATGTGTAAGTCATGATTCTTTCTTGAGATTTCCAGACCCATTTCTATGTTTCTTTTTTCCTGTCCCTACCCCCTCATATACGTAAGGCCTTCATTTTCTATGGCCCCCGTCCACTCTCATACTAAGCAATAACAAAGAGACAAATACATTCAAGTCACACATAAATTGCTACCTCCCCTTGGTCACCATCAAAGGAACAAATAAAGCCATGGTAGAATTTCAAATATATGCAGATGGATGAGAAGAAGCTATTTCTTGACTGGTGATAAAGAAAGTGATTACCAAGGGAAGGAACACTTACATGTGTCTTAAATCAGACAGTGTGGTTAGGTATGGTATCTCCTCCCAAGGGCAGCTCGAAAAGCAGCCATGTTCTGGGGACAACTACCACCATGCAACTTGATCTAAACCTTATTTTGCTAAATCTTCAAGAATGGCTTTTCACTGCCTTGTGTGCAATTATTCTTTTCCTCAAACAGCTATCTGAAATTATCAAGTTGTTCTCTTCCATTCCTCAAAAACACCTGGACCAATTTGTTGGGGTGAACCCGACAGATAGTATTGACTGACTGTCACCTTCCAGGACCTCACTGCAGGTGAATCAGACTTGACACCTGAAGCTCCACAGCGCTCATCGAAAGCTTTGATAAAATTACCTAAGAAGCTGGCTATGACATCCCAGAGGGCACCATTTTTGTGAGTTAGGGGATGTTAAGAAAATTATTGAGAACTTGGAAATAAAACTTAAGTAAACCTGCATGTCCATCTTTTCAATGTCAGGCTATCATTATCTAATCAGCCCACACAAACATTATTCAATTTTAGAAATAGACACCTTTCTTACACTTACCATTTACTTCTGTCATAAGTCCACAATCTAAACTTAAACATTAATTGTAGAAGATAGAGAAGTTGAAAAAACACTTCAGTCTGCTAGAGATAACCAAAAAAGTTATTATTTAAATGCTGTCAGATATTAACCAGTGGTATATCAAATTTTGCAAACATTGTACATCATTCCTTTCCTATATATATAAATCCCTTTGCTTGAAATGCTCTTTGAATGAGTTTTATGATTTTCATGGTTCCTTTATTAATAAGTGTTCATTATACATTTTCACTGTATGTTCACTATATATTTAGAAGAGAGACAGGATTTTTTTTTACTTGGGAACATATACTTTGAGAGGGATCAGTGCTGTATTCTGCAGACCTTCCCATATAATCTGTACCAGACATTCCTATGCTCTGCCACTTCTGAGAAATGAGAAATGGCAGAAAATTTAGGTTTCATCCAACCATTACACGTGACCACCTGCTCCTTGATGCTTCCAGATACAATCTATATAATATATCTAATTTTATTATACCCACTGCCTGGAAAAAAGTTAAATTAAAAAACAACAACAACAATTTTAAGACCAACTGGAAACCTCTCAGTTTAATTCTCATCCACTTTTTCTTCATCTGATATCAATACGTTCAACCAAAAATGATTTCTATGATCCTAATGATTGAGTGAGTCTCCTACCAACTCCCAACTGATGAGAGAAAAGCTCTGACTTCCAATCTACCAAATTCATCACCAGCATGACCCTGGAGTCAGTCTTTATCATTCCTCATTTCTTATCAGCAAATGAGGTGACTTAATCTTCATGGTTGGTTCTAAGATCCTTTAAAAAGAACTGTGTCTCTAAAAAGGGCAAAACTTGGGTGCCTGGGTGGCTCAGTTGGTTAAGCGACTGCCTTCTGCTGGGGTCATGATCCCGGAGTCCTAGGATCGGTCGAGTCCCACGTAGGGCTCCCAGCTCCATGGGGAATCTGCTTCTCCCTCTGACCTTCTCCCCTCTCATGCTCTCTCACACTCTCTCTCTCAAATAAATAAATAAAATCTGTTTTTAAAATAAAAATAAATAAAAATAAAAAGGGCAAAACTGAAGGAAAATGACATTGCATAATTTCAAACTCTCAGTCAGAAGTAGGGACACACAGCACATACAACTAATAAGCACCATCTATGGATTTGATGCTGGCAATTTGACTGTTAGTTCTCACACTTGGGTCATTTGATACGTGTCTACCTACAGCATACCCATAAGAATGGATATTTTCTCTTTAAAAATTGGCTTTAAATGGAAGTCAGCAGATGGTACCATACAGCAGTTCCGTGATATGGTAACTGCTTAATCTTTTATCCCCTTTATAACCTCTTGGTACTTTGTGATCTCTCTGAAACACCTTTACTTGTTATAGAGTGACTCATTTTAGAGTTTATATAACAATTATGAGATTGTTATGTTGCATAGCTCCAAACCAGCAATTTTATATTATGATGCTTTTGTCCTGGGTCTTCCCTTAACTAAAACTGCCTTATGTGACCAATAAGCAATACCAAGCTGACATTTCTGAGCCCAAGCAGCTAATCCTAGATTGTATTTACCTATTTTCAAATATTTGCACCATCTGTGATTCTATATTAGTTTTTTTGGATTCGCTGTTACAGCCGGAGGACTACAGCTCTGAGTAGGAATGAAGCAGCAGTCCAAATGTAGAATGCATTATAAACATGAGAAGAGAACTCAGCCATGGGCTCGGGAAAGAAAAATAAAAATCTTCAGGAAAAGCAAGTGCATATTCAATTCTCCATCTTCAAAATGCAAACTCTGTTGATTTTCCTGTACTTGTAAGTAATATAAAAATGGATGCCATATATTTTCTTAATTAACCCCTGATCCAGGGTGTCTGGATGGCTCAGTGAGTTAAGCCTCTGCCTTCGGCTCAGATCATGATCCCTGGGTCCTGGGATCAAGCCCCGCATCGGGCTCTCTGCTCAGCGGGGAGCCTGCTTCCCCCTCTCTCTCCGCCTGCCTCTCTGCCTACTTGTGATCTCTATCCATCAAATAAATAAAAATCTTAAAAATAATAATAATAACCCCTAATCCATGTTAGCTCTGGAGCCAGGATGCTTCTATATAATACCCATATCAACAAAACTAGGGGTTTAATATGCTCGGAATTTTGGTCAAATTAATGGAGAAATGAGCTTTAAAGCTGATATTCCCAACATCTAGGAATCTCACCTCCCAGCGTAGCTTGATTTCCCATCATGTTGCCTCTGTTGGTATAACAGCCCAATACTTATTGATAAAAAAAAGAGCAAATAAATAAACACACACTGCCATTTTTCAGCACCTCCTGGATAAAAAACCTATCTCACTGCTAATCATCAAAACACTTCCACAATGTAACCATCATCCCATTTCCAGGTGAAATATTAATTTCAGAGAGAGACTGGGTAATTACTCAAAGTAGTAAATAGAATTTAATCTGAGGCTAAATGAAGAGAAAGCCCTAGTTCTTTCCACAATAAAGAATTCTGTGTCGTTCAGAAATTCTTATTTATTTTGCATATAGAAGTTTCTCAGGTCTCGTATTGGAACTCAGTATTCTGACAAAATTATCACAGCTTCTAGAAATACCCTTACCTTCCAAGAAACCTAGTGAATCAGAAAACTGTAATTTCTATTAACTTCTCAAAGAAGCACCGTAATTCACTTCCACGCTTTCCAGAGTTCCTAAGTACACGCCTTCCTTCAGAAAGGAGTCACCAGTCACTGGTCTGTTGACTACAGAATTGTAATTTCAAATGCTGAGGGCAGAGATCAATGGGAGGTCATTCATGCTGAAGGGAAGAGTTTAAGAATGCCAAAGTCTGCATGTATGATAGTGCTGGCATGTCTTTCGAACAATGGCTCTCCGTTTACTTTCAAAATGGCTTTATGGCACTGAGGAGACTTCTTGTCATAGCAAGTTGGAGAAGATACATACAGGGTTCTCTGAAGTTTTGTGGCCTGGTACTAGAAGTCTAAGGACCGCTAACCTAGAACCAAGGAGAAACCAAGCAATGTCAAGTGAGTTTTGGCTACAGATTCAAAAGTCTCAAGGACAATATTTTTTTTAGGTTACTCTGCTCTTATGTGTTAACAAGGCATGTGTGTCACCAATGCACCAACAAAGGTGCTATAGCAACAGCTGAATCTGGCAGCAGGATACATAGCAAATGGCCATAAGTGAAGAGGCCTAGAATCAAGTACTGCCTCTTGATTCTAATCAACTGTGTGACCTGAGACAAGACACTTCATCTCCCCATTGGCTATCTCCTGATCTGAAAGCAAAGACATAAGATGCAACAATCAGAATCCTTTCTCAAAAGGCCATCGGCATTTATGACTTGATGGCCATTTCAAGGAAGAGTTTAGAAAGGCAAGGCCACTGTGGACATCACAGTAGTTCAGACATCAGGGACTCAATCCTGGCCAGAGACCAATCTCAGAAATGTAGAGGGGGAAGGAAATAGATTTGGATATGGACATGGTACAAGTGCAAGTGGAGATGGGGGAATCAAAATGACCATCCTGGAACATAAGAGACACTGAATCTACAAGCAAAGAGACGTGTGTAAGGGATGGCAGATGCACAAGAAACTGCCTGCCATGCCACTGTGGCACTAATGTTGGGTAAACCTCATTTCAGAACGATGAGACGCAGCATCCATAAATGGGAACAAGGTGGATCTCTTCCATATCAACTCCAGGTTTAGTTCATACCCACTTACCCCTGCCAGTATGACTGCCAAAGAGTGAAACACATATAATTCCTCGGATCAGAGGAAAGGAATTAATTCTCTTACAACCCCTTCATGGTACTCTAGAAAAGAAACAAACAGGAAAATGTACAGTCTTTTCCCTTAAAAATGCCTAAAAGGTAGTGGAGTAGATAGACAATCTATTCATTAAACTCACCCACGAGGAAATGTAAATTATATACTAATCTACCCAAACATTACCTAGTTCTACATCTGAGAAATTCATGAATATTATATTTCTCCTCTTGAAAAGATATATTTCTGACCTCTACTCAGAAGGTGCCTTGACTCTTAATCTTTGAGTCGGTGTGTAGAAAAAAACAGTGTGCAACTTTGTGAGACATTGATTTAAAAGGTCATAGAAAAAAAAGAGTTTCTGGTACTTGTTTCAAAACATGTGAAATGAAAAAAAAATTGCCATGTCTTGCATTCATTAGCTCATATGAAAACCCTTCCTGGAGGTAAGAGGTGATTAAAGAAAGGAAGAATATCAACAGTTTTCACTTACTTGATTCCTTTTGCCAAAAGCAAACCCTAGTACCAATAACAGGAAAGACCTACAGCTAACCCGGTGCAAGCATTATTAACGTAATTTCAAGTGGTCTCTCTGGTCCATTATTTGAAAATAAATCGCAGGAGAGCCTGCCATTCAAGTTTTCAATTATAAAATTCAGGTTTATCATATTGTTTTCAGAGAAGAGGCTTTCAGATGGTATAAGAAATTGAATCTTCATTTAGATCTCAAAAAAGGGGTGAGAATAAAGATAATAAAAATACCTTTTTTCCCTCACTTTTCTTCATTTGCTACCTTGTAACCTGATATGCAAGTTATGACCTCAGAAAATCAGTAAGTATGATAAATCACGATAATATGAAAGTCAGATAATATTCAACTTGGCTGGAGAATATACAGCTTGGCTTGGCTCTCTCAGACGTAGAGTCAGTTTTGATTATGCACTCAACTAACTCTTTTCAAATTTCAACTCAACATATCATCAGCACCTATATGCAAAGAATTTCTAAGTCAGTCCTTTCTTGAAACCAAACTTCCAGAAAGAGAATATTAAACCACGAACATTTCAAAGATCTTAAGTCTTTCAGGAAAACAAGTTATCTAAAAATAGAAAATCAGTCAGATTTTTATCAGTTGTTTTCCTCCTAATGCTCTATAATAATCCAACTCTAAAATACCCTATATATTGGGGCACCTGGGTGGCTCAGTCCTTAAACACCTGCCTTTGGCTCAGGTCATGATCCCAGGGTCCTGGGATTGATCCCCACATCAGGCTCCCTGTTCAGCGGAAAGCCTGCTTCTCCCTCTCCCACTCCCCCTGCTTGTGTTCCCTCTCTCGCTGTGTCTATCAAATAAATAAATAAAATATTTAAAAATAAAAATAAAATTTTATTAAATTTTAAAATAAGATACCCCACATATTTAGATCATAAGTGTGTATATGTATATATGTGTGGTGTATGTTTGTTATGTATACACACCCAGATATATATATATATATATTCCTCATTTCATTATGGTAAATGGAAATGGTAAATGGAAAACTGTCTTTTCAAAAACATGAAAAAAATCTTCTCAGATACTCTAAAAACACAGTAGCAACAAGAATAAAAATACTGAATTCTATCTTCAGCCAGATGTTATGCAAGTCCATTCACACAGACTGTCTCTAACTCTTATAATGTTCTCCCCATCTTCTTCCTTTAAAGATGAAAGAATGATTTTAGAGGGATTTGTTTGCCCTAGATTGCGTAGTGAATTGTAGAAGAAAGATTCAATATGAAATTTGTTCTGACTCTGTTCCCAATCCTACATCATGTTGCCTCTCCCCAAAATATAATTAAATTTGAATATCATTTGGCAATTCCAAAAACATTGTAGAATATACTATTCTGGCTAATGGAATTAGCATATTATCTGAAAGTTGACTTAAAAGATTACTAATGTTTCAGACACTTTTAAATTAACTGGCATGCCAACCTTGAAAAGAAAATGAAAATCATTTTTTATCATATGGAAGACATTCTAAGGGGTACTGTTAACATCAATTACTGAACGAGATAGTTTGAAGTAAAATATTTTATCAGTTTCAGATAAAAGCAAATTTTCTGTATTTAGCCTGGTGGTGAGTGTTATATTTACCATTCCATAAAGTATGTCTGAAACCCTGAGGATTCAGGACAGCTCACCAAAAATGAATTCGTTAGAGAAGCGCTCTCTCTTCAGCAACCCCATCCTCCCCACTGAACCAACCTTCCACTTTTCTTTATCATACTAGAAGTAACAAGCATTCCTTTTAGTTAATACATAATAAATGAGATGAATTTCTAGCGAGGTGGTGGGGGTGGAAGGTGCACAGTTTTAAAAGCCTTGGAGAACGGGACTGTCTAGTGAGGAAAATGTAGACCAAGATTGCCTATTGTCAAAAAGCTTGTGGATCAAATCAGTACAAACTTTAAAACATACACTAGGGCATACACCAGGAAGAAACTCTCCTAAATTTATAGGAGGACATGTGTTTATAAAGATCTTTACAGTCCACTATTTTGTTTGCCCCTTCTGGGGACCTTTTCGAGGTCTTCAGATGGGAAAAGCTTCCAACTTTCCTAGTTGATGCATGCCTCAGGTTATGCATTAGCCATCCCTCCTCATCCACGAGGGATATATTCCAAGACCCCCAGTGGATGCCTGAAACCTCCGACACTCCTGAATCCTACATATACTGTGTTTTTTCCTATATATACGTGACTGTGATAAAGTTTAATTTGTAGATGAGGCACAGTCTGAGATTAACAAAAATAACTAACAAAATAGAACTACTATACTGTAAGGAAACTTATGTGAATGTGAGCTCTCTTTTCACGATACTGTGCTCACCCTCTGCCGACGATGGTAACAATGTGAGAAGACAAAATGCCTGAGTGAGGGGGCGCCTGGGTGGCTCAGTGGGTTAAGCCGCTGCCTTCGGCTCAGGTCATGATCTCAGGGTCCTGGGATCGAGGCCCGCATCGGGCTCTCTGCTCAGCAGGGAGCCTGCTTCCCTCTCTCTCTCTGCCTGCCTCTCCATCTACTTGTGATTTCTCTCTGTCAAATAAATAAACAAAATCTTTAAAAAAAAAAAAATGCCTGAGTGAGGAAAGGAATTGAGGAGAGTGATGGGGGACTGAGTGAGAGGCTACCCTAGTGACCTTCCGACACTACCTCCGACAGAGGATCATCTTTCTGAGATCTCAGCTGACAGTGGGGACCTGATATCAGGGAAAGCCAACAACGAATGGGGGTGGGGGGCTACTGTATAATGTGGTGGTAAAACCTGAACCTGATTACAACACATGTAAAGTCATTCAGCAAGTATGAAACTATACGGAGGCAGTTTTATACTCGGAATACCAAGTATGAAATACTAATTTAAATATTAAAGAGGATTTCAAATACCCCATTTCTCTATGCTCATTATCTTAGGAAGTGGATTACACTGAACACAATGCAACATATTCTGTAGCTAATTCACCTGTTTGTGAGAATTAGCCAATGCTTACTTCCAGTTTGGCCCCTTACAGAGGTAGGAATGGTAAAGAAGTGTGCTTTGACTATAAGAGACCTAATAGAGTATTTTGAAGTTTGCATGTTTGCCAAATCAGCCCTGACATCCAAACCAAAGAGTATATATTATTAATATGTGTGTATGCAACTTCATATATAATCATACAAATATGTACTGAACAGCGCAGTGTTTTTGTAAAATGTTAAAATAACTTACCAGTTGCAGGTGGCTCAATAAGCCTCCCCCCACCTTTTTCTAGGTGCCTATTCTTAGCCTAGGGAATGAGAGCACACTATGAGACAGGCTTTATTCAAAAGCCTTCATATATTATTTCATTTAATTCTTACAACAAACATGTAAAGGATCTGTAGTCATCTCCATTCACAAATGAAATGTAGAAAATAAGTTATCCTGCCCAAGAAAGCAGTGAAGACTGGTGGAGCTGGGATTTGAACTTGAATCTGTGGTTTCCAGGGCATAACCCACAGATAATAGTAACTTTATGTAATCATAAATGATTCAATGAACCAAAATTTTAAGATAGCTTTCTTCTTTACTCAGGCTGGGTGAAATCTGGTTTCGGTATTTTGTTTCTAATGTAATGCACTTCATAAGATAATGCAGCATTAATATTTAATAATACAATTTTCTTTAACTTGTTTTTATATAGTTTAATTTTTCTTAAATGTGCAATTTGCTCAGTTCCTGAAATAAACAGAGTAGAAGCTTATAAGCAAGGATGCTTTGTGGTATGTTCTAAACTCGGTAGATAAAACATCATATATACATGCTATAAGATATACATTATGTAATAAGAAAGGATAGTAGAAAATGCATAATATCTCCTAAGTCAAAAAGACTTCTACACCATGCCTTTATCCAATCTAAATTATCCTTTGTAAACCAAATCACAAACTTTCCCATCAATTAAAGAGAATATACGTTATATTCAATAAAGAATAATAAAAGTTCTTTAAATTATTTTCAATAGGATTTCTAAAAGCTACTTTTGAAGTTCTATGTTTAAAAACAATAGTTTATAGGCCTAATTATGACATCTTTTTATTTTTGTCAGGGAAACATGGAAGAAAGACTGAATCCTAATTTCTGTATGGTAACATTTTGGGTTAATATTACCTAAAAGTGAAAAATACAATACATATTTTACAAAAGGCACTTTGCATATTACATATTTAATTGCAGTTTTGACCATGAATTATTTCATCAAGAGACTGCTGCATACTGAACCATGAGAGACTGGTTTTCTATCAGAATATGTTTTTTAGAGAGAAATGTGTAACTAATGATGTTTCTGCTGCCAAATTGTTGCTTATAAAAATATACCTTATAGTTATACTTCAAAAAGTAGGGTTGTGGCTTTTCTTTTGTTTGCTTAGTTTTTTGTTTTATTTGGGTTTTTCTTTTTTGTTTGTTTGTTTTGTTTTTGTTTTTGTTTTCTGCTGTTGTTGTTTTGTGTTTTAGTTTGTTTTGGTTCAGTTTTTTGGAGCTGAGAGGACCACCAAACATTTTAGGAAATATTTTTACCCATTGGATTCAGCAGAAGGGTGCCACCTGGTGGCAATGTGGGCAAACTCTAAACCAGGTCTAAGTATTAAAAATGAACTCATTTAAGAAACCTTGAAAGTCCCATCATTACCACGATTTTTTTTTCTTTTTGTAAAGTTCCTATGTACTTCTCAAGACCTACCTGGTTCTTTTTATATTATTTCCATCAATGGAAGAGATATTAAGTTAACTTCAAATTTTTCAAGAGCTATTATTTACATTTATAATCGAAGCTTTAAGCAAATTCGTTGTTTTGTATTCAAAGTAAACATGTATATACAGAATATTGGCAATTATTTTTCATTATGCTAGTAACAATGTGTTGAACTATAACTGGGTAGAAGTTAGAAGGTTGGGCTCTAGAATTCAATGACCCTATTTTATGTAAGGTATTACAGACTGGGGTTAAGTCCTATCTCTACCACTTATGAAGACAAGCTTGATTAGCTTCTTTAAGCCTCTGTATTTTCATCTCTAAAATGGGAATAACCACACGACTTAACTTTGAAAGTTTCTTTGAGGATCAAGTAGAAAAATGCATTTAATGAATGTTATCAGTCCAGAAGACAGTACTCTGCACATGGCAAGCATTCAGAAGTGATTTTTAAAAACAGTAAGTTGCAACTTGTCACTCAAGATTTTAGATCCCTCAATGTACAGTGGGATTTTGATCATATTCAGAATGACTGTATCTACCCACATCAAATTATCTATCTAGATACTTGTAAACGTGGAGCATTATGAAAACAACAAAAATAACTTTCATAAACATTTAATCATTAAAGCTTTGAAAGAAAGACTACTAAAATGATAAAAAAAAATTTCCAATGATTCAGGATGTTAATAAAAGTACACAGTCCCTGATATTCCCGTTGCCGATTCTCTCTGGGTGAGAAGTGACTCTTCCTGGCGCCAAATCCCAGAGGACAGTCACAGATGAAAGAAATAGAGGGGTCAGGCTCGCTAAAGGAATATAACAACCAAACCACAGGATCCATAACCATCTCACCCAAAGGAAAGACCACAGTCTTCCACTGTGCTGTAGGTGGAAATAGGTACTGATGGCCTCAGGACAAGGTGTTTTTGAGATCTCATAAAAATCTCTACTATGAAAAGCCAAAGACTTCTTTGGCAACATTTGAAAGCTTAAATCACTCAAAATCAATACACAGTTAAGTGATTAGCTGGACTATGCCCCCTATTTAACCATCAAGTAGGACTTCATAAAGCTATATTTTTATTTAAAGTTGTGAATCTTTTTTTTTTTTAAAGAAATATAGCAAGCAGAAATATCATTCATGTCTATTTGGGGGGTATTATAACAAGTACCACATGAGAGTTATATGACAATCACAGCATCAGACCACAATATATAATCCTGTTAATCAAAACTTAGTACTCTTAGAGCAAGTAGTTTAAGCAATCGCAGCAATCATCCACATTATCTGGTCATCATTTCATAGGTCAAGCTTCAGACAAAGAACATGCAAGATAAAAGGTATTTTCTAGGAGTGCTTGGAAAATCTTCAATGGGATGCTGCCACGCATATTTCACTCTGCTTTCCTTCCCCTAGCAAAATCAATCTCTTTCATTTTAACTTAAGCATAATATGCATACCATTGACATTTTAAAATCATGTAAATGTTCAGAAAGTCACTTTAAAAACTCAATTAAAACAAGAGTTCTGCAAATGGCCACTCCCTGAATATCTGAAGTGGTCATAAACCAAAATGCACGCTCACAAGAAAAAAGGATTCAAGCTTGACTCTCTCACTTCAGATGAATTTTAAGTACCCGATTAGTCCTGACAAAAGGCTTTACTGTGCATAGGCGGTTTGTCCACTGTTTACATATGTATTTTCAGTTTCTGTGTGCTCTGCTCAGCTTCTCCCTCCCCACCTCCACTGATACTGAGCAGTTTGCAGCACCTCAAGTAACCAGCTGGTGTCACAGGGTAGTGAGCAAAGATTTCATGTGGGGACTCTCACCTGACTAATCATTCTTATTGGAAGCATCATTCCAAGAGCAGTAGAGAGGCTCGGCGGCTTGTTAATGAAATTTAAGAGCTGTCAGCTTGAAAGAGGATGTTAAATCCATGCTCCTCTCCTAAAATCATTTTTATAATCTGCTAACCAGTTGCTACATTGTGGTGTGTGTTGGAGGGAGCAGAGGAAAAAGATGCAAGGGAAAGGGAAACATAATACAGCATAAATGTTGTAGTATTTACATATGTATCCCTGGGTAGGGAGTAAAGCGACTAGTTGAAGAAAACAACCTGCCTTGTAAAAACTGCAACATCCACTCCAGTAAACGGAGAGGGAGCTTTAAGGCATTGAGCAATCCTCACCACCTGTGTGAAACATATGTGAGGGAAATGAGGAGGAAAGGGAAGAGGAGAAGGGAGAGACCACAAGCCAGGAGAGATGACCAAGACTAGAATATTAATAACAGCAGCCCTGGCATGTCCTCCTCCGCCTCATCACCACTCGGGCGATTTGGACAGCTTCCCTTCACTTGCTCCTCAGTGCTTAGACTATGTGAAAAGCGGAGCCGCTACCGGAACCTTGCTGCTTGCACCCCTTCACCTCACTTCTAGCAAAGAGCTAGGAGAGTCTCTGGCTTTATCGCATTGGGCAGCCTTCAACAGTGCACTCTGGGGCCCAAGGGTACTCGGGTGCCTCCGTAGTTATCCGCTGACCTAACTGTTGCCCTCTCGGCTCTGAGTCCCTGACTGATGAAAACGTGACAACACCTGCAGCCGCCTCCTCACAGCCCCCCTCCTCTATGCCAGGGCACTTCAGCGCTCCCGACCCCTACAACTTTGGGAAAAAGCAACACCGAACTCCCGAGTCACCCCCAATCCAGGGACAGAGACGAGGTAAGGATCCACGGTATGGTTATGCTACAAATCTCGAAACAGCAAAACCAAAAAGGGGATGGCCAGTGTGGAGAGACAGAAAAGGTACAGCCAGTACAGGGCACCCCATCTCTGCAGACACAACACATCTGGCCCCAACAAATCACTAAAGCCAGTACCTTGCCAGCTTCCCATAATAATGCCTTTTTATTCCCAAGCTCCGCTCGACTCAGCAGACCACAGACGCAGGGTACACCTCATTCCCTCTTTTAGCGCCCCCCACCTCGCCCCGTCCCAGTCTCCTCAAAAGAAAAAAGAAAGGAAAAACTCTGCCGGCCTAAAGGTCATTTTCCTTAGTGGGTTAGCTTTGGCCAGCGCTCGCTCGTTTCAGCTGCGTGTAGACCGGCTCTAACCCTGCAAGTGGACGCCTCCAGGAGCGCAGTATCTCCTCCAGCGTGCGTTTATTTCAGCCAAGAGGCCCCCACTCTGTGGCCCTGGCCGCCTCTCCCTCCCTCGGTGGCCCGCCCGCCGGGGCTCCCGGGCCACCCCCAGCCTTTACCTCTCTCCCCCCTTCCCCGCGGCTCTCCACCGTGCGCATCCTCTCGCCCGGCCCCAGAGCGCGCTCGGATGCTCTAACTTCCTGCGGAGTCCATGGATCAGCGGAGGAGAGCCTGGAACTGGGGCGGAGGGGAGGGTGGGGAGAGGGAGGCGTGGGAAGCACGGACTGGAGCCACCCTTCCCGGGAGGGCCTGGCCGCAGCTGCCAACTCTCACCTGGTCCGCCGGCTGCGCCTGGCTCGCCCTGGCCCCCGGGGTGGGCTGCTGCTCCTGCTTCATGGCTGTCATCGCCGGCGGCCCGCGTTGGCGCTCACTTCCTCGCGGGCACTTCAGACTCAGGGACTGTCACTTGGCAGCGATCGCATGTCACAGGAGCCCGACGCTCTCCGAATTGGCAGAAGGGAAAGCGGCAGCGACGGGGTGGGGGGAGGGGAGCGACAGGGAGGAGAAGAAGAGAGGCACCAAGCAGGCTCCCCCTTGCAAGATCCCTCCTTCGGCTACCGCAGACCCTCGAACTCCCCACTCCCCCCGCCCCCCACCACCCCAAAGCGTAGAGAGCCTCGGAGATCTAACACGACCAAGTGGCAAGTTAGTGGAGCAGAGAGAGGCACCTGACCGCGCTCGAGCGACGTCTCACAGCGCCGGAGGAGCCCGGCTAGCATTCTACCGCAGTCCGCGCCCCCCGCCCGCCCCCGGGGGCTCCCCGCGCCGAGCTCAGTGCGCCAGGTGGAGCAGCCGGGCGCCGCGCTCCAGCATCTCCCGAGCAACCGCAACGCGGGAGAGAGCCCTGTGCGTCGCGAGCTCCTCACACGCGCGGCCAAGGCTGTTGGGCTCTGCTGGCCCCCTCACCCCCCAACCCCCGCCCCCCGCGGGCTCTTGCTAAAACCCGGAGAAGCGGAGCGCGCCCGTGCAAGGCCCTCGGTGGCTCTGTTGCTGCCACTGGGCATGCTCCAGCGCTCGGAGAAGACGGGGGTTAGCTGGGGTCTAAGGGCCCACAGCTCCATTGGGGTTGCCAACACTTGCCGGGACCCAAGTGGTGATCCCGGGTTATGGCCCGAGGCTCTGCGTTTCTCGATTTGTGGCAATGGACAGCCTTATCCTTTAGCCTCCAGCCTGGATCCCCCTCCAACCGCCCCCCCCCCACCAGCTGCTAGTGTAATTCTGAAAGGTAGATTACAAACAATAATAACTAATGATGATATTCTACTACTTCCCCCCCCTTTTTTTCTAGAACACTCAGACAAAAGTTTTCAAATTTTAAATTTCTTCTCCAGCCTTCCCTTGGCTTAACACAAACCTCTCCCCTTCAAAGTTTTCTGAGCACCTACCATGTGTCAAACACACTGTTTGGAGGGATTGCAAGGAAAAGAGATTAAAATACCTAGACAAACTTAACAAACTCCCTGCCTACAAGGAGTGTTCCTGATACTGTGGGTACTGGGGGATAGGAATCAAAGAGTCAATTTAACTCTTGGGAAGGTGAATTCCTGTGGGTAGGTATAACACAAAGTCCACCGGTTTCATCTAGAAACATTATTACTTTTCCCCATTGCTAGAAAGGGCCTACCAAAAGCAGATGGGCAAACAAGCAGTCCCCAGTCTCAGGCACAGGTGTCTGGAGACTGCTTACCAGAGAAAAGGTTGGAGGGAGTTAAATATCCAGATGTTCCTACACTCAGCCCCAGCATTGTGACTATGTTCCAGTGGGAAGAGATTGAGCATATGGTGGCCAGTAGCTTGGAGTATGCTTTTATTGGCTAAGCCTGGCTCCCCCACCCTTGTCTGAATTACTCAGTCCATGAACTATGCACTTCCTAGAGACAGGCTATCTTAGAATATTAGGAGTTGTGCTCCTGCCTATTAGTGAATTCTCACATTTGTCCTAAATATTGTGACAACAGTTCCTTTAAAATAGGTCTAAAAAAAAAAAAGTGATCTCTAGATTTGATTAAATTAGAAAATAAAAATATGAATTTTTTTCTTCAGGAAGGTATGATTTAGGTGATGAAAGCTTATTTTTCAAAAATAAGAGTTCCAGTGGATATTAAGTGACTTCTAACAGTGTGTTGGTCTAACAGAAGTAAGTTGAGAGGAATAACTTCACTGGTTGTAAAAATATAAAGCAAATTTTCAAAATGAAACATGGCGGGGCGGGGGTGGGGGGTGCCTGGGTAGTTCAGTCCTTAAGTGTGGGACTCTTGATTTCAGCTGAAGTCAAGATCTCAGGGTCCAGAGATCAAGCCCTAACTCATCCAGGCTCAGTAGTACATGTTCTCCTACTGCCCCTCTTTACCCATCCCCCACTGCTCTCTGGCCCACTGGGTGCTTGTGCCCCCCCCAATAAAATAAAAAAATCTTTTAAAAAATGAAACATGGGCATAATAGCTACAGAGTACTTTATCCAGTAAACATGTCACTCTCTATTTTTTCCATCCCCCCACCCAGGGAGAAAGGGGTCTACATTATTCCAAAAATGCTTCTGTCCTTATATTTTGCTCTTCTGTTTATCATTTTAGTACATTCATCCTTTGGATGTGTTTCCATTTTGGACAACTGATTTGACTTGAAGTTTATGTACAGAGATTTCTGTTGACATAGGACATGCATAGATGAGGGAATTATTCTCAGCCTATTTGATTGAAGTCAACTGTCCAACTTGCATTCTTTCTCAGTATTCTTTTTAAACTCCACTTTGTGGTAACAAAGATGTAAGTTGTATACGTTTCATGTATAATGTATATATGTATCATTTTTTTTAAAAGAAAGTGTCTTTGATTGGAGTCCATCTTTTTGCATGGGTTATTTTGTCTGAGCTAAAAGCATTATTTTATATCTGTTGGGGTCTAAGTTAAGGACATTAATTAAAACTTAACCACATGTAACTTACAACTTAAACACTATTTTTTGAAATGTGGTACACTGGAATTACAATGTAGGATTTTTCTACTTCATTTCTTATTGAAGAAAAATGCTAATGTCCAAGAAGAAAAAAATAAGGAATACCTTACATTCCAAGAGAGAATGTCTGCAGCTCAGATGTCTATAACTTCTGATAATAGGTTGTTATTTAAAAAAAAAAAAATTGTAATCAAACATCTGCAAAATAATCTATTTGAGTAGATATAACCCTAGTGCTTTGTGGACAAGAGGACATGTGCCAGCCTACATGTCAGCAAAATGGGCTCCTGCCTTTGCTCCGTCACCTCATGGAGGTATGGGCAAGAATGAAGTCACTTAGCTCTGGCCTCTGCTTCCTTATGAGGTAAAACCAAACATTTTAGATTAGATGACCAAGAAGATCCGTTTCTTCTCTAAAATTCCATAATTAGATCTTAATTTTGTGAATCAAAAGACTATCATCTGAAATAATAAATTACTTACACATGTTCAGATTTTAGTGGGAGTCAGTTAGGTGCTTAGAAAAATACAAAAATTCAATAGGTAAGGATTCTTCATGAAGTGACTGACTTAATATCCACCAAACTTCCCCCACACTCTCTAGTTATACATAAATCCAAAGTAACAATTCTTTCCTTGATAATACTTTTAAAATTCAGAAACTTGAGTATCTCCCAACAGTGTATTATTTCTGAAAATTAAAGATTTAAAGAATGTTGTAAAAATTAACAGAATTTTTTTTAGTACTTTTCTTCATACATTTGATGAACTAACTCATGGACAACCATTAAACTTAAAATACTGATACAATGGGAAAAGAGGTTTTCCTAGTTTTTATGGAATGGAGTTTTTCATAACTGCAAAAGACCTGGAGAGATTGCCCAGAATTCCCTCTATTTTAGGTTATAAATTTCTTACTTTCGCAACATATTCAGGAAGATTTCTAGGATTTCTAGGATTTAGACTTCATCACTTCCTTCTGAAATTTTTCATTGACTCAAATCCTAGTTTCAGGTTCCCATGCAGATATAACCCACTGTGTGGGATCCTCAACTTACTGACAGGAATTTCCAAAGTCCCTCAAAAATTTTCTTGCACAAAATACTGTGAACATCTACAATGTCTTTCACTGATATTGGATTCTTTTAAAGAGAAATGCCAATTCAGTACATTTCATTTTACCTAGAATTACTGACATGAATAATTGAGGACTGGTGATGAAAGTTAGATAATAATTAAATTTATTCAAGAGAATCATGAAAATGTGTAAGCATAAGTGGCAAACAGGATGTTCTAGAAACATTTAAGTCATGCATGCTATATTCAGTCTTCCATATCAAATAGGAGATCCAGGACCCCCAAATCCCAAATTTACTTTAACAACCGTCAGTAACAAGGCCTAGCTAAACTCTGATATATTAGAGAAAGAGAAAAGCCTCTTGAGAGTCTGAGAGCAGGGTAGCCTTTAGAGATAAATCCTCCAGTTTCAGATAAATCAGATAAGGTAAATAGAACTGTGTAAGCAGCTAGTGCCCTGGAGTCTCTCCTCACCTTTCCCTCTCTCTCTCCCGAGGTAATTCTGCAGTGTCATGTAAAGGCCACCTTGATGGGGATTTCCCTAGAATTAGCCAGTCCTCTATTGAGTGTCCTTAATGAGCACAGCATCAGGAAGACAGAGTTCATGAGCTGTGCCTTCAGAGACCTGGCCTGAAATGTGTCCAATTAGCTTTTCTCAGATCAAAAAATAGCTTTAGTTCACATCTTCTGCTATCATTTGCTTTCGATTGATCAATCACCTCTACTCACCTCAACCGGCTTCTTGAATTTCCCAAAGTGCACATCATGTCATTGGGCAGAAAACCAGTATGTTGAGCAATCCTCAAAAACAAGCTGTATTTTAGAAGCTCTAACTAGTAAACTATCTCAAAAAATTATTTTAAGAAGAACAAATAAAAAAGGAAGAAAAAGAAGGAAAGGCACTGCATAGTTAAGTGATAACTGGGTACACTACTCATACTGTTCAGACATTCTCGTGGCATTAATTTAACTAAACTTTTTGTGAGTCTCTAGGACAGGAAGACTTTCCTGTTGTAAAAATTCATAGCCCAATTATGATCTCTGGTGGAAGCAGACAGAGTTGCACTATCCTGAGAGCCATTCTTGTTGCTCACTGGAGACCTGAAGATATTGACAAACTGCTCACTCACACGGAGACCTGGGGCTATAGAGTCTGCTTAGTTGTTATAGTAACATACCTCCCATCTTCTTTAACCAAACAGCTCTTCTAAGATATATATAATGGTATTAAAACAGGAAAACAATGCATAGGATTTTTCTGTGTAATGTTTTTGCTTCATATATGTAGCTGCATCAACAGCAAACAACTGGAGAATGTGTGAAATTTACCTGTTATCCTTGTTTTTACCCACTAGATGCTTGACAAGGGGTCTGTGTTTGATTTTTTTTAAGAGTAATTATTTAATGAATTAGTTATGTTTGTATAGTAAAAAAAAAATTTAAAAAGACCTTTTTTGGCTGATTTAGTAGTCATTTTTTTGTCTGATTTTCACATTTCTTTAGAAATAAAGTAAGGTTTTCCAAATCAGATTCTGTCTGCAAATGACAGAAACGTTGTCAGATGTGGAAGAGTATTTAGAAACACAGACATAAACATTTTCTCTTTTCAGGTAGTAAGTTGGCCTTTGATGAATAAATTTCCCTGAACTTGGTATTTCTTGTTTTCATGACTAAGACTAAATTTTCTAATGATTCAAAATACCTCTTTATTTTTTTCCTTGGAAAATACATTATTACTGAGATGTCTCTTACACTCAGATTTCATAATAGTTAACTGACTTTTTTCCCTCATGTAATTCCCACAACAGCACAAAGCACATTGCTCATTCAGGGAAATCTTTCATGAATTGAGAAAGAAAATGCTACTCTGAAATCCTGAATAATTTCTGGAGGGAAGGGAAGGGAGAATTTCCATCTTTTGTAAAAATTTCACCATGATCAATTTATTCTTAAGGAATTAGTACTAGATTCAGACTCCCCCATGAACTCTCCTTTTGGAAACAAGAGATAGTCTAGGATAGAGGTGAACCAGCTCCAGAACATCCACTGACATTAAAAGGCCCCTGGTATTTTTTCCACTAATTGACTCTCGAACACTCAGAAGTATTCTTCTACCATCTTAAAAAAAAAAAAAAAAAAAAAAAAAATTGAGGCCAAGTCCTTGGATCCACAGCTAGTCCTTTTACCACACGGAATCATCTGTTTAGATTATATAAATATAGTTTCAGGACATCTTGGGATGTGACCTCTATTGAAATGAGGCACATTAAGATACATCTCTCATTACTGAACACTGTTTAACCTATTAGCCTAGATGGGTTGTTTGCTACCAGTCTAGATCACTTCTTATACCCTTATATTCTCCTATCTCTCATCCACAGATATCATTTTGGGAGAATATCTTACACATCTAAATATTTACTAAAGTCATAATTTCATTCAAATCAGAGAAAGAGGAGAAAGAGATTAAAGAGAAGTAGAAGGAGAAAAAGAGAAAAAAAGCCAGGAGAATGCATTCTGAAGCTGTTAGAGATATGAGAGTATATTAAGCCTTTTATATTTTTTACTCATGCTCTTACATGAAGACTAGAAAAACTGTAATTCCTATTGGTTAGATCCTACGTATTGCTCCTGCCATTGGCTATATTCTGTGTATTCATAAAATTTTAGAAAGCATAGTCCAAATTTTAATTTTCTTATTTACCTCTAGGTGATTTATATTTGATGTTTTCAATCAATATCAAGCTTACATTTTCTCGTGATATTTTATCATTTTTGCACTTAGTAGTTGATTGCAAGCACCTGTGGAGGTATAGAGAATCTATAACAAATAGCACAGTTTATACAAATCAATGACTATAGAAATGCCCTTTAATTAGTTATTTTACTGAACCAGCAGGGTTTGTATGAATATTTAATCCAACTGATAGGACATCAAAGTTGCCTCACAGGTGAATGAGAAGCTCTCTTCCATGGTCCACTATTACCACCTGTGGAGAAGCCATCCACTCCTTCTTCCATCTTCCCAAATGTGACTGATCTGTTGGAACCCAACTCTGCTCCCATTGCCCCCTAACTCAAGCTCACAGAGATTTTCTTCATTCAGTGTTCTCATAGTGTAAAAGTCACCACACAGTTTATGCTGCTTTCTGGACTGGCTTGTGCAGCATCCTATTTATTACAAATAACTTCTCTTTCCTCCCAAACAGTACATTCTTGGGGAGAATGACACTTGGGGACTTATGGTCAGTTGGGGTTGTAGGTAAGGGTCTATATCGGTCTTCTTGCTGAAGTAGAGATGTTGGAGGATATACATGTACTTTAAAAAAAATTCTTCTCCTCACCCCCTGAATATTAAGCTCTGTCAGAAACCTTCATGCACTTGTTTTGTTTTGTTTTCATTTATTGAACGGGGTCACCCAAGGGAAATATTTTTTCTCTCTATTGTCTATTGTTTACCATTATTATGACTTGTAGAAATTATATGATCTTGATGCTGGCTATGAGTAAAGGCCCACAACTTATTGCTTGATTGCAAAACATTAAGTAAAAGCCAGATAAATTTGGAATTTTCCACACTAATGAGCAGATACTGTTTGTTATAAAATACTAAGCCTCCAATGCTGTGAACTCAAAGGACAAAATGAATCTGGAGATAACAGCTATATTGTCACTGTCACTCTTAATGTATTCTTTTCTCCCTAATGTAAAGATATTATACTCCTTGAGAAAGGAGGAGCTTTACTGAGTAAAATTTTTAACTGGATTAATGAAGCGTTTAATTAATGTTTTATTTTAAATATAGCTTAAGTTTCTATAGTCTGCCTATATAATGCCAAAAATTATTACAAGTTCAATATAATCTTCCAGGATTATGCCCAATGTTAGTACATAATTATTTTTGCCTTGCATCCTCTACGTACATTTTAAGCAAATTTATTTATCTAATCTACTAGCCTCTGGACCATATTTTAAAATACGGTGAGAGGAATTGTCATTAGATGGGATACACAATACCAAGAAAGGAAAATATAAAATCTTAGAGAAAAAAAGAAAAAAAGAATTGGACCTTCCACTTAAAGTAATAGAACAACTCAGTACCACGTAGTGTGGGGAGGGAAAGAGAGGCAACTCTCACTGAGAAGCTCAGTAGGATCTTAAGAGTATAACCATATTACAGTGTAGTAAATTTGATGTTGGAAATGAGTACTTTAGAGAAAGTAAAATCAGGCTAGGCACACTTTCTTTAAAAGACAGGGTTATTTTGAGAAGATGAACTGCAGTGATGCCAGCATGGGTTTAGGCTAAATAGAGAACTAGGTATCAAAACAAAAAGTACAACATTTACAACAAATCTAGATAGCAAGATATCTCTCCAAATTTCTAAATACCAAAAACCACATAGCTTGAATGTCTATGGTATCTAATAGGACAAAACAAAGGAAAGTTGTGGAAAAAATGACCAACTTGATAATCCCAAAACATTAAGAAAACCCCAAAATTGTTAACAGATAGTCACTAGAAAGTACAGTGGATCAATTTAAGAACATCCAATAGAACTAGAATATTTCTGTGCATTTTCACAGTGAGTAAAAGGGACCCTGTTGGGAGATTTCCCCTTGAGCTCTCACAGTTCTCCGAGTCTTATTACCAAGAAATAGTCTTTTGTTCTAGAATATCTTTTGAAGAACATCTGTATAGAAATTATCCTGGAAAGGGGAATAGTGTTTCCCTCTGGAGCAAAATACAAGTTTGTTTAGAGTCCTGCAAGATAAATATCGTTTCCTCTCCATGGCAAGAAGTAGGCACGCTTTCTGTTCAGTATAAAAAAGATAATGTCTCCTTCTGAAACCAAGAGAAGGCATACTACTGTCCACTATAAAAGATTTGGGTTTCTTTGGCTTCTTCTATACTGCTACCCTCTGTGCAAGCAGGTGTCTATCTGGTTCTGATCATTCATCTCCATGGGACTTGGGGACAAGAAGAGCTTACAAAAATATGCTGATGTTCATATTATTTGCTGTACCATGGGTAATAAAGTTCTCTGTGTCTGACTCAAGATTCTTATGTCTTGAAAATGTCCATAAAACTGGATGACTTTGTTTGCTTGCAAGTTATATAAAATCTCTGTTCATAATAGGCTGATGTCAAAATCTAAGGTGGCTGGAGAAACACAGATCCTATGAACCCTTAAAACTGACATGACAGGGCCACCTGGGTGGGTGGCTCAGTCATTGAGCATCTGCCTTTGCCTGGGATCATGATCCCAGGGTCCTGGGATAGAGCCCCACACAGGGGTCCCTGCTCAGTGGGAACCCTGTTTCTTTCTCTCCCACTCCCACCACTTGTGTTCCCTTTCTCTCTGTGTTTCTGTCAAATAAATTTTTTAAAAAATCTTTAAAAAAATAAAATACTAAAACAAACAAACAAACAAAAAAAAACAAGCAAAAAACTGACATGCCAGGCTTCTTCCCAACATAGAACCCAATACTAGGAAAAACTATTGGAAGTGGAATCAAATTTGAGCAGAACAGAAATAACAGAGATAAAGAGAAAATCCAGCCAAAAGGTAAACAGACCCAGGCAATCTAAGATCACAAGCCATCATGTATTTTCAAGTACTACATAAAAACAAAAAATAAAGATCTCTTTGAAGTTAGAGAACCAATCTGAACTTTTAACTATTTAAAGTTCAGGAAAACTAAATTCACATAAAAATGATCAACAGAAAACTATCATGGTCAAATCCCATGAAAAGTTTCACCTTGACAACAAAGCTGTTGGAAGAAATAAAAAGGATAATAGCCCTACAGATAAGGGACTCGCAAATTACAGTCCACAGGCCAAACCTAGCCCCTTCCTATCTTTATAAATAAAGTTTTCTTGGAACGTAGTCACACTCACTTATTTGCATATTGCCTAAGACTGTTTTCATGCTACAGTGACAGTCTTAAGTGTTTGTGACAGAAAACATATGGCCTGCAAAGTATAAAATATTTACTCTCTTGCACCTTACAGGAAGTTTGCCAACTTCTGCTATTGACAAAGAAAGCTTGCCAAAAATGTCATGCTCAAAAATTTTTCAAAACTGCAACATACTATTTCAAAAGGAGCTAAAGAACATTTAAAACAAAGTATATAATATAGGAGAGAATAAATTAATCAGAATTAGAAAAATTTAGAAATAAACAGGAGATAGCACTCAAAGAGTCAGAAATAAAAGAAATATCATATTAGAAATAGAAACTGATCTAGGAGGTATATCAGAGCAAATAAGCACAACAAATGATACTCTAAGAGAAACCAAGGTGGGAAGGAAAAACAAACAAACAAACATGTTAACCAAAAGCACATGAAAAAAGACACTCAAGAGAATACAACAAATGTTATAGATGGCAAAGAAGATCCAACATACAGATTAGGGGAGTTCTGAGCGGGACAACAAATCAAAGCAAGATGGGGTTGGGGTGGGGATAAATACTAAGAAATTAGAATGATCCTGAAAAAAAAAAAAAAAAAACTACTCATTGAAAAATCATATAGTATACCTCAGATCAGCAGAGCACAACCAACACCAAGTAAAATTAAGAGATCTTAAAAAAAAAAAAAAAAAGAAAAAAAGGAAAGAAAAACAAAAAAATATTTGGGCACTTAGACAAAAGTAACATTTAACTTAAAGAGTAACTAATGTTACATTATCAGACTTTTCTACAGCAACATTTTATCTTCAGGGGAAAAATGAAGTTATATATAGCATAGTCAAAAAAATAAAATGTGGGCCAAGGATTTTATGTATTTATATATGTTTATATTTTTTAAAGATGTTATTTATTTATTTAAGAGAGAGTGAGAGCAAGCACAAGCAGGGGAAGGGGCAGAAGAGGGAGAGGCAGACTCCCAGCTAAGCAGGGAGCCCTAAGACAAGGGGCTGGATTCCAGGGCCCTGAGATCCTGACTTGAGTAGCAAGTAGATGTGTAACCAACTAAGCCACCCAGAAGCCCTTATATGTTTGTATCTCTTAGATTTAAAATATAATTTTGATGTGGGGAACAGAGGCAGAAGAAAAGTTATTAAATTTCCTTACCCACTGATAAGACTTTGAAACAGAGTGACATTCCTCTAGGGACTCAACTACCTCCACTTTAGGCTTTGCTAAGGGCAAAGGGCAATCCTAGCCCAACCGACCCCTATCCCCAACCAGGATCCCCAACCAGGATCCCGTTAAGTCTACTTTAACAATTCCTTTGGAAACTTCCTTTATCTCTAAACCTTCCAAGATACATGCTGACAATCATTCCCAAGCATATGGCCCACTGATATGCATCTAAAGGGTCTCACGACAAAGGTTTTATTACCGGTAATGAATAACCTTTTTCCCAACAACAGCTAGCCCCTCAAGGTCCTGGAAACCTTGCTTCCAAAATTCCTTAGAGACTTATGCCATCCCTGACCCCCTCCCAACTTGCAAGTATATAATGGGCCACTCCTCACAGCCTCAGGGCAGCAGATCTTTCTGTCCACCAGTCCTGTCGTTGAGTTTTAATAAACCACCATCTTGCCCCAAAGATGTCTCAAGAATTCTTTCTTGGTCATTGGCTGCAAACCTCACCCCACCGAACCTCACTTATATGCTAAAACTTCATCAATTTGAAACTCTTATCTAACTCTTCTTCCCTCCTCTGCCCTTTACAAGGGTGAAGTCTGCATCACTATCTGAAACTGCTCTCTACTTCTTTAAATGCCTCCCTTTGCTCCTCCATAGGCATTTCTTCTTGCATATTTAACCACACCTGTTTCTCCAAGCACCTAGACGAACACAGACTAGCAATAATGACCAACCTACTTGCTATCAACTGTCAAATAAAACATAAAGTATCCAATTAATTTTGAATTCCAGATAAATGGACAAATTTTTAGTGTAAGCTGTCTACTGTGGACTTTTGGGGTTATACTTATACTAAAATGTATGTCATTTATTTGAAGTTGAAATTTAACTGGGTGTCCTGTATTTTTATTTGTTAATTCTAGCAACCCTAGTAGCCATGATTATCACTTACACTCAGATTATAGTCCTAAAGGAAACCAGTGCTTCTTGGATAAATGAATCTGTGTCTGGAATGAGAAGTGTACCAGACCGTTTTGAACATTTTGACAAACTAGTATGGAAGTGATCAAATAATACTAGGATAATATTAAAAGGCAACCCTGAAAAAGTTCTATCTCACCCAAAGAAAAAATAGAACTTTGATAAGGATATCAATAATAGTTTCTGGGAATCCATGAGGTATGCTTAAGTCCCAGTTTGTCCCCTCCTGAGCATGACTGGGAACCAACTTATTATCATGAGAACTAGGGAAAGAAGAAAACAGAACACTGATGCCTGCCGTTTTTGGGAACTGCATGATTGAGTAATCAAATTGTAGATGAGAGGATGCATCTCCTTCTAAATAAAATTATTCAAGCGAATGGATAAAAATAATGGATATAATTATTATATTACCATGCATATTACCATTTTGGAAGCTCCAATAAAATAACGAACTGACGCATTAGGCATCAGTGTGTCTCCTGATAAAAGAACAGAACACTACCTACAGTCCTGCCAAACACTTCAAAGCTCTGCGTGACCAAGGGTCCACTCCCATTTGCAGGAAATACAAAGAAGAGAAGAACAGGCACAATTATAAACTCTACCCTGGGGCAAACTCTGTAAGGCAAGGGGCTCAAGTTCATCAACAGACAAATTTTAAGAAGAGCAAAGAGCTCGGTGGGGGTTGGGGGAAGGGATGACTTCATTAAAATGAAGTTACATATCAACCAGAAAATTGATGACTAAGCCGTAGTGCATCCGGAGACACACTCGAGTGATAAACCATCATGAAATACAAGGAAATGATTACTATAAATATCAGGACAGTGTTTACTTTAGGAGGGAGGGAGGACAGGGCGAATGGCGAGGCCTAAGTAGCTAGGAATGTTTTCTTCTTTGACTTGGGTGGTGGCTCAAATGGTATCTGCTTTAATAATAATTATGTGTGAGTTCCTGTATCTGTGTTTTATTGTTACATAAAAGCTTAAAAAGTGCCTAATAGAGTTCTTGGCTCCCAGTAAACACTCAATAAAGGGTGGCTATTAAAAACTATAAAGATAAGGACTGCATTTAGAACAATTCCTTCCATATTGTTTTTGTAAAGTGACATAAACCTCCAGCTCTCAAGGTCATGCTCTCTTTCTCTCTCCAATGTATGTAGAGCTACAAAATTGCTCCTGCCTTTCCAAAATGTGTTTGTGGCTTCAAAAGTGGAAAGCTAACCTTGTTTATGCAAACACCAAGACAGACAGGAGGTTGTAAGGCGAAATGCACTTATGTTTTGCTGGGGATCTCCTCTGGGATCTTCATTGCAAGACCATTAAGTCACTTGCATCCTGTTAAACACCAAAGCAACTTAGCCTGCACTTGACACCATGGAGAAAACTATAGATTGTGATCTATTTGTTCAATTCCAAGTTTATGTGGGAAAAGCTATGAGTCTCAGCCCTAGCCCATTCTCTCTTATTGACTGCAGAACTACCCAGGGTGTGTCATGTACAGAACAACTCGTGCTCTTCTTAGCAGGATTTGTGGCTTCAGGTGGCCATGCCTCTTGCCTTCCCAGACTCAGTGACATGCGTGTTTGAAGGGCTGTAGTCTTTGGTCTGCAGTTGCCTGGCTATAAACAGGTGTACAGTTGCTATTCAAGCTGAGCTTCAATTAGTATAAGAAAGATGCCTTCTCCTCCCTTTCGTCCATGCTTCTTTCTTATGTAGCACCTGCCTTGGCACTATCTCTGCCCACACTGCCAGATCTTGGCACAGGGGGCTGTGTCTGAAGGTCCAAATGGGGTTCTTCCATCTACCAAGAAGTGTTTAAATCTGTGAATGTGCACATCCCTGAAAAGATACCCCCTCCAAATGCACATTTTCTCCACCTAAAAACATTTGCAAATTCATTTAGACTCTTCCAAGAAGCCATCCCTGCTCACTCCAGTGAGAAGTGATTTCTTCTGTTTTCCATTTCTGGAGCACTTAATCTCTCTACCATGCATTTGTCACGTACCATTTATTCCCTACACCATCAGCCGTCACACTGGTGTTTTAGCACTCTTTCCACTCTACCACTCTCTCGCGTCTATTCCCATTTTGGAATTTTTCCTATGAATAATAATAATAGTGAAAATAATAATAACTCACATTTATTGACTGCTTAATGTGACTCAGGCACCATCTAATGCTTTTAATGCAACAACTCTACAGAGTAGGTGTTATCTCTACCTCCATTTAAAATCATGTAAACCTAGGCTTAAAAGAGGACATTCAAGGTTCCACAGCTATAGTGAGGCATAACGAGATTTGAACGCAGGTGATACTGTTACAAATATCCTTAATAACATCTCGTCTTACCTCAAAACTGGCGAAGAATAGCTGTCTATTTAATTCAATCCTTAAAGTTTCATAGAGTGCTTGCTATGTTGATTTTTTGCCTGGAATTACTATGTAATATATTATAAACTTTATAAATCTACGTGTGTGTGTGTGTGTGTGTGTGTGTATACACTACATATAGAGATAACTGTATGTACATAGTATATACACATAGCTATCCGATAGAAAGGCAATAAATACACTTAAATAGAGGATTTATAACATTGGAAGTATTTTATATGATCTTTGTCCAATTTATCTAGCACAGAGGGATATATAGCGGTTGTGCAGTAGGATTTTTTTCTGGCTATCATAATTATCTCTATGCTTCCCCATGATCCTTGTAACTATTGGTTACATGCAGTCTTCTTCATTCAGATTTATTATTTAAAAATCTGTATCTAAATGAGAAGAGAAGACCTGTATTTTAAAATCTGTATCCAAAAGCCTACACTAACAATGAGAATCTTTGGCAGAAATTTTCATATACAAGAATGGAAAGCTGTGGAGTAAAATTTATATATTATTCTCCAATAAGAATCCACAGGAAACCACCTATTCACCTACACTTAAGATATTTTTGACTGTTCCCAGAATAAGTTATTTGATGTAAATAACTGTGTTTTGTAAGACAATTGCATGAAAAAAAGATGCAAACAAAATATCAACACTTCTATGTGGACTTTGAGTCATCTGAGTGTGATAGTGTCGTGGTTCTCAGTCTTGGGCGCCTCTCAGAATCTCCCACTCCACATTTCCATTGTGAAGATGCAAAGGAGTGGGATCTAGGAATCTGAATTTTTGCCAGCATCCTAGTAGATTTTGAAGAGATTGAGGGATCACACTTTGAGACCAGATTTAAAGATACAGTAGTTAAGGGATGAAATTTGGAATCAGAAAAAGCAGAGTCACCAATTAAACATTTACTTGCAATGTACTTCTCTAAACTCCAGTTTCCTCTTCTCTAAAATGCACAATAACAGTGTTATCTGACTCATAGCCTTGTGAGAAAATAAAGTGATTGGCTTAGTGCCTGGTACATAGGAAGTGATAATTGTTAGCAAGCAGTGGTAGTGATGGTATTACTGGTGTAAAAAAATCTAGGTGTTCTCAGAATCATATATCATGCGGGGATTAAAATTAAAACAGCATGGAGGTACCACTGCACACTTACTAGAATGGAAAAATCCAAAATACTGACCATCCCAAACACTGGTGAGGATGTGGTAGAGGAATGCTCATTCACCACTGGTGGGAATAAAAATCTGTAGAGCCTTTCTGGGACAAAGGTTGACAGTTTCTTACAAAATCAGATAGACTCTTGGGGGACCTGGGTGGCTCAGTCAGTGAAGTGGTTAAGTGTCTGCCTGCTGCTCAGGTCATGATCCTGGGGTCCTGGGACTGAGGCCCCATGTCAGGCCCCCTGCTTAGCAGGCATCCAGGCTCAGCAGGGAGCCTGCTTCTCTCTCCCCTCTGCCTGCCCCTCCCCCTGCTTCTGTGGCCACATTCTAATAAATAACATCTTAAAAACAAAAAACCTAAATATACTCTTACCAAACAATCCAGCAAACACACTCCTTGATATTTACCCAAATGAGCTGAAAACCCATTCATACAAAAAACATGCAGATATTTATGGCAGTCTTACTCATAACTGCCCAAACTTGCAAGCCACCAAGATGTCCTTCCATAAGTGAACGAAAGAATAAACTGTGGTATATCCAGACAATGGAATATTATCCACTGATAAAAAGAAATGAGCTATCCAGACACAAAAAATACATGGAGGACGCTTAAGTGTATTGCCAAGTTCAATAAGCCCATTGGAAAAGTCTGCATAATGTATAGGTCCCACTTTGTGACATTCTGGGAAAGGCAACAACTATAGAGACAGTAAAAAGATCAGTGGTCACCAAGGTCTTGTGGGAGAAGGGAGAGAGGGATGAGTAAGTGGAGTAATGGGGATTTTTAGGGCAGTGAAACTATTCTGTAGAATACTGGGACATGAACATATGTCACCATACATTTGTCAAGACCCACAGTATAAAAAAACAAAGCATGAACTCTGATATAAACTATGGGTGATAGTCAATAATACACAGTTATTGACTCATGAGTTGTAACAAGAGTATCATGTTAATGCAAAATATTAATAATAGCAGGAACTTGTGTGTGAGTTTGTTGGGGGGAATATGGGAACTCCACTTTCTACTCACTCTGTAAACATAAAACTGCTTTTAAAAATAAAGGCAATTATTACAAAACAAATGAAGACAAAAAAGGTAGGTGTTACTTGCATGGCTAAATATGAAAATGTGATATCAAAGAAAGAACACTGGCTATGAACTCAATGCTCTGGGTGGAAAAAAAACAACTGGATTTTAAAGACAGTACAAAGAAAGGAACCCATCTCATTTATAAATTTTATATTGATTACTATTTGATATAATATGTTGCATTAAGTATGTTATTAAAATTAACTTCATATCTTTCTATTTACTTTTTAAATGTGACTACTAAAATTCTGTAATTATATGTATGGTTCACATTAGACTTCCATTGGTCAGTGCTGATTTGTGAAAAATGCTCAGCATCTTTCTAGCATATAAAAAGGCCTTCTAAAAATTAGCACTCCTAGATACTCATCAGTGTCCTGTCTTGTAATGATCTTTCATTATTTTTCTTTATTACAGTAAAAATTTCTTTTTTATTATCACTCTTTTCCCTTGATGAGTTCTAATAAAAAATTAAGGCCAGTTTAATCCGTTGGACATCACCTCAATATTCCTTTACGTCTTATAACTGAACTGTCCAGTCACCACCTCTGGACTGAAGTCATCTCCATGGCCCTGACTGGTAACATGCCAGTCTCATCTCCAATCAGCCAGTGCTGCTTGGTCTCTCCAACGTGTGCATCCTTCCTCCCATTCTGGGGCTTCCTGACCAGATAGTCCTGGCTGCCTTTGAGAGACTCTGAACTTTGAATGGTGTTTCAGGAGCTTTCCATCCTTCTTCAAGCAACTGAGTGGCCCAATCAAATGGTTTTATGTTACAAAAAGTTTTACTGCTTAAAAGCTGAAAAATAAACCTAGTGACTTGTACCCTCTGCTGTACACAGCCAATTCTGACATAATGCAATGTACAGGATCTCAGCCTAAAGGATATCTATATTTTCTTTTTAAAAATATTTTATTTATTTATTTGAGAGAGAGAGAGAGAGAACACAAGGTGGGAGGAAGGGGCAGAGACAGCGGGAGAAGCAGACTCCTCACTAAGGAAATAGCCCTATGTGGGGCTCAATCCCAGGATCCTGGAATAATGACCTGAGCTGAAGGCAGTTGCTTAAGCAACTAAGCCACCCATGCACCCCGGTATCTGTATTTTCTTCCAGCATTTTGCTTGATACAGTTTGAAGTGGACCTGGAACCAGGCCCTGGAGAAGGGAGGACCATCTCCCTGAAGCTAGAGGGAGATCTGCTAAAGGGATTTATGGATCAGAAGCTGCATCTTGGAGGCTCTCTGCTCTCTAATGGTACTAGGACAGAAAACAGAATGGGATGTGCTAGGATACCCTTGGGTGTCTGAGAAGATTGTTCGAACATAGTCTCATGATGTCAAACATATTTATGTCAGAAGATCAAAGAAATAACCCAAGCTTCAGAAGACTAAACTCCATTAACATATAGCCATTCTCAGCAGGATCAAGCCTATTGTACTCTACAGTGATTTGGCATATTTAAGATCCCAGTGCCTTTTAAACCTTTTGTGCCTTCCCTGGCATTAACTGTGTATCACAGAATTCATAGTCTTGTGGAAATTATTCTGTATCTTGAGTAATGCCCCCATTCACTGAGCAGATCCATTCATTCTCTGTCATCTATTTCATCTATTTTACTAATATTTCAGGTCTGTTGATCAAGTCTGTTCTACTCTGGCATCCTATAATATTTTAAATATCCCCTGAACCTGGGAAGTACCAATGCTGTTGTTGTTTTAATAATCATAATGAGCCATCACTTCCAGCTGCCTATATATTTTCTTTAGTTTCATAACTAATGCCTCAACCTCCAACTTCTAAAAGGAGCTATAGTTTATCCATCCAGTCATGTGCTAGCAAAGGGAAATCCTACCAGGTAGAGATGATGAATCCCTCTGCCTGTTGTACGTCTACATTATCCAGGGCAATTCCAGTCAGCCTCACAGTATCATGCTTGTCCATATCTGTCATGGTATGTCCTCCGAGGACCAGATAACATCCTAAGGCAAGTGTATCTAGAAGGGGGATCTAGAACTCTGTACCTCCAGAAATCTCAAGCCAAATCATAGAGAGGTCAACAATGGACCTTCTCCAGGAGTAGCAAACCACCAAAGAAAACTAGGTCAAAACCCTTGCCCCTTAATAAAAGCTCAAATTCAATTCTAGGATATATCCCTCAAGCCCAGGCAAGAAGTCACCTCTAAGATACCATACCACCACTACCAAAGGCCGCAGACCCCTCTTATAAAAGATAAACACTGCTCAGAGTAAGGTGGCTTTAAAAGAAGAATGGAAGTAGACCAGGGTCTCTAAAGGAACTCTGGAGCTGGGCTCTGGGGTCTGTAGCTTTGTTTCTTCCTTCTGGTGTGGCAGTAAGCACTCCCAGGAAACTACCCCCCCTTCCCATAAGTCTTGATAGAGAAAAATTATAGAGCCCTTTCAGAAGAGTGTGAGAACCACATGGATCTGGAGGGGTATCTCATCCCAATTGGTCATCTCTCTCTGGAAGCTTATGGGCCTTGCTACATCCACTGCTACTTTTTAAGTTCATGTTTCAGCAAAACCTCCTCTCTGAGTCACTTAAACTTCTGAGCTGGAATTTCTGAACTTTGTCTGCCTCTGTTTAGACCAGCAGTGTTAGCTTCTATCTGATCCCCATTCCTGGGGCTAAACTCCTGGGTTCAGTGTACCTAAGAGCACACATTGCTTGGTTCCTAGGCTTTGACTTTGCCTTTAAAACGTTGGGCCCTGGCTAGCAAAAGCTTTTCTTGAATTCCAAAATCCAGACTTGTACCATCCTTACTTGAGCCCCTTTGTGACCATGCTTGATTAACTGATCACTACAGAAGTCAGTGAATGATTTCTGCAAAGCCCAGGATTATAGGCAGCTGATGAATATTAAACAGCAAAAGGAGTACAGCCTTTAAAGCAGAAACACTGTGCTATTATCTGACTCTCCTGACAGAATGGGAAATCCTTGAGAGTAAGAACTGTGCCTTATTTGGCCATGGAGTACATAACTCCTTGCCTATCAAAAGCACTCAATGAATGTTAGATGAAGGAATGAATGTAAGAATATACCTGTATGTAAGAATGTAAGAATATACAGGAAAGCATGGACTATCTCCTCATTAAGATTATAAACCTGGATATGTTTCTTTCCAGAATCTATTCTATTAATATGCTGAATGCACTTAAATTACTATTCCCCTATCTTATACCGAAATACATGGAAGCATCTTTTCAACTTCTTCAGATACAAATGACTGCAGGTAAGGTAAAATGCTAGCATTATCCCATGCTAGTTATGTCACCTAGGTATAATGATTCAATCTTATTTTCCCCACCCCTAAAACAGAGCTCAGAGTCTAATCTCAAAAGTATGTTGGGAGGATCAATTAAGACAATATGTAAAAAGCAGCAAACACAGTATCTGGAATACAACATACATTCTGTGAATTTCCCTTTGCCTACCTTCATACATTTCAAGTTTCTGGGTATTAGTTTGAGAATGCTCCTGAAAGATGCTAGAAAAATTTCTTTCCTGCATTCACACTGGTTCTTTTCATGTTGGGTAAGAGGCTGGCGAATCAGCTAGGGAACATTTCTAAGCCACACATTTTGTAGCCCTTCTGTTCTGATACCACGATTATAACGTGTAGATGGCAGAGTATTTCCAAGTAATTTCAACAGCCTTAACGATGTCACTGGACACCTGTGCCTTTTTGTCCTACTCAACAGTTTTCATTCCTGGCTTAATGTTACAGTCCCTCAGGAAAATTCACAAACTTACAGTATTCTTCTACTTCACACATTCTCCTGCTTTCCAAGATAAATGCTCCCATCTTCTCCTCTGTCCTTGAAGGTCCAACAGGCATCTCAAAATTATCATGCACAAATAGAGACCCCTGATTTATCTCCCTCACATAACCTACCCCATTTCAGTAAATGGCAGCTCCATACTTCTAATTACTTGGATTAGAAAACCCAGAGTCATCAATTACCACTCCTCTCTTCCTGTCTCTCTCTTACAACATAAACTCCACAGTTCGAGGCCTTTGTCGATTTTGTCTCACACGCCATATCCAATCTATCAGCAAATTCTGTTGCCTGACCTTCACAACACATCTGGTATTCCACCACTTCTTACTACTTCTACTGCTAGAAACACCTTCCAAGCTATTAGCATCTTTTGTCTGGATGATTTCAACAGCTTGGTGTCATCCCTTCCTAAACCCTCCCTTCCCTTGAATTTACTCAGAGAAGCCAAAAAGAGCTATTTAAAAAAGAAGCCAGCTCATAGCATTCTTTTACTCAAAGGCCTCTTGTCTTAATGAAAACAAAAGCTAAATTTCTCACAGTTTCCCAAAGGCTCTCATTGATCTGGCTCTTTTGTTGTCACTACCTCTGAGCCATCATTTCCAATCACTGCCCTCCTGCTCATGCCCCTGCAAGCTTTACTGGCCACGTTGTTGATCCTTAATCAGAAGCTCTCTTAGTTTCCCTGCTATTTCCTTAGTCAGGAGCACACTTTTCTCTACAATCCACATAGCTCATTCTTCACTTCCCCCAAGTCTTTGTCAAATACCACTGTGCCACAAAGCTCTTTCCTGGAGTACTCTGTCTTGAATAGCAGCCCTGTTACTCTCTATCTTCTTTATTCTGGTTCATTATTATTATTTCTTAATGAAACCCATCACCACCTGGAAGATGTTGATTTATTTGCTTTTCTCTCTTCTTCTGGTGTAACAAACTCCATAGTTCAAGGCCTTTGTGGATTTTGTCCACTTGCATACCCTAAGTACCCAGCATGGGGTCTGCCACTTGGGAGGCATTTAATGGATAGGTGTGAATCTTGATCTCAGTGAAACCCAGTGCTCTAAAGCTTAGATTTTCTAGCCTGAAACCACTGGCCAGGGGCAAAGATGTTCATATTCAAGCCAGTTGCATGACCCAGTTCAAGTCTTGATGATGGGTTGATTCATGTGCCATTAACACAAAATGATAAAATTATTTTATTACAAAGTAGTCTCAAGATTTTATTATTTTTACTTCTCAGATCTTTTTTTAAAATTTATTTTTTATTTATTTTCAGCATAACAGTATTCATTATTTTTGCACCACACCTAGTGCTCCATGCAATCCGTGCCCTCTATAATACCCACCACCTGGTACCCTGACCTTCCACCCCCCACCGCTTCCAACCCCTCAGATTGTTTTTCAGAGTCCATAGTCTCCCATGATTCACCTCCCCTTCCAATTTCAGGCTTTTCTGTTAGTGCCCAAGATGTATCACAGAAGTACCTTTTCCTGCTTGCTTTTCACTTCTAGGCTGCTTTGAAACTCAATCCCCTCTCCTGCCTCACAAAGCTTAATTTACTAAACTTTTGATACTGAGCCCAAACTGTCCATTTTTAAGCCAATGTTTCTGGATGATTGTGGTTAGATTTACAACCAGATGCTTACTATATATTTCACTGTCTCAGTAGTATTTACCTGGCCTTTTAAAATGTGAAGCTTTTGTTGGGTGTGTGTGTGTGTGTGTGCACATGCATGTGTGTACATGCACCAGAGAGAGAGAGAGAGAGAGATGGAAAATGTCTTCCCAGAGTTCTTTGATAATTTCCACTAAATAACTTAAAAACTAAAAACAAAATCTATGAACTTAACCTTTTGTTTTTGTCTCTGACTTCACCTATGAGTTCTATAACAGTGATGTTATTTTCTCACGTGATTAAAATTTTGAATACTAAGTCTCCTGATTCCCTTTTCAGAGATAATATACCATAAATTAAATAAGATAGTTATTCTGTTTTTGCATATATTTTTAAGTTCTCTGTTATAATTACTGGAATAGTTGTTATTTTAATTGCTAATATAATGCCTTTGCAAACATCCTCTTGGAAAATGGAATTTTCTAGAGAGATTGTAACTCTCAGTCATATCTGTGTACATCACACATTGCAGTTTGTTTTCCTTTACCATCAAGTGAAATTCATTTTTTTTTTCTTTTACTGCCTGGAAGTCACTGATGATTTTAAAGACATCTTCCCCACATCTAAGCTATAAGAATTTACTGTAGAGTATGAATCAAGGAAATACATGTAAATTAAAGATAATGCAACAAAGTCATAGAGCTTAAATCCTCATAAACAGATATTGATTGAGGATCCTGATACCATCTACAAATGCAACTCATATGTGAAAATTAATGATATATAATGCTTCCCAATGCTTTATAAAATTGTCAGTTAAAAAATTAAATCACCTTGGTTTATTTACTGAGGTATTGCCGGTGCTCTAATTAATAAAAAACACATTTGCATTTTATTTTCCCAAATGAAATATATAGCAATCATTCTTACTCCAGGAGTTATTTTCCTAGTGAATAATTATATCTATGTTTGTCTTATCTTTTAAAATAATGTTGAGTGAAAACACTGAGTTAATATAAATTAATGCAAACTGTAAATGTGTTCTAGAAGAAAAAGGAAAAAAACCGGTTCTTATTAAATGCATGTGCAACTATTTCAACACAAATGCAAATCAGCCCTAATTTTATTTTCAAAATGCCACTCTTTAACCAATATAATGCACAATCAATTTTAAGTACCAGGCAGGATGCTTTATAACGCTGCTCTAGGGAAGACACACAATTTTTCATTTCATCATCAACACAGTTAAGTTGTATCACCAAATAATCTATAAACCTCTGATTAACCAGATGCTATTTTTCCATCCTCTGTTCCAGATTAAAATGCAGTGATGTGTTCAGTAGGGTACTAAAATAAATACATAAATAAATACCTGATAAAATTTTTTCTTTTCCCTCCACAGAGCCACCCAAGCCCCCCATGTGGAGGGGAAATGGACACTGGCAAGCCCTTGCGTATGTAACTGTTGGAAAAGTACATTTGAATAAAAAACGTATTTGTTCCAATTTATAAGGTCCATCTCAATGCAGTTTAGTGCGCGCTAGTGTTTCACCCCCTACACCATACCGTACCTCTGGTTTTCCTTTCTTAAGCTCTGAAGGTCTCTATATGTATGCTGGTGACCCACATTTCTCAGGCTAAGTCTGGCCGAGCTACACATAACATGGTGGGAACGACTGGCAGCCTACATCTCATAGTTGAAGAGAACTTGGAGTTAGTTCTTGGTCTAATAGCACAGTTGCTTATACTGGTTGTATAAGCTCTATCACAACATTTTCTAGATCTTATTTACCTAGCTAGCTCTCTTGTTTCTTAATAGGCCTTTGTTAAAAAGAAAACCACAAGCCGAAAGTGGTGTCAGTTAGACTGAGTCCCCAAACGAGAGCTTGATACCTAGCTTAACTGCAATTTCAACCTCTACCAGAAATTAGTCAGTAGGGAGTTTCTGGATCCGCACAAAGAAGTCTGCCAGAGCGGCCCCTCTCCATCCCCACAAAGAAAGATGAGGTCACCTGCAAGATCAGACTCCCTGCTCTTCCCCTAAGGCAAAGATACTGTGCCTGAAATAATCCTTCCCTTTGTTAATAACTTTCTTGCCCCACCCGCCTTCGACAAAAACTTTCCATTTGGTACATCTCCTTGGGATCCTCCTCTGCTTGCTATTTGGGATGCTGCGCAATTCACGAACTGTTTAATAAAGCCCATTACATCTTTTACATTTATTCAGTTGATTTCTTGTTATTTAACATCCTCCTGGTTGGAGATCTGTCAACCTCTTAACCATTCTTCCAACCAGGGAAAATTTTCTCCCTCCCTTAGCTCTTACTTCCACCTCATTGTGAATGGACTTCTCTCTCTAAACCACAGAGCTAGTCTGGGTCTTCTAAACTGGAGTCCAACTTCCTTAATGCATGGCCCACCTGTTAGACATTCTTTGGTATTGAGCTTGGATGCCTTCCACACCTGGCCTGGCCAAACACACTGGACGTAGTGATGTGGACCACTCATTTCCTTTTCCATGTTGATAGCCTTTGCATCCTGGGTCAGTCCTGCCTCATCCTGCACTTTCTCACTAGCCTGTTTGCTAAGGGGCTAGTCTGCCTTGAGGCCACACCCTTTGCTGTGCTGATACACTGGTTTTCTGCCAGATGGCTCAGTCAGATAGATGTGCTAGAGCAAATCAAATCATTGGCCAGGGCTGGCATTCTTTTGTTGCACTCCCTAAAGCTCTATTTATTGTATTAGTTGTAAATCTATCACTCCCTATCAGAAAATGGAAAGCAAATAGATGCCCTTCACATACGAAGGTGAGACTGGATATGCCCTTTGAGTTTATTTTCCATTAGCACAGACGACCTCCTCTTCCCACCCACTCCTCTCGCCTCCCCCACCAACACCTGTGCATGGTTTGCATGCTAACTGCTGGGGCATTGCCTTGTTCAGAAAGAGTGAAATCACCTGGACCACATAAGGGAGTAGCCGCCACCTGCACCTAATGTTAAAAACACTGCATTAACTGAATCTCGGACTGAAATGGAATAACACCTACTTTATCCCACATCATTGGTAAGGGAAATGTTCTCTTTAAGTGAAAATATTTTAAAATCTATTTTGGATGGACAGTTTTCTAAAATTACTACATTGCTCTCTGCTTTCTTACCCTGGGGATTTTAAATATGATGACTTTGGTCAACATTTGGAACATCAATTTCTGTGCTATGCCCCCAAAGATTATTAGCGGAGGTGTAATTGTTGGCTCCTAAAATAGGTGTCCTCACACTGCTTGGCTCTGTAAATCTCTATGTCTGCTTTAGGGTTGTTCTGTCTATCTCTTTGCAGTTTTCGCCTTTACCAATTGCTAGCAGCATTTCCCCCTTTTAATCTGTTTTGACCTGCGAAAGGAGATAGCCATGTCTGGTAGAATAGGCCGTAACATAAAAATATATTGGTTCTGACCGAGCGCCTGAGGATATCTCTTGAGAATATACACATGAAATTTTAGGAAGAATAATTTTGGAAATATTATGGACTTCCTTTCTTGCCCATAGCTGTAACTCTGCCCAGTTGATGTGCCCCTACAAATACTATGAAATACATAAAAGCCAGAAAAACATTGCCATGTGTTCCAAATATCTTCATAGCACACCCACATCCTCACCGAAATACTGAGACAGAACTCACACAGGTACAGGTACCTACGCCCTTGCGGTTAGAGACTCCCAACACATCTTCCCCGACAGACGATTTGCACGCATAGGCAGGCTTGCAGGGACCTGAGTGTGTGTGGAACCTACCTCAGAGACTTCGCTGCATCGTGATTTGTAGTCACTATAGTTTTCTTTTCAGTATAAACCAAGTAGCTGCCATTTTGTCCCATAAAGTTCTATCAAAGACACAAAGACCCCTCAAAGACACAAGGCCTCTCTTTTCTCTCCCCCATTCTTCCCACTTCTTAAAAATAAATAATTAAAACTACCTCTTTACCTGAGTGCTCTGTTTCCTGCTTTTCACGAAACTCTTGGGGTGGAAGATTCCCAAGGACAGCAGGAGGTTGGATCAGCAAGTCTGAGGGCTGAAGTTAAAGGGGAGAGGGAGAAAACCTTTACGACTTTCCTACTTTCCGGCAGGTTCATTTAAGGCACGAAGAGTCGCAAACCGTGAGAAAAACACATTTGATCCTTGAGATGAAGTCAAGAAGGCATTCTGCAGAAAGGTCTGCCATTGGGTGTAAAATGTTAAAGTTGAATATCCAGTCTCAAAGACTCATAGGAAATTACCCCATGGGCGGGGTTGGTGATTTGATGTCCCCACTTACATTCACTGGGAGAACTAAAAAGATCCCAATTTACCATGTTCACATCAAACTCCTGAGAAGGTTGGAAAACCAAATTTCATTATACTGGGGGCCAGAAATTGTTTCACCAACCTTTAGAGTGTTCCATTTTAAGTCACGAATCGTGTTCTAATGGGTGGCCATGCATTCTGGCCATGACTTCTTTTCTTTCTGGGCACTAAAAGTGGAATGTGTAAAATCAGTTTTGTTTTGCATTCAATACAGTAGGTAATTGAGTGCTGCTGATAAAGAAAGCCAAAATCAACATATTCCCCAGACCTGTCCACTAGACAAGGAGGTAACTGGGGAATTGGGACAGAGGACACATACTTGGAAGAAAGGAGGCAGGGAGTTAAAGCTATGTGGGAGGAAAACTACTCCGTTTCATTTGCTCTCCTTACCGTTCTACTCTTCTCTTTGCAGTCTCTGGATCGTACTTCATCAACAGAACTGCAGGGAGAAGGCACACAAACATAGTGAGATGCAGCCTGGGTGCCCCATCTCAGGGGGGCTGTTAAGGAGTAGGACCCTATAGGAGTAACGTTGTCTGTTCCCCAGGATGCTGGACTTCCCTGTTGCCTGTCCACCTTTCTATCCCCAACACCTGGCTTACTGCCCGCCCGAACAATTTAGTACCTGCCTGACTGCTCCAGGAAATAAATAAATAGAAGTCTTCAGCACTGTTCTCTTCTTTAGCATTCTCACCCAGCCACAACTGCAGTTCCTATCCTGGGTCTGAAATGAAAGTGAGATTTCACAAGGCATTGCTAACTGCCATAGTTCGTGTTTAGTGAGAGCAGCCGTGTGGAAGGTTCCCTCCCTCCGCCCAAGCTAAACGATGGCCTCACAAGCCTCCTCTCCCACAATTCTTCTATAATGTGATATAGAGCCTTGTCCTAAAATGCACTTATCGTGCTTTATTATGAGTTAAAATTTTTCCATTACGAAATAACAAAATGTAATGCAATGAAACCACTGTTCCCATTGTGGTGTGTTTCCTTCCAGTCATTTTTTTTTTTCCAAAAATGCACTTATCCTTGACCCTGTAGATATTATAAATATTTTATTATCCATTACACTATTACTCTGATTCTTTTGGATGAAGGCTGTATCTGCATCACTGTGTCTTCCTTGTATTTCGAGTCATTGGAGTTAGCATCCTATAAATAAAACAGACAAACACTTAGGAGTCAGATACGCAGTTTCAAATTCTGGCCTTAACAAGTAAGGTGTGTGAGTTGTGCAACTAACTTAACCTCTCCCAGACTCAGTTTCCACTTCTAGTTAAGATTATAGGAATAAAAAAAAATTATAGGAATATGTATTTCCTATGACTTTTTTGAATATCAACATTAGGCAGCCTATGTGTACCTAGCTAGCTGCCTAGTGCAGAGCAGACACAGTAAATATCATCTCTCTTGCTCATGTGTAGAGGATAGAGCTCAAATTGTTACACTTATTTGGGGTTATCTGATGAGTAGCATATATATGTGAAATTATCTATTTAGAGATATTTGGATATGCAAGCATAGGATAGTCATTTCTTTATAAGAAGTTCTGTGAATTTGCACTTAAATCTACATATCAAATAATTATTATTCTTTATCATGAGTCATAAAGGAATGTTCTGCTAACCCTATTCCCGATCTAGCTACTTAACCGTATTTAAGATTGACACCCTCAAAAAAACCCCAATTAATAATAAAAGTCTCATTTTCACAAAACATGTTTTCAGAGGAGTGTAATTTAATTTCCTTTAAAAGGTTCATCATAATCAGTTGTTTATTAACATGGGGCCAAAACAGTTCCTGGAGTTTGACAATTGTTCTCTAAGAGCACACTAAAGATCCTCCATCAACTGGGCCAGTGTTTATTAGTACTATACTGGAGTACCGTGTTCTACCATTCCGGCGGGCACGGGGCGGGGGTGGGGGGCAGATACAAAATATCTGGAAGACACTTTTACAGTGAGACCTGGTTAAAAAGCAGATAGATAAGGGCTTGGTTCCTTGTCTCCAAAATGGTCTTCACCTGTCTTAAAGATAGCAGGTGCTTATTATAAGGAGAGCTGCTTGGGCCTTGAAGGCAAGGAGGAAAACTTCACATTCCCTTCTACCACTTAAAGGTGGTCTTTCCAGAAGCCAGTCACCTGTGATTTCTGAGCGGCATGCCTCATCTGCAGAATGAGGTTCCCATAATATATTGTGCACATGTCTAATAAAGTCCTGGGCATTAAGTAAGAAGTCAGTTGTTATTTTCACTTATTTTTCCCCCCACTTTTCTCTATAGATAACACCTGCTTACAGAGATTTTATAAATATCAAATGAGAAAACCTATCTAAATGCCCATGAGTAACAGATCTTGGAAGGTAATAAGTTCTCAGTGTTAGTTCAGATCCTTGATGTTTTAAAAGATTATTTATTTATTTATTTACTTATGTATGTATTTGAGAGACAGAGCACACGCAGGAACAGGGCGGTGGGATAGAAGCTGGGGTAGAGGGACATGCAGACTCCACACTAGGTGCTGAACCCCACATGGGGCTTCATCCCAGACTCCAAGATCATGACCCAAGCCAAAACAAGAGTCAGACCTTAACCTGCTAAGCCACTCAGGTGCCCCTCAGTTCCCTGATCTTTAAGTTCTTAAAAAGAAATGTTCCTGCTCAGTCTGTGCTTTTTAGGATTACCGATTAATGTCACTTTTGATGTGTAAAGTTTTATTTACATGTTATTTAGAAAAGAAAATAAAGCATTAATGGATCATACATTAATTTCTGTATTGGAATTCAAAGGAAGCATGTGCCATACACTCACTTTTGTAGACATGATACTGGGATTCTTTAATAAAGCTCTTAGCTCTTCTGACTCTGGTAGCAGTTTGAACATGTTTCAAAATCTGTCCACATAGAAGGGTTTAATGACAGTATATTAAAAATATCTGAAGGACACCTTGGTGACTCAGTCAGCTAAGCATCTGCCTTTGGCTGAGGTTATGATCCTGAGGTCCTGGAATCGAGTCCTGAATCAAGCTTCTTGCTCAAAAAGGAGCCTGCTTCTGCCTCTGTCTGTCACACCCCCATATATGCCCCCTCGCTCTCTCTCTCTCTCTCTGACAAATAAATAAATAATTAAAATCTTAAAAAAAGAAATCTGATTAAATGGAATGTTTCTAATAGTGCAAGTAGCCAGGAGATGAAATTTCAAGTTCGCAAACAATTTTTCTCTTAGTCGTATAGTTCATAGTTACATTTAGAAATTTTCCAAATGGCATCCAGTGGAGCAATATTTTTGACCCTATGGAAGACCTGCTAACCAAAAGAATGCCAGATCAGTCATTATAGACAAACCTGTACAAGTTTCATCTTTGGTCTATTTGTTTCAACTGTATGGTCTTTAGTGTTGGTTTCTGCATTTATCCTGTGTTTGTTTTTTGCTAATTACCACCACACAGAATAGGTCATTACAAATGATAGACTTGCATATTAATGAACTTAGAGGGCCTACAGGTGTGACAGGCCCCAGAAGACAGATTTGAATAAGATCGCTCCTCACCGGAGGGAGCTGCCAGCCTTCTCTCTGGCAGGAGTTGCTGTCACTCTTCTTATTAACCTACAGAACCCTTATGCATCCTTATTGAAGTTGTTCTTCCCCAAACAGTCACATTCCTAATGTAGAATAAAACATACGATGGTAATAAAAAGCATTTGCTCCATATACCACAGCTTTAGGGGATGGTGCCTGTCCTATCCGGGTCCTATCAATATTGCAGGTTCACGTCTGAGCCCATCACGTGCTTAACCATGAATACCAGCCCTAGGCAATGAATTATGGAATATCCCATTGTAAATACAAGTGATTGTCACATAACTTTTCTCCCTGTACATGCTCTATTCTAGCAGGATCTTGGATTTCTGGTTTTCTAGGACTTAGCTTCGGTGCTGGCATTATGAAAGGTCTTTTCAGTGGTCCTGCTCCCTACCTTTGGTTCATCAAATGGTGATTTTTTGAAATTTCTTCTTTGTTTGGATTTTGGAATCCCTCACCAACTCCTGGAATAATTCCCTTTTCCCCAACATAGCCCAGGAATTCTAACTATAAGAGGGTCTCTGGACTCCCTTTCAGATGTAGGTTAGGGAAAAGGTTAGGGTATGGAGAATTCAGGAATGAGAGAAGGTTATCCCTGAGCAGAGTTTTCACGTATGAGTCAAAGATGTAAAAGAGGAAGATGTTGCACAGTTGGGAATAAACCACACCTAAATTAGATGGGCAAGTTGTGGAGTTTAACCATTACTAGCTAGTGGACAACACAGAACACTTTAAAAACAATTTGCAGTCATATGTTTGACCCAGAATCAATTTGAACTATTGCTTTATTTTCATTTATACACAGTTTTTAGAAGGAAATGTTGCCTGAGGAACCACAGCGCATTTGGATTATTTACCTTCCTGTCCCTTTCACATTGTTGCAACCTCAGGAGACCTTCCTTGCCTTTTGTGGACCTGCAGGGAGAAACCCACTGAGGTGACTGCAGTTTGAGGAAGGAAGCTTCCTCACTCTGGAGGGAGTGAGAAAGATTAATCAGAAAGAGCCCTGCAGGTGAAGAATAAGAAAATCTAGGAGGGGACAGTTATTACAGTGCAAGTAAGAAATCATGAAGAAATGTTAAACTAAGTCAGTAACATATGATAGGAGAGGTAGGAAAGAAATGAGAGTTATTAAGATAGTGGAATTGGCAGAACTCAAGAGATAATTGGATATGGAGGGTAAAAGAAAGGAGGAATTGAGAAAGGTGTTTCAATTTTACCCGCCCAGCTAAGGAATATAGACTAGAATGAGGGAAGAGCGAGTAAGTTCAGTTGGAGGCATGCTGACAAGCAGAGGTATCTAACATGCAAAGAGAGACAGGACGCTGCAGCTCTGGGGGGAAGGTACAGCCATACATCGAAGGAGCCAGTGACACTAAACTTGGTAGTTGAAATCTTGAGAGTAGGCAACATTACTTACAGAAAACGTGTACAAAGATAAAAGAAGACAGTGAGGATGGGTGGGCGAGATAATAAATTTAATAAAAAAAGCAGAGGCAGGGAAATGAAAATGAAAGATCTGAGTCTTTGTAGAATCAGAACAGGATTAGGCCACAGAAGCTGAGGGAAAAGATGTTTAAGGAGTAAGGACGGCATCAACTGAAGTTTGGAAAGTGCTCAGTGTGTTCAGCAGTTTTAAGTAATTGTGACTGTAAGAAGTTTCGGGAGAGTGACAGAGCAGAAAGGCAGACAATGAGCCCAAGAATGCCTAGAAAGCAGAGTAGGCTACTCTCCAGAGTATCTTGAAGGAGAAGGGAATTTTATCTGAGCTAACAAGCTATAAGAAACGCAGACTCAAATAATTTTTTTTTAAATTATTTTTGGGGTGGTAGTGGAAGATATATGGGTAAGAAGGGCTTTGACTGGGGAAAAGATAAACTGTGAAGGTGGTGCAGAGTGTTCCAAGCAAGGTGAGTCACTGAAAGGAGAAGAGATAAAAGCTGAGAAATCTCCCTGGATGACAGGGACAGTTGAGAACACCATGTTGCCCCCTTCTCATGTCAGCCATGTACCTGAGACTGCAGTGGAAATCCAGAAGACAAATAGAGCAAACCTTCTCATACTTTAATAAGCATAAGAATTACCAGGGGATTGTGTTTAAATGTATATTCTGATTCACTGTGTCTGGGGTTGGACCTATGAGTCTGGATTTCAAACAAGCCCTCTGGTGATGCCTGACTACCCGTTGAGAGATAAGGACATTGAGGAATGTGCATGGGCAAGGAACATGGATTTCGAATGTAATCAACATAAATGCAAAGTAAGGACTTAGTTTGGTAAGTCAGAAAACATGGCAAGGAGGCACTCAAAAATGCATCCTACAAATAGTTCATGTATTAATTAAGAATGTACTAAAGTCTTATTTAACCTGCATGATCTGCCTCTCTTTTGCAGAGCATAATACAAGGTACATTAGGTACAGTCTCTGAGAGTTCAAGGGTATCTTAATATGTAAAAGAAAACAGAAACAAATAGCTAGTAATTAATACAGAGATACGTAATTATTTCAGAAATAAACAACGGTCAATACTTGTTAGAAATGGTAGCTAGACAGCTCAAATATTTTTTTGGATTAACTTTTTTAGATGGAGATGTCACGAAGGGTTTTCAACTGGCCATTCATTTTGAGGTTGAATACATACTGAATATCATCCATCTTTCCTACATTTGTCTTTAAAAGAAGATATGACAGATGTAAAGTTTCCATCAATTTGAGAATAGTAGAGGGAAAAATGAGGCTTCCCTTTGAATCTAAGTGATCCTATCTCTTTAAGCCTCTTTCACAGTGGAGAGCTACATGAAGCCTGAGTCTGAAATCATTTGGTTCAGACAGAAGGGACATGACAAGGAACAAGTGTCAGGAAGAGAGAAACAATGTTAGATGTTTAGAAAGTACCTAATGTTTCTTTAGGCATTTCCTCCTGTTTACTGAATGAGGGACCCGCCCCGCCTTTTGCTACTGCTCCAGCCTGTTAGCCGATAGGTAACACATTGCTTGTGCCATTCTTACCTCCATCACATACCATTTGCTCGTAAGTGTTCAAGGACACTGGAGCACAAAAAGATTAGCCAGAGCAAGTTCAGTGTCGTTAGAGACTTGCTTGCTGGTTTAGAGGGAAGGGTTAATCATAAAACTACATTACTAAGTAGCATTGCCCATAGAGCCCTTTGCCTTGTAGGACTGCATAAAATTCCACTAGAAATATGGACTGAAAGAGAGTTTGATGCTGTTAAGAGTTCGTAAAATACTGTAAATGAAAACTTCTCTTCCACAATAGAAACAGGGCAGCATGCAAATTGTAATGGTTCCAGGAGTTACCACGGTAAATAAATCTGTTCTAAAGTTTTTAAAGTTTTGTTTTTTTTTAACCACTGAACTATTTTATATCATAAAACTATTACTAATTCAAGGACTTAGTATTCCTTAGAGGACAAATAAGGGAATATTGTTGTAAAGATTAAAGTGTTTGCTACAGTCGGTTTAGTGCAATTGCTATTAGGGAGGCCAGCGATCATTTTAGAAATCTGGGATCACATTAATAAGGAGTTGGAACTAACACTGAATGATGTGGGTAGTTTGAGCATTGACAAAATAAGATATTCTGGGTTTGGATGGAAGTTGAGAGGGTTAACAGAATAAATAAAAATGTAGAGGAGGAAACAGTTCAGGGTTCAGGTGTGTTTAAACCACAATGAGAAAATCAATATGCCTGGAGAGGAGGGTTTTGATTGAGTGAAAATCAATTTGGCAAGGCTGATTATAAAGACCCTTGCATTTTGGGTTAGGTTCTATGAAGATTGAACTATGCATTAATTACATCCAGAGGGGAACAAATAGGGACATGTCTTTAGCATTCTGACCAAACCATTTCTTTCATTGTTTAAAAACATTTCATTGTTGCTTCTGTTTTTAAAAATAGCACAAGCACATGGTGAAAATTTCATAATATAAAAAAGTAAACAAAAGAAAGTTAAAACCACTCATAAACGCAATGACCAGATAATGCAGTTGACATTGGGAATATCCTATGCCAATTTTTCCTAAGCATACATGCATTCACACACTCATTTTTAGAAAAGTCAGTTCACTCCATATCATAGTGGCTATAAACTAAACGCCTAAGACATAAGTAAGTTAGCATAATGTGTGGTAGCAGGCTAGAGTGGGCGAGGTATTGAAGACACAGTCTTTCACACAGACACGTTACAAATTAAGTACATGGAATGTTCTTTGCCTTCCACAAGGAAATATACTACTTCCTCACCCTACACCCTTGCACTGTATTTTATTTCAAACCTATAGCCATATCTGGGTCCATGTTTAATGTTACTACATTTGATGGGAATACAGGTATAAAAAAATTCAATTTTGTCAACTCTAACCTTAAAAAACAATAGATAAATGGTACCTGACTCTCAGCCCGAGTGTGTGGGAGGCTGACAGAGGGAGAAGGGCGCTGACGAGGGTGCGGCCAGCACTCGGCAGCAGCTACTGCTGTCAACCAGGAATGGGGATCAAAGCTGGCAGATCCTCACAGTTTTCAAAAGAAGACAGAAATCCAGTACTTATATGTTAATTTCTGACTTTTTAAAAATAGGAATTAATCATATTAACAATAGAGTCAGAATTCAAGAGTGAAAAAAACAGCTGCATTCTAGACTCTACAGTCGTTTCCTTGTGCTTATACATGTACCCACAAAACAAAACAAAACAAAACAAAACAATCGCAACAAAACTTCTTGTCTCTTTACAGTTAGGAAATGATACTACCCTGCTTCCTTTCTGGCAGAAAATCTTGAGTGGGTAATGGACATTTCTACTTACTAGACTTTTCCATCCTTAGCTGTGACCTGATATAATATTTACATTTGTATTAGCATATTATGAATCTTTCATTGTAAAAAGACTCATTTGGAAAGTCTGTAGCCTTCCAAAAATATGCTTACTGAATGTATATTTTGTTGATTTGAATAGGTATTTACCCACTGGAGGAAGATCTATTCCCAAATGCCACTTAGGTTATTTTCAAGAACTCCCTACTGAATATTGATGCAGCTGTGTGCCTTTGCAGAAGTGGGAACAAAGCCGGCAGTGTCGAACCTTGGAATCACAGTGAGTAATTAGCACAATGTCTGTAATCAGGGAAAGGTTAGGTTAGGAAAAGAGGAATATAAATGTCTGTGACACACAAAAAGGCACAAGAGGGAGATCATCTGAACAAGAACAACAAGAACAAAAAGAGCACTTGAACTTTAAATGTAAAAAACAACTGGATTTTATATTTATTTACCATATCTTCTCCACTTTAATCATAAACTTTTCTCTTACTTGAAAAACCCTAGGCATGTGATACTATTCTTTTATCTACTTATATCATTAGTATTGCTTTTAAATAAACAGGCTTCAACTACTCCAGATTGACAAAAGAGAGCTTTCCTAGTTAATCAAGATTGCCTAAGCACAGAAAACACAAAATAACTTGAAATGAATGAAGTACTATCTAATTTTAATCAATAGCAAAGATGGTATAAACTACAACAAAATGTTATGAATATAAACATCCAACAAATGAAGTTGTTTCAATAAAATTTTGTATTTGGTCTATTGTGAAAATAGAGATATAATTCCAAGCAGGGAGCAGGTATTTTTATTTAACCTAACACTATACTGTGTCTTCTTAAAAATCTAACTGAAATATTTTTGAAATCAAACTATGGATCTGAACTGGATCATTACTTAAAGAAACAAAGATATGAAGTAACTTTAAAAATTGCGCATTAACTTCCAATTTTTCTGATTCCCCAAATTTGTATTGTATGTGTTTGGTTTTCCTCAAATTAGAATTTCATTTTTTTCCACATTGGGGGAAAAAACAAGTTAGATTTTAAGATCCAAGTTTCTAAACTTTATTTTGCTTTTTCCTACTTGGAATTAGTCTAAAAAATCTTTTAACAATATCTATCATAATTTATATGCATGCCCAGGGATGATTTTCACCAATGAGGGAAGGGAAACACTTGCTTATGGTCCCAAGATTTTTTTTTTTAATCTTATTATTACTGATATTATTACTTCTACCACATGAATTTTGGACCCTAAGATGAACAGTTTTAGCAAAGTACAACTTTATCAATTGGTTAACTAATCTTCCTTAATGTCCATGTTAATTTTGGGACCCCTTCTGCAGTGACAGTGAATAGGAAAGCAGTTGAACTTTTGAAAGAAGAAAAGTGGAGAGAGCCTTTTTATATTACTGCATGGACCTGATGATTTTATCTAAAATGGAAATAAGGATGGATTATCTGAGGTGTCCCTGGTTCTTTTCCTGGTAAGTAGATACAGGATGAAGCCCCATGTAAGTCAAAGAACAGAATCAAAGTACCTCTATAGTTATTTTTCTAACCCATTGGTTGATTGATTGATTTAATAAGAATTTATTTAAAAACATCTAGATGTCAGGTACTCTTTTAGACACTAGTGATGTAATAAGTAACAAATAGACATTGCCCACTTATCCCTACAAACTTATGTAGTAAGATTTACATGCTAGAAAGGAACAAAAACATATAATTATATAAGTAATGAATTAGCTATAATTCTAGGTATTATGAAACTTCACATAAATGGAGATCTGATCTAGTCTTGAGTCACACAATAATGTCACATAACAAATGCCCCCAAGGAAGCAGTCTTTAAACTGGGTTCTGAAATAACATCAGGAATTAAGGAAAGAAGTCAAGTGATCCAGCCCAAAGAAGATGGAAGGAAGCTGCACATGTGAAGGCTTAGACCAAAATGCGTCCTCTATGTCTAAGACATTTGAATTAAACCAGTGATCCTAGAGACCACATAACAAACGCATTAATAGCAAAGGTGTGGCTGGAGAGGTGTGTAGGGGTCAATCAAGCAAGCTTCCTTGGAGCTACAGAAATCACAACCTCTCTACTTATTTGATGGTAGAAAGAGATGGAAATTAGTTTGAAGAAGTAAATGGTTTAGGTAAGACATGGTCTTGGTTCAGACTATTGTGATAGTAATAGACTGGAGAGAAACTGAAGGACTTAAGAGATATTTGGGAGATAGAATGAGCAGAAATTCATGTTCAGTTGGATGGTAGTAGGTGAGAAAGAGAAAGGGACAAAACGTAACATCTAGGTTTGGGGGTGAGCCACTGGCTGGGTAGTGGTGTCATTTATCAAAATTAGAATCTATCCCAGAGAAGGGATGGGTTTAGATGAAGAAGGCTTTGCTAAGGAAAAGCTACTGTCATGTCAAATCATTCCTGAAAGGCCACCCTAGGCGATCCTTGCATTTGGGAATCTGGTTTTCCTTAATATTTCAGTGTTTTCTCTCTCCTCCATGCTCTTCCACCCTCCCCCCAACATGGTTATTCTAAAGGGGTTTGCCTCTCTCTCTGTCTCTGTCTCTCTCTCTATATACATATATGCATATAATTTGAGAGAACCAAAGGAGAAAGAGAACAATTCTTTTCCCCCATCTCTTACACAAATGTGTGATTGTACCTATTTATTTTCATACCTCCACAAAATTTTTAACAAGATCGGCCAAGTCCTCATCATCTACTTTTTCATCATATGTCGAGCTTACAAAAGCTCTTCAGGAAACTGTGCACAAGTCGGTGCTCCCAAGGTGTGAAAAATATATGTGAAATATGGATACACTTGGAAATATGAAGTAACAATTATTTTCAGGCAATTCACATTCAAACACAGAGCTCTTTGGCACACAAAAGAAAAACCTGGCTAGTAAAATTGCTATTTTGATTTTCTACCCATATGATAGCAGGCAGTGAATTCCCAGCCTTTGTAATTCTGTTTTTTTCTTTTTAATAATAAAAGATCATATTATTTGACTTGATGTACCTTGTAAATAAACCATACATTTGCTGTCATGACCAAAATCAATCAAGCAATCACCAAATATTGATTGAGTACCTACAATGGCAAAGCAATACACTGGGAAGAGTGAGGAGCTACAAGGAAGTGTACAAGTTTTTTTCATAGAACTTTCTGTCTAGCTGGCAGGACAAGATCTGAACATAATTTAAAAAGGAGATTTTTACACATGAGTAATTACCATGAAGGATAAGTAAAAAGATACAGCAATTAAGAACAGATTGACTGTACCATGTATACATTCTACTATTTGCAAGAAAAGAGAAATTTTGTGTTTTGGAAATTTGGTAAAGATTTATGGAAGATAAAGGTTTTGAGCTCAATGTTTCTCTCTCTCTCTGTCTCTAAATATATTATTTTAGCTAGGAAGAGAAAATGAAAGAAAAGAATGGTATGATATTCCAATTATGAGCTGCTCAAGAGTAAATTGTGGTGTTGTGGGGGATGTATTAACAAGATTAAAAGCTAGAAATTTGTGTTTTAACTCAACTACTCAACTTTCTTTTTTTAAAAGATTCTATTTATTTATTTGACAGACAGAGATCATAAATAGGCAGAGAGGGGGGAAGCAGGTTCCCTGCTGAGCAGAGAGCCTTCTGTGGGTCTCGATCCCAGGACCCTAAGATCATGACCTGAGGTGAAGGCAGAGGCTTAGACCACTGAGCAACCCAGGCAGCCCATCAACTACTCAACTTTAACATTAATTATGTATGTGCAAAAGCACTAACCTTCTCTGGACATAAATTTTCTTACTATTAAAATGAGGGAACTGGATTAAGTGTTCTTTACAGAATCTTTGAAATTAAACACTAGTTTGTATTATAAAGAAAGAGTAAGTTCTTATTTGTCCAGCACTATATGAAATCAACCAAAGTTAGAGCATTTTTTAAATATGCAGATTATAGTTTAAATCTGACAGGCCAGGATTAAAAAATGGCAGACCCATTTGGTATCTAGGAAACCTGGACAAGAAACTTAACCCTGATGTCCCTTTGCTCTTCATCAATCAATTGATAGATGTAATTTTATTTGTAATTGATAGATATAATGTATTTTGTAATTGATAGATATAATAGATATAAATATAAATATTAACAAAAATAGTCTTTTCAATAGTGAAAATAATATGTAACAGTGCTGTGTAACATAGCTGGTCGTGTAAGAGCCACTGAAAAAGCTTTGGTTATATCCCTTGGCACCCATGGATGAAACCCTAGGTTGCAGTCATGAGATCTGAGTTCAAATCTCTGCTATGCAATAGATTGAGGGTCTGAAACTAAAAAGGGTTTGAACATGTTCCTTGTTTACATGTATCTTAGTACCACCCAACATTTTACAGGAAAACAAAAAGTCAAAATATATATGGGACAATATGGATTGTGTAGAATGTAGCAGTTGACAATGCTAAACAATTAGGGAATGCTGTAGTTATTTCCGTTTCACAGTATCTTTTTTTCTTTTAACTAGACTTGTATTCCCCTCACACCATTCCCCACTGATGCTTGTGATAACTTACAATTTCTCTTCAGTGTGCTTTGAGATTCTTGGATACTATTTAGGCTGCACAACATTTCCACTCCACTGTGCTAATTAACATCACAATGAATAATTATCAGCAGCTTCACAATGGTTTCTAGCATACTGTTTTTATTTTATTATTTTTATAGATTATGAGGAAAGCAACATAAAACACACTACCAGTTTTCATGCCAAGAACGCTTCATCCAACTAAGAAATGTCATACAGTACATTTCAGAAATAAGTGCCACTCATAAACACGGTATTCTAATGCATATTGAAGTTTCATGTACTAAAGATTGGAGTAGCTATCGGTAGTCAATGAATAATGGATAGGAATGATTAATGACTTTGTGAGATAAGGGATAATTAGATTTGGCATGTGCATCCACCATTTAAGCAAATTGGTATGTGGAATGTGTAGCTGAAAGAGATACAGACAAATGACATTAAGCTTCGATGATTCAGATGGGTCTCCTGAGAATGGATGATGCAAATTCTTTTCTAATTTTCCTCCAACAACTCAACACAACCATAAAGGTAACAATGGATCTTATTTTTATGCTAGCAATGGTTGCCTCAGCAACAGTGACAGAATCTGAAGCCCAGCAAGCCTCTTCACACTTTTCTGCCTTCAGGTCATTCATTCACCCTTCTTTTCCCATATCTCTGTCATTTATTCAAATAATGCTCTACAGCCCCACTACCTCTGGACACAGTGATGTTGGGGAACAATAAAAGCTCTTGGCAAAACTGTGCAGAAGGAACAATTTTCTATAACATCTCCTGCCAATCCTCCATCCTACCTCCTCAATGCATTCCCACAGCCGTATACATAGGCAAGTACACCTGTAACTGCTTATGTGATACCCTATGGCTAATCACCTCTTCTCAAAGTGGAATAATAATAAGGACTACCCTTTGCAGGTGATGGGAAATTTTGGATCCTCTTTATTCCTAACAAACCACTGATGCCCCACTCCCCTTGTTTGAGCTTTCTAGTTAAAACAAGGAATTAATGTACGCCAGTGTGTTAATGCTACATTTTCTCAATCTGAAGCAGAAACACATTGGTATGCCCTCATCAAAAGAGAGGTATGCCAAAAGTAATTTGTTACTAATCATAGATAAAATGCAAAACTTATATGAAGGAAATTTAATTAAATTAGAATTTCTTAAATGTTATCCGTATAAAAAAATACTCACTTGTATTAAAAGGTGTTTTTATTTTCTCCTAGCAGAAATGAAATAGTGCAGTTAAAATTAAAATGAAGTAACCTGAATGGGCTGGGGAATGAAGGTGGGTGGGTGGTTGGTGGCTCATAAAGAAGGTCTAAATTGTAAATATTAGTCTTTAAGAAAAAATGTTGGTGGGAGTTAATTGAAAAAAGGGGCTTATTATTGATATTTTTTTAGCCAGGGAGGAGCAGAAGAAGAGGGAGAGAAAGAGAATTCCAAGCAGGCTCTACATATAACGTGGAGCCAGCACAGGGCTGGATCTCAACCCGAGATCATGCCCTGACCTGAAATCAAGAGTCGGGTACTCAACCAACTGAGCCATCGAGTCACCCCATAAATAAGTAGATTCTCAATAAATATTTATAATTTTAACTGGATTAATGTAGACTTAAGAAAACAAATGAATGGATACTGTTAGGAATTAGGGTGAGGTACTCATTAAATCAAATGCCTGCCAATCATACTTTCTTTTGTCCGTGTTTTTAGAAGGACAATACACAAAAGGAACAATTGTGAATAAGAAGCAAAACATATTCTTATGTGTTGTACAAAAGCCTGGTACCTTAGACACAGCTCTGGTAAACTCTAGTTTCTAGAAGCCTAGGTGGGACCTTATATGTTGCTCCAAAATCTTTACATTAAGAACTTATCTTGGGTGCCTGGGTGGCTCAGTGGGTTAAGCCGCTGCCTTCGGCTCAGGTCATGATCTCAGGGTCCTGGGATCGAGTCCCACATCGGGCTCTCTGCTCAGCGGAGAGCCTGCTTCCCTTCCTCTCTCTCTGCCTGCCTCTCTGCCCACTTGTGATCTCTCTCTGTCAAATAAATAAATAAAAAATCTTTAAAAAAAAAAAAAAAAAGAACTTATCTATGGGGCACCTGGGTGGCTCAGTGGGTTAAGCCTCTGCCTTCAGCTCAGGTCATGATCTCAGGGTCCTGAGATAGAGCCCCATATCAGGTTTTCTGCTCAGCAGGGAACCTGCTTCCCACTTTCTCTCTGCCTGCCTCTCTGCCTACTTGTGATCTCTCTCTCTCTGTCAAATAAATAAATAAAATCTTAAAAAAAAAAAAAGAACTTATTTATGTGACTCAGACTGGTCACAGAAATTCTAAAAAAGTATAGACAAGAAGAAACTTATGATAGCCAGTTCTAGAAACCTAGCCCTTAGTGACCTTGTCCGCCTACATGTAAGCATCAAGGACGATAGAAAAGAGATGGAAAAAGAATAGAGATAGAGATGGAAGTGGGTGACTTAATGCACACTTGACATTAGTGAGAATGACTTTGTTATTGTTTGCTGACTAATCAGATCAGAAATGTCTTCCTTGGGCCCCAGTGTGGGGTTGGCGATAAGAAGTAAAGCTAGAATGGCTGTGGGAAGAAAAGAACAGAAAACATGACCAAAATATGCCTTATGAAAGTACTTAAAATAATGAGAATTTGAAGCTAATAGAGGAGACATTTGGGAACAGAAGAACCATTCAGAACATTTAGATTTAACATGCACACACACTTATAGTATGTATGTGTGTGTGTATAAGGATAAATACAAACATGTATGTATTTGAATATATACAAATATATAAATCATATATAACATGACATGTGAAAAATATAAAACATAAAATATAGCATATATAAAATATGTAACACATATAAACTATTATTTTTTAAATATAGAAATATGGGTGCCTGGGCGGCTCAGTCATTGGACATCTGCCGTCCGCTCAGGTCATGATCCCAGGGTGTTGGGATAGAGCCCCTCATCAGACTCCCTGCTCAGCAGGAAGCCTGCTTCTCCCTCTCACTCCCCCTGCTTATGTTCCCTCTCTCGCTGTGTCTCTCTGTCAAATAAATAAATAAAATCTTAAAAAATAAATAAAAAAATAAAGAAATATATAAGTAAATGTTAAATATATACAAATATGTCATATATAAAATATGTATACATGATACATATGATATAATATATCATGACACATATACAGTGTGTGTGTATATATAAATATAAATATATAAATAAAGCCTAGTCCCCAGTGATACACACTTAAACACACCACATGCATATTTAAGAGTCACATAGGGAAAAAGATATATATCTATTTGCAGAGTAACCTATGAAAACTACCTATAGTAATCAAACTAGTTGTTTTTATTCATGAAATAATGAATCATGAATCACCAAACATGAACAAAATATTAAAGAAAATACCAGGGTGGGGAAACAGACAGCTGACTAGGCAGAAACAGAAATAACACAGAGCACAGAAGAGCATCTATAAGACAGATTTCATGTATTCAGAGGAAAACAAGCATTTATGGCATTTATAAGAGACTGCTGTCAAAGGGAAAAGGGTATCAAAAGGATGTAGACAATTTTTAAAGTCACCATATAGAATGAAAAGTAAGTTGAACAAAGCTAAGGATCTAGCTGTTCACCTGAAAGAGAACAATTGACAAAATACCCTGCAAGATTAAATCAACCCCTGGTAAAACTGGAGCCCAACTAGTTGCACTACAGATGTGAAATTTATAAACTTAAAAATTTTAAAATAATAAATACGCAACAAACTTTAGGAGTCAAAAGAGAAAAGAACACATAGTTGGGTAAGTCGCTATATGATTAATTGTTCAAAGACTGGAATCAGATAATACTGTCAAAAATTAGTAACTCATAAAAAATATTTATTTTAAGCATGTAAAGGACAGTACCCAAAGAAATAAAATTCAGAAACTATGAAAATAAATGATCCAGAGTAGAAGTGGATACGAATGTGAAAGAAATTTTGCACTCTTAATTTGAGACTCATCTATACAGACTCTCAGGAATTTTGTAGATAGTTCTTTAACCTAAAATATAACTAAAAAAATTAAAGAGCACCCACATCAACAAAAGACTAGGTAAATAAATTACAGTGAAATAAATTTTAATAACCACTTATGGCTCTCAATTTAGATAATGCTCATACCTTCTCAAAGTGCTTTCACATGTTGTTGAAGCAAAAATCATTTATTGATCACTTCTTCTGGGCAAGCCATTGCTTTGCCTATTAAGTCATTTGTTTTGATCCCTGAGACAGGCTAAGGGAAAATGTCTTTCATCCTTTAGACAGTTAAGAAAACTAAAACAGAACATCTGGGTGGCTCAGTCAGCATTTGCCTTTGGCTCAGGTCATGATCCCAGGGTTCTGAGATTGAGCCCCATGTCTGGCTCCCTGCTAAACGGGAAGCCTGCTTCTCTCTCTGCCCCCACCCCTTCTTGATCTCTCTCTCTCTCTCTCTCTCTCCCTGTCAAATAAATAAATAAATAAAAATCTTATAAACAACACCACCTTAAACAAGAGTAAATTGCTTTGCCTAAGGTCATCAAACTCTTCCTCGTGGTACTTAACCTCTGTTCCCTGTCTTCCCAAATGCAGATTCTTGTGGCTAGCCTCTCCTCCCAATTAATGGGAAATAAAAGACAACCAAAGGATTTAATCCAAAAGAGCCAATGTGAGAAATGGATAAGTCAATACGAGAATTGGGAAATGCATAAGCACTTAATATATTCCACCTGACTTCTATTTGCGAGGCACTGTGGTAGGTACTTACATGGATTTTATTTCATTAATCCTCACAAGCCCTATGAAATAAATGGTATTATCCCCAGTTAATATGTTAGAAAATTGAGGCTCAAACTTGTTACTTAGGACAGTTTACGCAGCCAGAAGATGGCAGCAAACTATCCAGTTCTCTAACTTGGGTTTCATTTCCCCCTAAGCAGAGATTCTCAGTCTTGGTATTATTGACTGTTTGGGTTGGATAATTATTTCTTGTGGGGATGTTTAACAGCTTCTACCCACTGGACTCCAGAAGCATCCTCACCTCCATTTGCAATAACCAAAAATGTTCCCAGATTCCCCAGGGGTTGAGATGAGGGATCAATCTCAGCTGAGAAGCACTCCCTATAGGTATGGATTCCCTTCTTGAGCTTTATTATATTGCGGAATATCCCCCCCAGTGGGATGCTAGTTCCTTAAACTTGGATTCTCTTTGGCTTCCTCTATGTACCTTATTGTGAAATTCTTATTGACAGTGTTGAATTTTGTCTGGGTCTCCAGAGTCTGGAGAGAAGCAATGATTAGGCAATCCCTTTACCTCCTGGTGTTCGGAAAGAGACTTAACTTCTAGCAGCCACCATTCCGCATTTGCTTTGATAAAACAACAACTGATCACTCGTTCCACTTTCACAAGACCAGATACAGACCCTCCAAATTCCCCTTCTTTGTCTAACAAATGATTAGATGAACTGTTTTGTCCCCACTGATAAATCAGAATGCTGGTAACCAAATTCCTTAAGTTTCTCTCCTCCCAGGGCTCTGGGCTTGGATCTATCCTAGGCTGAAGCTCTGCATAACTCTTCCTTAAGATCCCCACCCTGAAAATAGACCTCCTGAGAAAACCTCCTACCCATTGCCTGGCCACCTTATCCTTGCTAATCCACTTCCTCAAAACTCATCTTTTTGTAGCTTTGTTTAATCCTCTTTATGAAGAAAAGAGCTTTCCTGGCTGATCTTTGAGAAGCTGGCAATCTCCTGGTTAGACTTGGTTAGACAGTCTTCCTCTTGCAATAGCCCCCTCCTGCTATTACAATGACTCATCCCCCCCACTCCAGTGCAAGAATTTTTTTTCAAATAAAGTTTCTCTTTACCTAAATCCAGATTTTTTATTTGACATTATGATAACATACAGAGACAAACAAAAAAGAATGCCGATGACATGATATCTCTATCATTTAGGACAGACTCAATATCCTGCATTTAACCTAAAATACAATTTTAATTTAAAAAAAAAGTATGTGGAATATACATTGTAAATATATAACTGAGTAAAAAAAAATTAGGTATTTCATTCAGTGATTTCAAAGGTCGCTTATATTCACAGTCTTGTAAGTGGACTTGTTTGGAACCCTCAGGGCTGAAAGCTGCTCAAGAACTAACATCTATGCATTTGTCAGCATAGGTCACAATTGACATGTCAACTGAGTAGTAAAATGGTCAGGGCAAAGCTAGCTGGAGTGAGTGATTCAAAATGAGAAAAGAGTGTGATGAGATTCATTGCCTGAGGCATAGAACCTTTGCTTAAACTGCCTCCCAAAGGTCTGGATTGATGAGAAGCCAGCTTGTCTCCAAGAGCAGACTAGGTGACGAAGAAACCGTTCACCACTGACAAGGTTACATCAAGGGAGCAAAGGTGGAACAGAAATAAAGCCAAAACTTGATCTGCCATGGAGAGGTTACCTTTTGTAGTCATGTCAGAACTATCCCCTGAGTGTATTTCTTCTATCCTGAAACCACTTTAATTTATTCTGTAATTTAACAGGAGGCAGAGCCCATGTGGTGGTAGGGGTGGGGTGAGGGAGGGAGAAATGGGGGAGGAAAACCAGCTCCACCAGCAGCTGAAGTCTCTCTACAGTAATTTTCTACCAATTTTTCATTTGCCTCATCTCCTAATTATTGCCTTCAAAAATGATTGCTTCTCGACCCAAATTTTGAACTTGGTTCCAACTCTTTTTTTTTTTTCACCCCCCACCCCCAGACTGATAGTCTACATTAGCATTTTCAGTTGCTATTTTAACATAAAACACCATTAATGACATGAATTCAGGCTTTTTTTCCACATACCTAGGGTTACCCAAATGGATAAAGAGGTCCCACTCTTGACAGAGGAGAGGGATTGTCTTAGATCCTTGAACCAGCCTGTCAACCAATCTCCTAAATATCTTGTCTCCATTTCTCAACCGTACACTCACCCTCTCTTCCACTGATAAGCAGTCACACTAACACTGTCATTGGGATTTTTGGACCAACACTGGTGACAATCTCAAGAGATTCAGAAGCCTAAAATCATATAAAAGGATATGGGGGGAAAAAAAAAGCTAACAGGCATGAGATATTAAGAAATGATAAGGACCCATGACTGAACAATGTTGAAAGATACTAAAATTCAATTGAAAAATTTTTTTGCAGATTTCTGCTATAGTAAGTTTCTAATTTCTCCACGGATCTATTTATAGGCTTAAAACTGGCTGTTGGAAGACCACAGTGATGTATTTTGTGTGGTTTCTATATTGTTCAATAATTTGAACTAGATCCCACATTTAATTGAGAGTTGATGTAAAAGAAAAAACCTATTTCTGACTTGTCTTCCTTTGCCAATAATATCTAGTCCACATTGCAGCAGGGAAACAATTGCTTGACCTTTGTAGATGTTCTCTTTTTTTGAGGGAGCATAGGCTTTCATGTTCACTACAACCCATTGGATTATACCTACCTGTTCAATCTGTTTATATTAACTTCCAAACCTCTGCTGGCATCCAAGTTTGAAAACTAGTCTACAAATGCTATGATTCTTTTATCCTACTCCAGATTCACACATCCACAATCTCCTTGCCCTGTATATTTCATCTATGTCATTTAATACACACACGTATTGATAATGAATAAATTTTTTTCCAGAGATAAATATCCATTGAGGGTCTATGTGTAACCATGGGAAATAGCCTGGTCAAAGAGAGAACCAGGACCATAAAAAATAATGTGTGAATCAATATCATCCTGAATGGTCAGATTGACAATAACAATTACAACAAGATTAATTTTGTCTAAAGTAATCTCAAAAGCTTATGTTGATCAAGACATGTGCATACTCAATAATTTGCAATAAAATAAATGTTTTTCAAGCTTATTCCTCCTCCAAACAAAGATGAGAATATATTAATATATTCCTTTTAAAAAGAGAATGTCTTATTTAAAATTTTGCATGTTCAGATTTTCTTAAAAAAGAATGCCTAGAAAAGTTCTATAAATCTTTTGAAATTATAATAAGTAAGACAGTAATGGCACAAATCACAAGTACTATAAAACTGCCTTAGGCATTATATTTTCTAGAAATTAGCATTTTAGAGTACATTTTGAATTTATGATCACTGGTAATGTATAAGAGCATTTTAACTTAAATTTAAAAAGATGTTGCACTATATACACATATACATGTATATTATATCCTATCTATCTATCCATCATCTATGCACCTATCTATGTAGTTTGAGTCACTGTTAAAACAGTATCTGTCCAAATTTATAGGCTTGGTTTTTAGAGTAGAGGCTTTAAGTTTCTAGCTATCTGACATACAGTCAACCTTATAAATAGTCCTTAAAAATGAAATAAAATAAAAATAAACATGTAACCAATCCAAAAACATTTTTGTTGTTCCTTCTTTATTATAGTTCCTTTTTTCCCTCTTTCTCTACTAAATCATTTCTTTTTAAATATAGAGTTCTAATATTTTAAGGAAATTCAGCTTTGTAAACAATTCAACTAAGCAACAAATTGTCAAATAGGTGATTTCTATTCCCTTCAGGATATAATACCCAAATAAAGTAATATAAAAATCATTAAGATAGAAGATTTTTATATTTCTGTTACCACACAAAATTCTGTGTTTGGAGTTATAATAATCTTTGTTAATTAGAGATTATCAGAATTTAGAAAATTGTTTGAGAGAGAATGCATCTTCCAATGAAGCTCTATTTTAGGAAACTTTTTTTCATTCATTTCTAATTCATGCATAGAGTTTTCTCTTGGGACTAGACTTCTTGCTTTGGATGCCAAAAAAGCCATCTTGTAGGAAATCAGTCACTGTAAGACATTGGCACAGAACAGAAAAATATTCACTTCCTACTTCACTAGAAGATGCTGTCTGTGGAAATTATCAGTAATTCTAAGCATTTACACAATCACTGTTCAAAGTGACATTATCAGAGACATGGCATTGACAGGAAGAATCACAAAATGGTAAGAAAGATAAAGTAATTTGCAGAAGTACAGTAGGCCATCACAATGATGTCAACATAGCTTTAGATGATGGAAATCACATGTATCCATGTCTTTAGATCTAGGAAACAAAGTTTAAGAAACTCAGTTGTGTCAGGAATTAGTCTGACCCATGCCTTTAACGTGTCTAAACTACACTAAAACAAAAATTAAAACCTTCGTGTTGCCACTGGTGTACAGCATCACTTCCAAATAAGGTCACTTGTTCATTTGGAGTCTTTGCTTGTATATTTTTCCATGTCATCACTGAAAACTTGTGTAATGAAAACAGTAACAATAACAAAACACGGAAGAGTGAACAATTCATCAGATATGTGTGCTTAACTTCAGTACATATCTTGTTAGAAAATATAAATATCTTGTTTGCCAAGGACTGATACAACAATAGGCTTTGGAACCTACTCAATGATCTATAACTGTGCTAACCCATTTTGATGTGTTAAAGCATATGGATTTTTGGAATCAAAGTGTGGCCATCTAAGAGAAAAATTAAAAGGAAGTACGATCAATAGTGAGGAAGACCTAGACCCCAAATAGGTGCTAAGGATAAATGATAAAATATAAAATCAGTTCTATGTCACCTTAGGCAAGCTAGAGTTTTACCTTGTAACCATGGGGAAATTCAGTCAATTCAGGCAAACACTTATTTTATAAAACAGATTTTTCTTTTCTAACAAAAGATTGAGAAAATGTTTTCTTTGTTGCTTAGGCATTTTTTGATGTTATGTATAAATGTTGCAGGGCAGAGATCTCTCACTGAATTATTGGCAAGGACAATAAAAAAGGATTACCTCTTAATCACACTGATGAGATTCACTTAGTGTGGAGAAACAGAAAGATCACGTATATTGTTGATAAAGATGCAGTAGATTGCTTCTGTTTTACATGTACATAAAAGATTTTCCAAGACCCTTTAATGTGGTCATACAAAATATTAGCAAGACATGTATTTAGTTCTCAAAATATAATCTTGACTGTGAAACACAGTAAAGCAAACTACTTCTTTATTCATATATTAAATGGTTATATATTGATATGTGCTAGGAGTCAGGTACAGCTCTAAATACAGATGATTAAGTGATGAAAGACAGACATTAAACTCATAAAACTTATACATTAGTAAGAAAGGGCATGTATTAAGCAAGCAAAACCAAGAAATAAACATGATTATTTCTAATAGTGAGTAGTTTTGACAACCCTAAAAATGGAGAATGGTACCAGGAAATGGGGTGTTGTTATAACAGCTAAATAAACTACCGTTTAGAGGTTGGGTAGCAGGCAGGAAGGGAACCGATGATATTGGAAGCAGTCCAGATGGGAACCAATGTGTGTAGTATGTAGCTGTAAACTGTTTGATAAAATTGTTGCCCATAATAATCTGGGAATAAGACCTGGTATCTATCTACTCAGACTGTACCTGGAGAGAAAATTGTTGAAAAAAAGAAGGGTAATATTGTGTATTGAGATAGTAAGATAAGAAAAAAGTTTATCTGGAAAAAGATTGGTTGAATCACCAAAAGAAATAAAAAGGAATTAAAAGAGTCCAGATTTGAGAGTACTAAATGGTTACCAGACTTTATAGCTTAGACCACTAATAAGTGCCTCTGGTAAGAGGCAGAATACTTTTAAAGATTAAGGGCTATTCATATGCAGCCTGGAAGCAAGGATCAGATTACAGCTGTGGCCATCTCCTCTGAAACCATTGGGCCAGGAAGCCCCAACATCTCCACCATTGACTGAAATGTAAAGTGGGAAGATAAACAGTTAAATAAATCAACCTGATTTAAGATCTAGGAAAAAATTTTGGATGGGATTACAAGTACAAGGAACATGACTGGAATAAAATAGATCATATGCCTACTAAGTTTTTAAAGAAATTGTATTGCCAAAACTTCTATAAATTTCATCTTTAAAAAGCCTTTGGCATCTGCAGCCTGAAAACAATTCTTGGACTCATAATCTTCCAGGAGCAGGAAGCATGTGGTGAGAGACATTCTTCCCCTACGTGCATTTTTAGAAAACACTGTAGATACCATCATGGGGAGTAAAATCAAGAACCACAGAGAACAACAGACAAAAGAAATTTCTGAAAGACAGCAGAGTCAGGATCTGATGAAGAATTTATCCATCCCCAGTTTAGGAAGGCTTCAAGATTCATACAAGAGTTCCTAAATGTTATTGGCCCAGGATTGCATTGTGTTTCTTCCTTTACTGAATGAGGTAATCACCACTTATTACCTGCTGGGTCCATCATTGTACATTAGGTCAGCATACAGATAATTTTTACATCGGTTGATAGTTTGCTACATCATGAGGAGCCACACCTGGATCTGAAAAAAAAGTGTACCTCACCTGAAAATTCTGAAATTTAAGCTGGTGGCAGTAGCTGGGTGGAATTTTGGGTTATCTCTCTCTAGAAGGTGTTTAATATGTAGAAGAAAGGAACAGAAGGATATTTGAGGCACATAAAAATGGGCTGTGACATCTCAACTGACACCCCTTTCTACTTCTTTCTGGAATAATTTCTCATTATTGATTGCAGTTAAGGTAACCACATGGTCTAGAGAATGTCAGCAAAGTGATATATGCTGGTTCTAGGCCTACTCTATTAAAAACCTCCCTTGCAAAATGTTCCGTGTTCTTTCACCCTTTCCTAATGGTGGTAATGAGGTGCTCTCCACAGTGATTTTGAAGCCAGATTTTGAAGACTGGTGGCTCCAAAATTTAAAGGAAGCCATGGTTCCTCTATCATTGTTTGGAGGTGAGTCACCTGACTGGGATCACCCTGATTTAAATGTCAAGTGAGAGAGATCTGATTTGTATGGTATCAAGCTACTGATATTTTGGCAACATGATATTTTTACAGCATGTATTGTTGCATTACTTAATCCAAATGGCTAGAGCTTTAAATAAGAAAAAAATCTTAGTGTACTAAGAACTCCAGGAAAGTTTTGCAGCTCGAGAATATCAGTGATATCCTGGGAGACTATCCTTCCACCATTTTCAGTTCATTTCTCTTTTGTTCTTGTGTTTATTGCTATATGGTCACAAAGTAGTTGCCATAATTTCAGACACTATGATTATAGGGTGAGAGGAAGATGTGGAAAAGGTAGGGTGCGGAGAGAGTGATTGTGGCTATAAAAGTACGTTTTTTATATTACTTTTCTTTTAGTCAATGAGGGAAATCTTTACCAGAATTCCCATATATTGTGGACTGAATATTTGTATTTCCCTAAAGAAATCACATGTTGAAACCCTGTGCTCCGAGGTGATGGTATTTAGTGGTGTGGCCTCTGGGAGATGATTAGGTTTAGATGAAGTCATGAGGGTAGGGTCCTCGTAGTGGTATTAGTGTCCTTACAAGAATAGGAAAATCTATCAGCTCTCTTTTTCTTTGCCATGTTAGAATTCATAGAGAAAACAGAGATTTGTAAGACAAGAAGAAAAATTCCAACAGGAACCAAATCTGCCAGTATCTTAATCTTGGACTTCCCAGGCTCTAGAACTATGAGAAAGAAATGTCTATGTAAGCCATCAGAGTATTGCACCTTGTTACATTGGCCTGAGAAGACTGGCATACGTTACTGTATATTCACTGTCTTGACCCAACACTATGTTATTTTCTCCATTCTTCCTATCCATAGTTAGTGAGAAGAAATCTGGACCATGTAGATACTCTGCAGAATTGGTTCTTGTACCCAGACATTTGGATTCGCTCACCATGTCAATGATACATGTTAATTGGACAAGAATAACATGAAATTACAAAAGTGTCGGGTGCCTCAAAAAGACACATGTATGCCAGATAATAAAAGAGAAACCCTATGAAGATTTAGGAGCCAGCCACATCAGTGATATTTTTGAGAACCCAGTGGTCTGGGCATGTTGGAAAAATCTAACAAAATTGAAAGACAAAGTGATCATACCACTTTGGACTCTAGGATCAGCATGTGTCATACTTTGGAATATCTCATTGATCCATTAACTGGGTGAGAGCAAAGGCTGCCAGTTTTCACTGTATGAGAACATAAACTAAGATCTCTGTAGTAGGTCCAGAAGGCAGGTGGTTCTATCACTTGGAGCATATGACCCAACAGATTCTATACTATTACATGTATTAGTGATGGGAAAGGATGCCATGTGGAGGTTTATTGTAAACTCTAATAAAAGAATCACAACATAGACCTGCGGGTTGTGGTACAAGATTTTGCCACCTGCAGTGAAGAACTGTACTCTATTCAAAAACATTTCCCAGAAGATATGGGTTAGCTGACCATGAAATATTCAAGTGATCATTCATCTAAACCTTTCCATCATTGACTAATTTCTGAAAGATCCAAAAAGTCCTAAGTTGGAATGAGCCCCAAAGAAATTCATCATAGGTTGGAATTGTACATTTGGATTGAGCAAGAACAGAGGCAGAAGGCACAAGTAAGATGCACAAGCAGGTAGCTTAGACCTCCTGTCATCCATCACTCTTATACCCATATTTCTCTCTCAGCTCACACCCATGGCTCACCAATACAAGCAGAAGGCCAGTATAACTAGCTAACAGATGAGCAAATGATTGGTAGTTGGCTAATTATGAGAATGCAAATTAAAAACGACCCTGAAGAACAGCTGTATCCGTAAATCTTCCCAGAGTTTCCCAAACAGAGCTTTGGGTGGTACATCTGGTTTTCTACTTGGTGTGTTAAGACCAGTGTGTCAAGGGAAGAAGATATATGGACTCATGGACTATGGTGAGTAGCCTAATTGGTTGGGGCCCTAAAAGGAGAGAGATTCAATGACTGAGATAAAGACATATGAGGAATAGGTATGTGGATGGATCTATGCGGATAGTCACAAAGTGTGAATAGCTTTTTGTCATAGGTGAACACTCAACAGAAAACATGTAACATAGAAGAAGCACTTATCAACCAAACTGAAGGGAGCTGGTTTAGGTCAGCCAGGCCTTCTCATCTGCCTTCTCAGAGCTGGTGCACTAGGCAAATAAACAGAGCAGCTGTAATGACTGGGATAGACCTGTCCATCAGTCCAATGGTATGGGCTCATACCCCGTCTGATTGAATTACTACTACTTTTATTTTTTTTTTATTTTTTTTTAAAGATTTTATTTATTTATTTGACAGAGAGAGATCACAAGTAGGCAGAGAGGCAGGCAGAGCGAGAGGAGGAAGCAGGCTCCCTGCTGAGCAGAAAGCCTGATGCGGGGCTCGATCCCAGGACCCTGAGATCATGACCCGAGCGGAAGGCAGCGGCTTTAACCCACTGAGCCACCCAGGCGCCCCTGAATTACTACTACTTTTAAATATCCAACCTGCTAACAACAGAAACCAATGGTGCACCTTTAGTATGACACCACCCTTTGAAGAGACCAAAGCACATTGGTAGTGCCTCAGCTCCTTTAGATTCCTTTTACCCTGGAAGGAGCAGAAATTCATCTTGACTAGAATTGCCCATATACCAAAGAGTGGATTTGCCTTTCCTTCCCACAGAGCTTCCTCAGCGCCATTAAAAAACAGACTAAAAAGTGTTTGATATTACGAACATGGATTCCACATAACATTATATCGAACCAAGGAATCGACATTTCAACAAGAGAGATAACCGTGGAATTCACTAACTCCATCACACACCACAGCACTCGGAAATTTCCAGCCTTATACAGCAACAGGAGACCCTTATAAAGGCACAATTGAGAATTCAGCTTGAGAAGATGGGGCCCCATCTTCCAGTGGATAAAGTATGCACTGTGCATCAATGACCATTATGTATAACTGTGTCCTCAACAGATATAATATATGATATGGGAACAAAGGGATGGCTTCACTTATCATTACTCCCAGGGATGCAGTTAAGGAATTTGTGCTTCCACAAATCTTGATTCCTTACATTTAAAAAGCTAGATCACAGAGGGTCACAAAAGCCTCATTAAAATTTAAGTTATTGCTGCTACCAAGTCACTCTGAGTTTTTCATACAGTAGACCAGCAGATAAAGAAAGAAGTTAGTCATTATCCTGGGAAGATAGTTTACCTTGACCATCAGGAGAATGTAAGGCTACTATTACACACTGGGGACAGGGAAGAAATTTTGTGACCCCCACATGATTTACCAGGCATCTCTTTATATTCTCTTACAATTTTTTATGGTAACTGGCCGGTGCAACAGGCAAGGCCCGAGAAACTTATAATATGAAAGCCCAAGACTTTCTAGCAAGATGTCCAATAAGGTAAGGCCCAAACTGTAAGGCACCTAGACTAGCAGTGACACTAAATAAAATGGAGGGGATTCTAGAAATGGTAATGGAGGAGAGAAACAATGAGTATAACTTATGGCTTTGAACTAGCTGTAGGGTGTGGGCTATAGCTCATCTTATTTACCATTTGTATGCTTCCCCAAGAATTCTGGAGGAGCTTGTCCTAGAATTAAATGTATGAAGCACAAGGATCTGAGTAGTAAAGGAAGTGGAATGCAGTGGTTGCTCTTGGATACCATCATTTCTCATGGCAGGACTGAGGCTCTGGGAGTAGTTTTGGCTGATAGCTCTTAGCCAGGACCTTCCTCTGGGATTTACCCTCCCTCAGCCAAAGAGAGTTGATATACCCACAATTATATCCCCACTGCTCATCAATGCTTGACTGAAGAGGAGGTATAAGTGTTTTTCTCCTTTGCAACAAGTTGGGATAATTCTCTATTGACATCCTAGCATCAGAGCTTGTGGGAAAGTCAGTCTGCTGAGGCCTTGATTCTGACTGCATGCCTCTGCCCAGTCTGGTTTCCTTCACTCCTCCATGGGTGTTAATTCCAAGGACATTGACCACTAAACTTCCTACACATACATCTTTGTACCAAAGTCTAATTTTTGGAGAGACTTATCTAAGACTATGATCAATAAGGGTCTCCCTACAAATGTGGTATTTGAACTGAGACTTAATGACAAGGATTCAGCCATAAGAACTATATAAAAAAAAAATCCAAAAACCAAACACCAAAACCAAAACTAAACAAAACACTTCCAGGTAGCAAGATAAACTTTATTGTTTATCTGCAATCATTGTCCCACTCAGGGTACCCCAATCATACCTATATTTGTTACCTAAGGAAAGTCAAATATGGTTTCCAAGAAGTTTCAGAGACTTATTACACTTTAAAAGTTGTACTCAAATGAATTTTGAGCAATACTTGCACATTTCATTAATGCCATTCTTTAATCAATTACAGGCAGAAAGCAAACTAGTACTTTTATCATTTAGAGATTCTGGGTCATGTTTATCGAGGGATTAATGTGTTACATGTTCATGGTATAGTTTCTTAACTAGACAATAGTGACCATTATCTAAAGAAATTCTTCATTAGTGAGATTTCAGTGATCAAAGAGTACTTAAATGAGAATCGATATTTCTCATCTCTTTCAAAGTATTCTAGCAAAGATCTTCACATTAGAATTCAATACAGATACAGATCTGAAATATCTATATTTTTTAAAATTTGATCCTTTACTAAGATCAGAGATGATCTTAACATGAAGTTAGGGGAACACTGATTATGTGGAAAAGATTTTTTTGAGGGTCTTTGCTAGCCAGACTGCAAAAGCCTTATTACTATTATCACCTTTAATTATATAAAGAAATTGTTCCACTATCTAGGGTCTTGAAAATGTAGCCAATTGGAATGTCAGCCACACACTTACATAGCTATCTCAGTTTAATCTCTACCAGACTAGGCTATCTCCTTAATATCAAAGTGGTTATTTTCACAAGAGTATAATACTGAGATTAGGCAGGCATTCAGCTTGAGAAAACCTTTTATTGCTATTTAAGAGATAGCACTGAGAGAATGAATTTAAACTTGAGAAATAAGTTTAAAATGAGCATTCATTGATTTATTTATCTGAAACACTTACAACTTTCAGAGAAATATAAACTAGATACTATCATATCTGAAATAAGCATTGCCACAAATATAGAATGAATTTGCTAGCAATGATTCTTAGAGAAACTGACATAAATACATATAGGTATACATATGTACATAGAGGTACACATTATACACTGAACTTATTAAGTTGTTTACTCATTCCTTTTGACCCAGGCTATCTCTAATCTACCTCCTATCTTCCTTCTTCCCATTCCCCACTTAAATATTTATTTTTCATTCTATCTTATTTGCCAACCAGGAAACTCTTCATATTTTTGAACAATGTGTATCTATATGTCTATGTATCTAAATCTAATCTGAGTTCAGCAAATTACAATGTGGGATGGCCACCCCTTTTTATAAATAAAGATTAATTAAAATATAACATGCTCATTAAAAAATATATATTATATGGTTGCTTTTGTCCTACAACAAAGTTGAGTAGTTGTATAAGAAACTATGCCCTAACTCGAAGAGATTATGCTGAGTGAAATAAGTCAAGCAGAGAGAGTCAATTATCATATGGTTTCACTTATTTGTGGAGCATAACAAATAGCATGGAGGACATGGGGAGTTAGAGAGGAGAAGGGAGTTGAGGGAAATTGGAAGGGGAGGTGAATCATGAGAGACTATGGACTCTGAAAAACAATCTGAGGGGTTTGAAGGGGCTGGGGGGTGGGAGGTTGGGGTACCAGGTGGTGGGAATTATAGAGGGCACGGATTGCATGGAGCACTGGGTGTGGTGAAAAAAATAATGAATACTGTTATGCTGAAAATAAATTAATTAATAAAAAATATATCTTTATTCACATGATTCAAAAAAAAAAAAAGAAACTGTGCCCTATAAGCCAAAAATATTACTATGTGGCTGTTTCAGAAACAAGTTTGCTGACCCCTGATATATACACACTGTGTTAGTTATCTTGTGTTATGACACTAATCATCCTGAAACTTTATGGAGTGAAACACTGGTCCTTTATTTGCTCTAGATGCTGAATATTGGCAAGTTAGGCTGAATCCATTTGGAGAGTTCTGCCACAGGTTTCCTTGAGGCTTACTCACTCAGTTGGTTGTTCAGCAGGGAGTCAACAGTCCAAGAGAGACTCTCCCTTGTGTTTAGTGGTTGATGCCAACTGTTGCCTGGGACTTCTCTCACTTGGTTTCTTAACCTTGAGAAGGCTGGCATCAATTTTTTTTTTTTTTTGTTATCAGGGCAGCATTCTAAGAAAATAAGGGCAGAACCTGGAAAGTAGCTTAGAGTCCTAAATGTGGAATATCACTGCCATCAAATTATGAAGGTTAAATTAAGCCATGAGACATAAACTGAAAAACTGACTATTTCTTACTTGGGAGAATTAGAAAGATCAGATTTTAAAAATCACATTTCAAAAGCCTATCATAAAGAAATCAAAGACATTTATGCCCCCCCCCTTTTGGTAATGTGCTTTCTCGTACATACCCTAGATTATATGGATACTGTATTATGTGGCAATTTCAGGAAATGAAATGTTCCTTATAGGGGTGCCTGAGTGGCTCAGTCATTATGATCTGCCTTCAGCTCAGATCATAGTCTCAGAGTCCTGAGATCCAGCCCAGCGTAGGCCTCCCTGCTCAGCAGAAAGCCTGCTTCTCCCTCTACCACTACTCCTGCTTACGTTCCATCTCTCGTTGTCTTTCTCTCTGTCAGATAAATAAATAAAATCTTAAATAAATAAATAAATAATTTTAAAAAAAGAAGTGTCCCTTGTAAAAATGTTTTCCAGCGCCTCAAAAACGAATCTATGAAAACTTGGAAATATTCATGAGAGAGCATTTTCACTACTGTCTGGCATTTTATCCTATCTTCCAATAGAGAATATGTTGATTATAACTTAACCTATATTCATGAACAGCTTTGTCACTCTCTAGTATCATTTATATATAGTCCTCTAATATAGCAGTGGTCTTGGGAGTTACTGATGGGTATAATTGCATGGAAGAGTTGCCCCTAAAGCAAGTGATTAAATAGCTCTTTATAATTTTCTTTGATGGTTTAGCAATATCCTCAGATTTTATTTCTTCTTTCTAATCTTTAGTTCCCAGATATGGCTGGAAATTTAAATTTAAAATGATATTAGGGTGCGCCTGGGTGGCTCAGTATGTTAAGCCTCTGCCTTCAGCTCAGGTCATGATCTCAGGGTCCTGGGATCGAGCCCCGCATCGGGCTCTCTGCAGGGAGCTTGCTTCCCCCCTCTCTCTGCCTGCCTCTCTGCCTGCTTGTGATCTCTCTCTGTCAAATAAATAAATAAAATCTTAAATAAAATAAAATAAAATAAAATAAAATAAAATGATGTTAGGATTGTGTCTAAAGCAAAAACATATACATTTTTAAAAAATTTTTATTTATTTATTTTGAAAGATTTTATTTACTCATTTGAGAGAGAGAGACACACAGAGCATGAGCAGATGGAAAGGCAAAGGGAGAGGGACAAGCACTGATCTGGGAGCCCGATGTGGGGCTCAATCCCAGGACCTGAAGTTCATGATCTGAGCTTCCAGAACTATGAGAAATTCATTTCTGTTAAGAGCTACCCAGTTTGTGGTATTTTATAACTGTCCATACAGGTAAAGAAAATAAGTATTAGCGATGAATTGGAAATTGTACTAGCTCTCTCTGTACATACACATGCATGCATTATATTTTATAATATACAAAACTTTTTTTTAATCAAATAACCACTAATCTTTATATACTAGTATTGGTGAAGTTTTTCAGTGGAAAGTATGCGAAACCAAAATTTTTCTTTGGTCTTCAAGTGTCTATGTGATCTTAATGGTATTCAAAATTTTGTTTTTAATTAGTTGTCTGTATATTAAGATTAGGAGATTTCACATACAAAATCTAGCTCTCTGACTTATCTAAAGTTAGAAGATCTGACAATGATGGTAGCGCTTTCCCACCTCAAAATCATCTTAAAAAGCTGGAAGATTGCTAACATATTTGATACATTTGAATCAACACATTTGAACATTCTGTTTTACTTCTCTTTCCTACAACCGATGTCCTGTCATTCTTCTTGTCCATTCTATCCACGCGGCATTTAAGTCCGAGAGCCCAGGTCTATATTAAACTTTCCTTGGACCTGCATCTGTCCTCACTAACGTGGGTTTATTTACTCTTATCAGTGCCCCAGGAAGTTCTCTTCTGTGGGGCTCCCCTGACTGTGCACATAGTTAAGATCAATTCTTAAAACATCGGCTTTTCTGCAGGTGTTGATTTTCTGTTTCTGTGACTTCCTGTGGGCTGATGTTTGTTCCTTCACACCTGTACATTGCATGGCATCATGCTGTCAAAAAAAATTTTTTTTTTTCTCAGTCTCTTTAGGAAAGCAATGACCCTTCTTGTGTGTGTGTGTGTGTGTGTGTGTGTGTGTGTGTGTGTGTGTTACTTAGGCCCATATTTTAATTTCTGCTGGGTTTCGTTTCCTATGTATATTGGATACAGTTACTTCTGATGTAAGAATTTTCTCTAGCAGGAAGCTCACTCTTTGAAACTGAAGGTCTGGGGGCGCCTGGGTGGCTCAATGGGTTGGAGCCTCTGCCTTCGGCTCGGGTCATGATCCCAGGGTCCTGGGATCGAGCCCCGCATCGGGCTCTCTGCTCAGTGGGGAGCCTGCTTCCTCCTCTCTCTCTGCCTGCCTCTCTGCCTACTTGTGATCTCTCTCTGTCAAATAAATAAAATTCTTTAAAAAAAAAAAAAAAAGAAACTGAAGGTCTGAAGGTATAGTTTTCCTTTCCTTTAAGGAGTACCCATACCTTCATGGAAAGGACAATTTACTACTTAGTCGCATCTGTTTTTTCATTTTAATGATTGCCTGCCCAGGAAACATACTCACTAATGGGATCTCACCCTAACGAATTGATGCAGATTGCCCATCCAGATGTTTAATCGCTGCCGGTGATTCCCCTCTGCTCACTTTCTTTCTCTACCCACCACTGCTTTTAAATTCTCGTCATACTCCTAGGGATGTGTGGAAATACAATATAGTACTCAAAAGATTATAATGAGTATAAGGTTTCCTGCATATGACTGAAATTCCCTCCCCTTCCCACTCTGCCACTACCATATTATTACGGAAAAATGGTGCTATAGGGTTCCGTGCAATTCTTTTAGAATCCTCACCTCTAGTGGGCCCAGAGTTGCTTTGTAAGTCTGTGTGGCTTTCTGGTTAGAACTGTGCAGAATAAAACAAATGTGATTAAGTTTTTTTTTTTTTTTAAGATTTTATTTATTTATTGGACACAGAGAGAGATCACAAGTAGGCTGAGAGGCAGGCAGAGAGAGAGGAGGAAGCAGGCTCCCCACTGATCAGAGAGCCCGATGCGGGACTCGATCCCAGGACCCTGAGATCATGACCCGGGCCAAAGACAGAGGCTTAAACCACTGAGCCACCCAGGTGCCCCTGTGATTAAGTTTTTAAATCACAATTACTCTGACAGATATACTCAATATTTGGCTTACTTAGCCTCAGCAAATCAAATGTACTAGAAAGCCATGACCCAGGAAGGACATATACATCACCTGAGAGATTCCCAAACTTTCTGGATCATAGGATGTTTAGCGGCTTAGTAGTATTTTGCAAAAGTAGTGACAGTTTATGTCCTAACAACGTGTTGAGCAATGTGCCACTTCTCAAACCTTGGAATCAGATTGTACACCACCCTTCACTTCCCATCCTGCACTGATTTTCACATGGGGCCTGCTAGTTTGCCAGAGCACCTGCCTAAAAGCCAGCTCCTAAAAGGCAGGACATGACTAAAAGGAACGAGTTGAAACTGAACCACAGGTATCTCCCACTTTTTACAAGTTCATGTTATGAGGCCACTTTGCTTTTACAAAACACCTGCATTCGTACCTGTTTTCTCTAACCAAAAGAAACCTAAAAAAGATTTTCACTTTTACAAGAGAAAGCAAAAAGCAAAGGCAGTGTTCAGCGTTTGTTTTACGGTGATCTGCTAGGGAGAACTGCAGGCGCCGGGAGCTGCGTGCACGGCCCCGCCAAGATCCTCCCGGGGGAAAGTGTTCGGCATCTCAGCATCAAGCTGCCACAGCATCTGGGCTTCGTCTGACTTTATTTTGTATAATGGTTAGCAAAATATTAGCTTCTCCTGGTGACGTTCAGTATCAGAGAAGCCTAAGTGAGGTTACTTTTTGGGTCTGGGAACACTGGAAAAATTTTTGTATTTTAATCAATGGTAAATGCTTCTTTGCTCTATGCTATTTTTGGCTTATGAATAATTTCATGGGAATGCTCTACTTTTGGATGGTGGGGGAAACCTGTATCTCCATATAAAAGTTTGCACAGTGTCTCTGTTGAGTTCCCTGTGGTGCCGGAGGAAGCTCTGGCATACAGTTTGGGAGCTAAGGGTCTGTGTGTTGAATGAGTACACACACTTACACCTGTGCACCTTAGGGGGTTTGGTGAGTCATTGTGCACTTCAGACGTTTAACTAATAGAAAGTTCATGTCTTCCTGGCATTTCGGAGATGAATAGGTCATTAGCAACCATCAGGTAAACCTCTTCACCTGACCCATGAGATGCTAAGGCTCCACAAAAGGCTAAGGGCCTTGCCCACCTTCATAGTTCTTCAGTTTTTCTTTCAAAGTTTATGATTATGCCACTTGAAGTTTCCCTAGGTAAGATATTTTAGTTTGGAAAATGGCACGTGACTCCTTTTTTAATGCAACATTAACGGACCGCCGTCTCATCTCATTTGAAATACAAAAATGAGTTGATTATAGTTCGTTTCCATTGTTCATGTGTGTTATATTGCATGTGCTGTTTAGTTAGAAGTGCAGAATTCTCGAACACCTGGGCTACTCAGTTGGTTAAGCATCCAACTCTTGGTTTTGATTCAGGTCATGATCTCAGGGTCCTGGGATCGAGCCCCACACCGGGCTCTGTGCTCAGTGGGGAGCCTGCTGGAGATTGACTTCTTCTTCTTCCTCTCCTTCTCCCTCTGCTCCTCTCCCTTCTCTCTCTCTCTTTCTCAAATAAATAAAATCTTAAAAAAAACACACACACAAAACAAGTGCAGAATTCTTTTTGGCAAAGGGGAGCACAGTTTCCTCGCCTCTGTCTAATATTTCCTAGTGCTAGATCCTCTTTTTTTAAAAAAAGATTTTATTTATTTATTTGACAGAGAGAGACAGAAAGAGACAGAGAGGGGGAACACAAGCAGGGGGAGTGGGAGAGGGAGAAGCAGGCTCTCCGCTGAGCGGGGAGCCCAATGCAGGGCTTCACCCTAGGACTCTGGGATCATGACCTGAGCCAAAGGCAGATGCTGAACAACTGAGCTACCCGGGTACCCCTAGTGCTAGATGGTCTTGTGTCAGAAGTCAGACCTCAAGGACAAATGGCCTGCTTTGCCCATCGAGCAGGCAGTGGCTCCTGCTCCAATTATCTAACCCTCACATTGTTCTCAAAGTCCATTTGATTATGAACTTCCTACTGCCAGGAAGGGTATGTTCTTTTATCTAGATCTATCTGTTTTCTAAGGTGCACTTTAAACTCCATTGATTTTTTTTTCTCCTGATGATGTCATTCTCAGTAGAATCTCCATATTTATTTAAGCCCTATTATCCACATCACCCACAGAGCTCCCAGAATTTGCTAACTTATGTGCAAAAGAAAGGTATAATTAAACAATTCATTTCATTTGTTTACTTTGAATTCACAAGAAATTGATTTCAATTCATCACCTGATTACCATTTTGTCCATAAATTTGCATCATGAAGGACCAAATCTGCAGAAATATTTAGGTCAGCTCTGTGAACAAAATCTTCAAATTTATTGCACAAGGATCTATTTCAGAGGTCAGCAAAGGACAACCCATGAACCTAATGTGCCTGATACCTGGTTTTGTATGATCTGTGAGCTAAGAATTATTTTTATTTTTTTTATTTTGTATTTTTGTATTTTTTATGATTTTAAATGGTTACTTTTTTTTTCTTCTTCTTTCTTTCTTTTTTTTTTTTCTTACAGAGAGAGAATGGGAGAGAGGAGCAGAGAGTGAGGGAGAGAGAGAATCTTAGGCAGGCTCCAT